>NC_141481.1:3969166-5271250 GCF_009769465.1 Tauraco erythrolophus | reverse complement strand
GTCAAGTCAACGCTGCTCCTGAACTGATACACACTATACCCAAGAGACACACTACTCTTCAACAGGAAGCAAATTGCATTCTCCATTAGGATGAGTTTCCAGGCTAAAGAATGTATCTAATTTTCATTTGTTACACACAGATAATTGACTTTATCCTGAAATTGCTGTCATTTAATGTTTATCATATTCAGATCTGACAAGCAACCTGAGAAGTAGAAATTACTCTTCTCAGACTTGATTTATTTATGATGTCTTTTTGCTTACTACAAATAAAAGTGAAAAATCTTTGGCCCATTCCCAGGACACACATCCATCAAGTCATTCTGTGAAGACTGTTTCACATGTGACATACCAGGAAACCCCATGTTTGTACATCACTTATTCAATGCTATCTGCAGAGATATTATATTTATTATTGCTGTAGCTGATACTTTAAACAGGAATACCAAGATACACGTTTATGTTTCACCTCCAAATTCTTTGGCTTTTCACCACACTTACCTACTGCCCTTCAGCTTTCTGTTCTGCACACTAATACCTAGACATCAAAAGCCTCTATAACATCAATCTGTGCTCCAGCATGGTCACGCTCAAATATTGTACAGTTCTTCCTACTACGTCAAGAAGATCAGATGTGTTTTAATACTTCAGTTCTCATTCTATCAGCAAGGCTTTGCTCTCCTTTCTTGAAAGCACTCAACACTAAAGATACTGCTTGGCTCACAGCCACATCATCTCATACTGCAATCCTGAGAGAGAACATATGCACAATAAGGATTATGAAAAGCAACGACAGAGAGAACCGTTGCTCTAGATCACAAGTGGCACACAGGAGAAGATATTTCTTTTAGATCACAGTGGGTCAAGATGAAACACTTTCTTCTTCCCCTTTTAGAAGTTACATTTTAAGTCTTGTGTGCTGCCTGGGATTCATCCATAATTATATCCTACTAAATTCCACTGTACTATCAAGCAGCCCTAGTTTTCTTTTCTGTTTCAGGGCATGTATTATTGCTGTGCCTATTAAATAAGTCTTCTGCTTTGAGACCAAAAGAACAGGCAGGAGGTAGAAGGCAGGACATCTGAGAGACGTTGCTATGAATCCTCGACTTTCTGCATAGGAATTGTAAATATCAATTATTTACAAAGGTCTAGGGAGTACCAAGTTATACATACTGCAGAAAACAGAGTTTTGGGAATGGCAATACGGCTCAGCACAAATTGAGAGCCACTTGGCAGTACTTCCTGCTGGAGGGCATATGTCATCACCACATGGCAAATCATGAAAGTGTGAAATAGGATCGTTATGATCTCCTGCCCCCGATTCCGAAATAATGATAATGAAAACAATCTATTCCTCACTCCTCCCAGGAACAGGAAGACTTGAAAAGGAACAAGAATATTAAAACAAAAAATACTAGAGAAGAAAAGTGATTTTTCAACCTTAACTCCAGAATAGTCTGCAAGCTCAAGCACTTAGCTTGCAAGTGCATTTTCATTTTACTAATAATTAGATCCCCAGTCGAAAGAAGCAGTATTCAGCAGAGCAGCACTCATCTACAGCAACTGCAGCATAGTGCAAAATAGAATCATAGAATCGTTAGGGCTGGAAGGGACCTTCAAAGGTCATCTAGTCCAACCCCCCTGCAAGGAACAGGGATATCTCCAACTAGATCAGGTTGCTCAGGGCCTAGCACCTGAAGAGCTCAGACTGACCAGTAAGTTCAGAGCAGAGCAAAGGAATCCTCAGAACATCACTTGCAATGAGCAAGCTTTCTCAGTCTTACAAAGCCCAGGAGTTTGCTACCGACTCTTCCTTGCTTTCCAACTCATCTCCATACAGACACAGCAGGCTCCTGGAACAGGTCAAATAAGGCACACGAGACTGCTGTTCTGTTAAGCTTTGGCACGAAGCGCTAAGTCCCATTCTTTTAGAGGGAAAGTAATTCCCTATCTGTAAAAGGAAGCACCTGACACCAGCGACCATGACAGTAACTGCAAGAACTGGAAGCCAGCTTGTCTCTTATTACCCCACTGATGGCAGCTACATCTGCTCTCACACACAGAAGTCCTGAGGCACAATGCTGTCCCCAAAAGCGACAGAGTACCTGCAGGAGAACATACCTCACTGCGCAGGAGAAGGGCTTGTCTCCTCACTGTCTCCTCCTCTGCAAACTCAGTGTGCGTTACAGCCTTCCAAGGTAAAACCTTTCTTCAGGAGACCCAGACAGAAAACTCCACATCTCACCAGCTGCAAGTCTTTTGGCTGTAAGGTTTTTTTTAGTTCACAGCTTTAGAATTTTGAGGGGTTTAAGCATGGCCTTCTCTCATGACAGAGGAAACCTCTCAGCTCCTGTTTCTGCAGGGACTTCAGTCACAGAAGGTCCATCCGCTGCTGCAGGTCCAAGCCACACACAGAGCTCCCAAATTGCAACAGCCTTTTCCCCCCAGGCTGCCTTTCTCACAAGCTGACCCCAAACACAAGTTTCACCCCTCTGTGGGCTGAGCCTTTTATACCAGCTCACAGCCACACCTCATCTCACTAACGAGCAGTTCCTTCCCCTCAGCCCCTTGTCCTGGGCCGTTCCTTGGCTGGGCAGCTGCTGAGGGGTCAACGGACCAGTGAAGGTGCTGCTGCCAGCATAAACTTGAGCACTAGAGCTAGGTAATCCAGATTTTATAAAAAGTGGGGAAGAGGAGGGTACAGGTGATGGTCCCGAAGTAGGGAAGGTGTGCTGTTCTTCTTTGCTGACCAGCCCAGGAGGTGTTTACAGGAGCATATGAATTGGGGCTCATTTATTCTGCAGAGAGATAAGAGCTTATCTTGTAGGGGCTCTTCTGCTTTCAGGGGTTTACACAAGCCTAGTGAATGCTGCAAAAGAAATACTGCAGAGAAGGCAGAGGCCCTCTCCCCCTCTGCAAGACTGACACCAGCAGTTAGATGGTCCTGCTGAGACTGCATGCGCTGCACACAGTGTCACAATCTCTCAGGAGGCTACTAGAACCCACGCTCTAAGTAACAGCCTGTCTGGTACTTTACACATTATGAGCTGTAATAAATCTGTCTGGCTATTTATCTCTTTCCCTGGTTAAAACAGCTTCATGGCTCCAACAGGTTGGACTATTCAGAGATTGGGTTTTGCTAGTCCTAGCCCCAGCTCCAAATACTGTGTGGGATTATTGTCATCTGCAGCTGCAGAACATGTTATTGTCCTCAGCTGAGGAGATGCTCACAGCCACCTGACTGCAGTGCATTGTAGAGACATCTGAGCTCCCTAAAACTAGTGCCCTTCAGTGCTAGTAGCATTTAACCAGGGTGCTGTGAAGCTACCACCTCTGATTTGTTTATTTAGGTTTTCCTGTGTCTAGTTCAACACTGCAGCAGCTAATTCACAGCCCAGATCCTGTGTCTCCTAGCTTTATGTTTAAAACACCTTCTTGAGATGCTGAGATCCCCTTCACCCAGCCTAACAGGGAGGAATGACTAGAATCTGGATGAATTCCTACTCCCTGAATGAGTGCTTCAAGTGGCAAAGATGAGACTGGATGTAAAGGAGTGGAAAATATTTCAGGGAAAAAAATGAGGAAGGACCTCTTTATGTTCTTCCTTTCTTAGCCCAGAAAAGGAAGGAAAAAATTTCCAAGCTCCAAACTACTTTAGGGATCTGAAAAATTCTTTCCCATTCAGACTTAATTTACCTTACTGATATGTTTTCCCTGAAGAGGGTGAAGGATGAGGCAGCAAATTTCTGCAGGGAGAGAGCTTGTTTCTCACAATGGTGAAGACGAAGATGAAGGACCCACTGCCTGCCAGGAATGCCAGGTGCATCACATATCCACCTGAATTTCTCAGTATAGACAGCTGGCCTGCGTAAATGTGAGCTTTCAAGAAAAGGCTTGGCTCACTCCAAAACATTCCGGGTGCTCTGGCTGGAGCCATTTGAATATACAAGTTTCCTTTCCAGAAGGAAACCTGGTGATTTCAGTTTTATTTCTGTTACAAACGAAATGAAAAAAAGATAAAAATCTGGTAAAATGAAATGTCCAGAAATTTTTTTAGGCAAATACAAATCTGTTTTTATTAAATTAAAAATTCTTGTTCCATTTTTTTCATTATCATATGAAATTTACTATATAAGATATAATAAAATTAAAAAAATAATTTAAGAGAAAAATTTGACTCTATTGGTATGTTTCTTTATTTCCAGTCTTTTAAAATGTGTTTTTTATTTAAATCAACATTTCCTTATTAATTTAATCCATCACTTTTTTTTTAGATTCTTATTCCCAGTGTTAACCAGAGCACTTAGCTTCTGTAGAAAAAAATTTGATTACATGCCATAAAGTCACAAAGTATTTTCATCTGGAATATAAATGGAAGTAACCTTTCCAAACAGAGTATATTAACATATGCTGGAGAATCCATTGGTTATTCTGAAACCTCCTTCTTTCAGTCTTTAATCACTAAAGCCATCATTTTAGAGTCGGTTTTACAAATGGCAAAAGGACCAATAGCTCTCTTGAGAATGTGCAGGGTTTTGTTCTCAATCCGGGTAAGGTCTCACAAATGTGCTATATTCTAGTAATTATTTTTTAAGCAGAAATGTCATCCCATTCTCTAAAATGATAAACAAATCTGATTCTGCAGAATTCCATTAAACTCCTTGCAAATTAAATAATCCTCATCTGAGAAGTACAAATATGCAGATGGCTTCACCTTATTATATCTTGTTGTTTCAAACAGAAGGAAATTAGAAGAAACCAGAAACTTACAAATATCCCCAGGCAAGATTTGCAAGACCCTGAAGAAAATGGAGAAACACATCTGTTGCTCTTCTCCTCTTGCGATATGGAGAACAACACTGATACAATACACCTAAAAGGAGTCATGTAAGGAGAAAGGAAAGGAAGTATATTTTGAAACACTCAGGAGAGCTGTATCATCATGGTTTTTAAAAGACCGTCTCTCTCTGCTCTATCTTAAATCAGTAAAGTTCTCCTGCCTTTAGGAGAAGGGGCAAAACTAAGGATTTCAGTGGCAATATGTGCTTTCTTTCAGTCCCTTTTTCCCAGATCCCAGAGGCACCATGCTGTCTTCTTGAAGGTACATCCAAAGGCTTTGTCCACCAGAAGTCTAAGTGGTAGAGGGGGTGGATTCTCTAGCAGGGAGAAGGTACTTGGCGACTGGGCACTGCAATGTTCAGTGACTGTGATGTGGGTCTTGACCTCTTTGGATCTTGGTGTACATCACATAGATTATACACACTTGAATTTCCTATCATCTTTTATCTGTCTGACCCATTTTGACCGTAAGGTCTTTGGTCTTTAAGTCGGGACATTTTCTTAAAGTAGATAGGCAAAGTGGCTGGAGCAATGGGGCATTAGAGCTTCAGCCTAGCTTTCAGAAAGCCTCGACACTTCAGCTAGTAAATAAAAACAACAATTTGGGACAATGTCCATGCCGTTTAGCACTAAAAAGAACCCCTAAATTTCCAGTATGTCCTTTAAAAGCAAATTAAAAATTTTCTTACTCTTGACAAGACTTTTATTCTGAAAAATGGTAATGTGAGTTTGGAAGCTGGGACTGTTACGTACCTTACAGCTGTGGAGCAAGTGAATATGAGGGAATCTTGAGGCATGAAGTATGTGTGAAACCACTTGTTGGATGTCACCTGTAGACTCTAACACTTAGTCTAATTATTAAAGAAAATATTACAGCAAATAAGATTAATAAGACACAAGGAATTAGATTTTACTTAGTGAGTTTTGTAAAGCAAAAAGTGGTTCTAGATGCAGAGCTGAGTTATATTCACCAGAACTAGAGCTAGAGTTTGGATAGCTGAGAGCAGCTTAAACAATTAAAGAAAAAAGCACACAAACTAAGCGAGCTCAGAAAGGTTCTGCAGAATTGTAAGCAAACTCACAAAGGAGCTGAAAGGCATAATTCACAGGAAACAGCTCAGACATGTCTCTAATGGCTGAACAAAACAAACCTGACAAGACAGGAAGATGCAGAATTAGGCTCTTCCCTCTCCATGTAAGAGTAAAATGCAGTTTCTAAATTGGCTATCACTTGGGCGTGAAACATGCTACAGGAAAGTCAGCATTGAATGACTTTGTGGGACAATTCTGTGCTGGGGACATAGGATCAACAGATGGAAAGTAGCAAAAGTTGTCTGATCTAAGGACCTCATATAAGAAAAGGTGACAAAAGTGCCCCTTGTTTCCATCAGCGCTGCCATTTCTGTGTCACACACAAGATCTCAACCTCTGGGAACCACAGCTGGGAAAGACAAAGTCACTGGATTTCATGGCCTCTTGCTGAGGTATTTCGGAGGAAAGAGTTTGCATAAAATTGCCCAGTTTGATTTTGAGAGAATCGCTTCACATCAGCACCACTCTACTTATGGCCAACTTGATAATCAAGACTAGGTTAGCACAGGACTTTTGGCTCTATTTATTCCAGGAGCTAATTCTTTCCATTCTGAACCCCATTGTCTTTGCACAGGTCAGAGAGAGGAGTTCTCTTTGAATTCCCCTTGATTTTAGATAGTGCTCAGCACTGCAATGTTCACATTGAGCCTTCATCCTCCAGATCACCATCATCATCGCTATGGGGAGTATCTACAACAATCTGAACAATAATGTGATGACCATTGAATGCAGATCATTGTCCCGCTTTATATAATGCTGTATCTTAAGCATATGGAAGACAGCTGAGCTGTCTAAGGGCGCATCTATGTCTATAGTCAGGACACAGTGAATGTTTTTTCAGAGTTACAAATCACCCAATATGTAGTCAATCCAACTTGTTTGCCTCAGTTTATCTTGCATAATATAACAAGCACTAACTACCATTGGTTATTTTTATGAACTTGCATTCTTTAACTTGATTTGAGTCTCTGCTAGCTCTCTGCTTCCCTCTGAGCAGCAGCACACAGTACGGAGGAAGTTTGATTTGGAACAGAAATCTATGTGTTTATATAGATCAAGGCAGAGGTATTATTTGCTATATAAAAATTAATGAATGCAATAATCACAGACAGCATTCACTACCAGAAAGCACACAGGCTCATTGACCTAGCAATAAGCTCAGGCAGGGCTTTATGGATGAAGTTTTTCGCTGATTAGTTTGATGGAGAAAAGAAATGTTGCACTGCACAATGAGGAATAAAAGCTAAGTAGCCAAATATGTTTGTGCTCTTACCTTTTATCGTCTCTGCCACTTTCTTTCCATATTTAGTCAGCTGATATTTAAATCACTGAAGACTATAACAAAGAGGAAGCCTTCTAATTGTATAGGCCATCTTTTCTTTGTTGAAAAGCTGAGCTTTTACAGTATCTTGCAGTTTTTGCTGTAGATCTATCTAAGTAGCTAAAATGCAACAGAAAGATACCTAAAGACCAAAGCTGTGTTTAAACACAAGCCCACATCTGAGCCTGGACCTACACAACAGACATTTTGCTGGGGCACAGCCTCAGTCTTCTGGAGAGATCATGCTTGCAGCCTGGTGATAGGTGTTTGACTACCCAGTGCCCTTATGGCAACAGATGCAGGAAAAGCAACAGTTCATTTATGAAATAGTCATCTATTCTACAGATTTAAGACACGGCAGGGAGAGCTGGTACCAGGTTTCAAGGACCAGAAGCAGATTAATAATTATAATTAATATTATTTTATAATAATATTATATTCTTATTGTAAATCCTGCTGCTTGATTTTCAAAGCCTAGATTCTCTCCACTCCCACTTTGACAAGTGGCTCTGGCAGGATTAGGAGGCAGACGTCCTGACTTGCTGCTGAAGTGTCTGTGGGTGTTGCTATAACATCCTGCCTCAGCATCCCAGTCCATCAAAGGGTCTTCATGATGACTTCCACCTTGCTTTGTGAGCTGTCAGTCAGGAGTGCTGAAACAGCTGGCTCTTGTGCTGTAACACATGGCAAAACTTCCCTGATTAGGGCAAACAGGACAAAGTGTCATACACAGTCAGCATAAAGAGCACTGGGACACTGCAATTCTGGGCTTGCAAGGCCAAAGTGTGAAGATTTATTTAGGTACCTGAAAATGCAAATAGGTGTTTCTTAGCTATTTTAAAGTGTGTAATTCTGTAATTTTTACTTAAACCCTGTGAAATAATGGACTTGCGTGACTAAATCCTTTCAGAAATTCCATCTCTTAAGCACTGAAATATCTCTAAACATGGGCCTTTTGTGCTCCAGGAAGCCGGGTCACAGAGAAAGACGGCATCTTGCTTGTGTTTTAAGGAAGATTAGAAAAATGTCAACGCGTGACAGCTGAGCATCTAGCTAAGGTGATGATCACCACTGGGCTAACCATGTCCTAGAAGCCCCTTACTCTCTTATAATGAGAAGAAAAGGTGAGCAAATAAGTACAAGCTAGGTGTCTAATTCAGCTATCAGTAAGGACAAATGCCTGCATTTAAGATTAAGTCATTAAATTTATTGAACATTCATGTTTAATGAAGCACAGGATAAATCTCGTGTTTTTATTTAGGGTTTTATGAGGTACATGCAAATCAGATTCAGTACTGACGATATTAATCACTCCATCCTCCTCCAAGATCTGTGGGTATCTATTGTTATTTCACATAGTTGTAAGAGTAGTATGTCTCTGTTTCTTGCTGTTTCTCCCTTCTGCAGTGCTGTGGTTCTGTAACGTACCAGGTGGAAAGAGAGAGGAGAGATTTGTTTTGTCTTTTCCACAATACCTGAACTGGTCCATGCACATGGGTCTCAGCCCAGGATCTGATCCCCCGTGAACCAAAGTCCTGGCTCGTAAAGCTGGAAGTTAGACGCAGACAAATGAAAGTTAATTTCCAAAGCACCAAAGTCTTTTTTGGTCATCTTCTACCCTTGCACTCACCAGAAACAAAAAGCATTGAAAGCAAAACTGTCACTTCAAAATTCATCTGTAATATAAAAAGTGAAATTCACGGTCTTATTTCCTGTCCTTCAGTCAGTGCTCACTGCTCATAACTGCCACGGCATCACTTACTCCATTCTCACACCTGGACTGCAGGGAGACAACAAAAAATTTACTGAGGAGAAAAGTAAAAACATAAACACAATCACAGATAAGTTTTGTACAGCTATAAACATGAAAAGAAATGTATGAGGTTCTGACTTTATTGTATGCCACCAGTTCCACATCTGCCCACCATGGCTTGAGCTATCCCTGCTGGACTGCAGGACTGAGCTTTGTATGAGCGCACGTAGCCGCACAAATCCTTATTAATATAAGATTAGAATCTTTACAGACCTTGTTTTGGAGCTGACACTTACTAATTAAAGTTTGTCTTTCCTTCCCTTACGCCAGAAAGAATGACAGAGTCCCTCCACAATCACACCAAGCCTCCCCAAGGATCACAGTACACACAGCTGGAGCACAGAGTAGAAGGGAAACACCATTTCTGATTTTAAATGCATAAGCAAATTTGCATCCGATTTCTATGCTTATTAAAACAAAATAATTTTTCTCTCTGCATATAAAGGGCTTTGCTCCTCTAGTGACAGAGAGGGCTGTTTCAGATGGGCTGGGAATTGCAGGTGCCGGTTAAACTTCGTCAAGCCTGTCTGCATAGCAGAAAACAAACAACCCAGGCCACAAGCCTGCAGATGTGCACTTAATGAACTCTTGGATTCATCTGCTGAGAGACATCATCTGTGTCTGTCACTCATCACAGGTACTGAGGAAAGGGGAGAGGAGGGCCTGGGCAGCATTCCGTCCTCTCCTTTCAGAAGGAGCAAGCCCTGTGGTGCAGAATGGAGCACATCAACGAGCTGCTTAATCACTGCTGTGGAAACCTCTTTAATGCAGTGAACTCTAGAGACCATAGAAACAAAGTAGCTCCTTTTCATGCATTTCACTTAAGCCCCTAATAGTTTCTGTTGTGCCTGAGAGTAGGAAGGCTTGGAGGGGGAATTTGTTGGTGGTTTACCACAACCCTACACTTAAAAAAAAAAAAAAAAGATACCTGTGAAGAAACTAGTCTTCATGATGAGGATTTAATTATTCTAGTATCGACAAAAATGAGAATTAAAGGAGGAATCAACCTGCTGACTTCCACAGGCAGTAAAAAATAGGTTTATCTTTCACTGTTTATTGAGCACTTACATATGATAAATTCAATAATAGTCTGGTAGGTGTTTAGTGCTTTATGATAATATATCATTGGGCTTAAAGTAATCATGGTCTTAGGCTATGAAGGTAACAAATAAGACTTCAGACAGCATCATGTTGCTAAGCCCATATATTCCCAGAAAGATGGTGGGAGAGGAGGGGGGAGAACAAGGAAAAAGTGATATGTAAAGCAAATAGAGTAAATAATGCAATCATGCTGATCCCAGTAATAGCAAACAGTTAAAAGTGATAATGAAAGTCACTGGAGTAAAGCAACAACATGTCAAATATAGACAGAAAGCAATTACAAAAGGTGTAATAGAAAATTGAAAGGACAAGCTAGCTGATGTAAAAAGCTCACAGAAGCTCTGTAAAACATTCAAAGGAAAAAAGTTGCACTTGCTAATAATAATCCATGAAGGCTCAGGAAATGCTAATTAGCGTAGAGCTGCTCTTCATTTGTACAAGGATGCATGGGACTGTTCCAGGTTTAAATAAATGACTGAATGACAGAGACTGAACTCATTGGTGTTCTTCTAAAAGAAAAAAAAATTACAGAGTTCTGGCATCAGTCAATAACACACCAGAAATAGATTTACTGGATTTTCAGAGACGTTCTAAAGCCACCAATCTATCTGCAAGGAGAACATGACTTACCACATGTAAGGTGAACCCACCACGTGGTGTGATTTGAGCCAATGCTGCTGCCCAGTTCATGAAATTTGCTACCTGTCATGCCTTCTCTACACCACTCACTTTATTGCATATGCTTTTGCAAGAAGCCTGGATGTTCATACTGACCCTCTCTCCCAGTGCCCCAGGGGGACTGCTCATGGCTAGCGTGCACAGACCTCGCTCCATCCTCGCTTTACACATGTGGCTCGGAGGATTTGAGAGACCGCATTGCTGGATTTTCTGCTTGGGTCTGTGTATCTGATTATTGGTTTCTAAATATAATTGGAGATACTGATTTCTTGGCATTTAGTTCTGCTTTAGAAAATTATCTCATGTGCTAGTTTCCCCTGTGTTCTCAAAGAGCACCATGACTTCTCTGCCAAGTGAGAAACTGCAAGCTACAGTTTTTGTTAGGAATAAAAGCTTCAAAAGCAGAATAAACCTCAAACACAGGGCTGGAAGGAAGCAGGCCACCAGCGTACTGCAGAAGGCAAAGAAAAGAAAATTTTTAAAAGAGACACTGGGCAAATCCTAGGTTTAGAAGTAAGTGCTAAATTAGCAAGCATTAACACTTTTTTTTTTCCTTTTCTTTTTATTAACAGCATTTCCATGTTTAAGGTCAATCATCAGCAAGTTCAGAGTTCAGAATATCTGGTAGTCTGTCAAGGCACATGGACACATGCATTTCTTCCTCATACATTCCCATAAAGTAGCAACACCTTTCTTAACATTCGTCAACTTAAAATAAAGCTGTATTGAAAATGTACAATTTAATGTAAGTCTTACAACACTTTGGTTTTTGCCCATTTCATCACAGCAATATAAAATTCAAGGTCATTAGGTAAAGAGCATGACAGTTTACTAAGAGCTTCATCTCAAACTCTGTACACACATGCTTTTTCAACATTCTTCATTGTTATTACGATAGAATTTCCCTCACAGAGATTAGAATGATCACTGAATGAAGTTTTAATTATTTAGGCCCAAACTAATGCAAAATACCAACAAAAAGAGCATAAAACCTTTAGCATCCAAATTTCTAAGAATGGTAAGCTTAAATATTTAAATGTAAAGGGACTTCATTTCAAGTTCTATAAAAGAGAAACATTGCCACTTACTGGCAGTACCAATGTCTTTGCAATATTTCTAGGCATTTATGTGCATCTTTCAAAAGCTCTATTAACCTTTATACTATTTGTCAATAAAAAGCCCCATTAACATTTAAACTGAGTATGTCCAACTGTCTACTTCAACGAAAAATCAAGAGAGCCTGTTACAGACATTATTGGGACTATACATATTGGAGATTTTGAAAAGCTCACATTTCTTAAAGTTAAAAAAAAAAAGTAAAAAAAAAAAAAGTAATAAAAAATTTAAAAAAATTAATCATCAATTGGCAAAAAACCTGCACATGGCCTGAGCAGATGTGACAGCCACACAGGCAAATGGGTATGACTGGCAACACAGTACAGCTTTGGAAAGAACAGTACAACCAGCTGGAGTCACTTCAGGAATACTGGGGGTCTAAAGAGATCATAATGTATATGAAACAGAAATTTAAACACTGCTTTTGCAGTAGGATCATCAGAACTTACCCAACATTATCAATTTGTCTTCATTGTGCAAAACCTTGATTTTAATCAAAGATAACATTATCACTGGAAAAGAACTGAAATCACAGCTGTGCAGATGACAGACTTTTCAAGCAAGCTGCTGGACTGGAAGTGCCAAAGATGTAATTCAGTTCGTGTATGACCCCAAAAACTTTGTTGTTTCAAGCACCACTGATTTAGTAAAATCCCTATATGCTGCTTCTGTAAAGTGGGTATTTCAAAAGGTAAGGAAAAATGATCCCAAAATCTAGAGACTGAAAGTGACATCAAGCAGTCTATTACCACGGCTTTCACAAATCATTAACGAAGGCAGCATGACCTGTTCCACTGAAGAGGAAAAAAATTCATTAATTTTCTTCAAGTATGGGAGATGCACTCACAGTGACAACAGAGGCTTTCATTTCATTACTTTACAATACAGAAATCTATAGATTCCATAGAAAATTTACAACCAAAATGGAGCTAGTGCAACAAGTGGCGCTCATGTAGCAACAAAGAAAATGTGAAGTACACAAATTCAACAAAAATGCAAAAATGCATTTTAGTGGCTTCGCTTCCTCAGGCTCCACTTTGACAGAGCACCACTTCATGCAATCACTCCTTTCATTTCACGTCCGTCTTGTCTTCTGTTTTTTCGTTTGTCTCTTTGCATCCTCTGAGCCACCCGTGTCAGAACCTGTCTGTCCAAGAGCACGCACTCCTTGCAGTCGAGTTGTCAACTGTAGCAACAAGGGAATAAGCTGGGAAAAAAAAAAAAGGGGAAGCAGCTTGTGATGACAGTAATACGTAAGGTCTGAATTATAATGTCCTTCAGCCTTGTGCATTCCCAAACAGAATCTATCGTGTAAATGGCACATCTACAAAGATATCAGAAAACGGCAGCAAAAAACAGCAGGTAGTTATATTCTTCAAGAGCTTTTCACTAGGGAGGGTGTAAAGCTAGAGAGACCAGACTCAATGACTTGCAAGATTTTTTTCCAGTCTGATTGCTCCTGAAGCCAATAAAATAATTATTTTCATTCCTATTATCATTGACGCTGATCATCTGAATTTGAATGGTGCTGTATTGTTTTTTTTCCCAGAGCCACGAAATGAGAAGAAAAAAATTCAGACATGGTACAGGAACTGACCTTCACACTAAGCTTTTTTAAAGGATGGTAATGGTCCAAACACTTGTTACATTGTGGCTTTTCTTAAAACCTGTCACATAAGCTGACTGCTGACTGCATCTCCGTCTGGATAATCATCTCAACAAACACTTAACATAGTATGAAGTATTAATTGATAGGACAATATTTCAGTAAGACAAAAAAACCCATGACCTACCTTATCATGGTTGTAACCAGCCAACAACAGAAGCAGTGTCAGTGGTAATGCGATGTAAGATCCTTGAGCAATATCTTGTTCAGGCAGCTTTCTCTGAAAACAGTGGGGACCATAGATTTTTTCTTTCTTTTAAACAGTCTTTTCAACTATGAAACCCTTCAGCTTTAAGCAATATCAGCAACAGGATCACATGGCACATCCGGCCCTTCCCATCTGAATTCCTTCCAAATGCTGCTCTAAGATTCACTTTACCTTCAACTTCAAAGCAGTCCCCTTGATCAGATTCATTCACCCATTACCTTCCTCCTGGGGTTTGTTGGTTTTTTAAAGCTAATTCACTGATGGTCAGTCTCCACTTTACAGTCAACCTGGTGTGCTTTGATTTACCTGTCACATGCTGCCCAAACCCCTATCATCCCAATGAGAACCCTACAGCAGCCATACTAGCACAAAATGTTTCAGGCACATCTGCATCTTTCATTTGTAACTGCTGCTTCATGTTTCCCTGGCATCTGAACATGCAGTGATGCAGAAAAGAAATAGATCATTTAAGTATTGCAGAACAAACACTTCCCTACATTGACTGCACTGTTCAGAAGTGCAAAGACACTTCTCTGTCAAGGGAGAAGTCTTCCTCTGATGCTAGTTTGAAACCCCTCTGCTTTACCCTCTACCTCAGCTCCAGCAACTGAAGGTCTCTTTTGGCCTGGTGATACTTCTTTCATAGACATAGAAGTCCTTAAAGAAATTCTGACAACAATCCTATCTTTCTCCTTCAGCCTCCATTATTGCAACCTTTCAGTTAGTGTCATGGCTACAACTCCTGCCTGAACTCCTTACCCACCTCCCATAACACAGGTTATTACACCCCTGCCTGACGCCTTAAATGTGGCCAAATCCAAATTAATCGTCACTTTAATGCCTCTCATAAACCTCTTTATATTTACATTAATAGAAAGTTTGGCCAAGACCACAAAATACATGCAGGCCACACTATCAGACACTGCTCTCAAGGCGAACACTTGAACATTTAAGTATTCTGTACTTACAGTGGGACTGAAGATCAGTGTTACGTGTTTATGGTATCCAATAGCAGTGAATGAAACTTGAGGCAGGGTGTAGTCATACTGTGATTTAGACAACGTAGAATCCAGAAGCACCACGTAATTCTGTGGGTAAAAAATACACTCAATCTACAGCATCAGTTGCAGTCTGAGACAAAATTAGATTTAAAGGCAAAAGTCAGTTTAACAGGCTTCAAATCTTCTGAGACACTGGTCACTCCAGCATGAATACAGTACTGCAGGCACACCAGATGTAACACTTTGGTGTACTTAGGGAAAAAAAAAAAATTAAAGTGACAAGCTAATTATTCAGTAATATTCTTACCTCTCCATCTCGGAGCAGTGGTGGGAAATGGAAAAATAGGGATAGGCCTAAGTTGACCGTATGAATTGGGTTGTCAAGATTTTCACTTTTGTAAAGCTTCACCTGTGAGGGAAAGAAGAAAACATAAACAAGGTGTATCTGAGCCTGCAGCACAACAGATATTTCAGACATCCCCCATCTTAAGGGATAAAAGCACTTCAAAATTAATCATGTGTTTTATAAACAGAAAGTTGTCACATAAGAACACCTGGAATTGTTCTAATCTGGGATGTGAAAAGTCACAGAAACAGTCTTTTTACAAAATTCAGAATAATTTAGGAACAAGTGATGTCTAACATTTTCATGTATCTAGTGTATTAAAAGTAGTCTGTGCTGTTCATCAACCAGAACTGAGTAATTCTTTTAAATAATCCCAGCAGTTTCACAACAATTTGCAGCTGGGCGTTGTTTCTATTTCTCCGATAGGCTCATTTTGCTTGATTTCAATTTCCCTGTACTTATTTAACAAGATAGACATCCTCAAGTTACAGAATAGGCCCAAAGTCCTCAGCAAACAGCGTTTTCTCAGAAACCAGCAGAACTAAAAGAGGGCTGTATCACAGCTGAATAAGGCTGGTAGCGGCAGCAGCAGCCCCTTACGTGAGGCTGCCTGTACACACAAATGTTGATCAGCCACTGTGCCTCCTCCAGAGGACACAGAAAGCAAAGTGATGGTTTCTGTGGACCACTCTGAAGCAGCCTTCTATCATCTATGCCATTGTTTATAAACCTCTGGATCAGATACTTGCCTAGACTCAGCTCTCCTTGCAGACACAGCCCAAGCAAATCTTCATTGATTCCACCCAGTGCTACTGTGGTTGCAGCTCCAATCACAGCTCACCAGAGCATTTCCAGTTGTTTCACCAAGCCCGTGCAACCAGAAGGGACCAGACTGAGATCACAAAACCACTCGCTTGTGTCTTTATCAAGTCTTAGCACATCTTTCAAAGACAAAACTTTCGGCCTTGAAATCAAGGGTGATGATATGCACCCATCAACAGCACACATGCATTACTTGCAATGCAAGATCCAACCTCATATGAAACAGGTATAACTTCCACGTAATTAGTGTTTTACATCCATTCCTATTTGCTTAGGCTGAGCTGTAAGAGTCTAAATTTCCCCAGAAAGACAGGAAGCTTGCTCAGGTGCACTTCAGTAAGGTGATACATTTTTCCTTCACACCTGCTCTGAGTGTTGGATCCTTTGGATGTCCCCCAAAAAACCCAACAGCTTAGCAATGAGATCTTGACAGGTGAGATGCATAACAGACTAGTCTGAAAGAAATCCAGGCACTGCATTTATATTTGTAGGTAACATTTCAAGAAGCTTTTAAACCTTAGAAATGGTACTATAACTCTTATCACACTAACACCTCTTGCAGATCCTTCCAGCATTTGCACCCTGAGCCAAAAGGATCACAGGTGTTCAGCAAGTTTTTTTCATATCACAAGGCAGTCTTTTGAATTTTGAAAACATCAGCTTTACTATTTGATTCATATTCTCTCTTATAACTCTACTTCTAAATTCATGTGTCCTATGGTATCATTGCATTCACATTGTATCTTCTTGCTAGCAGACATAGGTGTCAAAAATTCCAAGTATTTCAGGAATTAATGCAGTTCTCTGATACAGAGGATTCGTTTCACTCCTAGTGTCTTGCTCTCCCCATGGACAGGACAACTCTAATCAGGGAAGCAGATCCAGAAATGTACAGGCCACCGTGAGAAAGCATTTCTTCAACATACTCCCATGAAAAATGGAAACATTAAAGCAAAGCAGTGAGGAACACTGGAATCTTAATTCCATCTCAAATTCAAACACACCTTCATTTAAGTATTTGTCATAATTTGAATTAACTGTGTGCTCTGGCTACTCAAAAATTTCCAGTGACCCTGCAAAAAACCATTGGGAAATCAACGGCAAATACAATTGACTAAGATAAAAGGCTTGAACTTACACATAAGGTGGAGAGATACTCAGAAGATGTAATTACATTTCCACTTAAATCAAATTGATTAATTTGCCGAAATGCTATAATATTAACATCATCAATGTCACTGTTCCCAACCTGCAACATTAAAACACATTCATGTTTTTACCATCAGAGGAACACTTAACAAAGGACAGTTAGCATAACACAAATATTGCTCATCGTTTTAAACAAGTGAATTTTGTTCTATACTAACCACATGGAAGCCTGAAGGCTTTCCAACTGAAAGTACTTTTCCTCCAGGCTGCACAGCTCACAATTAGACTTGTGCATGATCAGCACAAGGCTGATGGCATTAAGTTAAAGTAAAAATGGCAAAGTATCAAAAACACGCATTACTTTGGAAGAGGTTGAGCTACATACGCAGGATTGCCTGACGTCTGAACACTGGTCTCAGTATTTTGCATCTGTGCTGAGCGATGCATATTACTATGCCAGGATGTTTATACAGTTCGTTAATGAGGAATATGCTCATATTATAATATAACCTACTTCAAAAATATATAACTTCATATTCTTCAAAACTGTTTAAATACAAAATATTTGCATTCTAAACCTGAACTCCAATCAGAGTAAGGCAAGACATTCACTCAAACAATAACCACAGCACAGACAGGTTACGGCTAGGCCAGGTGCCACATCAGCAGTCGGCGCCAATGAGGCAGTACGTTTTTCCTGCAGGTGTCTTTCAAATGCTTTTCTCTCCCGGAGAAAATGGCAGGCTAGCCAGGATACGATTAGTACAAGCTACTGCATACAGCTGTCACTTGCAGTACATAACCTTCATATGACTTTCTGGAATTTGGGTTGCCATTCACCTCCCCTTCCCAACCAGCAAGCACTCTTAGCAAGAAAACACTAAGGACTTGAAAGATTTCTGCCCTTCTGTTTTGCTGCAAAGGAGGGCATCCTGGTCAAATAATGACCATCTCCCACTCAAAACTTCTGGACAGCTAACGAAGGCTAATTAACCTTTGCTGGATGTCAAGAGATAAATGCGAGGCAGCTAATCTGAACCATAATGATGCAGGAATATTTAACAAGATTTCATCAGTTTTCAATTCAAAGTTATTATTACATTTTATAAAGATTTGCTAGTCTGAATGACAACTCCACCTACACCAAGACTGCAGGATTTAGACCAAACAAAGTATAACAAAATCTATCTACCAATCAATAACTTAATATGAAAACAGGATAATATGACAATTTGTGACATCCTCAAGCCGCTTGTGCTGTCTCCCACATGATAAAGAAATGTTGAAAGGTATTCTATACATTCCTTCTCTTGTTTCTTGATGTATAGTTTTTGTGACTGTGAAAGAATCCTTTTCACTTGTTTACTGTTTGGGCTTTATCTCACTTCAATTTTAAGTTCTAGTGCTGACACACAATATGGGGCCCATATTTAGGGAGCTAACTTGCTGAAAGTCACTTGTCTAAACAGAATGCATTCAACTACATTGCTGCTGACAGAACAGAAATGCCTAGACAGATGCATTTCATATTTAAGTGGTACTACAAAAAAAAGAAAAAATTACCTCAATTGCCCGATGTTGTGGTAAAGCTCTTTCAATGTGATCATTGCCTTCAGCTTTGAGTTGGACATGATACACACAACCAGGCTAAAAGCAACATTCAGGTGATAAATCCCAACACTGAATATACGTACTTCAATTTTAGAAGACAGTAAGAGAATTTTCTAACATTCCATTTAAGATACACCACAAACACATCTGAGTCTATCCAGTTAAAGTTTTACTTATCCCAAATGGAAAATTTAACTGAGTAACACCATTAGAACTGTTTACTGCCAGCAAATACAAAAGGGCTAGTTTATTACATTACAGTATTAAAAGAAATCATTTGCTGTGAACTGTTTTACTTAGAAAGAAAATATATTAAACAGGATTAAAACCTGATCAAAACCTGCTTTTTACTTCAGCATAATTGCTTACTCCATACATAGCAGTCCCATAAATTCAGCTTCCACATTTCCTGCAGAACAGCTGACTTTACAATCAACATCATACATACACCCAATATCCTGCTAAAAATACAGTGTCACAGTATTTTCACAAGAGAAACTAAACGCTTCTCCAAATTCTTTTGCCTAAGAAAATTCCCTGCTATAACACCTGAACACTGCTGAACACCCGTTAGACACATTCAGTACAGTGACAGGGGCCTCGTCATGGCAACTCTTCAGTGTTTGCAGGAGGCCATCCTAGTGTGCTGGCAGCAAGTTCCACAGACTTATACTAATTTTTCCCCTTTACTAGAAGGATTGTTCACTACCTGACAGTGTTTCCTAACACAGAGAAATTCAAGGGAATCTGAGTTAGCAAATGTGTCGGGAAAACAGAAATCGGTAGCTAATTAATAAAATACATTTTATTGCTCTATTATCACACTAACATAAAAGTAAATGACAGCATTCTAATCCTTACCAGAAGGCCACGTAGCCTGAATTTGCCCTCTTCATCAGTTATCGTGTCTTCTCCATAGATGCTACAATCCTTCTGCCCCACAGCTTCTACTGAGACTCCCTGCTCAGGCTCTCCATTTAAAGAAGAAACTGTGCCGTAACAGCTAGAGGTATAAAGAGAACCAATTGCTGCAGATGTGTGGATGCTGTTTTAATGCACGTTTTAAAGACATTTTATTGTTATAACTGATGGAAAAAGTACTTAATATAATTAGCATAGCATGGAGAAGAAAAGGGGAATTTATAATGTACATGTAAAACTGTTTAAAGCATTACAATTAGCTCCAGTTCAGAGCACAATTTCAGGAATCCAAGTTTCTTGACCTCCATGAACAGCAGCACTTACCTCTGAGGGCAAGGAAAGGAGGGGCCTAGAGGACAGATACTTGAACTGGCCTTCCATCCCTCCTATCCCACTGGACATAGCACAAGCCACTTCCAGTGCCACTGACAGTGCTTTCATAGCAATGTTTCTCCTGTCCTGCCATCTGGGCTTAGCTATATACTCATATGTATGAGAAAAGGCTAAAAAAAACCCCAACACTCCTACATGGCATAATAAAGTTTATTTATGCCTTTGAAAGTACCCTCCAAACCTTCAGAACAGAGGTGCATCAGGACAAAACACACATTTTGTATCACGCATCTTGATACAGTATGTAGCATTCCGCATGGCATTTCAGCTCTACTGACCTGTAAGCTGTTCTGTAACCAGTTATTTGAATTTTAAGATTCTGTCCTTCCTGCACTTCGATCATTTGTGATGATGGTTCAAAGCGAAATTCTTTCATCATGGGTTTAAAATAATACTGTCCTGGGCTCTGGAAAGAGGCATAAAACAAGTTGTTTACTGATAGTGACACAAAAATTCACCAACTCCAAACAACTATGTTTCTGGAAAAGCTCCCTAAAGAGTTAAAGTTCTCTGTCCCAACTGTAGGTTAAATTGATCAGAACACATGAGCAGTGAAAAACGAGCACACTGGACAATAAACCAATGGAACTCTACCAGGTGATGAAGCCTGAAGAGGGAAAGGAAACTATAACCCTAAAACCTCACCACAAGACCTCAAGGACAGTATAGTAACCAGGAGATAAAGATGTCTGCACAGAAACTTATTCAGGCGTGTCTACACACATGTACACATCAATAATCTAATTCGATTTCTTTCCTCTAAAGACTCTTAAATGATCATCAACAAATTAGCTTGTTTCGTGTTTACAGACTGGAAATTAGTAACTGAGATCAATCAACATCAGCTGCTACCTGTTGGGGAGAAATCTCTTGCCAGGCTGGATTTCACATCTTTCCCTTGCTAAGATTTTAAATGCTGTCCACTCTGAGGGACCTACATCTCCCATTGTGGGTTACAATTTCAGAGGAGACGATACATTCTCCTGCCACTGAAGAGAGCCAACAGCATCCCTGTTTTGGAGAGCAAAGTAACACAGCCTCACACATGCGGCCACATTCAGATCAATTTCACCTTACCAGATTGGAAAAAGTCAGCATGCCATTATCCTGTGTAAGGAGGTTGGACCGAAACATCCCTCCACTGAGAGACAAAAGAACTCCAGCAAGAGCCTGGTCATCCTCTGATGTGATCTGTTTTTGAAAAAGCAATAGTTCTAAGTGTAAGTATGAAGAAGGGCTCATTCAGAAGCCCCTTACAGAGCGCACAGATGTGCTGGCTCTGAGCACTCGGCTGTAAGCAGAAGAAAACCGGCCACATCTGCAGAGTATCCCCCCCATGAGACCGCAGGGCTACAGAAGTTTGTGCCCTCCACATCTGCGCAGTCACAGCCACATGTAGCATCCGACACCAGAACTGTCACTCTCTATCACTTAACAGGACACACTGGGGGTCAGAACAAAGTATCCCAAAGACTAGAACCAGGCACTAGATGGACCAGACTGTACATGGAAAAAACCACCTTGAGGGATAAGGCTCAGTAAGAGAAGGCAGTCCAACTCTACAAAAGCAAATAAAGCCAGTCTTTTGGACTGCAGGCTCTAACTTTCACTCTATAAACCCAGCAAAATATCTTCTGCATGGCAAACCATGATCTACAACTAAGGTCATCCACTGAGATTTGTTTCCCCATAAGTTCTTATTCCAAAATTCCACACCCATTTGTGTTTGGCTGGGACACATGAGTTAACTTTTTTTGCCTGTCTAGCTTTAATTACGCACACGATTCATTCAGAACTCAAAGTGTTTAGAACATTACCTCAAACGTCACCCCAGCAAGAGCAAAAGCTTTGAAGTCCCCAACTGTTCCTTCTACTGCAGTCAAAACAAACCCTTCTTTCTGAGCAGTAACTGTATATTCCAAGTCACTGTGGAGCGGACCGACACTTCAAATAAAAGGAAAGAAGAACTTGTTCTAAAAAAAGCACTTGGATATCACACACATGTTGTCAAGTCACCGTTGCACTTTCATTAAGGAATCCAAAAGATCAAAACAAATCTGTTAATTACCTGTAAGCACCTTTGTCATCAGTGAAAACTGTGATGAGAGGGGAAGTTGCTCCCTTTTCACCAATGACAATCTCAACACCTTCCAATTCAGGATGAATTCGCCCTTCCAGAAATAAGCCTGCTTTTCCATGAATCTCTATCAGCTTTCCAGGACAACTCTCTTGGTCATTGCAAAGGGGATTTAAGACAAACAAGAAAGTCAAAAATGCACTCACCATCCTGTCTTACAGCAAGAGTTTAACTACTTCCAAAGTGATCAGTTGATGTTCTTTTACCTTAGAATAAGAGATCAACCCACGTAATTGTATGGCCTCTCAACACACTCTAAAACATCTGAACATTCACAAAATCAATAACTAAGTTCCAAAGCTATAAGCACATTTCCAAAACAAACATTGTGCATTTGCTAAATGATTTGACGATTCCTTGTTACATATACTGCAGCCACACTGAGAAGATTCCATCAACATTCCCTTCTAGCTGATATTACACTGAGCATTCACAAAATTTTTTGAGATCAAATTCAGGTCAGCATATGTCACATTTAATGACATAAGTAAAATTTATTTCCTCCCCACTTCCAATGTATTTAAAAAAGTGCATAACAAAGGTGTGCATAAAAAGGGGTACCTAACATTTTCTAGTGATTTCAAAAAAAGTATGTTCACTTAGGAACCTGAGGGCAAGATGGACACTGACTTAACAAGTAGCATCAACTGAATGATGATAACCCTCACAATTTTGAGGTTTACTTTTTTGTGAATATTTTTATTATTGTAATTTACTACAAAGAAAACTTAACAGAAACTTGCATTTGGTAACAAACTCAAACATTGCTTTTCATGACTATTTTTCTAGATGAGAATAATACGAATAATTTTGAGAATCTGGTGTAATATCCAGAAATCTAGTCCTCCCTCTTGTGCCAGGTGGTCGTTCAGCACTTGGAGGCATATTCTGCTGATAAAAGCTGTACTTGCACCCTCTACCAAACACCCATGCTTCCAAATTCCAGAGTGAAACTGGCCCAAAGAAATAGCTGTAATTGAAACCTACTTAACATTACTTTTGAAGAGGTATTCATGTGTTCATCTATAAAGACACATTTCTGCCTTAAAAATCTACTCCTTTTAAACTAAATTTTATTTATATTTACCTCCACTAACAACTGTTTCCACATAAGGCGGGTAGAAAAGCAGCTCTTTTGATGACGGTGTCACAGTAATTTTCTCTCCAGATCTAGAAAACACAAAAAAGATACAATTAGAAGAACATGGAATTAGCAGCTCTCATGTAGAAGAGAGTACTGCATATTGACCCAAGAATCCATCTAAATACCCCAAGGAAAAAATATCAACAATAACCTAAGCAGAATTCATATTATGTAGCACTAGTTTCCATTTAGCTGACAGTCAACAAGTACAGGCACAGGCATGCGTACAGCAGCTCGTTCCTATACGGAATATATCACTATTCTGTTTGGTGGAAACACCAGACAATAGTACAACGAATACACCTTGTCCATTGGAGCCTGGTATTACCTTGCCCAGTAAGAAAATTCATATAAGAACGGTCCTTGGAGTTCCTCCACCATTTCTTGCACTGGTGGCTTTGTTCCTTCCTCCTCTTGACCCTTCTTTTCTCTCTCCTGTCGACGGGTCTCAATTTCTGCCAGCTGCTGCTCCCTACGTAACTCCTGTACAGACTTCAAGGGCCCTAAAACTAAGGCAGGTTCACTGTCAATGGAAGACCTAAAAATATAGAGGAGAAAACAAAATCATCTCCTTTCATATGGAGAGATAAGAGCTTGTTATATCTGTTAATTACTGTCTTTATATCACAGCAGACAAGTCTCAAGATTTTTTTTTAATCCATTCCTATTTAATTCTGCTCTTTATTCCAAGCATAACTAAAACTTTTAACCTCCATATCAATCAGTTACTACTGAAAAGGCTCGTTCATAGGGACTAGAGGTATCCTACCTGGCCTAGCAGGAAAGGATCTATTTGCAACTGTCGCAAATTCTGCCCCATCAGGCGATAACCTTTCAACCTGTTGCATCCTCCTCCCCAGTGCTGTGCCTCAGCATCCCACTGCAGAGTCAGTGCCACAAGTCTACATCTCAACCACTTTGAAGAGTCCACCATCTTAGCTTAGCTTAGGTTTTGCTTAAGTAAAGAGTCTTGATTTTGCACCAAGTACCAGACACTACAAATACAAAAATGTATCCAAAAATGTTTTTTGTCTTAAAGCCTGTTAAAAATCTGCAGAGACATGTATACAGTCTCATGATATTAATAATAAATTACTATAGTTTCATTTTTCAAACATAACAAGCCATCATCAAAAATGGTTAAGAATCAGCTTTATTTTTGGTTAGGTTTCTGTTAATTATTAACGGAAAGTTAACAGGTCACCACCATGGACCTGGTACACAAGCATGGACTTTTAAAAACAACTGTCTTGCTTTCAAATCCAGAGCTGTTCCTTTTATGTTGATGGCATTTTACAAATTGGACTTTGGCTGAAAAGCTTCAGGCAGGCTTGAACAGCGACGGTCTGTGGCAACTCAGCTGCCTTCAAAGCACTTGCTAATTGTCTCAGAAAACCTAATCAGACTAGAAGGTTGGTGTAATATTCACCTCCTCACTAAGCTGTTTTAAAATCCTGATAGCTCTCTGCTATCTCAGTGTTTCTTTCCCAGCTGTTGTAGTTGTAGTTACAGGTTCATTAAACTCAGGGAACTTGAAGCAATGCTCTGCAGGTAATTTGTTCTCTGAAAAGATGTTTTCTACACAAAAAGTTTTAGAACCCATAGTCTAGAACAAGTGGACATCGGCAGAGCATTAATAAAGGGCTCATCACTACCAGACACTTCCAGGCAGATCTGGCACTTCATACAATTAAAGCTGTTCACAAATCAGTGCTCCCTAGTGAGCTGTCTGTTCAGCTAAACGTAAATTGGCGCATTAGTGTGTAATCACTCTGCGTGGTTTTCCTTTTATAACCCTCTTCACACCAGTAACAATGCTCTAAAGCAGCAGATTCTCATTCTGAGGAAACAAAAAAGGAAAAAAATAGATGCCAGTGCTAAAGAGCTCAGACCTAAGCTGAAACAATACCCTCTGAATTTTGAAATTTCAGTTCATTAAAGTGTTAGAAAACTCAGAAAATCATTCCTTTTTACCATGTCACACAAGTAGAAATATTGAAGTGACAATGTTCAAAATGAGGGCTGGGAATTATTTACCTATCTACAAAAAACTCAAAGCACAGCTTAACATAAAAACTTCTTGCAGTCTAGAGCTGAATGCCATCCCCTTAGAAAGCAGCCACTGCGGTATTAAAACCAGAGTAAAACTTCATGAGTGAGATGTCTTTATCTTCCCTTTTTATAGCCCAAAGATTTCTTTGTTCTTACTTAATGGTAATAGTCACATCCATCAGTTTATCTGTTACAATCGTGCCAAGGACGTGGTGTCGAACTGCAGTGAGCGTCAGGATACTAGGAGAGGACCTGTAAATCAAAGTAACAAAGAAATGAATTCAAGGTCCTCCTCCTAAAGAAAATAACCAAAACCTATTCAGTAGAGTTTGTACTCCCATGCCTAAATTTGAGTGCTTTATAAAAGACAACATACCAAATACGCAGCAAAGCTGTAGTGCTGAGATGACAGCATATTGGAAAGGGAGCATTTTCCAGCTCTGAACCCCAAACCACTGCATGACATTGGCCAAATCAACTCCTTCCTTTGGGCCACCTGCTTTCTCTCAAGCTAAAGCTGATTTGATTGATTTCATATGTACAAACCCTTTACACACAGTAGAAGGACGCTCAAAAGTTTGTTACATTGGACATAGCTCACCAAGATGCCTCAAGTGTAATGGTGCTTTGCTGCCAAAAGAGGGTTTCTGCTTCTATACATTCACTCACTTTGTACAGGCTCTCATGTTTGGCACATCTCTCTTTGAAGTACTTTTAATTTACTAACAGAGCAGAAGTGAATCAGATTTTCATGCTGAATTCATTTTCTGCCATGTTAATGAATTAGAAGTAGTCTGGGAGCAGAAACCCTCTTTTTGGGAGCAAAGAGCCATTAAACACATCGCCAGACCATAACCTATAAATAACTAATAAAATGTGGTTGACTTAGGAAGATCAGCACTGCTTACTTGTGATTAGGGTGAATATTTATTCAGCTTGCAAAAACTGGGGTAAGTAGAATTAAATCACCATCCTGTCTTTTGCATTTCAACTCTCACAAGTGATCAACAGTTTCCACTGAAATATCTCTGCTTTGTTACAAAGCAAACTCAACATTAAACAGACAGAAGGCTGACAAAAACCTCCATTTAAAGTAGCAAAAGCATCTTTAAAGCCTATTTAAAGGCTGATTATTTTTTTTAAGACTAGAAAGGGTAAGAGAACACATCTGATACACTTTGCTAAAGCTTCCCTCTATTGGTTAGAGACAGTCATAGCAACACATCCTGAATTGCTGAAAGAAAGCAGCTGCAGCAGAAGGAAGCTTTATGAAAGTAGACGGGTAGGCATAAGATCAAAAACTGATTTTGCTCTTACGTGTCGTAAGTATAATACTCATGTTCAAACTGGTGGCAGGAACGTGGGGTCACTTCATATACACCTGTAAACATTAAGTCAAAGAATGATCCGCTGAAAAAATTCAAGCTTACTGTGTTGGCTGAATTCTTAAGATTGCATGAGACCTGAGGTATAGAAACAATTACAAAACTTGACTATATATCTACTGCCTTTCACACAGACACTTGTAAATTAACTCACCTCTGTTCAGTCATAGATCATTCCTGGAAGCTGCACAGGGATTCTCGTGTGCACTGATACAGGCATCACTACAGATAAATGCAACTACAAACACAACAAGCCGAACAAGCTCGGAAGTAACCAATTATGGTCCCACAGCAGACACCGTTTCACTGATTATACAATCGTTGTATTGTTGTATTGTGGACAAGACCATTGGCTTTAAGGATAAAAAGTTCAAAGCTGAACACCAAATCAAACCCAAACATATTTGTTAACTGTTTTGCTAAGAGGCCGTAACAGAGAATTAGCCCTAAGACATTAGAAGGAGAAAAAACAAAAATCTAATTTTAAACCATTCTTTTTTCCTGTTATAGATAATCCTGCGGTACTTTTAACAGTTATCTCTGAAGAATCCTGTATTGAAATTAAATTTCTATTTGTCAATCACATTCTAATGAGACTGACAAATAGAACCCATATGAACAAGATTATTTTAACATGCTCCTCATTCATCAAAGATCAAAGCCCTTCACTGAGTCAGAATAAAAAACACCTTATTTTACTTCTGGAATCTATGTTTAGGTGAAGGACTAAATAGTAAGAGAATTCTAAAAACTTGGAACAGAGCACTTATACACAGATGTAAATAAAGCAATGTCTCTCAGAAACCTCAGAAACCACAACAGCTTGGTTTTGTGGGTTATTTTTTTTTTTTTTTTTAAATTCCCAGCAGTATTAGTTGACTGGTTCTTTTTTGTTTTTTAAACTAACATTTTAGAGCTGTTACCTGGCTTTGAAAGACAGAATCTATTAACTCCTTTGGACAGATTATAAACACCAACATGCTCTGGTCCATTTCCATCCTGATAAAATTCCTGTGAAGCCACAACACAATTCACTATTAGTAACAAGCAAACAACAGAATGAAAACAGAATTTGCCTAAAGACATATCAATGCTTCTTTTTTATAGCATTTTACCAAATCTAAGAGACAAATCTCAAAGCACTCTAAACATCAATGTTGCTGTGCTGCATGACTCTACCTAGAGACATGAGAAAGCCTTGATTTCAAGCAGAATCCAACCTAAGTTAATTTAAAAAAAAATACAAGGACATTTGTTACCTACGTACCAGTGTAATTGCATGAGAAAGAGAGCACCTCAGCATATATCCAGTTTGCCTGAATTCTACTCCTGAAACATCCTCCTCCATAACTTCCAACTCCAAAGACTTATTCTTCCAGCACCAGTCTTCATGTACAATGCTTACTAGAATACACACCACACAAAGCATTTTAGTAATGTAAAACTGTGTGAATAAAGGCAGGTTTTGTGGTACAAAAAGCTTGTATTACTCTCACTTCCCTGAGGATAATCTTCAAAGCCAGATATACAATGACTGCAGTAACAGACCTGGCTCACAGCACTGCAGCATCACCAGGAACCCAGCACATCTCCTAACAGAAAAGCTATTATAAAAAGGAATAATGAAGTCTGGTCACCCTGGAAAGTTCTACAATGTGCATTATCATTGTGATAGTCAAAGAAGCCTAGAGGACATCAGAATCTAACTCCAATTTCACCTGACAGGAAGATATTCTGACTCGTGTATAAAAAGAGTGATTTGTATATACTCCTTCTACACCTTTCCCTGGAAAACAATTTATTCTCTCAAGTTTCAGAAGTAGCTCCATGTTGGGCATAAAGAAAATGGTATCCATAATAACAGAAGCATACAGATAAAGTCAAAAATTCAGCTACTAAGGTAACACTTCAAGCAAATCCTACCTTTATATTTGCCAGGCAGCACATTTTCAAATGTGAAGGCCACTGAGTCTGTGTTTCCAGAGAGCTGCAGGTTGCGTTTCTCACCCTGGCGGCTCACAGACTGTAATGTCACCACCAGATCACCGCAAGCATCTGTGCAGAAAAGACAGCAGACAATGAGACTGCGCTCTGGCTCGTCAGCTTTGCCTCCAAAATCCTCACTCCAAGCAAGCTTCGTGCGTACGAAGATCAAAATGATTACTCTCTTCCAGCAGAGAACACTTCCAATTAACATTCTTACTCTTATTTCTTAAGCACATGTTTACCAGTGCTTTTTTTTGCATTCTTCAGGAAGTTTCAGACTGTTAATCGTACTCCTATCTAATGGCAACTAACATCCAGAGGCCAACATTAAATCCCTGGGTCCACCTTGCTCTGCAGAAAACTACAGGGCCCAGAAAACACGTGAGAGACAGAACACCAAGTGCAGAGAGGATTCAGAGAGGAAAAAGGAAGGGGTAAAACTGACAAAAGTCAAGCTCCAATCACCATTTGCTCAGATCAGTGGGTAATCAAGAAAAATAGCAGGAGACAGGACCTTAGACTAAAATAAAGACAAAGATCTTATGAAAGAAAACAGACATTGTAAGCTTCTGTTAACAGCCTGAGCCTCTATCCTACAGGTTTTAAAATGCACTGCTTTTTTCTTTTTTAATGTCTTCTTGCCTCCAGTATTTCTCTGGTTGATGTACAGTATCCCTAGTGTCAGCCAGGAGCATTTCCTTCCAGAACTTATTCATCTTCTGAGGAAAGCAAACAGGTCAGAATTCCTTCCTGAGGAAGGAACACTTGCTTATTCTTAGCAAGTATTAAAAACAGGTACATAACTTTACTCCAAATTTTATTAAGGTACCTTATTAGGCTGTAAGGTCTCCCAAAAAAAGAGCTGCTTTACCTACGTGCTGAAAGTTAATTTACTTATCTGCTGGTGGGGTTAACCACAGCAAGTGTCTTAATCTAAACAGCACACGCAGTGCTACAGTCCTCTGCTCCCGTTTCCACTTCACTTCCAAAACTGGCTTACCTAAACAAGAGATCTTCCCTGAGACGGATGCCAAAAACTGAGAGAAGGTCACATCCATTACTGGTCTGTCTGTAACAGTAACAGGGAACATTTTGGGTTTCAAAGCTAATCCTGCTCTGGTCTCAGCCTCTGGAATAATTACCTGTAGAGTATATGACATCAAGACATCACCAGCTTTTAAATACCGGTCCAAATACACCTACTCTGCTGAGTCCAACCCACTTATCAGAAATTAGAAAATGGAAGTTTACTGTAAATCCCAGGAAAAGCAAAACCACCCTCCCAAATATGCTTTTCAAAATTCCATATTAAAAATCCTCCAAAGAACTGCAATACAACTGAACTAAAAGCCCTCCAAACAGCTCAGATTCGAAAGCCTGAGTGAATTTCACTTCAGGATGTACTGCTGCTTCTACATTAGGCTATTTCGTTACCTATAAGGACAGTTAGAGCCCTTATAACCATGCACTTCCTTATCTTCCAGCCTGCACTGTCCCTCACAACACAAAATTCATGGTGGTTGTGCTACACATTCTGCTGTGACCTATAATCTCAAGAACCATTTAGGCACCTGAGAAAGGCACACATTAACATGTTTCACTCTTGGGATAATATATTACAGTAAGAAAGGACCTAAGGGACATCACAACTAAGAGGAGAGAGAAGTAAGAACTTTCAACCCCAACGGCCTCATCTCCTTTTAACAAGTGTAAAGGACAAGAGCATGGAAATCTCAGCTTATTAAGGGGGGGGGGGAAGGAAATAACTGTCATTGTTTAAATAGTGCCAACAGGAGAAAAGGATCAGGAAAATCCAAATTCAGCTTCTTGAATTTTAGAAATTAAACATTTAAAATCTTCTAAAACCTCATGACAGTCCTACAATGAAGACATGGAAGCTCATTCTTACCCGGACATTGTATGTACCCGATTTTGCCTTAAAACAAAACGCTCCGTGAGGGTCAGTTTCTGTTGTAACCAGTGACGCTTTGTCCTTGTCTTGAGGCATCATGGTTACCTTGTATTTACTAATCTGCTTGACTGTGTCAGGAAAACGAGTTACTGAGATCTGGCCACACACACTGAACCTGTCAAATAAAAGCCAGTCATCAGAATAAATATCTTGATTTGACAAAGCTCATAAAAAATACTTGCTTTAACATTTCCTTAAAAAGTAAATCTCACTATGTTGAGGTACTAAGACACGAACTGCAATGGATTTCCCCTGAAAGAGTGTTCATATCAAAGAGATACTATAAGCAAACACAGTGGAGCAAGTGCAAATTCATGTACGATTAATGGGATCTCTTATTTTACAATAAAGTCACCATGATGTTATGTCATGTTTTTATTTGCAAGCAACTGCTCAGCCTACACTCCCAAAATCATCCTGCCATCATTAGACAGGCTTATACCCAGCAGTCAAAGAATCACAAACAAGAAAAAGGCAATTGATACAAGATAAATACGACCTTGAGAGTGAGCAATAAAACGTAGAGGTTTGGTACAGTTATGTAACTCTTGCACAGAAGGAGGATATCTGAAGTGGAACATCAATAGCAGAAAGCCCTTCTGCCTCTTTCTTGGTTCACATGCCGTTCTGAAATTGCTCAATATACTCATGTCTTAGCATCTTCATTTGCAAGGGAGAGGTTACTAAGGGGGTACTCTAAACCTTAGCTAGTGTTGAGTAAAATACTGTGAACAAAACATTATCCTGCACTCATGCTCTCCTATTTACCTTGAATTTCTTGAGCAATGTTTTCCTTCTGACAACAGTACGCAAGGGCACGACATGGGAAAGGACCATCCATTTTCAAGACCTTGTCCACATATCAAATTACATTTTCCTCGTGACACCAGTACTTACCCGGTTGCAATGATATTTGCTAGTTGAGGTGTATTTGGTGCAATCTTCACAGTAATTGTATCAAAGAAGAGATGCTCTTTCCTGGCATGAATTGTGTATGTACCCGTTGTTATGTTCTCAAGGCGGAAAGAGCCATCGGCTTTTGTTTTTACTGTAACAAATAACAAAAAAAGTTAAAACATAGATCATGTGTTGACTGTCTGTCCTTACGTGTCAAAAGAGCCAGAAGGCATGCACTGCTTTAGGCTGTTTTTAATTTACATTGCACAACAAAGGAACAGCATTATGCTTTCTTACTAGGCCAATCTTCATTTCTATATTTCAAAGCACAATTTGGCATGTGGTTGAAAGGAAATGAGAAATTTTCAACAGCAAAACAAATCAACACCTAACACTCTCATCTAAGCCAGAAAATGCAAAATTAATCAACTGCATGAAAACCACTTTAATATTTCAAATAAATTGCAACAAAAGTAGTGTATTATCCTGTAAGGCTAATTCCACCTCATACACTAGTCCTGTACTTGAGCTTACTTGTACTTGAGCCTATAGCAATAAAGACCAAGGCCACTGCATACCTTTAATCTGATTGTTCAGAGTCACAGTGGCATCCGCAACTCCTTCTCCTTCAGGACCATTCAACACCCTGCCTGTGACAGAGAAACCCATCACATGGAAAACAGGCTGAAACGGGAAAAAAGTTCACATTAATCTTTACTCAGCAAAAGCAAACACACACCTACAGCAATCAACACTGACTGTTTTCCCTGTACACACATATAAAGGAAATTTATTTTCAGCTTTAGGAAAAAAAATTGCCAGGATAATCACAATGAAAGTACATATCAATCTCCAGGCATATTGTTCCTCTAGGTACAGGAACAGATTCTCAATTTATCTGTATCAGAACAGTTCAGAAGGCCCAAATGTCTTTACACACAAACTTACAGGCCCTTATCCAGAGATTTGACAATCAGAATAAGAAACCTGAATGACTGCAACCTGGACATGAAAGTGAACATAGTAGACAGTTTTTCCCTATTTTGTTTCTTCCCAGTAAAAGGGACTGAAGTGTAGAAATACAGCACAACACTAGGTATTGTCTTCTACCTGCTGTGCAAGAGGGTATGTTTAACAAATGTTTTCAAACTTCTTACACAGAAGTTTTTCCATAACACACCTGCTTTCTGTTGAAATCAGTTACGCTTTTATAGGAACAAATAGCACAAAAAGATTATTTCCCCTGAATGTCTTACCTCAATCTGTAAACTGTCATGCTCTACAAGGAAATCCAGTCTAGATGGTGCAACATCAAAGGTAATTCTCTCTCCCCTGTAGAATGGTATCTGAAAGAAGACACATCATTTTGACTCCTAAGAAGCTATGACAACAGAATTGTTTTCCTTTACTGTTTTCCATGTCCTTATGACCATCAGACACCTCTATGAAGGGCTGAATGGGCTGCAAACTTCCTGGAAAAAATAACTCAGAGGAATGGAGACAAGAAGAAAGGCAGTTATTTGAAGACTCTTTGATGGAAACCATATGATATTATCTGAAAAGACAGAAAAGTAATTCCCTACTCAGAACACAGCAAAGGATTTAGATGTGCAAGAGCTTACAGATAGGAGACTATATCGTCACTAGAAGGATTAAAGGAACAAAGAGAAGGTTGAATCCCACTTCTAGATCATGCAGACTGAGAATGCAGAACAATCATTCTTAGCAGTGCACAGACAACCATGCTCCCACGCTACCCAGACATAGTAAAGAGAACAGGCAAAAGAGAAAACAGAGAACTTAAAGGACACAACGTGGCTGTAGCCAAATTAAACTTTCAATCTCCCAGCAGTCTCTAAGTGTTGTACTGTGACTGTCCAATGTATCCAGGTAATTCAGAGCCTGATCTGCAAATAAGTCCTTCCTCAGAAACTACACCACAGAGCCCTATCACAGCAACTTACTTCACTGTCATACACTTTATGTTGGAGGTTCCTATTCCAATTATTTCATCCAATTCAAAATATCTCAACTGTTTCTGTTTTAACAGCTATAAAGTTATGCATGATCTAGTTTAGAAAATGAAAGTTAACGACCCAACAGACAGACAAGCAATGAACTTTCTAGCTACTTACCACAGTGTATTTCCCACTTGGCAGAGACAGAAAGCTGAAAGATCCATCTTCTTTTGATACAACATTGCACAAATAGGATAGAGACTCATCTCTTGACTGGAATCCATCCACAGGAGAAGTATTGCAGCCCACAACATCCTGTGGCAATAAACGCAGTACAACTTTTTTTCCCATGGGAGAACAGAGAAAATAATTGCAGGGGGTTGTAGAAGGGTTCAAAATACTATATGGTGAAGGAAGGAAGGGAAGTACAAAACCATTTTAGAGGCAAAGTCTGATAGCATGGCTTACAATTCACGTAGAGATAAAAGACAAAAAAACAACCAATAATCAACCTTATGGTAACAAGGACAGAAAACTGGGAAATTCAACATCCCCCAGTACCCTAGAAGTGCACTGTGTGTCTTAACATTAACTGATTTCAGTTCTGTGGACAAGGTTAACATCACAGAGGAGAGCTTTACTCTACATAAAAAAAATCACAGTACACAACCAAATGTTTCACACTTATTTCATAACACACTTTGAAGGTGGCAATAGAAGCTGCTGAACTTTGTCTTCACATCAGGAGGGCAAAAAACATTGAAGACCTCATGCCAAAGACAAATTTAATCTACTGTACAGTGAATTCCAGGATTTGCCTGGCAACATCTTGTGTCTGGTGCCAGAAGCTGGTCTTTCACCATGAAGTGTCACCCTCATGAGGGAACACATTTACTAACCAACATTTAACTGCAAAAAGGTGTAACTGTAAAAATACTTTCTTAAAACTGTAGCCCTTGATCTTCATGGCCCACAGCAAATATACAGATCAATAACGTGCTGTGAAGCATATTATATTTTGCACTGGTTGCCTGCTTCAGCTCAGGTCTTAGTTTTCTATGCCCCTGAACAGCTTGACTGCTGAGGAACCTGGTTGTCTGAAAACAATAACAAAGAGTTCAAAAGAGCTGAAATGAAAAGAATTCTCTAATTTCTCATGTCCAAAAATTACATAGACCTTAAGCCTCAATTTTGCCAACATTTAAACAGATGGCTATTGTGCTACACATCTGAGTAATTCCACGGAGGTCATGTGAAAACTCAGCATGTACACATATGTTTATTACAAGGACCTTGTTGAAAAAATAAAAAAAAAAATACAGCTTGAGAGGTTGTACAGTTTGTTTTCTGTAAGTCAAGCTCAATGAAGGACAGAGATGAGTAACAGGGCAATATGAATAGAAGATATTTAACTGCTGCTAAATATGAGGTCCATATTCATATTGAAAAGGTACTAATACACCATTACCTCTTTAGTGACCGAAGAAGAGAAAAGAAGAAACATGACCCCTTTCATTGGTTCTCCATCGCTCCTTACTGACCCAGAAACATTGTAGCCAGCAACAATCAGGGGGCTAGCAGCATAAGCATTAGAGCTGGTTACCCGCACCACTGTGCTTGACTGAAATACAGAAACACATTTTCATCAAAAGTAGGCATTAGACCTCATTTACAGCACCCAAATAACAATCAGAAGCTGCATATTCAACAACAGAAACAGAGGCCAGAGCAGCAGTACTCAAAGAGGATCCAGAGGCTATTCAAAACACAAAGACACTAAAGCAAAGATCCTTCACAAAACAGTATTTTTCCTATTTTACTGATTTAGGAATTGGTTGGGATCTCAGAGCTCTTCAGAAAGCAAGCAGGCTGAGAGGGAAGAGTCGGAGCATCTGCTCTAATATTCAAGATCCTGCAAAATGTATAGGATTAGATGACTGAAAGCAGGAGCTCATTTGCCAGTCTTTCCCTGGCTGGCTCCACTATCTCCAAACTGGGTCTGCATGAGGCAGTTTCTTTACTTCCTAAACTAAATTTATGAAAACTGCATTAACCTTGTCAACTCATAAAAACTCTTTCTCACATTAGCTGATCAAGACAAGGTCTAGCAGATCCGCCCTCGCTAAACAGGTAAACCAGAACTTTTGTAGGCTCTAACCTCTTTCAACATCCAGGTAGGATGAGATGCAAAGATTTCATATTCGCCAGGAAGCACTTTAAAGAAAGCAAACCTGTAAGGCAAGAAAGGGGTTATATCTCTTCAGAAATAGACACAAACATTTGTTTACAGAAAAACAATTCAGGCTGTACGCACATGTTAGAAAACGTATTTCAGAACTACTATAATACCAGTCAATAGGGCAGAACTGAAAGAATCTTGTGTAAATGAACAGATGAATTAAGTATGCACCCCACATACTCCCACACTCACTTTCCTCCAGGTTGTGTAATGGTTGCTTGTATGTTTATGTCACTGCCAGCATTTCTCAGTACAACCTGGACTCCAGAAGGACCTAATGTCTGACCTTTGCTGAGAACCTGTCAAAATTAAGAAAAATCAGGAGTATAAATGGATAAAAATAACTTGCACAGCTGAAGTAGAATGCTTTTTTAAAGGCAGAATTAGCATAAGATGGAATAAATAAAGATAAAGGAGTCTAACCTTTCCATTCACAGAAAACCCTGTGAACACAAAGTTAATATCGCCGCCCTTTGTGCAAATGTCATTAATGCCATCCACATGGATGTCTACACTGGTTGGTTCTGGAGGAGAACAACAATGAAACAACATGGTAGTTAGTGAGAGAGCAATCACGAAGCAGTTCTACTTTAACTTCATGAAACTCTCACAGAAATGCACTAACTCAAGCACACAAGTGTTGCTCTGGAAGTGTTGCCTCAGTAAAGTTAAAGCACCAAGAAAACCTGATGTTCAAAATCCTCTTTCCCCCTCCCATTGCAGCCACTTCTGTCAAAAACCCACGTTCCTTCAAATTTGTTCACAGATTACTTTGCCAGTGTGTATCTTACAGCTTTGTTTTCCTCTGGTACAGTAAGTACCTTTTAGTTATTAAAACCATACAGTAGGGCTTATCTCATTTGAAAAGCACTTGATTCTCCCTGCCAACTACAAGTTAGAGACAGCGAAGTCCCACATTGCAGATACACTGTCCTATTGTAAGAAGACATATGAGCACTTACCGAAACTCCACCCTAGGGGAGGCTCAATTTTAAGAATGAAATCCCCCTAAAAATAAAAAAGCAATAACTGTCTTCACTGATCTAAACTCCACTTAGCTAAAGAATAAGAAAAAAAGAAGTCAGAACATAAGCACCATGCTTCAGAGAGTAACACAAGATTCAGGTGTCCCATTCTCCTTTCCTCCTACCTAAGAAACTTTATTCAAAGAAGCAGCAATATCTACCCAGACCGATTGGGATGCTGGGTTCACATCCAACCAGCTAAGAGTAAAAATTAAGTATTATCACGTTTATACCACTTCCAGACCAAACCTGGCTCACGTTCAAGCAACTCAGTGTTAGAAAGTGTTCAAATCTATCCCTACCTGCCCCAGCAGATGTGCTCTATATCAGCCTTCAGTATTTCCACTGGAGGTCCTACTCAACCATTCTGTCCAAACACGGGATAACAAACTTCCACTCTTATTAAAAAAGCATTGCACCGAAAGGGTATAAATCTACACAGAAATCCTCTTTATATCAGTTCTGCGCATATGTTCTGAAGTTCATCCATGGAAAGGCTCAAAGACCTAAGAATTAAATCACTGAGATCAGAAAGCATCTTACATTCTTAGGTTTGGGAGGGAAGGATTTATTTCTGATCTCTAAGTTAACTAGCTCTATAAAGGAGCAAAACACTTTGATGATCTGATGGCAGCTTGTATTTAATTTGAATGTAAACATTTTTTCCACTCTAAATAGACATCAAACTTCTGACACATTCTGAGCTTTCCTGTATCAGTATTTTTTAAGATTTTTTAATATCTGCTATTAGTAATTCAAGTTTCAATTCAGTCATATCAAAACACATTGTCATACTAATTAATTTTAATTTCTAGAAGTAGATAACTGAAAGCTTTATCTGTATTCTGTAGGAACCTGTACTTTTTGGGCAGTATTTGTACAGCTGCTAGCACATGGTGGTTGGCAGTAACTCAGGCTCCCAATGCCACAGCCGTACAGACAAATCGCACAAGTGCAACACGGCAGCTAAAGTGGCCTCGCTTTTCTCGTGATAATACTTAGCACTGAGAAATAAAACAGCTGCCTTACAAAAAGAAACTGTTGAAAGTTTGGTCCAAACCAAATCATGTACTGATTCAAACGTTTCGTGGGTGGGTGTTGTACTGACGTTTAACCTGCCGGCAGATCTGAGCGTGGGGGCAGCTCCTGCCTCCAGCACAGAGGAGTCAGCACTGGCATTTCAGTCTCTTACCTTATCGTACAGAGGGATCATGAAATATCCATTGTTTGGAGCACAATCTGTCTGGTATTTCAGAGTACCATGTTTTGTATATAACTTAATCTAAACGAAACAAACAAAAACCACAAAGATATTTTTAAAAGCGTGAGCAAAGCTGGAACCAGGCGTTCTCTAACCAAGCGTTTTCACGCCGCAGCAGCCGCGCGTCCCCAGGGGGTGACAGGGAACAGGGTTATCGCAAGAAGCCTGCAATGTGCCAGGCAAAGCCGGCACAGTTCAGTCCCGGGCTCGGAAGAAGACGCTTACGGAGCCCCACTGCCACCGAAACCACGCCGCGAGCGCGGCCACCTCAACCCGCGGGCAGGGCAGCGGCGCCGCGCCGCGCAGCAGAGCCCCACCGCCGGGCGGAGCGGGGTGCGGGGGCCGCCGGCCGCCCCCTCCAGCCCGGCGGGCGGCGCGCACCTCGATCAGGGAGTAGTTGATCTCCACGTCCGACTTGACGAAGCCGCCGCAGCCCACGACGATGTCCTCGGAGCCCCGCGCCAGGGCGCAGCAGAGCGCGCAGGCCAGCGCCGCCCAGGCCCGCATCCCGCCGCCGCCGCCCTGACTCAGCGCCGCCCGCCGCGCCGCCGGAAGAGCCGAGCAGGGCCGGGCCGGGCCGGCGGCTGCTGCCCCCTGCCGGCGCGGCGGGCGGCGGGCGCGCTCCCCGCGCCGCCGGCACTGCACGACGCGGGGCCAAACCCTCGCCGGGACCTTCCCTGGCGACTGCCCCTCGCCGGGTCGTGCCGCTCTCGTGCGAGGCGGGAGCCTCCGGCCCCGGCCCCATCCCCTTGCCGGGGGGCTGCGCCTGGGCGGCGGCAGCCCAAAGCCAGACGTGTCCCCGACGAGCTCCCGGTCAGACTTTGCCCGCTGCGTCCCGGAGCTCCCGCCAGTCCCCAACACGGCCGGCAGGAACAGCGCTCTCGGCCGCTGCCCAGGGAGGAACCGCCTGTCCCGCCGGCGCTGACACCTGCCCGAGGGCACCGACCGCACGGTCCGGCCCGCCCCCGCCGAGTCGAGCCCCGACGCCCCGCCCGCCCCCTCGGCGGGCGGCTGGGCAGGCGCGATGGCGGCGGGCGGTGGGCTGTGCGGCTCCCGGCAGGGCTCCGCCGCGCTCTGGGTGAGTGAGCGGGGCCGACCGGAGGCAGCGAGCGGCGGCGGCTCAGCCGCGGCCCGGCCGCGGGGTGCGCGCGTTCCTCCCGCGGGAGCCGCTCCGCGCCGCGCACCGCCCCAGGGCCCGCGGGCGGGCAGCGGGTGTCAGCGCGGTGTGTGCGTGAGCGAGGGGCGGACACTGCGAGCGGTGAAGCGTTTCCATCAGGGCTGGTGGCGGTGCGGACTTTGCCTCCCAGGGAACAGAGGACAGTCCAGGTCCTTACCCAGTTACGATGACTTTGGTGAGAGTTGCGTAGGAGCGTGCAGTCCGGCTGCGCTGCTGGAAGGATACGGAAATGAGCCCCTTGATTGTCTTCAGAAAGTATCTGCTGAATGACCCACTACAGAAATACCTTTGAAAAGACTTAATGAGTAGATCAATCCAGAATCCTGTGGATTTCCATCCTCAGCATTGATAAACTCCCATAAAAACTTGAGAGCAGTTAGCTATGGCCTGTTTCCATCAAGAGATTCCTTTCTCCTAGCCTTGCATCATATGCTCCACAGGAAGGACCTGAACCACCTCTGCAAGGTGCTGAAGAAAAAATACCCTTGCCTGTTCATCTACAGTTGCTGTATTTCTAGTATTATTATGTTAGCAGATGAGATCCAGCTATTCGTTCAGTCAAAAAAAAATTGCAAATCAATTATAAATACAGCTGAGGAAATGCAGTTACCATGCAGTTTATACAGTAGGACACTTCTTTTCTCCTAATCTCCATTTGACCTGTTCCCAAATGCCAATAATCTTTTTCATTCCCAAATTATTTTTTCTCATTCCACATTCAGTAACTTAAATTTCCTCTTTTTTTCTAGTTATGATACATGATGTCTTTTGTTTGGCATCTGTCACTTTCCAAACCCTTCCCTCCTGCCCCTCTTTCTACTTCCTTTCCTTCCAAAATGCTCCTGCTGAGTCCTCCCTCCTGCCCTCACCTGAGACATCTTGCTGTTCTCCAGCAGCCTCTCTGGTTTTTACATTTGAAATCCTAAATCAAGTTCCCCTACTGTTATAGTAGATCTCAGCTGTAGCATTAGCAACGTGCATTAGCTGGTGAAATTCTGCGTACATTAGCTTTACTGTTTCACTTCTGTGCTGATTCTGTGGCAGGACTGGAACCAGACATGGTTTACAAACACCCCAAGATTTACCTGGTGCTTTGAGAGTACAGTCATTGCTTGGATCCCCTGTGCCTATCTTTGGATCTGTTTTCCTTTCTACTACTTGTATCTTCGACACAAAAACAAAGGCTATATCAGGATGTCCCTCATCTTCAAAACCAAAATGGTAAGAGTGGAGGATGGGGTTTCATCCTAACATTATCGCAACCTCGATGCAAATGATTTAGGAAAATTAAATTTAACTCTTTTCTGATAATCCATCTCTGTGTTTGCTTTGGTATTTACTGACTTAGGTAAAGTCAGGTCAGGTATAAATCAAGTAAAGTTTTAGGAAGAAGTGTCATAAAATCTTCTCCCCTGTACTTCCATTTGGTTCCCCACTACTTCCTGTAAGGCTGTCTATCCCAAACCTGCTCTTCCACCTCTCCAGTCTTACCACCCAGGCTGCTTGAAGCATTTAGTTCAGTAGATTGTCCCATCATCATTTCAGTCCATTCTATTGTGTGTTTGCTGTCTCTGCCACAGGTCCTTGGATTCATTTTGGTAATACTGTGTTTTTCTAATGTCTTCTTCGTACTGTGGGAAACAAGCCAAGGAATCCCACGGGCTCCAGCATTCTTCATTAGCCCCGTCGTGGTGGGAATCACAATGGTAATTCTTCCTTTGTTTTGTCTATGTGTGGCCCAGCTTAGCCCTCCTGGGGCAGATCTTGTATCTCCCATGTTTCTCCGTATCTCTGAGTACAAAGATAACTGAAGGGGAGTAGAAGGCTGGAGACACACTTTGTGAGTCTCTGCTGTGTGACACAGCAGGGGTTTGGAGTTGGGGAGACCACTGGGTCTACAGCTACGATATAGAGCTCTGTGGGCAGAGTACACAAGAGCCAAGGTAGCAGTAGCGTTTAGAAAGAGGTCTCACGACAAGACAAGATCTAGTTTCTCATAACCATGGCATGTGATTGAGTATGGTTTAGAATTAAATGGGATTTCTGTTCAACCTAAATGCCTGTCCTCCCCCTCTGTCACTGCATCTTCACAGCCTAGATCCTCCCAGCCTCTTGGCCCAGTTGTCATTTCAGTACTTGCCCTTTCTGGAGACGCATTCTTGAGTGCAAAATGGCACATAATGGTTTTCAATTTTAGCCTTTTAGGAACAGTATTGCAGCTCTAAACATCGTGAAATGTTTGGGCAAGAAACAAACTGATTTTTCTCTATTGTATCCATTAATTTGATAATAACATTTGGCATTCCATTACCAGCTATTTATTTGGACAAATGTGTTCTTCCTCGCAGGTCCTTGCTGTGTTCCTAACCCAAGCAGAAAGAATGATGGGCATCCAGTCTTCAGGCATCCTGTTGATTTACTGGCTGCTCTCGTTCATAGCTGCAGTTGTGATGTTTATTTCCAAAGTCCAACATGCCCTGGCAAAAGTAAGTGAAATCACGTATCTTTAACGTGCAGGGGAATGTAGTCTCTAAACAACAGGGCACTTTTTGCCTCACCTTGTGAGGTGGAGGACGAAATTCCTCTCTAAGATATGAGCTGACAAAAATGATTGATGACACACTGTCATCTCCATCCATGTTATCCCTTTCAATGTAGACAGTGTGGTTTTCTGAGAGCTCGTCAGACTTCGTATATTAATAAAAGCAAAAAGAACATAAACACTGTTTCTAAAAAATGGCTTTATACCAGACTTTGTATCAGCATAAATATGTTGATATATCTTACATTTTTATTCTTTGGGTATTTGTGGTGAATGTTTATTTGTGGAGGAGTGCTGGCCGGGTTTACACATCTGAGACTTAGTGGCCATTTTACTCAGGCGAACAGTTGTACCTTTCCATCACAACAAGGAACAAACAAAAGTTTATGTAACCTGTGTGTTTAAGTAATAGGGGAAAAATATTCAGTCACTAAACAAAAGACAGTTGGGAACTTGCTTGTTCCTGCTGTGTTGAATGATACTCCGGCACCAGGCCTCTTGTAGAAATAGCACTTTGCCAGTTCTTGCTACCAAAATACAGTTCCAAAAATACTCAGACTGTTTCCTTGGTTTTTCTCTTTCTCATTCACAAAAGTAATTAAAGAGCCCTTCACGGAACCTCTTAGACACACCATCTATAATAAAGCCTGGCACCTGCTTAATTATATGAACAACTCATCCCACTAGGTGAGCAAGGAACTGCTATCCCTCAGAGCACCCAAAGTTCCCTGAATAATGATGCAATGTGGACAACTGATTTGACTAGACTGCTATGAAGCCTCATGATAAAACTGTCACTATAAATAATAAATATGTCCATTATTTACCATTTTCTGATATCCCAGAGTTATCTATTTAAGTAGCTCTACATAACTACAGTTTAAATAAATGCACCTCATGCTTCAAACCAAAACTCAGAGCTTATGGTTGGTAGAACATGAGAAGCCATCTTTCTCCCCTGATTTCACATTAAGGTTTTACCTTATTCTTAACAATATTCTGTTTCTTAGGGCTTCCTGGAAGACCTTTTCCGCCATATTACAACTTACCTTTATGCTAGCCTGGTGCTAGGAGAACTTGTGTTATTCTGCTTCGTTGATCACCCCCCCTTCTTTTCTAAAGCTGTCAACAATCCTGTAAGTATAACATAGCTTTTCATAATGCATTGCTTCATTGCTCAATTGGGAATTTAAATTTATAAGGACACAGGAACATGAGTATCAGGGAGATGTAAGATGCATCATTCCGTATAACGGCCAACCATTTTAAAAGGTAACTGGCAGAATTTGAGATAACAGTACTCTATCTTTATATATATGTTTTGAAAAACTAAAAGCCTCTTCTATCCATACTCATGTTTATTGTCACTGAAACCAGTAGATAGGGCTCCTGTTGCTTCCCCATGCTCTCCTGTGCAACAGTACTCTATTTGAGCTATGAGTATGGCAGAGCTTTGTGGTTCAGAAAATAAACGTCTTTGGGTATGAAGAATGATACTCTCTGTTCCTCCATCTGAGACATTATTTAAAGTCTAATTCTCTAAAGTCTCCCGATCCCATTGATCCTCCACAATACGTTTACGCTGCCAAGGTCAATGAATGGGGATATGTAACTTTTTGATCGTTTTTCCTGGGGAAGCACAGAAGGGGAATTATATTCATCTGACACATGCCCTTTTCTATATATAAATATCACCCATGTTTTTCCTCCCATCAGAATCAGTGTCCAGAAGCCAGCAGCTCTTTTCTTTCCAAAATCACATACTGGTGGTTCTCTGGGTAAGAAAACACAGAAAAAAAGATGTGGTTTTGCTAGAACTTCAGAAAAAAACAGCAGCATAAGAGAGAGTGTAGATGACAGCCGGTAGGAAGTACCTCAGCCCTGGAGTTTGCTCATGCAGTGAGGATTTAAATTCTTTCTCTAGGGACTTGAGGTATTCTCACAAGATGAAATTACAAAAATTTAACTTACTTTGCTCAAAGTAGTTCAAAACACAAATTAATGGTTCTAGATAATTCTCTTCCCCCTTCCAACTACTCTTCCAGTGCCCTCTCAATCTTGAAATAGATCTCAGCAATCTCAAAAGATGACTGTACACAAACCACAGCCATATCTGCCTGCCAGACCTTCCTGTAACAAATGCTGGGCAAGGGGAAAATAGTGAATGTGGTTATTAGCCCAGCCTGCTGCTTAGCATTCAGAAGTAAAATAATTACATACCTTCGGCCTAATGTCCTCTATGATAAAGCTTCATCTGCGTTTCACTGAGCCACAAAGTTAAACTGAACTTTGTCCTGCACTGCCCAAGTCCCACTTCTCAGTAGAGCAGGAATTAGGGCTTACTTGCAAATCCTCATTATGTTGACAGAATATAGCATAGAGATTTGAAGCAAAACTGCTGTTCCTGAACACTCATATTTATTCTGAGAAAGGACAGTCCCGAGTAGTGTTTTATTTAAGTCCCTATGTGCTCACTGTGGTACACTAACTTAAAGCCCATCTATTTTGAAAATGTTGCATGCACAACAAATCCTTCTGTGTTTACCTGACAGCAGTCTTTGTATTCTCTAGGCTTGTCTGGAAAGGCTGTCAGCATTCCTTGGGCGTGGATGACTTGTGGCCTGTGAGGAAAGAGGACTCCTCTAAAGAAATTGTTGCCTGGGCTGAAAGAGAGTGGAAGAAGTGTCATAGCAGAAACCAGCAGTGAGTACTTGATCTAGAGAGTGCGTCATGGACTCAGCTGGACAGTTTCTGTCTTGCCTCTAGATGCGTCATGGTTTAGGCTCAGCTGACAACTAAGCACTATGCAGCCACTCGCTCACTTCTCCCCACCTGGTGGGACAGGCAGGAGAAAATAGAATGAAAGGCTTATGGGTCAAGATAAGGACGGGGGGGATCACTCTACAATTATGGTCATGGGCAAAACAGACTCAACTTAGCAGAAATATCAGTTGAATTTGTTACCAATCAAATAAAAGTAGAATAATGAGAAATAAACCCAGATCTTAAAAACACCTTCCCCCACTCCCCGCTTCTTCCTGGGCTCAACTCTGCTCCTCATTTCTCTACCTCCTCCTCCTGAGCAGTGCAGGGGGACAGGGAACAAGGGTTGCGGTCAATTTGTCACACGTTTTTGTCGCTCCTTCCTCCTCGGGGGAGGACTCACACTCTTCCCCTGCTCCCACACGAGACAGTCCTCCACAAACTTCTCTGACGTGAGTCCTTCCCATGGGCTGCTGTTCTTCATGAACTGCTCCAGTGTGGTTCCCTCACACAGGCTGCAGTCTTTCAGGAACTGCTCCAGCACGGGCTTCCCACGGAACATTGGCCTCCTTTGGGTGCAGCCACCTGCTCTGGTGTGGGCTCCTCCATGGGCTGCAGGTGGATCTCTGCTCCACTGACAACCTCCATGGGCTGCAAGGGAATCTCTGCTCCAGCACACCTCCTCCCTGTCCCTTTTTACTGACCTTGGTGTCTGCAGTTGTTTCCCTCACATCCCACTCCTCTCGAGTCTTGATTTAGGGGGAATGAAGGCCTTTGGCCAACACCACCAGGCTGTGGAGAACCACTCCCTGGCCTGGGGCCACGTGTGGGCCTGCAAGGCACCCCAGCCATACTGCTGTGGCCATCGCCCCGCCAGCAGGCAAGGGGCAGCAGCCCAGTGCAGAGAGCCGCCCACACGAGAGGCTAGGCCAAGCCCGTGCCTCCCCCATCTCTCTGCTGCAGGTTCCCCACTGTATTTTTTTTCCCTCTCCTTAAACATGTTATCACAAAGGCACTACCACTGTCGCAGATGGGCTTGGCCTTGGCCAGAAGCAGGTCCAGCTTGGAGCCAAGGAAGCTTCTAGCAGCTTCTCACAGGAGCCACCCTTGTAGCCCCTTCCCCGCTACCAAAGCCCCACCACACAAACCCAACACAAGATGATGTAAGCAAATACACTTACAGGTGCTGGTGCACCATCTCAGAGTAGGCTTTGATCCCCTCCATTCCCCACAGAACGCTACAGAGACCGCTTCAGCGCATGTTTGGGCTCTGAAAATAAACTCTGCTAGGTGCTTCCTCTCTGGACAAGACAATGGTTGAAAGATTCAATCCCACTGAATTATTTGTCCATTAAACAAGAAGAAGAAAAGGACTGCGTACATAAAACGGTCCAAGTAACGCTCTGCTATGAAAACTTGGGGGTCTTTACCCTTCAGTGGGTGAGCACTCAGTGAGTTCATTCCTTTGCACAAAATCTGATTTGAAGTGTTGGAATCTGCTAGAGAACATCCTTTCATTCCTGGAAGCACAGAACTGTAAGTTTTTTGTGAGAAGTGTCATTTTTTGATGAGCATTTATACTGGACATGGCATGAGACCCAGTCTGAGATGTTTAATGATTTTTTGAAAGCACAAGATTTCTTCAGTTGTGGCTAGCTTTCTCATTGTTTCTTCCTTCAGAAAAATGGAGTCTGCGACATTTAAAAAGGGTCAGAAGAGTGAAACGGGCATAGCAGAAGCTGAAGAGACAGAGGTTCTACTGCGATCAGAGCACAGTCAGAGCGGGCCCTTACTGAAAGTGTTTTGGAGCATGTTTGGCACCTACTTCCTTCTCGGCACTGTCTGCTTACTTATCTGTGATGTCTTCTTGTTCTCCATTCCAAAATTACTGAGGTATGTGCATACTTATAATGTATTTTTACCACACGTACAAGATTGCTGTGCATGCCAGCACCCACAGAGGCAGACACACAAACACTTATCTTCTGAAATCTCTTATTGCTGATGAAAAGAGATGGATTATCATTTGTATTAAGCCCACAGTCAGCTCAGGGAAAAAAGAAAACAAACCACTGTTTAAAGCTGTGCACGTTTTCTCCATTGCTATATTCCAACAGAGGAATGGACAGGCTGCACTAAGCCTTTTGACAACTTTAGTACAACAGGCGTGAGTTACTTGATGGTTCTACATATCACATCGTTTGCACAGGCCGATAGCCACTTGGTGTAGTCTTAAGGCTCTGTGTTCCTTGACTAATTATAAAGAGCACCACTGTGCATCTTACACATCTTAAATACCATAGCCAGTTGACGTAATGCTTTGTGGATTGTGTTGGTACAACACAAACCTGCATTACAGAATATTTTCAAGGACAAAAATCACTTTTTAGTCATTAAGAGTTCTGGAAATGTCAATGACTTCCTTAGATTATGGCTCTCGATTTGTGTATTTGACAAATACATGAAATTTAGGAGCCGTCCTTAACACTGAAAATGAGGTCTCCTCTGAGAAGATGCTGAAATCAGAGATTGCTTCAAAACCAAGAGTGGCTAAACATCAAAAATCAGGATATTGTGAGACATAGGATACTTAGCAGTTTTTATAATTCTTTTGCTATTTTACTGATCATCAGCATACAGAGAGAATACAGAAAAAATCCCTGGTATTTCTGCATTTTTGTGTGTCTGATATTTCACCAGTTCTACATGGATTCATCAACATTTTGCTCCTGTCTTGCAGCCTTTTCCTGGAGTTTATTGAAGATCAAGAAGCACCTAGCTGGCATGGTTATTTCTATGCCTTCACTATGTTCCTTTTGGCTTGTCTCCAGACTCTGTTTGAACAACGGTACATGTACGTGTGTCTTGTTCTGGGTTTGAGACTGAAAACTGCAGTAACAGGGCTTGTGTACAGGAAGGTGAGTCTGTAGCTTCCTTTTCAGCCTCGTTTTTTTCTAGCCCTGCATTAGTATTTATGGCATTGTTGGTACATTGCTTTTAACAGTATCAGGGGAGATGTTATTAGAAACTACTTTTAGGATGTAATTCTGTGCTATATTCATCTCTGAACAGTATGTGGGAGGTATTTTACTATTTATTTTTCAGATCTTACCTCTGAAGAAAAAGCCAGGAAAAGGAAAGAGGAAAAAGCAACATAAACTTTCTTACGTTGTAGATCACGGTTGGGGCAAGGAGTAGATTTCTTCTTCTTAACATGAAGTCACATATCCCATGCAACAGCATGTTTTCAATACCTAACATCTGACATTTTTCTCCCCCTCTTTTGTTTCTTTCTTTATAAGGAAAAGAAAGTTGTTTGATTTTTGGACCAAAGCTGCTGTGTGATGATGCCTTTCCTTTCTTCTCTACCCTGTCTAGATCCTAGTTATGTCAAATGCATCAAGGAAAGCAGCAACAGTAGGTGAAATTGTTAATCTGGTATCTGTTGATGTCCAAAAGCTAATGGATCTGATTATCTATTTTAATGGGACCTGGCTTGCTCCTGTCCGGATTATCATCTGCTTTGTCTTCTTGTGGCAGGTAAAATATGATGACAATACTTATCAATCCTTTTCTATTCTCGGTATCACAGGAAAAAGGAGTTTTCAGAATTCTGCTTAGAGCTTTGCTGGTTTGAATAACCTGAAATCGCCATATTTTTCTTAGCTCTGTAGCATGGTGGATTCACTTTTCTTTTTAGCAGATATTTTTATTGGTATAGAATCTTTACCTGATCCTTCACTTCATCGTCTCACCTGTGTATTCAGCATTCAGTCTCTTTTAGGGAGAAGACTGTGAGAATGGTTATTCTGAGCTGACTGACAAACTTCTGCCTCAGTTTTCCTCTGTTACCTCTCTTTTCAACCAAAATGTGGTGGCTCAGTGCAGGCTGAGAGTCCAGTTCCAGCTCCTTAGCACAGTTACAGAACACAAAGGGGAATGGTCTGAAATAGCAACTTGACATGCTTCATCCTGAAGCCTTAGTACCACAAGATCAGTGAAACAGTTTGAAGCAAAGTTATATGATATTCAAAAAGAGTATTTGATACATGGAATTTCAGAGGTATCATGGCATTTTGCAAGGAGAGAGCAAAACCTGAATTAGAAATAAAGGATGATAATCTAAAAGATCCTTTTTTTCCCCCTAATTTAATGTATGGTATTTCTCAGCAGGATAGAGCCCTATTTCTTAGTCAAATAAGCATTATAAGCCTTGGTATCCAAGAGCTGTCGCAAGAGTATTGGCACAGTGTAATGCTACCATTTCATCTCACTAGCTGATGTAAATTCAGACAAGCTGGGTTATTTATGCTGCAAGGATAGTTTGTTGAGGGTTTAGGTTTGTTTTTTAAACAAAACCTGGTTTTGTTTCTGGTCACACTTATGCCAGCCACAGGATGTCCTCCTTAACACAGCCAAGAACAGATGGGCAGAAATAGAAATTACTTGGAATTTCCAGTGTGCTTCTGGATTGCTTTCAGCACTGATCTAGTTCCTAAAAGGGAAGCAAATAAATTCAGCAGAGCATGATGACAGCAATTACCCTGCCTGGCAAGTTAACAATCCACAGTGCTTAGGGAGCACAATTCCCAGGAAAGGCAAAATTAAAGTCTTAGCCATGAGGAATGTTAGGCGTAAGTTCAAATAAGAGGGAGGGTGAGCAAAGAGGAATGGAAAACGGTCATTTCTAGTATTCACCAGAATTTTTTGCTCTTTCCTTTTCTCTCCTGGCAGCTTCTGGGGCCATCTGCCTTGACTTCAATTGCTGTATTCCTTTTTCTTTTGCCTCTGAATTTCGTGATCACCAAGAAGAGGAGTCAGTTTCAGGTACGTTTTGCTTCGTAAAAATGAAGTGGTTTACTGACTTGAATTATGCTCTAGGATGCCATGCTTTTCCAAGGCTACTGATTATTACAGTAGGCATACATGTTTAAAAAAAAAAGTATTGTACTGAAGCGTATCACTAACATTCAACATCAAGTGATAGCTCATTATTTATTATTCATGCTGCCTATGACTGTCTGAAGGAACATACGAGGATTCAAAGCCTGCTCAGTTTCTTGAGGTTGGGAGTAGGCTCTTCAATGTTCAGTCTTTTACCTTGTTTGCCCACCTTTTCTGTTTTTTATGTATTGCCAGTAAAAATGAAGCTCTGAAGATGAAAAGCAAAATATTTCCCAGCCTGGAAGATGCATAAGCAAAACAGTATATACATAGCTTAACTGCATGGAAATGTATTCAGAATTCATAGGGAGGAATAAGGTGTTTTTTCAGAATAATTGCACCATTAAACATTCAACCTAATAAATGATAAAATTCAAACATTTTTTGCAGGAGGCCCAGATGAAACATAAAGATGAGCGGGCTAAACTCACCAATGCGATTCTCAGTGACATTAAAGTAATCAAACTGTATGGCTGGGAGGAAACCTTCATTGAGAAAGTGCTTGGAATCCGGAAGCAAGAACTTCAGGCCCTAAAAAGATCTCAGATTCTCTTCTCAGCATCTCTAGCTTCTTTCCATTCATCAACTTTCCTGGTGAGTGGTTCACCTTCCTACATAACACGTGCTATTTCTTCCATTTCTCTTTGTACTACTGTCTGGACTGATTTTTCCTGTGGGACAGCTAAAGATAAATGTCTGCCCAGAGGAGCTGGTGGTCTCACAGGAGGTGCTGAGCTCCTGAGGAACCAGCCACACAGACATTTACACTGTCCTAACAGTTCTATGGACAAGGTGCCTGGTCTGGCAGTGTGCTCCAGGCAGACTGAGCCTGCTTTGCAAGAGCTACCTGGAGACCTCCAGCTAGACAAAGTCCATGGCACAGTCAGTAGCTGCACAAGCCACTTTTGCACTTGCTGTTGCAGCTCAGCCATATGCTTTTTCAATGGAAAATGGCTGTGCTTTCACTTTGCTCTGGTTACAGGACCAAAATTTCCTTAAAGCAGAACAAACGTCAAATGGTCAGACTTGGTTCTGTCACCAACATGCAAGACCTCTGCCTATGATATTTGCAGGACAGGTACCAGGTATTTGGGCGATAGCCTAGATTTAACTAAATGGGTTGGAGAGTCTTTAGGAAGAGGCCTGTCACCCTTGAACATTTCTCTTCCCTGTCTGAAGCAAATGGTTTGCTTTTCATTTCCTCCCTTTCAGATTGCATTTGTCATGTTTGCTGTCTACACCATGGTGGATAACACACACGTCCTGGATGCTCAGAAGGCCTTTGTATCTTTAACATTGATCAACATTCTCAACACTGCGCACTCCTTCCTGCCATTCTCCATAAACGCTGCTGTCCAGGTTAATTGCAGACTATGTTCCTTTTTCTGTGGCCATAAGTGTTTTTTCACAGACCATCGTTACCAGGTAAAGGTAGGGATTTCTTAGGGCTTTGAACATCAGAGCTAGCTAATTAATTGCTATTGGGAAACAGTGAAGTGCAAGGACTTGCAGCTAAAGGTACTTTGTAGTATTGTTTTTCAGAAAGGCTCTATATATTGACAAAATAGTCATCAAGAACAAATCATAAGTCTTTTGGGACCGATCACAAGGACCATTAGATCTCAGAGTTGCTTCCAGTTCTGTTTGTAATCACAGAAACCAGAATAGATGGAACAAAATCTCCATGGGAGATCAATGGAAACCCTGCTAGCTCAGGCCAGAGAGAAAAAGCAAGTTATTGTCTGGTAAGAAAATGGGAAATTGCAGTTCCCTCTTGCACCCCAAGAAGACTGTCACAACTCTTTGAAGCAATCACTGGAAAGAATGCAGGATAAACTGGAGAAAAAAGTACCAGTTTCACTGTGTGAACAGAAGAGAAAACACAGGGAAGAACGTGGCTTTTTGCTAAGCTAAGTAGAAATAAAGGCAGTTAATATAAGGAAGAGCTGCATTTGTCCATCTAAGCCTACAGCATCCACAACAGAGCATCTGGTCAACATTCTAAGTGGGTCTTCAATATGAATCTTCATTTTGGGTTTTAGCTTCCTTTCTATTCTAAATGTTACTCTTGTGTGTGCCTCTTCATTTCAGGCCAAAGTTTCTTTAAACCGCTTAGCAGCTTTTCTGAATCTGGAAGAACTGAATCCTGAGAGCTCAAGCATAAACACTTCTGACTGTGGTGAGCTTTTGTGTTAGCATTGTTGTCCTATAAGAAGAGTAGCTTCCTTTGTTCAGCTTCCACTCTTAGGATACCTAACATAGTTGAGAGAGAAAATTGTTTGCCTCTTACTGTCACTTTCTCTCTCAGGCCTGTTTATTTCTAATGATGAAATCTAATCTGGTGATTAAGCCCTTCTTTTCATACTTAAGGTTTGTTTTATGTAATGCAAATACACACTGAAACATAAAGTCACATAAATAGAGACATTTCTGTACCTACCTTTGAATTTAAAAGTGCTGTATTTCTCCTCATATTTTAGAACAGGCAAGTATCATCATAAGAAATGGGACTTTTTGCTGGAGCAAAGAAAGTTCTCCTTGTCTTAGAAGGTACAGACTTACCCTTGGTCATCTCAGTTCTGTAGGTCAGGGTGGATGCTGAATGAACTAATTCCTCAGCGCCTAAGTGAAACCAACATGACTTATCTAGAGACTTCCGAGTTTGCTTCATATTTAACGATGAATTCTAAAAATTATAAAATCAGACAAAATGTAATCTTGCTTTTATGCTTTGGAGCACATAAATGGGAAGGTACCGGTATCTAGATGTTGCCTTAGCACATGGAGACTGCTTTCTTTACAGCATTTTCTTGTCCAAATAGTAATTTAAGTCAAAAAAGTAGAATTGATGGTATGCAGACATTATAAATGACATCACTACATGCTTATTTCAAAAGGCATTGCAGTTTTAGAGAAGAAACAGTGTTGAGAAGTTCTGATGTTCAGGAATGTGTTATATCCAGTGCTTTGGGGTAGCCTGTCTCCAGAGTGGGGACCTGGGTTTTGGAGCTGGGTTTGACATTCAGATGGGGATGTGGTGACAACTTTCTGGTTGGAGGTGTCTTTGAAGGGATGACTCCTGTTCTGCTGCAAAAAGTCAGCATGACAGGAAGAATAACCCTGTGCAACTGAGGCCTCAAGTATGAAATTAGAGGGTTGAGTTGGTAATTTTTTATTGCTACAAGACAATAGCAAGAATTTTGGTCATTTTCTTTTCAGAAAATGTATCTAAGAGGTGACAAGAGACTAATCTATTCTCTATAGGATAGATCTTACCGTGCCCCAAGGCTCCTTGCTTGCTGTAGTTGGCCAGGTGGGTGCTGGAAAGTCCTCCTTGCTGTCAGCGTTACTTGGTGAGCTGGAGAAGACAGATGGCTGCATAACCATGAAGGTAAATTTTGCCCTGAGCATTTGCTTCTAATTAGGCTGTCTTCAGGAACAGTAAGGTATTAACCAAGGCATCAAGTACTTGATGAAAACCCATTTACTGCTGAATTCTAACAAGGGCTGTATGTAGCAGCCCACATCTAATTATCTGAAGGTGCTCAAGACCTCTCAGATGAACCTGGCCCTTGAGAATGGGAACTGGAACAGGACCTTCAAAGATCCAGTTCCATTTCCCACTCTGAAAGTGAGCTGAAGTGGCATTGTGGTAAATCACATCACGTACTTGCACCTGTTTCCTCTTCTATAAGATAATCAAAGTGCAGACTCCCTATTTTGCAAAGCCCTCTGAGACCTGTCAATGGTGATGATCATTCCAGACTTCTATAAAGCTAACTGGGAGAGTTTTTCTTCAAAGACAGGTTCCCACAGTGTCAAGTTGAGCTTGTGAAAAAGACTGTTAACGTTCTTCCACTTCCATTTTTATAGGGCACTGCAGCTTATGTCCCCCAGCAAGCCTGGATACAAAATGCTTCAGTGGAAGATAATATTCTCTTTGGGAAAGAGATGGATGAAACATGGTTCAACAGAGTGATAGATGCTTGTGCACTGCAACCTGATTTGGAGAGCTTCCCTGCAGGGCGGAATAGTGAAATAGGAGAGAAGGTACTGTCTTAGGTTTATATTTTGGCCAACTTTTCCAAAGCTACAACTTTGGGTGTCCTGCTTAAAACACCTACAAAAGGACTAAACTTGCAGGAGGTGCTCAGTAATTTCTGAAAGTCGGGCCATGATTTAACAGGGTCTGAAGCTCACCTCCTGATGGTTAACCTAACAAGGGATATGAGAGATGCTTAAGACAAAATCAAAAAATCCAGGTCATTTTTGGGTTCTCTTTTGCAGGAAAGTGGAGTTGCTCAAGAGAATCTGCCTCTGCATCTCAAGAGCCCTATTTGGAGGGAGGGAAGGAAAGAGGGAGAGAAGCACTGAATTAAAAATAAGGGCATCATAAAACCTTGGTGTACAATGGAGCCAACAGTTGGCACATACACTGTAGCTTTGGAATAAACAGTGTCAATATGTTTTTACAGGGAATAAACATATCTGGAGGTCAGAAGCAAAGAGTGAACCTTGCTCGTGCCGTATACCAGAATGCTTCGATTTACCTTCTAGATGACCCCCTCTCAGCTGTTGATGCCCATGTTAGACAGCACATTTTTGAACATGTTCTTGGACCGAACGGCTTACTGAAGGACAAGGTGTGTTACAAATCCTGAACTGTAACAGACTGTAAAATGTATCTAATTATCACGGCCCCTGAAACATTTCCAGTCAGGTGGGTTACTCACTATATCAAAGGCTTCCAGATTCTTTTACACTAGTGGCAGCAGGTACTAGCATTAACGACAGTGGAAGTGGAATGGGTAACCTCTGCAGTCCACACAGCACATGGAAGTCCTGCAGTGAATTTCACCTAGGAGGAGGAAGATGAAAAGTTAGGTTCTCCTGAAAGACTATCTTTATCCTCATGCAAACCATATGCCTAGTTCCAGCCTCACTTCTACAGCCAGTTCATAGTTCTTTGGTCTTCTGTTGACATTATCCTTCTCCCTTTTTGAGATTACTTCTAGTATAGCTAGGAAGAGCTGTCTGATCTCTTCCAGCTCATTGTATCTTATCATAATGTCTAATCCTATCACTTTTGAATAGTTCAGCGGCACCTTTACAGTTCACATCACCCAAATCATCATCGCTTAAACTTCAGCCTTAAAATCCCTTTTAAACACTTCTCTTCCCTTCTTCTTTACATTGGTTGAATTTTGTTATTCCTTGGTATTTCTCTACTGTCAAGCAATCTGGATAATAAATGTGGTTACATGAGAAGGGATGCTAGGGCAGCTCTGTTTGCTTCATAGTATAAATTGCCTACAAATACTTGATTCAATTTCACCTTGTAGAAGGAAAATAGGTAATTTATTTCACTAGAAAGTCCAATTGAAACAGACATGTCTGATTACAAATACCTTTCTCTTCATGTGTAGATTGGTTGCAAGTATCAGAATGTAATTATTGTATTGAAGCGTAGAAAGACTGGCAAAGAAAGAAGGTATCAGACTTAAGCAATACTCAAACAACAGAACAATTGTAACTGTTCCCTCTTTATTCAAGCAGACTCGTGTGCTGGTGACTCACACGATCAACGTTTTGCCTCAAGTGGACAACATTGTTTTGCTGGTGGATGGAACAATCTCAGAAATTGGTTCCTACCAGGAACTTTTACAGAGAAATGGGGCCTTTGCAGAATTTCTTCATTCACACATTACTGCAGAGGAGAAGGCAGGTGCTGGTTTTCCAGGTAACCCAAATGAGTTGAAATCATTCTTCCTAGATCTATCAGTCAATTGTTTCCTTAATATTATGTTTAACATTAAAGAACTGGAGGAGAGGAGGGTCTGCTGCTTACACTTGTTCTATTATGGACATTTAAAACAGACATCCCCTTACAGTAAGCTCTCACTTTGTGTGGGGAAAAACATGCCTGTCACATTAGCTGACTCATCACCTCAAAATTGGTTCTTGAATGAACAGTTCCACCGTAGTAGACAACAATCATTCAGTAAACAGAATTACCCACTATACGTGCTATCCTTCAAGCCCCACCTTGATATTTCTACCCTTAGAAACAATTCTTTGTAATGAATCTTTCCTCCTTATTACCAATCTCTCAAAGTCTATACAGGACAAAATGAGATTCTAAAGCATTTAGAAAAAAAAGCATTTATTTCACAGTTACAGGAGACACCAAATGCACCATCACCTCTAGAAATGGTCCATCACAGGAGAAGCTCTTTAGGTAAGCTTAAAGCTGTCTCAGACACTGAAGAACTTGCTCCACAAGCCTACATGGAGACTCTTACTGAGTATCATACAGGTTTGGGATTGATATGTAGATTAATAATAAAAGCAAACAAGCAAAACTCAAGAACAGGTAAGAAACTGTTCTTCAATGTGGATGTTGACTAGCATTTTCTCCATATTTCATGAGGAGCCAGCATTTGTTCCAGAGCTGACATACAAGGCATGTTGATACATTTGCTTGCTATTCACTGCCCAGTGGCGCTGTCAGCCTGAACTCATTCAAACCAGCCACAGCTAAAGAATGCTTAACACCTCTGTTAATAGCTTGACAGAGCCCAGTCCCTGTGATAAATACAGACAATGGTTGGTGTCACTGTGGATGGAGGACCCTGAAAACTGCAGCCCTCAAAATAGGCATGAATATAGGGGTGGATGGGTAAGGAGATCCAGCTTTAAAATACTCATTGCCTTAGCTAAAATTGAAAGGATTTTTTGTCTTCTTTTATGAAGTGACAATTCAGTCAAATCTTCTGCTATGGGAAGGGAGACCATTCCTGTAAATCAAGACTGTATGACTGCTGCAGCCACCAGAGGAAGATTAACCAAGGGTGAGAAAACTCAGCATGGCAGGGTAAGCACAGTACTTTCCTGTAAAGGCAAAGACACATACAGTGAGTTTATTACTGACCACTTGTGGCAGGTGGGTCAGCTCACTGCCTAAGTTAAACCAGTACAACTCCAGGGAACAGTCAGCTGAGCTGTGCAAGTTTGCCCTATAATTGAGACAAAGTCATGTCAGGATTATTTTACACAGCATCTTCTATGCAAACTATATCTCCCTGGATGCCCTGATCTAAGCACTCGTTCCAAAATAGGACTAACACACATACGTTGTGGAGAGCACATTATGGAAATGAGAGGGAAAAAAATAAATTTATGACCACTGGAGGAGAAAGATCCTGATTCAAGAGTTAACCTGAAGGGGGAAGTGCACTGAGGCAATCAGGGTGAGGTCGTGGTAAGGGAAAGAGGAGAGATTACAAGGGACTTGTAATCTTTAGTCTGTCCAAAAACTCTGGAGGCTGGTGCAAAGGGGAAAAGTGACACATCACTGTTCTGATCTTACACCACAAAAGGCTGAGGCAAGAAGAGTACTGTGAAAGGAAAGAAGCAGATGAGGGATTCCAGCTAGGAGTCAGGCATGGATGAGGTGGGTAGCCAGGGCACATTGTAGCAGCAGTAAAACATGGGGACAAAACAAATAGTTGAGGCTACACACTGGTACTGAGAAGAGACGAGAGTAAGAAGTTGGACACCCCAAAGGAGGCGGCTCTTCCCCTAGGAAAGCACAGTGTTAGCCAGACTGGGATCTCCTCACCTCTGCCGATCAGCAGTTACTCACACAAGCGGTCAGTGGGATACATAATAGTTCTCCTTCACAGCACCAACAAATGAAGGCCACTGCCTGGCATAAGGAAAGCCTCATGTGCATTCCAGCTGTAATACGAGCCTATTGCAGTAACATTCATCAGTTGATAATAATCACTCATTAACACCATGGATTTATTTAAGTATAGCTTCATTATTCACCCACCAGGAAAACAAAAAAAGAATTAACATGGTTGCTATGGCCTGTGACTTATAACCGAGTAGATATGCCGTAATAAATCATTCCTTGTTTCAGAGCTGCTTTTCCTTGCTAACAAGCTTGATCCTCCCAACCTCTCCTCCTGTTTTTCCCCAATTGTTTCACTCTAGGTTAATACTTCGATTTATGCAGCCTACCTGAAGGCGACAGGCTTACCACTGTGTGTGTACATCATCCTGTTGTTCACGTGTCAGCAAGCCCTCTCATTTTCTCGTGGTTACTGGCTTAGCATGTGGACAGATGACCCTGTTCACAACGGGACACAACAGCATACAGAGCTGAGAGTTGGAGTCTTTGGTGTACTAGGAGTCATTCAAGGTTTGTTTAACTTGTTCACCTAATTCTTTTATGTATTTCTGCCACCCTTTCCCATATCCAGAATGTTTTCTCAGAATATAAACAAGTGCATACCCATGGACTCTTAGCCTCCTGGGCTTTTGGCACCAGCCCTGAAGGTTTGGAATGGGACCTAAAACTACAGGCTCTGACGTACAGAGAGAATTTCTAAGGGATCTGAACAATATTTCCAGTGTTACTGCCTGAAATTCTACTTCATGGTATGCTAGAAGTGCTCTCCTGTGCCTTTCAGCAGACCATGATGAATACTGTCTTCCTCAGTATTTCCTGCTGGAACTAAACGACCAGCAATGAAAGAAATATAACATCCTTATTTTACTATCCTGCCCCATTCTATCCAACATCTTCTGCATATCTTTCTTCCTCTTATCCTTTTCTATTCCTCCAATATAAATGAATCATATCAAAGTGCAAGCAGTGGCTCTTCTCCGTGCTGAATTAAATCTTGGTTTATGTCTTTTGAGTGTAAAAAGAGAGAAAAAGAGGAAGTTAGGGAATTCTACATTTCTTTAAATCTTTCTTTAAATATGGCCACAATTCTTTTGGTCACTCTTAAAAAGAAAATTTTTTTTTTAAATCACTTCTTTTAGGACAGAAATCAAATCTGGAAAAATCTCAGCCCAAGTGACAAAAGATTGAGAAAGCTTTGAACAAGTTGAAAGAGTAGGAAGGGCCGGGTACCCTTCTGTGCTAACAGTGAGTCTGGAGACAGGAAACATAAGGCAAAGAATTTGTCCTGTGTGTTTAAATTGCTGAATCCGTGGCCCCCATCAAGATTGCTTAGAATGTCTCCCAGCGCTCTGTAACTGCCCTGCAGAAAAGGCAGTTTACTCTGCAGCTCTGAGCCCTGGCTTAGTCACTGCCAGAGAGAGTCGGCTCCTTTTGTGGCATTCCCAGTACTAAGTGAAAATCATGATCTCGCAAAGGGGAACTCCGAGGTGAGTTTGTTCAGACCTAGTAATTATTATTATTATTATTATTTTCTATATTACAGCCCTTGGCAGATTTGCCTCCATAGCAGCAGTCCTTCTTGGTGGCGTGTTGGCATCGCACAAGCTGTTTCTGCAGTTGCTGAGGAACGTTGCTAGATCCCCAATGGTCTTCTTTGAGGAAACACCCATTGGAAACTTGCTGAACCGCTTCTCCAGAGAAATGGATGCTATTGATTCCGTCATCCCAGACAAGCTGAAGTCCTTGCTGGGATTCTTGTTCAACTTGCTGGAGATCTACCTTGTGATTATAGTGGCTACACCAAGGGCAGCAATGGCCATAGTGCCTTTGACTGTTCTTTATGCTGCATTCCAGGTAGGAGCTCATATTGATACACAGGCAGGAGAGGCTGAAGCAGCATGGCCGTGTTCCTGCAGAAAGCCTCCATGCATTTCGTAGGAGCAGAGACATGCAGAAACTAGTTTCATCTTCTAGAATTGTATCTGAACAAAAGTATTGTCAGTGGCTCTTCCCACATCATCTCAGCTTTCCAAAGCATCCCAGAGACCTCACAAAAAGGCTTGTGTTCTTCTGATAGCCAGATCAAATCCCACCAAGAGCTGTATTCCTTCTCTCCATTGCCATAAATGAAATCATATTAAGACCAAAAGCATTTCCTCCAGAATTACTACACTGCTTTTTAATATATCCATGTATACCATGCAGCTTTCCCACTGGGCTCTGAAACCTCAAATGCTTTGCCAGCTAGGACTCAACATGGGGGAAGGGCAAATAAGGGTGCAAGTATGCCTCTATTCTCCATCGAGCAAAGAGCTGGTCTACAGGAGAAAGTAAGTGTGAGTTCAGAGGCTTTGTGAGTTCAGAGTGCCCTGGCTTCTTTGCATTAGCTAACCATGAGGTTACTCTTAATAAAGATAGGATATGACAGGCAGAAACTCTACCTCACCTTTTAGGGACATCTCCTATCAGCACTGTAGGTTTTATAACACTAAGAAAGTACGTACTATTGCACATGTTGAGCCCTTCCCAAATTTTCTGTAGAGCATCTCCATGGAGGCATAAACCTTCTAAACGCTTCCCCTTCGATTTCCCTTTTTTACCAGCATTTCTATGTCATCACCTCCTGCCAGCTGAGACGCACAGAGGCTGCCAGCAGGTCACCTATCTACTCCCACATTTCGGAAACCTTCCAAGGGAGCAGCGTAATTCGTGCTTACAAGGACCAGAAGAGGTTTATTTTGAAGAGCAATTTTCTAGTGGACGAGAATCAGCGAATATGCTTCCCTGGAGCAGTTGCTGACAGGTACAAATCTGCAGCATAAAGAAAATGATAGTTTATTCCCATGGCCTTGTGGAGCAGAGATAGCTGCTCTTGGAGCTTGGGTGGAGGTACAGAGAAGATGAGGCAGTAGTGCACAGTGTTTTAGCAGTAGGGTAGCCTTTTTCATTACCACTCACGCTGTGCTCCTCTCTAGCAACATGCCTCTCACACAAATAATATGCTCCCATTTGTTGTGTGACTAGGCACATGAACATGCTGACACACTGCTAGAGGTATCGCCTCATCATCAAAAACGCAGGAAGCTGCAGTACATGACTGGTGAGGTGCATCATCAGATGACACAGTGCATGAGGCCTTTGGTAGGTACATGCAGAACCCATCAGATAATAAAGCCATCAGCCAGCAGTCGTGAAACAGGTGAGGAGTACCAGAAAGAGAGAGAGATGTTAGACCAGCTCATCCAAGAAGCTGTGTGCTGGCTGCTTGCATCCAGCAGGCCTTGGAGAAAATCCTAACGGAGACCGTAAGTGAATCAATTTGGACAGGCTAGAGCCATTCATGAGCTACAAGGTGGCTGGATAAGAGCAATCAGGGCATGACAAGAGCTTTGTTTAGCACCCTGTACCCCAGCAGCTTTTACAAAGTCATCACAGATGCTGTTGAGAGAAAGGAGAAGACCATCCAGCAACAGCCCTTTACTCTCCTCCTCTTGCAGGTGGCTTGCTACAAACCTGGAGTTTCTAGGCAATGGCATTGTGTTGTTTGCAGCGCTATTTGCAGCAATGGGCAGAACATATCTTAGTCCAGGAACTGCTGGCTTTTCCATTTCATATGCTCTTCAGGTAACTCAGTGTTGAAGTAGTACCATGCTTGCCTTTCATCAAACGCAACTTGCATCTTAATTTCTGCTACCATTTTAATTTCTAGGAGCTGGCTAGGCTCTTTACACATGGCTTTATGAACTTTCACCATGGTTATTTTTTAGCCTTTTAAGGGATGATTTCTGAAGCAATTAGCTGATGAAGAGGTCTTTATAAATAAACACTTAAAGACAGTACCAAGTACCTCAGAAGCACAGCTCAAGACTTATTTTATCTGCCCTAAGGCTTTTGTTTCTTTCTGCTAGATAACTGGTGTTCTGAACTGGATGGTGCGCTCCTGGACAGAAGTGGAGAACAACATTGTTTCTGTGGAGAGAGTGAGAGAATACTTGAGGACTCCTAAGGAGGTAGCTAACCAACTATTGACCTTCCTAGCCGATGTGAACATCTGTGCAAACTAAATGAGTAACTTTTCCACCTGGACAAACCCCCTAGTTTTCCCTTTCTTAAAGGAAACATAACTGGTCTTTTAAGAACTGCAGCATTTGGGTTTTATCCAACTGACTAGGCTTGTTTTATAACCTCTGATCATCATTATTTCCTTAAGAGTTAAGCATTAGCTTCACTTGGTAACACTCATGGAATGAGCAGTATTTTCTGCCCATATTTGGAGTATGTATTTATTGTGTGAGTTCAGATGCAACTCTGATAAGTGATGGCTGCTAGATGGCCTTTTAGCCACTAAAAGTCTCCAGTGCAATAATTTTTGTTCTGTAATCATTAAAATTATTTATCCATATGCTGCCCTGAGATCCCACTAAAGGAGACTGAATTTCAGAGTCCTGTTTACAGGGGCATATAAATCTTCTTTTATTGAAGCACCCTTAATGTCAGAACTCTGACATGCAAACAAATGTTTGTCCCCATTTTCTGTTAAGATAATTGGCATCTTTGCATAAAGTAATAAAGAGCAACATTTGCAATATGAAAATGTTAGATGCTTTTTTCTCTTTTGGAAACAGTAAATAGATTGGGGGAATTTGGCACAGATGTCTTCCCATTTCAGTATGGCCACGTGATTTGGTAATTTAAATCAGCTTTGCACATTGCTGTTTGTTTTCATCTATTTAGGCACCCTGGACTCTGAATGGTAAACTTCAGGATCAAGTTTGGCTCACTGAAGGAAGAATTGAATTTAGAAACTATAGTTTGCGCTACAGGCCAAATTTGGATCTAGCACTGAAGCATGTCAATCTAACCATCAATGGGCAAGAGAAGGTAAGAAAAGCCACGAAAAGCCACTTGTTTCAGAAGAGCTACAAAGCGTGAACAGTGCTTTGCAGTGATCAGATCTGGGCAGAAAACAGTCCCTGCCCTACACCAAGGTATAGTAAAGCACGAGAACTGCAGTAAAGTATGAGTCCATCTATCACCTGCACACCTCTTCTACTACACAGTAGTGTTTCCAGGATTGCTGCATACACTAGACATTCTTCTGAGCGAAACTTCATTTCACAGAAGGTTAGCAGAGTTCCAACAAGGGAATTTCACTTTTTACATCTCGTGCCACATCAAGGCCCTGTTCTAGCTGCTAAGTCTGGCAGTTTCCCATCAAAGGCTTTCAAGATTCCTTTCCATACAAGGCAATTACAAATTATAAATTATTCCTTTTAAGAGTATATTGGTAAACTATGTGAATTTTGAACAGCTCTGAAGATTTGATCCATGCAAAGCTGTCTCTTCAAAAAACCAAGAGGAACTACGTAACAGGTCTGTCCAACTCTGGAAGACAACATCAAAACCAAAAGCTTTTCATTGCACATTACAGATTGGCATAACTGGACGAACAGGAGCTGGGAAATCTACTCTTGCTGTGGGATTGCTGCGATTAGTGGAAGCTGCGGAAGGAGCGATCCTAATTGATGGACTAGATATTGCTCAACTAGGTCTCCATGACCTTCGAACCAAGATAACTGTCATTCCCCAGGTATGAAATCAATTTCCAAAACGCTTCAGCTGTGTTGTAAGTCTTAACACCTAGCAAGGGTTTATAAGGGTTCTGTGAGAGGAGGGACGTCCAGAAATTTCAAAGTTGGAAGTAACATCTATGCCATGCTAGTCTCCCATTCAATACATTAGCCACAGATTCACACTCAGCAGGGAAAAATGGAGAGCTCGTTTTTATAATTCATTTCAGGAGTTGTTTGTACTGTCTCTGTGCTCAGGATCCGGTTTTGTTTTCTGGCTCTCTAAGAATGAATCTCGACCCATTAAACCAATACACTGATGGAGACATCTGGACAGCTTTGGAACTGACTCAGCTCAAGAACTTTGTTGCGGATTTGCCAGATCAGTTGGAATATAAGTGCACTGACCAAGGGGAAAACCTAAGGTACCTTATCTGCAGAAAGACAGTGGCGGGGCAGTGCCAGTCCACGGGGTAGGAAGACATACAGCTAGTGGGACAAGGAGTCTAATTCATTTAAAAAAAAAAAAAAAACCACAACAAACAACAAACAAAAAAAACACCAACAAAAAAAACATACAACAGTGTCCAGACAGCAAATTGCTGCATTATTGTCCTGTTTAACAGCATGAAATCAAATCATAAGACACCAAGTGGAAGACATTTGAGACTTAATCATTGTGGTGGGTTGTATTTGTGCAGTGCATAAAACACTGGAATCTGTTCCAAGTACAGATCTCCTGAGTGCTATAGTAATACACTCCCTTTGTTTCCTTAGGTTGTTTCATGCTGTTACCTGCAGTGCCACCAGCCTCAATCACCCTTTCAGGGGGAGGGAACAATCACCTTTCCACTACTATTTTAAAATTAATTTCGTATTCTGACCCCAGGGCAAAGCGACTACTGCTCTCAGTTTACCGTCCCTCTTCTTACTTGCAGCACTGGTCAGAAACAGCTGGTTTGTCTGGCCAGAGCACTTCTTCGGAAAGCCAAAATCCTCATTCTGGATGAGGCCACAGCAGCAGTAGATTTAGAAACTGATCTTCAGATTCAGTCCACCCTGAAGACTCAGTTCAAAGACAGCACAGTGTTAACAATAGCTCACCGGATAAACACTGTCATGGACTGCGACAGGTAATACCTTCAGCCACTTTCCTAGGGAGGAAGGAAGCCACAGGCAACCTGTGTGAACCAGACAAACCACAGGGTGTTAGTGAACAGCAATTTCATTTCTGTCCTTTTCTTGTTTAACCCTCAAAGCTTTGCTTTAGAGATGGTAGGAGCTATCTTACATCAGCTAGGCACTAACAGGTTAGTTGAAGATCATTTATTCCCGCATGATGCACTTCAGGCTGTGTCATACTCCTTCTTCCCCCTCACTGACAGCAAAACCATGGCCACAGCTCTTTGCTTCAACTTAAAATCATGAAGCGAAAATACACGTTCACAAATCTTACTTCAGTCTCAGTTGCCAAAAAACTCTCCACTCACAAACTCAGTACTTGAATAGTCACTCATCAGAAACCTACTTCTATCCCACAGCTGTTTCCCAGCTGAAAAGCTGCTGGAAAGCTTGGTTGAATAACGAGCAAGTACTGAAATTTATTTTAGAAATAAGTAGGAATAACTAAGTTTATTACAGCTGCTGGTGTATCCCCACACTTAAAATTTTGTTTAATGTTCACAGGATTTTAGTCTTGGAAAACGGTCGGATAGCTGAATTTGATACTCTGGAACACTTAATAGCTCAGAAGGGACTGTTCTACAGACTGATGGAAGAATCGGGCCTCGCGTGACTCACTCACAGAGCATACCGGAATACCACCACTGTCGGGAATAATTGATCTCCTAATTGAGTTGTTATCTTGTTTTCACTCTGAAGTGCTTGACAATCAACCAAATCTTGTTTGAGCTATAACCACAGTGAGCAGAAGAAAAGGGATGACTTGGGATACATGTTATTTCCATAGGAAACTTAGCAATTCCATTTTTGTTATGTTTCCAGACACCAAAACCTCCCTCTTCTGTTGAAAATGAGCCAGTCAGAACTTAAAAACCTTGTTGCTTTTATGGTATAAAAGACCACAGCATTTCTGATTTATGCTATAAAAGGCGCCCAAATATACTGCCATACTTAAAGATTACGCAGATTATTTTTAAAAGCCAGCAAGATTTTATGGAGAGCAAACAAGAATTTAACTGGTACCAATCAAATTTGACTGTTTACAGCTTGTCCTAAGTTCCAGGCAGAACAAATTTAGTCTTTTACCAATGTCTTAAGGACTGCTGACCTGAGCACTGTTCTTACATAGATATGGTGAACTCCAAGGCAGTGGCTGGATCTAGTGACCCGAAGTGCAAAAACACTGGGGAAGTAGGGAAAAGGAAGTGGGATGCCACTAAACACAAAAGCACATGGCTGCCTGTTGCTGCAGCTGGGGATCAGATCCACTCCATCTCTTTCCGTGTCAGCTTTGGAGGAGCCCTGAGTGAATTGTGCTGTGCAGAGGGCCGACAGACTGCCCGGAGGAGGCAGCCAGCTTACCACGGGCTCACTGACGCAGGAGACAGTAACTTGGCTGGGAGCGGGCAGCAGAACACCGTTCCTTCTGCTTGAAGCAGCCCTGGTGCCAAATGCTAGTTGGTCACAGCAGAGTACATCCAAACACCAACGCCAACATTTCCAAATTGAATTCGGCCACAAGGAATTTGTGTGGTGGCCAGCGTCCTCTGATCCTTGCAGCGTGGCAGGCTGGCAGATGGGGAAAGTAGCAGGGACTCACCTGTTGACCTGGTGGTTCTTTCCTGGTTTTCTTCTTCAGTGCACATTTACCTCCTGCATGTGCCACCCTGGTGCTGCAGTGCCTCTGGCTTGGTCATCTTTCAGATGTGACTTTAACGAACCAAAACGGCAGCTGAAAGCAAAGCCTTCCCATGTTTCCCGCAGCGCAGAGGAGCTGCGGTCAGAGCTGTCCCCAAGTCTGTCCTCAGGAATCACAACAAGACAATGTGACAAATCACACTGTGAGATACTGCTGTTTACTGTGACTTTTGTTAAAGCACTTTATTTTCTAGAAAGCTGAAATAAAAATAGAATGAAGAATTGAAATAGGTCTCTTCAGTAAGCTAAAGTAAATATAGTATAAAAAGGAGTTAATGGGGGAGAGGATGGGAGAGTTCAAACTGGCACGAGTGAACCCAGACCAGTAAACCCAGCAGTTTCTTCCCCAACAGCTGTTCAGTAGACTCTTCACCCACACTAAGAGCAGTTAACAGTTGCTGCTGGACAAGCGCCTAAGATATCGAAGTCCAATGCCTCCTGCCATACTGGTGCCCAAATACCAGGAAAGAGGTGATTTTTCCCCCTCTTCCTCCAAACCTTACTCAAGGGGAGAGACAAAAAAAAAAATTTTGAACAACAGATACAAGTTATGAGCACTCTGAAGGTTTATCAATGGATCTCAAAACCAGGGCACTTAGAACTAGTGAGATACAAGTCAGGTATTTTTTTACTTTTTAACCGAAGTCCAAGAGAAACAGAAGTGCTCATGTTGCTGGGCAATTCTGAAACAGACATCTTTTAGCATACTATAATCTCTGATATAAACACCTTTTAAATGCTCATTTTCCGTTCCTAAGTTGGTAATGGAGAGAGAAGGCAACAGAAGGAGAAAGTAATCAAAGCATACTTTCACACTGGTAATCTTTGAAAGGGTGCAGTTTTGCTGTTGGCTTGCACAAAGTAAGAACAAGCAAAAATACCATCAGCTTTCACACGTCAAGCTGTGCGGAAAGGGCAAAAGAGAAGGGATTCCCAAAATTACATGTGACAACCTCGTGTTTCAGATGAGCCAGAGTCCCCAACTTTATGTCCAAGCGGTACCGCAAGTAAGTGACAAATCAGGAGCTCAAGTCTCACGAGAAAGGTAATAGTCATCGCAAGGAAGTTATCTGAAAGTTGGTTAAAGCACAATATAGAAAGGAATTAATGCTTGGAGAGACCATCCTCTCTTGAAAATCTGGTTTAAGGAAGAGAAAGCGGTGTTTAAAAGGACAGGTCTGCGAAGTCTGAGTCTTTGCAAAGGTAATTCTTCCTAGACGAGACTATTTGATTGAATTATGCAATTAGCACAGGAGGTAACTCCAGCAGCCTCAGAATAGTCCTCAGCATAATTCTCTGTGCTAACAGCCTACTTCATAAGTTGCTCTGAAGAACTTTTAAATACCAAGAATTAAGTGTCTGTCCAACGCCTGCAGTGATCTGAATGTCTAGAGGTGATCAAGAGGAGTGCCTGGACTTGCCCCGTCTACACTTTGGCAACATTAATCTTTAACAGCTGTTGTGTGGCATTAGGTGCAGCACACCCGGAGCAGCTGCATTTAGATCAGCAGTAGCTGCCACTCAAAGTCCAAATCAAATCCACTCCTCTAAAAAGGCCGTACTGACATCTCAGGGGCTTTCCAACTCTTTTTCTCCTAGGAGCAAAACAAGCGTGTCACTCTAGGTCCAGTAGCGACTCTAGAGAAAAATCAAGGTTTTACCTAGACCACAGCAAGAACACGATGCTCCTGCATTTCTGTGTGAGAACTCATTTTTCCAACCACTCTCGGCCAGGCAGGCTGAGCTGTGTTCCCACCCGCGCCAGGCCACGGCTGGATGGCCAGGCCAGGCCACTGGCAACGCAGGCAGAACCCGGACCAGGGGCTTTGGGAGCCCGCAGGCATCACCGCGGCACAGCCCCTGGGAGACAGCCCAGCCAGAGCACCGATCTGTGGCGGCGTTTAATGCTCACAAAGCCACCCACTCTGCACAGGCCACCTGCTCTGCCAGCAGAGCCAGGACAAGACTCCAATGCAATTGCATGAAATGAGGTCAAGAGCTTAATTAGTGCTATAAAACTTTCACTGTTCCAGTTGTCTGTCCAATCTGGAATTCCAGAGTTAAGGCTTTCAATTCTAAGTTAATTTACTTTTTCCCCCCCCTCCTCGTTTAAGGCTATCTCAAACAAAGTGAAAGCACAGCATATGTAGGAGAGAAAAACAACCTAAATGAAATGCTTGTTCCATGATTCTAAGTTGAAGGTAGTACCAAAATTGCTAAAGCTAGAAAATGAGAATTAAGGTATTGTGCATTGATTTACACCAAGTTCATGCCGAACATGTAGATCATAAGCCGCACTCCCTAGTTCCCTAGATGGTTGCAAGATGCACAGGAATGCCAAAATGTTAAAGGCATCAGTGACCCAGAGTGGTACGTTGCAGTTGAACCACTACAGGATATCTCAGAGATACCACTTCAGAGATGTCTCAAGACTGGGAACAGTTTTACAGAAGTAGCTGTATTCACACACGTGAAGAACTAGGGTGTTGTCTGCAGGTCTCTTGACAATCCTGAACTGTTTTGTCAGCAGGAGCAGCTTTTCCAGATGTGAGATATCTTCCAAGTTGCAGCAAATAATGTCAGTCAGGATATATCAACATGCACTGAAATCCAATACAGTAAATTCAACGGTTTTCCTTTACTCTCTTATAACTATTAACTATTTATAACTATTAACATGCTTATAATAATAATCAGCATTAACGTATTTCACACCACCACCACCATTTTCATGTGGGCTGCAATGGCACACACATTGCTGCTGTAAGATAAAAAAATAGAGCACAGCAGGATCTCAACTGGTTTTGCAGATCTTTAACATTTTAATGAACAGATTGGAACAAAATGGTTCTGTGAGAAAGAAAAGAGCTTTACTTTGAAAGATAAGGGTCTTTTCAAAGACTAGAAGAAACAGTCCATAGAGCAAAGAGCTCGGAATGAATGGAGAGAGGCACAGCCCTTCTCTAGGTAAGAGCAAGGATGTCAAGTCTCAAATCACGCCTTGCCTATTCTGTTTCCACAAAGGAAGTTAACTCCAAGCTACCCAGGACGCATGGCAGACACAGGCCATGGACACCACAGGTGTGACAAAGGTCCACAGCACCAATGAGTCCTGCTCTACTGACCCATCGTTATTACCTGGTCTGCGCAACAAACTGCAGTACTCAAATTACAAGAGAAATGATGAGATGTGATGCAGCCCACAGAGTTATTTGCACTGAAGTTTTCTTACCCATTTTAACACCCTCCAGACATCAGGCTAGCAGCCTGGCTAGTCTAAGCAGTACCAATAATTTCTATTTTCGAAGCAAAAATCTGAACTGCCGAAGCTAACTCTTTGTCAAATACAAAGCAAGAAATGACACATCATGTTATCTTTCAAATGATTTTTTTACTGCAAGTTCTTTGCAAATATTTGTATAGTCATTACAAAAAATAACAAAGAAAATTTCAGTCTATTCAATTTCAGAGAGTCATAATTTACAAAAAAATAAATAGTTTTACTCTAAAGACAATTGTCTAGTATTAAGGTCAGCAATATTGTTCACAGAAGTCCACATTCTCAGACTGCTGAGTTTTTAGGTCCGTCTAAGTTTGCCTTCTTCCAGCATTTTCCTTTAAAATAAGACTAATCGGAACATGAGAAAAGTAATTTTTCTTCCCACAGAAAACTTAACATTCAACATAGATCTTGAAAACCAGACTCCATTGCTAATTGAATTGTTAGACCCCTCTGATACACGACTTTAAAAACAGTGAAACTTTTTTTTTTTAAACAACTGTAACAGAACAGTTTCCCACAAAATTTAAAAGTCAACAGCAGCAGCATGAAGGGCATGTTTCTTCAATATAAGGCTAATGGTCCTTGATGTGGCAGAGCTTCTATTAAAGCACAGAACTGCCAAAGCCAAGGGTATTACAATCAATGTCATGCCGAGCCTGCAACCTCAGCCTAGTCCCCACAGGCACAACCAGGATTCGCCACCCAAGTCAGAATTCCTGAGTGAACCGGGTGTAAGATCAGGTACTGCACACTGCAACACACCGACTGCTGCACGAATTTGGTTTTGGAGTGATTGTCATTCTAGACATGCTTAAATACTGCTTTGGAGTTGACTGTGCTTTTTCACATCAGCACTACTGATATATTATCGCAAACTTGCTGCTATACACTGTAAACACATGAAACCCTTAGGAGAATGCATAAAAGCATTAACCATGTACAGTAAATGCCATAATGAGAAAGTCTGGCACACATGTTATTTCACAAGAAGAAAAAAAAAATCTTTGGACTATAGTACTATATGCCACAAAATGTTCCAAGTGCATCCCATAATAGATGGCTCATCGAATGAGGAATCAGCAAACAAGCAAATAACTAGCATTTGGAAAAAATGTTTTGAACAAAAAAAAAAGGGAGGCTTCAGAACATAAGAGCAGATGAAAAGAAAAAGCTTTTCTGAACTTCTCTGAGGAATCACTCTGCCTTGCATTTGAGCATATAATGACAGATTTCAGGCAAAAATTAAAAGTTTCTGAAGTGTTTTGCACAGTGTATGTGCTTTTCCTAAAGCTGGCTAAAATCAATACTAAGGAGAATAAAAATAAAAAAAAAAATTGCATTTTTATGTTCCTTCCATCACCATGCTCTGGCTGACCTCACTAGGTCTGACACTGAACTGTACAGTTCACATCAGCTGAGGGGAAGTTACAGTTCTCTGAATGTACCACCTCCCTCTTCCCCACACAAACTAACCAAGTTCAAATGTTACACCAAGCCTGAATCTTTGGCCATGCTATAGAAAATGCCTTTTTCCTGAAGTAGGTCATCTGGGCTACCACATTCCACCACTTCTCCTCTGTCCAAGACTAAAACTCTGTAAAACAAGGAAAAAAAGAAAAAACATAGTCACAAGAAGATCCAGAAAATCAACGAACACAGATGTGCATGTGCAAACACTGACTGTAGCGCAACCATTATGTGCAAGTGAAGACAGTCCAGGCTGTATGAATGAACAGAGATTCTCAACTCTGCCCTTCCTGACCTCACTGCAGATGGTCTGTCTGGTCTATTTTTCACATAGCATATGTTTACCCAGTCATTTGCAAGCAGCCATGAGACTTTTGACTATGCTCTGAGACAGTCAGAAACTAGATGGCAGCACTTCTTGTCAAGGTGACTGAGAGCCCCTACAACCTTGCAAGATCTGGGATAACCTTCCTGTAATACTGCAATACATCAACTGCTGTTATACAGCTTCTGGTGACAAAACAAAAATGCAGAGAGAGCTTATGCAAAACAAACATGCAACTGCAATTAGAAGTTTACAGAGCAAGTTAGCACAGCCAGTAAAGTCAGCTCACAGTTAAAGCAGTGCCTCTGCTAATTGGCCAGGCACTGCAGAGATGCTCGTTAAGCCCTTAGGTGCTGCTGCGCAGTGTCACCCACTGCCCTGACTGAACTGGGTGTCCATCTGGTGACAGTATTGCTGCTGCCAGGCCGGCACAGGCAACGCTCCTGTCTGCTACGCTCCTGTCTCTTATCTTTCACTACTGACAGCCTAAAGAGAGGTCCACAAGAGTACACAAAAGTCTTATCACTGGTCACTTTGCTCTCTGCCATTCTGTGATAAAAAGGACAAGAGAGCTTAAAGTTGAAATTATGAGACAAAAACTCTGCCCTCAACTACACCTTAACAAGACAGCTGAGGATGTGATTCCTTAAGCTGGTAAACATTTAGCTAACACAAAGATGTTCATTTAAGTAGAGCACAATGCAGGTCACACATGGCATTTTTCAAGGTAAAAGTCGTGTTACTTTACCTTGTGTAGTCCATGATTGTGTTCAGACGATGTGCTATAGTTAATACAGTACATTCTTCAAATTGAGACTTTATTGTTGACTGTATAAGCTTATCCGTTTCCAGATCAACAGCAGCTGTGGCTTCATCTAGAACGAGGATTTTGGACTTCCTGAGCAGAGCTCGTGCCAGGCACACCAGCTGGCGCTGTCCCACACTACGCAGATGGGATGGGAGGGTGGGGAAGAAAGTCAGAACAAGTTTGCAGTATTCATTTTGAAGCCCAGCAATTCCTTGTAAGAACTCCTCTAAAGTATAGGCGCCAAGAATCCAGCAAAATAGATAGGGTCAGTCTTACCACTTCCACTGCAGAGTATCTAACAGCATCTGAAACTACATCCCCCTCACAATGAAGTCTTGGCAACGTAATAAGAAAATACACTACAAATGGTTTCAGCATAACTGCATCAGGCTGATTCACTGAATCAATGCAGTGTCGAGGACTGGACTTTAAACTGTTTCTACAGACTGACCTTATGTCGCTGTTATGGTGCAAAAAGCAAGCTAACAACTCCCTTGGAAAAACTGCATCTGTTGGGCCAGAGCCATGGTAAATTCAGAGTATCCACTACAAATAGCAGGCTGCTGCTACTAAAACCCTTGCCATGACTGCCCAAGCTGCCGAACCTCACAGCATTCTGAGTATTTCTTAACTTTAAACTTGAGAGTTTAAAACATGTTGAGTAAGACCTAGCTGGTTGATTGCCTTGTCATGCATTAAGAACTCCCCAACTCTCTCCTCAAATTCTCATACAGGCCAGGGGTGAGGAGCCCCACACTGCCTTGCTATTGCTAGGGTCTAGCTACAGACTGTCCCAAGTGAGCTGTAAGGTTTCTGGAAGTGGAAAGTCTAGTTGCAGATGGGAGGGCACATGCACCTCTCACTTCTCATTTATTTCTTAAGGCAATTTTCACAAGCATGGTTCTTTGACGTACCTAAGGTTCTCTCCACCTTCAGCACACTCATGATTAAGTTTATCAGGAAGGGACGATACAAAGTTTCTCAGGTGAGCCAGTTCCAAAGACCTCCAAATGTCTTCATCAGAGTGTTGGTCAAAAGGATCAAGATTCATACGCAGAGAGCCAGAAAACAATACTGGATCCTAGTCATCGAAAGAGGCAATTGACAAGGTACACAGAACATGGCAAGTGCTCCAAAAATATTTCTAAGATAGTGAAAGAAAAACAACATGTCCAGATGCAATTGCAAGCAAACTAATCTACTGAATTTAGCAGAGATCTCACTTTTTTCAGTAACAGGATGTCGTTCTCCCTCACTTTAATTCCTCTTGAGGGCCTGACCTCTGCCCTCTGCAGAGTCTGGCACTCCAGACCTTTCCATGAGTCAGTAACTCATGAATCGAGGGATGGGGACAGGAAAAAAAAAAACAGCCAACTTTCTTTTTACTGAGCTACTAAGTTAAAGAACAGGCACTCCCTGCCCAACCCTCTGTCAGCTGGGACTACTAGGTCAACTTTCCACTTCCTAAGGAATTAAACCCTCTGTAAATATTTCAGAAGTCTTCAGCTGCAGTATTAATGAAATGAATCCATTTTTTTCTTGGACATGGAGAGATACTACTCTGGAAATACTTTTGACCTCTCACACTAATGTGTGAGACTGATGCAAAGTCATCAAAAGGAGAAAGCAGAGTTCTCCCCAGATTTCCAAAAGAAGCAGTGCAGAAAACCTCTCACAGTATGCTCACTTGTTTTTGCCAGCATGCTGCAACAGTGATTTATGTAAACACATTTTATGGTCTTACTTTGAATCAGAACAGGCGGGCAATAAAAGCTACACAGTAAGAACAAGAAGACTTGAGACTAAGTGCAGTGCTTGTAAAGCCATATTTCCAAACGTTTTAGACTATCAAACCCACAGTTGCTGGGCTAGACTGGGATGGTTACGTACAGGTTTCTCTGAGCGAACAGTACTGCCTACTTCACTCAAGAGATCCTGCCCAAGTCAGAATGCTTTGTACAAAGGCCCAAAGAGTGCATATCAAGCCTGAAATGGCAACGCAAAATCTTAATCCCTCACAACTAGTCTACGCAGTAACTTCATTCCATTTCTAAGAAGACTGGAACTAAAATGAAGCTGGGAACCAACCTCTAGAAAAACTCCCCTGCGGGCTCTCCACAAGTGGAAATACTCAGACTTTACTTCCCTTCTACTAGCCAAAAAAGCAATGGTCCCAGTTAACTAAGGGACCCCGATCAGGTGTTCAGCTGGGACCAGACCTCCCCACAGGCTAAGTGATCAGCCTGGGGTGCTGACAAAGCCCGTGAGTCCCGAGGCCAAGGTTTTGCTTCCACACCACGACTTGGCCATAGTCAAGCTCCTACTTGTTACCCAGCACAAGCAAATCGAAGCCAGTCTAGGAAAAAAGATTGGTTTCAGGTCCATGAAAGAGCATGCTGAAATGACTCAGTTTCACAGCTATAGATCAGAAAAGGAATAAATATATTCTCCCAGTACATTACAGAAACAGCATTGCTATAAAACAAGTTCTGGCAAGGGCAGGATTTCGCACCTACCTGAGGGATGATGGTGATCTTGAAGCGCAAGTCATGGAGCCCTATCTTTGCAATATTAATTCCATCAATAATTATTTCTCCTTCAGCCGCTTCATTAATCCGAAACAAACCTAAAGTAAGAGAGGATTTTCCAGCTCCTGTTCTTCCAACTATTCCAATCTGTTGGGAAGAAAAACAGGAACAACTTACTCTGGGGAAGAGTTAAAGCCTTTCCAAGCATCTACCTGGAACTCACACATTTTCAGAAGATTGTCATATTTGCTGAGCTATCAACACCGCGAAACAGCCTAACAAATTGGGGCTGATCAAAGGGGAAGAAGAATTCCTGATAGAATTGGGTAGAGCAGGCCAAGTTTTCCCTAATCCTTTGTTTGGTTCATGCTTCACAGTTATAATTGCTGACTTGACATTTATCTTGTTTGAATTTATAGCAAAAATACACCAAAAGCATTCAGTTTCATACTGTCAAGTTTTGCTTCCCAGTTAGACTGAAGTCTTCACCAATTCTTTTCTTTTTTTCAAATATATATATAAGATTGATACTTGGTTGATACATCTCTTGCCATCTGCCCTTTCTAACCACTCTTGAGGTAGTATTCTGCCCATATTTGTAGGTACACTCAGGAAAAGAGCAAATGGCTAGCTGGATACCACAAATAAGGAAGCTGGATAGATCTGTCTTGCAGCTACCTTTTATGTTGTCATGCAAGTTCATACTACTATTAGACATCAGAGAATCCACATAGGACTGGGGAGGGATGCGTATGAGCACATGTGCGAGGAAGCAGTAGGACAGACACGCACATATCACCATCAGTTTGGCCAGATCCAGAGAACCCACTCTGAAGTCCCGTTTTTTCCTGCAGAGTCTCACCTTGCAACTTCTGCCTCACTAGATCAGGGCTTCCCCCTCTACTTAATAGCTCATTTTCTTGAGGCTATAAATTAACCTAATCTCTTTGCAAAACTCTATTACTCTTTGCTTACAGCAAACAAATTGGCAAAATTTCCAGGGAAAGGGAGAGAAGACAGGACAAACATCATTGCCTTATGAAACCAGATCAAAAGACACTTCACAAGCCCACATAATAGTATATCTTTATCCCATGATGCAGGACACACCTTAAAAATGGGTAAAAGCCCACTATAATCTGCCAGTTACAGTAGGACTGATTCTATAGCTCTTCTAGTACTTAGGGGCCCAAGACATACCAAAGAACAGGGTTAGACCTCTCTTTGGCTTATGCATTCAGACTTAGTAACACTGAACTATAAATTCAGATTCATTACCTTCTCACCCCCATTATGGTAACATTTATGTTTTTCAGAACCAATCCAAGTCTTCCCGGTAACGTAAACCGTAGCCTCGAAACTCAACCTTCCCTTCCTCGGGCCATGTGCTCGCTGGGGCAGTTTGTTCAATACTCCATTCAGCCTGAAGGAACAACACAAACATATCTGATCAGTTCCTCCTTCAACCAGACATGGGCTCAGAGCACTTGAAGAAAGCAATTAAGAAAAATCCTTGTTAGTGTGTAATTTGCAAAAGGAACTGTGATCATGATGGGAAGAGAGGGAAAGAGCTGCCCCAAGGCAGATGAAGTGGGGCATGTAGCCAAGGGCTTTGCTATCACAAGTCCTCTCTCTGCTGGATAAGCTTTCCTCTTACGAATGGCAGAACCATACAGGCAGCGTGTATTCAGATAACCTGCTTGTACAGCCTCACCACAGTAAGGAAACCACTGGGGAAACCAGACACGCAACTAGAAGCAGTTTAACTGAGACATAAGCACTAAAAGATTAACAAGCTCATAAAGTAAACAGCTGCTGCCTCAGCCTCCCACAGAGGTGAGAGAGGAGAGAATACACCTCACTGCATTAACTGCCAGTGCCAAACAAAAAGGCTTTTAACTGTATAAACACTGGTCTGCTACCAGAACAGAAAAAAAAATTCTAGGAAGGGTCCTGATAAGGTTTGGCTGCAAAAACAGTGACTCAAGTTCAAATGGCAGGCATGGCAAATAGAAGCCACGAGGAACTCTGCTCTGTAGCCAAAAGGCGCACAACTGCAGATGAAATGATTCGTTAGGGGATTTGAATCGAAACAAAAAAAGTAAAACCTCTTTACCACCCTCACTGAGAGCAAAAAGAGAAACAAATTTTTTTTAAAAAAAAGTTTAAACACTTAAGAAACCAAAACATTTGTACAGCTCCACTGCTCAGCTCAGGACAGAACAGCACATTTCCCAAGTAACACTGTGTAAATATCAGCAGATACACCTCAAAAGCACCTCAAAAGGAACCATCTGTTAAGACACAGTCTGTCCCCAGAGGGAGGGCACTGACAGCATCAAGCTCTGTCCCATCACTCAGCTCAAAGGACATCCCTAGCTGCGCTCCCCAACCCATTCAGCCACGCTGTGGGGGAGACCACAGGACAGGGCACTGACTTCTACAGGTGTGGTGGACAACTCAATGTACCTCCTTCTCCATTTCAGAGTATTCTTTGACTCTTTCAACAGCAACAACGTTGGTTTCCAGGTCAGACGTCATGCGAACTAGCCAGTTCAAGTATGCTGTAATCTGCAAGAAGAAAAAAGTCTAGAAGCAGTTTACACTAAATATGTTACCTGTAATAAATAAAAAACACAAAAACAACCAAGGCACTGCAAGTTCATGGAATGCATAAACACAGACAAGATCTCGGCTAATCAGTGCTGGACAGGAGAAAAGTCTCCTAGATGCCTTTAATTTGCAGGGGATGAGTCGTCTTAGGCACATTCCCTCACACAGGCAAGGCAGAGAAGGAACTTCTCCGTGTCCTTCTGCCATTTGTAGTTATTATTCTCTTCCTGTGTTCCTTATTTTAGTTTTCCCTCCAAAGCTTTAGCAAGGGTTTGACTTTCCGACGCAGTCTTACAATTCAGAGTTTTGTTTTTTTCTAAAAAAAAAAAATGATAAAATTACCTGCAGTGAGTAGGACACTGAGAGGCCAACCAGTCCTGCACTGAGTTTGTTGCGTGCCATCACTGCAAACAATGCTGCAAAGAGGACAATACAGTTCCCCACGTACTCCAGACGGACAGCCAGCCACCTGCAAGAGAGAAAAATGTAATTCGCTCACAGAGAATTAGGAATGTGGCCAACCAGTGTTCTGTCACACATCTTGTTTTTGAAAAGATTAGTAATATGGCATCTGCATACTGCCAGTGACACAGGAACTGCAAGATACTCCAGGTTCTTCCCCCGCAGAATGCAAACCTAGAGGCATCCAAAATTAATGAACCTTTCAGGTGCATAAGTTCCTTTCTTTGTTAACATTGGGATCAATGAATCAAAACTTTTTAAAAAAATATTACCCAGAAGTAAGGCAGGAACTCTCAGAAAGAAGAGAAATTCAGAAGTAATCTTAGTTCCATCACAGAAGTTTAAGCAAAACATCTGTGAAACAGATATATCCACACAGGCTTCCCTACCCTGGACAAGTACTCCGAGAGCTGTGATTGATAAGGAGCACAGGCAGCAGAACCATGTCCTCTCTATGTAACTGCTTTACAATGTTTCAATCCCACTGTTACCTGTTTGCAACAATGCTTGGATAATAAGCTTTCTGATTTTCATCCACTTTCATGTCGTTCTGCTTTATGAAACGTTTCTGCTCCTCAAAGGCTCGAATGACACTGACTCCCAGGAGGGTCTCATTGAAGTGAGAATACACAGGAGAACGACTGACAGACTCAAGGCGTTTGAGCTGGCGAGAAGTGGCCACGTAAAATCTCTGCAAATCAGAGTATAAGAATTACGGTTACATGCAGACTGTATCTGAAAAGACAAAGGGAATCATAAGAGAGTTCCCTGCTACTTGGGCTGTTAGTTACAGAGATTCAAGTTACACATGCGAAATACACCTTCTCCAGCACTTTTATAGAATCATAGAATGGTTAGGGCTGGAAGGGACCTTCAAAGGTCATCTAGTCCAACCCCCCTGCAAGGAACAGGGATATCTCCAACTAGATCAGGTTGCTCAGGGCCTTGTCCAACCTGGCCTTGAACGTCTCCAGGGATGGAGCATCCACCACCTCTCTGGGCAACCTGTTCCAGTGTTCTACCACTCTCATAGTAAAAATTTTTTCCTAATATCCAACCTGAACCTACCTCCCTCTATTTTAAAACCATTACCCCTTGTCCTATCATAACTGGCCCTCCTGAACAGCCTCTCCCCATCTTTCCTGTAGGCCCCCTTGAGGTACTGGAAGACCGCTATAAGGTCACCCCGGAGCCTCCTCTTCTCCAGGCTGAACAGCCCCAACTCTTTCAGCCTGTCCTCATAGGAAAGGTGCTCCAGCCCTTTATATACACTCTGCTGTCTTTGAACAGCTGCCAGTCAAACCACCTCATGCGATAGCCATTTTCTCGTCTTTCTCTTCTCTGCAAGCTTAGTTCAACAGTATAAAACACACACATCACTGCCTTTAAGGTTTACTAAAGGAGCCCGACAGATACACTAATTCAAGAGTCAAAGTCAAAACCCAGTTTCTTCTCTCCAGCCTCTACTGGCTCTACTAGATTTCTAAGAGTAAAGGCAAGAGTGAAGCAAGCGCACCCTGCCTACACAAGGCAGGAGTGAAAGGCTACCATCGTTTCTCTTGCTCTCTACACAATATTCTGACAAAACAGGCGCATCAGCAATTCACACATACCCCTCTAAAGGCTACTCTTTTGTTTGGAAGCAAGTTTGAGAAAATCTCATACGTTTTCCATATTTGGGCTCTGAGCAACAAGCTATACAAAATTTGCCTCCAAAATCTAATGGCATTTTTATAAAGTATGCTTAGGTATTACAGGATTACCTTCTGTACAGAAGTCATTCTACACTCAAAAATGGAAGGAAACACTCTGCTAACATCAGCTTATCAATAAAACATGCAAAGCACAGTCAGTCAAGAACAACTCAAGTCAAACACATTAAAATCCATCCTAGTGCAGAGCATGAATATTCTTAAATAACAGAGGATGAGTCACTGCTGGTCCCAGTGGCCCCAGGTAAAATCCCCTACCTGCACAAGCAAGTAGATAAGTCCCAGAGGTGGAATAATGATGGCAGCTATAGGTGTGGCCAGTAGAATGCTGATACAAGCCCCAATCACATTAAACGTCGAGCCCATGAACATCTTGATGACTGGTGGAATGGTGGAGTCAATGGTATCTATCTCCTTAGAGAAACGGTTCACCAGATTTCCACTGGGTGTACGTTCAAAGAAACTCATTGGAGACCTGAGGACATCGTGCAGCAGGTTAAGGTGCAGGTGTCGTGAAGCAATTATTCCCCCTATTGACACAACCATCGAGTAGCCAAACACAGCAATACCTAGAAAAGAAGATTTGTTTTTAACTGCTTCCACCTCTCACACAAATAATTTCCTTCATTTTATCATCACTTACTATTAGTGTGTCTCTAGTACAATAATCCTGAAAACTGGGGTTCGCTATAGGTAGACTCAAGTAATTACTTTAAGTAATTTAAACAAAACCAAACTCAAACAAACAAAACCAGTGAAAACACCACATTTTTCTCATGGAGGAAGTTGGTTCTCCATTTGTGCTGGGATAGAGTTAATTTTCTTCATAGTAGCTAGTATGGGCCTGTGTTTTGGATTTGTGCTGGAAACTGTGTTGACAATGCAGAGACATTTTCATCACTGCTGAGCAGTGCTTGCACAGAGCCAAGGCCTTTTCTGCTTCTCAACCCACCCCAGCGAATAGGCTGGGGGTGCACAAGGAGCTGGGAGGGGACACAGCTGGGACAGCTGACTCCGACTGACCAAAGGGCTATTCCAGACCATATGCCACCATGCTCAGCATATAAATGTGGGGGAAGAAGAAAGAGGGAGATGTTCAGAGTGGTGGCATTTGTTTTCCCCAGTAACCATTACGCAGGGTGGAGCTCTGCTTTCCTGGAGATGACTGAACACCTCCCTGCCGATGGAAAGTAAGTGAAAGAATTCCTTGTCTTGCTTTGCTTGTGTGCATGGCTTTTGTTTTCCCTGTTAAACTGTCTTTATCTCAACCCACACATTTTCTCACTTTTACCCTTCCAATTCTCTCCCCCATCCCACTGGGGGTAGGAGAGCAAGCAGCTGCGTGGTGCTTCACTGCTGGCCGGGGTTAAACCACGACATCATTACAAAATTTTTCGTAATATTTGAGCACTTTCCTTGAGTAAAGACCACTGAGTTTTAAGGTAGCATTTAGCATTTATTTCAGGATTTTATGGCAATTCTGAAGCGGGGTGCTTGGGTGTTAGGTTTCATAGCAAACAAACTTTGATCACAACATAGAAAGCCACTGAGCTGGCCTTGCCCTGGTGCCTTGGATGGACCCTCAAACAGTCAGAAGAAACACCAGCCTACACAGCTCGGCCAGACCATGGCTGCCAGGGAGGCAGAGTAGCCATGGCCTCCTGTGACAAACTGTCCCTGAGAACCAGGCTAGCATGGTTCACTTACAGGCCAAGGAGCCATTTCCTGCGCCAGACATTTTATTCACCAACTGCTGGCTCAGCAGCCTCTGCAAACCGCTTTCGTTCTTGCTTTGTACAAACAAAAGAAAACATATTTACTAACTGAATAATTTTATAGGTTGGTTTTCTTGTTTGGTCTTTTTTTTTTTGTTTTATTCACTCATGATTTTGTCTTTCTACAAAGGAGAAAAAAAAAAACAACACACACAAATCCTTAGCAAACTGCTGCTGCACTTCTGGGGATACAAGGTCACCAAGAGCATTAGAAATATTCTGAACCAGCTGATCTCAAAATAGGTAAGACCAAGCAAACCTTGAGAAACTCCCAGCGCTCCATACACTCCCAGTCTGACATCTGTGTACTGCTGTGTTCCGTTGATAACAGGATCATCTGTCCATAAACTTAGCCAGTAGTTGGAAGCCAGGGAGGCTATATGATTACACATGAAGAGGAAAATGCTTAAGAAAGAGATAAAGAGTCCAATTGCTTTCATGTACTCCCAGTACACTGTTGCCTTTACCTGATGACAGAAGGGGGAAAAAAAAAGAAATTCATTTTTGCAGATTGTTTCAAAACCAGCAATTCCCCCTTCTTCAACCGCTATTTAAAGTCAGTATCCCTGCATCAGGGGACTCTAGAGAGCTGCCACTTGGGAACAAAAGCTGCCAAGCATTCTATGAAGACATGCCAAACCTGACATCCCTCCAGGGCAGGGTCACATCATCTTTCCCTTGTCTTCCAAGGGAAGGGAAGGGTAGGGAAAGCTGCCTAAAGTAACACAGAGCATCAGTGGCTGAGCCAAAACCTTCACTGAGGAGTTCCAGTTTTTGGCTCTCTCTTTTTACCACAAGATTATATAGCCTTTAATTAAATCCTTGCTCCACATAGCTTGTACCCTACGATCTATCTTTAACCAGAGGATTCAAGCAACACTGCTAGGAGGTGTAACTGCCATTTTCCCAGGAACCTCGCTCTCAGGTTTCTCAGAAAGCCCTGGGTATCCTGGGATTAGATACTTATGTCTGCAGTGGAAACTTGGCTTAAATTCATCTGAGTCAATTCCAGTCCCTTAAGCTAAAGGGCAGATCTCATTAGGTCACCTAATTTGTCACAACCTCTTTCCAAGAAATAGCAGCAAGGTTTTAATTTCTTCTTTTAAACACTGATGTGGTCAGGCCCATCATCTTAAATAAAAGTTTCAGTGTCAGCACCCTTTCTGCACGCAAACCTGGGGCTCAACTTTGGGAGCAGAGGGCACAGCAACACTTCCATGAAGCACTACACAACAAGCAGCAAGTCCAAGAATCCACCCAGACCATTCTCACTCCAGTTACATGGTCTTTGAAAGTTATTTTCTTTGGAACCCTGTGGACTTTTCTGAAACTGAAAGAGAATGTGGGATGTGGGAATGGGAGACCTTACCCTCCCAGTCTTCGCTGTGTCAGCCTCCATCAGTTTCCAGGAATTCTTTTCAGCAAGTGGCTTCTGCAGCTCTGCTGTGCTGCTCTGGTGCTGTGACTTCCCAGTGTCTCTGCTGTATGTTGAAGAGTTACTGAGTTGCCTGTTCGGAGACATTTATTTTTCAGTCTTAACATGATACAGGCCAGGTGTTTACTTCACAGACTTCAACAGTCAAGGCTCCAAGTCTGTAACTTACACTATTCTGGTGGTAATTAATGTCCTAACCAGTCATCATCAGGCCAGTGGTTACTAGTGTTTCCCTCCTCCCTCACAGTGCATCCTAATCCTGGCAGCACCAGTTCTCAAGTATCCATCTTCAGATACAAGTAACAGGCTAGCCAGAGCCAGTCAAAGAAGTCTTGGTTGAGCGATCAAACTCCAGAAAGAAAAATGCTTGGTGCTCATCATCAGCCTTTACAACCCTACCATCACATACAGTGTAGCTGCTGAAGTACAAAAAGGGTACCCACACTGGCATCAAACGGGCAATCGTACTCCCAGGCACTCACCAGCTTCCAAAAACACAGGATCTCTAGAGCACCATAAGAATAAGGCATAGACTAGAGATTGATTCTGGGAAGGCATAATCAGAGTGACAGCCTTTGCCCTCTCCCAAGCATAACAGCAGCTGTACTAGGTCAGACGAAAGGTCCGCTTAGCACTTCATCCCGCCTGACAGCAGTCAACGGCAGAAGCCTTGGGAGAGCGTATGAAAGCTGCACTAGCCAACACGATACTCTCCCTTTCACGTGAGCCAGACCCATGGTATCTTACTACAACACAATTGTTTCTTCACATGGAAAGAAGAGCACAAGAGCTCTGTGTCTGCAGACATGCATTCGCAACAGTCTGTACCAGCACCCGGGCTGCAGTCTCAGAGGTTCGTACGCCCAGGTGCCAGCAATTGCCGAGATCCGGATCCAGGGACAGCTACTGGGCAGACCCTGTCTGGGCCCAACCAGTGGAGGGGTCCACCTTCTACATACACACATGTTATATTCTCACTAGTAAACCTCCATGCTGCTTAGCCGGAGATGGGGACAGAATGAGGCCATTTGGCGCTGCGTTTGTGTGGGTGCTCTAAGTGCCCATGATGTGTGTGGCCGGCCACGTACACTCTACGTGTGTGTGCCTGCTGGGAGTACATCTTCAGCTTTGCTACTGCTGGACCTGGAGCCATGGAGCAGCAGCAGCCTTGTCTCTCTCAAGCTGCTGGATTCAACATGATACGTTTTCCGCTAACAAATACCATAAACACCAAATTACTGTTTGACCACAACTGAGTAACAGGATGGAAAAGGGAAGGGGGGAAGGAGAAAAACAGACAGAGACTACACACCTATGCACCAACTTTCCAGAGGCTTCATTCACAAGGACTCCATTTTCTACAGGCTTTCCTTCCTTTCCAGATGGACTATTTGTATCTGGGGGTGGTGAAAAAGTAAACATGAAAATGGTAAACAAAAGGATACAAAGGTTTCATTTCAATCCTATATGCCAGGTGCAGTCCTAATGCTCAGAGAGAGGAACACAAGTATTTACACACACTAAGAGATAACTGACCAGGTGAACAAATCACCAGTTTAGTTCTGCCCCCAACAGTACTAGTTGCCAAGACAGTGAACATTTATTTTTCTGTTTTTCTACCAAATGTTAAGTCAGTAATAATAACGTAATATAATTATGAGGACATACTCTATGTTAAAGCATGCAATACCAAGTCACACTATGATTCACTCAGTGAAAAAAAACAAAAAAAACCAAAAAAAACACAAACAAAACAATCCAACCACTCCTTTTCAAACCACATCTTTTACACAGTTAACTATAAATTATTTTCATTTCAGAATGCAATGAGAAGACACTCTAGTAAATGATGGAGTGAAGCTGCAAGAACAGAAAGCATGTACTATTAACTTTGAGCCTTCCTGCAAAATTAAGCAGAAAGCAACATGCAAAAGCCTGGTGTTTTTAAGCAACCATAGGAATCAGATTAATTTAAGCAAGAGATCTTTCTATGAATGTCATCTCTCAAAAAAAGTGTCTTGTTATCCCACAACATCCCATTTGTAACAAGATGCAGCATACACGAGACAGTTGTCTAAAACACTTCACAAAACCTGTCAGCTTGAAATATTAAGCTTTCTCCGAGTAACTTAACTCAGTGTAATACAGTGCCATGAGTAAAACTTCTAGGTTCAAGTTATGTCATCATTTCCAAACCAAACGACTGACTCCTAAAAAATTAACTTTATTAAATGGAACTCTATTTTCAAGTATGAAAGTTAATTCAGAAGATGTAACAAAAAAAAAATTTTGCATTTTAAAAGGTTTATGCATAGCTTGTGCAAATAAAAAAGCCCACCTGCATCTATTCAAAAGATACGCAGGAAAATTTGTGTAGACAAAGTCCAAAGTTTTCATGTTTTTATAATGAAGCAAAATATATGCATAAAACAGTTCACCAATAAATTAAGTGTGGACTGCTTGAACATAAAGGTGTTCCCTCCTGTGTCTGCAGACTGAACATTGGTTCATTACTCTAAAAACCCAAAGCTAAACTGTTCAGTGTGGTCTAGAAGAAAAACAGAAAATCTGAAAAAGGAGAGAGTTCAATTATTTCACTCTTGTTTCTATTTATATGAAATAGAGAGCAAACCAGTACGAGACTGCTGGTTATTTTAAGCATTTGACAGCATTTTTTTTTAAAGGCTCCCATATGAAAACCAGCAAGCATTCCAGTGTCATATTGCTTTAGAGCATCACTGAAGTTCTAAACCCACATGAACAAAACAAAACCACAAATAAACCATCCTGCCCTAACAGCTCTTAAATTTGATTTCATGTTGTAGGCTACAAAGACTTCCTGCTTATACTGCATTTACCTCTTGAGAACGAGCAAATGCTCAAGATTGCCATAGTAAATCTGGCATGTGCACCTAGAGTATAAACTCACTAATGAGGGCTCTGTTGGAAAACCTGTTCAGAAACAATAAAAGGGAACAGCTGCAAAGTACTGAACACACATGAGAACAAAAAGAACCTTTGGGGTTCAATTCTGAACAATGCCTCTCTGGGTACACTCACTACACTCTTTAAGTCCAGAGTGCATCTTTAAAGTTTATTTAAAGCTTCCTCATGGAAGCATCAGAGATAAGGAATTGCTGCTGATGAGTTATCTACAATCTGACACACCAATTGCTGTAGCATCACACAAACAAGCAACATGCAAACCAAGCTGATACCTTCTATTGTGCAGACAAAATTCTTCTAATAATGACTCAGTCTCTTGTAAATGAACTGCAGCTACTCATATTACTCCAACACAAGCACTAACATAGTCACATGGCAAAAAAGCAGTTACCTGTTTCCAGAGGTTGAATCGTTCCTTCTAACGAAAGATCTGAGTCTAAAAGTATATATAATTAACTTTCTCCAGAATGCACTCAACCATTTTCAATTTTTACAAACACAAATGAATCCAAGTAGCACAATCTAAACCACAAAACCACAAATGCCCAGGGCAGAATCAAATTTGCTGAAATGGACCTCTTTTTAATCCCAAGCCTCACACACAGTCAAAAAAAGACAATCTTGATGAAAAAGAAAAAATCCAAATCAGACAGCTACAAGTGACAGATCAAGAAACTTCCTTTCCTTCAAGATACGCCCTAATGAAGAAAGAATCAAACAAATCAAAGAAAGTTACTCTGAAGTGGTCTCCCATTGACAACAACAGAAAAACCTCACTACATACAGGGAACTACCATATGCATTTTCCCCAGTGGCAGGGAAGAGACTTCTTTCAAGGAATCTTAAGAGACTCCCTGACATTAACATTAAAGACGCAAAGCATCATGTTTTCAGAGTGGCACTTTTGTCCACATGGTCTCTCCTTCCACAGCTCTGATCTTCTGCCTTGCTTTAGTCATGCAACTGCAATGAGAGGAGAGCTGCAGCAGCAGGTTTACTTAGTCCCATCTGCTCTGTAGCCCCCAGTCATCATCCTGCACGGACAGATTAGTAAGAAACAGTGAGATACTTCATGCTTCCAAGTATCCTGATAGATATCCTAACAGCACTCATCTTGAATCAATATTTGCTTCTGCCATTTGGGGCAGAGGCTGCAAATAGCTTTTACTTTAGGAAAGAGAAAGGAAAGAGTTGAACTTTGCTAGCAGACAACTAAAATGAATTCAAGAAAAAGACTATTTCCTGATGCAGACAGGTGTTTCCTGAATTACTACTCAGGTCCAGACTCCATAAAAACATTTGGAAAAAAGCCAATGCATCTCAATATTTAACTCTTGCCTTCCAAGGAGTCACAAGGGAGAGAAGCACCCAACCATCTCTACAGGCATCATACAAGCTATCATCCAACACTGCTATGAAGTTTAACTCAGCCTCATGCTGTTCGAAAGAAGCACAGCCACAAAACAGAGGTGTGCTGGCCTTTACTGGGGGACAGCATTAGTCCTGAAGGCACACTGCTCTTCCTTGCGATATGAAACCCCAGCCCATAATGCAGAATTATTTTTTATTATTAAATACAAACTACTACCTACTGTATCATACAAAGCTATTCAGCAAGATAGCTATCTTCCTTTCAAATTAAGCACTTTAAAATAAATCTTTTTTTCTTTTTTTCTCTCCTCACTGCTGCAATTCCAAAGTAATTTATCTAGAGGCCAAGCAAGGCCCTGCAAATCTTACTCCTGTACTACACTATTGTTTTCAGAAAGTAGATTTCTACTTTGTACAGGACAACAGCTGAAATTTGGGGAATTGAGCCACAAAATTTAAGAAAAAATTCTAAGACATTCAAATGGAATAGCTACAAGTGACAGATCCAGAGTCTTCCCTTGGAGATATGCAGATTGATGAACTAAACACCCTTTGCAGTTCTTAGAGTACTTTTATACCCCTTCCTCTCCAAAACAAAACTGAGTAACCTGTTGTGCTGACAATTCTCATACAAAAAATGAACTAAGCCATTAAAAGGTCTTTCAGCTTTTTATTTGACTGCGAAGTCACAGAGCCATCTGAAGCATCGCCCACACAATGTAAACCAGATTTGGAATTACTAATTGTGCTGTACATCTCTATCTTTCAGGCACTGCAGTCAAGACCAAAGACGAACCAGTTAAAAAAATATTTCAACCTTATGGTGCAGTTGCACTTCTGTGTAGCCACTTTTACTCCCCACAAAAAATAAAAATAGCTCCAGGCTTTTCAAGGACAAACCAAAGTTTATGCAGGAGCCAGTCGGAAAAAAAAAAGCAAAACCCCAACCCCTACACACATTAAACCAAAAACCAACATCTGATGCACTGGTTTGTATGGGAAAATAGGGAAAACAGTCAAAAGAAGGTAATCTTAAAGTAACTATGTGCTATCTGTACAGTAAGAGGTATTGCAGCAACAGTTACAAGTCTGGAGGTGGCAGGGGACACCAGAACAGAAACGCGCTAAAAGGAGTCAAGGGCACATCTATGACTCCAGACCCACCTGCACAGGCAGGACTCACATTGGCATTGGCAAACCAGCCACACTAAATGCCAGAGAATGGAACAACCGCTAAAAGCAAGACAAATGTGGATGCTTTTTATACAGCCTGGTAGGTTAATTTCACATGTAGTTCTACTTTGGAGAAGATTACACACCGTAGACACAGTAAGGCACCCATTTCATGTATCCACAGCCGAAAGCAGCAGTGCTGCATGTTGCACTCCCTGTGGCTGAGCAGCTACTGCCGCCACCCTTGTTGCTGCCTTCTGCATCAAGCAGGATGCTGGAGAAGAGGGAGCTCCCACCTCCCCTCGGAGCCATCCCGCAGACTCATGCCGGGGCAGCTTTCTCAAGTGGGGCGTTTTCCCACACACAAGAAATGCTGAAGCTGAGGATGGGGAAGGCAGCAGTACAGCACAGACAGCAGGTAACCCTCAGGAATCCCAATGGGACAGAGGCTGGGAAGCAATGGGGAGCAGACTCACAGCCAAACCACAGAGGCTGGGGTAAGAGGAGAGGCTTTCCCATCCTTGCACAGAAGCAGGATATATTCCAGCCAGAAAGCAGCAATCCACAGTTTTCTATTTTGCTCCAGCTTAAGTTTTTTCAGGCTGCCAACATGTAGCTTCAGAAATAACAGAGCCTCCCCTTTAAAGTGGGTGTACAGATCCCCTCCAGCTAGCTCAGGCTGACTTCCATCACAGATTATCCAGTGTTTATCTAAGAACTTGTTATTTTCAGTAATATTTAGTGATCTTTTACACATCTAATGAATATTATTATCCCTGTGAACCAGACAAACAACGTCCCTATTTTTCACTCTTTACCATTGGCAGAAGATCACTTCTCCACTTCAAAACCTGCCATGCACTTGGAAAGAGGGGGAGACAAAGGCTAAAAGAACGAGGCTATTAAAGGAGGCAAATCATTGTACAAGTCAACTTGTTAACTTCCTACAAAAGTGCAGAGAAAGTTAATTTGTCTCCATAAGACTCATACAGTGAAGACTGCAACAAGTCTGACTGTGCCCAAAGTAGCTATAGAAGGACCAACAGAAAACACACAGAAGTTAGCCTGGTTCTGCTTCCACAAAATCTCTTCCTGCAGTGCTTTTCACAGTGGGAGGCCCCACCCACGCAGCGCTCCCTGTTTACAGACAGTGTCCACCCCAACCAGCCTCTCAGTCTGCAGAGCGACAACCAACACATATCAAGAGACCTTTCCAAGAGGAGAGCAATCCCACAGCAGGGCACCCTGACCTCAAGCCTCAGCTCGACACATCACCCTGAAATTCAGCCCCCCATCAGGGACAGCTAGGTGCATGAGAGGGAACCAGGAGAAGATGTCACCTTGCACATGCGGGAAAAACTCCGCTCCTTCACAGCCTCCAAGAACAGTCTGTGTTGGCAGCCTGGATAGTAGAGGGCAGCTTCAGAGAATTGGGCAGACCATCACAGCCCTTGCACGAGGAACTTTCAGATAAACAGCAGGAGTAGTCCCTTGCCAAAGGCAGCCACTCAACACCTCTCAACATTTCACAGCTTCATCAGGGCAGCTAAATGTGGCACCATTTCTGTTTTGCCTGTAACAGGCATGTGAGGAATAGACTAAAAAATGCCTCTGACTTCCCTCTAGGGAACGGGTGGGAACCAAGCGTTTTCCAAATGGAAGATGAAGGGAGAAGTGGGCTCGATGCCTTCCTTGTTCTGGAGATCTTGCTCTGCAGCACTCAGCAGCAGGCATCTGCTACCGAACAGGCTTCAAGCACACACCAACACCTTAACCCCAGTCAGCACAGCGCCAGCATCCCCCATACTTTTCGGCATGAACATATGGAGGAGTGTCAGGAAATCACCACAGGTAAGCCGCTGAAGAAGACAGGCTAGAGGCAAGAGACTAAGCTCCCTTATTAAAACCCAATACTGCAACCGTCTGCAGGTAAAAAAAAAATAAAAAATATATATGTATATAAAAAGTATATTTCTGTTATCAGTGCAGCTCTACAGCTGTTTTGTAAAGCACAAGCAGGAGTCAGGGACGCCAGCTAGAAAAATGAGCTGTTTTCTCCGCCTCTCCACCCCCAAAGGAATTATCTGCATAAAGAAGGCACATCCTAATAAGCACAGGAAGGGTGTACAAAGCCCAGCTGGCCTTTACTTGATCTCACAACCATCTGAATTTTGCTCTAAGTGAAAGGAATTTTACCACAGATCAGCTCCACAGTTTCCTAAATTTTAAAAAAGAACGTGTGTTTAATCTCACAACTTTCAATGCCCTCAAGAAATAAGCACCTCTCTCTACAAGTATATCACAAGAAATAGTAGTTTCTTTTAACTTTCCTTCCACTCCTAGCATTTCTCCTTTAACATGACTCCCTTAACATGCCACACATCAGCTTATCCCAAGGGATTTTATTTGTAAGCTTACCACTGTTCTCCATGCTTTGTTCAGCATTAGCATATGTACGAAGAAACTCAGCAAAAGCCCCATCTTGCTTCAGCAGCTCCTGGTAGGAGCCCATCTCAGAGATTTCTCCATCAGTCATTACCAGAATTGTATCCACCTGAGGCAGATAGTTGATTGCATGGGTTACCAAAACCCGTGTCTAAACAGCAAAAGGAAAAAGAAAAAGCTTTTTTTAACATCTCAACATCTTAAATTAGTAAATGCAATGGTTGAACTACTGCTCTTGCTACTTAAATTCGTAAGTAAGTAGCTTATTATAACATACATAAATTGCTATGTTATTGTGTATAACATAGCAATAAGTATGGACAGGCATGCAGCATTTTAAGAAAAAATACTATCCTTGTCTTGATTTTTGCATCAAAGAATTCTGAATTACAGAAACCAGAGCACATCGCATTATAAAAACCCAGTGTTTTATAAAAGTCTTCTCAAAATCTCAGAAAGATCCCTTCGTTTTTCCGATGTCTGAAACAAAAATCTGAATATGCAACTTGACAAATTTGGAATCATTTGAACTCAGCAAAGAAAAACAAATAAATCTCTAGAGACAAGTATCTCATTATGACATACTTTATTTTTCAGGATTCCTTTTGGTCCAATAACTTTGTCAAAAATATGTTTCCCAACATGAGCGTCAACAGCTGATAAAGGATCATCAAGTAGACAGATATCTGCATTACAGTAAACCGCCCGAGCAAGACTGACTCGCTGTTTCTGTCCTCCAGACAAATTCACACCCTGGGGAAACAAGAAAATATGATCCTTCATTTACAGTTGAAAAGAGATGTCTTGTTACAGTTTGTGAAAGACACAAGTCACAAGTGGTTTATGCAAATTGGAGAAATTTCGACATTGTACGAAACAGATCTCCACCACAAATAATTTCACTACCAAACAGCATAAGCAATCACAGTCAAAATCCTCTTGGAAGGGGGCATATCTATTAAGTTCTCACTGTCAGTGAGAGGCTAGTCAAAAAAATGCATTTACTAGTCTTGCAAAGTGATTATCCCAGACTAATATATCTAACTCTGTACATTCAGAGGCCACTTTTCTTCTCCGTTGTATTTCTGCAGTGCTCCCTCTGATTGAATAAACAAACTTTGTCCACACTGTACGACTTGGTTGGCCTGCTGACCAACGAGGAAGATAAAGCTGCATCCTTTACCAAATCTGGGGCTGGCAGCTGTACCCCTCCTATAACTAGACAGCAGGCAAAGCACGCATCCCTAGATATCTCTGTCTTACGGAGAACATCAGCTTAGCGGAACGCCAAGCAGGTTAAACAGATACACCTTGCTAGCCACATGGTTAGGGGGTATCCAGTCCTGCTCCCAGAGCAGAGCCCTACAATATCTATGCAAGTTTCTAAATCCCACATCACACATACTTTTGCAACCAAGTGCCAATTTTGGGGTGGTGGTTGTTTTTGTGGTTTGTTTTTTGGGGTTTGGGTTTAATTGGAGGGGTTTGGGGCAGGGGGAGAGAGGGAGTTGTTTGCTTGTTTTAAATGAAACCGAAGTGTTCATTCTTCTGCTCTATGACCATAGCAACTTAGATATTATTAAGAACTGTGACTGCAAGATGCTCTTGCATTTGTAATTGAAGACAGGTTTCCTCCCATTTGAGGCTTAAAGACAAGGAAAACATACTGGTCAAATCTGCCTCTTGTTCTAGTCGATTTCTTCTCTGAATGTTTTAAATTCAATACAACTTTACAATAAAGTAGAATAGAAGTCATATGGCCTTAACTACAAGCAATAGCAATAGCACTGTTATGGTAGAGTGGGTGTTTAAATACCTTTTCTCCTATTTCTGTTTTGTCTCCCGTAGGAAGAATCTCGATATCAGGCAGCAGCGCGCAAGCCTCAATCACACACTTGTACCGGCTCTCATTCTTCTCCTTTCCAAAGATAATATTATCTTCCAAAGTTGCATTTTGGACCCAGGCTTGCTGAGGAACATAGGCTACTGAGCCCTGAAAGAAAAGTTCCTTATTCAGTACTTTAGACTAAAAGTCTGCACACAAAGTCAAAGCACAGCAGAGCATTGAGATGGTCATTTCAAAACTGCACGAAGTAGTTCTTGGGCTGCCACCTCCTCCAAAATGCTATTTTTATAACCCTCTCTACAAGTGAATGTAACAAAGCCTGTCAGTGGAAAACAAAGGACTTAAAAAAATATATGATTCTCTAACATAAACTTGGGGGAAACATTTGTTTAAAGAATACGTTTACACAATTACTTAATGTCAAAAGTCATTAGCTCTTTCATGTAGTTAAAAATTATGTTCTGCATAAAACAATTTAATCTGGAATGTTTAACAAACGCATCTGTGCCAAGATATTTCTGCAGAAAGTAGTGGAAGAAGCCTCTTCAAAGGAAGCGACTTCAAGGAGCTACTGCAAAGTATTTTGCTTTGAAGATTAGTTCTGCCTTCTCCTTCTGAGTAAATAGTCAGTGATTCAGATATCACCTACTTTATTTTTCCAGAACAATTTTGGAGGTTACCAAATGTGTGTTCTTTTAAATGCAACATATTTGTTTTGCTTTTAAAATAATTCTCTTTCCATACGTTACAGCAGCAGCAAAATCCAAAACAAGGACTTTTTTACTTAGTTATTTACTTACTTCCAGGTCATTTTTCCTCTGTGAGCTCTGTGCAACTCTGACATCTAAGCACAATCTACAACAGCAGCTTTTCCCATGTTTGGGTATCTGGGTGTACCCTCTCTCCTTGCAATTCTCTGATTTCTAAGACAGTCTGAACCAATACTGCTCTTCCTCAGGCTGGAGTAAGTATAATATGGTCTCCCTGCCTCACACCTGGCTGCCAACAAGACTCACCAGAATACTCATCTCCATCGTTCTGCCTATTTAAGTAAATCTGAAACTAACAGATTTAGAAATTGTTGGGTCAAGGCTTAACAGGCAATTACAAAGAGTGCAGGTGAAGCCAAATACATGGCTTGCCAGGAAATCAGGCTAAAAACCACATTCATTCGAAAGGTTGTCTCTTCCCCCCTTCACATCACTTGGAAATCTAGAATCTCTCTGGCAATACCCACAAACAGTTGAAAGATTCTTCAGACACATCACACCTTGACAACCACGTGGCCTTCCTTTTTGTCCATCTCCCCGAGTAATGCAGACAGCAATGAAGACTTTCCACAGCCAACTTGACCAACAACAGCTACCAAGGAGCCTTCAGGAACAGTGAAGTTAATGCTGAAACAAAGCGCACATCATTCAGCCTTGCTTGCTGGCACATCCCAGTAGCTACAGTCTACCGAACAGTCCATATAAAAGCAGATGCAATGTGAACACTCACTGCAAATGTTGACACAGCACAGAAACTTTAACTGTTTGAAAATGCAAACTTCTCATTCAGAACGCACTCACCTCTTCTTATGCTTGGGACATAGCATCTTAATATGTAATTAGTCAAAGGGGGGGAAAAAAATAAAAGAGAAAAGGCACTGTGACACAACCTGTCCAGTATGTCTCAAATGTTCTGTGAACACAAATATAAATACCAATGGATGCTCCCCAAACGGCATCCTTGTTCCAAAGAATACACAATTTAAGGCACAAGAAAGAGCAGCCAAAATTAAGGAAGGGGACAGGGCACAGGGAAGACACAGGTTGTAGCTGCATCACCACAGTTACTTGGTTAGTCACACCACGTGCAAGGTTCTTCACTGGTTTTCTCCAGCAAAAGAATCAAGGACAGCTACAGTTCAGCAAGAGTACTATTTTAAGAGGAAGACTCTGAGGACGTAAGTGCAAACATGAGGGACTAGGGATAATTACAAGGGGCTAATCTGGCTGCATCCTCTAGATGGAGCTCATCTCATGTGCAGCATGGAGTAAGAGCTTGAAATCTGAGGCTCTCTCTCCTCCCATTGTATCTCTTGCTACTCCCCTTTATACATTCCATACATACAACACACTTTGTAAATTCCTCTAGTTCATGAAACCCCTAGTTTAAAAAATATAGAACAAATGTTATTAGTTCTTCTGTTCCTTTAAGGCAACAAATTCTTCTGCACATAGATTTTGTTAATTCAAATACAGGTAATTTATGATGCAGCAAGATTATGAAGCAGACCAAAGGGTATTAATTCTTACCTGTTCAGTAAAGGAGGATCATTTTTGGACCAGCTAAACGTTGCATTCTTTACAACAATGCTTCCTTCAGCTGACAAACAGAAAATTCATATTTATAAAAGTGCCAATGCAAGCAGCTGAATTGTATGATCTAGATCATGCCTCAGAAGTCAATCTAAGCACACCTAGGCAGAGGTATAAAGCTACTTTTTCAGCAAAGCAACAACCCACTGCTTACCAAAAGCTTGTATTCTGCTTTTACTGAAGTTATCAAGACAGCAGAGGTTCTGAGGTTACACTTATTCAGTAACCAGTAGGTACATGAATATCAACCATACAAAGACCCTGACTTATTCAGCTGCATCCTCCTTTATCCAGCAACTCCACTGCAGCACTACAAAGTCAGTTCAAGAAACTAGCAGCCTCGGTCTGACTTGTGCTTCAATGGAAGCATCAGCTAAACTGCCAGTTCCATGCGTGAAGCCAAGTTACTATAAGAATGATAGAGGAAAATAAATCAAACTACCAAATAAAATAACTTTGATCAAAAATACTGTTTGGTGAAACGTTGCATGGTACCGGTATCTATTTTCAAGTGACAACTCAAAATATACCACTCCTAATTCAACCAAGTATGCAAAAAATACTTAGCCTGGGTAAATATTTACATTAGTGTGCAAGTACGAGCCATTACAGACACAAAAAATCCCACACCAACACAAAACCAACTACCAAACACCACACCCCACCACACTAAAGATTTCCGAGCAAGGTATTCAGGGTTATCAGGTATATCATAAGAAAGGGGAGGAGATATTCCCAGAAGGAAGATGGAGAGAAAAAAAAAAATACAGCAGGTAACTGCTTACTGGAAAGCCAAGTGACTAAAATGATATAAAGCTCAACTAACTGCTTGAGACAGAGTGATGGAGATTTCACTCTCTTTGTAAAAATGAAGTAAGAAAAAAATAATTTAGAAATGACTGATGTAGTTAAAGTTTTGTTTTGCAAGAAAAAGGGCATTAGTTTCTGAGTAAATATGCCTTCATGCTTATCTGTCCCCTAAATGGCTCCATATAAGCAGACCACTGGATACAGTGGGAGCGACGCTGGGAGTATCGCTCTTTGCACAAAACAGAGATTAGAAGAGGCAATTGCCAGAACTGGGACTTATCCTTTCTCCTTCAAGGCTGTTACATGACTGTTCTCCAAAATGCTGAGGTTTGGCACAGCATTAATTATCATCCTATGGTTACACTTAAAATAGTCTAACAAGTAATTTTTAAAGTCACCATCTGTGTCTGGATGTAACCATTCTGTAGTTTGGACACAGGAACTGGAGGGAGGAAAGAAGTTACCTGAGAAGGCAGTAGAAACTTTATATAATTTTCATTTTACAAACTGCCTTCTCTGCTTCCTGGCTAAAATTTATCAGTGAAATCCACAAAAATGCAGTAAATTTGTTAGAGAAAGCAAAAGAAACACTGTGAAGCCACCCAAAATTGCACGCACTGATTTTCAACAGGAAAAGAAAACTCACGTTCTGTAACGGAACCCCGGACTATGCTGTCTGGATCTAACTCTTCATGAGACAGGAAGACCCTAAGGCGCTTCAAGGAAACGCTGGCCTGCATAAGAAAGGGATGCAAAACCATCTCATATTCTGCTAAATTATATTTCCAAGCTGCTTGTTTTGCACCACATATACATTACATCATTATTATCCCTCCTTAAATCCATTGCATAGTTTCTCAGAAAGTCATCAAAATCACACTTCCCAAACCACAAGAACATGGCTGATTTGAAGAACACCCATCCACCATAACTGGGATTGATAATTTTGCTTGCACAACATTTAACCCCAAGGAATGCAAAGCTCCCTTTCTGAGGTGGCTGCATTTCACCAGTGGACACTCTCTAAGCACAGGAACGTAATCTTTCAACCCAGGGGCTACTTCTGCATAGAAACACCCATTAATGACCGAAATCTTACTTCTACTATGCTGCTGATAACCATAGGAAGAATGTTCAATGGAAACCTGAGGATGTTGAATAATGCTAGGGAAACAAACGCCTTCTGAGCATCCAAGACGTTGTTCTTGTTTATTTTGACGTACACAGCAAACGTGGACAATGCAACCTGAAACAAGCGTAATGGTTACAGTCAGGGTAACATTTTTTAAAGCAGCTCACTCAGAAGTCACACAGTCTGACAACTGGAATCAGATGTCCACAAATCAAAGAGTGAGCAACGTTCTGCTAACTTCCTTGTTCCTGGCAACACTTTTTGCAAAACAAACATTTGATTTAAATCTGTTGCGGTAAAAAGAAGTTGATGGCTCCTCTTGGAGAGGTGTCAAGTGCTCACTTTCTTCACATAGCAAGAGCAAAACCACAAATGTCCCAGCCTATTTGTGGTCACACTGCAGAAGAAAAGGAGAGGAATGATCACTAGTCTTTCTTGCTGCTCTCTTTCTGTTTCAAGGCACTCCTTATGGTACCAGGTACTGGATCAGTAACATATATAGATAGAAAAGTTAGAAACACCCCAATGCTAGCCCATTTTATATTTTTCAGACTACCACTACCCTAGATTTCAACTACAGCCCACTTTGGAATCATGGATAGATGGTTTTCCAAGAATCTTAAAAATGTTACTCCATTACAAAGATGAAGCCTTGCAGTACCTAAGCAGTTCACAACAGAAAAGCTCAAGATTCGAGCTGAACAAGAAAATGACATTGAATGATTGTTATCATCAATCATAAGGGACAAAAATAATCGAAAAAATCCATATACTTATTTACATTTTTTTAAAATGTGCTGATTAAATTATAGTAAAACTAAGTAAACTAAGTAAAAATAAATGTTCACTTTCAGATCTATTTCCTTCACAGTGTTTTCTTCCATGGTAACAACACTCATACCTCAGTATATGACAAGATCCAGGAACTCTTTCCCACAGACTGCCACTTAAAACAAGAAATCGAGGTAGACTAACCTTTGGCATTCTCCCTCCCACAAGACTTGAAACAATTAGCTCAAATGACTAAGGAACAGTCTCATCTAAGCACAGCATCCATTGAAGACATTAGTATTTCTGTTAAAAATCTGACTGCTGTGAAGACGTGTATTGTTCTTCATACGGCAGCTGGCTCAGCTGTGCCTGGTACAGTAGCTTGTTTGTACAATCCTCATTTTGGACAACCACATCCCAGGGAGAAAGCCCTCCCAGGGAGATTAAAAACAAGACACGGTCCAAAGAATAACCTCACAAGCAGCATGTCTGCACTCTTGTGTCACCAGCAATTACCCTGAAATACACCCTTATCAGCACACACAGCAGCAGGGGCGGTACTGCAAAATTAATAGTTTCCTAACACCACTATTAAACAATGCTTTAAAGAGCCCTGGCCACAGAAACAGGAGAAGTAGAGTTTTGCATGTCAGAAGTGCTTTCAAGTAGGCACTTGCAAAAATTCTTTAATCAGAAGTTCAGATGAACATATACAAAAGAACAAAAAGCCAAGAAACAGGATGCAGCCTTGCACTTGAGGCTGTACGGATTCTGCCGCAGTGCCAAACGCCCCAAGGTGTAGGGCCATGGCCACACATTCACAATGTGTGCTGAAACACAGCTACTCATTCGGAAAATTTGGCTTCTCAGACTCCATGGAACAGCATTAAGTAGTTCATCTGCAGAGTTTTATATAGAAACTTCATTTAATAATGTATTTATATTAAAATCATCTCAGACTTCTTTTAGAAAAGCATTCACTTAAGAATGCAGCTGATGTTTCCTACCCAGGGCACTGCTTCTTCTGCCTTTCATCATGCCCAAAACATAATGTAAACACTAAAAACATTTGTGGGGAAGGAATTTGAGACTGGAAAGTAAACTTAAACACCTTCAACTGGAACATCACATATTTTATCCTAATGTAGTCATGGCTTTTATTGGCTTCTGCAGATGAGCAATAGCCCCTTGTTCTAAAAGGGTCTGAAGAAATTTTGGTGTGATCTCACCCTTCTCTTCCTGTTATTAGTTTAAATGTAAGCCAACCACAAATACAGTGGGATGTTTTACATATCAAGAATATTTTTTTTTTAAATAAGAATGTAAAGCAATCCCAGGGTATGCCATGGCTTTACCTCTCCACATTGTTCTTAAACAGATGCTGGTAGAACCCAGGTCAGAGGTACGTCTGGTGCACAATGTCCTATTCGATCAAGGACTCTTATCAAAGAGCCTGCTGCTCTCAGAAAAATTCTGAAAAAAGGGAATCTTTACTCTGTTAGCCACAACTACCACCTGGAGGGTACTACGTGCATTAGTAACTTTCTAAATCCGACAGCACATTTCATCTTAGATTCCTCAAGTACACCACCAAAAGTACAGGAGGATGCAGAAGAGGTTTTTATTTTAAATACTTTAGCCATTAACTTCTAGAACACACCCGACGTGGACATTACTAAGTTTCAAAGAAAACAGTATTGCCTTTTCATAGAGAATTTCAATTTCGCACCACTGCAGAGGGCATTCTGACTCTTCCACCCATTAAAAAACAAAACCAAAACAAATTCTCAAGCATTGCCTTGGAAAGCACAATCTCAAAAAGGAGAGCAGACATCTAGATTTATTTCACTTACCAAAAAAGGAGCACAAACCCAAGTGAAGGTTGCCATTGCAGCAAGGTAAGCAGATTTTTTTAGGACTTTGAGTTCTTTCTGTCTGATTTCTAATACCTTCTCTCTGAAGGCTAATTCCCAAGCATAAAGTTTCAGAACTTTAATCCCATTGAGAATTTCATTCATCAGCTTAATTCTGTTGTCTTTGCTCTTCATTTGAGCCACCTAAAAACAACATTGCAAAAAATAATTAGCAGAGCACAATACTTGGCAGACCCACAAAGTTCTCAGCTTTATATTTTGCAATGGCAAAATTTACCTCATTATCATCAAAAGCTTACTAGTTTCCCAAGCAGGAAATCTGAGATGTTATCTGAACAAACAAATATGCAGAATTAACAAGATGTTTTAAACCAGTTAAAAGAATGCTTCATGCAACTAAAAACCCAAACCAAAATCAAAACGATTGTGGCACTGGTTTAAGTGGGATTAACCTTGCATCAGAGAGCCCCAGAACTCAGGTTCCTCCTAGTTAAAAAATAAGCCACTATAATCAAGCTTCAGTAATGTGCAGTTTGCACCCAACCTTAGACCAAACTTGGTTTTGCTTCATTTTCAGCACTATCAATGGCTTCTGATGGTGCAAGGTAAATTCACTAAGGCACCTTTCCATTCAGGTTTCTTCAGAAGTTTCCATCTACATAAAGTATTTTAATGAGGGCAGTGCAAAGCTGAAATGATGTTCTGACTCAGCACTAGGCAGTCAGCAGACTTCACCGGCACAGCTATCAGCAGTGGCAGTGTGGCTATGACAGGCTAGATATCTCTACTTCTGCTCTGTAGGAACCAAATGCTGTGGCATATTTTGATTAACATCTAGAGCTAAAAGGTTTCATTTAAATAAATCAACCTCTCTGACATTTGGTAAATTCAGTTAGTAGTGAAGTCTGTACCAGAAAGCATGTGGTGGGGCTACTGGAAGCAGACTTTGCAATATAAAACATGAGAGTTTGAGTCTACACTTAATTTATGTGCACTCTCTGTAACAAACCGATCCCCTCTAAATACAATCAACTAGGAATCAATAACAGCCAACACCTAAGTCTTCTCTCCCTCCAGGAAAAAAAAAGAAAAAAAAAAGAGAGAGAGGAAAAGATCCCCAACCAAACCAAGAACACATCTCCAACATTGCAAGACCATCCCGGAAATCTGAGTATCTCACTCATTAAGGTTCATTAGGCAGACAGCTGTTTACACCAGCACTTTAGTTCTCAGGCAGCAAGTTAAAAACTAAACTAATTCCAATCCAATCATCAGACATTTCATGAAGCTGGCTACCTGCTACCTTGGTCTTAACTACTGCAAAATTTTTAGACCATTATGTACACAACACCTCTGACTTTTCTTTCCCTTCCATTTTTTTTAAGGGATAAATAGAGGGAGGGAAAATAATTATAAGACAAACCTCAGGAACAAGTCAAAGAACAGAACATGTTTACTAGAAACACTGTCACATATACAAAGGTTCTAACCTGATAGGTTTTTGTCTTCATTGCCATCACAGCGTTTACTGGAACCAGAAGAATCATGACAGCCACACCTGCCAGTACTGAAGGACCTAAATTCTGAAAAGCACTTAATTGTAAACATTTATTGAAAATCATCCCACTGTCCATGTCGCCGACAAAGATGTTAAATAGCACTGGCCCCAGGACCGACCCCCTGAGGAACCACTCGTCACTGGCCTCCACTTGGACATTGAACCGTTGATCGCAACTCTTTGAGTGCGACCATCCAGCCAATTTGTTATCCATTGAGTGGTCCATCTGTTAAATCCCTGTCTCACCAATTTAGCAATAAGGGTGTCATGTGGGACAGTGTCAAATGCACTGGACAAGTCCAGGCAGATGATGGCAGCTGCTCTTCCCTTATCCACCAATGCTGTAACCCTGTCATAGAAGGCCACCAAATTTGTTCAGGCACAATTTGCCCATAGTGAAGCCATGTTGGCTGTCTCTGGTCACCTCCTTTTTTTCCCCCATATGCCTTAGCATACTTTCCAGGAGGATCTGCTCCATGGTCTGGCCAGGCACACAGGTGAGTGTTCCTGGGCCTTCCTTTTCCTGCTTTTTAAAAACAGTGGTTATGTTTCCCCTTTTCCAGTTGGTGGGAACTTCACCAGGCTGCCACGACTTCTCAAACATGACAGATAGTGGCTTAGCAACTTCATCTGACAGTTCTGTCAGGACCCACAGATGCGTTTTATCAGGTCCCATGGACTTGTATGCCTTCATGTTCCTTAGATGGTCTCAAACCTGATCTTCTCTTACAGTGGGCACTTCCTCATTCTCCCAGTCCCTGCCGTTACCTTCTGAGACTCAGGCAGTGCAGCTGGAGCACTTGCCAGCGAAGACTGAGGCAAAAAAGTCACTGAGTACCTCAGCCTTCTCCATATTCTGGCTAACCAGGTCTCGTTTCCTTCCAGAGAGGGCCAACATTTTCCCTAGTCCTCCTTTTATCACCGACGTACCTATAGAAGCTTTTCATGCTGCCCTTGACATCCCTGGCCAGATTTAATTCCATCAGGGCTTTAGCTTTCCTAATCTGATCTCTGGCTGCTCAGACAACTTCTCTGTATTCCTCCCAGGCCACCTGTTGTTGCTTCCATCCTCTGTAGGCTTCCTTTTTGTGTCTGAGTTTGTCCAGGAGCTCCTTGCTCATCCATGCAGGCCTCCTGGCGGTTTTGCCTGACTTTGTCTTTGTAAGGATGCACCACTCCTGAGCTTGGAGCAGGTGATCCTTGAATATTAACCAGCTTTCTTGGGCCTCTCTTCTCTCCAGGATGTTTATGTACTTTGATTTTTGAAACAAACATACATATATAGCCCTCATATAGAGAGGGTTCTGTTTTCTCCATATATATACACACACACACATACACACACACATAGAGATCTTTTAATGTTTTCCAGTTTTGGCTGGTTTTTCTGTTCTTCTGAAGTAGAGACCCATGCAGGGAGTGACCAACTTCTTGGTGAATTTCATTAGCTTTCCCATTGACAGTGAGAATTTAAGAGTCAGCCTGGTAACTGTCTGGACTAGAAATAGCAAACATCTCATACAGTAACTTTCACAGTGTGGAACCAAGACCACTTGTCTTTAAATCAATTGACAAGTGAGATACTATAGGTGCTCCAATCCCCCAAAAGATAGTAGCTCACATCTGCATCATCCCCTCATCCACTCAGACGTGCAAATTAAGAACCTCTTGCCCTCCTTCTTGACAGCAGTGACAAAAGCAGCTCTGAATGTCTTCTAAACAAGCAGCGTTTTCTCCACACTGCTGTAAACCCTCCAGTGGTCTGAACAACAGCTGTCTGTAGTCATAAAATCACAGAAAGGTTTGGGTTGGAAGGGACCTCAAAGATCATCTAGTTCCAACCCCCCTGCCATGGGCAGGGACATCTTCCACTACACCAAGTTGCTGGCTGGTGTAGTCATGACCATAGGAAGCAGCATGTTGCTAAAGTCAAAACAGGAAACAACCCACAATACTCACCTGCCACAGTAAGTACAGTGCTAATATCACCTGGAGAGGTGCAGACCAAATCATGTTTATATAGGTAACCAAGTCCATGAATCTCTGAGCATCCACAGACATTAGATTCACAATCTCACCCACGGTAGAAGCCTTTCTAGCAGAATTTGTGATAACAAGTGCCTAGGTGCAGATTAAAAATAAAAAACAAGGCGACATGAAGGAAGACTTACATTTGCATTTTCTCCACAGAATTCAATTGCTTTACAGAGCTTCATCTTTAAAATTGCAAACAATCCTTCTCCTGCTTCATATTCTGTTTACTTTGCACATCTCACAAAACACGAGTTGTATAGTTTGAAGTAACCAGCTGAGTTTAAACTAATGGAGAATTGAAGACAACAAGCAGTCTTTGGGGTTAGGGTTGTTTAGTCGTTTTATTGCTTGGGCAGAGGTATTGTTTGCTTAGATTGTTTTTTAGTGTAAGAAGCTGAATCTTCACTTCTTCTCACACATTTTTCTCACACAGAGTAAGCAGTCCACAGCTTTCTAAAGTGTTCCAGCACCAAGATGAGGTGCCACTGCTGCTAAGTCCCAAAAAAAAGCTACAAATGCAGATACATCTTAATTTCTGCACAAACTGAAGCTGTTTCACACCTCTAGCCTAAATGCGACAAGGTTTCCTGTTTGGCAACGGGAAGAAGGTGGTGCCTGAATTAGTAAATTAGAAAACTGCTCTATCTTAAAGGCTTTTATTTACAAATTAGACACTCTTATTCCTATTAAAAGTTAGGAGACTTTGGTAGGTTGATTGCTAACTACTTTAATTATTCAGACTTAAACAATGCATTTGCACAGTCACCGAGAGGTGTTGTCATATATTTAAATAAACACCTACCTTTCGATAAATTACACCAACAATAGCTGTTTTGAGCCTCATCCCAGTTACAAAGCAAATATGAAAATACTGGTGAAGAATCAGTGTCTGAAGACAGGCACAAACAAACATCAGCCCTGTATAAAAGTAGCCTTGCCAGTTTGGGGCAGCTTTGTTAGTTACGAAGTTGATCAGCAACCTGTGGAGAGAGGAATTGGTTCTCTTGATAAACACAAATCAAAATTAAATGTCAAGGTTATAACCTTAGATTATTCCAAACATTATACTGGTCATGCAAGCACCCAAGAAACCAAACTTAGATAAAACACCTAAGCAAACTTAGAAACTAGAGATCATTTTACACTAGCACAAACTACTCCCTCCTCCTAGCAATGTACTACTTTAAAACATAAAGTATCACATACCTTACATGTACAGCATTCTCTTGGAGCTACACTAAAAAGTCTCATATTCCCTCCAGCTAAAACACAACTGATTACAGTTGTTTTACTTCTTCTCACCTTAAAGCAACACAACTCCTCCTATCCCTTAGCTCTCTGTTGCTTCATATACTGTGACTTGTAGTCCAACAATCATTACAGGTTAGAACTAAATGAACTCCCCTGCTATTGGTGATTATGATCCTGACTGGCCTTCCTAGTGTTGGAAAGGAACATAAAAAGTCAAACATTTAATTCATGATGCTGTAATTGGAAAACCAATGGATCAAAGTCATCTGTTTGCATGGTCTCTAACTTGCATGGCAATTCTCCCCACTGAACCAGTCGAATGCAAAGCAGCTTAGTGAGTGAAATACCAGTGTGTTTTAAATGTTGTCCACAAACTTTTAATACAGTAATAAAGCGTACAGGTCTTACTTCAGAATTTGTGGGCCTGCAAACATCAAGAGATCATGTGCAGCTTTGAACAGGAAGCTCATGAGAAAATATGGTCCAAAGGTTTTATATAACACTTTGAATAAAGATGCTTCAGAGCTCTTCTGAGATGGTTTTATAATCAAAGCTTCAGCCTCTTCTGTAGCATCACCATTTGAGTCACTTGATTTTTGCTGCTTTTTGGACGAGTACAACATGTTTAATGGTTGCCTGAAATAACAGTAGGTATATAATGTAGCCTTTATTCAAGCATTAAGCCAACTGGAAAAACACACAGTATACAAATGAGATACTTATGAGCTGTTTATTTCCCTTCTTAATTAACTGGGTTTTACTGTCAATCAAACATCTTTTTAATCATACAACCATAGCTAAATGAATTCGCCATTCAGAAATGGTCATCTTTGTAGGGATAGGTAACATTCCTGTTGAATCTCTCCTATAGGGCTGTTCTGGAGCATAAGGAATGGGGCTGTAATCTGTGTTAAAGAGCAAAGTAAATTACTATTCTAGAATCCAGTATGCTGAACTTCCATCAAAATCAAGGCCTCACTGTACCACCGGAGTTAAAAGACTGCAGTCAGATTTACGCCAAGTCGCTCCCAATGGACTGAACACATTCATTTCATACATCTGGCTTATGCCAAACTACATACTTCCGAACTTCTCAGGACAAGCTGTATGTAAAAATACACTGTGTAAGCAAGCAAGCAAGCAAGCAATTTTCCTTCAATGAAAAAGTACTTCTATTTGCTGCAGTAAAGGATGATGAAAGCAGGATGGAAACTGCAGGCATGCAGTCTTTCTAATTTCAGTCATCTGGCTTAAGTGCCCAGGTTCCCTGTATAGTCAAAGGAAAGAAATAAGCTGCTCACTTTCACACCCTGAACTGCCCTCCTGAGGCTTCGCTAACTATAGAGGGAGCCCAAGCTCCTAAATTACATGACTGGGGTTCGACCAGATGACAATATTCCCTTCCCAGGGAAAAATCAAACGTCAAAAGTAACAATAATCAGCTTTGGATCATGAAAGGCTAAGGGAAACTCAATGCAGCTCTTCATAAAGACGACACACAACACCCTACTTGGTTCCTGTTCTGTACGTACTTAAGGACAAACACAGAGCTGCCACTTGGGCCTTACAAAGGCAGGATTGGCAACACACAACACCTCTAAGTAGAGGCTAAGTAACTTGAGCTTTTGAATTTCCATATCTTGGAAGAACTGCCAGCCAGGATAACTGAACTTACCTCTTGGTCTTTGCCCACTCTTTTGCCCAGTTTCTAGCCAAACCTGGCACTACCTCCTCCGATTTGTCCTCTTTATTTAATGACCACAAATCCTTGGCTTCCAAAGGTCTCCGATAACCCTGAATCATCAACCTGTATTAGAAAGAATCAGCACTGTGTGTTTAAGAAAACTAAAGAGATGTGTTTGTATATACAGATACATGCTGTAGACAGTGGTCCTTACATTCAGCTCTTCACAAAAACGTATGCAAGAGTTAGCACCTCTAGCAACACAGGTCCAGATGCTAAAACATATATCCTCCTATCTTTACTGTGAGAATTAGACACCAAATAATCTAAGGATCCAGGATATGTCACTGAATTCAAATTTCAGAGAAAATAAAAGAAAGGATGAAGTGATCTCATTTGAAAATCAGCCAGGCAATTAATATTCCCATGCCTACCAAGTTACGAAATCTTTATTAGCCTTTAATTTTACAAAGCAATTCCTTTCATCTAGCTTTCTCTTGGAACTCTGGCCAAGCACCAACCACAACTATACACCAATATTGTTTTACATGTTTCTGTTTTTTAACCCACAAGAACATGTGTTGTGATCAAATCAGACAGTGCAACTAAAGCTAAGTTATGAGAAAAAAAGAACCTATTGGACAAAAAGAGGTAACAGTTTTGAATGCTTTAGTTTCTAAATAGAGCAAATAAAACCTACCTTCTTGTATTTGCCTGAGAAAATGTTTTTACTACATTTTTCAGCAAGCATACTAAATATATACTGGCAAAATTTAAAATTACAAAGATCCTACAAAGAACGTAAAAAAGATTAATCAAATTTGAAAAAAAAAAAAATCAATTTAATCTATCTACAAAACAACCAACCAAATTCACCACAATTATTATTGCATTATTGTTGCTAATCTAACTATGAAAGCAGGATCCTAAAATGCCACCTAACTAACTGCTGCTTTACGCATCATCTTGATCTTACCCAGTGATCCACCAGAATGTGATTCTGGAGAGGAAAGAAGCACTGAACTCTGGACATGGATTCTAAAAGAGAGAAAAAGAAATCAATTCACATACAAAGTGACTGATACAGGGCCAAAAGAAACAAACCAAGCAGAAAAGATGCATTTGAAATTCCTTTTGTTTATAGTATTTTTTTTTCATTACTAAACTTGTCACTTATGCTGTGGAGAGCTTGTTCAGAAAACACAAACAGAACTTCAGGGCTTTCAGCAGACTAGATCACTGAGACACAGAAACAGCAATGCTCTGTATCAACAACACAACAAATAGCTGAGGGAATTTTATAGGACAATGCAGGCCAGAATCTCTCAAGATGTCATGACTGGTGCCTACCTATATTAATGCAAAAGTATGCTACCATAGGACAGCATAAATATGTTAATTGGGTACAGTTAGCCATAAATGAAGAATTCAGTTCTACTGTTCTACTGTGACTCCATCAAAACAAACGTACCAATGAAAAAAAAAAAAATAATTGTACACTCCATAAAAGCATCCCAAAATAGTCCCTACAAACCCTGCATCAATAAGCACGGGAAACTTCAGTACCCATCATGGCACACAGCTAGCTCGTGTTCTACATCCAGTGCAATGGCTGTTTTAACTACTCTTTCAGATTAATATCCTCTCCTAATCTGGTTGGATTAAAACAGCAGCAAGGAAGGCTGGAAAAATTTCAAAGATGCTAAAGGTGATTTACTTGCAGAATTCCATTGCAGATATCTCTCTTCCCTCTTTCACTGCTCTGAACAGCATCTAAAGAATGCTAAAACCAGTCACCCTTTGGGAGACAAAGCACTAGGTTCTATCATCAACTATAATGGGAGCAGCTCAGGTATTTCCATCTATAAAAGTCACCAAACATCACTAGAGTACTGCAATTAAAACAGCCAGAGCCAAGTGTTCCCAAGATTTGCACTTTTCAACTCATGTTTGTGTAACCTGACTTCTCCACTGAGCTATATTGAAGCCTGTTGTAATCAAGCTACATGAAACAGATTCCTGCATTTCCTCTTCTTCACAGGACAAGTTTTTTTGCAACTTTGTAGGGAACAAGAGTATGTATCAGACAGATACTCTTCTGAAAGGGTAAGAGTTCCACGTTTCCAAAGTATTTAAACGCTTGCAGCAAAACGATTGCAAGCAAAGTCAACACCATCACTTACTGAGCTGGGGTGGGGGGGGGGGGCGGGCAGTACTTTCAGCCTTCAGCCATGCCACCTTTCCTGGCAAACAGATTTCTACTTCAGCAAATTCAGGGAATACTTTCAACTTCAACAAAATTTCAAAATTTTCTGAACTTTATATAAAATGCTGTATTATTTTTTTCCTTAATACTTTTTGTAATCTACTTGCAGGTGGAAACTCTAAATTCAAGAGTCCACTAGATCTTGAACTACCAAAAACTGGTCTTCATTTGCATAAAGCAAAAGTTTAAAATACTAAACCATATTAAATTACTGTCAAAATAATACTATATTTTATAAAATTAAATAGTTATCACACAAAGAACAATCAATCCTACCAACATTCACACTAGATAGAATGAACATAAAGAGTTGTAAGAAGACTGGACTTATGTAATGTAAACAAAGTGAAAAGAAGAGACAAACCACATTGTTTGACTTGTATGTACATCAGTACCTACATCTTAGAAATTTCACTCTCGTTTTTTGGCTTAAGTAAACATATAATAAAATTTCACTTAAGACTTATGAACATTTCTGGTTTGGAAATACTGGGCAGAAAGGAATAAAGCAGAATTGAAGACTGACTAATGTGACTTGCTTTCCTTTTTCGCTACTATAACATTCAATGAACACATCGCTCATGAGAAAAGGTTAAAATTTGAAGTCTGCCCTATTTCCTAGGCACACTGCTAGAAATACTCAGAACACAAAAACAAGCCACTGTGGTCTCAAAGCACCTTGTAATTACTGTAACCAAGCAGAAAAGAAGGTTTCCATAAATCCACTATCCTGTCAAATATATTTCATCCCTGAAAGAGATGAAAAGAACCCAAAGATGAAGAGGATCCCAAGACTCAGCAGTATATACTCTTCCCTCCAAGTGTATACATGCAGATTGTTTGCCAGTGGTAATGCTGAGCACCACTGGCACATTGGATACCAATGGAGAACATAACTGTGGAATTCAGTAAATGCAACTGGTTATGGATCTTTTCCACAGTTACAAAAGCAACACTTATTTCCCCCTCACACATTTTACACCTTCCTTTGTCAGTGTCACCTAGCATCCAACAAACTGGAATTATGCCTTATAAAAAAATTACAGAATTGAGGTTTCTAAACTTGGTACATCCAAACTCCAGGCAGTGACAGGTGTCACTCCACTGTGACTCAGAAGGTCTAGCCAGGGGCTAAGCAAGCAGTATAACAATCCACCATCCCTTGAGCCGCTTTAGATCCATGTCACATAGCTAGTACACAGAACTAAGAACACATGCAAAAAGTGATCACGTCTAGATAAAATTAAATTTCTACATCCAGATCACCCTCTAAAGTTAACTGCTCTTGCAATTAAGCAGGTTAAATTTTTGCTTGACACAAAAGAGGTAAATATGGAAATCAAATTAACCTATCCAGATTCGCCAAGTTTTCCAGGTATAGATTATTCCCCACCTTCAACAGCAAGAGAATACACATTCTTACAAGTTATTGCCTACTGATTGGTACCAGACGACTAGGAGGACAGCATTTCAAATCAATGTTTCCCATTGATTGCCAGAGGCACTACTGAACATAAAAACATATGACAACCTTCAGGATCGCTATTCAGAAATGACTGAAATGGTATTTTTGCTCTTCCTCTTAAATACAGCCCTCCCTGTTTTGCATGTTATGGGCTTCATCTTCTGCATCACCAACCAAAGAGCAGAAAGAATGCTACACTTCAGTGGAAATAAGTCAACAAGATTTGAATTATTTGGCCTATGGGAGACTATGGCCTCACAACTCATTGTACAGAATACTGCATGTACGACACTCAGCACTCAGTATAGACTGAACACTTACAGGATCGTTCACTGTTTCAGAAAACAAAGGAGGTCGTTCTGGAAAACAACACAGGATGAGCTGTACAAATAATAGCGTGAAGTAGATGCAGAAGGTGACATAACGAAATGCATCCACTTCAGCACCCTACAAAGGAAGGTAATATTCCAGTTAGAAGACTTGAGGAATTTATTTAAAACAACATGTTACTATTAAACACAAAACAGCTCCACACTGCAAATTCTACAAACTACATAAATGTTACACTACCCACCCCCATGCAAATTGAAGTCAATGCCTATTTTGGTAAAGGGAAGGTAAAGAGAGGGCGGAGAAGATGAAAGACATTAGTTATTTTTAATCAATCACTGCCATAAACACAAAAGCATGAACTTCTTCTGTAGAGAAGTTCCTTTAAGACATGGTTTGTACCAACAGATTGCCTCAATTAGCAGTCAAGGTATTTATGCACTGGGTAGCTTAGGAGTCATCAAAGCAAATTTGTTAATTAGTATGCACACAGAAAATAAGCACCAGAGGAGCAGAATTTAGATTACAGTTCGTCGCATTGTGTTCAAATTCCAGAAGTTCTTCAATTTTTTAGACTGGGACAGATACATAAAGCACAATCCACAGAAATCAAAGCACAGGGATGGATGGACAGACATCCACACACACCCACCAGTAAAATCTCATTCCCAACACCTAAAGACAAAAGTTGGCTGAAAGTTCTCAAAATTCACAACATGGCTTAAAGGTTTCAAGCAATAGAAGTGATACAACATTTTTGGGCAGCTCCATAGTTAATCTGATACTTGAGGTGGCCTTACTACAAAGCAGACTGACACAAAAATATTTCACTTGTATACTTTCATTTTGTCTCAGCAGATGAGACCACAAACATTAAACCAAGCGTTTCAGGAAATCCACTGTATAATCAACAGGAAGATGACGTAAACTCCCAGAACAGTTTCATTTCAAAGATTATACTCTTTTATTGTACTTAAGCAGACACATCCCCTTTCTGGAACAGCTAGCAGAAGTTTCTTGGCAACTGTTGCTACAGTTAAGATCACTATGAATTGCACTAGTATTTCAAAACAGGAGCCATTACGTCTTACTTGTTTTGCTTTTATAACCCAAGGAGTGAACATATGCTGAATGGATCATTAACTGACTTGACTAGTATAATTAACAAGCAGCTACTCTATTACTGCAGCATTTGGGATTATTTTCCACTGAATGAAGCTAGCAATCACTTACCGTATTTAAGGCATGTATTTTGGATCTAAAAACCACTGTGGCACATGACAATGAGATGAGCCAGAAAATCATCATTACACCTGAAGACTGGACTCCTTTTAACCTTTCATATTGTATTAAAAATGTGGCAAGCAACTGTGAAGAAATAAGATAAAAATATATTCACAAGCTTTAAGTTTTACAATACGTTACAGACATATACAAGGTACTGTGTTAGAGTGTGCTCATTTAATGTTTCAAATCCAGTATCTCTCAAACATTCTAACACCCAGAGATTTTAAGTGTAATTCAAAAATACGTTTTAATAGGAAATTCTCTGGAGCAGTAAAGATAAGAAGCAAATAAAAAAGAGAAAAGGATTATGTACTACATAGAAGTAAGTGACCACATACACAAAAGCACTATCAACAGCTGCCAGTCTTTATTTCTTTCCTCTTCTGGTTCTACATCACAAATCAACATGTAATTATAGTGATAAGATATCCTTTCCAAGTATTTCCTGACTAATTCTTTTTAAATAAAAAATATTTCTTTCCATACAAGCCACAGCACCAAACAACACTGACTAAACATTACTCTATTTCTGTATTTTGTGTGTTTTCAGAGTCCTTTAGGAAGCTGGTACAATTTAGAAATCTCACTTGGCTGGTGCAACATGCATTTTGAATCAGCCTGACAACAGCTTGACAATTAAATGACCACAAACTATTTAACAGCTCTTGCACCTGTCAGTATGTTTCTGGGCTGTTGGGGGTTTTCTGTTTCTTTGTTTGTTTTTTGTTGTCATTACTACTGTTAGGGTTTGTGTGTCCTGTCCGGCCCAGTCCCAGTCTTGAGTATCATGTTTAATCACTACCATTCCAAGTCTGTGATAAATGTAAGGCAACTGACAATAAATGAATAGCAAGGCACTTTCCTTGAAATGCAGGCTGCAGAGACGCGGGTGCGAAAGCAGCCAATGCTTGTGCATCTAGGTAGAAAGAGTTAGTGGAGGACACCTATGTGCCTCGTGGCATTTAAGACTTTCCACCGTGCCATCAAATGTAACAAAGAAAACATGCACTAAAGAATGTTACATGCAAGAGAGTTTGTCAGGAGATAATAATGGAATGCCTCCAACAGTCTTTTACCAATTTCAGTGTGATTTGTATTATCCAGGTTTCATCAGTTCTCTCGACTTCATTCCTCCATCCCATACTTGAGTCAAGCTGTTAAACGAATGGTAGCTCAAGCCTACCAAAATAAGGCAAGACAACTAGCACTGGCTTAGCAACATGCTGAGCACAGATGGGTTGGGGTTTTTTCCTAATTTTTTTACTAAAAGAAAATTTCACAGTCAGTATTTCACAGTTCAACTGTAGATTAAGTCTGTATTTAAAGATTGTAGCTTAAAGAATTACAACACTGTAAATAATACTAAGATGCATGTTATTGCTTAAGGCTTTGCATGAACAAAGGCCGTAACAGAAGAACTTACCATTGTTATACCCAATACTGTAGGCGTAACGAGAAAAAACGGAGCTCGAAAAATATTTTGACTTCTTTCCCAGAAAGAGTAGAAAAGGTCTGCCCAGCAGACTATCCACAGTATTAAGCCCAAAGCCTGCAACACAAAAGTGTATTTCATACATCAGTTCACACAGATTAGGCAGGACAATATATACATGAACACTAGATGTTATATGTTAGTAGGAGAGCAGTTAGATCATCTCTTTTGGGCAATTCTACAACATGCACAAAAGAGCACTTTGGCTGTACCTATTGGATCCCCACTACATGGAAAAAAGTTTACTAATTTTTAGTACCATAAAAGTCAGCATGTTATGAAGCAGAAAGCTGGTGAATCTCACTCCAGAATAACAGATTGCAGAGACAAAAACTCTCCTATATACCACGCAGAGTAAATTTCAGAAAGCCTACTGATAAAAGGGCAACAGAAACACATAAGGCTTGGAAATCAAACACAAGTAGAACAAATAAGTTACAGCTGAAGCATGCCCACAGGTCAAGATTGATGGTCAACAAAAGAAGTGTGCTAAAGCATAGCTGAAAATAGATCCAAACTTCCAGATAAGCTTAAATTCTGATTTTAAAAAGTCACGTACTGTTTTGGCTTTGTTGAGGTTTGACATTTGTATGTATCCCCTGTCATGACAACGAAGGTATAGGAAGTACACTGGAAAGCAGACCCACAGGTAAACACACGGAATCCAGACCAGGACCGTGTTCTGAAAACATGGGGTGAAGTCTGGATTTTCTGTATGCCATGTCAGATTCCAATCCTGGGGAGAGAAAATGGGTGAAGTTAAAGAAAAAGCAAACACAGAACTTCAGTATTTAAAAAGAGAAATAGCCATTATCTGCCTTATTCTATATCTCTTCTTATGTATTTCTTTATACTTGTATTAAACTGGCTCCATTCCGTGATGTATCTAATTCTATTGCACTTTTTGTAGCTCAGAAGTTTTAAACCTTCATAAGATGACATTTGCGTCATTTTTGTTGGTTTTACACAGCTACCATAACACATAACTCACTCAAATGTAATACTGGCATCTTTAACAGTACTTACCAGGATCTTTAACAGTACTAATCAAGGATTTTCACACTATCATTGCAGAAAAATAACATGACAATGCTAGCTACCTCCCATTATAACCACTGCGCATGTACGTATAAATACCCAAATATACCACATTCCCAAATTTCAGTGTGGAAACATTATTTGGCACACAGTTAAAAGTGAACAGCACAAGACACCACTATTTGTAAAGCAGTCTCATAGCTCCCAAGCTGTCTGCAGCAAATCCAGTTGAGACCTTCTGGTAATTCATAACAACGGGACATAGAGCTGAGTAAAAGGCTCACCCTTGCAGCCCATTTCCTACTCAACAACAGGAAAACGTAGATCAATATAAACGTTTTCCTATCTCTCTCAACACAATTCTGAAAAACAAGGTAAACCACCACACTATCAAACTGCAACTGAAACTTACAGTAACAAAAATGTGATCACCATTACCATTACTGGTACAAGGACTAGTTACAATGACAGGTTACTTAGTAAAATGAACTTTCATACCACATTTATGATTGGCTTGAGTTAGGGAAATCTCTTGCAGAAAATTTTACCTTAAAAATTACTGACTTTGCTGTGAAATTATCACATGGGACACTTCCTCTCAAGTGCTGTCGATTTCTGACTCTCCAGCAGAACGATGCAATAGAGATATCGCTGCTGCGGATGGACTGCAACATTGAACAGACGAAGCACAGCTCACAGGCTTCTGCTGAATGGCCACACAGCCAACAGTGGCAGTCCCATGCCCAAAGGCTTGTTAACTATAGTGTCATTTTCAGTTGCAAAGCATTTTTTCAGACAGTTGCACAGCTTACAACTGCACAGAATACCAGTACCACTACTAGGACATAATGGTGTCATCAATCCTTCTCCTCTATAAAAGCCTGAGCTGGTCACAGAAATAAATGCCATTATCCACACTTCATAGATGAAGAAACAGAACCAAAAGGAGCTGTAGTGCCCATCCCCTCTATTCCAACATCAAAACTGGAAACGGATCCCAATGCTCAGAATCGCCACACTTTGATCCTTATTTCTCCCTATCTTCCACTGACTAAACAGTTTCAAACACAATTACAAAGAGAAGAAAATAGATCTAAAGAGAAATGGAAGATACAACTTGCAAAAATTTCAACATGAGGCTAATCAGACATTATTTTATCATAGAACAGGTCTCCCCTGAAATTTGATCATTCCACATTAAGATGTTTTGCTGTTTTTTTAAAAAAAAAAACACATCATCTTTTGAAAATGTATTAACAAAAATATTTTCCTTCCTCACTTCCCCTCTCCATTTCTGTCAGAACCTAGGACTTCTGTCAGTTAGATACAACACACAGTATGCACAGCACACACAGCCGTTATTTTTCTCCTCTAACTCCACAGCATTCTAAAAATTCTTCTCACTTCATATCATTTTTAATTTATCAGGTTAAAAAAAAAATCCCCAAATTTAATACAGCCAATTCAAGGAAATTAACACTGATAGAGCATAAAAATGGCCGATTATATTTTAGTGTATCTGCATAGGGGTCACTGAAGTTGTTTGTGACAAGGCGGCAGCTGAGACGCTGCAGGCAAACCACATGCTTATTAAGTTCCCTGAGTGCACATTATCATCAGAAATTTCAGCTGAGTCATCCTTACATTTAGCCACTGCACGAATGCTTTTGGCTTTTTAAGTCCCAGCTGCTCTGCTGCAGCACAACAGCCAAGACAAAGTCTCATGACTCTGCAGAACAGTTTACAATTCATAAATTAAGACAGTTAATATGATTATACAAGTAAATATACAGGATGTAATCAGCTTTATAACAAACAAACAGGAGCATTAATGTCATTTTACTGAGTAAATTTTTGAGATCTACACATTGCTTAAGAAAGTTACTATCTCCTTTTTCAGTGGTTTTAAAAGCTTGCTGTAAAATCAATCAGGCAACATCCTGGTTTTAGCTGGGACCGGGTTAGCTCTTCTTTTTAGCAGCTGGAAGAGCTCCGTGTTTTGGTTTTACTCAGAGGCTCGCTCTGAGAAGAACGCTGATAGCAAGCTGATGTTTGTGGTTGGACGTGAGACTCCAAGGACTTTTCAGTGTGCCGGAGTGCAGAAGCACGGCAGGATAAGGGAGGAGCATAGCCGGGACAAGGGGGACACGATTCCCCTTGTGATTTGTGGTGGAACTTAAGATTGAGGGCCAAACTGGCCAATTAGTATTCCATATCATGCAGTGTCATGCCCAGTATAGAAGTGCGGGTCAGCCGGACAGACGGGCTTTTGCGCTTTGGCTCTTTCGCCGCTTCTGCTCTTTTGCGCTTGCTGCGCTTTTGCTCTATTGCCTTTTTTTTTTTCTTTTTTTCCCCTCTCTCTCCCAGTACTCCCACTTGCGGAGTACTATCTCTCTCCCCCCCCCTCTATTTCGGGGCCTCGCGTTCGTCCGGGATTGCAGCTTCGGGACGAGACGGGCTTCGCATACAAGGGGGTGGTGAGCATCTACCCTGTGTATTAAATCATCCGTATTAAATTGTTCTTATCTCAACCCACAGGTATCCCATTTATCCTTTAATTCTCTCCCTCATCCCTGGTACTAGGGGAGGGGGTGAGTCAACGACTGGGGGGGGGGGGGGCGGTTTGGTTGCTGGAGTGGCCTAACCCACAACAGGCAATTACCAAAAAGCACAGAGCAGGCAATGCACGTCATTGCCACGTGGCTAAATAAAAGAAAGAAGTGCTGTACGCATGACTGCTATGCATGTTGGCTGGAGGATAATCTAAAAACGTGCACTCTTTCATTTGACTTTCATATTTGCAAGTTATCTGGAGGTGTTTCTGCATGAAAGGCAAGAGGGTATGATGCAATAGTACTTCACAGTTAAGAACAGAAAAAGTCAGGACAAATGGGCAGTTTGAGGTAATATTACTGCTAGAATTTAACAGCTACAGCAACATCAGTGTCTCTTCTTTCACATTTTTCCAGGATTTGATCCAGAGGCTGCTGATACCAAACAGAAGTTTGCTTAGCTTAAATACACTATTCTTCCCTGGCTACACACAGGTAAGGTGCAGAAGGCCCTTCCGCTTTACAATCATTTCAGATGACCAAAGGTGAGGAAAGCACGCATGAGGACAGGCTGAAAGAGTTGGGGCTGTTCAGCCTGGAGAAGAGGAGGCTCCGGGGTGACCTTATAGCGGTCTTCCAGTACCTCAAGGGGGCCTACAAGAAAGATGGGGAGAGGCTGTTCAGGAGGGCCAGTTGTGATAGGACAAGGGGTAACGGTTTTAAAATAGAGGGAGGTAGATTCAGGTTGGATATTAGGAAAAAATTTTTTACCATGAGAGTGGTAGAACACTGGAACAGGTTGCCCAGAGAGGTGGTGGATGCTCCATCCCTGGAGACGTTCAAGGCCCGGTTGGATGAGGCCCTGAGCAACCTGATCTAGTTGGAGATATCCCTGTTCCTTGCAGGGGGGTTGGACTAGATGGCCTTTGAAGGTCCCTTCCAGCCCTAACCATTCTATGATTCTATGAAGACAGAGACATGGCTGTATTTTTCCTGCTGATTCCCCAGGTGCAATTCCCTCATGCCTACACAAGGCACAGGAACAGGCAGGAAAAGCGCTCTAGACCCAGTACTCGCTGCTGAACACCCAACACTCAAGATGCCTTTCACTCAGGCTCCCCTGCAGACTGACCAGACAGTCTGACAGCCACTGGAGCATGTTTCCCAGTGAATGCCTGTCCAAAAGGCGCTTGGACCACTCTTGAGTGGATCAACAAGCAGGACAGGGTACTGCCAGGAGCTCACAATAGAAGCAGGTCCCCATCTGAACTGAGATGTTAATGCCCTCAGTGGGCAAAGTCAAGAGCAGCTCAATCCATTACAACAGAAAGGCATACCCTAAGTTCTGCGTGGACCAGAGCTTTATGAGGTTCAATTGTGGCTGAAAACATGTTACTCTCATCATGAAAACAACATGTATTCATATTCAAATCACAGTGTCAGTTACATAAGTCTAAACTGGTTCTGCCAGTTTAAAGTACAGGCTTCTCCTTTGCTTTATATAAATCCAGTTTCAGAGTTTTATTTTTTCCCAGCACAAACCAAAATTCTTTACAGATCAACGTAGACACATTCACTGAAGCAGACCTTTGTATTTAACAGACAATTAGCAAATTAATGATGTTTCTCTGAGTCGTTTTAGAAACACTATTTTAGCAAGTTCTATTAGAGCACTAAGTTGCCCTATTTTCACAACTCAAAGATTAATAACATATTTCACTCTGACTGATCAGCTAACCTTTCTACTTTGCAAGACTGCATCAAACGAGAGATCCAAGTAATCATGGAAAGCATACATAAACCAGCAGCCTCCTGCCATGAAGGAGGAGGAGGAAAAAAGGAGTTAGGTCTATAGCTGTTAGATTGCATAATCTGGAAGCAGCCTTTAATTTAAGATATGACTGCAGGAACCCACAGGAAAGGAATCAGTGTGATATTTGTTTTCTTTTTGGTAGATGTTGGGAGAGAAGGGATCTGGTCTTGGCTTAGTTTTAGCCTAGCCCAGAAGAACCACGTCAGATGTTAAATAGTTTCAGGTTGGGGTTTTTTTTCCTTTTAAAAATCCCTGGACAATTTTAAAGTTTCTCAGAATAGCAAATGGGTATTTTTAAATGTATCTGACCTATTAATCAGTTTTCACTTCCATCACCAGCACTGTGGCTGAAAAGAACACACCAGTCCACAGTTTTTGCGCCCAATAGCACATCTTCTCTTACGGCACAAAAATGCTTCCTATCACATTTGAAGTGAAACCCTCTATCTCCAAGGAGAGCACAAAAAATGCTTGGCATTCCCCAGAATCACATCAACTTACTCACAGGTAAATCACTCACTTAACAGCGCATAAATCCCAGTAAAATAAAGAACTATATTAATTGCTGTCTAAAATTTCAGGAACCGGCAAGATAAAAACATTGGCAGTAAGACTGCAGACAAAGTTGCAACACAAAAGATCAGTTATTCTGATCCCTCTCCTGAGGGACAGAAGACTACAGGGAAGCTGTATGCCTCCAGTGTGCCTAATCTGAGGAATAACAACAGTATTTGACACTGGACAGGACCTTGTGGCTGGCTGCCTCTCCTGGCAGCCCGGAAAGGCCGTTCAGCGAGCAGCCAGCGGCCGCCTGTTCTCACATCAATAATCCTACTTGACCCACAGCACATTTTAAAATTCTCACTGGCAGAAATAGAGAGACCAAAATTGCTCAGTTTCATGCCTGCTGTGCACAAGTGTGCTTGAGATGCAGGCTGCTAACCAGACTGTTAAATCCACCTGCATGAACCAGCTGGGACTGAAGAATGACTTGAACATTACCATACACCTGTGTAAAAAATGAAATTACAAAACCACTCTGGAATCTTAATATCATGGTCAACACTTACTCCTTCAAATGGAGTTTGACACTAACATCAGTGTGTACCCACTACTTTGATATCACCCACAGAAGAACCACCTCCCTTGTAACACCAAAATATGGTTTCTCAATCTTGTTTTCCTAACCGTAAAACACATTTTTTGTTTAATGCAATGCTTACATTTAGTAGAATGCAAGTGGTTAGCTCTCAGGCACTAATACTGTAACTCCCGCTGACAACTTTCATTATACCACTATCATCACTTTTGCATTGAAATCGGAAGTCTCACAACCTGGCAGCTCTAGATATCATATTAAAAAATTCCCCAGTGCAGCACCTATAAGCTCATGAGCTGACTCAATCATTCTCCCTCAGACACCACGAGGCCATCAGCCTTTAGCCTACACTATCTAGGACAGTAAATTTCCTGCCTGCCTCTCCCCAGACGGGAGATTTGCGTGATCTGGCTGAGCCTACAGCCTCAGAAGAGCTACCAGCATCAGTGGATAACTGAGAGGGGAAGGGCAGAAAAGGACCTCTCCCTTTAAGGCTGCTTTAAAGGAACTCTGACCTTGCTTTAGAAGTTCCTGATACCACCATTGTCCATCAAAATCAATGCTAAAAACAGTGACATTGTTGACCACACTGAGAACTAAGGAAAACAATGAACTGCAAAGTGATCCAGATTTGGTAATAGGTTAGAAGGAGGCCTATTTTCAATTGATGAACTTAAAAGAGCTCTCCAAAGTTATCCAGCTTTCCAAGTAAGTTTTATTCGATTTAGCTTTAGCATTTTGAAGACTGAAATAATGTTCTCAAAGCACTGTAAATACAGCATCCTTATTCTGTCGTTCACATACTGGAGTCAGAGCATGAAACGTGCTGAAGCTCACCATTTCTGTAAGACCATCTTTAGAAAAGAGCCTACAACAAGCACAATCGTACACAATCTTCACCAGCATACCATTTTCCCTGTTGTGCTTACTATTCAGGCTAAATCACAAGAGGTGACAGGTTTATAAAACAAGCAACCGATACTAGTACAAGAAAAATACTCCAGAACTACCAAAAAAAGCAGAAGAAACACACCAGCAGCTCTCCAGTCTGCTCAGCAACATCCACAGAAACAAGCAGCAGACAATAACATCCCTAACAGTGGTAAACAAGGCACTAAGTGAGGTCTATGACACTATAAGCAATCATTACAAACCTCCTATTTACATGTTCATAAGTCCTTTAAAAATTCTATGCATATTATATTGAAATTATTTTGGAAAAAGTACTACTTGCATTAAAGGATCCAATGGCTCTAGAATCAATTGCAGATGAAGCAGCATAATATACAAGAACACACACACCTTTCCACCTTAGTTGACATTTATTTCCTCTAGCTTCTTTTCTTAATAAACAGAAAGTTACCTAAAACGCACAGGTGTTTCCTGTGACACAATGATGTAGTTGTTCTTGCTACTGAAGTTAGTGCAGAATGTATAAGTAAAATGGTACCTTTGCTATGATGCACAAAGTGAGCTCATGTTGGTTTTAAATAAAGCTTTTGATACACTGCCAATTCCTTTGAAGACCTATACAAACGACATTAAATTAATGGTTTACTGGTTTAGTGTATCATCTAAAGGTGTACTCTACAAATAGGAAGTAGAAGAAAAAACTTAAAATACTCGTACAGATTTTACAATAATATTTTTCTTACAGCTACTTCCTATGCTTCACAGAAGATAGCCAGGAGTGATTTTTTTATTTTTAGAATATACAAAACCAAGATTCTACTATGAATTAAAAGCCACACAATCAAATACTTGATTTCATTCCCAGACCTCCACAGACTCTAAAAACTACTTCTGCAAGAGGAAATTACAGCATTATGCTCCTGCACATAACTATACCACTTACCACAAGCAGTGGAACAAATGAACATAGAGTGTGCCTGACTGCTGATTTGGGAAGAGATTTCAGGACTTCCTTTCAGGGTCACATCTGAGGATAAGTGCTCATCTACCCACAAAGTTCTCAGACATTTCTTTAGGCCAATAACAGCCCAGTTAGATCAGTAAGTTTCTGGCATTTTTAAATCATTTATACAAAGAAGATTTGGGGGAAAAAAAAATACCAGTATTTCTAGTGACAGGGAAATACCCTTAATTTCTCATAATGTTTTCTATTAGAAATGGTTTTAACAAGACTAAGTTCTCAACAGTAATGACTTACATAACACAGATTTGACTTATTAACACAGCCAAGAAAAAGCCTCTACCTTCCTCAACTTAAATCAGATGTCTATACCTCCTTGTCCAAAACCCAAATATTGGCATTTCCTAATGTTTACAGAGTCAAAATCCTTTGTTACAGACAGCACTGCACCAGCTGAAACTGCGTGAAAAGGTAAAAAAGCATGTTTAGCCTTTCTTTCCCTTCAGCCTAAAATAAGAAGCCGGTGCTAACAAGTTGCCGGAGAAAGAAGTACCTGCAGCTGCGGAATTTACAAGAGCTGATCTTTGTAATCCAAGAAGCTAAAAGCCATGGAACTATGGCTATTTTCTTGTGTCAGGGAAACATATGATAGATTACATCAGCAGTTTCAAAATTAAAATGTTTATTCTCTTTCTACAGAAACATTTCTGCAGCCCACCATGTCTGCAAGTACGATGAGACAACATTTGGCCACATGACAACAAAATATTTACCAGAGTGTCAGAATCAAAAGGATGGTTTTTACCCTTCTGTAAAGTTTTTCACTGAAATCACTGTTACTTAAAAGGACACAGGAAAAAGATTCCTGCTCTCATTTCCTTTTTGCATCAAAACCAGGACTTTTGCTTAATAATGCACTAAATATATATTGAGTTCAAATCACTGCGAGAAGTTTGAACACACCTGGGTAATAATCTCACAAAAGGGCTAAGATAACAGCTTACGTTGGGATAAACTGTATCCAAAGCTACCACAGATGCAAACAGTGAGAAAACAGTAATGCATGGAATTCTGACTCTATTAAAAGGAAGCAAAAGGTCAGTACCCGGCAGTAGGCTTTTTAGAGATGTGACCCAGAATGACTTCAGTGCAACCCGGGTTAACCTTCGCTTAGTCCCAGTATAGCACAGTGTTTCAATGTAAACTGCATTGTAATTCCATGGAACAGCACAAGTTCTTCAGGCATTTTGCTGGGGTTTTTCCCTCATTTAACTTTTCTTAGCAACCTTGAACTGACAGCTGTAGAACGACAGGTCATCTGTTAAGAAAATCCCCATCAACAACAGAATATAAGGCTTCATTTTCCTGTATTTCCCCTCAACTGATCTGTTCTGGATCAAGACAGATATGTTTAATTTCTAATATAAGTTTAGTTTGTAGGCAAAATTAGACCCTTGTTCACACAACCAACAAAAATGTTTTACAGGTTTAAACAAGAGAAAGCTGACAAATAAGCTTCTGGCTTTCACTGCTAAAAAAAAAACGACAACCTAGCCATGAGAATCAGGCAATCGGCTTTTAATTACAATAAAAGCATCGTCTCGTGTAAAGGTTTTTCTGTTCAACACTCTGCTGCTCCTCCTCCTCTGTTCCAAATGCCGTTCACTTATGACCTTCCTGTGTCAGCAAATATAAGTAGTTTTCTGATCTGCATATGCTTTAAAGCTCTGGACACAAATGCATTGATAAACTTGATACCTTTACAACTAAAGGAAGATTCTAAAACCGTAACTCATCAAGCTCACTCAGCACCTCAAACTCCCTCCCTAGCTCTGCCACAAACACACTGAAAAAGCATTAAAGACATATTGTATAGTGCAAAAAGCTGCAAGGTTCCAAGATACGTACTAATTTACTGTTTATCTCATGCACGAAAGTGTAAGCCATGAGACTTCAGAACACAAAATTACTCCTTACATGAAAAGTCTGGTTTTCCTTCAGAAGTTTATTTCTGGAAAACTACCAGTGTCCTCATAAACAATATAAGCATAGCAGCTGTTTACATCACACAATAACACTTCACAATTTTTTTCCTTCACAAAAACCCTATCAAGCCACATTATACTCTTAGCAGATCCTAACATGTCTGCAACCAGCTGAGAGTGGCTGATGGATCTCCTCTAGCTACAACCACCCACATACAAAACATAATGTCTTTGGACAAACACTCAAGAAAATACATTTAAGGCAGACAAAACAGGCCCGGAAGCCTCATTGCACTACACAACAGCAAGGGAAGCAGAGCCCAATCTCATCAAGTTGTTCCCTGGATTTCGTGTGTGAGGCTTTGCCTCACCTCTTCTCATCCATCCTGTTTGCCTCCTGTAAACAGAGTTCCTGTTTAGCACTGGAACTCCTTTGGGTTCCAGTGCTAAACTTACAACAGTGTTTGGATGCAATTTCTTTACTGACAAAGAGGCTCCACAATATCTTTCTGCACCAACAGGAAAGAAACAGGCCTGGATTTACACAGGCAGACATAGCTTGAATCGTTACAGGACATTCAAAACACAACAGAGGAGATGAAAACTTGCTTTTCTCCCAGAAGTGAATGAAATTACTTGCTTTCAATCCTTCCTCAACAACCAAAAGCCCAACTAGAAAAACATGGGGGAAAAAAAATCCACTAAGTCCACACTGAGATAAAGAAAAATTAGAGTTAACTTCTATCTAAATAATTTTAAAAAACACAATGTCTTTGCCTGTGAAGGACATGATAGGAGCTTATATAAATATAAGCCATTTCTCTCACATTCTCTTAAGCATAAGCAAGAACCTCAAAAGTTTCAGATTCTATTTGATTTACAAGCGTCTTCTAATGAATGAATAACTGAGACTTGCTGTAAAACCTGGCAGAGCACTTGGGGAGGGACTGTAAGGAACTGCTCGGTGTGAACCCACTTTTTCTTTCATATCTCCCACTTCTTTTTCATAAAAGCCCTATTGGGGGTTAGCCTTGAAAACTGTGTCACAAAAATTCTTAACCTCTTCCTTTAGCAATTTCAAACATGAAAAGACTCCTCTAAATGCAATACTGCATAGTTTACAAGCTCTGAAAAACTGAAACTACCCCAAAATTTTATTCAGAAGAAAGGAAAACCATCAGACTGTTTCAAAGCATAACTGCACTGAGACCAACTGTGTGAGTGTGAGTATATCCAGACAGCTAGGTCAGCAGGCCAAAGTGAACAGCTAAATTCTACATCTGCCTCAACACTTAGCATGCTTACCTAGAATGAGAGAGTTCCTCACCCTACTCCACTTTTGTTTGTTTGTTTGTTTAGGTTTTTTGCACCTTGGTATTGAAGCAAGATAGACACTCATACACTAGTGATACTCCAGGCAAAGCTATCTCAGTATGTCAGGTCACAAAAATAAGTTTTCCAGTTTAAATAGGCCCTTAAAGTCACTGAACTGAAAGGCAAGTAGTGCACAATGTTACCCCTAGCACACTAGGTTTTTTTAAAGCTTTCACTGTCATCAACACCTCTCAGTAAATACTGACTTTATCTTAAACAGCCATACCTTTCTTTATATTTTGGACAGGATACTCATTCTGAGACACTCAGTGATGATAGAGAAAGCAAGGATGAAACAGTATCCTTCCAAAAACACAGTCAGGTTCAAAGGAAGCAAGAAGTAGTTCAGTTCTGTAAGCAAATCAGCTTGCAGTGAAGTTAATACGCTAAGTGGGGACACAGAGATAGGTTAAACGGGGGGAGGACACAGGGAGGGAGGAGTGAAGAAGACAACAGTAAACTTGCTTGGGCTGCTGACCTTTCAGAGCAAGTATTAAATAAAATGAATCTGTTTAATTCTCAGACAAGAACTTTCAGCAACAACATTCCTTGGGTGTGCAAACAAGAAAAATCCTGGCCAGCAAAGCTTAAGAAGATTAGCATACAGTTTTAAGGGTCCATTAGGTCCTTTCGACCTGTGAAGTCTCCCCCACCATTTCAAACTGAGTTGCCCCAAACTCAGCACCACTCTTGACAAAAAACACACCTCCTCCTTGAAGCCGAGTGTGCCAGTGCTAGGAGATCCCGCTGCTCCACTAGCAAGGCTTCAGCACCAACCAAAATAGCGGATGCAGACACATAGTTCACCACAGGAATGCAGTAACACGTGCCACCGGCTATCTAGCTATCATCCAGCTTTGAGAAGTGGAAGAGTGCAGCGTGCAAGACAGGAAGGACAGTAGCATACTCATAGGTGATATCTAGAAGCCCCATGAAACGCTGCATACATATAGGCATTTTCTGAAAATCCATTACAACTTCAGCTTCACATAGTAGCGACAATGGCAATACCAGTAAACAAAGCAGCCATTCATAAGCACCAAAAGTAGCATTACTACCCTCTTCACTACTGGGAACAACACAACAACAAAGTGGATAAAGAGTCTTGTTTATGAGGACAAGCTCAGCAAGGAAGAAGATTTTTCCAGATGTATCCTACACCAACTGGAATACACAATTGTTCCTTTGCAGGATTAGAAGAATCCAGAAATCAAACCACCACACCCACAAGATCTTTAGCTGGAAGAACTGAAAGGCAGACTCCACGTCATCTGGAGAAGAATGACAAATCACAAAACCATCTGTATCCTTAGGAACCTATGCAACTAGTGAAAAAAAGAAGTATGGAGTAGTTATGACACCACAAATACCAGAAATGGCTGTAGCATATACAAGAATTGTGTCTTCACAACAAAAGACTTTGTCATCAGAAATTCTGTATAAACTAGTTGCTTCCAACATCCTAAGTGTAGTTCTTGCTTCTACATGACATTTCAATTCCACAGTTCAAAGAACTGGCATCTCTGTTTCACAAAACTACTACTCTCTCAAGTCAGTTTTTCCATAAACTGAATTCTGAAACACGTATTTTCTAAAGCTCTTCAAATAAAACGTCTCATTCTAGGAGAGGGGGAAAAAACACATTTGATGACAACTCACAATTTAACCAATTCTGAGAAACCTAAAAAATAGCTTAAAAGAGATATGAACATAAGCAATATAAAAGCAGGTTAAGAGCCACTTTAGATCAGCTGGAAAAGCTAAATATCTTAAAGTCCTAATGATTTTAAAAATACCTGCTGAGTATTATCTTAATGGTTCTTGAGACAAATAGTACAACAGCATTTGCTGAGACATCCAATTTTATTTTTTTTTTTTTACTAGTAAGGCAGCTCATTAGCTCAATACTATTTGGCAAATATTGAATACGTGAGAAGTTCTTTGAACAGCCTAAGAAAATCCACGTTTTCTTCTCACGCCTACGTTGTCTTCAGTAGCTCTCACCTCAGATTTTTTTTTTCAACTTCTAGCTCTCTCTCTCCTCCCTTCCTCCACACAACCTCCTTCCTCCTTAGAAGGATTTTCACTACCCTCCTGCCCTACAGGAGCCTCACTGCTGCCAGCACCTGCGTGCCTCTGCAGAGGAACCCCGCATCCCAGGTGAGCAAGACCCACGCTGCAACGTTTCCACATCGCTCACCTTTGCATAGCTGGTTCTCACGTTCACCCACAGCGGGCTGCACTCACCACTCTTCGTTAGGGAAAAGCGAGAACGCTGCTATGCAGACATGGGATCCAGCTGCCGGCCTGCAGAAAGCCTGTCTCCGGCCTCCTTCACAGGCCAGCACACCGCTCTTCAGTACCATGGCGGCAGTCAGTCTCCGTTGCTGCCGTCACCCGCGCAGCCCCAAGTAACGCAGGGGAGCAGCCAACGGGGACTGCTCCGCTCACTCGGCAACTCATTTCCAGTCTCCCAGGCAAGGGCTGACTCACCGGTTCCCCCCTCCAAGCACCTCCCTGCCGGAAACCCCGCACGCGAAGCACGCCAGCTCCCGCTCTGCGACCCCGGCGCGGGGACACCGCACCCAGCCGGCGACCGGCGAGCCCCCAGCCACGGCCCTGCCCCTCCACCCAGCCCGCGGCCGCTTCGCGCTGGTGCTCCGGCACACACGCCGCCACGGCCAACGGGGCTGGCGCACGGCCGGGGCGCGCCGCAGCCCCCCGCGCTCTGCCCAAGGGGGGCGCCAGTACGGGAGGCTCCCGCTCCCCCGCCGCCAAGCGCGGCCCCCTCGGGCTCCGCCCGGCGCCGGCGGCCCTCGGCCATCCCCGTCCCACCCGGCTCCCCCCATCCCTCGGCACCGACACCGGCAGCCCCATCGCGCGGCTCACCCAGAAGGGCTCGTAGGCGTCCGCGCTGCAGAAGCTCTCGATCCCCATGGAGCGCGGCAAGGCGACTGCGGGCTCCCGCGGCAGCGCTGCGCTTCCCCCTCCGCACCTCTCCGAGCCCGGGCGGCGGCGGGCGGACACGGGCCGGAGCGCCACCACGGCGCCCTGATTGGCTCCGCGGTCACGGGGATGCCGAGCCCCGGCGGCGCCGCCGCCCGCGTTGCGCAGCCCCGCCCTGGCGGGGGCGGGGGCAGGCGGCGCGGTGCTGCGCGCCCCGGGCTGCCCCGGCGGCGGGGGGAGCGCCCGTCGCCTCCGCACACGCGGCGGAAGACGGGCCCAGGGGGCTGCGAGCGCCAACACGAGCCTGTGTTCCACGCAGAAATACCCCGCGTCCCCCTCAGAGTAGCCGGGGCGGAAGCGTTGCCCGCCCGGCGGACCTCCGCCTCGGCTCCCTGTCCGTGCCGCCTGCCCCCAGCAGCCTTCCGGCTCCCGCACCGCCGGCCACAGACGACACCTGCCCGCGGGGCTCGGCCAGGGCCACCGGCGGGCATCATGGCATACGCTTCCCTGTGGCATTGCTCCGGCCCCGGGGCACGGAGGACGATGCTTCCCGCCGTGGAGGGGCACCGCAGTGCCCTGCCCGGCACCCGCACCCCGAAGGACAGAGCCAAGGCATCGTCCTCCGGGAAGGCCACAGTGGAAGCCTGGGATCACCTTCAGATATTTCACTTTTCAACAGGAACCAGTTAGACTGGTTTCAAAGCCCTCTGCTAGTTTAAGTTGACTGGCACGAACTGAACCAAAACAACTTCATCCACAACCAAGTTTGCATCAAAAGATGTACTAATCAAAAGAACTGCACAGCCCCTACGGTTGCGTTTGGTTGTGTCTCACTGTGCGCTCTTTACGTCCTTTTAAACGCATTGGTTAAACCCACTGACAGCATCAATGCTCAGCTGACTATCCAACCTACTGGAATAGACCAGCTGGAGTATGGATGGCGCATTTGTAGGAATGGCACCATACGCTGCAGGAAAGAGCAGGGTGGTCACGCGCTACCCTACGGTAACATCTGAGAGCTTTCATCACACGAATTACCTACAGAACCTTAATTTAAATCGTTCTTTTGCATCCAGAGCAATTAAGGTAACAGGCAAAGTTGTCAGGAGAGAGACAGGTCTCACTTGTCTAATGTGTAACTAAAAAGCAAGCATCACACATACAAGAAATGCATCACAGGTTGCTTCTTTAATCACCTGCACGTCCTCACTGAAGTTTCAGAGCTGTGCTCGTGGCTGACTGCGGCATTTCTGGTCCGTCCCTCCAGCTCTCTCCCTCCCAGGGTGTCAGGTAGAGAAGCAGCAGCAGCAGCGCTCAGTCCACACCGAGGTCACGTATGCCTTGATGAACTGAGCAGAGTCATCACAGAAAGATCAAACCAAACAACCTGAGTGTCAGAAGCTATGCAAGTTTGTGTCAGTTGAACCCATACCTTAGCTCATACCATGTTAAAATCTTTACAGTATTCTAAGAGAAGAGCTAAATGTTGAAGTCCGATTCTCCTTATTTTTATTAAGACTTTTTCTGTCCTGTTTTGTGCACATTCATCTTAAAATCATATTAAATACCTTGGTGTGTTGTTTTTTGATGTCTCATTGCTCACTATGACACCTGTTGTAAAATCAGTCTCCAACATCTGTTATCCTACTGCCCCTCAGCTGCAAGGAATACTTTTTCTCTCCTAGCTGCCCTGCAAGGCATATAAATGATAATACCTCTGACAACTACTGACAACTAATACAAGCTATCCCATAGTTAAGTTGGAAGAGCTTTTCTTTCTAATAGCGCTATTAATAAAGCAGCAAACCAGAAAAAATGCTAAATAGATAATACAACCTCTAAGAGTTTACACTTTTACACATATATTCTGTACAATAATAGAATGTAAACATAGCTGAAATGATACAGCAGAAAATAATTTAGGATATAGAGATTATATGCAGAGATTGTTCCAAACAAGAAGACAACAGTAAATAAGTGTGAAGTGAGGAAGGTCAAGAAAAATAATTTTTTACCCACACATGTTTTTCTCCAGATACTACTATATGCTAAAAGACTAACAAATCTTAAACTACACTTTCAGGTTTCAAACTTTCAAATTACTTCAATATAATAATTTGTTTTCAGCCTCAAACTGTCCCTGTACCAATGGTCATGCACGAGATTAATGGTGTTTCTCATCAAATAAAGATACTTGGATCTGCACCTCAAATTAGTTTGCTTCCAGTTATTTGCATCTCCTTCCCTTAGAAACTCTAAGCAATAGCAACAACAACAAAGATGTAAACCAAAGTGCAGTCAAAATGCAGAGTAAATAGTTAATGGAAGGGAAGCAGAAGAGCCAAAAGAACGGACTCAAAATATTTGTTGTGGAGGAGAAAAGCCAGAACCAACACAAGCCCAAACCTGCAAAGAGATACAGAACCAAGATCTCAGAGTACCAGAAAGTCACTGAATGTGGATTTCTCAAACCATTGTTATAAATGGTTTAAAACACAGATTAATACATAAAATAGAAACTGCAATCTTATTTTAAAAGGCATTTCCTTGCAATCAGGAAAAAAAAAATATTTTAGAATCTGCTTTGTAGGATACAAATTAAAGCTGAATAGGAAATACAGGGTGGAAAACAGCAACGACTTATCAACTGGAAATGAGGTGTAATAGAACAGTGACCCACAACAGCATGGAGAAATTTGGAAGAATGTAGAGCAAAATGTTTTGACTGTGAAAATGCCACGCATGTTAAAGGTAAGTGGCCCTTCATCACCAGAGCTGCACTGGGGATCCAGGCAGCAGATTTAGGGTAGACAGGGGCACTCACTGCTGCCGACTCACTGAAAGTTGCTGCTATGTTAAAGGAGCAGATTAACTTCATGTTACTTCTAGAGACTTTTTTATTTTTCTCGAATTTTATTTATTGCCTCCTGCCAAAGTTTCTCTGAAAACTCATAATACAAATATTTGCTTTGAGAGGAAATGTAAAGAAAACAAACAAAAAACCCCCAACAACCCGCCCCCACACACACAGACTTCAAGGCTGGAAGTGCTTACTGCTTCAGACGACTCACATTTTCCTTCAAGCCCGAGCAGGCTGCTCCATCTAGACCATGACAAATCCAGTTTGTTCATCCACACTGGCTGCATTTCCTTTGGGAAATACTTAATACAAAATAAACGCTGTTGACTCATCCCAGCAACATGAAGCACGCGCATGCCTCGGACACCAGGGATCCTCGCGCTTGCCAAGCACCCAGTATACAGTTACACTTTGGCAAGTCTGTTTAATTAAAGACTCTTATTTGGTGAGTTGTTTTAATTAAAAGTACATCTTTCAGGGAGGCAGAACAAAACTCCTCTGCTACTCATCAGGGAGAAACCCTCGCTCGTTCTCCAGGTTTCTTTTTTTCCCTTTTCTTCCCCTCCAAACAAAGCACACGGGCAAACCTTTGAAATTACAGAGGAGGGAAAGCACAGCAACCCTGAACCGCCATCCGCTCCCCCTGCCCCAGCTGACAGGGCTGAACTACGGGCAGCCGCAGGCGCGACACCGAACGGTGACTCCAGGTCCATCACGTAGGCACTGCCAGTTATTTTATCCCGGCTTGACCTCTCCCGGCGCACGCCCGGCAGCACCGGGGACCGCCCCCGGGCCGGGCGGCCACTCCCGCCGCGGGAGGCCCCGGCCCGGCCCGGCCCGGCCCGGCCCGGCCCGGCCCGGCCGGCGCGCGACCCCACCCAACAGCCGCCGCTCGAGCCGCACGCGCGGCCCGCCGGCGCTGTCCCATTGGCTGACGCGCGCGGAGAGGCGGGGCCAACAGGAGCCCGCTCCCGCTTCCCGGCACTGCGCCTGCGCAGTTGCCGCCCGCCGCGCTCCCGGATCCGGGTCCTCGGCGCAGCGGTTGGGCCATGGCGACGGTCGCGGAGCTGAAAGCAGGTGGCGGGGGTGGCGGAGAGGGTGGGGAGCCCCAGGGGGCGGCGGCGGCACCCGGGCTACCCTCGTGCACTGGGCGGCGGTCGGGTCTCGCAGCCGCCCCGGGCGCTGACGGGCCGCCGGCTGCTCGCACCGCCCGCTCGGCAGCCGCGGCAGGAACGTTCCTGAGCCTCCGCGCAGCGCGCGAGCTGGTTTTCACTCCAGTAACATCCCAGTTCTGAAATGAGTAGTACGTGTTTACTGCTAAAAAATACATAATCGTGACTGTTTTGAAGGCTTAGTTTCCATCTGTAGCGCCCCTGCTGTTGTCACCTCCTGGCACATGCACAGGTGCAGATATCTTATCTTTATTTCCTGCGAATATGCCGAAGTGGTGTTTGTGTTGTAGGTGATAAATGCTGCTTGAATACGTTTGGCTTTATATTAACAGATCTTTTTATGGTAATAGTTTTAAAGGACACACTGGAAAAAAGAGGTGCTCTTGGACAAATAAAAGCGAGGATCAGAGCTGAGGTTTTTAATGCGCTGGATGACCAGAGTGAACCACGGCCGCCACTGTCTCATGAAAATCTTCTAATCAATGAACTAATTCGTGAATACCTGGAATATAACAAATACAAATATGCAGCATCGGTTTTAACTGCAGGTATCAAGACTGAATTTTTGTTGTCATCACTGTATTAATAAACATTCACCCACATTCATGGGTAATTTCACTGACACTATGAAATTAATAACTGGGACCAGGCTGCAGAATCTTGTCTTCCCTTGGAAATAAATAAGATACAAACACTCTCCACAGCTTTACTTGCAGCATTAAGCCAAATCATACCATTAGTTTTCAAGAAAACTTATCCTTTGCTCCTTATCCTTGAAGTAAATGCTTCGTCAGAATAGTTAGTGCAAGAGCAACAAAACTTGCTAGCAGCCTGCAAAGTCAAAATACCTTTCTTGAAATATCTGCTTTTGTTTGGGGGAAATGGCTAAGTATTTTGAAAGCATATATCAGATTTTTTTTTTTCACATTGGCATTTGGGTAAAATAAAAAAAATAGAAATCCTACAAGTGAAGAAAATTTCTTTGAGGAATAATTTAAACTAAAATAATATGTATGTAGAGTAGCTGATAGTCTGAATTACAGCAATTCTGGCAATTCATGCATATATATACAACATTGAGTAAATGGTAGAAGTAATTTATATGGTACAGCATTTACTTATTTTTTGCAGCTGTTGCTAACTTATATTTGAAATTTGAAGTTCTGTGATTGATTTTAGATACGGTAATTTGCTATTAAACAATTTGATGTGTTTCACTCAAAATTACAGACACAAAAGTTCATCTTGAGAAGAGGGAATAGAGACAGTCTGTGTAGTAGTTAATGTATAGAATCTCTTTGATAACAGTACTTCTTTAGAGAAAGAGTTGTTTGCCTGATTATTTTATATTGTAAGACTTGTTTAATATTTTTCTTAGATTCCTTTAGAGTGAGGATAAAAATTGTTATTGTAAATTATGAGTATGAAGTATTAATGTTTAAATGAGTTCACAAGACTGTTAGATATTAATAGTCTAAAAGGGAGGTGTGTGCTCTCATTCTCTTTTGAAGTCTCCTGAGCAGTCTTTAAAAGTTTATTGGTGATGTTTTTCTTAAAAGTCTTAAGAATTTTGAGGAAATGTCTTTTCCAGAATCTGGCCAGCCTGAAGTGCCCTTGGATAGACAGTTTCTTGCCAAAGAGCTGAACATAGTTGAAGATGCAAGTGGAAAATCAGTGTAAGGAGTGATTTTGGAATGCGCAGTATATTTCGTTCTGCATGTATTTTTCTCTTTAGTGTTATTAAAAATGACATATAAATGTTCTCACCAATTGAAATGACTAAATCACAGGGCTTCTTTGACATGCTGGAGTCAAACTCACGTCAAACGTGGGCCCTTTCTCAGACATGCTCAAAACTAACATTTAGTTCTGCCAGCTCTATAGCATTCTCCAGATAGTGTACTTGCTCCAAAACACAAGTCTCTTACCAGTACAGTTTTCCCTAGAGTCAGAAGCAGAGAACAGATATGCTCTTTGCATATCAGTGAGTTGCTTTGCGCAATAAAAAAAATCATTGTACTCTGAGATTAGATATAAATTCACAATGCTCCGATACGACTGCATTAATGAGCTAGGGTAGTGAAGGAGATTTAAACATGTTCAGTGTTCTCTGTAGCTTGTGCTGTCGGAATCTGTCAGGTGCTTAGGAAGAATCAAGTTTGGGACGTGCAGCCTGCCAAAGTCTGATCCTTTGTACTGCACAAGTGAGAACGTGGATCTGTGTTTTTGTGCGAAGCATGCTCCGGTTTTTCAGCTACAGGAGATCTGGAGCTTAGTTGAGAGTGTCTCTTAGTGCAAGCTTTTTAGAAGAGTGTTCAGGGAGGGCTTAGGTCTGTGCTCATTTATATAATGACACTTGGCACCATGTGTTTTAAATAATTACTTTAAAGACACCTGTACGTATTCTAGAATTAAACATTAAGGTCTCAGAAGTCCTGAGGAAAGGGTGTTTTTTTAATGCTTGGTAGTTTTTAGACTTCATGGACTGCTTTTGTTATTTCTCTCTTAAGCAGACCTCTCTTGTATGGAATTATCTCTTATTTCTTACATCACGGTAAAGAAGAGAGTACCCAGAATACCCTCCCAAAAGTGTCTTTGCTGAATTATCCAAAGCAGAATCTTGGCAAACCACCTACTGAGAGAAATCAAAAAGGTGGGTGTGGGCATGGGGTCATTTTTGCAGAAGTTTTATTTGTGACTAGATTTTCTATGTGACACATGTGCTTATGACCGCATAAACATGCAGATGGACAGAGTGTACCTCCTCTGTGCAAGGAGTGCTTTGAGCTGACACCTCTTTTGCAAGAAAAATTCTGCAGCAGAACGGTGTTTATACCTCAAAAGTACCATTAAGCTATGTGATGTGACCATACCTGTCGCTCATGTATTCATTTAAGAAAGGTCCTACTATATCCAGCTCAAGAAAGACACACTCATGATTTTTAAAACAACCCATATATGTGCCTTCGTTTAAATAAGTGACCAACTTCCACCAACTCTTAGGCCTGCTACTCTTTGCTGGTATGTATGCTAATGGGACAGCATATACAACATACAAATCTGATTGCCCTCAGAAGTGCTTGACTGGCACTCAAATGTGTCAGTAGTAGAACTTTCTCTCTTATATGGGAATGTATTTTATTTATAAAGCAGACATTTTTAAAAATTGCTGACAGCCAAATTTACAGAATCTCTCAACAGTGCAAGGTAGTATGAAGCTCCACTTACCGTGTGGTCGCTGTAGCTACTTGTTAGTCACTAGAGGAAAGGGGAAAACCTGATTCTTTAGCTTTATTCTCTTAAGGCTTTTGGACTGTTAAAAACTGAAAACTCATTTAAATTGGACAGCTGTGCTATTCTAATTAGTTTTGCTGCTGTGCAGTTACTGGTAAAGACCAGAAAATACTAATAGCCCAATTCTCAGTACCAGAAAGGTCATCCACCAAATCACTTTACTATATTCCTAAAAGTTAAACTGGCCAAATTTTACTCCCTTATAGTATTACCAATCTGGAATGAGTCAGCTAGAGACAGTCTTATTACATTGGCAATTCAGCACAAGAATTTAACCTAAATTCTCAGTAGAGTATGTTAAACAGTGGGCATATCTCTCTTTCGCATCTGTTCTAACTTATTTCAGTAGAAAATTTTTAACTATTTAGCTGTCAATTTGTATATAGGCATAAACCTTTTCTGAGGACATAATTCACATCCCACTGACTGCAGAAGCTTAAGCTCCGAGATCATTGCGCTAACGTAGAACACTGCTGAATCTTATTTTCCCTTTCTGATCTGCTTTTTGACTGGCTACAGTTCATACTGCACAAGCTACACAATGAAAAGGATCATTGGTCCAGTTTGTTCCTTCAAAGAGTCTGCTTGGCATAGTACTTCACTTTCTACTGTGAGAATTTAGTACTATTGTGTTAGTACTATCAACTATTTCTTTTGTATCCAAAAATTTGAAAAATATGATGCTGAGATATTATTGACATCTAAAAAGTGTGGGAGAAGTACTGAACACCTTTTCTTAGCAGTTAATTCATTGAGACAATGTTGTTTCCCTCCTGCCAGAAGAGGGGGCTGAAGAAATAAAATATTAGTACTAAAACTGCTATAAATGATCTTTTTGTTAGAAAATAATTATTCCTATCAGAAATTTATCCATTTTAAAAAACAAATTCAGTGTATAGAAGAATTATTTTTAAAGTATAGCTTTGTACTTCAGTTCTGACATTGACTCTGTGCAGGGTCACCTTGCCCTGTTGACTCCGGTATAATTTCACATGGGGATTTCATTGTTTAGAGTTAGTTACAAAACTCAGGATTAATCATAAGACATGACAATACATTACTTTATGAACTAAATAAAAATATAACAGTTTTAAGGCTTTTAACCGTGAAGTAACTATAGTCTGCAATTACTGTCTGCATGTTTGGATTATGTCGGTAGATACTTAAAGATAGTGGGTTTAAAATACTAATTATCTAGCTATTTTAATTAAGCTGCATTTTCAGGTAATCAAGTCCATTCATAAAACTCAATAAACTCAAGTCTCATATTTTAACATCTAACTTGCTTTTCATATTTGAAATTATCTTGCTTATTTAGTTGATTGAATATTCCTATGAACTGGTATACAGGCTGAGAATCCTGATAAAACGTGTGGAATCTGGTGTTTCTCTTAATTCATTGACTATAGCTGAGTTGAAGTTGTCTGAAATCTAATCTTTCGTAATGCAAAGCTCTTACCTCATACAGTTGCATGGAAAAATATATTTGGAAAATTGCCTGAGTTTCCTATGATGATATTCTGTAACAAAGTTGATAATAGTAGAAAATAACACTTACGCTTTTGGATCTCCAGATGTGTGAGAATATTTATGTCCGTGTTTCATTTTCAGATAGAATTCCAGAACCAGGAAGGATGGCTGGCATAAGCATCGAAGAGCCCGTTATTCTACAAAGTATAAACAGATGATACCTTTCACATGCTAATGTCTCATGTAAACTTCTGTAAGAGTTAATTTAGGAAATTATTCTTCACATAAATTTCCCCAGTATGTCCAGTGGGACCATTTCAGCTTGTTAGATTGACCCATGAGACAGGATGACGGGGTCACACTTATTGTAAATGAAAAAAATGTTAGCAAAGGTTCCTTCAGTGCTTACAGAAGGAAAACTGTCTACAAAGTCAGATTAGTGATGCCTGCGTCTAGAATTGGGCCTAAAAATACTGGTTTCATTTTATATAAACTTATCAGATAAATTATCATTTCTGCACTTTCCATATTATATTATGTCTTTGCATGTCTTTCCTGTGTTTCCAAATAAAATTTTTCAGTTTTATTCTGTGTGGTATTTTGAAAGTGTTCAAAGTAAGCATTCTTATCATTCTTGTTTAAAAGGAAGAAGCTGCTACTTTCAGATAAGCATGGGAAAATAAATTTGAATAGAAAATTAAAGAGCTTTAGAGGAATAGCTGTGTTTAATTCTCCGGAAATGGGGAGTATATTTATCTTCATGCCAGCAAACAAATGAGGGTAAGTCTTTTCCATGTGGAGTTGCTATAAATTGTACAGTGTAACACTGAGTATGTGGGAGGAGAACTCTGAGTTTTTTTCCCCAAACAACATGAAACTCAAAGTCAGGCAAAGCTAAAAATAAAGTTGATAGTGGATTACTGATTCCCAGAACTTTTTTTTAGCTGAGGTATTTACATGTTTTGAAATGGTAATTTATTGTAAAAGCCAAACTTACAGGGGTACATAAAAATAACAGGTTCACTATTTTTCTCTACTCATTTTAACACAATGTATATATGTTAATGTTTCCAGAGGTACTGAGAGGAGTTTTGTGTAATCAAATTTTTAGCGTTGGGTTCTTAAAAATCTTCTTCGATAAATGGCACATTAAATGGGGAAAAAAGAGAGGAAGAGAACACGTAGTTTGTGAATTTAAGTGAAAGGGCTCCAAGTTGTAAAGCTGCAAAGTTTTGCCTTTTATCTTCATTTGACCCAGTTAACATCCCAGGTATTTTTCAGTTTTTTAAGCAGCCTAGTCTCTACTCTCATGCCAAATTGCAGAGAAAAGTTACAGGTTGAAAGGAGAAGTTGCATTTATCCATTTGAAACCTCAGCAATGAGTTCATCCCGTTCGTGAGAGCGGCAATGCTGCCAGCTTCCCGTTTGCTGATTTCTAAGTATCTCAGGACTGCTTCCGAGAGGGGAGGATGTGGTTGCAAATACAGCTCAATCAAATCCATCTTTAAGTCTTTTGTAGCTTTGCATCAATTATAATTGAACGTTGGGTCAGGCAAGTGAAATTCTCCGTATGCCCTCGCTGTTTGCTCTGTGCTAACACCACTGTCAGCTTCAACTAAGCTGAAGTGCCATCCGTGTAAGAACTACCACCACGGGATTCTGCCTTGTTACTAGGGTCTTCCCTGCCAAATTAGTGCCAATATTCACAATCACTAATCTCTCTCAATTCCTCTGTCTAAAAATATAGTAGAAAAATAATCTTCCAAGCTGTTATTTGCAAATGACCTTTATTTTGGAATGAGCTGAAAGTGTCTCTATGCAAAAATGAACTTCTGAACAATGCAGATATGATTGCTCTGAGCACAGAAATCCCTGAATTTTTAACTTCTGTTTTCCAGGGGTTAAATGTGAAGCCCCTGTTTCTCCATAAACCAGTGGGTCAAATTGTTACGTGTATTTGGAATCTGAATTGTCTTTTCAAGGGCAAGGAAAAAGACTGGGAAACATAGAAGCTCTAACCTTCTATGCTATGCAGATCTTCCACTGTAACCAAAGCCATCGCGTCTGCTTTCTGTCTTTCCACCATAGATCATACAGAAGCTACCCAGGTGCCATGGAGCTCCCTGGGAAACAGATTGTTAGTAGCAGAAATTAAATACAAATTTTTGTTCTGATTGAAGAAGGCAAAGGGACATTTGGTACTTGCCCTCTCCCAAGCACACAGCTCAGCAGGCTCATGGTCTCCACAGCCACGAAAACAAAGGCTGTTAGAAAGGTGTGCTTCACTGAGCTTTGAGGTAAAAGTGTGTATCTGAAATCAGCAGAAATCTGAGACAGAGAGAATCTTGGGACTATTTTCTTCGGGGATTACAGTTTCAGCTGATCGTCAGGATCCTGCGCTGGGACGGTGGGTGGGAGCTGGCACATTTACTCCCAGTGCAACATGCATTTCATCTAATTCTCTACTGCCCTCAGTGCAGATGTGGGGCTTTGGAACAATCTTGTTTCAAAGCATAGTTGTTGTATAATTAAAATCAAATTAAAGCGTTATTTCCAGTGATATATACTTGTACAACAAAGCTTTGAAATACGTCTATGAAAATATACTGATCTCAACACATGACTAATGGTCTAGCATTTATCCTGACAATACATGAAATACAAGAGCATCTTTCCAGATGCAGGCATACAGCAAGCCCTCTAAATGTCCGGCTGCCTTACTTGTTAACAGATGAAAGTGAATCGCAAAACCTGTACGATATGGCTGTGCTTTCCCAAAAATCATTCCTTAAAAGTTTAAGCTAAATGAAGTCAGTATTTAGATGAAAATAATTCACAATCCTAGAGTCACGGGTTCAGGTTTTAGACAAAATTGCCACCTAGGTGAGCACGCGCAAAAACTATTTTCTCAAATAATTTAAGCAGCTCTGTCTAGCTCAATTACAGACTGTGATGTCTTGCATTAACTGCCCTTCTTTCTACTGACATCAGAAAATGAGAAAAAAAAAGATATAAGCATGTAGAAGTTTGGGAGTTTTAATAAGCAAAATGCATTTCTGAATTTTATTGGAGATAGAACACTGTAACAGACCATTATGAAGGGAATTATGTCAAAAGAGGCTGTTCTTTGTCTAAGCGTGGTATCACAAGTGAAGGTGGCAAGAAGCCAGTGAAGTTTGGTGTGGATATCAGATCTGGAAAGCACTTTGGAAGAACTTAACCCACAAGTTTAAGAAAAAAAAAAATTTCTTTTAAACCAAATTTTTGCTCTCCCCTAGAATCAGAGGAAACTATGTTTATAGACTCCACGGCATCAGTGCTGTTTCAGAGGTATTAGTTTCTGCCATGCACAGAGGAATTTTTTTCCTGAGCTTTATCAACACACTCCAAGGAGTCAGTTACGCTTTCCTTCCTGAGCACCCTTTGTATCAAGCTGAATCACGGCGTCAGTCGATCAGTTTTCCGGAAGAGTGATTATCATTGGGTGATTACATTTAGGAAAAGAAACCCCAAAATATTTGTTCACACTTGCACAGACACCCTTTCAGTAGCAGCTGGTGTCCAACTGATTCAGAACTGACCTGTGTGCTTCACATACTTCACTTGACCTGCAGCCAGCATTAAGCACGAAGCATTGAGCAGTTGGTGACTGTTTTACCTCGTCAGACTTCTCTCCTGATTAATCGTGCTAGTTTGAAAGCAGACTGTCCCTCCTGTTGCAGGAGCACAGCTCAACACAGGTGTTAACCCACTGGTACGCTCGTCAGTCCCAATTACATATGCCACCTTAGAGAAACATGGTTGGTAAACTTAGATAAAAACATTTTTAAACCAAAGAAAAAATTGCTTACCTGACACACATTATCTACCAAACTAACATCACCATCCATGCTTTTCTTTTTTCCCCCTCCATTGTATTCAGGTTACGCCATGGTAAGGCAGCTGAAAGTTCATTTCTTTCCTTCTCGAGTCCTCTTTTTTTTTTTTCCCCCCCCCCAAGTACAATATTTACAGTGCAAATTCAGCAAAGAGATATTTTAAGGGCAGGCTGCTCAATACTTTATTCTTTCTAGAAAAGTAATTAAAACAAATAAACAAATCGGGGAGTTAAATGAAGCTTATTTGTTGTCACAAAGGCGTTGTCCACTGGGAATCCACAGCTTTCATTTTGAGGTAACGTTGTTTTAGAAAAATACCACATTTAGGAAAGTCCAACCAGGCTATGCTATTAGCATATTCTTACGTTAACTTTTAAGCGAAAGTTGGAAGCCACACTTAGCTTATCAGTTCCTACCCCACATGGCTCAAGAGCGCAACTGTTACTGTCCCAGCAGTAATATTTTTTGGAATTTCCAGCTCTGTTTAATGTCACATCATATATCACCCTCCACCACTGCCTCTGTTAAACACACTACTTGGGCAGCAAGCCTGTATGTGCACATACAGCAGTTTGCAAACCAGCCAGAATAATTTCCACTCCTTTTTAAGCTACTGTTAAAACGTGCCTGGTTTTGTGAAAGAGCTACATGGGTTTAAAAGGAACTTCTTAGGATAACTTTGATGAAATGTTAAAATGATCATACTTCTCAGAGGATTCGCTTGCATTTTGTTATGTTATATTCATTATATTCCTAGTTAAAAGCTAAGTTTGCAACTGAGAAACTGAAAAAAAAATTAAAAAGTAGAGTGAACTACACAGTGAGGAACTTTCTGATAACAAGGGCAAGTTTCTTGGATTTACGTCCCAGCGATCGTTTCCCCTGGCTTTGTTCCAACAGAGTCACACGTGCACAAGTCTGATATGGCACTGCTGCCTTTCGGCTGCCGGGAGGGCAGCCCCACATCTCGCCAGGCTGCGGGCACCGGCTCTCCGCCTGGAAGGACAGGCTGCAACCACTGGGACCATGCAACTGGGTTGGCAAATCTGGTCTTCTCCAGCTAAGGCCTGAACATGAGTCTGTACCTGATACTTCTGAAATGTTGTAGGGAAGAAACCCTGACTCTCTTTCCCTCTCTCCTCTTTGCCCAAATTTGTTCACCTCTGGCCAGAACTAGAAGGGCTACAGGTCCGTCATACCTGCAAGTGCTGGTACTTTGACCGAGTGACAGCAGAGGTTTTCAGCCCAGCCTCCTCTCATAGGTATTTCTTTAGGATGCCGAGACCAATGAGAGCCTCATCCATCTTTCCCAGGAGGCTTTATTTTCCAGAGAAGACAGGACTGTTGATGTCAAGAGAGATTAGTTCACCCAGGACTGTGCTCTGATCCTTTGGGTGTACACCATATTTAGTCTGCTGTTGAGAGGGGGTTGTTTCGGTATTTTGTATTTGGCACGTTGATGGGAATTCCTAGAGGATCCTAGCTTTCCCTTTTTGGGATGTCTCCATCCACAGGTCTTTCTGCACAAGGCTGTTGACTACTAGCAGGGGAAGGAGGGGAAACAGCTGGGGACTGAAGGTTTGGGGGGTGTGAGGGAGGTTTGACAAGGACCAGATCACTCCCTAACCCCTGCAGGTCTGGCTCCCAGCACCCTGTCCTCCTCTCCCCCCCAGCACACGGTGCCGGCCGCCTGTTCTTTCCACTGCATCCTGGGGACCGTTCTCCCTCAGCTATTTATCATTTCTCTTCTTCCTTTTATAGACAGAGGGAAGTATTTCTTATATATGAAAAAGTATTTACAGTACTTTCTCAGGATCTGAGCTGTGCTTTGGATTGCAACAGGAACTTTGGCAAATCCGATGGGGAGGTGGGAGATGACCCTCTTGTTCCCCAGGAGCAAAGGAGGCTTAAAGCAGCCCCAGGCTCCAAATGTCACATAAACACATGGAGACCCAGAGCAACCTCCACCCACACATCCCTGCTGTGTTAGGAATAACCCTCTTCTCCCAAGCAACCCCTGAACTCACGGACTCATCTTAGCTCCAAGAAAAGGCACTGGAGGTAGGTGGGAAACCTGTGCCACACAGGACCCTGATCTGCCCTTTGTCCTTCTAGGCAAGAGGCCACGAGGGGCGAGGACACTGCTGAAGCAGGAAGGAGTTAAAGGTCCATTTGCTTGGCCAAACGGTTTCACCCTAGGAAAAAGCAAAACCTCCCTAACTTGTCAGTTAGGGGCACTCATTTTGAGTGAGGGGCACCCCTTTCATGCCTGTCCGAAAGCCAGACCCAGCCTGCTTCCCTAAGGAGCAGTTCAGGGCAGGGGCAGCAGCCCAGGGTTAGGCCCTGCTGGGAATGAGGTCCTTGGCTCAGGCTGCCTTTTTTAACCCAGGTACTGAGAGGATTTTCCAGCAGGACGTGGTTTCCAGGGCCCCTCCCCATTGACAAGATTCTCCTCCTCTATATAGGGAGGCTGCAAAGGCAGCAAGGACTTGGACTGTCCCGGCTGGTGGCTGCACAGGTTCCTGACTCTCCAATCCACTCTCTGCTCCCCTAATTGGACCCCGGTAAGTACCACGGGGGCTGGAGAGCCCAGCTGGGGATGGGGCTGGCAGCTGGCCGTGCTTTGGGATGGAGCAGTTTGGCAGGATAACTGTTACACTACTTTGCAAACATAGTGAATTAACCTGCAGATCGCTTACAAATTAGAAACAGGAACAGACCTACCGGACACGCTCAGATGATTTATCCTGATCTGTGTATTACTGATGGGGTTCCGTTTGAAATGCATTAGAGACCACGCGCGTTGGAAAGCACGCGCAGGTGTTCCAGCCCGCTCCTTCGTCCCTTCTAACACTGCTATTGCTGAATCAAACCTTAAAGACGCTCCTGCAGAGCACGAGCTGCGCTCCAAGCTGGTGGCAACACAGCCCACGCGGTGCTGGGCACTGCCGGAGGGCGGCAGGTACCCGCTGCAATTAAGCATCATATGTGCATTCAGTAAAGAAGAAACCTGGTAGCCTGAGCAGCTGATCTTCTTCAACCATTTCTGCTTTTTCAGTGCTAATAGAGGAACTTAGTGCCCTTCTCACAATGTTTAAAGAAACCAAATAAAATAATTAGTTTGTCAGTTACTCTTTCTTTAAACAGGAAAAATGCTTTAAAATTAGAAGAAGAAATGAAAACATTTTTACAAAAATGCCTTAGCACTACATATGTACGTTTTTAATATGCTGGGAATAAAGTTTAAGCCAAACTAACCTGGTAATTTGCTGAGCTACACTAATTCAAATAATTTCAAACGCGACATGCCTTTTTTTAAGGGGAAACCAAAGCAGCAAACTTCTAACTTTAACAAAATACTGTGAGTAAATGAAGACGGCAGTAGATGGCAGCATAGAAAGCAGCTTCAGTGCCATCCCAGAAGTTCACCGGCTTCTTTCACCCACACATATATATATGTATGTGTCTATGTACACCTCTATAAATGTTGATACATATGTGTGTGTGCATCATTAAGAAGCACTATGAGATATTTTAAATATAAGGGGAATCAGGAGGTTTGTCGTTATTATCTAGTACATATGTCTCATCAAAATCTTTTCCAAAATGCACTTGTTTAAAAACAAGCCCAGCTCTTCTTTCACTCGAAGCTTTGCAGCTTGCAACAAGGCGCTGTGCTCAGAAGGACTTGCTGGGCTCTCAAAGTTCACCGTTCCCCCACGCTGCTGGCAGAGGGGTTAAAACGATGAACCCCTGGAGAAGAAAGCACCCAATTAAGTAGTCACTTTAATTTAGTACATGGTGCTCCTCTGGCTGTGTTTGCTTAGATGTAAACAACAATTTTTATTATCTCATTTGCAATTGACACACTAGTCCCTAAAAGGTATTTGTTTTGAATTTGTTATCATTACATTTTTGTGGAACAGCTAGTATTGAGAAGAACATCGCCATATATGGTAGCGTCCCTAGATGTATGCAGAGGATCCCGACTCTTTAGAATTCAGAGACTTATTAGTTGCAAATCTGTTGGCTTCTCTTTTAAGTATGTTAATTTTAGAAGAAGCCAAGAGCTAGAGATAGCTTTCCAACTTGTGCAAAGTCCAGTTAAAATATGGATTATTTATGAATTCTAATGAACATGCAGACTCTGATTTACTTGATAGAATGACATTTGGGGGTATTTGAAATAGCTGATATTTTCCAGATAAAGGGAGTCTGTCCCCACATTATGCAATTTTTTTTTTCCCCCCTAATTTTTGCAGTTTGTAACACAAGTAATGACCTGGGCTACTTTCTTTGGAGTATTAAAAGAGCTATTAAGTGTTTAATCAGAGTTACATATTAACTTGCATTAACAGAGGTGAGAAGACCAAGGCACTTACAGACAGTTTGATTGAAGTACATAGAGAATGTGTTTAAAAAAAAAAAAAATCCACAAACAAATAAACCACCAACCAAAACCACAGCCCTGTGAATTTACTGAAAGTGTTCTTTCTTGAAAAACAGACTTTCCCTCTTTTATGGTTGAACAACCATGAACTAGTAGTGACGACACCTCCACGTTCAGATGAACACGTCCATGATGAGAGTAAGCATTTGAGGGGTGGTCCCAGTAGCTGGTGGGGAGAGGTGACAGGCCAGGAGGGATTGGTAGCAGCACTCGTGACAAGGCTAACTGTGCTGGGGAGCCAGTACCCAAACGAAGATCACAAGATTAGGTTTCATCCCTAGATTTTCTCTTTTTCAAGCAATGCTCACTTGAGTAAATCGGTTAAGTAATGGAAAAGGAAAACATAAGCAACCTGGAAAGAACACAGTCAAGAACTACTGTAGCCCAAGAAACGCAGTTGGAGTCCAGCAGCAGGTTACTGCTACACTCTGCCATCAGAAACCACTCATGAGAGCAGGACTTGGTTTCTGAAAATAACTCACATATTTGGTTATACGTTCCTCTGTTCTAATAACTATTCCCTGTACGGCTATGATAACCTTTTATACCGATATGCACATCCTGCAGAGGAAGAGAGAAGTGTCCTTTATCTGCTCATTAGGAGAAACTCAGTCCCTCTAAGCCCTGACCCAGGAGGCAATTCTGCTTGGCCAGTAACCTTTTAATTAAAGTGCACTTCCTGGAGATATTTATACTTTGTCCTTGGACTAATATACTCAGGATAAACTGATTGTAAAGACAGCATTCGGCTTCTGTCACTGGCATGATAAGGGAAAAGACAGTGAAGATCAGCCGGATATATCTGCAGCAGGACAGCAGAAGGAGGAATAGAAAGCAAGCTGTGGAAGTACGCACACCCGTGTGTGCCTGCACATTTGGGGTTTAGACAATTATATCAGATGGATCAAGTTTGGTGTAATTTGGCACATTTCTAAGATAAGAAATTTCCTATCAGTAATATTTTTGTGATTGCTTTTCCTCCTTTTTCCTCCTCCCTTCCTCAGGATAGCTCAGCTCCGAGTACAAAAGTATTTGCTCTTGTATGGGATCTGGGCTATGACCTACCTAAAAGAACAGATAAGAAACTTTTACCACCTCTTGCACAGATAAGATATTGGTCTCCTTTTCTCTCAACCAGCCCTACAGGTGAAACTCAGGAACTGACTAAGGGGTAGATTTTGCCTTCTCAGGGAATGTTCTCAATAGGCGGTAATGAATCTGTCCCCTTGGCCTATTTCCCCAGCAACAATCATATGCTGGACCAGTGCAGTTTAGTCCTGATCAGAGATGGACCAAAAGGTTTAATGTGAATTATTAATCAGAAAGCTCCAGCAGCTCATTAGTTCAGTGCACAGCACTTCACTAGGACAAACCTAGTTGAGTTTGTGGAGCTCATCTTCTATCCATTCAGAAATCTTCCTTTAATATTAATATGCGTTAATTAATATTTGTTAATCTATTAATATTAATTATTCCAAATTTCATAACTACATTTTCTTTTTTACTACAGTGGTATTCAGCTGCTAATCAAACTTTATTCTCAGATTCCAGAGGATCAGTCACGAAACGTTCTTTTTACACAAATCTATGTTTTCTCCTTGTGTTTCAGAGGAGTTAAGAGATCCAGCTGACACTGTCTATACTCCATTTCTTGTAGGGGATCTATTCTTACCATATTTAAACTAGGCAAATATAGTGCCTAGATCTAGAAGATAAAATCTTGTATCTCCAAGCTCTGCAGTTCAAGCCACCTCTTATACCTTCCAACCTCATCTCGCTCTCAAAAAGGCCGAATTTAAACAACAAGGTGCAGGGAGTTTTAAATGCAGGAAGAAGTAGGAGAACGTAATAGAATACAGACAGACCAGCTCTGTTTCATGCTGTAATCTGTGGAAGATGTTTTGGACAGCATGTAACAAGGAAAGGAACTTTCCCTTGGTCCTTGGGCAGCAAAACAGTAAAGAACTTCTGTGTGGTTCCACTGGTGGCATGGTTTGTAGCAGGCCAACAGTTTTATCTTTGGTTGGGTTCTTGGGGCAGATGGTCAGGATGATTCAGCAGTTTGATTTTCACCATCATCGCTTGCAGGCAGCCTTAAAGTAGCAGGATTTGATTCTATGAAACTCAGCTTTGCATTTCAGTCTATCTTTTGATGCTTCTGACAGCAATACCAAATTCCTATTGATCTGAATATGCTCTCACCTGGCACTTCACCATGGGCAGCACGGTCCAACCTTTCTGGTGCTTCAGGATCACAGAATCATAGAATGGTTTGGGTTGGAAGGGACCTTAAAGATCATCTAGTTCCAACCCCCCGGCCATGGGCAGGGACGCCTTCCCCTAGATCAGGTTGCTCAAAGCCTCATCCAACCTGGCCTTGAACACCTCCAGGGATGGGGCAGCCACACTTCTCTGGGCAACCTGTTCCAGTGCCTCACCACCCTCATCGTAAAAGGATAGTGCAAAAGGATGACCATTTAGCTCTCTCTCCTGGGCCTAGGATGGACCGAAATCCATCACTCCATTGCCACAGTGGTTCCTCCCACACTGCTAGAGCAGTGGGGTGGAGAACATGCCTTGCCCATTGCTACTGCAGCAGGAAGAGAGAGGCCATGGCAGGCTCCTGCTTCTCCCTGAGCCCTCCTGCTCCAGGACCTGCAGCCCTGGCAATGGGGCAGCGCTCCCTGTGTTCCCCTGTCTGGCCGGCTTCACCCTGCAGCCGCCAGCTGGAAAGCTCAGCTGGAGAGAGAATACCATCTCCATTATTGGAACTGTGCAGCTCTACCAGCCCTCTTGGCAACGAGGGAACATTTTCTGCCTTAATCTACACAAAGGTCAAATAGTTTCCTCTTGCAGCTCTCTTCCAAGAATCCCCTGGGAGCGAGTGAAGGGCCACATCGTACAGAGCTCCCTTGCAGAGACTCAACGGCGGTGAACACCGTGCATGGGCCAGCAGCGATGCGCGGAGCCAAGCTTTTAGGGTCTCCCTCCTCTCCACCCACGTTGCATGTGGGTGAATTTTCCTGCTGAGGTTTTCCAGGCAAGGCTGGTGGCTCTAGAATGACCACAATTAGAGGAAAGCTGTGAGTTTTTTTAGATAAGAGAATTGTTGAGGGACTTTAAGGAGCTGGGGCATCTCATTTCTACTGAATTTCAGTGGGGTATCATCTAACCCTCTTAAGCACCTCTAAAATCCTAGTTTTGTTTTTAAGCTTTATGTCACCTTCTGCATGATCCATGCTTCTCTCTCAGACCCCTCACACAGTCTGGCCTTGCAAAAACACATCAATCTGTGGGAAGGCTTCAGGGACAAATATTTGGAAACCAATCTCCGATACTCCCAGAGCACAGGGTGTCCATTTGGCTACATACCACAGACCTTGGTCTTCACAAATATTGTTCTGCTTACGGGTCGATTGCTGACATCTTTAGCAGTCATCTCTCCAAACTCCCTCAAGATTCATGTTTGTCTCTATGCTGTAAATATCAAATTCATTCTCAATAAGGAAATTGAGAATCCATCTGTCTCCTGGAGATGTTTTTCTTGGGCACACACTCTTCCCTGCTCCCTGCTGTAGCTCCTCCCTAGCTCCCCTCTCTGCTCCGCTGCATGGAAGGTTTCCCAACTAGCCCCACTCTTTCCTGTCCTGTAGCAAACCACAAGAAGTCCTCTGTTTACTCCTTTCCTCATTTAGAGCTGTGTGTCCCATAGGACAGAGCAGAACACTTACAAAACCTCCAGCACGATCAGCAAAGCTCTTGCAGCTACATCCTAACCCCCAATGGCCAGAGCAGGAAAGAAGCTGCCACTTCCCTTCCAGACACCATGCAAAGCAGCCAAAACTCTCCCATCGCTCTCACCTCTGGAGCAGATACCTCCGGCTGCTTTATCCAAGTGCAACTGCACGATGCTGTTTTATTTGTGTGCAAGTGCATGACACAGGTGCACCATCCTTCCAATTTGAGCATCATGGTTCAGAGTATCTAACAGCTGATGCAATTTCCAGGCTTGTTTAATTTCTTCTCTCTCTCATGTGGTAGACATTTACCCTTCCTAAATGATCAGATCCCACTGCCTGAACCATGGAAAGGGCATAACTCTAAATTACTTCTCCTTCACCAGCAGTACTGATAATTTAATTTTTTTCTGTCTTTTTTTTCTTTTGACCTTTTCTTCATCTTATACATCTCCAAATGAAATGGTATTGGAGTGATCGGAAATAGCCCTTTGCAAGAAAAGTTCGTTTCTGTACTTTCTGGAACACAGCCTGGGAACTGTTCTTCTACTAATTATTTCACTGTTGCACTGGTATTTCAGTATGCACCCAACAGTATTTGGGTGATGAGAAATTCTTTATGTATCTGAATCCAGTTAACTTTGTGATGGGCAAGAGATGAGGCGGCAGCAATCTGTTGAGCTGGTAGGCTTGGTGCAGTACTAATATATTGTCTTATTGCACAGACATTAGTTATGCCTTGCTTTTCTCTCTGATCTTCACTACAATATAAACAAAATAAACTAATAAGCCCAGATGTCCTCATCTGTTTTAGTGCCATGAAGCTTTTGATTTAGGTGATTTCAGACACAGTAACAAAGGAATGGGAATCCGAACACGGATACTCTAAGCTATCTAAACTGGCGCCCAAAAATATCTGCATGGAAATATGAGCTATAACACAGGACCTACAGTGCTTTGGGGCTACTGTGCAGCAGATTTGACAAATGTTTTTTGCCTGGAACATCTCATTTGCCTCTCTTTAAAGCAGAATATTTTGCTTTCTCAACAGGTGTCTACTGAGTCAAAATGGCTCAAAAATCTCTCAGCGATGATGAGAAATTCCTCTTTGTGGACAAAAACTTCATTAACAACCCACTTGCCCAGGCTGACTGGTCAGCGAAGAAACTGGTTTGGATTCCATCAGAGAAACATGGATTCGAAGCAGCAAGTATCAAGGAAGAGAAAGGGGATGAGGTGACAGTTGAACTGGCAGAAAATGGAAAGAAAGTAACACTGAGCAAGGATGACATCCAGAAGATGAACCCTCCAAAGTTCTCCAAAGTGGAGGACATGGCGGAGCTGACTTGCCTCAATGAAGCTTCAGTGCTGCACAATCTAAGGGAGAGATACTTCTCAGGTTTAATTTATGTAAGTAGAATCAAACACACACATTTCCTATTGCATGCTACCACGTCCCATCACGAACGAGGTGGATCCCACCCACTGTCAGGGACAGAGTCCTTGCATGTAACATGCAAGTACTCACCCCTCAGCAGTGGCATCCCAAACCAAAAATGTTTTTACTTCACTTTATTCCCCATGACTCTCTTGCCTCTTTAATAATTGCTTCTTTACTTAATTAAAACACATGAAGGTTTCATCCCCAAAGCTTGCTAATATCTGAAAAGATCTTGTTGGCTTGGAAAGTACTCTGATAGCTGAGCAACACCTCAGTCCTGCTGCTTTGAAATAAATAAATCAACAGGGACTTTTGAAGAATGACTTCAGTGTAAACCTGAACAAGTTTCCAGTAACTTGCAAAACATATGGAAAAGCCAAATTATGCAGTCTTTTCTCAGGCAAAACTCCCACTGAAAGGCAGCTGACAAGTTCTGGTTTGGTGGGTGCTTGAGTAAAGCCTTATGTTTGAATAAATGAATAAACCCACTGGAGTCCAACTGAGAGTACTCGTATGATCCAGTGTGTTGCTGAACCAAAGTCATGCATCCACTACAACTTTCCCCCTGCCCCCGCCTTGTTGGTCAACTCACAGATCAGACAAGCCTGGAAAAATTCCAATCGTCTCCATGTTCATGTGAATTAGGGCCAAGATTATTCTGTCTTCCAGTTCACACAAGTATATTGACACAAGTGTATTTTGACATTAATAACCCTGTAATGTATCTGCATGAACAGTAGGCAAACTGCACGGTGAGAAAGCCCAGAAAGTTTCCATGGAACTTAGCTGTTACCTTTGATTTTACATGGAGGATCCCTATGCTGTGCTGCAGAAAAGTGATCTACAGTTTCTATCTATGAAAAAAATCTTACTTGCATGGCAGACCATTGATGAGTGAAAGAAAGTACAGAGCTTAAGAAATAGAGCTCTCATTATTATTATGAGGAATGCTTAATTGGAAAGTAGGAAATCAAGCAGAAAATAAGATAGTTATACATCATACAACAAAAGAATTATTTAATTGTTATGCATAACTTAAAAGAGCTAAGTCAAGAGCTTTCCTTCAGGAATGTACTAAAACACACATCAAGATTCCTGAAAGAAGCTAGACTTTCCATTTTTTCAGTATTTGAGTTTATCAGATTTGAAGTTTGCAGGTGAACATATGGACCTATGTGCTAGTATATCAGAACTTGCAGTATTAATTACTAAAATGGAATTTGTCTGAAAAGGTTCTGCATTGTTGCAAGATCTAAAAAGAATTACTGGAAGAACAATGGGATAAAACATGTGGGGTTTATTTCTTTGTTGTTGATCTCAGCAACACCCTGCATAGATGTTCCAGGATTCTCAGTATGTTTACTTGGTGGATTTTTTTTTTTTTTAGAACTTTCATTTTTTACAGGAAGAGGAAATTGATTTCAAGAAGTGGATAATGCAATCAGAAATCAAAGAATTTTTCATGGAGACATAAATGGAGATGTCTCTGAAATTAAGTTTTATTTTTCAAGAGCCTAGATTTTAAGATGGTGGTAAAGTAATAGTTATAAAGGATTTGTTTTCACTTATATTACAACAGATTATTAGTATTTTTAGTAACCAAAAACTACTTAAAACCATCCAGCCTTACACAGTGCTGCCCAACTAGATATTGTCATACTTTTTTTAAAACTAACTAAATAAATAGGGACCATCGAAAGAGAATTTGAGGTTTTGCAAGTGGTTCTTATCCACTTGCAAAGCTAACTATGAACAACTATCTCCTGGCTTTGCCATGCAATGCCTACATTGCCTCCCTTGGAGTCCCACACATACAAAGAAAATGTGACCGTAACGTTTTTGTCTTTAGAGCACCAGTGACTCAAATGGAGATTCCCAATTCTGCTAAAGAAAAAAAGTCAACCTAGCTGAAAAAAAAAAAAACCACAAAAAAAACCAAACACAAAACCAAAATCATCTGCCCCTTGCATTTATATTAAATATTATTAAATAAAAAGATTCAGTGCAGAAGTTCACAGACTGACAGCCCACTGGAAAAACACCTTGGCCTTTTTCTTCATCACAGATAAGATGGTGCGTTGCCACTAACTCATGTTTCACATTGCTCAGAACTAACAGAATCTGCCTTGTCCACACCCAAATCAGACCACAAATTTTATCTCAACATCAATAAAATAGCAATGCAAGTTCAATGGATTTGAGAATAGAATTTCTTGTGCCTGTACTCATAGGCACTACTAATTCAATTTTCACCTAACAGTACAAAATGCTTTCTTAAATACAGAAAATTATATATGCATATAGGAACCAGAGGTGGGACTCTTCTGCTAGACTTAGTCATTTACAACATAGATGTGTGTATTTGTGCCAGTCTCTCTTAACACCCATCAGGAGTGACTGCCCAAGGGTCACTTGCTCAGCACTCCTATGGACACTATCCCTAAGATACCTCAAACCATGTTCTGTCTCCTGTCCCTCTAGGGAGAGATATAGCTGTGGGTCCCCCTCTCTGGGCAGACTGTGCCCCAAGGAGAATGATTTAAAGCATGGGAACTTCAAACTTCCCACTTTCAATCACAAGCTTAGTCAACTGGCTCATTTATTTTCAAAACATCACACACATGAATCAGTTTTCCCCCAAATTCCTGCAAAGCAGATACCTAGAACTGCAATCAGTGAAACCAAGAGGTCTTGGTCAACCTTCCCAAGGTGAGAGAAAGTATCGGTCACAGTCCAGTTAGAAATGGGGACTCCTGAACTTCCTCAGCTCAGGCATTTGCCCTGCCTTAGTGACCTTCTTCTTGTGCCTCCAAGTTAGTTCATCAAAGGTACATTGCTGTACGCCTGGGCGTGCAAACAGCCCTGCATGTGGCACGTCAGGTAAGTGCCTATAAATCTTAGGGAAGGGAGGCCTAAATAATTTCCTGAATTGGAAAATTACTCTCCCATTATTTTATTTAATTGGTTGGGAATGATTAGTTGAGGGCATACAATAAAACTGTTTCTACTGAAAATACAGGCCTTGCTATCTTTCCCTTAAGAGCCCTGGCAGTCATTCCGGGATAAAAAACTGGCACTTTCCAAGTGTATTGTCCCTGCAGCGCTAAAGTTCATTTTGATGCAATTAGCACAGTTTCATTCTGAACTCCAGCATCAATGAAAATCCAACACAAAGCTGACAAAGATCTTGAGCTTGATTTTCTTCTTGTCTGACTTGAGACCGCAGAAACACAGTCACAACCTCTAAGGGTAGGAGAGATCCTCATTGCCACCCAGAGCACCCCAGATGTTCTGCTGCCCAGCGTGGAGCACCCAACCTGCTCCTCTCTGCTGGAGGCTGATGGGTGCTCTCCTCGAGTGTGCTGAATACCATATAAAGTGCTCAGGCTGTGCTGAGACTGTGTTGTGCCATTTCCTATTATGGTCAGGAAAGGGAAATCCCTGTGCCCAGAGCCAAGCCTCACAGATGCCTTTTCACCGTCCTGCGCTGCAGTGCTTCCTACGGGGGAACTGAGGCAGCTCCAGCCATCCTTGGACGCAGCCCTGAGAATAAGGCACGGCAGCAGCTGCACACCACAAAGCACTCATTCACACAGCATGGCAACAACAAAAGATAAATCTAAACCCACTTATGCCTAAGTTAGTATGAGCGTAATTTCATTATTTCAGTTTTATTAAACTGGCATGGTTTTAAAACTAACAGTCATAGGCCAGCTTAAATACCCCAATACCCCAGCAATTATAATCTTGTAAGTTTGTAATTTCTTATTTTTTGAGTTTTAATTTTTTAAAAAAATGGGAAATCCTTGCAAACCACTTACTTTTTGTAGCTCTTTGTGATATATAGCTGACCATCTATTGTCATATGCTATTATTTCTGCTTCCAGTTCAATAGCTGGAGCTTTCCAAAATAAAGGAGAATTTAAAAAGACTAACAAAATCTGGATGAACAGCTATCAGCTGGCAGCCAATGTTCTTGTTTGTTTATGTGTATATTTTTATATGAATATCTCAATTAAACTGTAAACTGAAGCCAAATTTTTCCTTGAATTTCTTACAGAAATAGTCATGTAGTGAAGGCATGACTGTTCTGTTGAAACATCTATTTGTAACCTGATTAATTTTTTTTCAAGGACTCTCATCGATTATTACTGTTATATGGTGTTCATATAATCTTTTTTTAAAAGCTTTCTTATAACATCAATCCAAGCTTATTACCTAGGATTTCAGTTTACAAAATTCGACACCTACCTGAGCAGAGGACATACTCTGGTAGGAAAATACACATATAAAGAAATATTATGAAGTATTATAGTTGTTACATCATCACAGATAAGAGTGATTCACTATGTACTGAAAATAACCGAAGTCAAGAAGCTCTAACACCAGATCAAAGCATAGTGTTTCTACAGATTGCTAAATTCACATACTTTCTAGCAGTTTGCTGATCAGAAATAATTATTTGTGCACTTGGAAACTACCCATACACATACATGCAGAAATCACTGCTTCATTTGTTACACTAGGCAGAATACAAAAGGGCACTATTTGCTAAAATCCTGTTAGTTCAGTGCAGCCAATGCCTGTGTTTCCCAGACCAGACATGGCACATGATATTAATTTCATTTTTTATTTGAATTTCCTTGCAGACTTATTCAGGTCTGTTCTGCGTGGTGATAAATCCATACAAACAGCTACCCATTTATTCAGAGAAGATCATCGACATGTACAAGGGAAAGAAGAGGCACGAGATGCCGCCCCACATCTACGCGATCGCGGACACAGCCTACAGGAGCATGCTGCAAGGTAGGCGAGTTTAATGCTGCACTTGTTAGAAACTGCTGCACAATAACACGGGAGAAAACACCTTGTAACTCCACATGTGCTCCTGCAAGAAGCACAGCCAAAAGAGATCTGTTACAGAGGGCAACACGGGCTTTCTCGAAGTTTCAGAGGAATTCTTTGGCAGGAACGGCAGTCCACAAACACTGTGACTCAAAAAGGAAAAACAATCCTTTTTACCCATCTGTGTCGAGGCATGTGGGAAGGTTTCAAAGTCGAGCAAATAGTTTTGGCAAATACGGGCATGGAAAATGCTCCCTCTCTACCAGTGGAGACTATTCCCAAGTTAGCTGTTAGTGCTGCTGGATCCGTCAGTGTTGCTCCTCTCTCTCTCTTCTAGCAAAGCAAATTCAAGTAATGTTTTGGCGCAACTTCCATTACAGTCTAATGCTTTGGAGCCGAAGTCGAGATGTGCTCTGTTTTCTAACAGTAACGACAACGAGCAGCACTGGGAAAGCAGTCAGGCCCCAAACAGGGCAAAAAAACCCTTCGAAATCCACAGTGCTCTTCTTCAGCAGTCGCTACTGACAGACTAAGGGGCATTTGCCCTAGAGAAAAATCCTAAGTTTAGGGATGAAAAAGCTATTGCGATGAACATAGGAGGCTGCAACACCTACAGACTACAGGGACATGACCAGTTGCCATCTCACAGAAACATTGGGAGCTCCAGGAAACCAAAACTCTGCAAAATGCTTTGAAATTTAAATGCTCTCATTAGGGGCCTGATCCTGCAGAAATTCTGGCCAGTATCTACGGCTCAGCAAGGTTCGCAGGCTCGGCCCTAATGCTAAAGGCTTCCTGGCTTGGAGCTTAAGGATCTAAAGGTTTAGGCCTTATAGGTTTTAGATCTCACTGGGAAAAACAATAAACAGCATCTAGAAATTTCAGTTTAGCTGCTAGATTAGTACCTGGCATTGATTTATTTGTGATAATTGCATACCTACACAGAGATTGTTACTGAGAAATTAAGCCATTCAAACCCACTTCATCTGACTACACAAATGAAATTACACAGCATTTCTCCAGCTGCACAGAACATATAATCACAAGGACTGCAGTACTCCTGTACTTGTCCTACTTGAAACATGAACCTCATGAGTTTACTAGCAGTTACAAGTAGTCAGCTTGGCATATCATAGTTAATTGCTGTTTTCTAAACCAAGACTTGAACTAGACAAGGTCCTTCCCCACAATGAAAAAAATATCACCTTACATGCGATAGGCTTCCAGGCAATTTAAATTGCCTGACCCCAGGCAGATTTCTACTGGCTGCAAATACCAATCAAATCTTTGTTGTTTTGGTACAAGCACTAGATACACAAGCAGACACACACAAACACACCAATGGTGATTGATATCAAAGGCATCAAAACGAGTCTTTCCCCAAAAAAAGTCCTGAATACTCACATGTACCAACTGTAATGCTAACAAAATAATCCAGTAACAAAATCCTTAGAACTTCTGAAGATTAAACTCCTGAAGATTTACTTATTTAAAGTTGATTCTCTAACTGTAACTTGGGTTCTTAACTTACATTTTCAGATATATGATTGTTCCAAATACAGCTCATTCAGGTCTGAACCCAAAGCACTAGGTATCTATCTTACAATATCAACCTTTTTTCTTCCTATGGCTTATATGACATTTCTTTTTATGGAGCTATTTCAGTTCTTTCCTTTGAGTGCACCCCAGAAGCCAGAGCTACACTGCAGCAGAGAAGGAGGATCAGTAAAGCAACAACAAAAGACATCCTGAAAACAGCCCTTCCTATAACAGCAGTTATTCATGAAGACAGGCATATAAAATATGTTTAGGACTGAGGTGCTTTTAGAATAACATAATTCAGTAAATATCATTTTTAATGTAACCAGACACATAAGAAACTTACTTGGCATAAGCTCATCCCACCAAGCCACAGTCACATACCCATTTTCCAGAGCAGTCTTCTTTCCTCAGATCCTTTATTTAAGCAGCAAGCCTTGCAGAGGAGCTCTGCAAGAAGCGTCTGGCTCCTGCAGGTCATTAGCAGTGTTCTCATTCAGCTGTGCATAATACTGCTGCTTGTCCCTAAAAATGAGATGGGGAAAAACAACTAGGAAAGGGCTTCAAGCTATCTGCAGGAAAGAGAAAAGACATAATACTACAGCCTATGCTGAAATGAGAATTTTTAAGGCCTGAAAGTACATGAGTTTACTGCTTAACATGAAACTAGTAACAGCACAGATCAGCCAGATCTCAGCAGCATAAGGACCTCTTTCACTCTTCCTCACTCTGGCTGTCTCCTGTCCCCTCTAACATACTCTCCCAAGCAGCAGAGAAGCTGCTGGAGCTGGCTTGCTCTTCACTGTGGTCATTAACGGCACCCAGAACAGCCTGGGTTCACCTGTGACTCCCAGGCTGGGTGCTGGGAGGAGGAGGCAGTAAGAATGTATGCTTCTCTTTATTCACTTTTTTGGTGCTCATAATAATTTCCTGGCCCGACCAACTCTTGGGGAAGCTTTACACCTCATTATCCATGTCCTCCCTTTGCAAAGAATTCTTCTTGACAGCAGAGTGGAGAGGGAGAGCAAGTCGAAAGAAAGGAAGAGGGAATAGATCATCAGCTGAATTTTAAAAGAAAGCTCTTCTACCTCCTCCCATCCTAACCACGCACAGCTGGCACGGCAGCCAGGGAGCAGTCGCACACGAGCTTGCATCACAAGCCCAGGACACCCACGCTTTACTTGCTTATTTACTTGCACATGCCATTTTGGAGGCTCTCCATCTCCAAAGAGGGCCCCAGCTGGTTTTAAAGCTGTGCTTTTGTTTGTAAAAACGTACTCATGTTTTGTGCATAAAACTAAACCAAACCTCAAAATAACTCTAGTTATTCAGCCAAATTGTATTCACGTTGGAGTGGTGAAATTGGGCGTCAACAAGACTCTGTGTGTGTGTGCGCACAATATGTATGGACACAGAGAGTTTCATAGTTTTTGTAAGCATATTTGCAAATGGAATATAAATAAAAAATCTTACTCATAAACATGGATCAGGGCACTGAATGTTTTCCTTGTGAAATTTTACTATTGCTCCTTATCTGGGAAACTTGCATAGTTTCTTCTTGCCAGAGTAAAATATATCTTAGATTCACGAGACTGAAGAATTACATTCTGGTAGTTCATGATCAGGGCCATTTGGACAAGAGCGATCAGCTTGTTCAGATGACTCAGGGAACCTTTATCTTTTGGTGAATCAAGCCTCTGTGTCTGCAGATCACTGGTCCTGTTGCAGGCTCATCATCTGGGACTCACAGTCCTTCACATTCTCACCCTCTCCTCTGTTGGCACAAACATCCAGCAAAAAACGTGAGCTGTGCACACTGCGGTCCTCCTCTGCTTTAGAGACTTACTTGGTTAATATCTTCATTAGGGATGATGCTTAAGTCCCATCAAAGTTTTTCCAGTAACAACACTTAGCTATGGTTAACAGAAATCAGATAATTGGACTTTTTTCCAAACATGCAGAAAAGCTGACATCTCACAGGACGCAGGAATTAACAGAGATGTTGGCTGGACAGAGATAAAATTTCCACTTGTTTCAAGCGGTTCTGAGAGCCTAAAACCCTTTTACAAATCACAGTCATGCTCTCTCATGCACAAACTGGGGTGCTTGTTGAATCTACTGATTACCACATCACCAGTGCAGCAGGATTATTGCCCAGGCACAGTCACTGATGCTCATTTCCAACCAGAACAACAATAAATTTTATCCCCTTTGTTTTTCTTTAATCTAAAGACTAAGAGAATGTAATATTTTACAAGAGCATTTTGTGTGTCTATCTGTCCTCAGGAGCCACCAGACTGAACTGGGCCCCACTGACTGTCTTTACAGGCAAACTAGCTGACTAGTACTACACTTAGAGACTGTGATCATAAAAAATCACCCGATGCTTCTGCACCTACCTCTCTCTCCCATGTTTTGGCTGAAGTACCTCCCCAGTGACACAGCTGTCACATGAAGGGCTTAACCCTCTCATTCCAACCCTTGCACTGCCAGCACCACTCTTAGTGCAGTCATGACGCAAAACTGCTGCAGGTCAAAACCACTCCTTGCTTTTTGCTGGATTCGTTTCAAGGTGGGTCACCCCTGCCTGGCGTACAGGGTGGCTGCATGGATGCTGGGCACAGCAGCAAGGAGAGGGCAGTGCAGGCCAGGGAAGAGGAGCTGGAGGTGGGTGGATGACTTCCTCCTGCAGCACTACCAGCTGCCAGTGATGTTGGAGCTGAGACATCCATCCAGTAAGGATGAGTAATTCTGCTGCCTTCTGCCATCTTCCCTGCTCGCAGCAAACAGCAAATAAGGGATAAAGAATACAAATGTGAAAAGTCAGGTTAGGTAGCAGTAGTAATAGATACAAATTTACAGTCAATAAGTGATAAAGAATACAAATGTGAAAAGTCAGGTTAGGTAGCAGCAGTAATAGATATGTTTCCATGTGGATGATTAGGCTTTTATTAAGTTCTCTGGCAATAAATCATCCCGGAGAAGATATATTACTGCTTTCTGCAGATTCAAGAAGGTTATCTATTTTCTGCAAAGCCATTTTTATGCAAGCTTGAGTTAAAGATGGAAAAACAAACAACCTGGTATTTACTGGGAGGTACAGGAGCGAAACGCAGTTCCCAAGATCTTAGAAAGGGAGGCTGCTGTGAAAAGCCATCTGTTTACTGTGTCCTCAGCAGGACTGTACAGAAATGTCCCCTTTAGGCAGTGTAGTTATTAACAAATGTAAAGAAGCCGTAAGCGAGTGTTGGAACATGGTTTCAGTCTGTTTTTTTCCTTTTATGGTAAAGCTGCCAACGTAGTGCTTCATTGTGATTTTGTTTGTGATTAAGCAGAGCTAGCTGGTCTATCAAGAACAGAGGGGCATATGACTCTTACAAGAAATCTGGAGGTGTTTGGTGAAAAAGCTAAGCAGACTCCAGAAAAAAAAAAAAAGTGAATTGCATGTTTAGGAAAGCTGGTGGGTTTTAGAAGGTAAATGTAGACCTCTATGCTATTAAAAGTTAAGGAGAAAATTTTAAAATGTCCAAAACATCTAATACAGACATACAGGGGGTGGATATAATAGTCTTCCAGATAGTGTCAGTATTTTTAAAAACGTATTAACCAAAAAGATATTGGAAGCTAGAAGACGTATTTTGTTACTTTTTAAGCTCCAGGAATGATGGTTAAGGAGCTTTATTTGTGCAAGTCATTTTCTTCTGATAGATCTACCCACATAAAGTTGCAGACTCGCAAAATAGGGCACAGTCCTTTCTATATAGAATAAAATATTCCAAAACAGAAAAAGGAGCAATCGAATGGGAGAGCCCTTGACAGACCAGTATCTGCAGCTCAAGTCATAACAGAATAGGATTAGATTTCCTGATATGCTTTATCCTTACTTTCGCAATTTGTTAGAACTGTTGAAGGAAATAGAGTAACACCTGGAATTCTCCTTCCATGAATGTGCACAGGAAGGTTTGTGTGCATGAGGTTTTGCAGGGCGGGCTGCACAACAACGCAGGGCTGAAACCTTCAAGACTGCCAAACACGAGGGAAGTTAGAAGGGGATAAATCCAGTGACAAAGAAGGAAGCTTGCAAGAATACCATGGGATTGTTCACCTATAGAGAACAGCCAAATCACATAGGGCCAATCCTGGAAGCCTTTCAGACTACAACAGAAAACTGAAATCAAATAATTCAGATTTTCTCTCCAAGAACCCTCAAGCAAGTTGCTGCCAGTCAGACAGACACAAAGTGCTGCTTCACCAGAAGGCATCCTTGGAGAGCCAGCAACCACCCAGCAGTCCCTGCTCACAGTTTGAGTCCCTCCAGGACCAAAGGCCCACTATTCCCTCCATTTCCCTCTTATTCCCATTTCAACAGGATTTATTCCCACATGAGGTGCTGGGCTGATCAAGTCCAAAGAAATTCAGTAGCTCAGGCTTGGCTTGCACAGCCTGTTCTGTGTCCTGGAGGGCACTTGGTGCACCTTCTGACCTTCCTAATCCTTCTTCTGCTCTTACATTTCAGCAAAGCTGCCCATACACATGCACTCATGCAAACCCCTGTGGTGGGCCAGTTTATGAGATACCTTCAGGAGGGGTTTTTCACTTTCTGAGGAGCAAAAGAAGGGCAGCAATGGGCAGAGAAAAGTAGTGAGAAAATACTTGGCTTGGGGGAGACTGACTTTTTCTAATGTTCCCTGAGCTCAAAAATTCCACTGGCAATTCTGTATCAAGGAGTCACTTTTATTTTCTTTATGGTATTTATGGGTTTGTGATGCAATATCAATATAGGCCCATGGTTTCTATTTACACAACAGTGTATTTTTAGCAAAAATTCTACCACATTCTCACTTTTTTTAACTTAAAAGAAAGCCTAGCTCATACCCTGCGGTGAAAAATAAACATGGCTTGCAGCTCCTTTCCTCTCAAACATTTATGTGGAAGAGTCCTGCTGGGCTGATTGCTGGCAAAGATCTCCAATAGAACCGTAATGAGTCATTTTGCACCAATTTACTGAATAAAGCAGTTAAGTGGCACCATTTGCCGTGTCAGTGATCGATAAAGCAGTTAATGTCATTGAGGAACTGGGAGTAAAACAGTTGTTTAGTATCAACCCAAGCCATAGCAGAATCCTCTACTGCTTCTCCTAGGCTGGCTGCGGTCCAGGAGGCAATTACAACTTGCAAGCTTAATAGGTTGAATTTATCTCCATTATCTTTATATCGTACAGAAAGCTTGTTTATCTCATGGTACTTATTACACAGAGTGTCAGCAATAGGGGCAAGCGATCAGATAGGGAGCCCTGCAAGTCACCCCACACGCTGAATAAAAGGAGGAAGGGGTTCATGTCTTAACCTCTGACCAGAGGCTGCTCTGGGCTAACACTAGCACTGCATCTGAGGAACAATGCCAAACTGTGCAGAAACACGTGCTTCTGCCTTAATTGTCTGCCTCAAGCATCAGATTTGTGAACTATGCACACTTTTAAAAAATGTACTTGACCTGCCTAGGAATTTATTTTCCTAAGTCAGAAGATTTTTCTACAGTGTGTAAAGGCAGTGTGTGACAGCATCAGTCAAGGAATGGCCAGCTTCAATGGCAGGGTAGGTTGCTCAGAGCCTTGTTCGAGTCCATTTCCAGATAGCTCCAAGGGTGAAGATATCCCACCTCTATGGGCAATCTGTCATAACATTTGATCACTCCCACAATGAAAAAGAAGTTCTACTTCAGAACTGATCACAGAAAACATGCTAGTCATGCATCTTTACATAGAGGGCAAATTGTAAAGCCTCCCGTTAGCACAAGCTTTTCTGGAAGTCTTGCTTCAGTGAAGCTTTACAGATAGTTTAGCATTGTGGAGCCCATGATGAAACCTTGGTGTGTGTTCATTGTCTATCTCAGCCTAGAGATCTTAGACTGAGATCAGCCTTTTGATAGAAAATTCTGTGTTAAAGGTCTGAAGGTAAATAGAAACTGCAACTCCAAAAGCATGAACAGGGAGGAACGCTGCAAGAGCAGGTTATGGGGCTAGGATGCAATCCTAAACCTTGCTGCGGCATTGCAGCGTACTGGACCCTGCTGAGGAGAAACTGCTTACATGCCTCACATAGTAGAAATGGAGATTTTGGCCCACCTTTTTATAAATTTTGATCCAAAATGTGTTTGATGGTCCTGCTCATACTAAGAAGCATGAGGAATGCTTATGTACTTGTTCATATGCTTTTATGAAATATGTGAAGTACCTTGTTTTATTTTATTCTTTGGAGGACATCTTGGAGAAATTAGTTGTCCTCTTGATAAATGTTGTCTCTCAGTCTGAAATGGAGAGTACATTATTCAGGTATTTGAACTGCTCTGCTTTCAAAATTCAGAGCTTTGCATGACCAGCTTAAGACATTCTAGTTTTTGATACCTTATCTGTCCAGACTTTGTCTCAAGTGGGCTGCTAGCCACACTTCATAAACATAGTAAAAACTTGAGTTTCAGGTTTGAAATTTTCAGTTATAATCTTCTTACAGACAGCCTGATCTTTTAGCTGTCCTCATTACAGTTCATCTCTAATGGAATTTACAAAAAATATTCTGAACTCTTAACCTTTTGTTCATTTTTTGTACAAAATATTTCCATTAGAGATGCTTATTTAAATGGAAGGGCAAATTAAATAAGATGTGAACCCAGTACTTTTGACTAATCGTGGATTGCCAGATTTTGGAAGGTCTAGGCTGTTCAATGTAAATCCTTATATTTATAAGTGCTCCTGCCAGGACACAGCCGTTTTCTCTAATTAATGGATTTTCTTCTTTATTCGCAGATCGAGAAGACCAGTCTATCCTGTGCACGTAAGTAAACTAATCTATTTTAGTATATCTTGATATTACAATGTCTGTCTTGATTCAAAATTGATTCAAATTCTGATGGGACTGACATATTCTCTGCTTTCAGTAAGCATGAACCCCAGTCCCAGTAGATTTACCTGTTGATAAAATAAAAAGCAGGTATCAGTGCCATAGGAAGTCTTTAATGCACAAACTTATTTCTTTAAATTGACTTTTTGAATTCAGAGATTCAAGGGTTTACAACAAAAAATTGGGGAGTGTGGTTGTAAAACTGTATGTTTAGAGAGAATGAGGGATTTTAGAGCTTCCTAGAGGAAGATGAGGAACCAAGAAAAGTGAGGAACGCAGAGCATCCCAGATATTTACTGAGCTGCTTCTTGTTTTCAGCTGTTAGTAACTCACCATAACTTCCAATTCAGTTGTCGTTGTAGAAAAGTCCCGTCTTTTATGCCCACGCTGTTGTTTCGTGCTGTCTCACACACTGCAGCTGGAAGGGGGAAGGCTCGGGATCTCCCTGCCGGCAGCGACCACGGCGGGGCCTGTCCGCACTCTCTACGTCATCTCTGTAGGCAACAGTGACATACTAGCTAAGCCGGCCCTGTTTCAAATTCTCTTGGTTCTTCTGCAACCCAGCTTGCTGAAGGCCTCAGCTCCTTGAGCTCTCACCAGCACGGCAGGTTCTGCTGCTGCTCCTGGCTCAGGCAGCGATTTCATTGCAACAGGCTTCTTTGTGCAAACTTACTCCTCCGTGAACTGAACTGGGTTCAGGTTGTCTGTCAAAACGTGGCTACTGACTGGCTGAATATACGTTTATACTACAGTTTTCAAAAAGCACTGCTACTGATCACCAACCATATACGTGAGTGCCACTGCTGACTGGGAAAAAGTCATCACCTAAGAAAAAGTAAAAATTATAGACTGTATCTGGTACCATAAGGGCTAGCATAGCTCTGACCTCTGTTGTGACAAGATTCCATTACATGTAAATATATCAATTAAGAATCTCTCCAAAAATGCATTAATACCGAAAACAAATCTAGAATTGATGCAATGATGACATAAAAAACTGACCATCACTTTCTTCCCAGGATGAAACATGTCATGATAATGAAGATTAATTTAACATATGCATTTCCTCCTTCTATTCCTGTGCTTTAGTTTATTTTTCCATTAGTAAATCTTCAGATCTTCTTTTAGCTTTGGAATATTTGAATTTCTAAGAGAGGGGCTTTCTTTTGCAAATCTATGCAATTTTGTTCATGAAAATCCATTAAAGGATCCACTTCTGACAGCTACCATATATATATATACACACACACACATATATAAAGTATGAAAATACTTTTCATTTGGCCAGCTAAGCTGGAAACATAAGGTGTTTCACACCAGTAACATAAAATAGAGAGAATGAAATGTCTTTACTATTTTTAAAACAGCCACAGTAAGTGATTCACTGAGACATTTAGAACAACTGCTGTATGTTGAGTGGCCATCATGACCCATAGCTTAAAACAGTCCTCATACATGTCTTTTAAACTGAAAAGATTAGTCAAGCTAAAACCAATGTACACAACTTCAACCACGACTGGTTTATCATCCTTGTTGGCCTTATTTGGCTGTACAGAAAGAAGGTTTCCTCCGCTTTCAGCTGGGCAGCTGTCAAGTGGAAACAATTTGCATTACTTTGAAGAATTGCTAAAAATTCTAAGAAATTCTCTTTTTGCCTAAAATATATAACAATAACTGAGGACTTCATGGCTTTGATCAGCTGGGATCTTTTCTTTAAGTATCTGCAGATTCAAACTTTCCAAGGCCTGGTACCTAAATTGTAAAAAATGTAGCTGTAAGAATTCATGTACAAATAGTTGTGGATGCTGCCAAAAACTCTTATGTTTAGTGATGTTACAATGTAGACTCTTGCATTCTTCTACTTATTGCTACCCATATACCCCTTCTTGCTATTCACTTTACGGGAATTCAGCAGGATAGCCAAAATACTGGTGACAAAATGCAAGCAGAAAATGTGCACTTTATTTTTAAGTGCTCCATGCTGTGGGCTTTGTACTACTTCTGGAAAGTTACTGCATTGTTCGTAGGGCTCACCCAGAAACCAAAGGCATGTTTAGTGGGATGCTGAGTACCTTAGGGCTCTCCTGACATGAAGCTGGGTTATAGGTATATCTGAGAAGTAGGAGTGATTCTGTGTTTCTGAGTATAAATATACCCATTGTCAGGCCTTCACCCTCAGCTCATTGAATGTACCTTCATGTGGTTAAGTATTGTTTGCATTCTTTTCCAATCCCTACCCTTTCTGTGATTAGCTGTGGTATGTTTAAAATGCTCCATCTGTCTTTAATGCTCATGGGTTCTAATGCTTCCTCAGCATTCCTGGTCTTCGCTAAACTTTGTTATTTCCTCTACATTTTCTTATTAACTACACACATACTGCCTTTGTTCTACTGTCCTCTGTGCACACATCCTTTCTGCTGTTGGCTCTTTCCTATGGGCAGCATCACTGAACATCCTCTCATGTCATTCCCTGCCAGTTGCTCTCTGTCACTTCACAGTCAGCCTTAAAACCTCACATCCTATCACGCACATTTACAAGCTGCCTCTCTAGAACATAACAAACTTTATACCATGGCTGTGCTTACTAATATATCTGTGGCTGCCTTATTATAACATAAAGTAATGTAACGTAACATAACATATATAATATACAATATACAATACTGCACTATACTGCAGATAGTTTTTTGTTATCTTTTACTTTTTTATATACATGCATTTGGTTTGAATAGCTTCTATCAAAACATGTGGTAGCAGGGTGCTATTTCCAGTTAATTCAATACAGTAACAGACAAAATACTGCGTGAGGCAGTGGCCATCCTGCCCTTTTTCCCCTCTTCCCCTCTCTCTTTTTGGGAAAACTCTCCAGAGCCTCACCCAGCCACACGACCTCAGCCTGCTTTCTCCCCTGACACGTGTCAAGAAGCAGAGCCATGCAGAACGTCCTCCAAACTGCAAAGCCCCATTAGTCAAAAGACTCCTCCACGAGAGAGCTAAACTCTTTTCTTTCCCAGCTCACTAAATCTCAAAGGCTGGAGCTGGCAGGCGTTGCTGCCTGGCCATTCTCCCACACAGATATCTCGTGTAGCTTTAGACCCAGGGTGGAGCTTGGTGCTGAACCAACTCGGCCTCTTTTGGGAATTTTTTTGTAAGTAAACTAGTAGGATCAGTGGGCTGGCTTCCGAGCTGGGTCTCCAGGAGGGTATAGCTGGTCTAGGATGAAGATTTTCATTATCTTTGCACATCTCATACTGCAGGATGAAGCCTGCCAAGCCCTAATGTGATTTAGAGCACCTCATTGACTGCTCTGTGCACAGAGGCTTCCCGCAGCACAAGCACAGCCAGATTAAGAGATGTGTGAACGGTCAATTTTTGTGGTTCATTGCTTACTGAAACAAACGCTGAAAAGAAATTCTGCTGTTACTTTTTAGATGTTTCCAAAAGTGGAATTAAGCTAAGTCTTATATTGTAATATTAATACAGAAAGCATTCAAATCTTCAACAAAAAAATACACCACAGGCTCACCCCACAACAGTGAGGCCAACTTGCTAGTCTCACCTTGTCCTAATTTGGAAACCTTTTCTAACTGGAATAGTTTTCATTTAAGGTGAAGGTAATGGAGTCATGGAGGGTTTAGTAGCTCATGTGGTGCAAAAACTCCATTATAGCTGCGTACCATATATGTGAGCTTATGTGTTTTAAGTCTTGTACTGAATTCCTAAAACAATGCCTGGCAAGAAATGAGGGAAGAATAAATTTAAACTATGCCATACAATGTGAGAGTGGTGTTATTAACAGAGCAAGCCTGTAAGCCTAGTAGACCCTCTTGCTCTTTGAAAGCCAAGGAGTTTCTTAGGAGGAAGACACATATGGGAAGTAGATTAAGTACTTGGGTGGATCAGAACTGTGCAACAGGACCTGGTTTTGATCTGTTTTTTTTTGGTGTTGCCCATCTAAGCTGGGTGCAAAGAACAGCACTGGCAGTAACTGTGCTGCCTCTATAGCAGGCTGATTGGAGATGCTTCAATTAAACAAATCATCAGTCTACTCTCAAAAGATCATGATTAGGTAACAGCATTTATATGGTGAAGTCCCACTTTGAAATTTAAATTAAGTGTAAAGACAGAGTAAAATGGGCACTCAGAAGAGAGGAGCAGATGCCTCCTGAGAGGAACCCCATTCTGTATGGTCCACGCCAAAACCACTGAAAGATGCTTGCAAGAAAAAGACGCATCTTTAAAAATTCAGTCACTGAGCTCAAGAGAGCATGTAGATTTTAAACCAGGTGGGATTCCTCATACCACCTCACAATGAAAGTTGTTTTGCCACCTGAGAAATGATGGTGCTTCAAGGCAGATGCACAGACAAAACCTAGCATGACCAATTCTGTTGCAGCCCAATAGTTACAGGAAGAATTTCATCCACCTGTGAAGCAAACTAAGAGATTTGCATGCTCTCCTCCTCCCAGGTCCTTCCCTTTGTAAGCTTCTTGATGTTTAAAGGCAATGAACCTGATCTAGCCATTCCTCCTCATTAGTTTTTAAACACACGGTATTTTATCACTGAGATGAAATCTAGACCTTGTCATATAGCTGTGATGCATCCTTCAGAGTATGAGGGCTACTAACATTTAATGGATACTTGTTTATCAGACCCGTCTATTGTCATGGACATTTAAAAATGATCTGATGTGTTGAAAAACTAGATGTATTCATTGGCTATGGACATTATTCTTCATTACTGATTGGCCTTAGAGATTTTTTTCCTACTTGTAGCTCTTGAGATCCTGTCTGTTTCCCATTTCATGTTGAAGCATTTTCATTTCATGTTGAAGAACTTTTTATTGTCCACTTCAAAAGGACATTAAAGCCTCAAAGTCTATCTGCAGAAAATAGCAAAACCCTCAGCCTGTGCAGGAGCAAAGAGTTAAGGATGAAAGTGCAGAACAAAATGTTAAGTAAATTAAGCATTACAGTACGGTAGGATAATTACAAGGAAAATGATGCCATATATGGTAATACTCACAGGGATTCAGGGGAAAGCCAAATGATGGGCACAGTTGCCCTGGGAGAAAGGAAATGCAATTCAAGTGATGAACTACAAATAACCTTTAATAAAACAGAATAGTTCAAAGCCCGGGGTTTGTTTGAGGAAAGTTTTTTTTACTATTTTTTTCCAAAGAAACAAAGTTGTAAGGTAGATTTATTTGAAAACTTCGTATGCATGTGTCTTCAAATTGGTGTGCTTGGTTTGGAATTGTTCCCAGGACACTTAATTTTTATCAATAAAACATGGAAATGTTTCAGCAATGAAGCCCAGGCAGAAATGAATCCAACCTCTGAATTGTGCAAATTAACCCAGGTCTCGTGAAAAGCAGCATATTTATCTCCATTATTTCTGGTTAAAACTCTAAAAGCCATTTCTCATCATGCCGTACCTCAGGAATTGTTTCTGGTTTCCTAAGGTTTACATCAATGTCATCCTGTCTTGAAAGTTCTGTCCAACACTTGCTCATATTTTTTATGTCCATTTATCACTGGTCCCTTGGTAGGGAAAATTAACTCCTATATTTCCTAATTAGGAAAAGAAGCAGAACTGCAATGGATCTAGCTAAATAGTTTCAGTTTCAAAAGAGCTGACAAATATCCATGGGATTTTTGAATGTATTGTTCTTTTATTTTAATTTAAATGCAAAGACAAAGAGGTTTGACTTCCATTTAGACTGTTGCCCTCCTCACAGCTCTAGCTTGACGCAGTTGAAAGAACTAGTTTGTTACATCCACACCCACTGTAATGCCCTTTTTGACTGCTGCAACAGGACAGTATAAAAGCATTTTTGTCTATATAATCATCAGAGCCAAAGGTATCTAGAAGACATGAGATGATGTAATGTGACACTTGGAGAGGGAAAAGTAGGCTGGGAATGTTCTTCTGAGAAAAGACACTAAACCGGGCCCTTGTACCTATACTTTGAAAACCAGTATTTTACGTTAAGAGAGGGCTTAAGAGTTGTAAATAATTCCAATCCTGGCAGTCCTCCGGGAGGTGGAAAGTTACCAATGCTTTCCTGCTTCCCAGGGGACACTGCATGGAGCACAGCCAGGATGTCGATTCTGCTGGTCAGACACATCCCCACATGAGATGTCCCTTACTACTCGGTTAGCAGGGACGCCCCAGGCAGTCCCAGCTCCGGTCCCTCTGAATTCAAGGAGTGTTTGAACAGATGAGGCAGGATCATTCGCTTATTCTCCAGCATGGATACAAGCTATTAGTCTACTTTAATGCAAGAGTTTCAGAAGAGAAAACTATTGGATTACTGCTGATGTTTTTTCTTACTGCTGTACCACATCATAGTTAATGCTGTATTTTTTGGTCTTAAAATACAAGCAGACTCCTTGCCAGCTACGCTTCTCATAAATGTTCAGATGCTGCCAAACCAAGACAAACTGCTGTTCAAAAATGCATCATGTTTTAGAATTGCCTTAAATGGCCCAAGGTCCAGTCAAAATACTAACGGGACAGAGATATCGCTCTGATAACGCGTTCTTTGCATGCTGAAGTCAGGTGGATTTGGAGAGATGGTGTTCTGGGGTAAATACTAACTGAGCCAGGCACTTTCCAGTCCTGTTTTTATATACTAAATACATCACATGGCAGGAGCCCACTAGTTACCTACCTTCTTTTGTGTTATTTTCTTTCCCCTCAGAGGTGAATCTGGTGCTGGCAAGACAGAAAATACCAAAAAGGTCATTCAGTACCTGGCTGTTGTTGCTTCATCACATAAGGGCAAAAAGGACACCACCATCACTGTAAGTGAGCTCTTCCGTATTCAACTCTTCTTCAAGCCTGTTAGGACTGTACTGAGCCGACTGTGCTAACAGCAAGTCAACATCCATGGCTTGCCAAACAGTCGACATATTAAGAGTACACAATTACGTCACAGCTCTGTGTTTATGGAAAAAAGCCTTTTGTTTGACACCCCTTAGGCATCAAATCAGAAAGTACTTTGCTAGAAGAGAAATATTCATAGTTTTCCATATGCATAGCACCTATTTATATCCTAGCATGAAGGCCATGAAGTCTGCAAGGGCTCGGGTCCTTATTTTACCCTTGGCCCCTGGCAATTAAGAAGTTTGGGAAAGCCTTTAACTAACACGTTGTCCAACTGCATCACAAAAATGTATACCAGCATTTAAACTTCAAAAGTTTTGATTGGCTTTGTTAACAAAAAAGTTTTCTTAGACCCAGTATAAAACTTGCCTTTTCTTTTGACTCCTCTGTTAGAAAGAACAATTTCAAAAGGCACATTTTTTAAAAAGTTTGTTTTCTTCTTTGTTCCTTCAAAGTTTGTAATAAACTTGCCTTAGTGACTAAAGTTTGCTTTCTTGCTCTGAACCATAATATGAGCTTATACCTGCCCAGTTGCTGGAGATGATCAGTGTGATTGAGGCTCTCAGCTGCCTTTGCTGTTTCCAATGATACAACTCCAGGTCCTGCGTCATTTCCAGCCTTTTGAATGTTACTCAAAAACTTCTGCAAAAAAAATGTAGCAATTCACTTCCATGACAAAACAGGTTTAATTCAGGAAGATGTTTCAGTGTGTCTCAAATGCAAGACCAAGTTCAAAATAAGTAACCAGAAGGGTAGCAGGAAATGAAGCAAAAATCTCATGACCACACCTGTGCTGGGTCTTGCAGCTAATCTTGCCTACCCTGTACGCTGGCAGACAGAGGACTCCAGATGACATGCGTGGCCTCTCCCACCACAGATAATCGTTGTTTGTGCACAGCAGATTCTGCTCTGGGGCAGGGGAGGCAGCAGCTGTCCCTTTGGGTAGTATTTTCTAGAAATCTGTGATTAAATTTAGTGGAAACATTCCAAGACTAAAAGCATAGTTTTCCTTTGTTTATGCAAAAAATTTATTTCTTCCTACTGAGTCCCGTTCAGTGGCTGGAGGAAATGCATTTATGATTTCAAGGCCATTCCTAATGGGCATGTAACTGCAGATGCTGCTGACTCCTCTGGGGAATTATGTGAGTCTCAGGATCAAGCTGGCCCTAAGACAGACCTGAAGGAAAATATCTACCAGATGGGAGCTGAGAGAAAGTCTTTGTTGTTCTGTAACATGCTGACAAACAGTAACTCAGTGACCAGGACTACTGACATTGCAATTTCAGCCCTTAAAAATTAACGAATAGCAAAATGCCTTAGTTGCACCAGAGAACTGGGGATTTACCATAAAAATACTGTTCTTGTCTGGCCCTGGGAGATTAACTTGGGAATGGACCCAAATCCCATCTCTTTGCTTCGGGGTTTTTATTTCTTCAGTTAAAATGCTCTATATATGTTAACAGTATTTGTACTCTTGGTATGTCTGCAACAGATTGTTTTTATTTGTATTCCTGGTTTATTTGCATGGAAACTGTATATTGGTTATTTTAATACAGGAAAAACAATAAAAATGTCTGTGTAATGGAAATGATACTGACACTTGTTTTATACCACGTTATTCAATACAGCAAGGTCCATCTTTTTCTTACGTGAGTAACTTAGACTGTTTGATGTGTGTTTAAGGCACTGAGTGTAGATCTGCATGCTATTGTTGCACCTCGAAAACTTAAGAGAGATTTCATTGAAATATGTTGTATGATGTGATAAAAAGCAACAATAGCGCCAAATGCTCTCACAAATCAACCCTAACTGTGTCAGGCTCCATGGTAAACAATGAGGTCTGACACAGGCAGGGTCATCTTTCGAATATCACTCTCTTCTATATGTGTGTGTTCAAATTGCCATAGTTTGAATGACATTTCCCACGATCCTGAAAGAGCCACTCAGCCTGAAATTCAGCAACGTGATTTCTGAATGAAAATACCCAAATGCTTTCCGTGCTTCAGGTTGAACTTTCTAGGACTGTTGTGAAATAATTCCTAAACCTCACGGTGTTGGATTGATTTGTATGGCTGCATGCTTTCCATTCGATATTGCTTTCAATTTTACATTTTCATGTAACTGTTGAGAATTGTTCACGTCTGCGAAAGTTAGCATGTTCTTAGCTTGCTGCTACGATGTGTTACTGAGCAATTCTCACTGCAGCGTGTGGCTGCAGATGCGACATGGCAGTTTCTTACCGGCCCTCACAGGCCCTCCTGTACTGCGGTGTGCCGTACCAGCACACCAACGCTTTGGGAACATCTCAAGTTTGCTGGCATGTTCCTTCTGTTTCTGTGCCACGCAAATGGGGTTTTTAAATTTTTTTTTTAATGGAGTTTTTTTTCCCCCATTCTGACTGCTGCCTCTCAGATTTTGGCTATGACAGAGGGCAATGTGTTGCCCCTTAGTTAATTTAGCACTTCATTTGACAAGCTCTCTGCAAAAAAAACTAATTGATTGCTGGCATAGGCAACTCGGTGGAATTCAGTGGACTTAGAGCTGCACACAACGCTGTTAACTTGGAGCCACAGTTTTATAGCCCAAACTTACGGTGTAGTTCAGTTCTCACTAGAAGCAGGTGGTATCTGTCTCGGTTTAGCAGACAAGACTCTGTTTCAGCTATCACCATCCGATTTCAGCAACACCCTTCACTTACAGTGGAGTTTTTAAGTCTACAGAGTGTAACTGGAAAGAGTTGCTCAGTACAGAGAAACTTCAGGAACTTTTAGGAATTCATTACTTATTCTAGGACTCCTGTATTAGCTGGTTGGGGGATCTTTCTTCCCTCTTCCTTCAACTCTCGGGTATTAATTTTTGGGGGATTTTTGGTGGGGTTTTTATTTTCCTTTTTTCAAAATGCAGTCTTGATACATGCCTTAGCTCTCAAAAGATCTATGCTCTCAGGAAGGTGCTCGTTCTCCTGTCTCGTGACCTTGCACATAAGTTTAGCCATTTATTAACAATTTTTTGGTTTTTAATGATATTTTTGAGGCAGCTCTCATCATTGCCACATAAGTTACAAGACACTCAGGAATGGTGTTTAGAAAAAAAGTTACCAGTTTTGCATACTAATTGGGAAGCATTTTCATTTGCCAAATTATTTCCCCTAGATTTAACCTAAACATTGCCTTATTTTCTTATTAAAATTATTTAAATTATATCATATTATCTATTAGAGACTTTTTCCTTTTCAGGGTGAGTTATCTGAAATAATGCATATTACTGCAGAGTAGTTCTCAAAGAATAGGATGACAAGAAGCAAATGTGAAAGTGAGTGACCTCATAGGACCGAGCTGAATGAAAAATTCTAAAAAGCTTTTCAAAAAAATTCATAAGGAAAGGATTTTTTTTACTTAATTGATTTGTTTAGAAATAGGAGTATTAAATGCATGCTTGTTTCATTGCATGATTTGTTTCATTAGCAATTACCAATCACAATTAACAATATAATATGAAGTTTGTGTGTTTGCATGAGAATTCATTATCCTAGTTTGAAATAAATCAATGCATTTCCATATTTAACCTAAATAGCCTTGCATGGATCATTATTAATAGACTTGATGAAATCTGCTTTGTAGCTTTGTGCTGCATTACATTAAAATGATTTTCAGCAAGTTACTCTAATTACTTCGTCATTTGCTAGCAAAGGATCTCAATAAACTAACTTGAAAAAGACATGCTAGAAGTTCCTTTAAGAATATCCCTTCTAAAAATGATATTGAACTGGAAAAAAAAGAATTTGACATTGAATGACCCTTTTTTTTTTTAAGAAAGGCCAGTCATGATGCTAAACAGATTAATAGGCTTTGATCTGTCACGGGCAACAGGGCTGGAAAAGGGTCATGTATACAGGATGGCAGTCAACTGCACAAATATATAAACACAAAGATTAACATAGAATGAAAACAAATCCACATGAAGTGCAGTATTCAGAAAAAAAAAAAAAAGCTAGAGGCTTAAATTCTCTTTCACATTTTTCTCCAGTGTACATTTGTTGGTTTTAATTAAGTAATTATGAAGTTTAGGGTTAACTGTATCTGAATGAATTTTAGGGTGAGCTGGAAAAACAGCTTCTACAGGCAAACCCTATTCTTGAAGCTTTTGGAAATGCCAAAACTGTGAAGAACGACAACTCCTCCAGATTCGTAAGTAGAAGAAATCCAGTTGGGTCTATGCTGGGGGAAGGACAGCATCCTTTACAACACAGTGTGCAGACTGTGGCCCTCATCAGTGCTTCTCTCTAAGGAGCATCTTAAAACTAATCCCTTAAAAACAGTTTAGAATTCCTCTCCGAAATAGGAATTTGGCCTCATAGAAGATTAAAGATCAAGCTCAAACTTGACAGTACCCGTGTTCTCTCACAATTTAGCAATTTATGTGTGGTCTTCCAGAGCCAATTCCTGTTCCAGGACATATCTACCTTCACAGTATTTGCAAACAAAGTCTGTGCTTTCTTTTTCTTTGCACCACTGTTGAGCATATATCTCATAAGGTGTGATTGTTACTTAGCAAGAGTGGTTAATACATTAAATTAAAAACTACAGGAGAAAAAGAAAAAAACAGTCATAGAGGTTAAAGTTAGAATGATGTAAGCTGAGGGCTGTCACTATCTGATGACACCTTTTTCTGTGAGTGCTGGCAGATGCTTATTTTCCCTGCAGACCCTCCTCTCCTACCTGTGCTCTCTCCCTGCAAAATTCAGGGATCCATGCAGATGAAGCTTAACAGAGGGAGTTACGCAGATCCAATGCTATTCCCTCACTGAACTCGTGGAAAACTAAGTAGAAAATAGATGTTAGAATATCCCCAGCTTCCAAAGCCTGGACTCCTTTCCACCACTCTAAGTGCCTGAACAAAACGTGGGGGCAAATCTCTGCAGAGGAAACATCAGAGAAGTTCACTTCCTTTCAGGCTTTTCCACGGGTTGTGCTGGCAGGAGGGAATCAAGCTCTTAAGAGGATGATGTACATGTCTTATAAACAGGCTAAATACTAATGTTGGAAAATCTGCAAGAACAGCCCAATCTAGATCTTCTTTTCATTCACAGGGCAAATTCATCCGCATCAACTTTGACGTGACAGGCTACATTGTCGGAGCAAACATAGAGACTTGTATCCTTTTCAGTGAGCGGCACTGGAAGCTGGCTAGGCTGAGCCAAAGGAAGTAAGATAAACAAGCTCCACTGCATGTCTAAGAAAGGCAAATATTGCTGGGGCTGGTATAAACAAAGATGGAGGGAAGTTGCTCCATTTATGCTGATACCAGCTTCTCCATTTGTCTTGCTCTTATGTTTACATTTTTAGGTCTGTTTTCTCAGCTATAGGGAAGTGTGCTATTTCCAATGTACAGCTTCAGAAAATGGAAGCACCATACCTAAGGCAATGGTAGGGCACGTTAAAAGGAGAGTCCCAATAATACGATAATGGGAAAAGATTGCTTTGCGGTTAAGGTTGCATGTGATTTTGAGAGCCATGCCATCGTTATGTTTCATATCAGTGTGATCCTGCACGGGTCACTCCAGTTCCCTGTGGCCTACATTTCTAGCTGCATAAAAAGGTCTGAAACTTTACTGTTTCTTACTGGTGCTGTGACAGGCATTTCAAAAAAAACCCGAATGCTTGGTATTACCACTGCAGTTTACCCAGGAACTTGGAGCATGCTTACCAGTTTTTAAGTCCCAGTTTAGCACTTTGTCCTGGTCCTGACTGCATGTTGGGATTTAGTCCAGATGCTTGTACCATCTCATCTTCAGTCCTGTGCACCCTGGCTTCTGTAAGGGATGGATCCTGAGCCTTGCAGACTGATTAAGCCCGTGGCTGCACATGCCCTTCTGTTTAGGTATCTTAAACGTCAGATATGTTCTACTGGGACAGAGGCATTCCAAAAACCAGCATTGAGAATAACTTGCTATGGTAGAAGTCTATATAATACCTAGTATGACAGCTTTCTAGTTCATGTCTGGAGAACTGAAGGGTCATTTTAATAAAAGTAATACACTTTTTCCTTCTACCCCTCTGAAGACTTTATATTAATAAGGACAAGAGAGACAGGAAAAGTGAAGGAACATGGCGCAGTCAGAAGAGCTGTCTTAGAGTCCTTACAGTTCCTCTCCCTTTGTCAAATCAAGGGACAGTTTATCCCAAAATTGCCTTGATCTCTGCCTATTTTGTTAAACTGCCATGGTCAGAAGTTACATGTTCTGGAAACTCACTCAACTAAAATGAAGTAAATATTTTGCCGGTGCTGATGCTCCAGGGAGCATCAAGCGTTAGGTATTTCCAGAGAACTTGTCTGCTCTGGATGCTAAATACTGCCTTGCTCTTTCAAATTACACACTCAGAGCAGTGAGCTATGTATCAGTAACCTCCATGTATTTTTTCAGGAAAAGTACAGACTTTTCAGAGAAATTCAGCTTAGGCTGACTTTGCTTGCCAAGTACTGTTGTCTCGTCCCTTGGTTATGCTTATGATTCAGTGTGTTTCAATGAGCAAATTAATATGTAGCTAGATTCCTCAGTGCTGCGTTGCTCATCTTTACATAGAGGAGATGCTTGCTCCAATAAAAGAGAAAGAAAGATGCGGTTATAAAGAAGGACCTTAACTCTTTGATATAGCATCAAACAACAAACAGTTTATCTTTCTGCTCTTATTTTGACAAGTGATATTTAGAAAAAATCAGGTTTTAATTTTTTTGGTCTTAACTGAAGTTTTATCTATAGCACTATAGCTTTTAAAGAGTGAATCACTGACTGATGTTGAAATAATTACACTATTGCCAACTTCATTTTTAATAGTTTATAGTCACAAAAATTGACCGTAAACAAAGTTTGCTTTTACACCTGCAATACTAGCTTCAAGAGCTTTTTTTTCTAGCAGCCCCACCTTATGTTGAAAGAATCATATTGGTAATTGATTTTAAAAGTGGTGTGAATCATATTGCGAATACTATTTCTATATATCTGATTTTAAAAGCATTTATGTCTATTGTGGTGCTTATTACCATGATTACGAGCATTTACCATACAATAAGAGGTAGGGAATTCATCTACTCATTGTGACGAGAATCATACCAATACCAGAGCTCCTGCCACAAGATTAGATGCATATTTATGCTAGACAAGTTGTGGCAAATATTTCAGCAGTGCTATTGATGGTTCTGAGGCTGATGGCACAACTAATGAAGAACTGAAATATGTTATTGATTTTTTTTTAACACACTTGACAAACAGATTTGCTTGAAAAATCCCGTGCTATTCGTCAGGCTAAAGATGAGCGAACATTTCATATCTTTTATTATTTGATTGCTGGAGCTTCTGAAAAAATGAGAAGTAAGTTACTTGCTAATGATTCTTAGATCTCATTGAACAGTCTGAGCAATGGCTTACTTAAGTAATTTATCTTAACTTCTTTAATTGTATGTCATTCAAACCTTTCTATAAATAAATGGCTCTTTAGCTACGGAAAATAATTGTCTCAAGCGAGTTATATGAAAGCTTCAATTAACCTGTTTGATCCAGGTTGTTTGCAGTTTACAGGATGTTTCAATTTACAGGAGATGTAATCTTTGTCAGATCCCATCTTGACTGATATCGAGAAGACAAATAGGGAAGAGTTATTCATTATTTTTTACACAAAAGAAATTGAGGTTCTCAAATAAAATATTGGATGTGGGTTTAAAAGAAATGAAGATAATGTCTTTCTCACAGCATATCATTACACTGTGAAACCCATAGCTTCAGAATATTGAGAAGGTGAAAAGTCTAAGTGAATCAAAAAAAAGGATTAGACATAATATATATTGGAACATCATGGTTCAAATATGACATCTTTCCCTAAATCACTTGTTGCCAAAGAATGTATAAAGAAACAGATAACTCTGTATTTTCCCTGGTTTTGATGTTCCTTACTTAACAATCTGTTGTTGGCAACAGCAGATGGCTGAGAGTCTTTTTGTACTGGCCTACTATGGTTGTTACCTGGTTTCGTTCTTATTATTACCCGATATGAATCCCCACAGGGAGAGGTGTAATTCTGAGTAGGTTATGCACGGTGTTGAAAGAAAGACTTTTGGGAAGAATGGCTCAGGTGCAAAAATCCTCTGAGGGACAGAGACATTCTCCAGTTACTAAAGAAAACTGGAAACTTAACACAATCAAGCTTGCTAAATGAAGAGTTATTTTGAAAACATTTATGCACCACAAAACCCTAAACTCCTCATACAAGCAGAGTTTTCCTTTGGAGAAAACACTGGGTTTTTTTCCTGTTGTTTGTTGGGAGAACTCGCGAACCAAGAGCATTAAGTTGATGCACTTAAGTAAAGCTTTTCTTCTTTGCTTTTTAGATGATCTGTTGCTGGAAGCCTTCAACAATTATACCTTTCTATCTAATGGCCATGTGCCTATTCCTGGTCAACAAGATGATGAGATGTTCCAGGAGACCTTGGAAGCCATGACAATTATGGGCTTTACTGAGGAGGAACAGATAGGTGAGAATTGTTAGCGAGATTGTATTCAAGCTGTACATCTGCAAGTGACACTACATATAGAGACACAAATACATAGAGGTTAATTCTATCCAGAATAATCACTTTGCAAAACATGCATATGAATTAAGATTCTACATTCATGTGAGAAAATTACGATTATTTAGATTTTATGTCCATGTTTCTCTGGAGAAGTATGATCTCGCATGAACCACCAACTGGAAGATTCTAAATGTACTTATGTTATTTAACCTCTTTGCCTCTTATTTCCTCTGTGTAGAACTATTACCAACCAATACCTAGCTACTATTTCTAGGAAGTACCCTATGAATTAGTGCCTATAGATTTCCCTCCTTCTTGGGAGGTATTAGATGAATTAAACCATAGATGTCTCAAAGAAAGAGAACGAAGGTTCTCTCATAAGGTAAAGTTTCTCAAGCACAGATTTGTTTCTACCTCAAGAAAAATATGGGAACTCAGTTCTGTGTGATCAGGAGAGACACAAGATTAAGGCAGGATCTAAACACAGGATCAAGATCATATAACACAAGCAGCATGGTCAGAGCCAGTAACAACAAGCAAACTTAACTGGTGGCAGCACAGTGCCTGAAGACAACATAAACCAGGAGCAGGAATCCGGAGGAGGACAGCAGGGGCTGAGAACAGACTGACAGTGAAGGCACTGAAACCGCTGTCATAGATCCATGACACAAAACGCTACCAGCCTCCCTAAAATTATCGCCACCTTTGTATTAAACAGGGTGATGCTTCAGGAGGTCTTGTGAGTATTAGGGTGACTGTTCTTGCCTTGCAAGGGGATCTAATCATGATCTACTGCTTTTAGGCTGTTGTTAGAAAAGTTCTACTTAAAATTACTGCAGGGGCCTACCTTTTTCCATTGCTGCAGTGGGTACTGGTGGGAGCAGCTGAAGACAACAATGAAATCTCTTTGCAAACCACCTCTTTCAAAGGTTTAAATGGGCAGCACTTGCTGGAAACACAGTGAAAGACATATCGAAGAATCACCACCTACGTTGGAAAATAGAATATATATCACCAAAGAGAAATCATCTCTGCGATGCACAGGGCAGCTCTATACTTAAATACGGATCAAATAAAAAAATTGTCGTAATATTCTGCTGTCCATCTGAATGAAGAATTGCAAGGCTTTTTCTTATAAGCCATAAATTCCAGAGATCTGCTTGTAGGAGCACTCCTGACTCATTTGAATTCCACAGCATCAGTGAAGTTGTCAGCATGCAAATGTACTATAATACACGGTGTTTTGAAAGGTAATTTGTGTTTACGAAAGGGAAGATTTCTCACCAGAAGAACTCCTCACATACTCAGAAGAGACTACTGAATTCAAGCCAGCTCTAACAACAGTAATGACCATTTAAAGCCATTTTTTCAGAACTTTCCAACAATTAGCATGAAAAAGTTGCTAAATACTCTGATTTAATTTTGAAAGAAATGGAACAGGCTCAAACAGCTCATATTGGTATTCACTGATTCAGAGAAAAGAGAAACAAAAGCAAAGAGCATGAATCAATAACTACAGCATCTTGAAAACGTGGGCCTGCCAGAGACATCTATCAGTGTAGCTTTTGCCCCACTCTGTTCCTGGGAGGTTGCAGGGCTTCAGCTGGTGCACGCCAGTGTGCATTGTCCACGGAGGAAAATGGCCATGCCCCAAGTGACACCTGGTGGCAGAAACACCATCACTTGAGCTTCGGACCAGCTGTGGCAGCCGGGAATAGAGCTCCACCACATCCCACCCCTGCATCAGTGACTGAGGGATACTGAGAAAACATGTCTTGCCTTGCAGCACAGCAATGCAAATCTCAGCCTTGGTAAATTCAGATGATGTTACTGATGAAGACTGGTTCGTTCATCTGGCAGGGCACATGTGTTGGTGTCGACAGCAGCATGCGCCGTTACAACAATAGGACTTGTTTTATTACTGTCTGAACCTCTTTGATTTCATGCTCTAAAATATAAGCCCATTAGGATACTCTTCTTCTCCTGTGTAAGTTTACCAAATAAACAAATAGAACTCCCTAGAATCATACAATCTCATCTGTAACATATCAGTAGATTTTACTACTTGAAGTTAGGCAACATCACGTTTATATATATTTTAGTAATCAAGCATTAATCACTTTTCTGTACTTTGACACTAATCCTTCAGTGATTTGTGTACAATTGATTTTAGTTGCACAACTAAATACCCATGTGTTCCTGCATAACTGGAGCTTCAGAAGTGCCACACGTTTTTGCATCTGCTGGTTATTCATAGATATTCTGTTATTTTCAAGACAGAGACACAGATTGTCAAGTGACTGAGCAAGGAAAATGCTAACAGGCCACCCTGAGTGCAAGAAGAATTCCTGAGACCTGAGGGTCTGCCTGGGGAGCCAGCACCACTTGGCTTGAAGATGCTCATGTTCCCAGACTGGCCTGTTTACTCCACTGCACAGACTGTTGTCAGCTCATGCCTAGAGTTTATGGCACAGTCTTTTAAAGCAAATCCAGCTCTTTCCATAGAGGCACAGACTACCATAGTCAATAGAATGAATTTTTGTTATTGCAGAGAATAGAGCTTTCAAAATGTGTCTCTTCTGTTCCTCATCTATATTATCTGTTTCTCTTACAGCTATACTGAGGGTTGTTTCATCTGTTCTGCAACTGGGTAACATTGTCTTCAAGAAAGAGAGAAACACTGATCAAGCTTCTATGCCAGACAACACTGGTATGATTTGCCACTTAAAAAATCTAGTTAAAATTAAGAAATTAATAAGACAGCAGCTGAGTAAGCACTCTTTGTCAGTATTTTTTATTTAACTGTTATTACACATGAACGTCACAGGCTTTAAAAGATATACCATACTTAATATCAGATCAATTATCATTACCTTTTCTAGTAATCTTGCATCCATAAATTGAGGAACAGTGAATCGGCTGCTTGGATCATTAATAATACTTTTATGGCAATTGGCATCTCCTGTGTGTACAACAGAGGAACTTTTAAGGAAGATAAATAACTTCACATACTTACTGAGCTACTCGTATTCACACTTGCTGACCTGCTAAGAGAAAATTCCATCTGAAATAAAATCTCACTCTTTTATTCTAGCTGCACAAAAAGTGTGTCACTTGATGGGCATTAATGTGACAGATTTCACAAGATCTATTCTAACCCCAAGGATCAAAGTAGGACGAGATGTTGTTCAGAAAGCTCAGACCAAAGAGCAGGTATCTATGCAGTCTGCTCAGCTCTCCTGAAACTCTTCTCCTTTTTCTTTTTTTTCTTACATTTTGTCTAAAGGGAAATGTCAGATTTCTGTCTCATTATCTCTACATAAATTAGCAGCTAATTGAGTTTCTTCTTTCACTTATAGTTTTCTCCTCTTTTTTTCAGGCAGACTTTGCCATAGAGGCTTTGGCCAAGGCAAAATTTGAACGTCTTTTCCGTTGGATTCTTGCTCGTGTAAACAAAGCTCTCGATAAAACAAAAAGACAAGGTGCTTCCTTCTTGGGGATCCTTGATATCGCTGGATTTGAGATTTTTGAGGTATGTACTGTGGGTCACAAGTTGGTTGCATTCCTTATTATCATGTAGTGGTTTGGACACAGGATGACCAAAAAAAAAATAATCAAAGTTAAGAGCCACAAAAACAATTTAGTTCTTTCAAGCTGGCTAACAGCTCATGGCCAACACCACCCACAAGCCTATGACACCCAGCTGCTTGCCCTTCCCTTGGGCAGGAAGGGCTGGGTGCTGGCAGCAGGCTCCTAATGGGCTTCTGTGGGGCTTGGTGTTTAGAGCCAGGGTCTGCTTTTTATGGTTTGTTGAATAGGTCTCAGTCGCAAAGATTGAGAACTTACTGAGTTATTGAATTATTGTAATATGTAAAAAGAAATAGAAGAAGATAGTAAATTTCATCTTGTCATTTAACTTCCCTCTTGAAGGTCCCTTTCTAACATCAGGAATTCACTTTTTTTCCCCTCTTCACAGATCAATTCCTTTGAGCAGCTGTGCATCAATTACACCAATGAGAAGCTTCAACAGCTTTTCAACCACACAATGTTTATATTGGAGCAAGAGGAATACCAGCGAGAGGGCATTGAATGGAATTTCATTGACTTTGGCCTTGACCTGCAACCTTGCATTGAACTGATTGAAAGACCGGTAAGATTGTATCTCTAGAGGTGGTACACTACACAGGTGGCACCAGGGTCAGTTATGTATCAGTACAATACAAGAGCTGTTTAAGGTATTTCAGATCCTTTGTTGCCTGGGATGTCTGGTACCATAAGGGATAAAGAAGGTGGTGCTCACTCTTTGTCTCTGCCTGTGATGATACTGATCTGATACTGTTCACATTGCAGACCAACCCTCCGGGTGTCCTGGCTCTGCTGGATGAAGAGTGCTGGTTCCCCAAAGCTACTGACACATCCTTTGTGGAGAAACTATGTCAAGAACAAGGCAACCATCCCAAATTCCAGAAGCCCAAGCAACTCAAAGATAAAACCGAGTTCTGTATAATGCACTACGCAGGAAAGGTACTGGACAGATTGAGTTATTCTGAATTAGAGAACTTTGATTCTCTGATGACCAAATGGTAAAAAAAAGAAACAGTCCAGTACCCACGTTGATAAGGGACAGCTTTAATGATATAATGTATATATTAAGTGCTTTAATTACATGATAAAGGAAATAAGATTTGCAAAAGATGCACAATTGTGCGAAACTCACATGAAAACAAAAATAACGAGCACTGGGGTTACTGAAAATTCAAGTAACTCAGATTCCTTTCTAGCAAGTAGTTTTTTTTAAAGTCAGGGCAGGTGCCCTGCCATGGATATGTCTGCAAGAAGCTTTTCAGCTGCTAGTACGTGTGAGAATAAATACTCAGCTAAGCTCTCAACCATAGAAAGCTTATCACGTTACTATTATTTGTGTGATTTTGTGTTAATACAGTGCCCTGTGTTCTCGGACAGTCCAGATTTCTTTATTAAGATCAGATTTTTGATGTAGCATTGTTTCCTGCAGGTTACCTACAATGCAACTGCCTGGCTAACAAAGAACATGGATCCGCTAAATGACAACGTGACTTCTCTGCTGAACCAGTCTTCAGACAAATTTGTAGCAGATCTTTGGAAAGATGGTATGAATTGCAACTCTAAACCAGTAATGTGGTTTAAAGGGAGAAACTTCTACTAGAACTTTTTGACAGCTGTCCCTTGCTGGCAGGACACAAGTGTGAAAATTATAAGCATAGAAGAGACTGAACTAAGAAACAAGAATAATGTGTTCTAAGGACATATTTATGGAATGCATCATTAGATAGTTTTAAGCACTATAAAAAATTCCTTACTTAATATTATTCAGCAAGAGAATAAAAATTATTCATTACACTGTTATAACATTGCTGAATATGTGATACTGTAGACCTCATTTAACAGAGGTTATTGTTGTGGTTTATGAATGACTTACCTTACACGCTCCTTTCCCAGCAGTCCTGCACAGTTCTCTCCAGAGATGTATAATCTCAACTAAATTCCATCAGAAAAATGTCTGCATGCATATAAAACACTTTGTTTTTTAAAAGATTATAGGTATCAGTAACACATATACTACAGTGTATTTACTACATGGACATAAATGTGCAAGCAAACACCTGCAAGGTGGCTCTGAATTATCAAATAACTGAGGGAGATTATTAGCCAGACTTTGAGAACCACTGAGTAACAGACGGGAGTCAAGAGATACTGTTCCTGGTTCTGACACCAATCTACTAATGGGATATTTTGCAGGGTTGTCCTTTTTAGAGTAAACATAAAATAAAATATATTCTGTGTATTCACTTGCTCCATTCTATCACTAGTTAACAAAGATCCTCATTTTCACATTTGACAGAGGTCGACTATTTGCTCAGAAGGGTCTTCCAGTACCTTTGTTAGTATACTTCTATTGTATCAAAAATATATTGGTCCTCTTTGGGAAGCTGCAGTTTCACAACGCCAGTGACAGGCGTAGTGTGAAGCAAGGACAGTTTATACAAGCAGTTCCATTCATACTTTCTTTTATCTTTCAGTGGACCGTATAGTTGGGCTGGACCAGATGGCCAAGATGACTGAAAGCTCACTCCCTAGTGCTTCAAAAACCAAGAAAGGCATGTTCCGTACTGTTGGCCAACTCTATAAGGAGCAGCTGACCAAACTGATGACCACCTTAAGGAATACCAATCCCAACTTTGTCCGCTGTATCATTCCAAATCATGAAAAAAGGGTAAATTTCAAATGCTCAATTTTCAGACTCCTGGCACATTATTCGTGTTGAGCTGCTCACTGTAACAGCACATTTCAGAGCTGAATGATGGCTTCAAACATAGATACACAGCCAGTAACATTTTTGTAAATTACTACTGTGCTAAAAATACTTTCCTTTCTCTTTTCAGGCTGGTAAACTTGATGCCCATTTAGTGCTGGAGCAGTTGCGCTGCAATGGTGTCTTGGAAGGTATTCGTATCTGCCGGCAGGGATTCCCCAACAGGATTGTCTTCCAGGAGTTCCGCCAGCGGTAGGAATCTCACACTCAGTCCTAACTCTGGGCTTAATAGTGGTGTAATACATGTTTGTCTGTACAAAATAATCTGATGTGTTTCAACCTCCCTAACACCAATGTCTTTTGGCAGATATGAAATTCTTGCTGCAAATGCTATTCCTAAAGGATTCATGGATGGGAAACAGGCTTGTATACTGATGGTGAGGAAAACATTTTTGATTCTATTGATAATCAGGTCTATACTTCTTATACAAAAGCTGTTGAGAGTAAACGGAAGTGAGAATAAATTTTTAATACCTTAAACCTCAGCACTGGAGTTAAGAAATATACCTGTTTTCCTCCAGATCAAAGCATTAGAACTTGATCCCAACTTGTACAGAATTGGACAGAGTAAAATATTCTTCAGAACAGGCGTTCTGGCTCACTTGGAAGAAGAGAGAGACCTGAAGATCACAGACGTTATTATCGCCTTCCAGGCTCAGTGCCGAGGCTACTTAGCAAGAAAGTAAGAACATGTACTAACAAAAAGAATGTCTTCTGCAGCAGGGTACCTACAGTAGCCTTTAGATCTCTGTATAACTAACTGAAGATATTAAGACATTTTATTATTATCTATTATTTGTATTGCATTAGAACTCAACTTGTGTCCAATGAAGGACTCACTTCTTGTCCAGAAGAGGCTCACTAGAATAATTACAGGGATGCAATTACATTGTGAGGGTACTTACACCCTCTGTACAGTAAGCTCTCTGAGGCAATGACCCATCATTTAAACTAGGAGCAAGAGCATCCTAGCCTATGACTGGATTCTTCTACACTATTACAAGTAGCAGCATAGTAGTGGCATTTGTAAAACAAAATTTCTTACACGCAAGAAGCATGAAGCACTGATCATCTAGCATGATCTCAGCCATATATCACAAAACTATTAACAATAACACCTTTCTTCTGTACACTACCAAGGCTTTCAAATTGCTAAGCAAAGAAACTTAAATATAATAGGTTTCAAGAATGATGATCAATGCAAGTTCTGAGTGCCCATGTCCTCTGGAAAGATGTTTACATTCAGATCTATACTTTATGGTTTGCGCCTACCTATGGAGTGCAAACAGCCAAAAAACAGAAGACTAAATAAAATACCAGAAAGCTACACCTTTCCTCAAGAAAGCACAGGCACTGTTTAAGTGACAAAATAATTTGTGCCAGATTTCTCAAACCATGTGGCTAATCAGCAAACTCTCATGCCAGAGTTTCTTTGCTTAATGTGTGCGTGTCACAGACCCCTTGTATTCTCAGACTGAACAAATTTGCTTTACGTTTTTAATCGCAGAGCCTTTGCCAAGAGACAGCAACAGCTGACTGCAATGAAGGTTATCCAAAGAAATTGTGCTGCTTACCTGAAGCTGAGGAACTGGCAATGGTGGAGACTGTTCACTAAAGTGAGTGACCACTATCAGTGAATCTCTCTTCAGCTTTCCAAAAGAAATGAAATGCACAAGATACAGACATATGATGTCAGGCACACTCCTTGTTCCCAAGTCCACTGCAGCTGATGGCGAGAGCCTCATTAGCTTCACAAAATTTTGGGTTAGAGATACTCTGGATAGTTATATAATGCCATTAACATTAAAGGTAGGTCTAGCTTGAAAAGAAAACAAACTAGTTAAGCAGAGATTCATAAAAGATTTTGCATGTTTGAGGACTTTTTTTAATTGCCAAAAACAAAATAATTTCACAGGAGTGGGTAATGAGAAGACAGAGTAAAACTGAATTTTTTGAACATGAAGAGTTATAGATCTATGGGGGACTCAGTAGCTCAGGAATTCCCTAACTGGGACACTAACACCTTCTTGCTAGGCACTCAAGCAAATTAAGTCCATTTTCCTATTTAAAAGGCCTGTTTGTTGTTTTTTTTTCCAAGAATGGCCTTCAGTTTGGATTCAGAAAACTGCTCCTACTTGCATTAATAGCAATCCCCTCTGCAACCAGAAATAGGCAGTAACACCCCCCTGCATGTGCACATTGCCTTTCTATGCAGAAGATGCAGATCTTGTACACTATCGATGGATGAAAACAGGCTTGGAGCTATTCAAAAAGTGGCACTATTGGAGACAGAGGTGCTGACAAGGCTCTGAGAATTAACACAGAAATGCCCAAGAGCAGCATTGCTGAGGCTTGCTGGTTTAAAGATGCCTACCTCAAGGCTGGCTGGACAGTATTTGTCCACTACTTGAGCAATGTCAGACAGTCCTACCACTAGTGCCACTCACCCTGGCACCTCTAAGTACCATCCATGCTCAGTAACATAAAAACTGTCAGGAAACATTCTTAAAAAAAACTTTTTATTTTCAGGTGAAACCACTGCTGCAAGTCACCCGCCAAGAGGAAGAAATGCAGGCCAAGGATGAAGAACTACAAAAAACTAAGGAAAGACAACAAAAAGCAGAGAGTGAATTGAAGGAGCTGGAACTGAAACACACACAGGTGATTTACAGCTCTGAGCCTCTGGGAAATGCTAGCCGTTTTTTCACCAGTTCTAGAGGCTATTACAATAAAGGGTTTTTTTTTTCCTCTTTGTACTCATGACTGTATTGACAGCAATGGTCCAGAACAAAAGTTCAGTGCAGACAAACTCCCAGTTACTTCATCAGAGGTCTAATGTCCACACAAGAACCTGTGGTAGAGCTGCCTGCCTGTACACAAGGACTATCTAGTAAAAAGACACTGTGGGTCAATTCTCAATCCACGTCTTAACCTCCTGTCCATTTCATTGGCGTAGCTTTGTGAAGAGAAGAACCTCCTTCAGGAACAGCTTCAGGCAGAAACCGAACTGTATGCTGAAGCTGAAGAGATGAGAGTCCGTTTAGCTGCTAAGAAACAAGAGCTGGAAGAGATTCTGCATGAGATGGAAGCCAGAATTGAAGAAGAGGAGGAGCGCAGCCAGCAGTTGCAAGCAGAAAAGAAAAAGATGCAGCAACAAATGCTGGTAAGGAGGCATAAGTGACAAATACAGACAATAACTTGTATATCACCGAGAAAAAATGGAGACTGGCAAACTTCAGATCCTCTGAAAGTGCATGCTATGCAGCCCTCTGTAGAATATTTTTCTGTGCCACTGAAGGAAGAACAATCAATTGATGCTCTTTCCTCTAGAGTTCTCTTCCCAATCTCAGTTTTAAATAATCTTTTTTCTAAAAAAAATTATTTAAACAAACCTTTCCTTCTAAATCACCAAGCATTACTGATTCTCTAGCTCTTAATAAAGAAAACGGTATACAACATACCCCACACGCAGTGACAAACATTAAGCATTTCCTATAATCTAAGCAGCATTTAATTTCCAGAATTCATGTTTCATGCATTTCTTTTTCCCCTCAAAGGACCTTGAGGAACAGCTGGAAGAAGAAGAAGCTGCAAGGCAGAAACTGCAACTTGAAAAAGTAACAGCAGATGGCAAGATAAAGAAAATGGAAGATGATATTCTCATAATGGAAGATCAGAATAACAAGCTAACCAAGGTAAGCATTGTGGGTCCGTCTTCTTACTTTGTGAAAACAGTGCAAGCTGAGATAAAACCTTCTCTTCTGCTAGACAACAGGAATACTCTTGACTATACAGCCTCATGGGTGTACAGATTCACCAGACCATCAGTCCAGCCTCTATCGAAAATTTTTCTGATAATTTTTCCATGCTCATTTAAACAAGTCAAAATTTTGTAAAATGACCGGTTTTGAGGTCTGTTTTGGTAACAATATCTTCAAGCGAAATACCCACATCAGTCAAGCACAATCAGTGGAAGCCATCTTGCCTTGGTCCCAAGCAGAGTAAATATCTATCTTGGTTTTCAACTAATTTCAACCAAACTTCATGATTAAAGCTGGAAGTAAGCATGTATCCCAGTACTTTTTGAAAAGAGATGCTCCTCTGAACTGGGCCCTGTACTTACCAGCCACTAGAATGAGTAAAAGATTCTAATAGCAGCAGATTAGAGAACATGGAAATCACAGACACCAGTCCTCAGCTCCTCTGTAACTGACAAATTGAACTATATCACTACAGTTTCAAGAAATATAGTATAAAAATACCGTATCTTGGATGTTTTTAGTTGGCAAAGAGTTGCTTTACGATCAACAATGACAGACACTTGTGTTAATGGTAAATTGTTAACAGTAAAATATTTTATTTTTCTTAAGGAAAGAAAACTTCTTGAGGAAAGAATAAGTGATCTAACAACAAATCTTGCAGAAGAAGAAGAAAAAGCCAAAAATCTTACGAAGCTGAAAAACAAACACGAATCTATGATTTCAGAACTTGAAGGTAACATGAACAAAAGGGATTTATATCAGGGTTTTTTTGTTGCCCTGGCACATGCCAAAAAAAAACATAAAGAGAATGTGGAGAGAACTTCTAAAAAAAATTTGTGTGGTATTTTCCAAATTTCTTATGCCAAAACCATTTTGTCTGTGAGATTCACCAAAAGTCCAGGGTGCAGAAATCATAGATACCTTTTTTCTTTTTTTACATACAAAAGAGTAGAGGAGAGAAAATTGAGGGAAAAAAATGCTTCTTAAGGAGAAAATAAATGATTCTTTGGGGTGGCTAGAAATAAGTGATGACAGTAAGGTATTGCATGTTGCTTCAGAAATGCAATGACTTGTAGTTAAATGTATGGCCTCACTGGAGGCCAGAACATTTTTTTGCCCAAGTTCTAGATCAGATTAAGGACTCCTTGCACTAACACACTCCCACAACCAAAATCCTTACTTTTTTCAGTGCGACTGAAGAAAGAAGAGAAGAGCAGACAAGAACTGGAAAAAATTAAGAGGAAGTTGGAAGGGGAGTCGAGTGATCTGCATGAGCAAATCGCAGAGCTCCAGGCACAAATTGCTGAGCTGAAGGCACAACTAGCCAAGAAGGAGGAAGAGCTACAGGCTGCTCTTGCCAGGTATTCACTCCTGAATCCACATACAGGTTGAAAACCCGTCTTAGAACACACGTCTCTCCCCTTCCCAGACACTGAGATGCTGCAGCCATGAATCTCATCTCTCAGTTACATCCTCCCTGCATGCATTCCCTGTTTTCCAAATCTCCTTTCGCAAAAAATAATTATACTATTTTTTGCCCATAGACACATAATCTTACCTCTAGATGTCAATGAAAACTCCTCTTCCCAATGGCATTGGCAGTTCTGTCAAGTAAAGAATGAAATGTAACAACATACTTCATAGGCAAAAGGCAGAGATTACTTAAGAGCCTGACTTTGATCCATTCCAGAGTCTCAGTGGATTTTCTGTATAAATTTAAGAGGGACAACACTCAACCAAAACTTATGCTGAATTGGCTGATCAGCATCTCCAGGCATTGTGTCTTGATAAAGTACAGCTGCCAGATCCCCTTTGTGTCAGTCCCTCCTCTTTCTTTCGTACTTTCTAGCACAGAATCTATAAACCTTCAATCTCTGTATACTCATTTCCTCAAAGTGAAATAATTTTTTTTTTTAAATATATAAAATTAAATACTCTCTTTTCAGGCTTGAAGATGAAACTAGTCAGAAGAACAATGCCCTCAAGAAGATCCGTGAATTGGAATCTCATATCTCTGATCTCCAGGAAGACTTGGAGTCTGAGAGAGCTGCAAGAAACAAAGCAGAAAAACAGAAGAGAGACCTTGGTGAAGAGCTGGAGGCTCTCAAGACAGAGCTTGAGGATACTTTGGATACCACAGCCACCCAGCAAGAGCTCAGGTATGGAGAAGTAGCACATGGGCCAAAAAAAACGTCACCAAGCTCAGTACAATACTGTCTAGTAACCGTGCAGTAGTGCTATTTTCCCAGTGACTGGAACACCCTTTGCTGCTGCTGCTACATTTATGTGTGTTACCTTCCAGAGCAAAGCGTGAACAGGAGGTCACAGTGCTGAAGAGAGCTCTGGAGGAGGAGACTCGAACTCATGAAGCCCAGGTCCAGGAGATGAGGCAAAAGCACACTCAAGCTGTGGAAGAGCTAACAGAACAGCTGGAGCAATTCAAACGGGTAAACAGAAATCCATCTTATTGAAAACTATCCACTAAATAACAGTTTCCTTTTATAGATCATCTTTCTTCACTTCATGCTTGTAGGCTAAAGCAAACTTGGATAAGACCAAACAGTCATTGGAGAAAGACAACGCTGATCTGGCTAATGAAGTTAGGAGCCTGAATCAGGCCAAACAAGACGTAGAGCACAAAAAGAAGAAGCTGGAAGTACAGCTGCAAGAGTTACAGTCCAAGTACACTGACGGAGAGCGTGTTCGGACAGAACTCAATGAAAAAGTTCATAAGTTACAGGTAGGAAGGAGTTGGACCTTTTGCTATGACACTTCGGGCTTGAGAAGACCAGTTTATACTGTTCTGCAAGGATATATCTGGATGAATCCCGGCCCTGTCAACTTCAGCTGAAATGCTCATCTTTTTGCCATCTGTAGGGTTCCTACCTTGAACTCCTACCTCAGTTATCACACAGTTAAACAATTACAACCACTTTGTCTCATGGAAGTGAGAGCTTTTAGTCTCATGGTCCCTCCGCACACGTTGTAGTCTATAATGCCACCACTGGTTCAGTGACTGTGCTGTGTGTTTTACAGAGTTTCTTTTTGTTCGTTCATTTTTGGGTGGTGGGGAACATTGATAAGAAGGTGGCTTCTGCAAATGGATTAGACAGCTATTAAACACAAAGTTCTCAGAAAAAACGACAACGAAATGAGAACGCTCACTTATTTACGATTTTGTGTCTAACAAGAAATAACTAAAGATAATCATAGAATGGTTTGGGTTGGAACGGACCTCAAAGATCATCTAGTTCCAATCCCCCTGCCACGGGTGGCGACACTCTCTACAACACCAGGTTGCTTAACGCCTCATCCAACCTGGCCTTGAACACTTCCAGGGATGGGGCATCTACAACTTCTCTGGGCAGCTTGTTCCAGTGCCTCACCACCCTCACAGTGAAAAATTTCTTCCTTATATCCAATCTAAATCTACCCTCTTTCAGTATAAAGCCATTACCCCTTGTCTTATCACTGTATACCCTTGTAGAAAGTCCCTCCCCAGCTTTCCTGTAGGCCCCCTTTATGTACTGGAAGGCTGCTATAATCTAAAATGGTTCTTTGGCAGATGTTGGATGTCCAGAAATACTAATTAAGCTTATTGTTACAACTTTGTTCATAGCAGTAGTAAGCTTTTCTTTATTATGTTAATTTAGTGAATAAATAAGAAAATATAATCAAAATGCACCAAGTTCTGTCAAACTTGGAAAGAGGAAGGAAAATCCACAGACTCCCATTCCCCTTTGCAATTCATTGAAAACAATATACTAGTATTGCCTTATGAATATGACTAGGTTTTGATATAGAGTCATAAAATACTAAGGTGAACTAGACAAAAATGGCATTCGACCTTGAGGGTCTTAATACACAGGTCACAAAGATGACATGTGCAGACACTGCAGAGTTTGTGTGTAGATTGAATTTCACAGGACTTAAATCCCACATATCATCCAGAAAATTATGGCAAAATTGTGAATTCTAGTTAAGCTAGGAACTCTGTTGGTGCTTGAGGTGACCCAGAAGCATGGGAGCAGATTCAGATCCTGTTCAAAGTTAAGATTTCAATCTAGAGCAAACTAAAGTTTGGAGGAAGATTTTGAAGTTGTGCAAAATAACTGAGTTTATTCACTGTGGTGTCTCATAGGTTGAGGTTGAAAACGTTACTGGTTTGCTTAATGAAGCAGAAAGCAAGACAATCAAATTGACCAAAGATGTTGCAACTTTAGGATCCCAGCTACAAGATACACAGGTAAGCTTTCATCCAGTAAAAACTCACCTACAATATTTACAAAATGCACTATAGAAAGACCTAAAATAATGTCTGTATTGCCAATTGATGTGGTGACTGTAGGAGCTGCTTCAGGAAGAAACACGGCAGAAGCTAAACGTGTCTACCAAGCTTCGTCAGTTAGAGGATGAGAAGAACAGCTTGCAAGAGCAGTTGGATGAAGAAATAGAAGCAAAACAAAATCTGGAGAGACATATTTCAACGCTGACAATACAGGTATCAGTGCCATAGATAAATCACTAGCTGCATCATTGAGAGTTTTGTCAGTAATTCCAGAGGTTTTAGATCTGTAGAACTATCCTGGCACAGCACATGGCTCTTCAGGGAACTAGTGCTATTAGCCCAGATGGCATCAGTGAAGTTCCACAATGGAGCCAGCAGTCTCCCTTCTCTTTAAAGTGTGACCTTTAGGACAGGTACAAATGTAAGGTAGCTCCCAAGATAGTCTTGCACATTAGGCCTGTATGTGCATACTAGGTCTGTGGTCTGCCTCATTTTATGAAGGCTAGTTGATGGGTAACTGGTCACTAGTTTCACATGGTTCAAATTAGATGACATTTCTGGGTCTTGGCTGTCTCATGGCCATCTTCTCTGCCAAGCTTTGTTGTCACTGCTCTAAAGATTTTTCCTCTGAATTCAAATTTCAGCTCTCTGACTCTAAGAAGAAGCTACAGGAATATACCAGCACAATAGAAATCATGGAAGAAGGCAAAAAGAAATTTCAGAAGGAAATTGAAAGCCTCACACAACAGTTTGAGGAAAAGGCTGCTTCTTACGACAAACTGGAAAAAACCAAGAACAGACTCCAGCAGGAGCTGGATGACCTGGTGGTGGACTTAGACAACCAGCGTCAGCTAGTCTCCAACCTGGAGAAAAAACAGAAGAAGTTTGATCAGGTATGGATTTAAGATTCTCCCTTGCTGTGCTATCACCTGACTTCTCTGGAACTCACAGAGGCTACACCGGTTTAGCAAAAGGTAAAGCAGGGACAAAAAATAAACTAAAATTTAATTACACATACACTGGTTAATTTTGTATTTATATACATTTATAAAAAAGCAAAGATTTTTCTCTGTCATTAACAACTGACAAGACAGTCGCCATAGAAAAAACCCTATTACTAATGACTTTTTGTATTAATCCTACCTTTTCACAGATGCTAGCTGAAGAGAAAAACATCTCTTCAAAATACGCAGATGAAAGGGACAGAGCAGAAGCTGAAGCTAGAGAAAAAGAAACAAAGGCTTTGTCACTGGCCCGAGCACTTGAAGAGGCTTTGGAAGCCAAAGAAGAACTGGAGAGAACGAACAAAATGTTGAAAGCTGAAATGGAAGATCTTGTTAGCTCCAAAGATGATGTTGGCAAGAATGTAAGTTTTGGGTTTAGAACAGTTCCCACAACAATAACCTAAAATAGCAGCTAACAAACAGATCATTGTTTTCAGTGTGGGAAATTCTCTGTAGCACACAAATCCATTCAGCAAGATCAGACATTTCATATAGAATTCAAAAATTATCCCATTTGGGCCCAAACTTCCAAGAGACTTGGCAAAGTAACTGTAAGCCATCTTTATTTTTAACATGACTTCAAGTACAAAGAAGATTCTTATTGATTTCTAATACTGAAAAAACATTGAAGAGATTCTAAAGAGTTTACTAGTTTATTAAGCAGCTTTGAAGTTTTAAACTCCACAAATCTGATTTTATTAGTTCATTTGACTTTGCCACCAGCCTAACATTTACTTGTACAGCTTCAGCAAACTTCCACTGACGTGTTGTCCATCACCTCTTTTATTACAGTGATATCAAAATATTTCTTCTAATTCTAAATAAATTTAATTATGATACTTGACTAGACTAAAAATGAAAGTTTGGGATGAAGAGAATCTCAGGTTATTTTGAGACAGATTTGACAGTGTACAAAAAATGCTAATTTACCATTTTCAATGCTAATTAGTTCATTTGTTGTCCACCACTGATATTTTCAAAATGACCTATACTGCAGGTAGACTGTGTTTGACTAGAATTATTTTTATTACTTATAACAAGTCTATTAACTTCTCATTGTTTGAAAGGTCCACGAATTGGAGAAATCTAAACGGACCCTTGAACAGCAAGTAGAAGAGATGAAGACACAATTAGAAGAGCTGGAGGATGAGCTACAGGCTGCTGAAGATGCCAAACTCAGGTTGGAGGTTAACATGCAGGCCCTGAAAGGCCAGTTTGAAAGAGATTTACAAGCCAGAGACGAACAGAATGAGGAGAAAAGACGACAACTCCTTAGACAGGTACCACTCCCTGTTATTGCCTTTGTAAATATCTAACCGAGCCAGCTGAAAGCCCTCTACTTCATGCCATTACTCTTAGTATCTCATTAGGATGAGAAGAAAACATTATATTGGCCATTACTCTTAGTATCTCATTAGGATGAGAAGAAAACATTATATTGTCTTATATTTGAATAATAATAATAACAATGGGTAGGTTATTGTACTAAAAAAGGCACAAAACATTGCATAAGTTTTTTTTCCTGTTTCAATAGCAGACGCACAATTGCTAACAGATGTATAAATTTAACACAACTAATATAGTATAAAACATACAAATTGTTATTTCTGAGAAGGTCATAAGAACTTTCTCTGTATTCTCAGTGCAAGTGAAAAAAGGCAGCTGAACGGATACAAAAGCATTGGAAATGAAAACAGACACGACACAGCCTATCTGTAGTGTTGTGACAGCAAGGGCAACTGCTGTAGTCATCATCTTGTAATATACATTTTCCATGAATACAGAACACAAATTGCTGACTCCTTCAAAGAGTCTTTAATTTTTGGACAAAAATGAAATCTATTTCAATTGCCAGGGAAATCACAATTTATAAAGATATAGGGGACTGTGTACATTACTCAAACATACACAGAATGTTTTAAGAGTGCTCAAGGACTTTCCTAAACTTAAGTTGTTTTCTTTAATAATCAGCTCCATGAATATGAAACGGAACTGGAAGATGAGCGGAAGCAACGTGCCCTGGCAGCTGCAGCCAAAAAGAAGCTGGAGATTGATGTTAAAGATCTAGAAAGCCAAGCTGATTCTGCTAATAAAGCTCGGGAAGAAGCCATCAAACAGCTTCGCAAATTACAGGTATACAATCCCACAAATACAGTTTTTCCCACTGCTGTCTTTTGTACAGCCACAAGATGAAAGCCAGGTGACATTTGTGAACTTGATGCCAGTTACAGATGATAGGTTAGAGGGGAGGTTTTAACTAGACTCCCAGATTCAAGTATCTGTACTGTAATGCTCAGTCTGAATGACAACGAAAAACTTCACATGGCAAACCATTGAAATCCTAAATTTCATCACTGCAGGGAGCTTCCATAATTCTCTGGCCAACACTCATCTGCTATTGACTTACCTACGTGAAGGAAAACATGGATTCCCACGTAGAGAAAGGGCTACAGGATAAAAATCTATTATAGAGCTTCAATTCTGGTTCTAACACTTGACTTAAAAGCACAAAAGACTGTTCAGAAATCATGTTGTCTCTGAATTAGCATTTTCCTGTTTATACTGTAAATCTCCATGTCAACTGTTCTGTCATATGCTGACAGCTGAAAAACAAAAAGGGATGTATCGTAAAGATTAAGACTGCACGTGTATTCAAACATTGAGAGGAAATAAGGACAAAGACATTACAAAAGCCACAGCGTGCAAGTGGAAGCATGGCTCTTCTTGGAATAGCATTTCAGACCTTTCCAACCTTTGTTAGCTGATGTCTCCAGAAAATATAATTTAATCAGGCATTATGACTATGTAAATGTTGTGTTCTATTCTGTCCAAATTTTTTTCTCCTGAAATCGTAATAAAGCCAGATAAAAATAAATCTCTGTTATTCAACAAGGCTCAGATGAAGGATTACCAACGAGAGCTGGATGATGCACGGGCTGCCAGAGAAGAAATATTTGCTACAGCCAGAGAAAATGAGAAGAAAGCAAAGGGCCTGGAAGCAGAACTCATCCAGCTTCAAGAGGTAATGTGGGAAACCTACAGCAGTATGAAGCAGACTACACATGACCTTCAGTAGCAAAACAGAACTGCAATGAAATAATATAATAGATAACAGGCATGGAAAGCTATAAGCAGCACTTGTTACAAGAGTCATATGCTCCATGCACTCCACTAACGTTGCTGGATCTACATCCGAGCACAGCCAGATCAAGCTGAAAAAAAATCACCTTGGAGGAAGGCACAGTTCACCAGCTTTAAAGGGAAATGAACTGCATGATCCAACACAAATTGCTTTCAATAGCTATAAATTCCTGAAGTCTTGTTAGTGCTATTATTCATACGTGCATTAAATGGCAATCTAACTAAAACAAAACAGAAACCAGCTGACAGCTAAAGTGTATGTCATTGTACTTTTAGGATTCATGATATGACAAGAATTTATTCCATTAGCAAGACAATCCACCTTATACCAGTCTTAGAAAGTTTACAGTCCTGTGTATCATGCTATAACCATTTGTCTGAACACTTACTTGCTCATTTCTTTACTACGGTACCTTTTTTTTTTTCTCCTAGGATCTGGCTGCTGCAGAGAGAGCTCGCAAACAAGCAGATCTGGAGAAAGAAGAGATGGCAGAGGAACTTGCAAGTGCTACTTCTGGAAGGTAGGAATAGACTGGATTACTCACAAGGCTGTAAACATGCTGCTGAACGTTGCACGGCTGCCAAGAGAAGTTATGTTCCCCTCCCAACAACCATCTGGTCTTGACAACACAACACGCACAGATATGACTAGTTTTATTGAAATGTCTAGTTCTCTCTTTATGTACTAGTGGCAGTTCAGAGTAGTCTCAGACACATTCAGCTGGTCAGAGCCATAACTACACACTCATTAAATTTAAACTTACAGGACAAGCCTTCAGGATGAGAAACGGCGCCTGGAGGCAAGAATTGCCCAACTGGAGGAAGAGTTAGAAGAGGAGCAAAGCAACATAGAGGCAATGGGTGATCGCATGAGGAAAGCAGTACAGCAGGTAGACTTCATTTCAGCATGTGCCATTTTCTGTTTGTATTCCAGCCAAAGCCATTTGTGGTTCTGAAAAAATATTTGGAGAATTGCCACCTGTCCTTTCTCTGAAAGCATGCCATGCTTTTGACAGCATCCATTCTCACTCTTGCAGGCAGAGCAGCTGAACAACGAGCTGGCAACAGAGCGCTCAGCTGCACAGAAGAACGAAAATGCTCGGCAGCAACTGGAGAGGCAGAACAAAGAGCTGAAGAGTAAGCTGCAGGAGATGGAAGGAGCTGTGAAGTCCAAATTCAAAACTACAATTGCTGCTCTGGAGGCCAAAATTGCTTCTCTTGAAGAGCAATTGGAACAGGAAGCCAGGTACTGGTCTCCCAGAGGACACAGCTGTTCATTTATTGTTCCAGATCATGAGACAGAAAGTAAAAAAAGGCATACAGGATTTGTGTCATCAGGCTCTCCATGCCATTAAGGCTTCATAAGGTCTCTCCCTCACTTAACGTTTCTAGAAAACATGGCCAGTAACTACAGTTGTTACGGGTTCTGATTAAAAACCATTTTATTGCTGAAAAGTTCTACTGGTATCAAAGGCAAGGATCTGCTGCCCTACATTTTAGAGTTATTGCCCTATAACCTTGAGAGGTTAATTGCCATAACACATTGTACCATTTGTAGGATTATTTCTTGAGGAAATCACCTTATGTCTTAGAACAGATCTCCTGAAGCACCTCTAGCATATAGCAAAGAGACATATTGGTTTTAATCATGAGAACATGACCTTTAAGTTTTGCTTTGAATTCATCTGTTGAATTCAGTAAGGCCTTTAACATATGGATCCTTGGAGCCAGTTTCATGAGCAACATGCCTGAGGCAGGTGAAGATTACAGACCTTCCACATCACCAAATGCTGCATTGTCATTTGCAGAGAAAAGCAGGCTGCAGCCAAGACGTTGCGCCAGAAGGACAAGAAGCTGAAGGATGCATTGCTGCAGGTGGAGGACGAGAGAAAGCAAGCGGAGCAGTACAAAGATCAGGTATCAGACTGTCATGAGAGCCCTAGTCTGGGGCACAGAGATTTTCAGGTTTCACCCTAAGAAAGGAAGATTCCGTGTTCTGTCTCAAAGAAATACCCCTCTAGAAAGCAGACTGTCTGCTTCAATTCTATGCTGGGAGAGCTATATAGCCCTTTGCTAAAAGACAGGACAATATAATTTTTCTACACTGAGTCAAGTGCCAAAGCACTAGTCCTTGTTAACCAGCCAGCTGCAACAGTCTGACTGCACTGTGATGCATAGGACTGTGCTGTGCAAGACATCCTTATTGGTATATGAACGGAGATGATGAACACATTTTGTTTTAAAATTGTAGCTTTACCTACTGCACACCAACCTGCAGGCCAGAAAAGCTGAGGTAGGACTGTGCAGCAAAATAAACAAGGTAGCGTCTGAATACAGTATCTAACAGTAAAATGAACTCCCACAAAGCAAAGTTATTTTTTATTTTTTTATATTTTAAGCTTCTACCTTTGATTCAGGCCATGTCTCAGTAAATCTCTCAAGAGAAGTATGAAACTAAAACGAGGAATGTAAAGCTATTAGATCTGTTTTGAATTGAAGCATTACTCTAAAATTTCCCTTTAGGCTGAGAAGGGCAACACACGACTCAAGCAACTGAAAAGGCAGCTGGAGGAGGCTGAGGAAGAGTCTCAGCGTATCAACGCAAACCGCAGGAAGCTGCAGAGAGAGCTGGATGAAGCTACGGAGAGTAACGAAGCCCTGGGTCGCGAGGTTGCAGCACTGAAGAGCAAGCTCAGGTAGAGTGCCCTTGTTTGGGATAGCTGTTCCCACTCATTGACAGATTGAAATTTGGAACTAAACTAGAGAAGCAAAAAAAATCCATTCAAGTAAAGAACAGACACTGATAATACTGGAAAAGTCACTCACTCCTTGTATTAGCTTGGTAAATGCAACAAGAGGCCGAGGTCAGAAGGTGAAGTGCATTTTATAGACTGCAGCAGTCTCAGGCTTTCAGCTCTGAGATGAACAGATGTGATAACACGGCACAGGCCTTTCTCTTTCTCTAAACAAAACTCCTGTTGGCTTAAATAGGAACAGAATTAGGCTTGGTTGCTTTTGAAAACACCCCGTATACAACGGCTGTATCTATTTGTACAGAGCAGTCACAAAAGGGTAGAAATGCTTGTGCTTTTCACTCTCTCACACATGCACAACTCGCACACAATGATCGTAAACAGTCTTAAGACAACATCACAGGTGGCAAAAGGCAAAGCGCATTATATGACTCTCATCCAAAAGGCTCTTTGGACTTCACCACAAAGGGATTCAGCGCCATCAGATCAAGGAAAAGGTCAAAACGTCCCTTTGTGTTTTCTCCTTACAACTGACTGGGAAAAAGATAAAGCTGCGATCGGTCAGCTACATAACTGAGTTCTCCTGCACTCACTGAGTTTGACAAACACCGACTCACTGAAATAAAGAGGCTGACTTCATGAAACTTCATTTTCCACCTAAAACCAACAGTATTTCAGATCAAAGTAAAGCACCTGCCTAGTTGTGTTCTTGAAGCAGTTTGCCAGCGTGTTTACCAGTAACATGCATAAACCTTCAGATGTGGATTTACTTCAAAGTGAAGAGTTAGGGATGTGGTAGCCTTTTCCACTAGCACCATCTTGGGTGCTGCATGCTCCTGGCTTGCTTTAAGGAGTGGCTGTGTCCAGTCCTTTTTACATAGAACAGCATAAGACTCTTTTATGTTTTATTTAAATGTAATGTAATTGGCTGTAATACATTTTGTTTAATTACTGAAAAGTAATCTACCTACCTCTGATCATGACCATGTGCTTAGTGTAACTGCCCAGGACTCTCTATCTCTGTTTCAGAGGGACACAGGAACCTTCGCATGACTAAGCAGGTACCATGCCTTCAACTTTGCAGCTAGCTTGTGTGCACAAATTTCCATTTTCTTTGGCCCAAGTAAAAATTATGTGAGGTTTCTGCAAACTGTGAAGGCTTGGATATCTTGGCATTAATCTGTTTTATCAAAAGAAACAAATATTACAATAATCTAGCTACCATCAGCTGTTCAGTGATACATCTTTCTTATAAGTAGGTTACATACTGATGTAGATTTACCAATGTTGCATTCTCACAAGCTCTACCAATAGAGTACCTAATAAAGTACTCTGAATTTTTCTGCATGAAAAATGTCTTTTTTGCACTTCATCTTTGTGCACACCCACAAAGATTAAAATTTTGCAAATCAAATACACCTTTGGTTAGTAAAATTGATTAAAAAGACTAATGAAGTGTCACAGCATGTCATTAGAATTTCACGGTATCTCTTACACATATTGTAATGCTGAGTCTAAGGTAAGAGCCCATCTAACTCACCAAAGATTTGGGAAGGTCTTACTTGCATGTGGTTTATCACACACCACACAATCACAGAAAAAAGAGAAAATCTTGCCTCATTATATAGTGCTTTGTGCCTGTATTGCTCACAAAGAGCTATTACTTAGGCTTTTAGAGCTGTTTTGCAGACATTACATTGCTTGTGTACTGTTATTAAAATATAAAGCACGGACACAGAAATTAATATTGACACTGTAACCTAGCACAGCATTATGTTATACTTTATCACAGTCTCTGGAGATAGGAATAATATCTGCTGTTGCAAAAATTAAAGAGCTACTGGTTGTAATATTTGTATATCTTCTATTTTACATATGCTGGATTTTGTTGTGAATACACAAATATTTAAAGATGATGTCTTGTCCTTGCATGTGCCTTTTAGTCAGCCTAGTATTTCCAGTCAGACTGTTTTTCAAGCACTACTCCAGTAGCACTTTTTCAAAGGTAAATTAAATACCGATACGCTAAGCAAACACTAATGCTTAAGTCTTGTCTCAACCATACTCATTATTCTAAAGGTACGAATGTGAATGACCACATGAATACTATCAAACCCATAAACCTGTTTAAAAAAACATATAAACAAAAAGTGTTTATCCACAAGGCCAACACCAGTTTAAAGAATTATTGAGGTTATATGTATTGCAACAGTTTATGTTAAGAGGGAGTGCACTTTATAGCCAAAGCTGTACTGCACAATTTGGTTAGACTCTTGTTTTCACTCTCCACGAGTTCCATGTTCTCTTAGAGCACTTCAGAGAATTATTGCAGCATAAAGAGTTATCCTACAAATGACTTGTGAGTAATTGGGTCCAGATAGCAGGAGTCCAAGGGGGTAAAGAGCTCTTCCTGATGAAGATCAAGATCTTTATTGACAAGAATTAATGAATTTACTGACCTAACTAGAATGTTCTTGTAAACAGTAATAATATCTGCTATCATAAAATAGCAGACACTGCTGTTAGACTCTGCCAAGTGCATGCCAGGGTAGAAATGACATAGCCTTCTTCTGATCAATACCTGCCATCAGCACCAGAACAACTAAGGTTAACTAGCAGATCCTAGATAAAGCTTTATTATCCAGCTAATTGCTTGCTCACACCAAAGATTAAGGGCAGAATTGTGGAAAAGAGACTACACCTCACATTTCCACCTTGGAAACACAGATTTGTGCCTCCAAAATAAGTCAGTTCAGCCAATGTTCCTACTCATTTCCCCTGTACAGAAGATTGAACTTCGGACTTAAATAGCTGCTTCAGAAAGGACAAAACCGTCTTAGTCTTTTGCAAGGACAAGACAAGCCTTTAAATATTTATGCATGATTGCTGTACGCAAAAGTGCAAAGTCATATATATTTAACGCCAAATTAGTAATTTTGACACAACATTCAGCAATCATCAATTTATTTTATTGCTTATGTCTGTGGTCTCAAGCCTTTACAAAGGTTTGCTTAATGAGGGTAAGTGAGAGGCTATGTTACAAAACTTAAGCGTTTTGTAGCACAGCAGCAACGGAGGTCAAGAAGAGACAAATCCATCTTCTGTCTCAGTTGCTTACACCTCTGTAAAACATTAACCTTGAGGACTCAAATGTCCCTCCCTTGGGCTATGGCTGTGAAATATATGGGGATGGGAAGGGAAAAGGGGGTAAGATGTGAAAAAGCTTGTTCTGTAAGCTCTTCTGCAAGACATTTGCACTGTTAAGTGTCAGCACCTGAGTTGAAACACAGTTCCAAAGCAGCAATAGTTTCCTCTCTCCATTGGGAAAGAGATTGGAGCTACTCACAGCTTAGGATGCCATACATGTCAAAGCACCTGTCGTGCTCTGACCAACACAGCCTTCGCAGAGAGGGACTGTGGGCTCAAAAACATCTGCTAACATCTGCAGCACTGCTCCAGTCCCAGGTCTCATGGGCCTTCAGCAACTGGTGGGCTTATTTTCAGACTGAAGGTCAGAAATTCATCACAAGCTCGCTTTCTCCCCTTGCTCTTCTAAAAGGACAGGAAGGACACTCCGCTGCTGTTGTGGGTACAAGCAGCCCTCTTTCCCACTCCTTCCCTGCACAACCAGTTGCAGTCACCACAGGGAAAAATGGTGAAATGAAGGGATGAGTAGCGGGAGGTTGGGGCAGATGAGACTATTTAGAGGAGAACTATAAGCAGAAGAACAGGAATCCCATCACAGTTCCAAGCAACTGGGGGCCTCAACCCATCCACAAATTAATCTTCTATGCTACAGAACAGAAAGTTATATTAGAGGCCCACAGCTCTTGGCTGTTCTGCATTTAAAAACATCAGCCCCACAGGTACTGTTATGAAACTCTATGCTTATTTGTAAGGACTGAAAATGACCTGATTTTTTTATACTTTTTTTCCCCCCCCCTCTTACTGCAGGAGGGGAAATGAGCCAGCATCTTTTGCCCCACCCCGTAGATCTGGAGGCAGAAGAGTAATTGAGAATGCAACAGAAGGAGGTGATGAAGAAATGGATGCAAGAGACGGAGATTTCAATGGAACAAAAGCCAGTGAATAAACACGCTTTAAAAATTGCACTGCAGCAAGGGGAGGGAGGACGATATTTAGCACTGTATAAGTCTGCTCTTAGTGTCAAGGTCACATACACCCACTCCTCTGACTGATAAAAGCACAACTGCCTTGTCTCCAATGTATAGATCAACGTTACAAGTACTCCAAAACTTATCTTACTATGAAGTGTATTTGAAAAAGCGGGGGATTTTTAACACCCATTCACTTTAAGAATCTTCTAGAAAGTGAGTTCTAGTAGCTCAGATGATTTAAATCCCAGTGAACTATAGTTTACAGAGGATTTGAGAGACTGTTGCAGGGGAAAAAAAAGGCATTGGTCAGTTAATCTTTCCTTAAAGTTTCATTTTTTCTTGAGTATTCAATTAATATAGGGTTTTTTTCTGGTTACTACACCCCTGATGCACCATTCACAAGGTGGAAGTGCCTTTTTAATCACTTTCTTAAAAATAAAATATCATTTGTTCAAATTAAGTCTACTGTAACAGTTTTATATGCACCATGGATGTGCTTACACACTAATAAAAGGCTATAAAAACTACTCCAGTATTCTTGTGTCAGGTGTCACTTGGGTGCAATAAAGCATGCTTGAAGGGAACGGGCGATGAAGTAGAGCTTCTTCACAACTCAAATATGTTTTAGAAAAGGTCACCTGGAATCATTAGAAGAAAAACCTGATTTTCTAAGCAATTGCTTTTGAACAAGTAAAAGAAATAGGTATGTACACTGAGCTGAATGTAAAATGACATGAAGTACTTGGGATAGGTTTGGTTACCTCATGGACACACGGTGCTAACCGAGGTGCCCCAGAATGTATCCAAGGGCTGACAGACATGACAAGACCTGCAGGAGACTTGCAGCATTCTGGTGCTGCAGCTGGAAGGCAGGTAGGGCCCTAAGTGTCTGTCTTTATGTAACTGAATCCATCCCAAAGTCTGTATGCATAGAGATATTTCCAACCAAAGCCTCTAAAGCAGGCTGAAAACAATTAGAAAGAGCCGCCCACACTGAATGCAGTGATCCGAGCCAAGCTATTCTGTATTAAGGGATCAGTATGCCGTTACTTTTTATTGTTGGAGAACTCCAACAGGACTGAAGCGCACTCCTGGGAACTACCAGGACCTACCACAAATCCATGCAGCTCTAGTATTTTGAGATTGCAGTGGCTCTGTGGTCACACTGGGGCAGCAGAGCACCACGCGCAGCAAAGCCAGGTGTAGAATTAAGCACAGAGCACTTACTTGATGTCTTAGATTGTACAGCAAGTGAACCTTAAGCAGTGTGACTACAGGGAGAACAAGTCATGCAAAAGCATCCACTTTGACAGGTAATGCAATCATTTTCTAAATCTAAGCATTGTTCCAGAAGGCACAGAGATCGTAAACTGGAGATTCAGACTAGGCACTATTTAGCCAATAGAATGAGAGCTTAAAGAATTTTCTCTGCTCATGAAAGAGTAAAGGAAGAGTTCAAATAAGAACTAATTTAGAGCAATTAAGATGACAAGCTGCAGAGGAGTGGGGTTAGGAGCTATGAGATAAAACCTTTCCATTGCTTGATCAGCCATGCAGCCCAGCTCTCTAAACATGCTCGAGAGCTGGCTGTTAAACACATAGCTTGTAGCCTGAAGGTGTGAGAACAAGGAGACCAAGAAAGTCAGACTTCATATAGAATAGTCTTAAGCCCTAATGCTTGGAGCAGAATCAGCAAGTTGAACATGGAGCGCTTCTAAAACAAATTCATCTAGAAAATTGACATGAATAATTGTAGAGGTTGGTACAATGGTTGGAGCACTGCCCTATCACTTGAGAAACCCAGGTTCCAGTCCCTGTTCTGCAAAGCTTGTGTAAAAATAGGGAGATGAAGTTTCTTTAGTAACACCACAGAAAACATTCTTCCACAACAATGGCTGATCTAAAGTTCCTCTCTCAAAAAAGTTCCTCTCTGTACCTTTACGGAGGTGAATGTTCCGGACTAAATTACTTTGACAATTCTCAATAGCATATCCACCCCTAGTCTGGCTAATTATATCCATAGTCACATTAACAATGTATCTGTAAAATACACAGTACTAGCATGGCCACAATTTTCCAACTTTCTGCCTTATCTCACTGCTGTGTCTCAATGTCAGATTGAGACAAGCCAACTCGCTCACCAAGCAGGTAAATTCTGGCAAGATAAGGAAAATGCAACTTGTCTTGACTGATCCCTCCAGCCTACACACTTCACTGAACCACAGTCCATGTGTCAGCACAACTAACAAAACAGCCCATGCGCTTCTGCTCCTTGTGAGTAAGCAAAGAGTGTCAACTCCCAGTGTGAGAAGAGAGGACAAAACTCATGTTAAAACAACCAGAGTTCAAGAATTTAAGAAAGAATAATGTCAATACTAAGCACTATAAATCCCAGAGGCATCTTTAACTATGACAATATTTACATTCCTTAGGGTAGGAAAACATTAAGAGAGAGAGATGCAGGAAAATCTTTGCGTATGATTTGGCAAAACAAACAAGGTCTTTTTCAGCTTCATAGATCAGAAACAGATGAGAAACCGGTAGCAGATATCTGTGCATATCTGCAATGACAACTTGCAGAAAAATTCAAAATGGATCAACAACTGGCATTCAAAATAAGCTTTATTCTGCTCCCCAGTTAAGCCAACTTTATAGATGGCCTGAATAATGGAAGTGATCTGTGGTTATTTCTTATTCCAGATAAATAGATGCATCAGTGGCTGTTTTCACAGCATTTTCTTAAAAAAAAACCCAAAAAAAACCCAACCCACCCACAGAAAAACCCAAACCTATTTATGCATTCTTTTGTCAAGTAAGCCCTTCCCACCCTACCCCCTGCAAAAAATTGTTTAGTCATTATTATTTTTGCAATTACAGGCTTCCACATGGTACATTAATACTGTAAGGGAACCTACTCCATTTAAAAAACAAACCAAAACATAGTAATATTCTACAAGGGGAAAAAAACTGATTTAAAAATAATTATATGCTCATATACACTTGTTTAGCATAAAGGACTTTTCAGGTTAAAACACCATTTCTACATTAGTAACAGCTGAAAGCATATATTCTCATAAGAAAAAAAAATAATACAAAAACCTAAGAAAAAATCACTAGTATCCAAGGCACATTAATAAAGGGAGGTTTGGAAAGCAGTAAAACACACTTATTAAGATGTTAGAATTAGGAATTTAATCAGGTCTCTTGCTTCCTACAACAGCCAGGCTTTACAGGCCACAACATGGCAGAAAAAGACGTCCAGCATGCTACGTCAGTCGCAAGTCTCCTACCTTGCTGTTAGCTCTGACATCTCCTGAGTACTCTAAGCACTACACATTCCTCACCTTTAACCATGACCTGTTCTTAATGGCAAATCATTGCTTACAAAACCATCTCACCACTATAGAGGAAAGTTCTTGTGTAACAAGATTCTGACCAGCAAACATCCCACAAAGAGCTGAGCAGCTTCCCCACAGAAACACACCCTTGTCCACACAAAAACACTCCCCTAATTCAGGTGACTGCAGCACACAACACCCATGACAGAAAGCCAGCACAACCAGAATTTAAGCCAGAACACCATGGTGATGTATTAGCACCAAAAGTCAAACCTCAAGGAGCTGCATAGGGAATACTGTCTGTGTTGCAGGTAGAGGGACAATGGCTTTGACTGGCGGTGTCAGAAAAAGCAACTTTTACAGCAACTGATGCAGGAAGCAATTCTAAGCCCTGCATGGGTAGGCAGCATTGCTTTATCACACTACCCACAGAACTCAGCTGGGAGACCAGACCGGGCAAGGCCACAGGAGGCCATTGCCAATTGCAGCTTCTTGTCAGTTCTCACGTACTCCGAGACTGCTGCCTGACTGCTCATTGATACTCTCTTTAAGATTAAAGTTTAAAATGTATTTATTTTTTTTTCCTCTTCCAAAGCCAGTCAGGCTTTTCATAGCAGCATCTTGACAACACTTGGTGAGGGATGGCTCATTGGTCCTGGAATACTTGAAGGCCGTGTTCCAAACTCCAGGCGTTTCACTAACCTGCAAATACAAAATAGAAGTTAGTGCATTTCTTGCTCAGTTTTACCATCTTCAGAGTAACTGGTCACTTCCAGAGTACACCGCTCAGCTTGAAAAATCAACAGATAAAAGAATACCACTCTGAGCACTAAGTGAGTCCGTTACTTAATTGGGTTGAGTTTCCACTGTGACACAGGGCTCTGTTTCCCTCTGAGTAGTAAAAGATAGCTTCTCACACGCGTTGGAATTTCAGTTCTACCATTACAGCAGTAGATGTATAATCAGCTGCATGAATATGTAAACATCTGGTCCTTGGGGCTTTCTTGTAGGGGCTTTCATGAGGGTTCTCCCCAGGCTGGATAGCAAGTACAATGCGGAGTGCTCCTTCCACACAACAACTTTGGGCACTGGGTAACAGGACAAACCAGTATTCCCAGCGCAAGGTTCTAGCTGAATAATGAAGCTGGAACAAACTGTACCATAGGCACTTAATTTACAAAGAATCTAAAAAGTGTGCAGTACAGGATTGACAGGGCTTAAGCAGACATTGAACTGCAATTTGCAATAACCTTACCGATTTTTCTTCATTTGTTTAAAGACAGACAACCAGCTCAAGCATTCAGATAAATTTATGAATTGAGTCAGTTAACTTCCTGTCAGCTCCTCCATGGAAACACATCTTAGCAACTATAAAGCAGTCTGAGTGAACCCATTATTTGCCTTTTTTCCAGTTCTCCCATAAATGAGGATCTTAACTGTGATAAGTGAAGTCCCTACATGCCATAATATTCCTGAGACATCACTTGCACAAGAACATAAAGCATAAAACAAATTGAGGCAAGAGCTCTTCTGTTGTACTTTGTCCCATTTAAACACTGAGTTTATAATGTAATACATATATTACATTTGCTTTGAATTTGTGGTTTTCAAAACTTGATTCCAGCTAGTCTTCAAATTTCAGCAGTTAGTGATTCCAAATTTTAAACTGATCTGAAACATTCAAATCATAATCCTGAAAAATTAAACTTCATATCTTTTGAAAACAAGTCTGTCTCTACCAAAATGAAGACTTAATACTAAATAGAACAGTACCAGTCACTAAGTTCCAACACCAACAGTTCTCACTAAGACACAACAGCAGAGAACAGCACTTACCCTGTATCACACAGAGGCTGATGAGGACTCAGGCGTGTTTCAAGAACATCTCTGTTCATGCACATGGACACCGTGGCTCTGTTTGGAGACTGGTCATACACAAAGTTTCGGCAAGATGCAAGTTTGGACTCCAAAGCCTAATGTAAACCCAGATGAGGCTAATGTCAGATATTACCCTTATCTTTCACAAGATGGCATTGTGGCATACCAAAATAGAATTAATAGTGTCTGGGGTTCCTTTCAGGATGAGTTGTCTAGTAGAGGTACCTGCTAGACCCCAGTGCCACATGAGCTCCAAATTTCTGAAGAGAGGAAGCCAGTCAACTCTCTAAAGTTGAATATCTGTTTTTGTAGGGGAGGTTAATGAGTTGATGCTGTTCACCAACAGGAACACAAAATCTTCAGCTTCCTTAAGGAGATTTTGACATTTTACAGGCATCACTTCTTAGATTCCTAAGTGTTCACTTGAGCTATCTGCTTACCTAGACACCTATTAGATTGTACGTACTAGGTGGTACACCGGAGGGAACTGAGCCACAGATACCCTATTTGCCACCACACATTCCCATCCTAGATCATCCACCTTTGTTGCTGGGTTACTCTTCAGCTGTATCAGTTCTGCAGCTCAGCCCATCAAAAAGTCACACAAATGCTTGTGCCAACACAGCACTGGAGCATAAGGGAGAAAACAGAAGGAAGTCATGGGATAACTTTTCCAGCATCAATACTACCTTAAATGTTAAACTACAGCTTAACATGACATTAGACCTCACTCAGAAGATTACTGGACTCTTAAGGCAAACTTCACCAGAAGCTCTCTGGACAGCAGGCACCAGCCTGCTTTCTTCTCTGTCTTTCATGGGAGCAGATCCCTTCTTAATTTACTCAGGCCCATTTATTCCTTCTGCACATATGCTTTCAGAAATTTGTAGAGGAAGATCTATCCTCATGTGGATAAGATGTTAGAAAAGCATAGCAGGGTCCATCTTTATCTGGGGGTTGGTCAGAAACGTACAAAGTCCAGACCAAATTTCAAGGCCATGCTTACCTAATCTGAGGGCAAGATACTCCTTCCAGTCTCCTCTGAGCAGCAGCACAAATAGTGCTGGCTACAGTTTCAGACAGCTCTACCTTTCCAAGAGCCTGGGCTAGCAGGTAATCACTTACCCCCACTTTTCGCAGCAAGTCTCCCACGATGTTCAGTGCAGATATTCTTGCAGCAGGTGTGAGAGGGGTTGCACCGTAACTGTCCTCAAGACCTGCAAGGCAGGTTAAAGAAGGATACATTACTCATTTAACAAAACAAACAAAAACCCAAACAAACTTTGACACTGGAAGTCAGAAGACAGCCTGACATACAGAGCAGAGGAAACATCAGTATCTTCACCTTTTTGTATCTCACCTCCAGATATTTCATATCCATTAGGAATATGAAGCACTGTCTCCCTGAGACAGCTCAAGTTCGACTGTCCTAAGCTAAAGTCTCTAGGCATGCTGTGGCTTTGATTTCTAGAGATCTGTCCTACCAGTCTGCTCTGCATGTCTGTTGCTACAGTGGGACCAGAGGGATGTGTCCTCACAGAGGACAATCATATCTCATTTTACTACAAATCTCCAAATCTTCTCACTTTTACAGAAGCATAAATTCCTCCGCACAAGACAATTTTAGCTTAAGTATACTGAAGCCCACAATCAAACTTTGTTAGGGCTCGGAGGTATAATACCAAATAATCAGAATGTGACAGTACAACTCCCTGCATTTATGCCTACACATGAACACAGTTACACAAATTTCTGGCTTTTTAAGTAATAAGAAGATGCGAGAGTTAGCGTTAGAGGTTTGAAATAATCAATGCTTATAAAAGAATAAGTAATAGATATTACTGACATGAAAGCAGAGATATAGTCATTCACTACAGACTAGAGCTAGGATGACTTGTCCATGCCCTGCTCTTCCAGAGTAAAAAGAAAGCGTCTCTCAAAGGGCACCTACTCTCACAAAGAAGCCAATTCAAGCAACAGGAGTGTGACATTAAAGATCACACTGAAGCTTTTAAAATCCTTTCTCCAAGTTATCCCAATATCTCTGGGACAGTTGTGAACTAATAGTGAAGTCCCAACAGCTCAACTTGTCCCTCACAATTATAATCACTGGACAGTTCAAGTCAAATGGAAATGAACAGCCTAAGAATAAATAAAAAAAAATATCCCAGTCTATGAATACCAAGATCATGGTTGCTGGATTTAGGTGTATTTAACTGGAATGCTCAACTCTGCTCCCTTTTCGTCATCCCTCCTTTAGCCAGAAACTATAGTAAAAACAAGAGCACCAAATAGTATTTCTGTGCTGGTTCCCTGTCAGTCACCTCTCCTAAATGTTGCAGGGGTGAATATGTTGATGTTGGGTGCCCGGTGCACCGAGGGAGTTGAAGGCACAGACAAGGACGCTTGAACTGCAGTGTCTGTTCTTTCTGTTTCCAGGGTAGTCCGCATCGGTGTTTTGGGTTTCTCTTGTTTCTGCTGCACTGCAAGCTCTTGTCGTAGATCTACGAAGGAAGCAACACAAAGCAAGCCTTTGGAGTACGTATCCATCCAGATAAAAACAGGTGAGAAAGTTTGTTTTTCTCAAAAGATTGTTCCCCTCGTGGAGGTGAAGTAAAGTCACTTATTCTTGTAAAGACTACTCCAGGCACATGTTCAAAATCTGGACGATCACTAAAGGCTTTTCCAGGATTGTGGCTCAAGGTGTTTTTGTATTATTAGTTCAGTTGCTATTATCTGGCTTTAATTTTCATACCCTTTCAGAAGGCTCCCTTTGAGGCATGGAATTAACTCCTTTCCAAATGTTACAGGCTGGTAAGCAGAGGCACATCGAGGCTGAGGCTAGGCAGCTTGGCACACCTTGGATGCATTCCAGCTCCCTGCCAGGTTGAGATCCTGCCTATTGTACCCTTTTCTCTTCTACCCTGGTTTCCACATGAAGGAAATCTGAGCTGAGGCCAGGTGGAAGCCATATCATTATCTAGCCACGAGATACAGCACTTCTGTCCCACAGCCTGGCTGCAGCTTACGGAAACCACTCAAGGACACAGAATCTGAGCATATCTGAAGACAGAAGGTGTTTTTTCAGCTCCATGGTCTCTCTCTTCTCACTCAGCCTTACTGACAGACGCCAAGAGGCTAGCAGGTGAGGCTATTCAAAGGTAACTAGAAGACAGTCACAGCCCTCCTGTTTTACTACCCCATTAGTGTTTCATTGACTCCCCTTTTCACAGACCATGAATCAATGAGGTTAATGGTTACTAAAGCTGACCTTCATGGGTTACAGGAAGCCAGAGCAGCACATGCCCCAGCTGGAATGGCTTCTTAACCCCCTGTAAGGCCCTGAAGCATCACTAGAGATTAGGAAAAGGCTGGAACAGACTTTTGCTTCTGTGAGCTGCTCTGGAACAAGGTCAGGAGTTCAAGGAGTGGGGGAGAACAGTCTCAAAGATTCCTCATTTGCTTATACATTTCAGATAACAGAATTAAAAGATGCAAACTTAAAAGCCAAGCTCTAAGATATATGGAGGGGAAGGAACAGCTACAAGCCAGGAGGGGAGAAAGGGAAAGATACAAGTATTTTCTGTCTAACCTCTAGCTTCATCTTTCAGGCGCTGCACAGACTCCAGAAGGTTTTCCTTCTCATCCAGCTCACTCTCCAGAAAGGCATTTCTTTCAATAGCTTGGTTTAAACGCTGTTCAAAATCCTCCAGAGACATTATAGTGGCTCTGAAAGATAGTGCACAAGATGTCACTACCAGATCCTTCAGGCACATAGAAGAACTCTCTCAACAAAAGGAATAACATTGCCATTTTGTTTGGTTTGCTTTGTTTTATTATTATTTTTATTTTAGATTGCAAGATATGAAAAAGGGCAGTGGGGGAGTGGAAGGGAAAAAAAAAAAAATATTATCACATTTCCCAGTGTGCCCCAAACCTCTTCACCACAATCATCACCTAAGCGATTAGTTCAGAACAGCAGCGCTAACGAGCACAGCATCACAAACAGCTCAGTAACACCATGCTCATAGGATAGAATAGAGGTAGAAACAGAAAACACAGAAGGTAGGGCACCTTTTTGCTCTTTCCAAGTCATCATTTGCTTGCTCGAGTTCTCGAATGTATTTCTGAAGCTGATCTTTAATAGCTTTTGTCTGTGCCAAGTCATCTTCCAGTGCAGAGATTTGCCTGTATCCTTCTGAATGCTGCATTTCAATCTTTTCCTAATCAAAGGCAAATCAAACAGCATGTCAGGGACTGAGCAACACATGTTCTCTTTGTGTGGCACTGTCTGAGCCCCGTTAAAGGCAAAGGAAGACACTGTGAAGTTTTTTCAGAAACATCCCCTTACACATGGTAAAATGCCACCAAAGCCAGTTGCTCACATACTTCTGGGCTGCCAGCAGACAAGAGCTCTTCCTGTTGCTCCTTATCAAACAACGGTGCTGGGGAACAGTTCTCGACCTCCACAGCACAGGGCAGTTCCTTGCTCTCCCAGACAGTGACACCCAGCATAATTTCCAAGCCCCAAGAGCTTTAGCAACACACAAAGCAGGATGCAAGAGAAGCCACCTATTTTCAACTCAGATAAAAACTGAAGCAGTATTTTGGAGCCTAAATAACGAAGGAAAACAATATATCCAAGCATGACGCTGTTACGTACTGCTGTGGAACTAGCAGGATTCTCCACTGCCCCTGTGGTTTTATTAGCCTAAAAGCAGTTCAGAGTGTTAGATCACAAAACATTTCAGGTGCAGTTATGCTTTGGATGTGAACCTAAAACAAACTATGCCTCTCTTTACAGCATGTACACAAGTGTACATTTAAGAGAGGCACAGGCAGGGAGGAAGGCTGAGCTTCTACATCAAGTATCTCTCTCCTGCTATTGCCACTGTATGTGGCGTTAGCTCCACATCATGTGATAGTGGAAACTTCACAGCACACCCTCTAGTGCAACGCTTTATGCTCCACCACCTTGCTATCAGATCACTTCAACATGCCAGAGAGTGTTTTGAAACTCCTGCTGTATAAGTAGCATTCCTGAAATGCTTTCTCCATCAGAATTTAAACACAACACACTTGAAGTCACCGAAAACAAATCCAGGCACTGGAATTTGAAAACCATGGCATGTAGTCTGGCATGACTGATAATTTGAAGACAGCTATTTTAGCACATGAAACGCATAGACAAGGAGGATGGGAAGAGATACCCATTCTGAATTAAGAAATTCTTGTTTGATTACAGTGTGGTGACACTGGTCTAATTCCAGATCTCTGAGACATAGTTACATACTGAATTTAAGAGCCCACAAGCTCCAAGAGGCAGATTACTTCCAACTAGCTTTTCAGGACTCTCTAAACAAACCCTGCAAAGCATTTTTTCCATTTATTTTTAGGTAGTGTGAACTCTAGTTTCTGAGGGAGGAGCAAGTACACACACTAGGCTCGTAATCTCAAAGCCACAAGCTGTGTGGGCCTGGCAAAGTTCACTAGTGTTGACCTAGATGCAGACACCAACCCTTGATGGGCTCAGTTAATGCTGCTGCTCAATCGCTTCATGAGTTTAATGCTTTGCTCTTGAATTGATTCAGATAAAAGACCAGAACTGCAAGGTTTGAGTTTTTGTTTCTAGCCAATTGTAATAAACTATCAGCTGATCTGGCCATCAATGGAGTCTCTGTTCCTTCATGGCAGGCTGTTACTGCAGTTTTCAGGCTGAATGAATAGCCAATTGTTAAAAGGTTTGTTTCAAGCAGAATATGTTTTAATAAAGTTATCTACTGTGAAGAACAATGTAAGATTTTCTAAAACACATTTACCCTCTGCTTTTTGAAGTTCTACGTTGTTTCCTGCTATTTTCATTCTTAATTGCTTTGGCTGGTTCATTGTCCCCTCCTTTCATTCTAGCTCCTTTAGAGAAAGGAAAACATCCACACTCTCCTCAATTAAATGAATTGCAGGTTTTATTTTTGTAAAATTTATGCCTTGTCCCCAAACCCATCAGCTTCCATGGGTTTATGTGGCTACATGGAACAGTAGACCAATAATCTATACAACATGCAGAGCATTTAATACCACTATAGGCGCTAATACAAGAACAACAAAGATCAGTGCAACATAATAAAATACAATGAAATACGCTTGGGAGGTTTTGCTATCAAAAAGCCAGGGCAAGAGGGTTGGGAAATCACTAAATTGGTGCTAGAGGGACAGGACACCTGCCTGAAATGGAAGAGTATATCCTTAAGATAGTAATTTGGACAACAGTTCAGACAAAAGGCATTGCAAACCTGGATTAATCTGGTGATTAATCACTTATAAGTAAAAAATCACTTATACAAATACCTTTACTCTCATTAGTTCTTTATTGCACCCAGGAGAAGGGTAATTAAATTAATCTCTACTTCCACAGATATTGACCTGGCCCTACAAACTACAGTGTAGTGTTTCTTGGGTGACTATACCTCACTTGTAAGTAAAAGGCCAACAAGATCCAACCTTAAAAAGGCACACCAATTTCAGTGACAATTTTTTTTTCAAGTTTAAGAAAACTTATCAGTATTTCCTAAACCTGTCAACCAGCACAGGGGACTAGCAGGATCTTTACTGAGACTGAAATGAGGCAGATTCATCACTCTTCATACTCTAGATAGCTTCATTATTTAAGTCACTCTAGGAAAAAGTTCCATCTCAACAAGTTCATATCCCTTACGTTTTATAATTATGGAAGTTAATGCTTTTCACCTGGTTCTTAGTTTCGCAGAAGGCTAACCAAGCTTAAAGAGGATAAATTATTTTTCCCCAAGTACAGATTCAGTAACGAAATCAGAACCAAAATTGTTTTATGTTTCTCAGTTCTGTGTATTACCCACCAGCTGCTGCTTCCCAGCTTATCTGGAACGCCAGCTAATAAACACACAGCTATGTAGAAAAGGTTTAAAACTACTGAGTTTTCTAACATAATGCAAGAATACAGCTGGAATGTTCATCTTTTGATTATTCTGTAATATTATCTGTGTCTGCACAATGCAGACAGCAAGAACGCTGTGAACAAAAGCACTAAGTAGATGGAAGGAGGACCAGAACAGCAGCTCTGTTAAGTTCATGTTTAGTCTCCACTCTACTGCAAACAATATTCTCCCACTTCAAATCTATCCTGATACACAGCTACAATCTGCGAACGGGGGTTCAGGAACATTACCAAGGTATCCAGCACCCTCAAAGCAGACAACAGACTGCTAGTTCCTAATTTTCAAGACTTTCTTTTTTTGCAGTTTTCTGTTCAATTTCTTTGTAATGCTGAAGGTCCCTGTTCCCAAGGCAAAATGAATCTACACATGCCTGTCTCATTCACCTTTGCACTTAGGATGTACAGATACCGTATGCATAATCCACTCTTACCTTAACTGACTCCAGTTCCATTCGCAGACGATTGTTTTCTGACAGAAGGTCTCTGTTTCTGGACTCTGTTTGCTGCAGTTGAGTCTCCAGTTCAGCTTCATACTCTCGACTTCCTTCTTGGAATTCACGCAATTCCTCCTGCGTATTCTCAGCACTAGAGAGCAATTCCAGCAACAGAACTCATCAAAATGAGCAAAGAAAAAAAATCTCTTGTGAACATTCAAGGTAAAAAAAATAAAATTCTGGCTTTTAACATAAAAGGTTCTGTGCCCTTCTCCAACATACCTATTCAAATGGAGGAAGGGATTGTATGCAAATGTTTCCCCATCAGGCATGTAGAGCCACCCGACAGCAAACCAGTCAACAAATAAAAAAAGCCCAAATAAACAGAAAAATCCAAAAGTTTGTCTTTGCACTATAGATGTTGAGGACACATGGAGTCTTTCTAGCTTGTACGTTATTCACTGTCATCTGCATATTTAATCTATTATTCAATCCAATTATTTATTCAAAAATATGAACAAAGCCATTTTAGATTAGCAATAAAAAGTGAGAAGATAGAAAGATGAACAGAAAGATGTTCTTAAAAAAATTTATCAAAATAATCCTGCAGCAAGCTAAACAAGTAGCACCAAAAGGTCTGGATATCTGGTCTAAGAAAGGACCTACCAATATCAGCATCTAAAAAGCTTGGATATTTTTCACCCTTTACTGCATTTAGAGCAACACATTGAGCTACAGGGAAAAGCAAAGTATGTCCATTCTCTGCCAGGGATCCTCCTCCACCTACGTGCTGTCAAACCATTCTTGATTCACATAGGGATACAAAGAGTGAACAGCAGCATCTCTCTTTCTGGAATGGCCCATATAATACACCTCCAACAAGGTTCGGCAGTGAGTTACATTTACCCAGGCTGCCCACAGACTGCAGTCAGAGGCACGATCTCAGCACACACAGTCCTACTCAAACCAGAGCAGGAACTAAAACCAGCAGTGCCACAGCAGCATAGATTCACTGCTCAAATAAACATAAAGGACTCTGGGCTGCTGAGGTTTATGCAGAAGCATTGTCACTGCTACCACTCAAGATAGGGGAGTAAATTCAAGGTGGTTCAGCTATGTGGTGTTATCTAGGTCTGCATGCAGTGTTATGAAACAACAACTATCGAACAACTTAGAGGAATGAAACCACTGCCTTACCACTGCTTGTATTTCATAGCCAACTCTTTCCAGTATGTGGTTTCCTCTTCCACTGAATTGAAGTGATGTCCTTCCAAGTCTTCCATGATGAGTCCTCAAAGTTTAAAACTCCTGTTTCATATTTTCCCCCTCCTGGAAAATTAAAAGATCAAGCATCAAAACTCATGCAGTAAGTTACCTCAGTACTTTTGGCTGCAGAGCAGCACACTCCTCCTTCCAGGAAGTCACTGCACGCCTGGAGACCAAACTAAAGACCAGCCTTGACAGGGCTCTGTTGAATATACCGTAAATGTGAAAGAATCACTACTGAGTAATCAGATCCCTTTCCCCAGTTCTCCCAAGGCTTCTGCATGCTTATGCCACATCCCCAGCAGTGAGCACCTTCCCCACCCTCCGAGTACAAAGCACCAAACCTCAAACTTCAGCTGCAGCCGTGCCAACGCACACAGAACGCGAGTGAAAAAGACGACATCTCAGACATAACTTTGTCTCCAAAGACAGTGCTATTAAGTCGATTTCAACAACCCTAAAGACTCATATCATGAAATTAAAGAGAAACTTCAAAGAGACAGATAAGGTACTCAAGATACTAATTTCCTGTGTTAACATTTCCAGGAACACCTAAGCTTTTTATGGACATAACCGCTGGATACATGAAAAATTTCTCCGTAGGTCAACATTGACAGAGCTACCCGACTTTAAACCTGAAATATCACAGTCCGTGTATGGCTGAGAGCCACAATATATCTAGATACCTCAGAGAGCCATGGGAGAAGGGAGCTCTAGAAATTCCCAGGGAAGTGAGGATTAAAAGCTCCACAGAGGTTTTAGTGGGATACTACCTGGCTGGACTAGGCATGCAGACAGATTGCAGCAACCCAGTGAGCAATCCAGACCATCCAGCTGTCCCTGTGCCATCATAAACCCAGTCACAGGACATAGTCCCAAACGGCAATGACACATGAAAGAGCCACAGGGGAATCAAGAACCTTAAGTTGGTCACTTCTGCTTGAAGACTTAAGTATCTAGACACCACAGCTAAATAAATGCCCTCTGATGTTCATGATGCGCTCTAATAAACAGGTAACTAGCAAACACCATTTTATATGAGTTAGTCTTGACAATGGAGAAACAGCAAACCTAATGCCCTGGACAACCCCAGGTGAGACAAAGCTTCCATTTAATAGAAGCTTCCACCTTATCAATTTAATAGAAACCCAAATAGATCAAGGATCGTAAATAAAGTTAAATAATTATGACATGAGTTAAATAATTCATAACAATGGCAGTCATCAGAAAACTGCATTGCTGAAATCTTATGACTGAGGAAATACAGTTCTACCAAGTTTCAGATCCAGATCTACTGAGCAAAACATTTCCTAGAGGTAATCCTGATGGAATAAAGAGGAAAAAAATAGCCAAAGTCTTCAAAGGTCATTTATGTATCAGTCCTATCTACTCTTCTTATTTATGATGCTCGGAAAACCCTGGAGTAGACCTTCTGAGCAGCACATCATAGCTAAAGAAAACATGCATCCACTACACATCTATTGAACTTGATGGAAGAAATCATCATAACCCGTGTTGAGACTTTATAGTCTCCAGAAAATCACTTGGTTTAAACAGGATTAACAGTCATCTATCTAGTAACTCTACTGAGCAAACTTAAGTAGCTCCTATCTCTACTACAGACAACAATATCAAGTATTCAAAGCAATCTGGCGATCTAAAGCCCAGTTCTCACATATCCAAGCAGCGCTGCAAAGCACAAGTCCTTTTCACAGCCTAGGCGATTTTCAGGAGACTACTGAGCAAAGAGTAAGCAGCTGACACACTTCCAGCAAGAAGCCTCAAGGCTGCTGCTCTTTGTATGTACTTACAGATTACACACTGGGGAAAAAAGAGTAAAGGAATGTGAGTAAGGAAGAGCGACTTCCCAAATAGTACCCTTGCCCATTAAAAAGAAAATCATGACCAAGCATAATCAACATTCTTGACTCAGGACAGTTTATGACATTCGCTCTATTATTTTTAAGTGAGCTGAAAACGTCTTTGATGTTAATAAGCATGTCCTTACGCTCATGGTACTGTGTACACACACACCAATCCTTGCAGCACACTCATGAGGAAAAAAAAAATTTCTCTTTTACAGATGAGGGACAGGGAGGGAGGGTCAGACACAAAGAAATTATACAGGTGCAGTGAGAAACCAAGAAGGAACAGCATCCATTTCTGTGGTCACACCACTCCAGAGAACAGCAAGCCAGAGTTTCCTTTAGATGGTTATTTCTCACCACTCAGACAACAGGAAGTTTCTGCATTTCTTCAAGAACAGAGATTCCACCAAGTGTATGCCTGGTTTTGCTACAGTATGCTAATATATATTTCAAATATCTCCAAAGAGGAATTCTTCTGACACAAGAGTTATAATAAATCTGTCTCTGTGTTCAGACAGTCAATAAAAAGAAGTCAGACTAGGTAAAAATGGAGTGCAAGACATCTTGCTCCCGAAAGCTTTCAAATAAACCTCTGGAATCAAAAGACACAGCTCTCCTTGGCCTCAAAAGCTTTGATATGCTCATATCTGGCTCTCATTTGTGTTTTTACACTGCACTTTGGGACTAAAAGAATGCACTAATTTGCATTTTTTAAGATTTTATTGTCACATAGACAAGAACTTTCCCTATTATAAGAGTTCCACAGAACCTTGGTAACTTTCACAGAAGCATAAAGATGCTGTCCCCTTCAGTTTCTAAGTACGTCCTTGTAAACATGAGATTATGAACCCACTAAGGATGTTACTCATTAAAAGCGCACTCTGTTTCATAGTTACCATTACTAAATGGTACTTATAATTTAAAATTAATTGTTAAATTGCAAACATATGGAAGAACTGTGGACCTATACTTATTCCACAGAGATGACACAACATGGCAGAGATTGTTTCACTACCGTACCATGCCACAGACACATGCTTTTTGTCCGCAACACACAAGGAAGACTTATTAGGTTCCCTGTACACCTGCACTACATCTTCACTCACAGGGATTTTCAAACTAACCAAAGATGCAAGATATAAACTTAAACAGAAAATAAAAATTCCAAGTTTTAGACAAAGCATTAAAGCTTTTCTGATTTTCTGAAATTTTTTAAACAAAACCCAAAACATTAACATAAATTTTTCTAAATTGCCTGTAGAAAGGCTAGGGCTTTGACTTTTCATTTTTCTCCTTGCTGCCTTCTCTCTTTGATTTTTAACAGCTTAAAGACAGTATACAAAATGCCTGGAAAGTAATTAATTAAACCAGTTAGGAACTTTTCATTGTCTAGGCTCACTACAAAAGGGGGGAGGGTGAGGGGAGCGAAGAAAGTTTTAACTATGTTTTGTTAAACGTTGGCAAATGTGGAAAAAACAAGGAGAGAAAGTCAGAGTCTATAGCAGGCACCCACTGGCTGCACCTGATTTGTTTTTGCGCACATGAAGCCAGAAGAGACATCTGGCCAGACTTCCTGCGTGCGAGCAGCACAAGTGCTGGTCATAGACATTACAAAACCTCTACATCATACAGGAAGTAGCAGTGTTCATGGGTGGAGAACGGACTTCTGCAATGAGAAAAATGCCTCAACATAAATGTTGCAGGAAACAATTTCATACAAGTGAGAGCAGAATTGCAAAATTCTTAAGGAAAAAAAACAAACATTAAGAAAAGCGACACACAAAATCATTGAAGGAGTTTCAACTTGAAAATCAAAGTCTGAGTTCACTAAATTCTTGAGGACCTCAGCTTAGATTCTGTTTCAGTCCTAGAAAAAAGGACTCAAAACAACCCTGCATACTGAATACTTTTTTTTTTTTAAACAAAAGAAGATTTTAGCTTGGTGAACAACGTCAGCCTATCTTTGTCGTAATGCTTGATGGTCTGAGTCAGAGCAATTCATATTGTAATCAAAAATTAAGATTAAAACAGTAACATAAACACTGCCAAATTATCCACGTCAGAGATGACAAAGTTCCTATAAGACATTTTTTCTTAACTGTAAACCAAAACAAAACCCCTTTTTGCTCCTGCAAAGTAGCTTTCTTACCCTATGGAAATTAAATTTTCTTAAAATAATCCCCTTACAAGGGTCTTCCTGTAACATAAGGGCCTATTTTCTTTTGTTTAAGCAATACAAAAGAAAATCACCACAAGAGAGAAAGAAAAGGAAGAGGTCATCAGAGTGCCAGGATTACTACAGAATCCCATAGCCAGCACTGAAAAGAGTCATCATCTTCTCAGGATCTGCTCCACCGAAAGGCTTAACTCAGCAAAGCCCTCATCTTTTCAGATACCAGTCCAGCTCCAACGCTTTCGACTTTCCAGCGACTTCAACGGAAACTCCACGTTTTCTCTCCTGAAACGCCTGACCTTGATGCTTCCAGCTGCAAGCCAAGAGGGCAGCGCTCTGGGGCTTCCCATTCCCATTCGGAGCACGGCGCCGGGAGGGAGCCAAGCCAGCGGGCGCGGTTCCCACGCTCCCCTCTCCTGCCCACCAGCAACCGCAAGAGCAACTCCAGAAGCAGAAGGAGACCCAGGTTCGCAAGGACGGATGAGGGAGGGAGCGGGAGACCGCAGACAGGCAGGGTCCCAGCTCGCTCTCCCCTTGCCTCCCCGACCCTGCCCCGGTTACCACCGCAGGACGAGGGACACCAGGAGGGTGCGCCGCACCGAAACCGCCCTTCCCTCCTCTAGACGCGGCAGGGACGCTGCACCAGCGGGGGAAGCCCCGGCGCGCTACCCGCCCTCGCCGCCCGCCCGCCGGGCAGCGCAGAGTAGCCCCAGCCTCTCACCACAGCCGCGGAGCCCCGCGCCGCCTGCCGCCGCTCTCCCCGGCCCGGCCCGGCACGGCCGCCCCATTGGCTGCCGGTCACGTGCTGCGGGGCCTCCGCCAATCAGCGGCGCCAGAACGCGCCTGCTGGAAGGTTTGGAAACTTTCGTTACTTTCAAAAGGCGCCCGGGGCCGGGGCGGGGGTTGGGGCCGCTGCCGCGCAGCCCGGCCCGGCCCGACCCGACCCGACCCGACCCTCCGCCACGGCGAGCGACGGCCCCTCCTCGACTGCGAGCCTTGGGCATGCTCATGCCCAGCCCTGGCACGCGTCAGCCACGCTAAACCCTTTTATCTGCGTTTTATGCGTTTCAGCCGGCACGAGGCCCTGCCTCTTCCCAGATGTTAACGGTATAAACCAGCGTCTGCCACCGTGCTATAATTTTAAATACATGTTTTCCCTTTAAACGTTCTGAAAGAGGAAAAGCTTTACATCAAACATTATTATTTTTTTATTACTCCAAAGGCCTCTCTTGAAAGAGCAAGCAGTGAGACTGACCATAACTATTCAAGGCCAGTGCAACGTTTTTAGACTCAAGTCTCCTTTTCACAACCAAGGAACAGGCTCCTGTGTCACCGAAGCCGGTGTCGCAAGGACAAAGAAGGCTATGAAATATCAGACACCTGCACTCATCTACATCTCAGCATGATGTCACCATTCCAGAAAATGAGCCACAAGCATCCGCAAGGAGAACAAGTTCCCCGCAGACAGTGGGACGGAGCTGCAGCTCAGTGCAGCCAACAAATTACTTGCCGTGCCCTCAGCACGCAGGATCAATATGGAGAGGACTGAGGTATGCAGAGTCTTTCTCAAGAGCCCTAGGTGTTCCTATCCAACAGTGTACACAAACACTTGGTCATTAGGTGTGTCTGGCATTTGTTTCCCGAGTCAAAACAAACCCACAAATTATCACCTGTGTGTGGATACACTCCAGCCCGCATACATATGGCCATATGTCACCGCGTGTCACCTCACACCCCTGCGGCACGTTTTACAAACTGCGGGATGACAGGCACCCACGCACAGGGGCCATGAGCCCCGTTTCGCTTACTTCTGTGATGCAATACCAGGCCTGGAGCAGAGTCTGAGCCTGAAAAGACTTCAGTGGCTAAATTAGTATTGTGCCTCTCTCAAAGACTTTGTAGAACAAGGCTGGGGCTGTAACAAAGAGGATGGACACTTTTCTGTAAGGACATCCCACTAATAGTAACCTATCCACAGCTAAGGTAACTTTAACTGACAAAGGTGAGCAAAACTATTATACTTGCAGGTCAGGTGTTTAGCAAAATAATTGTATTTGGAGGTCAGATGTTCAGCAGAAGTAAATGGAGACAAACTATTATACAACTATGAACAGAAAATTAAATTAGGTATTTAAAAAAACAGGTTAATAGCAATTTGCGGTTCTGTCATTACTCAAGAATGTTTTTATTATCAGATAAGTTACAGAAAATAAACCATTTACTATCGTCGCATAGAAGCATAGAATGATTAGGGCTGGAAGGGACCTCAAAGATCATCTAGTTCCAACGCCCCTGCCATGGGGCAGGGATGCTCTCCACTACACCAGGTTGCTCAAAGCCTTATCCAATCTGCCTCCCAGCATGTCCCCAGTTCTTGAAAAATTTATATATTGTTCACAAGTTTGGGACAAAGGACATTTTACTTTAACTCTTAGAACAAATCTTTGAGGATAGCATGAGTACACAGATGATATCAAGGGTACACCTGAGTATTTCCAATTGTTCTCATCTCAAAATACTGGTAAAACACAGCAAAAATTCTCAGATTTCAGAGGAAGCTGTTTAGCCTCCCATCCAATTCTGGAACAGTGCAACAGCACCCTAACGAATGCCAGAGGCTCAGAAGCACTACCAGAAGCACTACTGCACACAAGCAATAAATATTTTTAAAAAGGTTACTATAATTACTATTGCTGCCTTGTTTGCAAGAAGAATGAGAACGTTTGCCTGTTTTAAAATTAGCAGGGGAGAAGAAGAAATTATTTTATCTGCTTATTTTTAGTTTGCTGATTAATAATTAATAAATGGCAGATTTTTGTGGTGCTAGGGTTCATGTGCTGGTTATTTTAATGAGAATGTCACACTGATTCTTCCATTAAGCGGGCAAAAATGTATACATTTTCAGTTCTGGTAAGGTTGCAACATCTTATCTTTTGATAATAAGTTTCTTAGGGGAAAAAAGATTTGCTTTGCTGCAAAAATTAAACAACTTACTAGAGAACCACTCACTCTACGGATGGAACAGGAACTGCTCATCAATTGTCATTAGAAACTACTGATTTTATTTTTTTAAAAAAATGGGTTATGGATACCCATAACAGCAAATATCTGTATTAGAATATCATATGGAAGTATTGCTGTGGCTGAAGAGCAAGTATTTACCATCAATGAAATCTATTTCTGTCTCTTCAAAGGTATATAATTCTCTGCAGTCTGTATATGTAAAACTGGATTTGCATACGCTTAAGCAAGAAACAGACTCTCACTACTTTAAAACCCTTCTGATATCTTGAACTGGCAAATTTTTGACAGAACTGTCAAAAGCTCACTAACAGCGCTGGCTTGTTAAGCAAAGCAAAACCACTCAAGGCCTTGATGCACGGCAGCATCACGCCCTGAGCGAACCACGGTAGCACGGGCAAGACTGGATGTAGATATGAGCATTGTCATAAGACGACTCTTACGACACCACCTTGCTGGTGGCTCCAACTCATTAGGCAAAGGTAAAGGTAAAATGATAACTTAGCCTAACACCATAATGTCACTTAAGGTCAAGAGATATCGAGCCACCAAAAAGTGGACCCTCACCCTGCTCCGTCACTAACACTCTTCCTTAAGAGGCTCTGCTGCACACCTTTGGCCCAGGCTTCTGAGGGAACTGTTAAATTGTGAGACAGAGCTGTGTCTGTAGAAAGACAAGAAAAGTAAAATTACAAATAGAGGTATGGTAGCACAAGGATTCAAGAGGAAAAGCATCTGTGCGGAAAGTTACAAAATCCTGAAGTGAATAAAACCCAGTTGTCTTCAGTAGGTTGCCAGTGTCACCCACATCAACACACCCAGTGACTGACAGGTTATTAAAACTGAGGTAGCAGTGGGGGCCCACTCTTGTCTTGGTGCTTGTTTGACCAGCAGACTTCCTATGTTTTATCAGGGCATGGGGACCCCATTAGCCTAATCCGGTGGCTTGTTAGAAGCTTGGTTCTTTTTTGTTAGCCAGTAATTGCTTAATATTTTTAAGCTGTAGATACCCTACTTGGACAATTTCTTAATAGACAGATAACGATGCTCAATGCAACCCGGGGAAGAACAGTAGAGAGACCTGGCGTTTCTGTTACAATAAGCAAACAGCAGACTTCTGAACAGTATCAACATTTAACTGCTGCCCTTGGGCTTAGGACTATATACTGCCTTGAAGGGAACAGGCTCTGAAAAACGGTTAAAACTGTCTCTGGCAGCCTATTTTCTGCGTGTGCAAAAACTTCCCTCGTTGGTGAAAGCTTAAATTCTGCACAAGGCGTCAAAAATTCTCACCTGCCGGAGCCCAGCCCACCGCCGTGGCAATTCCCCCATTGCCCGCCGCGTGCCCGGGCGCTGCGCGCAGCTGCTCGGGCGCCTGCTGAGGCCGGGCCCCTCCGCAGGGGCTGCCGGAGGCCCCCCCGGGCCGGCCCCTCGCTGTAAGGCGGGTGTCTCGGCGCAGACCGCAACGGAGCCGCCGCTCACTGCGCCGGCTGTCCCCCCCCTCGCCGCCTCAGGGGCTGCCCTCAATCCCTCGGGACGGCCCCAGCTGGGCGCGGGCGCCCCTGCAGCCCCGCTACCCCGGGCCCGGGTGTTGGCCGGCCCCGCCCCGCCCCGGCCGGCCCTCACGCCGGTAGCCGCCGGGAGCCCCGCGCCTGCGGCAGGTTCAAAAGCCGCCGCTCCCCGCCTGGCCCGGCCGGCTGCGCGCCGGGGGAAGGGTGAACGGGAGCTTTACGACAGCCGCCTTTGCGGCAGCGGACTGGTTTGCGGCGCTCGGCGTCGCTTGACGGCAGAAGGAGCAGAGAGGGAGGAGGGAGGATAACAAAGGGGTGTGAGGGGCCGCGGCGGCATGTGAGGGGCGGCGGCGCTGGGGGCGGCTCAGGTGAGGCGAGGCGGGCAGGGGCAGGGCAGGGCAGAGGCGAGCCGTGCCAGCCGGCTGCTGCTCGCCCGGGGCTGCCTCTGCCGCCCTGCGGCCGCGGGGAGGCCCCGGCGGAGTGCCGCGGCCGGGCGGGACGGGGACGGGGCCCGCTCCCGCGGCGGGCGGTAGCCCGTCCCCTGGGCAGGGCTGCCGGTGGCCTCGGCCCGGCGCCGCCCCGCGCCGGGAGCGCTGTTTGCCCGGCAGCGTCCTGGGGCTGTTCGTCCGGGGCGAGGGAAGGGTCGGGCCTCGCCGTCGCCCCCCGGGCTGCGGACCAGGTCGAGCTGGAAGCACCCAGGGAGCTGCGAGCCGCAGAGGGCAAAGCGCGGACATGTGTAGTTAACGCTTTTATTTTTTTTTTTCCCAGTTACTGTTTTAATTCCTACACGAATTGGTGCTGTTTCTTATTTAGATGCACCTATTGTGCATTTACGGACGAGCTGTTCTTGAAAACCTACCTCCTGCCTTCTCTTTCCAGGAGAACGTGCTGAAAGTTTCAGGGAACTATTGCATGTCAGCAGCAATACGTTTCTAGGACTCTGTTGCTAATGCCGTGGACTTAAACAGTGTTTTCCTCAGACTGCCTCACCCGTGCTGCAGGTTGTGAGGAATGTTCTTGTACTAAACAGGAATAGTCAAGGCCATGTCTCATACGCATAATAAGATTTAAATAATGCAGGTTCAGTGATCTAGCAGTAGTGAAATTCCTAAGATCACCATGATTTTTCTCTGTCTTCCCTTAGAAGTTATTTAAAATAAGTATTTTTTTTTCTCTTTAGCAGGTGGGAAGAATGAAAGGAAGGGGGGATGAAAGAATGTTGAACCTTTTTGTTTGGCTGTATGATGGAAGGAAACAGGACAGAGAACCTCTGCAATAGATCATTTGGATGGCTTCAGCGACAAGAGAATGATGCTAAACCATGGCTCTGGAAACTTTCTAATTGCTTTTCTGCTGCTGAAAAGTCTTTGCCTTGCAGTGTGAAAACGGTAATTCGTTGCTTTCTTAAAAGCATAGTTGATATCCCAGTACAGAGCGGTATGACTAACTGCAGTGTTGTTGCTGACTAAAGAGGGTGAGTGGGGAGGGGAGGAAGACGAGACAGGAGTTACCATGGTAAGTGCAAAATCTACCTGGGAATTTAGGGTCTTTAGTTGTGTGCACAGCGCTCTTGTCAGTGTTGGTGAAAGCAGGTAAGCTGTGTTGCTCGACAGGCTTTACTCTCTACAGCTCTGTTTAGAATAACACAACCTGACTGCTCAAGAATTGTGTAAGGCAGCTTCTTGAAAGCTCTGTGAATTTATTGCTGAAGAGTAGAGTAGGGAAGTAGCCTTGACACTTCCAGACTTTTATCTATTTTTAGTTTTGGGGCAAGTTTAGAATTTTCTGGATGATTATTATATAGTAGTTACAGCATTTGTGGATACTGTTCTTCATGAATGTCTGATTTTTTTCTTGTTTCCATTTCTTTAAATGTTCCTGTTCTGTAACTGTGTAGGATTCTATACATTTAAGATGCAAAAAGCTAAAGAATAGTATGATACAATGACTTGAGCAAGCAAGCTGTAGCTATTAAGTAATGTTCATGCATGTTCAATTTGACTTTCAGTAAAAGACTTGAGGGAAACAGATAAGCATCTGTTGTGTTGTATCCTGTTGTGTTGTTATTGTCATGCATCAGGGATTAGGAAAGGAGCTGCCATAAATTATGGAGTTAAACATATAAATCAGTTCCAGACAGATTTTTTGGCGGAATGTATCTTCAATTCATAAGATGTGACATCTTATGGATGGGATGGAATGAGAGAGAGGGATGGTTTTGAACTTGGGTAATCAATTATTCATTACCATGTAGGAAGAAATGCACTAAATTCAGTTTGGAAAGTAAGAGTTGTTCCAAAGTGCTGGCCTAAAGCTTTGGAGCAGTGACTTGTACGTGCTTTAGCTCTACTGACCTTGACAGTGCTGGTGCTTCTCATGACCTTGCTTAGTTTTCACTGCTGCCACTTTTAAAAAAAACTGCCTTTATGTCTGTACGTCTTTATCTTAAATCAGAGTAGGCAAAAAGCACTTATAGTTATTGCAAAAACTTAGTGTTTTCTGTTAGTTTACCTGCTTGATATAATTTCTAATTTTTTTAAAGTCTTAGTCTTTTAATGTTTTACTTCTAAAACTTTAACAGAATTTTGAAGTCTATTTAAACTAAAAGATGATTACTTATGTACTCATGTTCAGATAGTGAAGTAATAGTAGTCATAAAGATAACACTTTTCAAAATTTCTGTTATCATCAGTATTGTAACAGCCTAAATACATGCTTGTTGATACTGTGAAACTGTTGGTTTATTTATATATCTGAATGTAACTGAGCTTTCATTTTCCAGAAAGATTACATGGAGAACAAGAAAGCTGCTGTAGAATTGAAGGATGCTTCATCTCCTCATAATGCTGGCTCTAAACTGTTTCCAGCAGTACCACTTCCTGATGTTCATCCCCTTCAGCAACAGCAAATACAGCTTTCACCTGGCCCGAAAGTAAGCTGCTGTGCTCATGGCTCTGACTCTTCTTGTACTCCACAAATGCATTGTGGTGGTGGTGGTGGTAACCTGATTCACCCTGGCACAATATTAGACTCAAAAAGCACTGGGACGATTACTTGTCAAGTAGGGTCAGGATTTGCTTATCAGTCTGCATCTTCGCTGAAGACCCCTCCAGCTGGAAGCAATTTGGCAGGCATTGCCAGTGAGTTCCCTGGCATGTGTGTAGAAAACAGTGTATCCTCCTGTCAACATCTGCCCTGTTGTGGAAAACTCCATTTCCAGTCCTGTCATGGTAACGTGCACAAACTGCATCAGTTTCCAGCCCTTCAGAGCTGCACATCTTCTGGCTATTTTCCTTGTTCTGAGTTCACAACTGGGGCTACAGGCCACTTGGATGAGCATATTGCACAGTCGGAGCTAACGTCACGTGTGTGCGCCAACCCTTTGCACCTAAACATGGCACCTTCAGTTTGCTTAAAGGGCTCTCACTACTGCAGTGACTGCCTGAGCAAGGTTTGTACACAGCACCTTTCTCTTTCATTAAGCATGGTGTATGATTAGTGTTTAAATAATGTTACTTGAGCAAAACATCAGCTTCTGTGGGTTGCAGCTTGCATCCTCCTAGTTGGTGATGCGTGGTCCAAATGCACCAGATAGCCTTTTTGAAGATGATCTCTTTCCTGATGTAACATTCGATTTGATAAGAAGACAAAAGAGGCTGTCACAGTATTTAGCTTACAAAGGATGTGTAATGTATTCAAAGCAGAATTTTGACTGGCTTTGAAAGACAGTTATCTCTTCTTGACAGCTCCAAATAAAATGTTCCATAGTAGTAACTCTGAAAAAAGGCTAACAACAGTTAACGTACCACTGGGCAGCTGATCAATAAAGATCTGTTTGTAAGTCTGATGCTGTAAGAATATTCTAGTTTTGATTTGGTTTGATACGTCTTAGTTCAGTCTTCTCAAATTTGTAATTTAGACTTCAATACCAAATTGTAGTGCTTTAGAACTGATTAAAACTGTGCTTGAATTTTAATAGAGATTTCAAGTGAAACAATTACTCAACTTTGCAAGAGGTGTTACTTAAACTTCCAAATTTGAGTTTCCAATATAAAAGTGAAGTGTCTTAATTTCAATAAACTAAACAGTGAATTCGGTATGTTTGTAGTTATGACTACTATTTTTTGAGGGCAGGGAGGAGATTCAACCTTGTACTCTTAATTGCGCTATTTCACGTACTAGGTTTTGGGTTTTTTATAATACATATTAGAACATCTTAAAGATGACACATCTTAATGTGCAGAGTTTAATAGAATCTTTCCTTGAATTTGGAAATTTAGAGCTCAATATAGCAGGAAAGACTCTAGGATAGAAGCTTCTTTCATGCAGTGATATTGTTGTAGAGTATGTCTGAACTTGCATTTGTTGCCGAAGGGAAAGTGAGCGTTTCTAGCACGGAATAGTGTGTGTTAATGTTGTATACTAAATGAACATGTGTTTTGAAAAATTGTCCCGACAGCCAACCAGAAACAGCCTAGTTGATGCTGCTAAAATCTGGCCAAATATTCCTCCTCCGAGTGCACAGACTGCACCTGTTCCTATCCCAATATGTAATGGCTGTGGAACTAAAGGAACAGGAAATGAGAAGAGTTTGCTGCTGGCGAGCAGCCTTGGCAAATCACCACAGAAATATGGTAAACCACTTCTGTTTGAAACTTGTACTTAGTGGATGTCCTCCTTAAAAACTGTTGCACGTGAAGAGTTCTCTGAAACTGCACTGTTCTCTGGAAACTTTGATAAAGTGATAGAAGACTAAAACAGTGAAAAAATACCTTGTGTCTGGTTTTGCAGAGTCATAATTTGGATTTACCAGTTTTGACTACCTAGTTAATTTACTGTATTGTTTGCATAGTTTTTTTACTATTATATTTTTCTATTTCTAAGAACTAGAAAAAGAAATTCGAAGGACTTAGAAGGTATTTTGGTCTGGTGGTATATAAAGAAACTATCTTCAGCCATAATTCAAAAAGCGTTTTCTTAGTCTGTAGTGTCTGTTGTCACTTCATATGCAGTGAAGGTGTAATGTTTAGTGCTTTTTTTCAGAGTTCTTGAGAGGAAAATATTGTTTGAAATGATTACATGGTCTTTCTACTATGTTAGTGCTGCTTCAGTTACAAAGTCATAGCTAGTATGAAAGTTATAAACTTAAAAAAATGTCACAGAAGAATAAGAAACTGGGTAATTTTACAATCATTTTAAGTCTACACCCATTTTCAGGTGTAGCACCCCAATTAAGTGTCCTTACATAATGCAGTTCCAGTGAATCTTGTAGAAGAAGAACTAGTCAACGTATACCCCAACATGACATTTGTTTACTGTGCTATATTTTATGTTCTCGGTAACTTTAATTCTTAGCTTGTTTTTGACCTGTGAGGATTCTATGACATTTCTTGTGTTTCTCTTCCATTTGTTTTGTGGAGATGGAGTGGGTGTATAATGTTGATTCAAAATTAAATAGATATTCAGAGTGCTGGAACAACAGAAACTTTATACTTCTTAGTCTGTAATAGCAAAACCTCTTAATTTTGCTGTCCTGAACTGTAGGATACCTTTTGTGTTTATTCCATACTGCCTTAATTTTTTATAATCACTGTCAATATACTGATAATCTCATCCAGTTTTGTTTAGATTCTTTGTCTAATGCACACTGTAAATGTGAGCAGTGTTCATGCTTCACTCCTGTTACTGATATAGCACCTGCTGAGTTTAGTGTGACAACTTCAGACAATTTTCATGCCACCTCAGCATTTGATAAAATTGTGCTGGGCTTTTTAAATATGTTACTTTGTTGCTCGAGAGTTTAAAAGTAATGCTGAACTTGTCTTGCATCTTTATCTTAACTAAACAGTGATTAAATTTCTGTTTAAGACTGATTTGAGGTATAAAGTTTCTCCCTTAAATAGAAACTGAAAAAACACCTGATTTGTTTTTTAAAACTGAACTTGCATTCCTGAGCATGTTGTGCTCTAAAACATAAAGCTTCCCATATGCAAAGTTTATAGTATGCTAAGTTTAACATTTTTGGTATGCAGAGATTAAAATGAGCCGTGTTGTTAAACCTGTACAGGGTCTCCGGAAGTTGCAATAACAGGCCAAGTTCTGGAAAACTTGCCCCCCATTGGAGTCTTTTGGGATATTGAAAACTGTTCAGTTCCCACTGGCCGTTCGGCTATAGCAGTTGTGCAGAGGATTCGTGAAAAATTTTTTAAAGGTCACAAAGAAGCAGAATTCATCTGTGTTTGTGACATTAGTAAAGAAAATAAAGAAGTTATTCAGGAGCTGAACAACTGCCAGGTATCAAAACAGCAACTACTTGGTGTTCTTTTTTGAGAATTTGTGTGCTCTGAGTGTGCTAATAGTGATGGCTGTTCACTAAAGCTCTGTGTTAGCTTCTGTGTTTTTCAGTGCATAAGTTTATAATTAGTTTATGGGTGGGAGTCTTGAACACTGAGCTTTTCTGATGTGGTACTTTCTAAAACTGAAACTGTGTTCCTTCATATTACTGTATTGGCTTTAGCTTGTGTTCACAGAGGACTTTACTTTAATCCAGTAATCAGTAATGGTGGCATTTCTAGTATTATCTTTCCAATCTGTGACTAAATCATTAACCTAAAAGAATGATGATTGTGTGAACTTAAATTTTTTACTTTTGTTAGTGAATACTGTGCTGATTAGTGAGTACACATGTAAATTAGTTGTATTGATTGGGGCACCTCTAATGCTACATATTTTTCCATCAATACCTTTTGTTTCTTGGGTGTTTTTTTTTGCTTTTTATGCAGGTTTCTAAGTCAGAAATACCCTTCCCACCCCCTAAATTGCAGATATGATAACAGGTTAACAGTTTATCTGTTTATGTGAGGTAAAAGGAATTGATAGTGAGTACTTGCTATGGTCGTCACCCCTGTATTTCAAATGAGGGCTTATGGAATGTTCTTAAGGTACCAGCATATACTGTTAGAGAATGCAAAGCATGTAAATTGTGATCTTTAACACAGAACAGCAAAAGTCATCCCTAAGACATTGCTGAACAGCTAGGGTTGAAGTTCATTGCTCATTAGAACAGTTTAGGATCTGTACATGTTGTACTTAATGCATGTGTGTATTAATTTATTCAGATAAAAGGTGCGTGTGAAAGCTTGTGTTTATATTAATCTTTTTAAAAATGAAATTTAAGCAAGCATAGTTCACGTTCAAGCTTTTCTTTAGACCATATCTTTGAATTTCCACAGGTGACTGTTGCACACATCAATGCTACAGCAAAGAACGCTGCTGATGACAAACTCAGACAGAGCCTCAGGAGATTTGCTGATACACACACTGCACCTGCCACTGTGGTTCTTGTGTCAAGTACGTGTTTGTGGTCTTCGTCTACAGCACAGAATTCAGTTCCTCTCTTCAGTAGTGCTTTTCCATATGATGCTATTCTGCTTTCCAAGGGTCGTGTTTAGAAGCAGCTTTAACTGAATTGCTGAAAACTTCTTAATGAAGTCAGTGGCAGCAACGGAAAAGTAGTGCCAGTAAGATGAGAACTGGGCTTAGTTAAATCAGCATCGGAATCTGGCGTCTTGTTGAGTGTCAGTAGGTGTGTGTATAAATACTGTTGAAAGTTAGACAGCTCTAGCAGGAAGCCAGTAAAGTAGAACTCATTGAATATTCCTTATGGTAATCTTTCAGAATGCGTTGAGCAAAATGTATTTGATTTGGTTTTTATTCCTGTAGCAGAATACCATAAAGGTAAATATACAAGCCACTCAGCTATTTCATTGCTGTGTGTTGCCTTGGTTCCTCCCTAAAGTTAAACAAGTGTTTGCTACAGAAGTGTACAGTACCAGTGGAATGCGTTGCTGATAAATGGCTGGAAGTTGCTATTGAAAGGAAGCCCTCGTCTAGGAGGTTGAATGCTCACTGCTGGTCTAAATTATATCTGTTGAGAAGCCTTGTAGCTGGTGGTGCTCTTTCGTTGGAAATTTTCAGTGATAAACAGAACTTGCCACGTGAGGTCTGGGATTTTTGTGTCTATTTGGGTTTTTTAGCTTTCTCATGTGTTTCCTTGTTCATTCTGACTCTTCCCTCTTTTATTCTCCAGCGGATGTAAACTTTGCTTTGGAACTCAGTGACCTGAGACATCGACATGGCTTTCGGATTATTTTGGTACATAAAAACCAAGCTTCAGAAGCACTCTTACATCATGCTCATGAGCTTATTTGTTTTGAAGAATTTATCTCAGACTTGCCACCAAGGTTACCACTGAAAATGCCGGTAAGGCTTTAAATTCTTAATGCAACAGACATTTCAAAGTGTCAACCTCCTTTTTTTCTAATTTAGTGAGAGAGCAGGCTGAAATTGTGTGTGGTTTTTATGGTGAGACATGATGTCTGCTGTAGATTTGCCCATTGTGTTTCAGTTACTACTATGTGAATGTATGCTTTCTGCTTTAAGACTGAAGGAATGAAATAACAAAAAGAAGAAAGTAATTAACTAAAGTAGTAAAATAGCAAGGTCACATTCTTATCACTAAATATTTTAATCAGATAATGCATCTGACATACCTTTCTTTCACTGGCAGGTTAGGATAAGAACTCAGTTATGTGTTAAGACAGCTCTGTGATGCTTTCTTAACAGTTCTGAGTGACTGTCTACTGTTTTCTTGTTTTTTTTGAATTCCTGACAATTTCCTTTCGTTTTGCTGTGTTGTTTTTGCACAGCACTCACAACTTTTTTTTTCTTTAAAATTACTTCCTGAACTATGTGTTCACATGCATGTGTAGAATGTATAGAATTCTTGGGTTGCAAGCAGTGATGCTTTCTTATCTGGAGAAGTGATCAGGTATTGATCAGGGACTCTTACAGTTTCTTCTAACTTTAAATTATATTGGAGATGGAAGTTCAAGGATCTACCTTGGTATGAGAGTTTTCCAAACAAATCGAGTGCTGAGAAAAGAATGGCTTGGGGCATGGTTGGAGGGAGAGCATATCACTAGAATCAATGTAAAAATACTGGTTTTGAACAAGAGACTATTCCACATAATCAAACTAAAATCTTACTCCCTTTGAACAGGCATGCCATACGCTATTATATGTTTATAATCTGCCAACAAACAGAGACAGCAAAAGTGTAAGTAATAGACTCAGGCGTTTGTCAGACAACTGTGGAGGGAAGGTGCTGAGCATTTCGGGAAGCAGTGCAATTCTCCGTTTTTTAAACCAAGAAAGTGCTGAACGGGCTCGGAAGCGAATGGAAAATGAAGATGTTTTTGGTAACAGGATTGTAGTGTCTTTTACTCCCAAAAACAAAGAACTTAATGAAACAAAAAGCTCCGGCTTTGTGGCAACTGAAAAAGTGAAGTCTCCCAAAAAAATTAACAAGAACACAAAGCTCTGCCTCGTCAACAAAGACTCAAGTGATCAGTCTTCTGGTACCAAAGGCTCTGCTGGGAGAGGATTCCCGATTCACGGATCTATCATCAAACCCACAAATGTTAAAAGTTTACAGGTATTGTTGTTCTAGCTTGTTTAGTATTCTTGCTTTTTCCCATGTTCTGAGGATTGCTTCTGTTACAGCTTTAACTTGTCAGTCCTATTTAATGAGTAACTGTAATGTATAGTGACATTCCTGAATGAGAGCTGCATTCATCTGTTGGAAAGCAGACAAGGAGTTTGAGGGTTGTTTTACCCCACTCTCCCCACCACCTTTCTCAATTTGGAAATACTGCTGTTACTTAATGAGTCTTGAATCCTAGGCCAGCTTTGACTTTTGTGTTGGTGTTGAGTGTAACATCTGGAGTGATCCACTTTACTAGTTAGCTTTAAGGAAAATTAGGATGGATCTACAGTGTAGCAAATATTTTGACAGTTTACTATTTTCTGTCACGAGAAATCAAATATTCCTGGTTATGAAGTGCCAATGAAAACACTATTAAAGAAAAATTTATTAGTTTTCTAGGTTTCCATCACAAGGAAAGCCTCTGGCAGGGAATGTCTGGTGCCTTTATGCTGACCTTCCATCTGTTTCATATAGGAGCTGTGCCGCCTTGAGTCAAAGACTGTCAGTAGAAGTATTGAAAACCAGCAAGAACATTTAAGAGAACAAATTCCTTCTCCTCAGAGTAACTCTAATACAGCAATTCCTGCGTCTCTGGCAACCAAAAAAATTGGAATGGGAGAATCATCCTGTAAAAGTAGTCAGAAGTATGTTCTACTAAAAATAAAACCATGAATGCTAGCTGTTTTTTTTAAATGCAAATTCTGCGACATAATGTGTTTACTTTTTCTTGTATATATTTGTAAATAGGAAAGAGACCTCTACTTCCAGGAGCATTACCAATTCCCCTGTAGATAAAAAAGACAAAGATGAAACTGTATTTCAGGTCAGCTATCCCTCTGCTTTCAGTAAGTTGACAGCCTCAAGACAACTCAGTCCTCTACTAATGTCTCAGAGTTGCTGGTCATCTCGGTAAGTGTCTGTCTGTCTTGGGAGGTGAAGTGAGACTTCAATACATACATTGATTTGTTGACAACTGCATATGAAGTTTTCTATGCTAAGCACGTTTATACGCTGATTTATGTGGAGGCAAAAGGAAACTGGTGGTGCTGTGTAACAGCAGAGGGTAGATGTAAATATAAGATGGAGTGAACTCTTCAGAAACTTACTGTGTGACAGTTGTTTTCTGGAGACTTTGTCTTTAAAGCTTTCAGAAATTCTCCAGAGGTATTATAGATGTCTTACTCCTCTTAATTTCAATGCCTTTGACATTTGCAGAAGAAATTTATCCAGGCCCATTAAATTCTTGTAGACTCAAATAGCTGGCCTCTGCTGATTATTAAAATCATATGAATGAGTTTGACTTTTTGTAATGTGTTAGTAAGGTGGTAGAAGACCTGGTGTCAAATATATTATTAAATTGGGTGACTTTGAAACATAATATGCATTATTTCCTTTCTTCTCTGAGGAAATGTTCGTCTTGTTGTGATGTTTTGCTTGTGGTGAAATTTGTTTTGCCTACACACATATGTACTCAGAAAATGCCTTCAAAGTGCTGTATTTGTGCACTTAACCTATGTCTATTTTCTTATTAATTTTGAGATGTATAGATCAGAATTGTGCAATAGCTACCTTAACTTGTGAATGTTTTTATTTTACCCAGGAGTATGTCTCCAAACCTCTCGAATAGATCATCTCCGCTCACATTTAATGTAGTAAATCATACCAGTGGTACAGACTGCCCTGATCCTTTTGCAAATGGTGCAGACGTTCAGATCAGCAATATAGATTACAGGTTGTCCAGAAAAGAGTTGCAGCAAAACTTACAAGAAATTTTCTCAAGACATGGCAAGGTAAGGGCTAAAATACCTTTATTAAATCCTGATTTTTAAATACTCCTGTTTATGTATTTACAGACATGTTTGTGGTCTAGCTTTAAAGTGAGTAGGAATGGAAAGCTATCCAAACACAACTTTTAAACTTTGTTAAAAGGAGATATTGTGTTTTTCCTTTAAAAAGACCAGATCATCATTTGGACGAGGTTCTTAATTTGCATGTGGTCTTCATAGATCTGGTATTCTGAAGTTTTGTATATTAAAATTCTTAGTAAGTGACTCATTAGTTATGCAGGGAAGAGACTTAGGCTTTAGCTGCATAAGTTGTTTTTTTAAGCTATACAGCTGAATTCATAATATCATCTTAAAAATTACAGTAAAAACTGAGTTTCTGTTTGGAATCAGAAGTGATCAAAAACAGACATGAAAGGTGTGAATCAGTAAAAAGCAACTGTGCAAGGAGAGGTCATTTCTGCAGCGGTCGTGTTTCTGTCTGATCTGTAGATGACATTCTTCTGGCATAATCTTCTATATGGGAGGATGATGCTTGTGTTAAAGAAATACCATGATCTTGCCTTGGCCAAGGCTCATTGCACTCAGTTCCTGTTTGTGTTGTCCTGTTGGCCATGGTTCATCATATTTGCTTCCCTCTTGGCCAGAACAAGACTGTGCTACTCACCTTGGCTTGCCTTGAGTTAGTATTTTGTGATAAATGTTTAAAGTGTTTTCTTCCTTTCAGGTAAAAAGCGTAGAGCTCAGTCCTCATACAGACTACCAGTTGAAGGCTACAGTTCAGATGGAAAATCTGCAAGAAGCAATCAGTGCTGTGAACAGTCTTCACAGATACAAAATTGGCAGTAAAAGGATCCAGGTCTCATTAGCAACAGGAAGTGCTAGTAAATCTCTCTCTTTGCTTAGGTAATAAGCACTTGGCATCTTCTTAATTGTTCGAGCATATATTTAGTAGCTGATAGATCATTTAGAATATTGAGCAAAGGAATGATAGGGAAATAAAATAAAATCTGTTTTATGACCTGATGAATGCGTTAAACGCAACTAGACTAGTTTTCAGTTTAGCACATTTACACTGCTTATTTTTCAAGCTGCATCTGAAGAGACTAGATCTCTGTTTAATAGTGTTTAGTTTTACCACTGCTCTTCCATAATACTGATATACCTCAGTAACTTTGTGCAGCTGAGTTAAGATTACACTTGACACCTTTATTTCTTCTTTCCTCCAAGAAAGTGCGCATAAACTTTCTCTTTGAGGGTGGGATACACAGTTTAAATGTGGTTGGTATTTTTCTGATCTCCGTTTTCCGTATGGAAGACGACAGAACTAGAGTGCTGATGCTAGTGACAGTACAAGTATTTTCTGTTTCAGTTTTTCCTTACTGAAAGAATGCATTGGGAAAAAAGCTGTTGTCACTTTTTCACAGAAAGCTCCAGTGAAATAGTTCTTGAAGAGGACTTGCAGAATATTCTACAATTATATACTACTTGCCGTTGTATAATTTACATCTTGATTTCATTCTTGGCTTTTAGCTGATGCCTGTTCAAATTCCCTAATGTAATGACTAGGCTGGTAACTTCTAATGCTGCAGCTTTTACTCTTGCATTTTATAGATGCTCAAAATCTTACCATCACCTATCAAAGATGCAACTCCTTGAGAGACATCACCTAATGAGTTAGTAGAAACGTTAGTAGTTGCGCTCCCCGGTGTCAGCTTTTCTAGTACTGAGATGGAAGGGAATGCAATTTGTCATAAACCGCGTCTGTAAATATCTCACCAGTTTGGGCTGGAGACTAATACTAACAGATAATTTTGTGCTACTGTTACAAAACTTCTTTTATAGCTCAGAAACGATGTCCATTCTGCAGGATGCACCTGCTTGTTGTCTGCCTGTGTTCAAATTCACAGAAATATATGAAAAAAAGTAAGTTCTTAGTTGTTGTTTTTTCTCTAGTACTTCTAAAAATAATCTGATCTTGTGTGATTGTTTACAGTGAATTATAGAGTAACAGAATGGAATGTTAAGGGTTTTTTGTTGTTAGATGTTGCAGCATATCTACCTAGAGCCAATGATTGTAATACTGACCTTTCTTAGAGGATTATACTTTGAATATTTTACTTGTTTTTTCTACATCAGGATGAAGAGATTTGTTACTTTAACATTTTGCAAAGAGTGGTTTCTAGCATACTCCTGTTTCTTAAACAAAAAATGCAGATTACTGTATTCTCTGTGTTTGTAATGTGTATTATTAGAATTATTTTTTTTTACTTTCAGATTTGGCCATAAGTTAGTTGTATCAGACTTATATAAACTAACGGATACTGTGGCAATCCGTGACCAAGGAGGTGGGCGGCTGGTGTGCCTTTTACCCAGCAGCCAAGCCCGGCAGAGTCCATTGGGATCTTCACAGTCACATGATGGCTCATCAGCAAACTGTAGTCCTATAATATTTGAAGAGTTGGAATATCACGAGCCTGTTTGTAAGCAGCATTGCCTGAATAAAGACTTTATGTAAGCTGTGTATAAAATATTATAAAATCTTACGAAATACTTGAACAGCATTTAACACTTGCAGATAGATTAAAGTTGAGGTATATATGTTTGTATAGCATGCTCCAGTCACTGTTTGCATGTTTATGAGAATAAGTCAGGCAGAAAATAAGGAGATGACACAGTGAATTTTCTAGGCAGTTCTCATGGATTAGTCTGTTCAGGTAAGATTATTGTGTTTTAGCACGGCTGCCAAGATGGAATGCTCCTTAAGCAGAAGCTGAAAGGTACACTGCCTTCCTCTGGTTATATAGGAAGGTTGTACATACTAGGCATTTCTATTAGCATGAGTTTTATTATGTAATTATAGGTGGAAGTGATCATTCTTCTTTGTCCTCCAGCTACATTTAGTAAGTGATTCATACTGGGCTGAAGATTTCCTGAAGCCATATATTAAGTTTTTGATTTTATTCAACAGCAGTCAGGTTGTGCTACTAGAGCAGTTATTAGGTGTTCACTGTTAACTGTCTGCTATATGCTGCTAAAACTTCATTTGAAAATTTTTAATCGAATGATAACAAAAGCTTTGTCTTCTAAATCTTGCTTGTCTACTGGAAATTTGCTGTAGCTATATTAATTTTTGTAAAGAAGAAAAGATGAAAGTTGTTTATGACCCTAGTGGTATTGGCAGCTATTAGCAGTACATCTTATGCATATAGTATAATATTCACTATGGGTTGTGTATGTGAGTACAGGCCTACTATGCTAAAGCTATGTGTAAAATGAGCATATAAACTTCAATCTCTTGTTTTTACAGTGAGCATGATTTTGATCCAGATTCTTACAGAATTCCTTTTGTGATTTTGTCTCTGAAGACGTTTGCTCCCCAAGTTCACAGTCTTCTACAGACACATGAGGGTACTGTGCCTTTGCTAAGGTAAAATATTTTAATTTAGGCTTTTAATGTAAGGGCTGATAGGTTAAAGACTGAAAACTTTGTTAATGGCTGTCATAATGCTGTGAAATGACCTGTTGTATGAAAACTCTCGTTCTTGTATAATATGGTATCTTTTATAGTAAATAGGTACCTTAAAATAATTTGATTATGAATTCTTGTTAAGCAAAAAGACACACTTATTTAAAATGTGCATTTTATGAAGACTTCTGTAATGTGATAGTAAGCTGTTAGAGCCTCTTGCTCAGGAAGTGTCTCAAAATAATGATATTTTTAAGACAATTGTTATAGTGGCATTTTAGTATATAACGGAAGTTTTTTTTATTTTCTTCCGAAGTTTTCCTGATTGTTATATGTCAGAGTTCAGTGATCTTGAAATGGTGCCAGAAGGCCAGGGTGGTGTTCCTTTAGAACATCTAATTACCTGTGTTCCTGGAGTTAACATTGCCACTGCCCAAAATGGCATTAAAGTTATTAAATGGATACATAACAAACCACCACCTCCTACTACAGGTAAATATTTCTATTCAAAATCTTTTCTGTGAACTAATCTTTCCGCTAAAAAATTGAGTAACATTAAGTACAAATCTTGTATAATTGTTAGAAGTTTCTCTTTTAAAAAAGTTTAGCGTGAACGTTCATTCTTTTTTTTTTTTTCTTCCTGTGCTCTAGCCTATGTCAAAGTGCATTGTTTAGTGGAAGAATATTAGTGAAAAGTTAAGTAATATGACTTTTTTTTTGTAGATCCTTGGCTTCTGCGTTCTAAGAGCCCTGTAGGCAATCCACAACTTATTCAATTCAGTAGAGAAGTGATAGATCTACTTAAAAGCCAACCGTCGTGCGTCATACCTGTCAGTAAATTCATCCCAACGTACCATCATCACTTTGCAAAACAATGCCGTGTGTCTGACTACGGGTTTTCTAAATTAATGGAGCTGTTAGAAGCAGTGCCTCATGTACTGCAAGTGAGTTACAGAACACTGTTCCTTTTAACTTAGTTGAAGATACAATTCCCAATCTGAATTACTGGTTGTTACTGTATAATAGATGCTATGCAGTTACCTAGTCCACCTTGAAAGAGATGGTTAACTGAACCTTGGAGTGTCATTGTCGTCTTTATTGAGATGATGTTTCTGGGTGGTTTTGTTTTTCTTGTCCCCCACCCTTCCAAAACAACTTCTGGGGAATTTACCTCTTTGTTTAATCTAAGCCTCTGGATTAGATTGGAGTTGAAATTACTTCTAGCCTGTGGCTAGTGCTTGGGTAAAAGGTTTTAATTGTGCTGTTTATCTTAAGAACACAGCAAATGCTGGGCGATGTGTAGCTTGTGACTTTTCTGTGTGAAATAAGTTTTGTAGCCCTATGTTACAAAAGAAACCCTATGGTTACATCAGGTTCCTACTTTGAACACCAGTTGGTTGTAGAATTTTAAAATAACCAATACATATGTGCGACGATAGCACTCATGGAGGAAGCATTTCTTAATTTCTTGATGACATATGTCTTAGTACAGAAAGTGTATGGCTTGATGAGGCTGCCTTTCCAAACACTATCTCTATTATATCCTTTACTTCTAGCCTACCTATACTAGAACTGGCTTCTAAATATCTTGTAAAAGAATTTACTGAGGATGCTAGATGCGAGTGATCAAATAAAATTTTCTTTCAGATTCTTGGTATGGGTTCCAAACGCTTGTTAACTCTAACACACAGAGCTCAAGTGAAGCGCTTTACTCAAGACTTACTGAAGCTTCTCAAATCCCAGGCCAGTAAGCAAGTTATTGTGAGGGAATTCTTACAGGCTTATCACTGGTAAGTTATCTTCAATGAAACAATAACAACTTTGCAGGACATGTCTATCAGTGGTGGTTTTAAAACCTAGTGCAAGAGAAGTCAGCGCTTAAAATCCTAGTACAAAACTGTGGCAACTATCCTGCCTCTTTGTTGTAATGTGGAAGTTCAGACTTCTAATGAAAACAAAAATTAAAAGCTCTCTGGTAGACTTTACTGCTTCTTTTTGTGCTAGGTGCATTTAACTTCATATTGGAATTTGAAATGGGTTATTGTATTTCTTTAGTTCTCTTTGAAGCTGTGACTGCAAGGTTGGATTTAAGCAAGCAGGTCATGGTGCATCAACCTGAACAATAAAGGGAAAATTTAGTGTTAGGCTTTCTTTAGAGGGAAATATAAATAGACTGGTTATCAATAGATACTCCTACTACTTTAAGTGGATCTAGCAATGGTGCAAAAATAAGGAGTGATACCTGACTTGCTATTGCCAGGAAGAATGTTCTGTTCTGGCGTGGTGAAAAGTAAGATTGCGTTTTTTTAAGAACAAAGAATTTTGCTTTCCTTGATATGAAGGTAGAAAGTAGTACTTAATGTGTGTTGAGGAAACGATAGCATCTTAGTGCTGCGTGTGGTTTACCATTGCATGCGTGCTGTTGTGCTGCATGTGCCAACAGCTCGTTTTTGGCAAGGCACACTTCTGTTTCCCCTCTTGGCAAAAATACTTTATTGGCTGTTTCTAAATCTTCTGAATGTGCATCTGCATTGTAGTCAGCCTTGGACATTTGTTGGATAAGAATACATGTGAAGTTCTCTTGCCTCTGAGAAGTTCCTGATGGGAAGAGTAAAATACTTATATTATGTAGTGTTGCGAACCTTAATGTGGTATTTACCAGAATAATGGTCTCTGCCTTCTCTTGATGCCTAATCTTGTTTAAGAAGAGTGTATGTCTGTAAGCAAATACAGACTGTTGAAAGCATAGCCATACGGAGTTGTAGAACATAATTACATTTTCTTGAATCACTTAAAACCTGAGCTTGAAAAATGTTGCCTTATATTGTCACTCACCCTAACTAGTTTGAGGCATCCACTGGTTGGTATATACAGCTCTTTCTTCCAGTGTCATGTGAACATCAGCGTGTCTTATTTTCCTGGTTAGAATGGATAGATAATTTGAATTAAGAATACTTTTCCCTGTTGTTTCACATGCTAGTATTATTGCCAAGATGAAAATGGTACACTTTTTTTTAGGATTTGAGGCTTATTCTCTCAACTCTACGCGTTGGGTTTTTTTGCCTAAACAGCATGCATTAATACGTCTGTTATACAATTTTCCAAAACTTTAAGGTGTTTCTCTAAGGACTGGGATGTTACTGAGTATGGAGTGTGTGAACTGGCTGATATTATATCAGAAATTCCAGATACAACCATCTGTTTGTCACAGCAAGACAATGAAATGGTAATTTGTATTCCCAAAAGAGGTATGTCCATGTACCTTTTTTACTGTTGCTAAATAAATTGTTCTTTGAGTATTTTAAAACTGTACTAACTTAAGGAGTGACTCGGATTTTTTTGATAATTGTGTTTCTACCTGTGTAAGTTAGGAACTTCTACCAGATAAAGAATTTGTCATTCTAGGAATGCTTATAATGAAACAGACAGGAAAGCAGGTGGCAAAACACTTAACTAGAGACAGAAACAGTAACATTAAACTTTCTGTGGAATGATTAGAGATAGTTGTTTCCACATAGCAAAAATACCAATGTATTTGGCTATTTAGTATCTTCTAAAGTCCTGATCACCTGATTATTTTGGACTTTAAACATGTAAGCTTAATAGAAGTCTTCAGTGACTTGGTGTGATATGTGTTTAAGCTGAAAATCAACCACTGTGTATTCTTATTATACTTTGTTGCATTTTATAAGTGTGTTGTACATAGCTTTTGCTTGGTTTTTAATTTTAGAACGTACACAAGAAGAAATTGAAAGAACTAAACAGTTTTCTAAAGAGGTAGTAGACTTGCTGCGCCATCAACCCCATTTTCGAATGCCCTTCAATAAATTTATTCCTTCTTATCACCACCACTTTGGTCGTCAGTGCAAACTTGCTTACTATGGTTTTACAAAACTACTTGAACTCTTTGAAGCCATACCAGATGTCTTACTTGTAAGTTCTAAAATCATAAGCTGTACTAAAGCATTTTTGAGATGTGTACAACTGTTTCAGCAGGAGTTATATTTCTCATTAACTTAAGTGTGAGTTATAAACTGTGCATCTGTAATGCTGGCCTGCTGTATTTAAGTAATTCTTTGATATAGCTATTTTCGTAACATGGTGTAAGGGTTTTAAGCACATTCAGGCTGAGTTTGTTAACAAGTTCAAGTTTTCTAAATTGGGTTACACTTAGAAAATTCAGTGCATCAAAATTAATGCTAAGTTTCATTATAGCTGTGTTAAACTTGCTTTAAAAAAATAATAACCATTTAATTGGCTATTTTGTTGTATTTCAGAAATTAGATAGTTTAGCTTGCTATATAGATATCTTTTGAGGTAACTTAACCATGCTACATAGCAAATGATTGCCTGCAAGCACTGAATTTTAGTGGCAGGTTACACTTTTTTTCATCCAGATTAGATAAATCACTTTAACAAAGGGTAATTTCTGTTTTGTAGGTATTGGAATGTGGGGAGGAGAAAATTCTCACCCTCACAGAAGTGGAACAAGTCAAAGCAGTTGCTGCCCAGTTTGTTAAACTGCTGCGGTCTCAGAAAGACAACTGCCTTATGATGACTGACCTACTGCCAGAGTACAGTAAAACTTTTGGGTACACACTGCGTCTGCATGACTATGATGTTAGCTCAGTACCAGCTTTAATGCAGAAACTTTGCCATGTTGTAAAGGTAATCTTTTATCTTTGTCGTTCGTTGCTCTGAAAGGTACATAATGTTGTGCGAAGGAATTTCCTGTCTCATTACACGTCTCGGTGTGCTTAATGTTGTACTCTAGAAATAATGTTTCATTAAGTTGGGGAGCAGGGGGGAACTCCAAAGGGATTTTAAATGTAGCTTCTGTATTCCAATTACGATCTTTGTTCTTTTGTCACCTTTCAGCTTTCTCTGGGGAAAACTCATGTTTATTTAGCAAATAATAAGTAAAAAATGTATTATAGTACTTATTTTAACTATACAAATAGTTTTTTTCCCACCTGACTTCTAACTGCAAAAGCAGTAATTTCCTGATAACTCTAGTAGTTATCAGTCTCCTAATGTTTTATGTTCCTAACTTTTTTTCATCTATGATTTGAGGTTTTGACTCTGAATATAAATAAATAGGTGGTCTTACATGTCTTACATGTCAGTGGAAAAGGTTACGTCTACATGGACGTGGGTATACTGGTTTAGTTGCTCCAATTTTGTTAATTCAGCAGCTGGTGTTGAGGCTGGAGCTCAGTCAGATCCAGCTGGCTTGAAACAAAGAATAAAACCATGTCTGCCATGTGGACAGAAACTGCTACACAGCTTTTGTATATTTAAAGTAAATTTTTCAATGTAATAAGCTGCTTTATCCTGTGTACTTTCGGCTAGGGGAGTATCAGATGCTGGTGTGTAATATCAGATACAGCTGTGCTCAAACTCCAGCTACACAACCTATTTATAAACTAATCTCTAACTTCATTACCAATCATTTTTCTAGGTTGTTGACACAGAGTCTGGCAAGCAAATTCAGCTGATAAATAGAAAATCTCTGCGGACTCTGACTGCCCAGTTACTGGTCTTGTTGATGTCCTGGGATGGAACATCCTTTCTCTCTGTTGAACAACTTAAACAGCACTATGAAACAATCCATAGTACTTCACTTAATCCATGTGAATATGGATTTATGACCTTAACTGAACTCCTGAAGAGTCTGCCTTACTTGGTTGAGGTGTGTAGGCTCTTTTTCCTTTCTGGTGCGTTTTGTACTTCAAAACAATATTGTGACTAGAGGATACAGAAGTATACATTCCAAGTCTTTCCCTTTTCTTTTCATAATAGGTTTTTACCAATGGTGCAGCAGAAGAATATGTGAAGCTTACAAATCTGTATATGTTTGCGAAGAATGTAAGGTCCTTACTTCACACTTACCATTATCAGCAGATTTTTCTTCATGAGTTCCCAGTAGCATATAGCAAATACACGGGAGAAGTGCTGCAACCTAAAGCATATGGATGCAATAATTTAGAAGAGCTCTTGGGAGCAATTCCACAGGTGTGAAGAATTGCTTTGTGCAATTACATTGAGATTTCTCCATGGATTAAAAATAGTTATACTGTGGTTAAACTGTGGTTTCTGTTAATTGGTGTGAATTACAGGAATAATTACCTTCTCCAAGGAGGCTTATACCAGTTGTATTTTTAATAGCTTCTGAGAAATCTGGACTGTGTAATTAAAAAAAATAATATTTTTTAATATATTTTGGTCAAATTTTGCTGAAGAATTGTTCCTAGTGAGGCCGCAAACATCCTTGGCATCTTTATCAAGTGAGATATTTGATTTCTGTCTTAAATGAATGAACAACTGTACAGTACTGAAGCTTCATTTTGATCAGGGTAGATTATTGGTTTTAGGAGTGAAAAGCGGTGGGACCTTGTTAGAAGTGTCACATAATGGAATTTTGCTGTGGCGTCATCTTGTCATCCACATGTCCTAAATACTCTAGGATAATTTTATGACTCAGTTTATGGCTATGAGCTCTCCTGTAAGTAAATTAATCTTTCTGGAGAGTGACAAAATGGAATTTTGCAACTCCATGTTTAAACATACAGTTTTGTTAATGTGTAGTTAGTTCACTTTCTAGCCCTATAGTTTGCCTTTGGCATTAATTATTGAGACAAAGCTTTTGCTTGGGTAGTGTAGTACAAATTAGCAACATGGTTTAGTTTGTGTTTAGAGGGGATGTCAGTGCAAGGCTAGATGGAAGGCAGTGAGTAAGCTGCTTTAGGCTTTGAGCTTAGTATGTGCTGATGTTGAATTCTGCCTTGTTTTTTTCCTCTATAGGTGGTCTGGATTAAAGGACATGGCCATAAAAGAATTGTGGTACTAAAGAATGATATGAAAAGTAAGGCATTTCAATTTTGAGCAGTATCTTAGTTTCCTTTTTTCTTTAAGAGGCGATTTGAGTAAACAAACTGTATGAACTTGCCTTTTTGTAGCTCGTTTTAGCTCACCTAGTTTTCCCCCTGCTGATCATGGAAATCAACTTGCTGATAGTAACGGACGTATCATGGAGACCCCAGGATCTACTTCATCAATGGAACTAAGACTAGGAACACCTAGCAATGGTAATGCAAAATTGATTTGTAGAAGAAATTTATTATCTTAGGGGAAATAAGCAGAGTAATCAAAGCAGCATGGGGAAAGCTGTGTGAGTTAGTCAACCTGAACTTCTGTAGAAGTGCTTTATGGCTTGAAAGCTGTTGAACTTCTCCCAAAGTATATTGTTAGGCATATGTTCTCTTGACAAGGGTATCTGTTGTCCTCAGCTGTCAGTATGTGTATATATATAGCTGCTAGAGTACTGTTTTCCATGGATTTTAGTGGAAATTTGAGTCTATAAGTGTTAAGCTAATGAGAAAAAATGGTCAGTAGCAGCTTCTGCTAGGAATGTCTCCTGTAGTCTCATGAGAATATAGGGCTCTTCCGTAGTGTTTTTATGTTGATTTTGTCGTTACTTACTGGCAAATAATAATGTCAGTCCTCTTGGTATAAATCTGTCTCCAAATAAAAATAACTGGGAAATGGTGACCTCACAGTTCGTATCTTGCTCTGGTCTCCAATTCTTTTAGGTTGGAGAACTTGTGGAATGATTCTTGAGTTATTATTTCAGAAGTCTGAAAACTTACCAATGTGTTAGATAGTACATAATAGTTGATAGAATATGTCTGCAGGGCAGTTGTCTGGTAACTGGTGTCCCTTCTCTGTTAAAGGCTGTTCCTGTAGAACTTGTTTCTGCAACTGTTCTTCAATTACTCAAGTTTGGAAAATACCAGATTTTACTATAGGTGTGTATATTTACTCAGGCAAGCAATAGGTTTAACATACTACTACTTTGTCAGCTGTATAGTAATTAGATGCTCTTGATCCAGCTAAGTAACTCTTGACTGAATCTGAGGTTAGCTAGCATTCATTAAACTAGCTTGAGATTAGAATTTAAAATACAGCATAGCTCTCAAATCCCCAGCGTCGCATCTGAAGACTTTATATTTGCCAGCTCAGAAATAGCGATACCTTCACAGCTTACAGATACCTTGAAAGATGTTCCCTTATTTTTGTAGTTTCTAATCAAACTGAGCAAGAACTTCTTTGCCTCACAAATACGTCTCCTGTTGACCTCTTGTGTGAGCCAGTTCCTTCCTGCCTACCATCCCCACAACTGAGACCTGATCCAGTGGTTCTTGAGTCTGCAGACCTCATTCAGTTTGAGGAACGCCCTGCACCTCTCTCTGGTAAGAGTTTGCTTGCCTATTTTGTGTTACTTATGGATGATAACTCATACAATTTGGAAAATAAAGCATCAAACAAATGGTCAATTTAAATACATACATATGTAGTACATATATGTCACACAATGGGATGTGTTGGAAATGCAGGTGGCTTCCATCAGAAACTCTTGAGTGCTGACAGTAAGTACCCTGCTGTGATTCTCTGGGGTGGATTCTATAGGGACATTACCCTCCACTGACATTGCATTTTGCCAACCTGTAGCAACCTTTTCACCACAGTAATTTTATAGTGCTTTTCTGAGCACTGAGAGACTTAATGCATGAGAATGAAACCTTCTAAATAGTACATGATGCAGACAGAGCCAGAAGCAAACATCACATCAGCTGCAGAGGTGAACATGACATGTCTTCTGTCTTCTAATCAGGCTGACAAGTTCTTTTTAAATATTTTATTGCCTCTTGCCAGAGAAACATTCTTTATTTTTCAAGAACAGAGCAATAAATTGAGTTATCTTATTTATTTTAGAGATAATGATTTTAACAGAAGAAGAAAAACAAAGAATTGTCACCACAGCTCAAGAAAAATTGACCTCTGATTCTGTAGTATCTAGCGCCACAGAGAACGCTTCAGTGCCTCCATGTCAGTCCTCTGAAACCCAACTAAACAAGGAAGCAATGGACAGCCCAGCCAAAAAGCAACACAAAACCAAGGTGAAATTGGCAGCAAACTTTTCACTTGCACCTGTAACCAAGCTTTAACTCTTTTTAGTATGAAAGACAAATAAATACCTATGGACTCTGCACAAAGTAAAGCTATTTGCTAGCCCTGATGTATTTTAATGAAAGGCCTAGAAGAATTAATTTGTATTTAATGTATTCCGTCAAGATTTTGTTCCTTTTACACTGAACACAGCTGTTAGCAGAGCAGATTTTTTCTATTATTTTGAAAAAAATTCTGGCATTCGTTAAATTATTCTTAAATTTTACAGTTTTTCAGAAATGTGTGTTCAGTAAAAGCAAAATATTAATTCAACTAAAATGGAACAGATTTTATTTTCTTTGAGCCTCGTTGGTGGTGTAATCATACATGTAGCATACTGTATTCTATAGGCTGTTGCTTACCAGTATTGTTCAGACAGTATTAATTAAATGCATGATCTGTCTTTCAAAAGCCTGTTGAGAAATTTTAACTCGCTGACCTGAAATGACGAGAGTGAGGGAGTTGATTGTACTCCAGAGGAGAAACTTGTTCTCTGACCTTTCAGATGACTTGTAACTGCATTGGAAATTTTTTTGTCTAAAGATGTCTGTAGAAGACTGCGTGGATTTTTTTGTAAAACTTGTTTTAAATGTTTTCTGTAGCTTTCAGTTCCATTTAGGAGCTTTCTAGCACATTGATGCTTTAAGCTTCCCTTTTATGTTTAGTTCCAGTCTGGCATGGATTTGGTTAAGGAAAAGACTGTCTTGGTGTTATGAGTTTAAGATACAGACACGCACATTTTATTGTGTCTAGAAATGAAGTTAAGAAGATTCCGATATTTCTGAAATATGCATTTAATGCATAAATTACAGATAATGGAGCAGGTCTTATTAAAATGTTTTGTGATGGAAGGTGTTGATGCTATTTCCACCTGTAAGGAAAGTTCTAACTACATGTGGAAGTGCTAAGGTTGTTCTGCTTAACCTTGTTTTCTATTTTTAAGCATGTTCAGTAAATGGGAAGCTTATTCTTTGATGTGCTGGTTTTTAGCTGTGTCTGTTTTTATTCTAAAACTTACTCCTAGTGTTGGAAGCATTTTTCAATTTGTGGTATCTTGTGTTGGCTTTTGAAAGGGCCAGCTTTGGAAGGGAGGTTAAGTCAGTGGATGACCTTAACTCTAGTTAGCAGAAATGTCCTGTGTATGAGACTTTATACCCATTCTGGGTAACCATGGCATTTACAATGGGTTGTATTTGCCAGGCAGCAAATAAATTGCTTGTAGTATTGAAAGAACCTATACTAGAGGTTTTCCACTAGCCAACTGAATATTTTTTAGGTGGATTCTATTGTAGTATACAAGAGATGGAACACAGGCTCTAATTTCTCAGCCAACAACAGGAAATGCCACTGGATAATGGCTATAGACAGAATTTTACTAGTCAGATTTTGTTATAAAATCTTTTAAATTTAGGCAAGTATTACCAGTAGTGAGCTTATAGCCATTGTGAATGCAGAGAAACACTTGGAAGTTTTTTCTGAACATTATGGCACAGTATTTTGAGTCCTTAGTAAACCTCTACAGGCGTACTGCTATAGAAAAAGAAATTTAGAAGTAAGCTTTCTAGGAATGCTTTTAATGAGTTAAATGCAAGAACATCTGCTTTCACATTAAGTTTGATAAGGTTAACACTGATCAGTCTAGGTCTTTGTTTCAGAAGAGGATGCATTGGAGAACAGACCAACCTGAAATTAAATTTTTGTGAGGTGCAGCTACAAGTCAACTGGAGTTCTAAAGGAAACCAGGTTTTTGCTTCAGAGGAAAATGCAATATTTGTCAAAGTGAGTGTGGTGGTTGTACCGTTTATGGAGGTCAGCGTATCTTTTCTGGGTTCATGTGTGATTCTGATGAAATCGCTGTTTGAAAGTAATAGAATAATACTTTTGAGAAGTTGTGTTCATAGTGTAACAAAATAGCTAATTGAATTGCAATATATTTTTTTATCCAAAGGATTAAATGAATTATGTCACTTACAGATATAAAAGCATTACAACCATTAAATTCTTTAATTTAACAATTAAATGTACTACTTCAGATTCATGTCTGTTTAAAAAAAAAAGTCACAGAAGCCCTCAATTTATGCACTATCTTTTTTGTGGAATGGGAGGGAGGAGAAAAAAATTGTTTTCTTAGCTGTCTACTTTGTTTGGACACTTTTCTTTTGTGGCTCAAGTGCTGTTTTGTGTGTTGGGACCAAACAGTTGTGTCAATAAAATTTTCAAGCAAGCATAACTCTTGTCCTTGTCTGAAGACCTGAAAAAAAAAAAACAAACCTGTCCTAGAATCCTTAACTTGCTGTGTCACATTAAATTTAATTATCCAGACAGAGCAGAGAGCTAAAATTTGGGATTTAGCGAAGACCAAAGAAACACTGTAAGTCTACATCTTGCTATTGTGAAAAATGAGGATTTTCCCAAATTTTGAAATTCAGCTGTTACCAGACGTACTCAGCACCTCTTACTGCTTTTCATACAACATAATGTTTAGGGTTTGGTTTAGAAGGAAACTGTTCTATTTTTTCAGCCTAAAGAGAAAAAATTGAGAAAGGAACGTAAATGGAACAGGTGCCAGTAAGGTGTTCCAAAGTCTCTCTGAAATGTTACAAATGATGTGGATCATGTCATACGGAGTGTTACTGTGCAGTAAAGTTAACAAGTCACTTTTGAGTTAAAATAGCCTTGTTTTCCTGCTTGCTGAAGATAGTAATTATCCAGGAACTACAAGTCTGGCAAGCAAGTTACTTTGCAGCTTCTCAAGAGTGCTTTGAACTTTACTTCAGAATTTAACAAAATAATTTAAAAAAATAATCTGCAACTAAATTGGATTGTTCTGTCATTTCACAGCTTTAAGGACAAAAGTAAAGACCTGAATGAGCTGCTCCTGACTTTGTCGTTTTTTGGTGGTTTTATGACATGTTCTCACTTAATGGAACTGTTAAGTGAAACAGTCTGCTAGAGCAAGTGTCTGGCTTGGTAAGCGTTCATGTCACTTTGCAGAGCACTTGTTTGTTCAGTAAACAATTTTAAAGTAACTACCTAAAAACTTACTTAGCAAGAAACTCTCCATAAATAGTGTAATATACATCACTCTTGAAAAGGAGGGGCAGGCAATTCATAAAAACTTTCTAGAGCATCTTAAACAACACTACAAGCTGTATAATCGCCACTCTAATTTAATTCTTTCAGTAGACCTGAATGTTTTAAGCCTGCATGAGTAAAATCTCTCGTAGTGTCTGGTATGTGATTACCTTCAAAAGGTGAGTTTGATTTTAATTGTTCTTTTGTTGTCATGTTGCAAACATTCCCAGTTCTTTCCTTCTCATTTACTGTTAAGCCATCTGTTTAAATTAGTAAAGTTTTACAAAGTCATGATGGAAGGTGAGAAACTAATGATGCTGTAAAGGATACAAGCTTAAATGGAAGGGAAGTTAAGACACTTCCTTATTCATTTCTGAGACTGCAAGATTGTTGCCTAGGCTGTCTGGATCCAGGTCTATGTACTGAGGTGTTCTCAAGATCCTGTGTGAAGTGTTGTATCTTCATAAATGGAAGAGTAAGTGGACCTTAAAGTAGTGGTTTTGGTAACACTAAAGTAAAGTATGATCTGCTTCCAAAGCAGCCTGCTTGGCTGGCTGTTTACAGGATTGGTGGGATTATGTGGCATAAGATGCACTTTGATAACAACAGCAGCATTTATGCTGGGGCAGAGTAGGACTGTTCATTTAAGTAACGTGTGACTACCCTGGAAGAGTGTCTTGGACTTTGAGCTGCTTGGGAATACATGCTGGGTCTGGAATAGGAAAGGGAGCTGCCCTTTCTTCAAGGTCCAAACAGAAGAAAAATTGCTTTGCTATTCTTCAGCCTGCTCCTGAAATGTGAGAGTTTGGTAATGACCTGTTGGTTTACTTCTAACGTTGGCATTACAATACGTGTTGGAACACTGAGAAATTTTCCATTGTTTTTGGTAGGAGTAAACCACACAGAGCAACTTGGTTTATTTACACATCTCAGAAGACTCTGTACTGGAGAACACATTCTCTAGATGGTTGTGTAATGAATTTGTTTTTTCTACTGTAAGAGAAATATGTTTATTGAAAGAATTCTGAACTCAATTCTTTCAAATACCTTTTTAATAAAAAAAAATACTTTTCCTTCATGACCGGAAACATTTTTTTATGATAATTGTTTACTAGTGAATCTAACTTGCAAGGTCTCTCTTCATTCTCAGCTGGAATTTTAATTCAGTCTTAACTGTAAAAGAAGTCTGAGATCTCTTCGGTTTTGGAGCCAGTAGTCAAACTCTTACTTTCCAAGAGCGGCCTCTGAAATGCCAGTAAAGATTTTTAACTGCTTCAGAGGCAGGAAGTATGGATACAGATATGGATAAAATACATCTATTCTACATACCTTGTGTAGAATAAACTCAAACTCATAATTTGAGGTAATTGACTTCAGTCTGCTGTGAATGTTTTAGTTCCAAGTGGCATGGTTTGAGATCAAGCTGAACAGAATATTGGGAAAACTGTTCTAACCATCTGCTTAGTTGCACATGAAAACATACTCCTGTGCCTGCGTAGGAAGACGAAGTGTGACAAAGCCTGAACTGCATGTGGACTTACGGTCGGTCACCAGCCACATGGTGAAAGCAAGCCCTAGTTACCTTCTGCAGCCCCGCGTTTCAGCCTGCAGTCAAATGCAACTTAATAGGGGTTTTTAGGAAAAGTGCTATTCTTTCCAGAAGGTGGAGGGGGTGTACTTATGAAAGTACTTGTTAGCTGCTGTTAACCATGTCTTGGTTAACAAGACATGGGTAACTTGTCACCAGGGTACAAATAGGCAGAGAAAGTCCAGGTGATGCAGTCTCTCTCCTATGTATTGCTGATTTTTGATTTAGGGTTCCTCAGTTGGCTGTAGGGTTATGTTTAAAGCTTTCTGTTGAACTGAATTATTTTATTCTGGGAGATGGGGGAGGAGAGAAACTGGTCTTCCACACCTCTCATTCAGTTGATATAATACCATTGCTGTTAGTCCTTGGTTGACTCTCAACACCAAAACTTTGTTAATACAAATTTTGATTTCATTGTGTTTGCTTCCCACAGGAGGAAGGCTGGGACAATGAGAGCAAGGCTGCAACAGGATTTTTCACTCAGAGGGTGGTGAGGCAGTGGAACAGGTTGCCCAGAGGAGTTGCAGATGGCCCATCCCTGGAAGTGTTCAAGGCCAGGTTGGATGAGGCTTTGGGCAACCTGGTGTGGTGGAGGGTGTCACTGCCCATGGCAGGGGGGTTGGAACTAGATGATATTTAAGGCCCCTTCCAACTCAAACCATTCCATGATTCTAAGTGCATTCTACTGTACTCCACAACCACTTATTTCCTTTAGTAACAGGAAGAACACACGCTAAGTATAACACAGCAGCTTAGTTTATTTGAAAATATGTTTAACTTTGCTGAAGAGATTCAGTAGGCCTAGGGGATGGTACAAGGGAACCATTTGCTGGTAGAGCTGGCAATTAGTACAAATAGCACTTCAGCATTTTTCTCAGTAGACCAAGATCCCTTCTTGAATATAGCCCATGTTTACCAGTTCATAGAGGAAATAATGTGTCAAATTCTCTTTAAATTTTCTTCTTTTTCTGATGCCTTGCCTTCTTTCTGAAGTGATAAACGGCCGGGATTTCCAGAAGAGGCTTCTTTGAAGACTGTAACAGGTGTCTGAAAATCAGCTCTGAAATTATGCTAGTTACTTGATGATACTTGTCTGATATTGTCTGCTGATTGCATAATGTCCTATGTTCATAGGATCATGGAAGTTAAAGCCCCTCATTGTACTTGGGCATACTCAGTGATTTAGTTTGATTTTTTTAAAAAATAAAAAAAAACCAAGGACCAAAATATTTTACACACTTAATTCCTTCCTAAGTTTAATTACAATCATTAGGTTTGAAGTAAGCCATTAGGGCTCTGCTGCTCTGGATGGACAACACTGTAAGCCAGTGCTGAACACAGTTAAGAATCTGACCTCACAGTCTGAAAAATCCGGATTTTATTGCTAAGCAGCATCACTGGCCCCCTTCTAAAGGAACCACTGGTGCACTGCAGACAAGCTGTCAAATCCACCCAAATAAAAACAGAACTGAAACATTTGCTCATTAAAAACAAAACAAACTCACACAAAGAAAACCTTTCAGTTGAGCCAAGCTAGAACTTCTGAACTTCACTCTTGTTAGTACTGCTGTAGTTCAGGTCTCTCTGGGGCACTTGCTACCAATGCTAACTGTATATAAATATTACATACTCATTCTTGCTGTGTTTTCTCTTCTTTTTAAGTAAAGGAGGGGGCTCTGTACCTAGTCATGAGTGGTGCATCCCAGAAACGTCAAGTTCCTGTATCGTGTTAATGAAACTTTTTCATACAAACCTATGTTCTACCGATTTCACTGTTCTTAAGGGACTGTGGATTCTGTGCAGCACGCAAGGATCACCCCAGTCATCAGCACAGCCTGGTTTAAGCACTAATGTGCAGAAGTCACCTCTTGTCTTTGAAAGACTGTGTGAAGTCCTTCAGGACCCTATACATACCAGTGTTCAGCATACTTGGTTGTAACAGCTGATCCTCCTAAGGCTTTAATTTTGGTGCTTCACTACTGTTTTTTTCCCTAATTTCCCATTTGACGTTGTTAATGGCACTGAACATCTGCCCCGTCTTAAGATGCTGATAACCCCTGATGTCAAATTAAGTACCAGCGAATTCAAGAGCTGTTGAATTTTACAGAAGCAAGCGGGTATTTCTTCCTCTCCAGTGTCTATTCTCTCTTAAATGCATTAACTCTGTTCATGTACACAGGTGCTACAGAGTTCAACCCAAACTGGATACAGCTGGTACTAACAGCTACAGAGCTTAATGTGATGTTGTATGTATCAACAAGGATGCAATAACTATGTGACTACTCAGCCTTTGGATATGTTTTGTCCTCTTTACTGTGTCTTTGGTTGAAGTAATTAAAGTGCTTCATGTCTTAGTGTTTTTTTTTCCTCCTTTTGTGGTTTTTTTTTTTTTTTTTCCTCCTTGATCCTTAAACCTTAAGGAACTTAGTGACGTTGGTTCTTTGTCTCAAGTGAGTCTGCAATACTGAAACAAATGATTCTGGAAATGCAAATGTTCTTCATCGAATCAGTCTGATGCTAAGGATTAGGTTTTATTTGTACAAGAATAGTCAGAGTTACTTTAGATGGCGTCCATCTCCTTGATCCTTGATAAGATAATTTCCTCTAAAAAACATTACTGTTTATCCTTTTTGGGTAACTGCTGTTATTTTTTTCTTTTCTTATCACTGTGGTTCCTTTGTATACAAGTGCATGCTTCACTTAGCTGGCTTCACAAAACGGAAGTTCCTCTTGAAAAACTTTATTTTAGGAACTTTTCGCTGTCTGTTTGTTATTTCTAAGCCTGAGATTTTCCACATTAGATCCATGTACATTTATTTTACTATTTACACCTATCACAGTACATTTATATGGAATACCATCACACAGACAAACCAGCTACTGACAGCTAATATAAAGATATTAGATTCCACAAGGCTTAATCTGCATAGAGACCAGAAACACATTTAATGGTGAAACACAGATAAGTCTTTCTGTTATTTCCCTTAATTTTAAACCCATTTTGTGTGGAAAGTGATCTTTCTACCACAAATATCTACTTCTGTATTTGTATATTTGTCTTGTGGTCAGTTTGTCTTGGGTGGCTAGTGTCTTCCTTTGCTTGATAGTTTATAGTTATTATGGTCATGAAATATACAATTAATAGGTGGTTTTAAGCATTATTTAAGTATTAGTTAAATTTTGTTTGTCTTCTGCTCTCCTCCCAGCAACCTACCAGTGATGATATAATCTCATACTGTACGTAACTTCTAATAGTGGACAAAACTCTCTGGGTGAGTATTTCTCTGACTCCATGTGAGATGAAGATCTAAAAGAGAAATGACACAGCTTTAGACTACATCATCTATTTGCAGATTACTGTAGCTTGCTAAAGCTTTACCAGATTTATTTTCCCAGGTGCTAGCAATGTTCATTTGACTCGAGTAATTCAGAAATTGTATTGGATATAAAAATCTATCTCTACTTGCACTGTCTTTGTCACTGATCCTCATTCTTTAGGAAGAATTGGAAGTGAAACTCCAAAGCAAAGTAGTTCAACATCACACTAGTTTGATAAGTATTCTGTATGTAATATCAGTTATCCTAAAGTTGCTTCATCTATCAGTTGCGCTATATACAGCATTGCTACTTGTGGCTTTTGTTTTGAAAAGTAGCCAAAATTTTTTTCAGCAATTTTTGAGCGCTATTTTTCAAGGGGGAAAGTGTACAAGAAATTCTTACAAAGTGATGGCCTATTAAAACTGTTGTTTTACACCTTACTGGATGAAATATACTCTCTTTTCATTCAGTTTTATCGCTGGAGTGTTTTTGTTGACTCTACTACAGATCTTTTCTGGTCACTGGACAGCCACTATATAGATTTCTTTTGATTTTAGGCATGCGTGTTGAGTGATCCATGCAACAGTGAAGAACCTGCCATTGTATATTCCATATATTACTGTTGTACCAGTTGCTCTTGACTCCCTTAGCAGGATGCCGTTAGTTCCCCTCACCCTACAGTTTCATTCAGTGAAAACATTTGAGAAGACAAACATGGTAGAGCGCCCAGAGCTACATGATGTTGCATTGTGTGGCCCCACAACAATCTTTAATAATAGCCAATCCTGCTTTGGCAATCGTGGGCTTGCTTGGAGGAGGTTCTGCCTTCTTTTCTGCTGGACTGCCTGCAATGTTCAAAACAGGACACCATTAAAATGAAGAACTAGTCAAACTATTTCTTTCTACTTCCTGGCTTAAAGAATGCAAGCCTTTCCTGCCCTCCACTCTCTCTCTTCCCAATTTTTTTAGCTCTTGTTTGAACAATACATCTAACACTTTGTTAGTAACCAAGCTGGTATATGGATTCAAACTGCTCTGGAAGTCTTATCTCCTCAGAGGAGAGAGAAGGGCTAAAGAATCCAGACATCTCAATGAGACGGTAAACTTCTTGCATCTTGTTCAGTCCAGGTGTCTCTGTTCACAGCCATAGGGTCAGGTAACAGGTCCTTTCACAGAAAGTCATCTTACTGTGTTTAAACCCCAATAACTAAGGAGCTGAACAAAAATATTGCTAGAGTTTATTCTCTCATCAACTTGGATGTCATAATTAGGAGAATAAGATAAAGGTAGGTTTTAATTTTTCAGGGTGAAAAGAATCTTTTTATCTCTTAACATTGCATTTAAAAGCAATGGCATGAAGTAAACTAACTAGGGAGATAAGTCATGCTCCCTGTGACTAAAAGGGTACACATAATTAGTGATGTATCTTAAAATGTCTTTATCAACCTTGTACTTGAACTTCACAACCATTGCACATCCCTTTGGAAACTCTTTAGCACAATCTTGATCTGTGCAAAATGGCAGTGTGTTTGGATACAAACCTCTTCAGCTGGTGGACCAGATCCACTTTCTAAGGGCACAACTCTCACTTGACTATTGCTCTGCCCAAGAGCTCAGTTCAAGACAGGTCAAAATCAAGCTCTTAACTTTTAGAGCTTGTGCTGTGTCTGTTTTGTTTGAAAGTTGCATCTAAAAGCTTCCAAGGGATCATGTAATCCGCTAAGTTCCTGAGAAATTGATGTGTTTGCAGTTCTGTCCGTAAGTGATTTGGGTTGAGGTGACTGAAAAGTCTATTTATGCTGGTAAGATATAAGAAATCTGGGGCAGCCATGGAAGTTTGCAGTCTTTTATCTAGTTTGCATCTTGCTTGCAGTAAACCAGCAAACTTTGCTTCAGGTATCCCAGTATATATCTTAAGAGAGGTTTTTTCCAGTTATTTTTGCAGAACCAGATGGGAAAATGATTGGCAAACTGCTTACAAAAGCAGGTTGTGGCAATGTGTATTCAAATATAATTTGCATGCTTAAAACATACAAAGCAATTTTGAAGTGGCTATAGATGACTTAGATTCAGTTTTAAGGGGTAATTGGGCATCTGAATTCTAAGTGGCCAGCAATTTCTGACACTGTATTATCTTGGTTCAGAGTGATCTAGCTAGATTAACCTAGCTTTTGGCAGAGGCTGGCCCAGCATGGCCTTTAAAAATGCTCTTTTATCCAGTTGTCTTTGGAGCTTTTCCTATTATTCTTGTCTTTCTTAATGTTTACGAACTCACTGATAGGAGATTGTGTTGCTTTGTCTAAAGGTTTTAACTTGGTGCGAAGGAATTCAGCCATCTCTTTGTCTTCTTCTTTCTCTCTGGTGGAGAAAAGGACAATAAATCTGTTACAGAAATATCAATGTTTTCTCTGCAAACAGGACAGTAAAAGCTAGAGTAGCTAGGATCAAATCATTAGTAAACAATTCACTACTTTGTTCTTTTAAAAAACACTTAATTTTGCTGCTTATTAAAGAGCAAAATATCTGCCTAAATTAAAACAGTAACAAACTTCTTGTAGTGTAGAATTCAGAGACAGAATTTCCCCCAAGGTTCTTCAGCTGTGTCTCATAGTATGGGATTCCTTATATTCCCTAGTCAGCAGATTTAACCCATAATGTATCACCTGTTTTAAAGTTGGTGTCAAGTGCTTTGCCATGCTTCCTCTACTAAGTTAAGCAGAGGATACATACTGCTGTGATTACTGCTTATTTTTAAAGGCTTGCCCAGACAAAACACTGGATCTCATGGTCTTCTGCTGTTAGTGTTTACCAAAACCAAGTATATATCCCTTTGCCTGAAAATGACAGCATTAGGCTCAAAATAAAAAGATTGTTTTGCTAACCTTGATTGTATCTATGAACAATATTTCCATGTTAGTTTCTTTGCTATTTTGTAACTTAAACATTAACAATGAGTGCACTGATTGAATAGCTCAGTTTAGAGGAAAGGCAGGTTCTATTACCACAAGTTTTAAAAGAAAAGCCTCAGGTTTTACTTAAATGTGAACTGACACTAATGTGTTCACGCGTCCTCATAGTGCATAGCAGAACATTTTCAGTAGCCTGCAACTAGGCTTCTGCGTTGTCTGGTGCTGCTGAGGTTTTTGCAACTTGCACATCAAACTAGCAGTTGAGAGCTTTGGATTACATTACTAGCTCAGGCTTCTTGTCAGCTGCTGACTTTGGCCAGCTCTCTTTGATCAGCTGCAGGACTTTGGCAAGCTTTCCTCTTTCCTGTCCTTTGCATGCTTAGAATTGAAGTGTTGGAAGAGAGATTGTCATTTCAGATAAATGGATTTATGAGTCCTTGAATCTTTACTGTTGAAAGAGACAGGGGAAGTAACAGCAAAACTTTGACTGTTTGTATAGTGTTGGGATCTCAGTGCAACAGCTGGAAATTAATTTTTGAAGTAGACCACAGGTTTATCAGCAACTTTGGACTAAGATACTGAGATGAAACTGTTCTGAACTCACATATGCTTTAGGTTAGGCAGACCTGTATTAGTAATTGCATTCTCTTTTTTTTTTTCAGAGTGAGAATAGTAATAATAAAACCCAACCACATTAATAATTTGTTAAATAAATTAAAAAAAAAAAGAAAAAAGCAGATTTTACATGTTTACAAATATGCCCCTTGTAGAATTTCGTTTCATGTCTACTTCTCATGCCAAGATGATCCTCTGATAGCAGCAAAAATCCTCCTCTTTTTAATGGTAAATGCCAAGACATCTTCTGGTAGGAAAGCAGGAGACCAAACCCTGCTGTAGTGATGAGATGACTGCATCACCATTAATGGGATAGAGAGTCACAGAAGTGCAGTAATCTAGTTTTAATGTTTTTCCCATGGAAACGGAAGGAGGCTTTTAATTTGGTAAATTGTTTTAAAGGACCAATTATCTCCCATTAATGCCAATGTAAATTTTGTCACTCACTCCATTGTAGTATTAGACTTGTAAAATCTCACTAGTAAATTCAGTTGCTTTTAGTTCTTACCGTAATCTCTCCACCTCTGCATCATCAACAAGAAAATCTCTTTTTTGTACCAGTCTATGGATCTTCTGAATCAGTTCATCCTCTCTTTGTTTCTCCATCTTTGTTTTTTCTTTTTCTGGTCAAAACCAGAGAAAAGAGACTATTACTTTGGATTCTAGGGAGTGAGGCAGGGGTTGGGGCGGTGGACATAGCAGATGTGTAAGAATGAATTGCTGATTGAAATCAATGGTTCTTCAGACCTGAGTCACCAAAACCTCACTGAGTTCTGGTTACTGCCTCTTTCCTCTCTTCCACTTGCTGCTGTTGTGTCTGATCAGCTTAATGGTCTGGAGACTCTGCGAGACTTGCCAAGCCTACTTTTAATATTAAATTACTCTGCAAGATGCTGCTTTGAATTTTTTCAAGAGCTTTGGTAAGAAAACAATCCAGGATGCTTCCTTAAAATCCATGGTGCAAACTCCCTTTGATCTCAGGGGAAATGAGACCACACCAAAAGGAACCATTTCTCTGTATTTTGTGACAGCTTTGGCTGTTGAGTACAAAGCTTTTTTCTATGCTGGTTAGGCAAGTGAGCTGCAAATCCACACAAATAGCATCAACTGTAAAATGTGGAAAAATAAATGAAAGTGTTTATTTTCCCTGTGCTTCAAAAATCAGAGTAAGTAATACATGTTCTTGTTAGCTGGCCTGTCTGTAATGACCAGGCTGTCTATAAACAACGATTTTTGACATCAAAGATGTGCCTGTCACAAACTAAAACTGAAGAATGTTAGGGATTACAGAGCTGTAATTTAAGGTTATAAAGGAAATGTAGTTAAGACAGAAATCTTCAAACATAGCAAGTGGAGCAGAGATGAGACAGCAGAGGCAAATCTGAGCCCGCGTATTTCCTCAAGAAGCTGAAAATTTTGATTAGCTGAGAAGACACTTTTCATTAAATTAAGAATATTGGTTTTGAGCAGTAGAACAGCATTTAGAGAACCATAAAATCAAGTACAGTAAGAGTTGTGGGAAGAAAGGAAAGCTGCCTGCGGTTTGCATCTGAGCTATGTTATGTCTGCTGCTTGAGCTTATATTTTAAACAGCTAAATAAATCAGACATTTGAAAATAATTGTTTAATACAGCTTAATTTTGGATCAGGGGCTTCAGGACGCTTTCTGCAATGCATCCGCTCTTTAGTAAGTGAGAGAAAATAACCTTAAATATATTTTCAAGACAATGAAACTCTGTAAGTCCCAATCGCAGAAAGTCATACTCCTTGGAGGATTTTAAATTATGGTCTGCCAGTACCAGAGGAAATAATTTGTAATATAACATACGGCTGCTTTGTCTGGCATGTATTTTCTGAGTTTTATTTAGAAATTATGAAGGAAGGTGGTTATTGAATACTATGAAGATTTCAAGACCTCAACATTGTTACCTATGGAGAATTCCTGTGTTTAATGCTGAATTTGCAGCAGAGAAAAAAGAATGCTTACAAATCACTGTTTTTCTTGCTTTGCCTCTTAAGTCTGTGGAGTAGAGGATCTCCTCCTCTCACTACTGAAGGTAGAAGCTACTTTCTACTTCCTTTCAATCTATCCTCTTCCTAGATTGAGATGTGCTCTCCCATTATATCCTTCGGGAAACTGCCTGCCAAATATATGCATCTGGAATTACAGCAAAGTACTGCATACTCTGTACACTAAAAGACTGATTCCATGTCTACTGAAACTGGCTAAACCGTGTCTAACGAAACCAAAGAGCAGGTGTCTGTACACAGATCTGCATACTAAGAGGAAAATTCTCATAAAGATGTTACGAATGAACCCATTTCTAGAAAGTGTTTTTCTAGGTTAGGCACACACTATGTCAGCACTTAGTTCTATGTGAATGCCAGCAGTTTCTTTGTTTTTAAGACCAAATATTCTTATTGTGAGTCTGCCAAAAGGTGGTGCTGCTGGAACTTTGCATAAAGTTTGCTGAGATTTGCCAAGTGCTAAGGAGAAACTGCTCTCTGTGGATCTCTGCTTAAGACTTTGTGACTGTAAAATAGTTTCTAAAAGGTTTGGTTTTTTTAAAAAAAAACAAACACCAAAAGAATGAAAATCAATCAACCCTAACTGTAAGTTTAAAGTGTGAGTAGGAAAGCTGCAGATAAGAAGAGGTGAAGTAAGAGGAATCATTCACAGATATTTTCTAAGATTCATAATCCTTTCCAATACCGCTTAAACCAATAACATACCAACAATGTTATTAGAAATCAAAAACGTGACCTATAAGTAACTAAGAAATATAAAGAAAGAACAAGTAAGATAGATTATGAATTCAGTTTTGTTGGGTGCAAAGAAAAGTGGAAAAGTTCTTACACAACTAAGAACATGTGGCCTCAAAGTAAACCCCTGTTTCCTATTTCATGAGTGACCTTCTCTCTCCTTTCTGGGGAGAAAGTTGTCCTTTAAATAAACTGTAAGGGGGGGAAAATGAGGATAACCAAAGGATAGTGGAAACTTGTCATCAATCGTTAGGCAACAGCAAATGATTTCCGAAGGGTGCCAGAGGCCATGCAGTAATATCTAGTGTAAACGGCCCACTGCAGTTGCTGAGTGTTTGGCAGGAGCCATCTGTGCTTCCTTCTTCAACAGAGTAGGGCTGTTGTGAGTGATCTAAACTAGCAAAGCTGTAGCGAAGGAAAATTCCTCACCGGTCTCAGCTTAAGTTTGGAGGTGTCCCTCCTTAGAGTAGTGAATTTGCAGAGAATTAAGGTAAAACACGAAGCAGACTTCTGCCCCTTGCTTTTTATAGAAACCTGTTTTACTTTATTCTAGAAGGCAAATTTAACGACCACTGTGATAATGAATTGTTATATCTAGGGAGGAAACAATCAGGTTCACAGCGATGGTTATAAATCCCTCTCCTTTCTCCCTTTTCTCTCAGATATCCCAGTACTCTGTCTTTTCTACCTGACAATCTGCACGCCACTTAGTTCCCTTGAGATTGCCAAGGGAGTGCAAGGACTAAGGAATGTGCACCTTGAGTGATGTTTGCAGGGTTGCTGCCAAGGGACCAGTGAAATACAGCATGGAAAGAAATGTAGAGACCAGAAGATTAAAGATGGGAAGGAAAACGGGAAGAAAAAAAAAGGACTAGAGGAAAGAGATACGAAACAACCCTGGGGAGAGACTTCTGACGGTTAGGGGCAGAGGTGTATTCCTGACACCATCCCCACTCATGCATCACCCAAACATTATCCTAATATTGGGTTGGAGATAGCTGTTACCTGGGATTGCTACCAAACTCTGTAGCTCTTTCTTAAGGTTCATAATGTCTTTGCACAGCTGGATGTCATCCATCCTGCAGAAACAGAAAAAGCATGGTCAGAGACATGCAAACTCCATCCTGTGTTGATGGGATCAGCCAGATCTCATCTGAATATATGATACTATATGAATACATGATACTGTCCTTTGCCTGGGACCTCTGCATCAGCTTGAAATCCCTGGGATGCTGATACTGTTCATTCAGCAATTTTAACAGATAGCAAAAGGTATTTAATATTAAATGCCTGTTAAGCACTTGATCACTTGTCTTACTGGGATCTAATTTGTGTGTAGGTCATACTTGTCACTGCAGATGACTTCAGATGCCTTTTGCTTTCTTGAATGTCACTCTGGAACAAGCATCTGTATATGTAATAGCCATTAAAAAGACAGGTGTGCCATATTGCACATACTGCAGCAACAGTTTTCACTAGGGAAAAGAGCAAAGGTGAGATTAACAGGGAGCCTGGGAAGGGGCAGCAGAAGCTAATACATTATTTGGCACAGCCAAGACAAGGTTTATATTCCACTACCAACTTTCTTTGTGACCTCACTAATAACTTGGCCCTGATATCAAAGATCTGAAAACTGTCATAATTTCCCATCTAACTATTTTGAGGTCTTGTGCCTTGGGTAAATGGCACGAGTGCTTCAAATCCTTGATGTGTGTAGAAAGTCCATTAATAAGACACATAAGACAACTAAAAAAAACTGTAACATTAGCAGAAACTGCACCTTCAGTTCTTATTGAAACTGATACCTATCCTGAGAGATGCTGTACTCAATTATTCCCCTGGAAGCTAGCAAACCTCAGCATTAGCTTTGTGGCAGATGTTTTATTGCCTTAGCAGCCAAGGCTCAGGTGTTGGTTCTGAGGGCTGCATCAGGGGCTTCCATTTTGAAATCATGCCCTGAAGAATAAAAAAAAATGGCCTTTGCGATTAACTGTATATTCTTCAACTCAGATGTCACCAACACTATCCTTGCCTGCAGATCTCCAAGTCGCTTTTTCATAATCCTGTGCCTGAAGGGTAGATTGCCTGTTGCCTAAGCACCTGAAGGTAATTGAAGTGCTATCAGAATATGGGTTGTCACAGTGGTATTTCAAGAGAAGAAACTCAAGAAATTAGAGTGTGTGTATATGAGAGTGAGCACACAAAGGATTATGCAGTCAAATTATTGTATTAAGTGAGGAGTAGAAAAAGTAGGTGATTCTGGCACAAGTAAGATTTTAATCACAACCCAAGAGCTTTTATTCTCCCTGCTGTCTCTGCATGGAATGCAGGTCTCTGCAGGGAGCTGTCCTGCAGGGGCTCTGCTCATGTTATTAAAACACGTTGATCCTTTCATTATTTGCTGCTTTGGTTAATACTATTTTGCCTGTTCCGCTGCTGTCACTGTGCTATGACAGCTATTCCTGCTGCCTTTTTACTATCTCTTCCCAAAATATGATGGCAAAATATCCCTGATGATAATCTTTATTGCTGACCTCTCTTCCTTGTTTAGGTGCCGCTGTCACCTCCACTAGGGATCTGCTCTCCCACCACACATCTGTCTTGTAAGACTTACTTTTATTGGGAAGATCAGCATGCTAGCCTCCGGGCTAGTCCATGGTTCACTGCTGTGTTTAGGACACCTGGAGGCAGAGATGTTTATACTGATGATTATTCTTACTTGGGCTCCCCATATTATTCATGCTGGTCACAAGCAAAGCCTGTTTTACTCTTGAGATCCATCATGCTAAATGGTACTGAAATTACTTTTATCAATTAACAATCTTAAACACTATTGCCTCAAGAGAATCAATATTCAAAATGTGCTGGGATATGAGCAAGCCTCACAGCTCCTTATCCATTCAATGTTCCTAAAGTTTGGGTGTCACATTAATATAATGAGTGTTAATATATTTGAGGAAAATTACCATGGTTAATAAAGATGACAGTTTCTTGGCAAGAAATGTTCAATATTGAACGGCTGTATTCAAATGATACCTAGGGACTAGACCCTCAACTAGTGAAGAGAACACTGAGTTTCTACAAAAGAGATCTCCATGACATACAGAGAGAGGATGTTCTTTTTTCCGTGTCAGGTAGATTTGGCTTCATTCTGGGAAGATCTAAAAGATACTAATTAAAATCTTGACTGTAACAGTTTGGCTCCTTGCCCTTCTCAAGGAACTCTCAAAAGCTACTGTCACTGCTCTTTTGTCAGGATTTTCAGGAATTTAAAATACCATTGGCAGTATGTTCCAAGTGAGCAAGATCATGGATGTTCAGTAGTCCCTACAGCCCTTATGCTCAATTTGTGGGAAAGGTACTGCCTCATATTGCAACTGTAGTTGCAATTCTTCCCATTATTTTGGGTTTTTTTTAATCTGACTGCAGAACATATAGCTAGCACTCTCCATATATATTCTTAGCATCTCTTTTTCCTGAGACCTAAACTTCGTTCTTGCCTTGTAACTCACAGGACAGAATTAAATACGTGGCCAAGCACTTAAGGGTTGTAACAACTCTATGACAATCTGAATTCCAAAAGTCATAGACCAGATGACCTCTCTGGAGTCCCAGCCCTGTAGGCTAAAACCGACCATTTGTATCAATCCCCGTAAGCATATATAACATCTTTCCTCCCATCTGTGTCAAACAGACTTTGTATTTCATCCACTTCATGGTGTCAATTAGGAAAAAAAAAAAAAAATAAAAAGACAAGGCTAAATGTCTAAAAGATGGCTATGGGACTTACTTATAAAAACCATGTGAAGGCTTCATCCATCTGACTTAATGAAAGCAGGAGGTATAGTTGCTCATATCTATAAAGCACATCACACATCTGCTAGCAGATAATACTGAATGCAGGGCTACAATTGCTGTCCTGGGCAAGAGTCACCTTATTGCCCTCAAAGAAAAGGGAAGAGGAGAAACTCCTAGGAAAGAGCTCTTGGAAGGCTATTCTATCTGTACTGGTACTATGAACCCTCCTCTCTTTTTCCCCCTTATGCTCTAGTTCTTGGATGTGAGCAGTTACAGGAGGCCCAGGAGAAGTTAGTGCTGCTTCTGAAAAAAAATCAAATCCCAGTGGATTTCTCATTTGAAAGCTGGATAGTCAGCAGAGTTTGACTGAAAGCATATTTGTATTGCCATCGGACCTCTTCAGGAAATGAAAAGAGCTTTTAGGAATCTTAAAGACAGCAGGAATCTGCAGAGTAGAGAAAACAAAGCTCCTTTGGGTCCCCTAACCTTCTACAGAGAAGCTGGAGAAACATGCTGAGCCTGATTCTGCAGCACTTTCCCATGTTATAAGCCAAATCTATCAGAGTGCAAGACAGGCAAGAGGAGAAGTTACATAGACTGTTGTCCAGTTTATATAAGAGCAGTTATGCTCCCTGTGCACCTGGTGCTTTTCTTGAAGGACAGCAGCACAGTCAGGTTGTTGGTCTGTGCAGAATGCAATGGATTTTTCCCTGTAGATACAGCATGGCATAGGGTACTGAAATGACACCCTCCAGGCCTGTTTAAGTTCTCTGCAAAGCTGCTTGAGACATTTGTATAAAATTTGCAATACACAAACAACCTTTACTGAACTCCTTGTTCTCTGGAATAGATAGTATGCTCTTTCTAGTCCCTGTGAAATAATTTTTGATGTTGTAGAAAAAACATTAGTAAAGCAAACAGCAGTTACAATATGTCAGGTTTTCCCCCAAAGCTGAGCTTTAAATGTCTGCCCAGCTATCTTCAACACATAAGTTATGAGTAAGATAAAACATTTCTCTTATTAAGAGCCCAAATCCATTCCTGGAGTAATTGCAATAGTATTGAAGTGGGGATGAATTCTCAGTGTGCTTTAATGTATTCCTGACACACTGTCTGCAATTCTTCTTTTCTGTTTCTTGATGGCTTACTGCAAGAAACCCTCGGTATGCTTAGAGATATCACATAAGCATGTGTTATTCTTTCTCTCTTGGTATTTCAAGCTATATCATCAAAACCTAAAAGCAGACTGTTTGCCAAAAAAAGATAAAATAGCTCATAATGAATAAAAAGCATGAGCAAAAGATTTTCTAAACATGTCACAAAATGACAGGAAAATAAGTGGGTTGGAAGAGTCTGCAGTAATCCGGCACCGTGACTCATGCTTTTCTGTGGTCCAGTTACCAGGAGAAGAATGCTCTGAGCACCGTCATTCCCATAAGATCCACAAGCAAGGTGACAGCATGAGTCACCTCTGCCGTGCACCATCTGGACTGAGGGGGAGCAGGAGAAGAAAACAGAGAGGAGACCTCCCATTCAGCTGTGCCCTGGCAGGTCTCAGAGGCTGTGGGAGATAATGTCAGGCAGGACTTAAAAAAAAAATGTTCTGTACTAGACACAGAAGAACTGCTTTGTTTTGTTTCAATAGAAATTATTCCATAACAGCTAAATTTTTCTGTCATCTTTTCAGCTGAGGAAGAAATCCAAATTCCCTAGTGTAAGACCAAGGTAACATCTAGAGCCATGGATGGAAAAAAAAAGCAAAAATGATAGTAAAAAGCAGTAGGAAAATCACTAAACACTCACCTTAATGGTCTGCTAAAGAAAAAGAGATGGCCAACAAGTCTGTTGAATGCTTAAAATTTGAGAGTAAGAACATTTGAGTAAGAAAATTTGAGAGTAGTAACAGCTACATAAGCATCAGGTAACTTTTTCATTGATTTCAGGACGAGCAGAGCAGTTCAGTGTGTCTAGAGAGCTGCTGCCTTTGCTGAAGGACTTTCAAAGCTACAAATAGATCTGTGCTCCCTCTAGCATGTCTGTAAGAGGTCTGAGATTCTTTTGTTTTCTCTTATTGCATTAAAGTGCTTGAAATTAAAAAATTAATGTAGAGTGGTTTTGTTGTTTTTTTTTCCATCTCTTCCAAGAGGGTTTGCAGGCACTTATGCTATTTTTAGTTCTGTTTTAATATATCCCTGTCCCAGAAGTAAAATGCTTTTAATTGTTAGAGTTCCTCAAGACTTTGATAGTGCCAATCTAGGAGATGGCCTAAGAAGCAAGATGTCATGATAAATCACGAGTTGACAGGGTTACATGAATCTGGAGAAGGTCTCAATACAGGAATAAGAAGATCATCTCCTTGGTGGTGTCACCAGTGAACATGCTGAACACCAGCCAAGAGCAGCCAGTAGTGATGGACAAATCTGGGTGACTGAAATAAAGAGCTGTGTAGAAATAAAAGAGAATTGCTACAGACAGAGATGGTAATGTGTTGTCAAGCTGCACATTCATTAAAATAAGGACTGAGGTGGGGAGGAGGGACATCAGTAGAGACTGCCTTTGGGGACTGCAGGTGTCTAAGGCCTTGTAAAAGCTGTGGAGAATCTGGAATGGTGAAAGTATTCTGGGAACAGAAGAAAACAAGAAATTTATGTATGCCCTTCTTCTACATTTAATTTCATTTTGTCCCTGTCAACTCATCTTAGTTTCTTAAAGCTTTTAATTATAAATTTGTGAAATCACAGGTAACATTTAATGAATATAGCACACATTGTCTGAGTCATTATGGTGTGTGTTTATCACCTTGTTATTTAGCTCAGCACCTGCTGCTGCTCAGGCTGGAAGACACAGAGCTGGCAATTAAGATAACAGATTGCTGACCAGCCTGCTTGGCAGGTCAAGTTACAAATCAAAATCTGTATGATTAACTTTAACTATTAAAACAAGTATGTCTCTCTTTTCTTGTTAGAAGTGTTCTCTGATGGAGGAACAGTGGATAGAAGCACTGGACCGCAACTTGCAAAGTAATATTGTAATTCAGCTGTCGTTTCAGACAATTGAAGATGGCAGGACTTTAAAATCTCAGTCCCTGGAGGTCATATTTAAGGCATATTTCACAGAAATTCAGAACAGTGTCTAAAGAAGCTGTCTATATTTCATTCTCACTGACATTGTTAAATTCTCTTGAGCTCGGCCATCTCCTGCTAGTTATGAAGTTTTACCGTCAACTTCCATAGTAACAAGAGGAGCTTTCCTCAAAATGCCCCACTGTGGAGGGAAGTATTTCTCTACATAGCAAAAATGGACTTAATTTGTCTAAAAACATACAACAGACAAGTTGGATTTAAATTCAGAAGTATCTAACCCCACTGCAGTAGCATACAGAAGACTGCATGTAAAAGCATAGGGCCAACTTATGTGCATGGTTCATTTCAACTGGTCTGGTAGGTTTATTTTTTGTTATTAGGCAGCAGAAGTAGGAAATTCTAGGTTTGGCTATGTATTGTCTCTACCAGAATCAATGATAAATTTCCTTCTTAATTTGCTCCATATTTGACTTTTTCTTATTTTTAAAACTAGAAGAGCAACTATTTGATATCAAAGCTGAAAAGAATATAAAGGTATCTGGTATAAAATTAAACACTGACAGTCAGTCCATTTCAGGACTTTTCAATTCACTGTTGAATCATCACTGATCTATACTGTCGTATTTATAGCAGAAGGCAAGTGAGAGACTACTGAAATACCACAGGTCAAGAGTTACACGTTATCACAGAGCATCCTTGCTTACAGGAAGACCATCTGTGCAAAAGGATGAGCCCCAGTTAACTGTGAGTACCATCCATGCAGGATGTGTTATGAATACGTCAGCTTGGATATATGGTCTCACAGGAAACAATTCATTCTACCATTCACTCAGGCAAATTAGACTACAGGTAGCTAAGAACTGGGAAATCAAAACTAGTTTTGGATTAAAGGTTACATTTAGAAATACAGTGCTAAATTACTGACCTAAAAATTACTAAGTCAAAAGATTAAAGATACTCAGAGCTGCTCTCTCTTCTATTAACAGCAATTTATGACAACCACAACATATATGCAATATAGAAAATGCTATTTGAAGAAAATTTTCTATTAAATAATTATTTTCCTAGCTGTCCAACAGAGATGATAATGAAAATTCTTCCTTTTACATTTTTTTCTTTTTTAAGACACAAACATCTTGACTAACAGGTGCTAAGTCTACAATTCATTAAAGGCTTTGCTAATGATATGTTTATCATTATACACCATTAAAAAATGCTTTTTCTTTCTGAGCATTTTAACACAGCATTTTTACTGCCACACAGTTGAAAGTATAATGTCATATTTTCCTCTGGGTTTGGTTGTTTGTGGTCAAACAGGGCAAAGGAGATGGCTCTGCAGAGAGATCAAGCTGAATGAAGGCATTTTTCTTTCCTCTTTGAGAGCTGATTTGTATTTATACTTTCATCTTAAAGTGCACTGTCCAGAACTTTGCAATTCAGCCCTGAACTAATGTTCCTGAGGCTTCCAGGCTCCCATCTGAAGAGCTGGGAGACCCTCACCAGAGCTGGACCTTCCAGGAGTTCCCAGTTCTACAGTGGGCACGCTGATATCCTTGAGGCTCATAGATCGATGGCAGTCCCCTAGAAACGCTGTCTCTAATCCCAGAAGCCTCAAGCTTTGAAAGCTTTGAGTATCTGACAAATTTAATTACAGAAACCAAGTTGCACCATTTCCCATCTTACATTGACCTGGTTATTTCCTCAAGGACTCTGAGTATTTGCAGATGAGACACCATTGCGATGTACCTGGGATGGGAAAGGTGAATGGGGACATACAGTCATAGCCATAAATTAATCCCATCTTACAGAATAGCATGTGCCACACCAGGCTGTATCAATGGGACAGTCGTGGTATCCCTCGTAAAGCTGGGCTTGGTATTTTCCCTAATGGTGCCTTTCCTTATGAAGCTGACAATCTGACACGTATATTTCTTGAAAAATATATATCATCAAGACAACTGCCTCCTTCTCTACAGCATCCCAAAGTGCATCTCATGTTCCTAGAGCAAGAGACAATCAGGAAAAAAAAAGGAAGGAATTCACAGTAAGCTATACTGTATTGTTAGGATTATAGAACTGTGAAGGAGAAAAGATTCATTACTTCTTCCCATGAAAAGGCAGATCTTATCAGAAAACACTGTCAACAACAACTCTATTAATGAAAAAAAAATCTGGTTTTGTTGGTGTTATTTCTTTGCACTATAGTAACAGCTAGATGCCAAACTCAGAGAAAAGTACTAGATGCTGTACATAGAAGTAAACTGTCCTAAGAGAATTCTATGCTTAACTTTAGAGGAGAGAAAATAGATAATATACAGTACAAAGTCAAAAAGTAGCAGAGAAAGAATCAAAACTAGCCAAGAAAGCAAAAGTCAGAACATCTGCTTAGCAATATATAACCATCGAGTTACCACCACCATTCACACCTTTGACAGTGTGTTTATCTCTTCACACTCTCCCTCCCTCTTAGCCTTACCCGGGGTGATGCTCAGGGGGTGTCACTGTTGCCACAGGTGACATTAGGCCACTGAGAAGTCACAGTTGATGCTACATTAGTAAGCCACTAGAAACAAAGATGAAGTATTTGGTTTAAAAAGTAATTCAAATTTGAAATAAACGTCATTCATACACAGACAGCAAACATTGTTGCCTTTTCTCACTTTAGAATGGAAACACTCCATATAAACTGGCTTTGTAGCAGAGTTATTACTTTTCGAGTTTAGCCAGTAATGAGTTTCATGTTGCCACTTGTGTGAGTCTACTAGACTTACTGCTTTCATTCTAAATTAAAACACAGGATTTCTAGGTTGGTTTATTGAAGATTATCATCATCAAAGGAATTAACGTCTGACTTCTGCAGTTCTTGTGTAGCTTGATGTTGCTTCACTTTGCAGCGGTTGCATAAAGCCAGGCCATCAGCAGACAAACCTTTTTGTACTTTAAAACACCAACATGCTGTGCATACTGCAAAAGACGTACAGGTGAGAATCCTATTTGACCTCTGTTGATCTGTTATTGTCCTTAGAAGGAATATGGACTACAGATTTTTCTCTGTGATGAATATGCCCTAAATTTGAGATTTTACCACTATGTCCCATACCCTATAGAATGACCATTACTGACTATCCCACCTCTACTACTACTAGCAATGGGTACAAAAATGTCACAGCAGCAAAAGAGAGATTTATGGGTTTTTTGCAAAGTGGGAAAAGGATAAAGGATAAAAAGCCAAGTGAAGAAAATTAAGCCTGATTGAAAGCAAGAAAAAAACCCAAAACCAGGGATTAATTATGTACTCTGGACAGCTAATGAAGCTGTGGGACTGCTGTACAAGCTGATTACCAGGGCAAAGTCAAGTTGCAGCAAATTTATCTACATAAAAGGTAATTGTTCCTGGGATTACAAGTAAGCAAACATGATAGTGTAAAATGGTCTAAAAACCTGAATGGATCTATGGAGAATTTGGATGATGTAGATATTATGAGCACTCTGGAGAAGAGGGAGTCATCTAATAGTTTGCAGTGAAAGTGTACAAAGGTACAAAGACAATAACCAATTTTAATTCTGCTAGGTCAACACAGACATTAAGCAAATACTCTGTGTGTTATATTTTTAATAGTTTTACAGATAAAACAAGTTTAATGAGGTAAATAAAGCTGTTTTCAATAATTGCCTAAAGCAACCTAATAGGGCTTACTATTTAATATCTTATATTCCCTATACGTTAAAAAATTGCCATTCAGTATCACCTACATGGCAGAAATAACCACTCCCAAGACAGCTATCACAGGTGGAAGCAACTTCCACAGTTTTAGTTCAAGGTCATCCAATATACCTGGCTTCAAGTTTTGCTTTCCATCTGGAAAGCCAGCAGTATCAGGCACTGGCAGATTTCCCAAGGAGCATGTTTCATGATGACAGTGAATGCTATTTTATAAGAACTCCATGCCTTTTCTATTCACAGGCATAGGCAGAAACTGTGGGTGATACGATCTCACCTATACTATTAATATTTACTGTGTCAGAATATGCTAATACATATTAAAATGCATGAATTCTGCACTAAAAATTATGTTGAGGTTCAGTTTTGATCTGTTCCTATATCATATAGAGAGGTGTGAGGTTTTGCTGCTTGCCTCCTCTGCCAGCTAAACTGAGCTAACACAGGCATTATCCATTTTTACAATTGTGTCTTTCGACACGGTAGATTTCCATGCCTCCCAGTGATATGAATGCTAAACTGCTTCTGAAGCCACACACAAGTATCCACAGCAGTAACACATTAAATGTGCAACGAAGAGGATGCTGCCTGAGCAGCTCCCTTGGCTTCTGGGTCATTATCTCACCAGAAAATTAAAAAAGGAAGTGGGACAGGAAAATTTCAAAGGGAGACAGAGTGTGCATGTTCTGAAGTGGTATGTTTGCTTTCCTTAACAGCAAAGACAGATTGAAAATTTACAGTTCGACCCAAAACTCTTTTTATAGAGAACATTTTAAGAAACGAGCTGAGAAGCCTGAGTAGTGAATGAGGGGGAATGCTGGCTAGCTATAAACTGATGCTTTTCCGTACCTATTGTCTCCTTCATATCAATACATGCTGATTCCTCAGCTTTTCTGAAAATAAACCCAGGGGAGGTGGAGACAGCATATGATGGCTTTAAGCTATATTTCCATTTCCTGGGCTAGCTGGGGAGGGTCACAGCAGCGTCTGGCATAATTTTATGAAATGTCACAATCAGTAGCATAGAAGGAGAGATGCTACGAAGAGCCACAACTGCTACATAACCTTGACATATCCTGAGGAGGTTCATCCTGGGCACTAAGTGAGGCAGGGTCTTGAGACAAAAATAGGATTCGATAACGTAATTACAGAGCAAATCACAGTGCATCTGCTCCACAGTGACTATGGCTGCCTGAACTAAAATGTGGTTGCACAACATAAATTGTGGCATTACCTAATTGAGGAAGGCTCGATTTTATAATCTGAAAATTGGTTCTATGTAAACCTTAGGTAATTCTTCATAGCAAGCAGGTATTCATCTGGAAATAGTACGGAGTTCCTGGATATGTCTTCAGCTGCCCTCCTTTTCTTTTCAAAGGAGGAAATAACAGCATGGAGCAAAGTAAAAGATAGGCTTACGAAGGCTAATATCTGACTTGCAACTTGCACCAAGGTCTGAGAAACATGATGACCTGTTAATCAATTGCTTCAGCTGATTTTGCTTTATTTCTTTGTATTGACAAAAAGAAAACCAAGAATTATCAGAAAGCTGGCCTCTTTTAAAGCATCCTCTACAAGATGAGCTATTTCACTGTGGTATACAGCATGTAATCTGTTAAACAGATAAAAGAGTTCAGCTGCTTCCCTTGCTTTTCAGAAAAAAAAAAAAAAAACAAAAAAAACCCAACAGGGGACAGCGTAAGAACATGCTGTCACACATCTAATTTTATTCAGTTTCACTCAGCAAAATTAAAAAGCTATGTTTCACAATAAAGAAGCCTCGCAAATTTGAAAACCAGAAATGTCAACTGGAATTCCCTGTATTGTACGTTTTTGCTTCACTTTAGAGTTCCACGAAGTTACACTGTTTAAATATATCTTTGTCTTCAAGCGGTTTAGGTTGTCTTCAAGGTTTTAGTTACTGAAATGAGGTCTCACATTATGTTGAGTACACCAGTAAGGAATTTCCACTTCTATCTGCAAGGCAGAGACAAAAGAGCATACAAAGGACTACAAAGCAGTACAAAAGAGAGAAAAATCACGTGTTGAAACTATATGGATATTTGTGGCCTTCACTCAAAAATTTGTGGCGTTTCATTTTTAAACAGGCTAAATGCTGTTTCCACTGTTCTCACTGAATATTCACTTTTTCTGTATTTTGGGGAAGTTTTTCTTTAAGTCACTGATAGGCAGACTACAGAAATACCTATATTTGTCTAAGAGCAAATACAGGCATTCCCCTTCAAGAGTAAATTATTGGTCTGTCACTAAAAACCAGCACGTATTGCTCTCTGGTGCTGTGGAGAGTACACGATTTGCAGGCCTGGTGCAGAGGTGCGGACAGACTGCAACACCTTCTTAAAGGTATCTCTGAATTTTAAAATAATTTTGATTGATATTAGTACGTACCTGACTTGTCCAGAACGACGCAATTTCTGGAAGCTGTCAGCAGACACCTGCCAGCCAGTTTAATTTTCAGAACTGTGCCACATGAAGTGCGCTGAGTTCAGGTCGGCACCAGGGTACACGGCCTTCTTGGGTGCTGTACCCGCGGTGTTCTCGGCAGCGAGCGTTTACATTGAAGGACAGGCGGATGCATTAACAGCCTGGCATCCAAATATCCCCTGGTTTTTACAAAGGCCTCCTGGGATGGGCTCACCAGTGGTCTGTTGCCTCACACCAGATCCAGGGGCACTGGAAGTGGTTGCTAGAATGACACAGTTTTTTGAGGGCCCTAGCTGGCAGCCCACAGCCCTCTATGCCACAGAGGCCAGCAGACAATAAGGGGAGCACCCAGAGTTTGTGAGGAAGGAAAAAAATTCCACAAGGCTGTTGCAAGAGGAAGGTGGGTGTCAGGGGAAAGGTCGCAACCCTGGCCTCACAGAAGGGCAGCCATTTTGTGTGGTGCAGTTGAACTGCCACAGAACAGCAGCCATTTTGTGTGGCGTAGCTGAGCTGCCACAGAAGGGCAGCCATTTTGTGTGGTGTGGTTGAGCTGCCACAGAACGGCAGCCATTTTGTCTCACACAGCCACAGAGCTCATTCCACCTGTGAGGGCAGTTAGCACTGCCTTGCACGGCTCTGAAGTCGAAGAGCCTCTATGAAGGATTCCCTCTAGTCTTTAAAAATAAAGTGTGCCACTTACTTATTAAAGTAATTTTTGCTGCCTTTTCCCTTCATTAAACAGAATCATAAACCTGCAGGCAGGTGAAGCCGCTTATCTAGTGACTGACTTCAGTATCATGTGCGTTACTGTTGCTGACTGGGTGTCCAAATCTCTTTCTAAAGGTGGAAAATTTCTTCCTGAGGAAGGTAACTTTTCTGTCGATGGCCGAGAGCAAAGATTGCGAGTAATTTTAATATCCAGTATAGCACAGAGCAACTTGCTTATTCACAGTGTGACTGCTGCAAAGAGGTGTGGGGAAATTCCTAAACTAAAAAAACAGGCTTTGATGTTTTAACTCAATACTTAAATCACAGGAATGTATGTGAAATTTGATCAAATATAATTGCAGTTTTCGTCACTTAAATTTTGAAAACTGAAAATCTAAGTCTGTTGAAGTAATAGTATGTTTGATACACACAGGCTAACAGATGAGACACAGAGCCTGCTTGGGTATGTACGAGGAAGAAGAACCTCATGTAGTTTTGTATGGTTTTGTACACTACTCCGTACCACTTTTTAAGTCTAATACTATTACTATTGCTTTTACACAGTCCTCATCTGTAAGCGTCAAGGCACCAAAAGCCAAGAAGGTATTTTCCATAGACCTTGCATTACAAGAGCAAGAGTTGACCATTGCCTCTAACGCTGAATTGGCAGCTGAACCAATAATACAGGTGTCAAGCCTCATCTAAAAATGCAATTACAACGAGGACCTGCAATCACAAGAACTTAGTAGAATAAGCATTATACACTGCCTTCCCACTCCATAAAAATCCTGAAGAGTTTCTTTTTTTTGAATGATTCCAGGTGGCAAGAGTCATCTTGGAACAAAAGCTGCACTAACATTTAAAAAAAACTCAACTCATTCAAGGCCCAACCTTCACTGCTCATCTGACTAAGGTAAGCAGATTTGAAGTGACCACCACTTTTTATAAAAACTTAATTCAATTTAATAGAACTGTTTTCTTCTTGTCTACATTAGAAGCCTAGAATCTTTACTCACAGTATTACTACAGAAACAGCTACGTTTCATCACAGAGCAACACCAGAAACAGACTACAGCACGTTCCCTAAATTCAAGAAATAATTACCACTTACTGAGTGGTAAAGAAATTGAACTTTAACAGAATAGTAACAGGTAACAAAAATGCTCTGGTTTCTGTACACTTAGAAGTTACTTTTATTCCCACAAAATACATTTATGTGAAACCACATACATCATCACCTACTAGAAATTCACCACACTTGAACTGGTTCTACTTTTCTCCCTCAACACATACACAGAACAACATTCACAACTTAGCTGGTCAACTACCAACCAACATTTTTATTGGCAAATAAAGATCACAATATAGCTGGATCAGGACCCTGCAGCTACAAATGGGCTATTTCTGCTCTGGCAGTAAGACAAAAAAAATTCTGAGTCAAGAGAAGGTAACTTCCGGTTTTAGTCTTCATTATAACTTAATGCTGATATTATTCCACATTAAATTATCTAACTATTTTTGCTTTCATCTCCTGCCCTTAAAAATAGTGTTTTTCTAATCTATCTCACAAGTGAGCCAGACAAGTTTTCCAGCTAATGTTTACACTGTGATTCAAATTGCTGAAAGCCACCACACTATAAAACAAAACCCCCAGAACATCAGAGACGAAAGTATCTGAAGGAACACAAGAGATGCACTTACTGTAGAGAGCCCAAATACCCTAATTTTCTTGTCTTTGCTATTATGATCGATTTTCCCTCCTTCAAGGCACTTGCACTCATATCCCAGCTTTTCCATCTCAGGATTTACTTTTTCAAATATATGATCTGCACAAGAAGAATGGTTAGAACCATTAGAATATGCACTAGGCAGCAAATCCTCTAGAACTCTTATTTTCAGCTATTTTCCGCTCATTTTCCTCCAGTTCCCTTTTTTCACCTACAAGAGAGAGAGATTTCGCTTGACAGACATAGAAAAGCTGTAATTAAGGTTCTCTATTTCAGGTTTTTTACTTAGTTGACATATTTCATTCTCCTAAATGAGGTTTATCACGTTTGGAAGTGACAACTGACAGAGATATTGACTTGCTTTTCATATTTGCAAGCGGCACCTACAAAGGGGGGGGGGGAAGGGGCTTCTGAGGTATGCCCGCTGACAGCAGCCGCCACAAGCCAGGTGCTCCCCCTCAGATTTGCTTGGCAACCAGCAACCATGCCTCACACCCGAGGGACGCTGCTGGGAAGGCCCCGCTAACGATCTCTTCCCTCTGAGGATAAGGAATTGGCTGGATGGTCGCACTCAAAGAGTTGTGGTAAACAATTCAATGTCCAAGTGGAGGCCAGTGAGGAGTGGTGTTCTTCAGGGGTCAGTACTGGGGCCAGTGCTATTTAACATCTTTGTTGGTGACACAGACAGTGGGATCGAGTGCACCCTCAGCAAGTTTGCAGATGACACCAAGTTGTGTGGTGTTGTGGACACACTGGAGGGAAGGGATGCCATCCAGAGGAACCTTGACAGGCTGGAGAGGTGGGCCTGTGAGAACCTCATGAAGTTCAACAAGGCCAAGTGCAAGGTCCTGCACGTGGGTCGGGGCAATCCCAAGCACAAGTACAGGCTGGGCAGAGTATGGACTGAGAGAAGCCCTGAGGAAAAGGACTTGGGAGTGCTGGTGGATGAGAAGCTCAACATGAGCCGGCAATGTGCGCTGGCGGTCCAGAAAGCCAACCGTATCCTGGGCTGCATTCAAAGCAGCATGGCCAGCAGGTCGAGGGAGGTGATTCTGCCCCTCTACTCTGCTATGGGAGGATGACAGGATCACCATTCTATGAGCCTTCCTCTCAAAAGAAGAAAAAAAGTAAAGAAAAACCCACCCTCTCCTCTGGAACAAACCGCTGTCTTGGAACCCGATCTAGAACCAACAAGTGAGCTAGAACCTGATCTAAAACTTGCACTAGAACCAACAAGTGACCAAGAATGTGTGATCTAGCACATGATCTAGAACCATGAACCGCTCTAGGACATGCTCTATAACCAAGTAGTAGGCTAGATCGCAATCCAAAACAAAACAAGTGTCTTGACCCAACAAGTGAGTTGATGTTCAAGACCATCTTCCCGAACATGAAATTGAGTACGTAACAATCAGGAACCAGTAAGCAAACTGAATCCCAAACTAATTACATAACAATCAGGAACCACACTCAACCCCAATCTAGAACCAACAAGTGACCCAGAACCCAATCTAGAACTTGCTCTAGAACCAAGTGACCTAGAACACGGTCTAGAACCAATAAGTGATCTAGAACCCTGGACTGAGCTGGAAGCCCTATCTAGAGCCCTCTCGCTACCAAACCAACTCCACAATTCATCCCTGATCTTGGGAACAACTGCACCAACACCACCCTAAATGAAAACCAGACTGATTTCCGTTGGCAACAGGTCTAGCTTGCAGTATTTTGTTTTCTTATTCTTGAGTGTGAATATTGTTAAAATACAGCATCTGTGCTGTGAAGAGTTGTGGTAGTTGTTGGTGTGTGTAAGTAAAGCTCACAGGCTGCATACCTGTAACTGGAGGGAGCCATGGCCACCATTACCATTAGGGCTGGTTATATGCTCGGAGCACAAGCCCTCTAGGTTTCTGGGGTTTGTTTTGGATTTTTTTTAAAGCACAGCTACAGTGTACTTTGTCCTAGCTTTAAGATCTGGCTACATGTGAATAAAATAATCAGTCATACAGAGAGACAGTGAAAAGAAAAAGCCATTACTTTTAAAAGTGTAACTAGAGATGTAAGCTGTGGCTGGATGTATAAGTGATATAGAATTATTTCATCATGTTCATGCTTTTATAAGAACGAAAAAAAAAATTAACTCGAGAACTTCTACTCTGTTGCTAGCAGCATGAGGAGGAAAAAAAAAGAATACAAACATACCACACATGTTCTCCATTACTATGTGTATGTTCTATCCTTTTGCTGTAATTGAACAAAAAGCTAAAGCAGGTACAAGAACTAAAGACATGTGGTTCTCATTAAAGCTGGTCTTGAACTCAGTGGTCTGAGTGTAGGTACAGTACTGCTAGTTAGCAGCCACATGCTCAAAGTCGAGTCTGCCTTAAACCTGTCTGAGACAGCTCAGTTAGTTGGTTGTATAGCAGAATCTAGTCCTGTCAGAAGAAAGCAATTACTAAAATTCATGACCTACATATAGACTTCTGGTCTTGGGACACTGGCAATGCATTACTTCAGGAAACAACTGAAAAAAATTTAATATGGCCACATGTAAAGTCTTCCACCATATGTCTATGAATTAGAGTTTATGTAATTTGCTCAGTTAAACAGATGCAAAACTTGGACCACTGAAGTAACTGTGAGTTGTGCTATTAATCTCAGCAAGAAGCCATTAAAAGACATTTGTCATTGAAGACAAATGCAACTGAGCCCCTCTGTCAGTGTAAACTATCCAGAATGAAAGGCAGTAAAGAACAGGTACTGCTATATTACTTGGGCATCACTAGCAACACGCTTTTCACTTGTCAGGAATAAAATGTAAAAACATTTTTTAAAATGAGATAAAGTCAAATAGACAATTTTTTTGACTCCTAAAAGCTATTAAGGGAAGCATGTTCTAATTCTGGAGGCCTTTCTGAGTGAGACAGGCTGCATTTTCTTTCACCATTGATGAGCTAGTATGGAGAACCTGTCTGTTGTAAATGGGCTTAGAAAGATGGGAAGCCTACGTGGGGCTTGAAAAATCATGATCAGTGCAGACTTGGCTTGCGAGTAGAGTCCCAGTGCAGAGACAGATGCTATCTCACCATTTCATTCAGTGATGTTAACAAACTGAATTTAACTGCCTCAAGGATTAATGAGCAGTGTCAGTATATTCTGCCACAGAGAAGGGGGCAGTCAGGCTAGAAAACTGTGTGAATATCCCTAGAAAAGTAATCTTCGCCCACTGCTGCTGAAGCAATGAGAGGGTCTGTGGCAGCAGCAGAGACCTCAGTCCCTCTTGCTGAAGACAGAGGCAGCAGCAACAAGCTTGGCCTTCCATGACTTAGAAAAGCCAAAAAAGTGAGGCCATCTCTGGCAGTTGCTGCCACTGTCACCTGCCTGCTTTGCTAATATCTAGGGCCAAACCTAGTGGAGACTGATGGTCAGAAGAGCTTTCCTCACTCAGCCAGTGAACAGCTGGGGAGCGCTCTTGGGTAGCTCTAGGCAGTGTGTTTGGATGATATCTAATGCAGGAAGAGAACTATTGCACAGTATGGATGTCAGTTATATTCCGTTTTCAATAAGCAAGTTCCTCTATGCTAACTTCCTTACTCAAACATCTGCTAGGCAATACAGAGTAAAGAGTGTGATGAGTGTGAGCATGAGGAAAATGAAAAGAACAGACTGGATACAAGAACAAACAGAACAAGTGAAGAGCATGAAAAACAACAAGTCCACCATGGCTCTCATTTACTGGGACAGTTTATTTCAGTGCTTTGTTTGATATAGAAAATGTCAAGAGAAGTGCAGGGTTCAATGACGAGGCTTCTTCCAGATTAAATTTATGTACAAGCCAATAACCAAGTAGTTATTTGACTGCCAAGAGCAGGTGTGACAAAACCTTTCCTGTTCACTTTATTTGTACCACTACGGCATTATTAAAGGTCAGTGTCGCTATTACTGGTCCTTATTTCCAAAGATGCCTAAGCAGTGATTCTGAGCTGAAGTGTTCTAAGATAATACTCAAAGACAGATGTCTGTGCTGTTTGAGGGTGAGGCTTTCAACTTCTGGCAGTGCAAGTCAGGGCACTGCAATTAACCTCCAGGTGTAAGGGTTAAAGCACCAGTTCTATCTTTGTACTTTACAGGGAGCAGAGAGCAAGTGAGTTTTTTCAGGTTACTGTAGCTTCATTAATGACAAGAGTCTGAGTTCAGCAGGTTTTAGATCTACTGAGATTCTTGGCGTGTCAGCAAAGGCATTAGTTTCTGACTTCAGGTACTCACAGACAGGTGGGACTTCAAAATAATAATATTCCTTATTAATAAGTCCTGGTCTTCTAAATTCAGTGATTTAGGAATATAAACCCTATTGACTTCATCATCAGAACTACACTAATATTCATTAACCTTAAGTGAGGCTCCTATGCCTGACCCTTTTGGCAGTTTGGAAAATCTCTCTTGGGAGTATCGCTATTTAATTTGATACACCAAAACGTATTTCATGTTCATAACTTAATGGCTTCCGTTTAACAAACGTCAAATCTTGGCTGCTATTAGTCCAGAACACAGTGTGCTCTCTTGTGATATGAACTGTCTAAGACCACGAATGAAGTAGGAATAAACCCTGAATTAGGTTACACTGCAGAAGCTCCAAATCCCCTACCTGTTGATATTTTCTTCAGACAAATACCCTTTCCACAAAGGACTGAAGTCATGTATAAAAATATGCTCCGTAGACATGTACTTCGCTAAAGTTTCCTTTTGTAAGTAATAGATCCCTTTTATGTCTTCTGCAAATCATGCTGAATAAAAAAGGTGATTTCCTTTGCAACTGCAAAAATCATTTCCCAATGGCATTTTGCAAGCATTCACCTAACTGGGATGCTCTTTATCTTTCTTTCTTTTAAAATGTCAAGCAGATAAAAGTCTTCTAAATAGCATTCTTTCCTATTTTGATTAATTTTGCATAGTGTTTTCCCAGCAGTATTGATACTTACATAAACCTGAGTTCTGATTCTCTTCTGACTAAGACTTCCCGAAGTCTCTGGATCTTTGCCATTTCAAGCTCAATTTCCTCAGGCATCATTGTTGTTTCAGCCATTGAAATGATGTCAAGTTGATCTGTGTGTGAAAGCAGAGAAAATGAATTAAGCTAGTTAAATTGTCTTAACGGGTTTTTTTAGGAATGTAAATTTAATCACAGAGCTACAGGGTAATTAATGCAAGTAATAATATTCTAGCTGAATGCTACGTTGACTGGTTTCTCTATTGTTTTGCTCATTACTTGCAATGTAACCATTGTGAAGTGAAAGAAACCCTAAGCCTAAGTGACATTCATTTTGTTAGTCAGAAACTATCATACCTCTAAGAAATCCCAACCTAGTACATAACTATAGCTACTGTTCCTTAATTGATATCACTACAAACTTTGAAAGAACAGCTATAGACTGCTACAAAACTTACTCAAAGCAATAACTTGCAACTCTTCAGAGTCCTATCTTAGTGCAAGTGCAGGCAATGTAAACAGATGAAGGTTTCCCATCTTTAATTCTTGTAACTCTTCATGCTGTTCCACCACCTCAGCTTGACTAATAGCTAAAGCCCAGACCCACTAGAGAGGAGCCAAGGATGTGATTAGAAATGACATAGGACCTAATCCTTCAAGGGGCTGAGTGCCTCTCACTAGGGCACTGAAATCAGTTGAGGAGATAAACAGGACTTTGTAGTAATTACTTGGCAACTGGTAAGGCCAGGGTCCTTCCATGATTATTTCTCTATAATTGATGTATTACCTCTTCTAATCCAGAGAGAAACAGGGCTATGAACTGTGTTCACTGAAGGTAGAAGGAACCAATTTATAGAAGGTGGATTTGGGAAGGAGCAACTTGGCCTCTGGAAAACCTTATTGCAAGGATTCACCATACTTGGCCTTCATTTTGAACAGGAATTTAGAGGCTACAAAATAGACTGCCTGCATGTTTTCATATCCAAATGGAGACATATTCCTGAAAGCAGGCCTTTTTCAGCTATATTGGTTTAAAAAAGAAAAATGGAGAGGTCAAAATTTACTCAGTATGATTATGGAAGAAAAAAGGAGACAAAAAGCATCATGAAAAAAGCTGTTTGATTAATTAAGAGGAGACTAATTCTGAAGTCCCTCATGACAGAATAAACACAAACAGCTGAGAAGAATTTCTGACAGAAACTTGGAGTAGGAATTAAACTACAAAAGCTCAACAAACACAGCCTTGGCATGAGCTTAGTTCACAAAGACCTGTCCTCCCAAAATGGAGGACATGAACTTACATGTTGAAATAGAACCTAAAAACCTTGAAAATTCTAGATCTGTTTGAGGAAGGTTGAATACAAATGAAAATGCCTTAGGGACTGTATCCAACCCACCCTCTCCATCCCCTCACCCTTATCTGGGTATGCGGGAATGAGAAACCATAGCAAAGGCTGGAACTTAGTAGCAGAGTACCTAACATGCTGTGCTACCACTAACAGATGGGCAGAATTATAATTCAATATTCACTAGATGTTTATCAGACAAGAACAAAGACTCTGTAAGTATAGTTTTGCCTCTTGTTGCTTTTGCGGGTTGTGGATTTATTTTAACTGTTTGTAGCATAATTGGTTTTGGTGCAAATTTATTTTCCAAAAATATCAAGCAGAAGATAGGAAATTATTCTGATGCTACCAGGAATTAAAACCAATAATATTGGTAATTACAAAGATAAGCCACAAATACATTCCACATAATATATATTTTAAAATTAGTTCTCAAGAGCTCAGAAAACAGAAAAAAATAAAAGTAACTTATTTCCACTCTGCAACTCTAGCTGTAAATGCCACAGCGTTACCCCTTGGATCAGACCAGCTATCATACTGTGATTTCAGTAATTCAGGAGGGGAATAATGAGCAAGCCTGACGCCCTGAGTATGTGCTTAAAGCCGAGACAAGAATTAGTGTGACAAGCAGTAGTCCAGTCTGACCTTGTGCAGAACAGTCACAGATTCTCCTTCACACCCCGCTCAACGTGTGCTTGAATCAGAGAAAATATTTTTCAAAGCTATCCAGAATTATGCAATGTTTTCAACATAATCAAAAATGTAAGCAAGGCACCACAAGTTTGAAAGTGGGTATAAAGGGAAATAAATACAGAAACTAGAAGATACTAGTTTGCAACTTGTCTGTAAACTTAGAGATGTAGCTAGAATAACGGAGAGATATAAGGAATGGTTTAGTTTATCTTCATAGCAGTACATGTGCTGTGAACATACTGCAAGGTGATTAATTCTCATGGGGATCTCAAACTGCAAGGAAGATTGGCAAGAGTTGAATTAAGGGAACTTTGAGAGGGAAAACCAGACCGAGCAGTTGAAATGGGAAGAAATTTGACAGTGAGGAATATGGAGACACTCGTGCTAGAAGAGATTAAGAGTCAGTTCTGGAGGGGTAGGCATGGTCTTCCAAGGAGAAGGAACTGAAGTCAATCCATACTTTATGCATGTTCACCTGTGCACTACTAAGGAGTGAAACCATTTCTGCATCAAATCTCCAGCTTTTCTAAACCTTCCTTCCTAACTAGTAAAGACTAAGCCCCATTGACAGCTGCCAATTCCTTTTATATAGGTGAATCTCATAGACCCAACACAGCTGCAGTATACCACCCGCTTTGGCCCCCCCTCTGAAAAGTATGCATTTTTAAGGCAGGCTTTGAGGGAAAATGAACAATTAGAATACCATTATTTTCCAGAAATCCTGAAATAGTCGAGCACAGGTGTGAGGACACTCCGGAAATACAAGACTCTGAAGACACTACAGGTCAGGATTCCCTCCTCACACCTTCACCACTGTGATCCTCACAAATCACCAATCTGTTGGCGTCTTAATTTCTCTTCTAATACTGTGGATAACTGTTCAGCATACCTGGCAGCAACTATGCTGAAGGATAATTTATTTTTCATAAAAAACCACTTGGGAAAGAGTATGTTAACATTATTAAGCCTTTGAGTAAAGCTATAGCTCTGTCCCAGTGACAAATGACACCTTCAGTGCTTTCACACATTATTCTGAACAGCTTCACACAGAAGTCTTTTACCTTTTCATAAAAGAAAGAAGTAATGTTTCATTTTATTTAAAGTAGAGCACGCATTAGTCAACTATTTTTTTAGTATATATTGTTATTAAGTTCTGTGTCTGGTAATGAGCCAAACTTCATAAAGCAAAGGTGCAGACAACACTGAGATTAGTCACAGCCAGTGACAGGATGAAACTATTGTCAGCTCTGCAATCTCCAAGACAATTTTCAGTGATAAAGAAACAACTAAAATATTATTACTGAATGCACAAAAAGATATTAGCATGAAAATAATTACTATATAGAAATAAAATTATCAAGCTATTACATATAATGAGAGAGACTGAAGAGGTAAACCTGAAGCTATTTATGCATATTTTTGCTTCAACTTAAATGCAGACTGGTATAGTTAAACTGAGTATTAACTTAATGATCACATTTCATCCTCAGTATGCCAGCTAGAAATGGAACATTAGCCACATGTGGTGAAATGCAACAACAAAAAATAAAATCCCTATTAAGTCAATAAGTGCAAAGAAAACTTTAAAAGCAGCCTGAAGTGATACAGTGAGAAATGGGAAAATGCATTACACCTGGTGTCAATAGTTTCAAATAAACTGGTAAGGAATGCTGTAAGGAAAAAGTAATTATCAGCAAAAGTCCTGCTGCTGTCACTTGTTTACTGAGAAGCTCATTGTTGTGCTCTACAGCCATTAGCTGGTTTAATTCTAATTTGGGCATTTTGTTATCATCATCTTTGTACAAGACAGAGGCATGGAGAAGGTGAGGTGTATCAGTAACACAAAGGGTCCCAAACCTATGCTGAAGGAACCCAAAACTATGTCGTTGTTATTTGGTGGTATCCACACGCTTAACAGCAATCAGACCTCTGCTCCATGAACACCTGAAGCAGCACACAGGCAATTTGCAGTCTAGAGGCAGTAAGAGCTGAGTGATGAGTTGCTTATGGATACATAGCAAGCCTGTGGCAGAGCCAGTACAAGGTCTGCTGGATCACTGTGTCTCTTTAGGACATTGTTTATCCTTTTTCTTGCTTGCGAATCTGTTGCTGTTGGAAACCCTAAGTCACTCAGCCTTGAAGATTCGTCTCAGTCATTTAGCAAGAGAAGAGCTCCAGCACACCTAAGGGTAATGGCCCAGCTATTCTGCCACTTTTTTTCATCTTTGACATGCATGAACCATCTTAAATGAAACTATGTGTTTGTTCAATCCATGACTGCTGAGAGATCTTTAAAGGAATGCAGCACAAATCAGCTGCATAGCTTCGCTAACGCGGACACCACTCAGCAACAAACCTGGCTGCTCAGACCACTCACAATGCTTCAGTTGAAAATTAGTTTTAAGTCATTGTTGTCCTGGATTGAATTTAAACTGAGTAATTTGAGGCCTATTTCTAATCCCTTAAATTGTCCAATAAGACGATCCTTGTTAAAATACTGTTAATGGCTAAGTTTTGTTCCAAATCTGGTTTGGCACTTTTGGGGATTTCTCAAGAATTCAGTGAAATTCTCAAATTAATCGTTTTTCACTGAAGTATACTAAATGCTAATAGAGCATGGTGCAGCATATGCAGTCTTAATGCTGTTTCAGGTATCAAAACCAAGACTTTCAAGACCACTGTTAGCTGATGAGCCAAAGCAGAAGTAAGCAAGAGGCACAGGTTAGAGAAGGATTAAGAGAGAACCAGATGGTACAATTTAAAAACTACACACTTGGTAGAAATTTAAATAGTTGTATAATGCAGAAAAATAAACTGTTATAGTACAACATATTCCAGATAAAAAATGTTCATTTGAAATGAATCAGATGATTCCTGTAGTTTGTCATTAGCTTGTCACCTGGAGGCATGAATGACTAGTCTTCTAGCCCAGCCCTTTACTATACTTTTTTATTGTTGCCTCAAATGTATTTAGAGGCTCAGAGTGGTTTTCTTTCCTCTTTGATTTAACCATCTGGAGTAGGATGTGGTGGCCAATAACTAACCTGTGCAGAAAAAAAACTACATCTAATTGCTTATTCCTAATCTATCCTGCTGCAGCATTCTATCATTGTGAATTCTAACAATGATTAAATTTGGCATGTGTGTGGAATGGTATTTATTCAATGTTTTATGCTGGAATTACCATATAAATATAGCTAATAGCTAAACACAATACAAACAGCTGCAATATATTTTGTTCCTGGCTTCCCCAACAGGAAGGCAACATTGTGCAATTTAAAATGGGTAGAGAATAGTACCAGTGCGGAAGTGACCTGACTGTCATGGTGCTGAGCACATCCCACCACTCCTGCTGGTTTGACTGCCTGGGTTCAGGGTTGGTTTGGACACAGTGCAGGTGTCTGGCTTTGAGAAGAGAGGCTCAAAGAGGCTCCCCCTCCTTTCCCTGTCCTTTTGCTCAGAAGCAGATTTCAAGCTGAGACTCTGGCCCTTGGCCCTTGCTATCCACCCTGGGGAACTAGACTTGGCTTCCCACCTGACCTTGGGCCTGCCTTGTACTAGGGATCTGCCTGGAGATATGGACTGTGGCTAACCCTGGTTGTTGTCACCAGACCTGCTCTGCTTTCCTTGCTCAGGTACCACTGGGCTGTATTGTTGCCAGTGAGGTCACTGTCCCTGTCCCTGCCTGTCTGCCTTGTTATGGCTCTCCGCACAGGGATTGCCTACCCTTTTGGAGCTGCCAGCCCTTCTTGTACCCAACACTGATCCTCCACCTACAGTTATTCATAGAAATACTCCTCATGACTGCAAGTGAACCTTTGACAAAGGCTCACTTCACCAGGGTTTCCCATTCTTACTTTTGATGATTTCTGGAGAAATTCCAAAGGAATCTGCATACATAAATATAGACTGCGGGAACCGGTACCAGATCACTGCACATCTGTTTCAAACAGCAGTGCACAGGCATATTACTCGCTTCTAAGTGTGTTACATAAACTCAGTGCTTCACATTCTCTCTTTCCATGAACAATGTTATGAATATTTTTGTATTGCCTGTGAGTCCCAATGCCTCTGAGATAGAGGCTGCTCTACATGCGTCCCAGGAATCAGTCCTCATCCTGCTGCAGAGTACAGTCCACAGTCTATTTCAGCGGGTTATTTTAGAAAATATTGTATACTCCTCCCTCAAGGCAATCTCTTCCCTCTGCTTGTTAATTGGCCCTCCTGTTTCATCTCTTGCACTGAAAACAGACTGGTGATGACAGCCAATGTAGTAAAAGTTGGAATCATGCTGCTAATTCTATCAGGCCTCAGTCACCAGCTAACAGGCTACAATGAGGCAACAGGAGCGCACATACCTGATGACTTTTAACACTCGGGAAAAACTAAAGACAACAGTAGTCTGCAGAGGCTATTACTGGAGGAGCAAAACCCTAATCTTCTACTCCCCTCAGATGCGCTAAAGTTGTCAGAATCATTGCTTCCACTGCAATCAATAACACTGAATATTGGATGACAGCTGAATTTTGCTTCTAGCAGGAAGATGAAATTTTTTCTTCTCTTACTGTGCCTGTTACAGCTTTTGAATCCCTATTAATACTTCTCCATGATTTGAGCAGCACAGTTATTTATTTTGGAATCACTGGCATGTAGAGCCATGAAATGCACTTTGAGCTGACACAAACTGAGCACACATCCTTCACAGGCGGCTAGATGTGTTTTGCCCCTGCAAGTGATGGCGGCCAGAAACTTTGTGACAAAACTGAGTCTGCTAAAAAAGGCCAGAGAAGTGGCATTCGGAGTATTTGGGGGATTACATCTTGGATTCAGTACATTTACTATAAAGTCAAAAGGAACACCTCTGTGCAAAGAGCCTGTTTTCCTATCAGTGCATGAGGATGCAGAGCAGCCTTGCAGTTCTGGATATGTTAAATTCTCCATAAAACCCTAAAAGCAGAAGTTTCAACGGCAGTGCAGCTCCCAGTGCACAGGAGGTAAACTCGGAGCCCTGAAATACTGACTTAAATTAGGCATCAAAGCTTCCAATATTTTTGCCAGACAGCAGGGCACCTACAAATCCCAAAGCTGTTTTTTCACATACTCCATGTCTCAGGGTAAACCTCTGGGCTGGTTGAGTCCCCTTACAGCTTGGCTTTGCAAGAGGCAGCTGTGAAATCTGGCAGCTCTAGGGAACCCCTTTGGCAGGAAGGAACTACAGATGCATACTGGAATTCGATTAAATGCTAGGATCTCGGGGAATATCAGAGTCACCAAATATCCCTGCTTCTGAACAGTCACTTGGAGAAGGAGAAAAAGAAGATGGGGGATTTTTCTGATTCATGGGGAACTGTGGTGCATCTATGCTTCCAGTAAACCTGAAACACAAAGTACTGGCCACCTCAGTTCTGTACTGTGCTCTGTAAAGATCACTTATGTTCCGAGATAAACTGCTAGACTAGAGCAATTCCTTCACATCTGTGGTCCATTCAGCAGCTCCTAAGTCAAGAGATCAGAATTTCATGTCTGCAGAGACGCTCTGGTACAACCTGTAGAGAAGCACAACATCTTTCTGAGATGATCAAAATGAATTATCATGCATTTAAACTTGCCATGTGTGGGAAGAGAGGAAATCTTGCTTTCATAGCAATGGTTAGAATGACTGGGAAAAGCACTGTTGCAGCATCAGCTGCAGTGAAAATACTTTTATTTTGCAACTGGAGAGAATAAAAAATACTTTCTAGCATCCCTTAGGATGATAGCTGCGTTTGCACAGATTGCTTATGGAAATACATTTTTTTTTTTTTGTAATTGAAATTAAAATCTTCTGATTGTAGGACATATTAACAGCATGGGTAAAGACTAGGAAAGGCACAAGCAACCTAAAAAGACATATTTATTATATGGCAAATACATCAATTTTGGAAGGTTTTGTTTCAAATTTTGCTGAACTAATTTGTTGAATTAATTTGTCAAATTAATCAGCCTTTGGAAGAAGTCATATATGGATACTATGGTTACTTCTTTTGCAATATTCATCTGCTTCTTTGTGGTATTTGACCACCTCTCAGTCTTGTTTAGTATTCAACACTGACCATCAAAGATAATCTGTTTCTGTAATACATGAAATCACTCCTTCCCATTTCCTAATAACAGGCTACCACGACTTATAATGAGTATGTGCTGGTTTATGCATAGCTTGAATCTGTTATGTGTGTTTTCTGCCATCTTTGAATAGTCTGATCAACATTCACTAAGCACATATAAGTAACTTCAAAATTATAAACAAATAAAACTTCAGAGTTTTCCTTTATGCAGAAATCTTAGCAGTAAGCCCTATACCATATAGACTCTGTAAGGGAAAAAGCAGCTGGGTTCATGGGACAGGAAAGAGTGAATTTGTCTCGAGATTATTACCTCCACAGGTTCCTTCTAATCCGAGGCTCACTGAAACCAACAAGAGTCTTTCACTTCAGCCTATTTTTTTTCTTTTTTCTTTTTTTTTTCCTTGCATGTGTCATATATAACTTGCCCTTCCAGGCATGCAGCTATTTTGCCTTCGAAGGAGAAGAATATGTTTGAAAAAGTCTTGGAAGTTCAGACTTGGCTTTTCAGAAACCTGTAGGTATTCTCTAAAACTGACTGACAACCTGACGAATTTTGTGGAACTGGGCTGTGATATGCCAGCCTTTGGTCAATGTTGAGGGGAAAAAAGAATGCCAGAAAGAAAAGGAAAATAGAAAGACAGAACTAACATTCACAATTTTGTTGAATTCAACAGAATTTGAATGAGTCTTTGAACCACCACATGGTAACAAAAAAAACCTATTGCTAAAAACCACCAGAGATCATTCTGTTTGCCGTATCATTTCCTTCCAAGGTATATTAAATCATCTGATGTGACTGGAGATGGCTCTATTGAAACAGTCAGCTATGGTCTGAGTGCAACAGCACAATTATAATATTGGGATTTATTTTTTCCAGGTCATGAATACTTTAAAAAAAAAAAGAATTACCACAGTTAGATTTACAGTCTCGATATAGTACAGCCTGAGTTTCCACTTCAAAAGTGTCTCACATGCTACCACATGACCCCATTTAAAAATCAGGTAAGCAGAGAATATAAAAAGCACTGGGTGCAATTGTCCACTGCATTTCCAGAACCACTGTCCTGTCTGTTCCATATCTAAGAGCCTCTTGTTATAAAAAGATTCTTTTAGTTGCTTATCCTGTACGTTCTTGTTCTTATCTTCAAGCTTTGACCTTTTATTTTTCATTATTTACCTTTGCAAAAAGCCTGCTGGCAGCAATCTATTCTTTCCATTTCAGGCTTTTGTACACTGTGGTCTCACTGAGATTTCTCTTGAAATATAAACGCCAGATTCAGTGTTGAATATTAACTCTTTCCTTAACTCTCAAAGTCCTTTTGGTTTCTATGGTATCATACTCAAAGTACTGCACACAATGACTCCTTTCACGTCTGATGTAAGAAAGTGCCTGTACCTGCTCAGTGCCCAAATGGGATTCTTAGTTGCTTTGCGTCTTTTATTCTGTACTTCTATAGATCAAGTAGTATTGCACTGAAGAAAGGCTGGTTTAAAAACTGAACCTGAAAGAGATCCTGCTTTGAGTTTTCTAATTCAACTATGTATTCCCAAGCAGAAGCAGACATTCAGGCAGTAAAAGTGATTGCTAATTAAAGATGGTCTTCAGTACTTTGCTAACTAGAAGTTTTACGGTTAAATGATGGTTCCAACTTTCTAATTAGGGAACATCTTCTGCCCTTGTTTCCTGTTTAAGAATATATATCAGCACAAGTCCACAATGATAAGATCTATAAAGATCTTGCCTCTCAAAAAAAGCATCAATTAAATTGTCTTGTTTGTTATCCTGAGAAATTTATAAGCAGTAATTATTCTTGGCTTTGTCTTTTGTCAATTTATGACAGTTCCAATTTCCTAAGTGGGTAATTATACAACCCTTTAATCTTACACTTCCCCCGGGAAAAAGATATTTCCAGTCTTAAGAAACTGCTCTGTTTCCTTCTGCATAGAAAACTTCATTTTGGTTGTAATGAGATCCTGAAAAAACAGCTCATCTCTCAATAGTTGTTCATCCTTCTCTGACAATGAAGACCCTGTGAATCTTCAACAGTCTGCAATTCTTGTAGAAATTTAATGTGATGCACACAACTTAATGTATCTTAAAATCTATTCTGTTATCCTGTATTTGGATGATAAATTCCATTTGTTCTATATTGCACTTAAGCTTTCAGAATTCTCCTGACTTCTGATGCTGCCAAAATTGTAGTACTCATCTACTTGTGAAGATGGAAATTTTGGTGAGCTAAGACGAAAGGACCAAGGACAGCAGAAAGGATTGTTTATGTTAAATGGTAATGGCTGGTGTAAAAATAAACAGAGGTAAAGAATAAGCTTAGACTGGAAACTAGTAACTATCCAAAGCAGTAACATTCTGAAGCAGTCTTTCAAGTAGGATATTGGAGGAAAGGAACCAAAGCTGTTTTAAACTAAGATCAGAACATATGGATCTTTAAAGGGTCTCGCCTCACTTTGTGGGGGAAAAAAACAGACAGGTGCTGTGAATAAGCTCAGGTATTGTATGGTTGTCCGCAGCTGTAGAAGGGTGGACTCAGGAAGTAGAAAAGATTAGTTTGACCATTATCTGGGGCTTTACTCTTTAAGGTAGCATTTAGCTTCTTGAGATCCAGTGTCCTCTGCAGAGATTCCAGACTCACCATGTATGAAGTCATAGGGATCCATCCCATCAAATTAAACTATCGCTTCAAGATAGTGCACTATCTCTGCTTTCATGTTCTTCCACCTGGATCCAAGAGTGTTTGCTGAGTACAATAGGACAATTTGCTACCTAATTATCTGTAACTAGAATAATTTATTTTCTAGCTGTAAATCTATATATGATTTGGTGCTGTTTTATAGCACTATCATGATTTACATGTAAGTTTTCTCTACTACTGAGAGTTCTACTAGCTTTCTCTATTTTCATATCATGTCTTTGGTCTGTGACTCACAATACCCTGGGTAGTCTCCAAAACAGTCAATTTTAGGGGGAGAGGGAGGACTTTTCCTCAGTAGTACCCCCTCTGGCAGCAGTTTAAAAGCTAATACGAACCATATTTACAGACCAGGAAACAGAATTGCAGCACTTACAGCAATAAATGCCTAAAGAGTCAGAACTTAATATTGAACTAAATGTTTCTTTGGAAAATATAAGATAAATATAACTTCCTATGAAAGCCTTCCCATAAACAATGAAATAAAAGCCCCAGGCCTGATTTGATTGTGCCATAATATTAAGTAAAAAATATAGATTTTTTCAACGCGACTGAAATTTGCAGGAAGTGCTTCTGATGTAAATAAATTCAGAGTATGCTAAAGTATGTCCACTAACATAAATTACCTTAATGACACTCACAGATTGGGTCTTGAAAACCCATAGGGGCTTTGACACTCCAATTATAGGGCTCAACCTTGCTACTTTGAAGTTGATTCCAGGACTTCTCTAGGCAATTTGCATGCCCCAGTCAATTTCCATTACAGTCATTGATAACAAGGTTGTACACATCTCTTCAGCCCGTTAGAGGGCAAATGCATAAAAATGAGGAAAACAGAATCATGAAAACAGCAAAGGGAGTCTGGAATTAATGTATTTTTATAAAATCCTTTTTAAACTCAAGTCCCATTGAATCAAGAAACCCCAGAGACATTATTCATGGATTCACATGTGATTCTCCACAGCTGAAACCAAATCCTCTGGTTTAATATAAATTGCACCTCTGAGTTGAGATGGTTTTCAAACATCCAGATTTTAAATTTGGCAGGTTTAACTCTTTTTTTTTCTTATGGTGGCTGTGATAAGGTCCCTACAGCTCACGCCTTCAGATGCAAGCTGGTCTGCAAATGACTGCTCAGTAGCCAGCTTAGTACCATCTCAGTACAGTTCCTATCCCACATCAGACATAAAAATCTAGCAACACAGTGTCTTTACTGGTGTCTCAGATACACTGACAGAGTGGAAAAGGACTTGCTCGCATACAGAAATTTTTCAAAGCAATTACAGCACACTGGAAGGGCATCATCATGATTGATGTGACCATTTCAGGCTTCAGTTTCCAGCATCCCCAGTGCCTGAACTGACTGCCAAACTCTTCAAGACTAGTACAGTCCATTTGTGAAATGGCCTGTGGTATCTCATTCAGCCATTTCTTTTGTGTATAAAGGGTTAAGTGGTTTTGAGTGGGATTTAAAGAAGAGCTGTCCATATAATTAGGTCTGCAGAGAATTATGATAAAGTACTGTAATTGAATTGTGCAAGAACATTTTCCAGACTTCCTACTGTTATATCCAATTTTAAATAAACTCTAGTTTGGGTATCCGTACCACATTCGTTGTTGCCAGATGCTCTGACAACAGGACTTTTCACACATTTGGCTGGTGGCTTTAGGTGAGGTGTGAAGGCAATTTCCCCCAGACCACATGACATGTCAGTTTGAAACTAAGCAACCTAATTTGTCTTGCTGTAACTGAAATAATCAGGGTGGCATTTTTCCACCTCTTTCTAGGAGATGCACCACTGTATTTCATATCAGTGATTCTCTTATTGACCTAACCTGATGGACAGGTGCCCTCAATATCCCAAGTCTAAAACCAGAAGCTTCTCCTAATATTCTGTCGTTCTGGTTTCTCTCTCTTCTCTCTCCTCCTATACACAGATAAATAAACAGCTGCAGAGGATACGAATTAGCTGATCTTATATGATATCATTTCAGCACTCAAGTAAGTGCTGCTTGCAGAAAACCCAGTGATTTAGCTCATTTGTTTGTGAATAACAAGTCATTATTACTGTCCAGCCTGTCCCTGTCTGACCGGGATTTTGTGAGGAGTGGCAGGCAGCTTTGGTGCAGACGTTGGTTTTCTCTAAGATTGAGCACAGAGGCACCAGCCAAGGGGCTCTGCATCCAGCTGTGCTCTCTGCTTCTCCTGGCTCAGGAGAAGGTGTGTAGTAAGTTGCTGAACATCTTTCCATTTCAACTTGCACCTGCCAAATCCTGCTAGCAGCCAAGAAGAGGGACAGAGTAATGGTCCTGTCAGTTCATCACCCCTCCCCACCTGCCTGTTTTAGGGAAGATATAGGCCCCTGATTTCCTCTGCTTTATTCATAAGCAGCTTAGGCTCAGATTTGAGCAGCTTTGTTCTTGAACAAACAGCTGTTTCTTATCATAGTCAAAGCTATATCACATATGTCAACCTTAGAGAAGATTTTCTTAATTATACACGCAGCCTGGGAATGTGTCCCATTTGAAAGCTGCCCAGAGAAATTCTCAGTACCAAGGTAATAAGTGACCTCATCCCCTCACACTAGGAAATGAAAGAGAATTCTCCTTGTTTTGCAAAAATCAATGTGTGTGATACAAATACTTAGTGCAAAGTTGGAGGTCTCTTACATGAGAAGCCAGCTTTCTTATGAGGGAGGTCTTAAAAAAACAAGTTTTTTTTTAAATTTAAAAAATTTTTTTTTTTTAAATTTACATCTCATGTGGAGATGTACTGATCTCAGTACATCTCCACATGACAAAGCCTGAGGTCTAGATCTTTGACATATGCTGAATGTACACACCTCTGGGAATTAGCCACCACAAAACCAACAGATCAGACTCTTGTGTTTCTTAAGTGGAAATTCCCTATATGAATTAAACAGAAGATCAAAAAGAGCTAGAAATAGATTTGTCATTCAGTAAAATACTGGGATGCCACCAGTGTGAAATCTGTTGTTTTTAAAAATTAATTAAGCTAAATTGCTTCCTTTTTTCCTCTTTCCCCTTCAGGTAATCTTTCCTATTCAATTCTTTTGCTTTACAATGAGATTTTTCCTATTTCATTAGGTGTTTATATCTCCCCTGTTGTTATATGAAAACTTCTTGCAACAAGCAAAGAAAATAATATCAACTTTATTTAGAAAGTGTTATCAGATAGAGTGAATAGACGAAACACACTCCCTATAACCTGTCTCAGACCACTGTTCATATATATCGCTGTTAGCAGACTAATAGTAGATCTCACAGAAGTGTGATTTAAGTAAATTCTTCAGGATTAAGTAATGAATTTATCTTTTGTTTGCCACTTCAAGTTCTGTTTTCAAATTCTCAGTTTTAATGGGAATTTATTTGTAATAAAAAAGGATACATTCCTTTTAATTATTTCTTCAGAAGTTACTATGCAAAGTTAATCATCTCCTGGATTAAGTAAGCCTTTGTTGATAAGTGTCATTGTTACCAACCTTTTTTCTGAATTTATTATCTCTGACCTAATTTGTGTTGGTGCAGACTGGGGTATAAACTAATACTCAAGTATTGCTGTAAACAGTTCATGCAATTTTATTTGCATCTGTTTGCACAATTTTCAGCTCATTTGCAATATTGATTCGTTTAGAAAGATACACATCTCAAACCAACCATGTCCCATGCTGCCTGTTTCTTTATTTGACTCAGCAGCAAACAACCATCTTATCTTAGCCAACATCTGATAATGTCCTGGTTTTGCCCACTGAAATGTCATTGCTATGTGGTCTTCTTGGATAGCATACAGAAAACTCTCCCTGCTGTTTCTAGAAGAGCACTTTCCATAGTACGGAGAAACTGATGAGAATTCTGATCATCTGTTCTAGTAGAGATCAAATGGTTTCCAGCTGAGGTATTTTGCCTTTCTACCACTCTAGAATAAGGAAGCCTGGGGAAATTATTAAAAGGATATTCTATGGGAAGGGGTTGCATTTCCTGCACCTTGTATATTTTGCTCCTCTGAAGGGCAGTGGATGGCCTTCTAAACACGCAAACGATTTGATTTCTAAGGAATGTCTTCTCTCCCTTGTGCAGAGTGAATGAAGACACGCTACAAGGACAATGTTTTCTTTGGTGTAAATACCTATGTATGTGGAGGACTCGGAGACAGTTTTTTCTTGCTTGCAACACAGTGGTATAACACCTTCCCAGGATGAAAATAGTTACATTAGATTTACTCTGTTGTTGACTAGCCACATTATTTTAAAATAATGAAATTAAGTGCTATGATTTTCTTCACTATAAGAAATTATTACCAAGGTATTTTATATCCAGACTATTCTACATAAAAGGCAAACGCAATAAAATTTGTTAACAATTACTGAGGAAAAAACTCACATCAGCACTTATGAAATCACTGCAACAAATAAAACTAGGAAGATGCTTGAAAAAAATGTTTTGCTTGGCTAAGATTCCTGCTGGAAGAGCTCTCGTACATGCTCTTTATTTGTGATAGAGGAAAAGCCAGAAGTTTCAGCATCCTTGCATTACACCTCTGATGAACAGACACAACTTGGACTACGCAAGCTTAAGAGTGCTTTATATGCATTAGGTGTGGTCTGTCCAGTCCCCAAATCACTGCAGTTTTGCATATACAAACTCTAGAGCAGTGCTGTGGTTTGAGTCATAGTTGGGTTTTTTTCTTTGAATGAACGTACTTAGGAGATGAGGCAGAGAGAGCTGCAGCAAAGAGAGGAGGACTCAAGGAGAGTGGATGAATTAAGCTCAGTCATTCATTCTAGCACACCTCGTCTGTATATCAAAGAAAGAATTGAATGTAGTGGAAAATGTTGCTGGAGCCAGTACAAGAGCTCTGACATCCATCTTGATATATGGAAATAATTTCATAAAATGTAGCCAAGCCTTGAAATAGGCCTTAATATTCCCCTCCTCCCCCAATTATCATCCTAGTACCACTGTTACATCTCTATTGAATAATTTGTTCTCTTCATAAATACAGACATAAAAAGGACCATGCTGGTCAATTACTGCCTCCAGGTACCTCCGTGCTTCTCACACCACAAGCACCAGTACTTCTGTCCTCTCTCTAGTAACCTCCACTGCCTTAGAGACATTGAAAGAAAAATGCAGAAATCAAATTGCATTAGTTACCTACTTCTAGAGGTCTGATTTCCAAGAGCAGGGGCTATCTTTTCTAGTGTCTCTCTGATTACCTTAAAGCTAGTGCAAAAGAGATAGCAGTTGCCAGTACCTAAAGCACCTAGCTCTCAGTACCTGTTCTTTAATACCTTTACACCGGAGGCAGGGATGGGACAGCAGAACGGACTGACTGCTTAAAATAATATTTTATTTTTCAAAGTAAATCTGTGTAAGATGAAAACTTGGTTTACATTCAAATAAATCATTATGCTGACAATGTAGTTACCATCAGGTTTTTTTGCATATTCCTTTCACCTTTTCCCATCATGTTACAAATTGAAAATACAACCTTGTGCACTTTAAACAGCAGTTTGTCCTTCAGAGAATGGAGAGAACATGCAGCTATATGCAGCCTAGTGTGAAAGTTTGCACAGTGCATATGATTTGACAGCTGTTCCTATGAGAAAATGGATCCAAAACAAGACACAAAAAATGAGAGAAAATTGCCTTTGAAGGTCTGACCTGAAAGCCTTCATTGTCAGTTTTATTCAGTGGCACTGGGTTAGACCTTTATCTGCAAGAAGCTATTTTAGTCTAGCTCAAGAAGACTGCCAAGACTCAGAAAGACTCAGGAAGGGGTTTCTGTGCCCAGCCCTGCATGAGATTCAGCACCATCAAAAGGCTGTAAATAGAAACTGGTACAGTTAGTTACTGTGGTAGGTATCTTCCCTAGAGTGGAGCTCCCACTGAAATCAATGCACATTCCCATCTGGAGCAAGACTGCGTTTAAGCCACATTCCAAGGAAAGCAATTCAAGCTTCATCAATTCATCTTATGTGATAGAGAATTAACAGGAATATTAGAAACACACATTACTTGTTCATTTACTTCTGTCGTTTTTCTCAGTGGTCAAAGGAAACAGCCTGTGGCTTTTCATTTTATTGCTCACTAGAGTCATATTCTGATCCTGTAATACTAACACAAAGCTTCGGCATCTGAGTTTCAAATGCTGCAACAGTGCCAGCTACAGCTAATGTTCAGGTTTTTAAAGCTTATTTAGTCTGATATTTTTAAAAGTATTTTTCTATCTTCATTAATTTTTTTGTTTCAGAAAGAAAAAGTCAACAAAATGTTCAGTTTCAAGAAGTCTTGCAAAACCTCTTCAGGAATGTAGAGGTTTATGGTTTCTCCTATGAGCATCGATTGATAAAGAGTAGCATATGTTCCTAGTGAAATAACAGTGAAGTGGCTACTGACATTTCTAAATTTCACATCTTTGCAATATTCTCCTTTGAAATTATCCAATCGCATACCAGAAAGCTTATTTCTCTCTCTCCCCCCACTCTGTGACGTGATTCTCTAATAACACAGTTTTCTAACAGTGCTCTAAACATCTTCTCAGCAGCTGGTAGATAATTTTAGGCAACCTTAAAACCATTGGATAAGTATTATAGACACATGAATCCAATCCAATAAAGGCCAAAGTGATACTGGTATGGAGAATTGCTTCAGACAGTAAAGAAATTCGCTCACATAACAGATTCCCACTCCAGCAAGTAATTAAATATTGAGAAGATACTCCTCAGAAGCCAAGAAAAAAAGGTGTTTCACATTTCATAGGAGAAAAGACTAGTAATTTCCCAGGGGGATGAATGTTGCTATTCCTAAGGCCATGGGCATACAATGTGTACAGTCTGACAGCAAAGTAGAAGGCCAGGCAGCAGAGAATCATACTGGGATCTTGTTCTCCAATGTATGCGGCACACAGTGCTTCCAGGCAGCCACAGGCAAAAACTGTGCCCTTCCTTTAAGATGAAATTGCCAGAGCCAGTAGAGCCAAAAGCGGCTGGTTCTTTCTCAGTGTATGCTCAGGTGAAACAGCACAGGGCTCCATCTTTTCAACTCTCACAAAATAATGATGACAGTTGGCAAACAAATCTGTTTCGCGCCTGCCTTTCATCTGTGGATGTGAAGTCATTCTCTAGTAACCTCTGTTTTCACCAAGTTAACTGCTTTTGCATACTTGATTTTGATTCAGTTTTCATTAAATGTGTTAATATTTTCTTCCTCACAACTGGCATTGGGTTGATGTGAGGCTGAGCTGCCTCCCTGGAGGTCTCAGAGGTGAGGAAACTAAGGCAGTTTGGCAGAGTCTTAATCTGTATCACTGAGACAAACGGATAGCTGGCTGTCACTTTCTCTTTGTATGAGAGAAAGAAAGAAATTTCGTAATTGCAGGATGTTTCACACCTTACTAAGGCAGAGACAAATGGATCTTGATTTTACTGTCTTTCAAAGCTCCACGGCTGTGCCCTTCACTATCACATCCCACATATTCTTTCTCTGCTACAGACAAGTATCAGCCTGAAGTAAAACATCTCCATCTTAAGAGTCTGCCAAACTCCAGTAACTTCAGTCCCCTCCCAGGCACAGTGCCCAGAGGAAGCTGTATGGGAATCCATGGTAGAAGATGAGAGGAGAGAAACAACAGATTGGATAAGGAGAGCGGGGGCACAAATGCATAACTGAATTTCTGTGACTTCCTCTCCTCCTGTGAAACAGGAGAGTTTGAGGAACAGCCACTCATCATAGGGGCTCCAATGCATTAGCTAATGATTCACTGCTCAGAGACAAGAAGATTGAAATGGCATTACCCATGCCAGTGCAAAAGGTTCTCCAGGGAGCAAATGCTTGTCGCTGCTTCCCAAGGCTCGGCAGGACGTGCCCAATGAGAAGCGAGGGCAGAGACCAAACTCACAGGGCAGCCTGAAGCAGATCCGCAGGGGAATCCTCATGGAACTGACACAGCCCCAAATTCCCTCACCAGAGCTTTCTAAAGAGAATCAAGATGAAGAGGGCTCCAGGAGATTAAGGCACAGAGCCCAGTCCAGTTTTGCTCTTCTGAAATCAGTGAGGAAATTTCCATTGATGTCAATGAAGTCAGGACTGCGTTTTGTACTTCTAACTAAGAAAGTGTCAGTCAGGCTTCTCTCATTTCCCAGGGCGTTCAGGTCACTTGTCTCGCTCATTTGGCTTCAATACCGTTATTCTAAATCTTATGTTGGCCTCGTGTACTGAAAGGGCATTAGTGGTAGAACCGACTGTTGATTCCTTTTCTGGTTTTGGAGTTGTTTTCTCCAAGAGACGAACAAAACCATTAAACCACTTTACAATGAGAATCTTTTGTTCCAATTTTATCAGCACATAAAAAAAGCAAATGTGTCTGTACCAAAACTCTTAAACCTCTAATCAATAAACATTTGGGTGGGGGAAAGGTTCAGGGCAATAAAAAGATCCTTAAACACTGCTGATATTCTTACAAATTATCTCTTTTATTTTGGTAGTGTTTGCAATCATTAGGCTTTTGCAATGAGCAGCTTGTCTCAGTGAACATCATTCATCCTCATTTAATGGCAAATTCTCTTAGAATTATTTTCTCAAATATTTTGCCCTTTATGAACTGACAAAATGTTGATAATTCATGTTTCATTGCTGATGCCGAAGGGCAACTAACGTAATTATCCAAGGACGCTCTTGCTGATTTCTCATAGTTTGCCCTCCAAGCACATATTTTTCATCCTTGAATTCCGAATGCATTTACACTATGCCTTTTACATAGTTAAGACAGCAGAACATGTTTCATGGAAATAAATTAGCATTATTTATTGAGTCTCTGGGACTACTTCACTAAGTAAGACTTCTATGAAGATGGAACATATTCAGAGGAAAAGCGCTTTGGGATTCAGCATTACAAAGTGCGGAGTTCCTACCTTTCTTGTGCTCAGTAACTACAAGAAAACTCTATAAACTTCACGCATGATACACAGTACTTCGCAGTGCATGTCCAATCCTGAATGTAAGTTTTTAATCCTGTTTTATAACACACCCTTGAGACAGACACACACACATTCTCACAAGTGGTTACTCTGATGAAAACATGCTATGCAACTAAGGGATCAATTATCAAACATAGTCAAAAAAATTACACAGACTGAGTCCATAATCCCACAGGCTACCAGTAGCAGGGATGATTTGTGTAGTTCAAAGTGTCCTACTTTCCAAGTCTGATGCATTTTTTCTGTAAAATATCTTTAAAGAAAATAGGAAAATTCATGAGCAACAGTTCCAAATAACTTTTCCAACAATTATTGGCTGGCACTGGTTTGAATATAAACACTGCATTACACATTAAGTGTTCATTTCCTGCCTGGTACACACAGTTGAGCACAGAGATTTTGGAAGTCATTAACCCTCTGATTTATGAGTTATCTCAGCTGAGAGAAATGTCTTTGCTGACATATGCAAGTAGATGTGCAGCACTAAGATTCTCATCCATAAAAACCAACAAACGTTTTTTGCAAGGTAGCCTCTATCCAGAATTAGCCATACTCCTGCTACACTCAGCCTTTTTGGCTTTGATTAGATTGGGGTGGGTTTTTCTCACTTGTTGGTGTTTTGTAGGACAGGTTGGACTTTGTAGGATACAAAGCGTCAAGAGGCAATTATGTTCAGAACCATGAGACAAGTTAGGTAGTAAATTAGCTGCACTTTCTGTTGAGAAACCTTGGACACAGCCCATAGCTAGACAGAAAAGTGAAGGAAGGGCAAAACTCATGAAATGTGATAGGGAGACTACAGGGGCAAGCGTAGCCCATCAACTGATTTTATTTCTGTCACCAGATAGGAAAGTATATTTCTATGGGGATCTGTGCCACAGAATTCAGTGGACTTGGGAGACCAACATGAAGTAGCACCTGGAAGAAGCTGCTCTAAGTAAGGGTCACAGTTCCTCCCATTGCTGACCAATAGCACGAATGCACTCTGAGGCACTAAAACATTTCCAGTTCTCCCTTTTCCTTCTTCCTCTGTCTCAGCAGCTGCCTTGAGCACTCAGCTGTGGGAGGAGGAACTACAAAAACAAGACAATATGTAGATAGTATAAACTGGATTAGTCTCACTCTGTAAATCATTCTCCTGGCTCTTTGTGAAGTAAACTCTTTTATGAGTTGCAAGTAATGGAGGAATGATCTGGTGGAGATAACTAAGTGGTAGGTTCTGATTGTAAGAAATATTGGAGTGGAGACATGATGAGACTGGGGGACAGTATCACGAGAGAATGATAGGCAGGGTCATACTGCATTCCTGACTGACTGGAGACGCGTACAGTAACAGAGAGTTTTTATGCAAAGCACTGAAGTGGGTTTGTGGATGTCTGTGCAGTATGTGGGGTATTATGGAAGAACGCCCAAAGGTGTGTGTTTAACTACCAGATGATGGAAACAGCTGTAATTGATGCAGGTTTGGATTTAACTGTGGGCAATGCAGAGTAAATTTCAGCAGAAGAGAAGGCTCCAGAGAGACCTTATAGCAGCCTTCCAGTATTTAAAGGGGGACTACAAGAAAGCTGGAGAGAGACTTTTTGCAAGGGCATGTAGCGATAGGACAAGGGACAATGGCTCCAAACTGAAAGAGGGGAGATTTAGATTAGATGTAAGGAAGAAATTTTTTACAATGAGGGTGGTGAATCACTGGAACAGGTTGCCCAGAGAAGCTGTGGATGCCCCATCCCTGGAGTTGTGCAAGGCCAGTTTGGATGAGGCTTCAGGCAACCTGATCTAGAGGAAGCTGTCCCTGCCCATTGCAGGGGGTTGGAACTAGATGATCTTTAAGGTTCCTTCCAACCCAAACCATTCTATGATTCTATGAATATACAGGAGTGCACTGATGTCTCACAGGAACAAACATACCATCCAGTCTGTCTGTACTAGATATATGGAGAGCTATTAAATCTCCAAATTTTATAAAGCTGACACAAAAAATCAAGAACAAATTCTCATTTAGCTACTTTTTGACTAATATATAGAGGCATATGATTAATACAAACCCATCCTAACTTCTCGTCAGTGACCAGAATGACAGATAAATGTAACAGGACATTAGCTGTGCAAGACAAATGTGTTTCTCTGTTGCTACTTGATTGATTTTTTAATATTGCAACATAAATTTTTCAAATTATTACAAAATGTTATTAAGCAACATTAAAACATCATGAACTATATCCTGTTCTAAGATTCAACCATTCTGTTCTGTTAATGAAATCAGACCTTAAAGATGACACAAGCAGTTCCTAGTCGATTAGATAAAGCGAGTGCCCATAACCAGAGTATACATGCCTTTTTGTCATTCTTTGTTCACCAAAGAGAAAAGACGACCTGGCTACAGGACCACTATGTTATTGCACTCTATGGTCATTTTCTTTTTAGCTTTTCAAGCTTCTGCAAGCTGAAAGACCATCTCTGTGCATAGTAGCACTTCTAAAACAAAATAGTTTTGAACTAAAAATGTTCTAGACAGATATAAGCCATCCACCTTCGTATGCTGGCAAGAAATGCAAATACAAAATATTAAATACTGCCTATTTGCAGTGTTCGAACCACTCTCAGTGCTCAGCAACAGACCATATAAATACATACAATTGTCGCTTTCTGGCTAACAAGGTTAGAAAGGTTTTCAGGATAACTAACTGAATATGGTGAAATAAGCTTTCAAACGTGTCAGCCCAGAATCTCTGTGGACCCGGGAACACTACTATCTTTGTGCTGTTGGAACAAATCAGAGCAATTTCAGAACTAGATAAAATCACCCCACTGGTGCTGTTCTGGAGTGCACTGCCATCTCACAGTACCTTGCCTGGACATAATCTGTGATACAACATTCACAGCATGAAGGGAGAGCAAGTAAAGCTGGCTACGAAAGCTTCATGAATCTCCACTTCATATTCAAAAACAGTTGAAAAGGTGGATCTCTGCAACATAGGAGTGTGGCAGCTTACCTTCAACGCTGAGTTACCACTCAAATGAAAACAATAAACAAATTTCATGGTGCACTAAGCTGCATCAAAACATAACCTTTGCAGTTTTCAAGCATTTCTGCTTCTTTACACTGACTGAAGCTGGAGCATTCACTGTGAATTTTGCATTTAGTTCCAGACCTCCTACAAACTGAAAGAGGAAGGAAAAGATCAGCAGAAATGTATCTGAGAAGCAAGACATTCAGAAGGATGGTGAAAAACTGCCTTGTTCCTTTGTGGCTATTTCCCTGGTGTAGCATGCAGTTATTTAATCAGGGCATTATGGGTTCCTGCCGACGGCAAGACAGATGATTCTCAATGAAGCTGTGTGTTTGGTAATGAGGACTGACCAAAACGCTCGAGTGCTCTGCTTCAGAGCAGACTCCCCAAGACTATACTGTAAAGATCATTTACTGAGAAGGCTGTAACCCTTTTATTATTACACAAGCCTGACAACTTATAAGCTTGCCTGTGTTTTACACACATGCACTAGAAAATGCATGAGTTGCTCTGTACATGGTATATCATAATTTTTAACGTTCTCTACTCCTTGGAAATTCCCTCGTATACGGAAAGAGAAAGGCTTTAGTGTCTTGTTAAAGAGACACCTTTAAACCATCTGCTTTGTATTTTTCATGCAAACCCACTGGAGATCATTACACCCTCAGGTTGTAGGGCATCAGATCCTCAGCTACAGTGAACCAGCTTAAATCCATTGATAACCTGGCTGAAAGAGGACATTGTAGAACACAAATGTGCATAATCTTTCATTTCATCGCTATGAAGTAATTCATCTTTGCTTATAACCAATAACAAATTAAATAGAAACTACCTGACTTCCATGACATTCTTTCTGTAACAGACATAATCAGGATGTACATTCTGTAGTGACAGGACTACATTCACATCAAAAGGCACTGGCCGGGAAACAGCACTCCATCATGCAGAGTGTTGCACAGATACCCAAGTTCTCCCTCCAAAGAGATCCTGATTTAAGACACAACAAATAGAGTAAAAAGGGCAAATGCGTATGCAGTAATAGGCTTCTACTTTTGTTAATACTATTACTTAGCATTTCATATTTAAAATAATATGCAAATACGAAAAGCTAATTGTTGACACTAGTAAAAAAAGGGATGATGCTCTTTTTCAACTTCTTCCCAGACCTTCTGGAGACTACTGTCATCATGCCACGCAATTTAGGACCTATGCTGTAAGGGAGCATTAAAGAAATTAGTAAGACCTGTTTATTTTTAATCAATGCAGAAGTGTGACCAGAAGTCAGTGTTAGTATTAAAATAGAAAAGATATGCAGGGATCATCAGCTAAATAAACTGCATTTGCCACAGTATTTTAAGAAAGTTGAAGCCTATGAGCAAATAAACCAGATCAATTATTGAAATAGTGACGTCTTAATATAATAATTTTCTACTTTTCAAAGAACGGACCATGACCTCTAGATTACTTCCTATTCTATATCTAAGTTGTTATACACAGAGAAATATGCTCATTAAACTGAATCTAGTGTGTGGAAGTACAGCTCAGCAGCAGAGCCAGGGTGTAGGCACCTGGACACTTGGTTCTAGTCCCGCCAACAGCCCATTCTGGTACCTGATCAAGCTGTGATTTGGGTGGAAGCTCAATGCTGAACACATACTTTTGAGCACATCAAGTCTCCCACTCAGCCTCCACATTGCCCTCTGCCAAACAGATGATCTTTTGTCCAAAGCTTTCAAGATGTAACCCTTCTGTCACCTCAAGCTATCAGTTATTATTATTATTATTACAAGTGCTACACTGCATTCAGCTCCTGGGCTCTGGAACAAAACCAGACATATTCATGAGAACAAGAAAAGCACACGTCTGTATCATACCAGAGAACATGCAAAACTACTGCATGTGTCTGAGTCAACTAACTCAGTCAACAGTAATTTCAGTCTTCAATTCCATTTTAGAAAGTGTGGAGTTACTCAGTCCTGAACCTATGCCAGGCACTGCAACAAAACCAACACTGCAACTGAAGTATCAGAGTGGGAGAGTTACACCCGTCATCAGCATATGGTAGACAATAACATATGCATGAAAAACTGAAACCAGAGGTGAAGTATGATTTCAGAACACGGCAGTATCTGAAAAGTCCAAACATAGCAAAAGTGCTGGCTAAAATCTGCTACCAGGATGCTGCAAAGCCATGGGATGTTAAAAGGCATCCAGGTGAGACTTCACAACGCACATCAAAAGATGGACGGTGAATCAAAAATATCAGCAACTCCAGCATCAGTCAAGATGAAGGTGTGTCACAACAGATACACACAAAGCTGCTTTTCCTGTGGCCTAATCAAACGCTTGATGAAACTGAAGAAAATATTTCTCTTTATGCTAGTACAGAGCTTTTTGTGACAAGTCTTTTCAAAATTTCTTGCCTCAGTGGTTACCTGGAAAATTAGAAGGGGTTTACAGGCTTATTAGGTGGTAAAGAGTTCTGCAAATAAAAGAATAGTAACTGATATCTTAGAGAAGACATGGTCCCATGGACAACCTGAATTGGCAACTACATACCTTTTTAACTACCACTTTCGAAAGGTTATGTCTATTGCTGCTCTCCGGAAAATTATGATTTCAAGAAAACTCTTCCACCACAGAGCATTTGTTGGGTTCACAAACACAGTGCAACCACTGAAGAAGTGAACTAAGTGCTGTATTCCGTTACCCTCTGCCTGAGCTAACAAGAGGGAATAACGTGGTTGTCGTCTGTGCCTTTCCATTGTGAAGCACATTAAAGAATACCAATATTTACGAAAAAACTAGATATTAAATCCCACTTAATAAACAACGAGGGAGAGCCAAGGTCCCAGTCACCCCTCTTCAGCCACCTCTCATGGCTTCACTTTGCGGAGCGAGCCACCAACCCATTTCGTAAGGAAACGCTGAGCGGCCGGAGCGGCACGGGCACGGCTCCAGCCCTTTGCCTCCCTGCCCCTCGGCAGAGAAAAGCTGTTTGCTCCCGACACAGCTTTTCCCCCTTGGGAAGCACCAGCCTCAGAGGGCAAAATGGTCACACAAACCCTCCTCCTCGAGAAGCCCACGGTGGCTTCGCCCTGCTCATAGCAGCCGCCGGACGCGGGGCCGGGAGCACCGCACCGCCGCGCCGCAGCCGGCCGCCCCCCGCCGCTCGGGGCTGCCTTGGCCAGCCGGACCCGCACTCGCGCCCCCACTCACTTCTCCCCAGCGCCTCCGCCTTCCACTCCGTCTCCTCCACTGCCCCGTAGCGCCTCATCGGTTTCTCAGCCTCCGCGCTGGCCGAGATGGACCTCCTCAGCTCCATGGCCGGGCCAGACAGCGCGGGGCTCCGCAGCTCACTCCATGCCAGCGAGGCTGCGGCCCGACTGCCGCGAAGAAGACGCGGAGCTCACCGCTCCGCTGCGCGGAACGGGGGCCCACGGGCGGGCGGGGAGAAGCGGGGGGGAAAAGGGACGCTGCGCACATGCTCAGTGCGAGGCTGGGCGGGGGAGGCAGGGAAACAATGCGCGCCCTAACCCCCTGCGGGGGGCCGGCACCTGGCACCTCCTGCACACTCACCCCGCCCGCCGGGCGGACAGACTGTCCGCTCGGATGGACAGACTGGCCGCCACAAGGATGCTGCCATACAGCCCGGAGCCCCTGGCTAGCTGGTTTTGTCTCTGCCTATCCCTGAACCTGCGGCGTGCACTCCCATTACATAGCCGATGCGACTCGGGCAAGAGAGAGCGAGTAAATACGCTCACTGCCAGGGCACGGGAGAACCGTCCTTCTTGTGGCCAGTGTAACACTAAGCACATCATCTGGCCTGAGCCGCTGGGGAATAATGGTAAAATCCACAGCCACTCATGGCTTTTGCAGTCTACAACATCCCAGGTTGCCGTGCACGCAGCCTTTGGCTTCCTGAAAGTCCTGCACTGAATGGCGTAACACTCATTCCAGCATCCTGTTAGCAAAAGCCAGAGGACAGCACCCAAACAACTGATGGGATTTTGTATTTCTTGTAACCATATGTATTTTTCATAAGCATGCTGCTTATGCAGCCTGCTGGGACTAGAAGAGAAGGAAATGACTATGCAGGAAGCACAAGTTTGGTGATAATTATTGTTGTTTTATTAATTTTTTCTTTTATTGTAGGGGACGTTATATGGATAAAATCCTAAATCAGTATTTTACAGTTGGAGAGTACCTTTCCTAGTGAAATCCCATTGCACTTTACTCTGTGTGATATCATTGCTGATATAAAGACAATGGAGCAGGAGTTAGGCAGGTTGTCCAGTGTCCCACAGCAAATCAAGGTTTTAGCACGTCTTGCCTGATTTATGCAGAGCCATGAGGTACTGGTAATTCTGAATGCATACTGGGTGCATGAAAGCTTGTTTGTTTGTCACCTACCTTTGTCTACAAACTTTGCCTTGCCCTTTAATTGTCAATACTTCAGAAGTACTACCTCTGTATTCAGTGATGTACTTACTAATTGCACTGATGCATATTGCTGCTACACTCATGGACAATTCTGTTCGGGGAAAGCTTCACATGTTGAAAGAGAGAAAACCTCCACATTGGTTTTAAAATTGTGACACTGAAGACCTCGGTTATCATTTGTCTGCTTTTTCTGAGAATTGGAATTAGCTAGCAAATTAAAATGAGTTGGACGATATTTTAGAAGGTCTTCAGGGCACTCTGTTTTTTCTCTGTCAGCTGTGCTCCCCAGAGATATGCCATGATTTGAGCACCATTCATGCTGGAAGAGCTCTTGTTGACTGTGCAATGCTCCATCCTCGCTGGTTTTGGCCCTTACAGATGGAGCCCAAACAGAGCTAAGCTGTGAGTCAAGAAGAAAAGCTGGTGGCAGCACTCTGCACAGCTGATTTTGGGTGACAGTGCAGCTGCCTGCTGGGGTGGGCTGGACTGACTCACTTGTAGAAGTGAGGAATGCAAGTGTGGGAGGAAGAGAAGAGCCCATCTGGGATCTGGATGAGAGCTGGACTAAGGGAAACAGGCTGATTAGGGAGAAGGGACAATTTTTGGTGGATCTGAGGACTATTTAGCTTTAATCCATCCCTTCAAGTTTTTTAGATAATTATAATCCAAGTGCATTGTTTAGGAGATGGAGGAATGATCCTAGAAATGGTTGAATATTTAAAGCTCTGCATTTGTTAGTATGGGAGAAAAAGACCCACTAGCTAGAAGCTTGGATGCATGGAGTTTACTTACGTAAAGCAAAGAATGTACAAGGTGATTTACTGTAACTAGGAAGTTTTCACCTGTCCATTTGGAAAAAGTCACAAAATCCAGTAAGGGCCTAGTCTAGCAGACTGTTAAACACAGGAGCAGGTATGTGGAAGCAGTCTCGCTGAGTACATTTGTACAGAAGTTTTTGAAAGACTGGGGCCTAAGTATGTACCAATTATTTTGCTAATGTTCTAAAATTAGCATTTTTGCTATTCCAACTTTGGAGCAGTTTCACTGCTGCATTTGCAAGTGGAATTAAATTTCTCCCCTACTGGTGATGCCCTTCAATGCACCTCAGCAATACACATGCATTCCTTCACTTACAAAGGCGGGTCTTCTTCTGCTGAAAGCACTGTTAAAGAAGAAAATATAAAAATTCATGTCTCTTCTCACTGCTTATAAGATAATGTCTGGTAGAAAACCAGAGGTGCACTTTTCTCTTGCGGTCACTTCCCCTGACTGCCTTAGTTCTCATTTCTCAATTAAGTCCTGCCATCAGGAGCTAGAGCCGGTCAGCAGCAGTTGGCAAATCCATTCTCCTACCTATTGCTCTTTGGCCTCCATTAGACATCACTGATGTCCCATGGCAGACACGATACTATATATAACAACAGACATACCTTACTCAGGCAAAATCCCTAATGGCAGTATATCTTGCAAATCAGCTGGGGGAAAACAGTCTTTGCTTTCATGTAGCTTCTCAAGCATCTTAGATTTCTCAGCTTGTAGTTCTCAGAGGTCTCTTGCCTTTATGGGCACATCTAGCGTATCAAAAAGGTGTTCTAAAGCTGCTTTGTGGGTCTGGGGTGGGCTGTGGTGAAGGTTAAAGTCAAGGTTATTGGTTTTTGTCAGACAGTTCTATCAAAAAATAACAGTGTTAAAATTCTGCCCAGGTTCCTGCAACTCAGCTGATGAAACTCAATGCAATTAAGTGGATTATGCACAGTTATTCCATTTTGTATGCATAAATACCCATATCCATATCTAGAAGGGACAGAAGGGGCACTGTGCTCATATAAGTTGACTGCTTGTATAACACAGGTTGTGGGACTCCTACCAATCTGTCCTACAGTATTTTTTTAAACACCAAGTCTTGTTTCAGAACATTTCTGTGTTGGAGGAGTTACCACAATTCGTTTATATTTGATATCATGGTTAATCTTATTTCCTGTGAAAATATCTCCTCTTGAATCTTCATCTCTCAACTCTTAGGTTTCTCTGTAGTTCCAGATCCTTAGAATCCTGTGCAACCTCTGACCCTGCATCCCACAATGTGTTTCAGCAATGTGTTAGGAGCCTGGAGGGGTGTCAGCCTCCACACTTTCACACTACTGTGCTACAGCCTCTGCCACCTCCAGATCTCACTTGCCAGGCACACGCATGGCACAAAAATGTCCTGGCCCAGGTGAAAGGCTGCAATACAGCATTAAAGGAAAATGTCTGTCTGCAGGCAAACCTGATAGTCAAACAGATTTTAGAAGGCACACACTTAGTTTCATGACGCCTCCCCCTCCTGCTTGATCCTATGCAGGAGAGTTGCTGTGAGATGAAGACAGGGCCACAATTACCCTAAACAATCTACACAAGCCCTTAACACCGTAGGGTCGTTGCAGGGTACCATTCACATAAAATAATCCCTGCAATAATGGATTTTATCTGTGCTGGAAATTCAGCCAACTCATTACTTTCAAGGACCCAACTTCATCCTATGGCGTGAGTAGAAATCAGTGTCATAACCCAGTACAGGGGTTGTCAGAGGCTTCTGCAGCCAGAATCTCCACTACATACTGGTCTGCCGCATGGCCAGGGTGAGCACTGTGGGTAAACGGACAAAGCTGCACTCAGCACAGTGCTTATCAAGAATGAGGATCCATGCAGCTCTTATTACCAGTCTGCATAGACAGGTTTACATAGTGGAGGAAAATGGTTCTAATGTGTTAGTGTCCCTAGCCTGTCTCGTAACATGGTATAAGCTTGTCTGAGTAAATGGGATCTTACTATATTATGAATTCAAGTTATCACAGAAAATGAAAACTGTTCTGTTTCTTACACATTTGTATTAAATCATTCTGTAAAATCATTCTGTTTCTTACCCATTTGTATTATCACCCTCCCTAAAAAATCTGTATTAGGTCACAGTAAATCTCCTTTGCTTTTCAAAGAGCCATAATTAAACATGATCTAATTAAAAAAAGGGGAATGGGATAGATAAAATTACAGGAAGATCCTTGATACAGAAGATATTTCCTTGCTGTAAGCTTCCACCTTCAATTTTGTGCTAGCATGAAAGAGGGCTCAGAAGCCTGGGCTCTGCCATTCTGCACTTCAAAAGGCTGTGCTATAGCACAACCTGTGCAGAATGAGGGCCTGGATTCATAAGCCAGTGCATGTCCTTAGTAAATGGTTCCCTCTTTTATGAATCCTAGCTCATGTTTAGCTAGTGCCTTTTTCATACCTCTTTATTTAGAATTACAGCCTTTCCATATATTAACTATTCAATTAAAAATATTTTTTAGGCTAAAGTAGTTTTATAAATAATTCACAATAGTTGCAGTAAAGTAACTACCATGTTGGTCGTTTTCCACAGCTACCCTACATCTCTGTCAGGATAGAAAAGTGCATCTATAGCTTAAAAGCAGTGTGCATTGCAGGCAAGCAAGGCACTCTAATGAACTTATTAAAAGGCAAATGAGGTGCCTTGAATTTAATGTCATGAGTCTGAGGTATGACAGTGATCCAGATATTTGAGTGTTCATATGTATTTCTACCCGAGCATCTATTAAATGTCATCTTATTCTGATTTTTTTATTTTTTAGTAATGTTTCCATGTAAAATATTGTATGAATGTAGTGCTGGTTTCTGTGTCTCATTAACTGTTTCATCAAACATGCACCCAGAAAAAGATTGACTATATATTCAACTTACTGTTTCTCCAAAGCTGAATTTCTGGTAGAGCTATGAAAGCAAAAGATGAGCATTTAATGGCAAATTTTAGTGAATGGTGTGCCACTAATTATGTGCTAGATAGAACATGCTTCACAGCATCTAGGTTGAACTATACTAAAGTACTTTGTGTCCTAGAAACTGTTTTTCTAGATAAATTTTCTATTTTTTAAAATCTCTGCATATTGCTGCTTATGATTTGACTTGTGTGCAATAAACATTAACTGGCAGCACTGAAGCTACAGCATCTGACTGCCTATCTCTTATTCAACTTTGGAGATCTATCCTGTGAAGTTGGGTCTGATCTAGCAAATAGTTAGATAACTCTAAGAAGGAGGAGTACTTCATTGCTTTTCTATCTCAAATGAAGACTTGCAGGACTGAGCTCCCAAAATACAGTCTAGGCTGGACATAGCTTGTTAAACATTTGGTTGGTTTAAAATACAGTTCGGGTGAAACTGAACTGATAAATCAATGGCCTATGCTCAGCTATGCCAAGTTTTTAAGTGTCTGTGTGTGACAATCATGTCTGTACTTGTACTGAGCCTATTTGCAAATGTTCCTGAGAAGTGAGCAATAGAGACTACTAAAGCTGGCACAGTACTTTCCACTTATTTAGATTTATCTCAGCTATTTTCAGTCTAGAAGGTCAGAAAACACAGCATAAATTCAGGAGATGCCGTAGCAGAAGAGACAGGGCATACATATCTGGTAGAAAGAATGGAAACAATCTGCAATGGCTGTAGCTGTGACTGTAACAGATTTCAGAAACATACTTCTCTAAATTCTTTTCCTTCCCATTTTATTTTTGTCTTAGTAAACTCTTTCTACATTCATTCTCCTTTTAAGGTACAAATTTTTCAGAAAAAGCTGTTATAGCACCTGTCAGATATGTTACTAATACCACGGGTAGTGAAGTTGTCCATGTAAAAGTCTTATTTTTGGCACTTGGAGCCAACTCCAGTGCTATGACTGGACTGACTGTTGTGTGGTGAGTCATTATTGTGCAGGTGGCTTTTGCATCTCTGATGGGTGGCCATAGCTACATAGAAAAACAGATGTTTGAGTTCAGTAAATTTAGATGTTGAGATAAATTGGTCTGGGCCATTTTAGGAGACTTGCAAACACAGCAGACAGTAAGTAATATTTCAGTGTGTATGTGGGCATGTCCATTTTAAAGTAACAAACATACTGTATAAAATTTGCAAACACAGCAGCATGCATCCCCAAGCACAGCTCTCTTAGGACCTGAGCCTTTCTTCATTCCACTTAGTCCAAAATATAAAGGTGACTTTCTGTAAGCCTCCATTTTACCTACACAAGTTTGAATCTTACACAGAGAGTTTAAAACTGCTTACGAGCTGTGAGGCACACAAAAAGACTGTGTCAGCATCTTGCTGATCCATGTTTCTATGCAGTGTTCATGCTCCACTACCCTTGCATCCTCACAGGCATGCCCATCATTTCCGTGGAGCATTTCCCTAACTCCTTCACTGGTACTGGAAGCTATAATGTCACAGCCCTGAATCACAGAATCATGGAATCGTTTAGTTTGGAAAAGACCTTTAAGATCACCCATCTCGCTACAACCTCCTTTCAGGTAGCTGAAGAGAGCGATGAGGTCTCCCCTGAGCCTCCTTTCCTCCAGGCTAAACAACCCCAGTTCCCTCAGCCGCTTCTTGTAAGACTTGTGCTCTAGACCTGAATTCTGAAAAGGTTTCTTTATGATCTTAATTTCTCTCCAAATTTGGCCTTCGGTGTTAGAGAACTGGTATTACATTGTTCTTTCCACTTCTGCCCCAAAACAGTAAGCAAAACACTGTGTAGGTAATTGCCGTATTATATCAGGTGTAATTTCTACAAACGCACACTAATTGACTACTGTACAATGACTGTTCTGAACTAGATGTTGAAGTAATGCAAAATCCTTCATTGTATCACGGCAAAGCAGCTGCAGCTAACAGTCTTGTTACGTTTTGGATGTCAAAGTATGTGATGCATGAAATGGAAGTAGCTGAACACCCTTAGTAGATAAGGTGGCTTTTACTTCACAGAGAGATATAAGCAGTGGTAAGATAAGAGTACCACAGGGAACCAGGCTTTGAGAGGTAGATTTCTCCAGGCCAGCATAGAACAAGAGAAAGGAAAAGACTAGAGGTGGAAAAAAAAATCATGAAAAGCTTGTATTTTCTTTTCTAAATGTTTATACAATAGGAAGGCTGCTTTCCTGACAAATCAAAGAAGTAATAGTACGGGGTTTATTCTGATGTACGCACACACTAAGTGCATATCTTACTTATAGTGAGATACTTACTTATATACCGATTCCAGGCAAGGATGTTGTAACTTAATTTACCTTGCTGCCAAATTATACCCTATGAAAGGACACACAATTCAGAACAAAGCTGACACTTCCTCCAAGATAAAGGATCTCATGTAGTGCAGAACTTTGTGTGCATGGTTTGTGAGTCCATATGAGCCAGATATCGTATTTATCACAGCCATCTGAACACTTAGGTATTTTTTACTTTCGTTGTAACTGGATAAAGTACAGTAACAGAACTGGGAACAGCATATTCCTACTCCCTATATCTCTGGTGACTGAACTACCTACTAGGCTATATATCCATGCTCCCTCTTGGTCTCTCTTTGATTTAATCAGTTTTGGCAGTGTAAAACGTAGAAGAGTGACTGCATTTTAAGGTCTTGTCCAGGCAGAGGGAAGCATTTGCACAGGTATCCCAAGTTACATCACTTAAAAAAACCCTGAGTGTGCACATAGACTCTGACCTGCTGTTCTTTTTTGCATGTTGTTTTACAGCCTCACTTCATAAGTGCTTTTCCCTGAACACAGCAAACAAAAAGGCCCGTGCTTCTGAAGTTTCTGAAGTTCTCTCATGTACCCTCTGCACAGCAGAGTTGTCCTTCACAATGACTTTTCTGAGCATGCTCCACAGCTTATTAGTCTGTTCTGGTGCTGAGACTTCTCTAAGCACAAAAACCTGTAATTGTTACTAGCATTGCATAGAGGGGAATGATGCATTTTACTATGTTCTTCACAATTAAGTCTGGTTTTCTATCTGGACGCATGGTGCAAGCCTGCGTTTTGGGCACTGCCACATGAAATTAATAAATTGCAAGAAAAGGGAAGGCAGTGTTTGTCGTGGTGGAGGATGTTGGAGAGTATATACAACACTCATACAGATGTGTAATCTGCATTCTTTATTCTTGTTTAAAATGGATTAGAGTATCTTTGATGGTTGTGGACTGGCAATTGAATGTGAATCCTCAATGCAACTTTTAAATTAAGGGCGCACACACAGTCTTTGGCTGCTTAAGCACAGGAATTTTAAGCAGCAGTAGAAAAAAATATCTATGTGAGGCACATGTGAAACAGTCACTGGGATTAATCTTTACAGCATTACTGTCTACATTTCAAATTAGAGGTTGCATAGCAAAAAAGGATTCACAAAAGAGGTTGAAGAATGATTTAGCAAGGGGCCAGCAGAGCTAAATCTATTGTAGTTTATCCAAGCAGTAAACAAAAACTTCAACAGTTTACCACTAAATGCTTACGTAAGGCTTTGCCTCCTGTACCAACACTTTAAATCTTGTCAGAAAGGGAATAACAGTATCTTATTAAAATGTTAAGGCTAGATTGATTTTGATAGGTGATAAAATTTCATACAAATATATAAATAATTTCTCAAGATTCTCTGTTATTTATAGTCTTTGGATACCTTTCTAGAAGATGGCATGAGACTCGACCTCACTCGTTTGAATCAGGAAAAACTCTCTGCTTTGCATATGCAAGGATGCAGACTGAATAATCTTTTTTGTCCTTGTTGGCCATGAAGTCTATGAAACAGAATTTTTCAACTTTAAACCTTTCCATAGAGCTTCCTCCTCATTCTAAATATACAAGAAGTTACAGCAGGGAATGGAGGTGGTGACTCTCTTCCAGTTGTGGAGTACATTACTCCCTTCAGTGTCAAATCTTCTAAGTTTCCTTTCCAAGAGTATCCTACACAAACTACACTGAGTGTAGTCCTTCAATAAGGACCCCATTGCTAACCTCTGTTCTCTTTTTAAGTTTTTTATTTCTTTTTCCTGCCTCAATTCCTCAGTTCCTTCTGCAAATGCATTAATTACCTAAACAGATAATTATATCAAATTTTTACCTCTTTTTAATAATAGAGAAATTAAGTCCACTGGCTTCAGCATAAGGCTTTGAAGATGGGAGTTCTATTCTGAACTTGTTCAGAAGTGGCAGATAACTTGATGTATATAACTAACCTTTAAAGGGAGTAAATAATTGCTGTTTCTTTTTTACTCTGCTGCTGTGTTAAGGTCTGTGACACCAAACTGAGCTTTTTGCTGCATATGGTCAATGACGATCCCATAAGAAGTTTGCGTAAGAAGTAGCTTTGTTTATACACACACTAGTTAAACACAGACAGAGCCAAAGAACAGCATTTAATGTTTATTAAGCCTTTGCAAAAACACAGAAACTTTCCAGTCAACTTGAAATACATTATTTTAGACAAATTCAAGTATTTCTTGCACATCTCGCTGGATTGGCACTAGCAGTAGGGGGAGCAGCACGAGCAGAAAGCATTGGCACTTACAGCAGAGAATAGGAAGGCTGAAGCTGCGTAGATTTCAAAGGCTGTGCTATGCAGGGAAGGCAATGTTATCAGATATGGTAACAAACTACAGGCAGTTTTACCTTCACTGCAGTATGAAACTGGTTATTTTATGCTGTGTTACTGGATGGCTGTTTCTGGTGTGAAAAAGACAGGCCTTCTGGTGAATTTTCCAAGCCTAGAAGGATGTATTTTGCATACCAGTAAGCACAGGAGGTACATTTGCATAAATGATTTGCAGTAGAAAAATAGATACTGAAATTCTGATTTTATCCAATACAGACTCTACATCTCCACAGCTAACCAGAATAAGAAGAAGCTGGAACTGCACCTGATATAAATGTCTTCTCATCCCATTTGCTCTTAGAAAGCACTCGTGGCATGAAAATGTCACCTAAATGCCTGCCTAGTAGCTATTGGCAGTGTGTTCCCTCCTTCCTGAGCACCTACATGATGTATAGTTCTGTTCATCTTTCTGGTTACGGAAATCTGCATGTTCAGCTGGCAATAAGATCAGTGCAATTCCTTGAAATAGTCATAAAGCCCATACAACTGTTTTTGAAAGGGTGGTGGAGAGACAAGGAAGGACAAGTCTTGCCCATCTTTTTTTTTTCCCCTTGTTTTAAGAAATTACTGAATTACTAGAAGAAGCAAACAAAAGTTTATATATGTGTCAAATAGAGTTGGACTAGATGACCTGGGCTGGACATCCATAAGTCCTTTCCAACCTCAACTATTCTGTTATTCTGTGAAATTAATCTTTGAAGCCAAAAAGTTGTCAAGAAATAATAAAATCCTCAACAACTAAGGGGTTAGGTCCCCAGACTAAATTGACAGAGGCAGAAAATCTTTAGGTGAATTAATTTATGCACACTGAGAATTTGTCCCAACACAGCTTAATTGTTTTTATTATGTGGGTCTGAAATGTTTGTAAGTGTTCATAATTTAAAAAAAAAAAAAATCCATGTGAAAAGGGACTCGGGTTACTTAACTGTCAAATACCTTAACACGAGAAACAGAGGAAGTGAAAGGATTTTGGAGAATCTAAAGTTTACTGAAATATAAGAGCTACAGGCTTCCATTACATGAAAGAACTGTACTTCAAGTAATAGAAATATGGAGACAAACTCTGAAGCCCACAGTCAGAGAAACTTGAAGATAAAGCAGGATTTAGCTCAAATTCCCAATCAAAAAGCTAGCAGCACAAAAGCATACAGCAATAAAGCACAGCTTGTATAAGCTTTTAAGCCATTTAAAATAAAAGATGGATCTTCCATTCATTAAATACTCCTGCTGAAGAAAAGCATCAGCATTATACAGATCATGAGAATAGATTTAAATTCGTGATTCACCTGGGGATGAACTTTTACCGTCTATACTCATGCAGAAATATTATTTGCACTGAGTTGCAGCAGAACATCACATACTGCTTACAGCAAACAAACACCATTTTACTCCTTCACTCTCCTTGAAATGTTATTATTTTCCAGTTCCCTTCTCTAAGTGAATTCTATTAATCACTAAAGGCACAAGCAGAAATAAAAATAAATAGCATCTGTAAAAAACATCAAATACTTAATTAACACACCTCATCTGAAACTTTTAAGTCTCACTGAATAGAAGAGACTTTAAAACACTATTTTAATCCTAAAATTACCAACAGAAAAAACACTACTGAAATTGCTTCTTTATCCTGAGGATTTCATACATGCAGTAACAATTTAACAGCCACAGCTGTCTGAAACACCCATTCACTCATCTTTCATTTTTTAAATAGACAGATAAAATGCAGTTAGTTCCTCTGTGGATTTCTGTTCCTACTGGGATATCCAGCATCAGGACTGCTCAATTCACTCTGTGGGATTCACACAGCAACACCCACTAAATTGCTCCCATAGGGACATGTAAGATAGACACCAATCAGGGGAATTCAACCCACCAAATATGAGTATCTACGATAAAGCTACCTACACAGCAGCCAGTCACCTGAGACTCCCTGTTATCAACGGAAAGAAACAGACACATAGCGTGCACAATTCACCAGACCCTAAAGCAGATGCCTAAAACTATTTCCCTGTACTGACTGTAAACTGAGCTTAAACTGATTAGCCAAGTTGCAGATGTCCACACTACAGGTGTCGAAAGTCAATTAAAATGAATTCCACCTTAAGATCATAGGCAAGTGTCCTCTTCCAGGTCTGCCTGTGCAGCTGAAGACAGAATTGCAGGGACTTGTCTATCCTGAGAGGGAAGCTACCTTTTCCACCTGTCTGCCAGCAAAACAGACTATAGAAGCAGCCCCCCACTATGTACCCTCCTCCCATTTGCTGTAGTCCTGTAATCAAAGGCGTGTGGGTCCCTTGCATCACTCTTGACCACTGGGTTATGCTAAACAAGTTGATTTGACCTGAAGTATATTGGGCACTGCTTGCATGATCTCTTTCCCTGTCTGAGCTAAGCAGCATTGGGCTCCCACAGTGACAAATAATTCTAAGCAATATATTAAGTAGTACAGCTCCTGGCCAAAGGAATGTATGTTTATAGCCTAAGAAGACTTCCATTTACTATTCAGACAAGACTGAGGAATCCAGACACTCCTAAAAGTGTTTTATTGTTGTAACAGAGAGGGTTTGGTCTTCTCAAGATGGTTTAAATCATACACTGTTTCAAGTTTACAATTCAGTAACTTCAAGGCATAAAATCCCATTCTAATAAACCAAGAGCTCCTTTATTGGTCTGATTTCAACTCACTGCAATCACAGAAATTTGCCCAGTTCCTGTTCTGAAATACAAAAGCACATTTAAAAAATATCGATGAACACACCTGCATCCAGACTGATCCCCAGATGACAAAGCACATCTATAATTAATGTTCACCTTTTCCTAGTTTCCTATGCGTTGTTACTCAGTGTCTTTTATGAACAGGAATGTTTAAAAGCTATTTGAAGAAAAAATCAAAGTTCCTTATATATAGCCAGATTGTTTTGAGGTGGATTCTGGCATTCACATTCCCTTCCTTCCCATGCTCTTTTTCTTCAAAATCTTAATTATATCTTGAACATAATGAAACAGTAGAAAAGAGTGAAGGTGTCAAGACTCCCATGTACTCTTCAATACTTTGACCCTTGAGAGGCAAAGGAAGAAGTCGTTGACAGAGCAAAACTAAACACTGCAGTGTTTAGTTAGGTTCCATCATGCAGCAGCTGCTCATGACTGATGCTTCCTCCAAGTGTGAACATACAGTATCCACCCCAAAGAACTCTGACCAAAGTTAGTTATCTTTATTCTCCCAGTTGAGATAAAAGATGTACAACTGTATGTCAGACTTGTACCTGCTATGAAATAATTCATTTCCTCTACAGATTTTCAAGTAGAACAAAGCAAGTTTGCCCTTATAGAGAAGTGGTCCCTACAAGCACAGCACTTTTGTTTTCTCTGAATAAAACAGATTCAATGCCACTTTTCAGCTAAGAAATCCGTTAAATTTTGTTCTGCAAAAGAAATCTTGCACTGATAACAATTGTCAAGTCTGACAACTGATGATTTAATGTTCTATTCCCCTTTCTCTAGCAATTACAAGTTTCTTGAAAATTAAATTACAGTTAATATTTCTCCCCAGTGAGGCGGTCTGACATGATGTGCAAATGCTTACACTGCCCTGTAAGTCAGTTGTTCCCAGAAGAGATGGGCTGGCAGCATGAAAATAATTAAATGCCAATATACAATTGGCCTCTTTTATGAAAATAAACAGGCACAAAGACAAACTGTTCCACTGCTTATACTAACCGACAAATGTTGAGATGACTGTTAATTCCAAACACAGCAATGAGGCTGCAGTGCAGTTCACTGACTTTATCATAAACTCAGTTTAACAATTTAGAATGCATTCAGAACTCAAGTTCTTATTTCTCTGATGATTCTTCATCTGCATTGACCTTCTCTCTTTGGAGCCATATAAATGCTGACTTTGCTGTGCCATCTCCACTTTGTTGGGAAAAGCAAATGAAGGCAGCCCAGACAAAGCCACAGAGCCCAGTGTAAGCTGTTCGCAGGTAAACAGGGACCAAAATGAAGTTTGACAGCTGTGTTGGAAGGAGAGAGAGCTCAGTTAGTGCTCCAGGCATTGTTAGGTCTTACACCTACACACCCAACAACTCCACTGACTTCCCTCTGGGTTAGATATACTACGAATGCATCGGATCAGGTTTTATGAGAAAGAAAGGCTCACTGAGTCACCCTAAAAACTCACCTGCACAAAAGGCCAGTACATCAGTCCCGTCTGAAATGAAAATGAATAATTTGTTATTCTTACAGACTTCAAACACAAAGACTCATTTTTTCTTACCACATTTAGTGAAGACTAAAACATAATTGAGGTCAGTTAATAAAAGCTGTTCAAATGTAAATTAAGTTGCTTAACTTACAGGCTGCAATATTAAACTGCTAATCATCTTCATCAGCTGCTATGCTAGGAGTTTCCCAAACACATTATTCTAACTCATTTTAAATACAAAACTCTTAAGTACTGTTAAGTCTTCATGGTCACCTGACACCAGACGCATAACCACATTTACCAGATGGGTGAACAAATGTTTAAATATGTGAACATTTGTTTCAGCCATGAATAAAAAATACCACTGAACACTATTTATTTCACACTTGCAATGCTCCTTCTAGTTACTCATACATGTAAGGCTTTTTTTCAAAACTCAATGGATAATTTACTCATAGAACATAAGGTCAACAGAAACCTTATGCTTTGATAGGATATAGTGAGCACTGTTTTTAGAATCATCCCCCATAGGAATAAAAATAATCCTTTCCTATCCTACCTATATAGTTCTACAGTGTGAAGAAAATTTCACATTACATCACATTTTTTCCTTCTATTTTTTCTGCTAATCTAGCCTTCCTCTTGTGTCTGAGAAATATTTTAAATTCTTACTTTGCTCAGCTCTGAGGTAGCACGGATGATTTTTTCCTGTGTATGTAGAAATGCAAACCAAACCCAGCTATTTATACCAAGTCTTCTTAAAACAAGAGATTGTATTTCTGAAATCGAGAAGACTGCCACTGAAAAGTACAGGCTGAAAACAATTCCTAAAAAAGATGCCTCTGTAACTAATGATTTTAACAGGTGTTCATGTAAGTGTTGTCACCAGCCATTACTAACTAAACACTGGTGTGTGAGTACTTCTTAAGATAAAATTCTATGAGTCTATGAAAATGTAGTACAATCTTATTCAGTATTCAGAGTTGGGTGCAAGTGTTGTGTATATAAACATTGTACATTTTTAAAATTGCATCATTTCACCCATCTGGCAGCAGTGCCTGCTGCAGACTACCCTGACTTTGGATGGATGATTGCTGGGACTTAAAGCTTCCTACACATGATTAAATAATTGAGTGAGAGAAAGGCTGTTGGAGGAAGGAATATTTCAAAGCTGGGAAATAAGTGAACTGCTTGCCTCACCTTATATGTATTCCAAAATTTCTTTCTACAGTCTGAAAAGATGTCCTCTTTCCTCTGAAGGATGCTCATACCTAGTGGCAAAATATTTACAACAATCAGAAAAGCTGCAAAAATGAAATGTTCACTTTTTTGAATGATATCCCAAACTCTTCTCAAAATATGTTACAATAGCTTTGAAAGAAAAGCTGGTATCATTACAAAGGAAAAATACCATTCTGGCTACCTAACAGTGCTACATCATCTCACCTCATCCACTGACTCGGCCCTAAGTGTTGACACCACAGATCAGCTGAAATGTGCTGTACAAGGGGTATGTCATATCTGTTCCACTGCCACATACTTCAGCAGTAGTATGGCAGTGGAGCAGATATGGTGAAAGTACCTTTCACACCTATGAGATAGATATATAATAAGGCGTTCTGCATGTTGTTGAACTGCCAGAAGCGGCTCAGATCCTTGAAGGAGATTAGGTGCCTGCAGACCACTAAAGTCAGTGGAAAGGGCACCTATTTTTTTTTTTATATTTCAGCCATAATCAACATGCTATTTTTTAACCTTCACAAACATCTACATCAAATACAAATTCTAGAATTGACAAACAGAACAGTTTCAAAACTACTCGTTGAACTCTCCACATACAGTATTCCAAAATTTTAAACAAATTCTAGTTGATCCAAACTCTTCTTGATTCTAGGAAAACACAACCTCACAACAGGCTCCCATCCTTACACTCACGATCAAGAGAAAAGCAGTATGACTTGAAATTACCTATTAGACACATGCAAACTGGAAATAAACTAATTGAATGAATTCCCATCACATGAAATATCGTTTAAAGGGTTCAAAATAATAAACCCGTTAAATGGTATTTCATGTGATGAGAATCTTCAGGTGTGAAATTAAGACTACATCTTTCTAAGAGACATAGCAGCTCTTCAAAGACCACCCCCCTTAACTGGAAGACGTGACCTATATTAAGCAAAGGTATTAGACAACATGCTTTAATGAATCAATCTAAAAGCAAAAAGCGAAAGCTACGCATTCGCGCATAAGCAGAGGCCCAAAGTCGCTTAGTCCAACTCAGGTATCTTTCCAGATATTCGCATGCCATGAGGTTATCAGTACCTCTTAACAGACACATTATTTTGCTATTACTTCATCCTGCTCTCCAATTTAGGGATTTTTACCATTCCTTTTGTGGCCTTTCAAATTCTTCTATTCCTTGGGTAATTCTCTGCTTACATTCTGACCCAGGCAGATAAGATTTTGAGAGTAAATATCTAAGGTTTGATTTCTTCCTTCACTTCATTTCTCTTCAATCACAAACTGAATTATTTGTCTGTCAGGGTCACAAAATGCAGATCTCCCAATACCAGGCAAAAAGAGTACCCATCTCATTCATCTTCCACATGAAGTTTAACATTGTTTTACATTAGTCTCACCTATTATTTTTCTTATTCCCTCAGTTTATTTTTTAAATAGATAATCTTCTCTAAAGTCTCTTCTTATTCATTAGCTTCTGAGATTATACATTGTCACCTAATAGTGACAATAATACCTAATGCTGTATTTCTATGTACTCTCACAGCAGAAGATAGCGCAGTTTATCTGCTGAACTATAGTATTTCCTGACATTTACAATTAGTTGTGCTTCGGAAATGAGACAGCTGATGTTCAGAACGGGGCAGAGCAATTCAAGCAGACACGGATGGTACGATCCTCGTAAAGTGTGTTGAATTCCTTGCAACTAATTAAAAGCCACGGGCCCAGCCAAGCCCAAGGCCGGACTCCCCTTCGGCACAGCCCGCCCATTTAAAGCCCTGCAGTGCCACAGGCTCGGGGAGCTGCTGGCGCGGGCGGGTCTCGAACCGCTTCCCCGCCGCCGACCGCGCTCCGCGAGCGGCTGCGGCGCTCTCCGAGGCCTTCTGCGGCAGCGCCTCGGCGGCGGCTCACAGCACACAGCGATCCCGCTGCCTGAGCCCCGCGCAGCCCCGCGCTGGTGCTTCCGGGGCTGCGGGAGCCGGGCCGGGCGGGCAGGGGGCACCCGACCACCCCATCCTATCTGGGGTGTAAAGTCCCGCTCTCGGTGCGCCGTCTCCGAGCCTTCCCCGATGGACGCCCGCCGCCCCGAGATGGCGGTGCCTGGGCGGCGGCGGCACTCACCCGTGTAGAAGGCGAGGACGGCGACGGGGGCGCCGAGGAGCTGGTCGCAGAGCACCTTGCCGAGCACGGCGAGCGGGCGGCGGCCGGGCAGCGCCCGCTCCAGCGCCCGCAGCCAGACGTAGCTGAAGTTGCCGTGGAAGGCGAGAGCCACCAGCGCCACGCGCCGCGTCTGCGCCCAGTCGGGCGGCTGCCCCCGCCGCCGCCGCCGCCACAGCTGCTGGGCCGCGTCGCCCGCCGCGAAGAGCCCGCCGTAGAGCAGCACGTTGCAGAGCCAAGGGAAGCGGCGCACTCCCCCCCGAACCAGCGCCCCGGCCATCGCCCGCCGCCTGTTCCGCCCGCCTCCTCCTCCTGGCGGGCCCGCCCGCCGCCGCCGCCTCCCCGTCCGCGCTGCCGCTCTCACCATCTCTGCGGTCCCCGCTCCCCCTCGGGGAATCCGCGCCCGCCGTGCCGCCTCCGCCGGGACTGTTCCTGCCAGGGAAGGCCAGTACCCCCCGGCGTGCCCCGCGCTCGGCCTCCCCGCGTCTGCGCCGGTCTCCTGTGGGCCCGCGAGTGATCGCTGGGCACAGGGGCTTTGGTTCGTGGGGTTATTTTTCAAGTGACTATGCATTCACTCGGAAGAAGTAGGTCGCTGTGTCTTCTGGGCTTTGGTCTAAGGTGCACCGTGAAGGCACTGTGCAGTATTGCTGCAACAATTAGAGACAAGTGAAAACTCGGCGCTTTGCTTATTATCTTTTTAATTATCTCCTTGTTGCTTGCTTACATTAGTAGGTTATGGCTTTTGCTTTTCAGTTTTGCTGTTGTTTTGCAGTCTGGTTTCTGTTAGCTCACTGAGCAGGGCTGATGCACACCTGCTGAGCAGCAACAGCCCGTGCAGTTCCTCTGCTTTGCCCTCTGCTGTTGAGACAATTTGAGGAAAAAGACAGAAGTGATGTATGTTTATTCAAGAGACTCGTGTACACAGCTTTGTACATACAGAAACATTGCCGCAAAGCGGATCTGAAGTCCATGTAGCGAGCTTGCAAGCCAGGGTCGCTCGTGTCCTGCAAGCAACCCTCGGCCACCGGAGACAACGAGCGCATCCGGGAGCGCCGGGAGTTTCCCCTTGGTCCTGGCAATGGGCTCAGACTTGACTTAGGGAACCATCTCCAGGCAGGGGGTGGTAGTTCACCCTGTGTCCTAATAGTGACTGAGATGAATGTGTTTCAAACTATAGTGAAATCTTCCAGGACTGACTATAAATAGGCATGGACGGCTTGTGGATTGAAATACGTTTTAGCACCAAAGTGGAGCGAGCTGCCCAGTGCTTGGCAGACACTCTGTCAGGGCTCGTGAGCCATCCTTACCAGCTGGTCATCTGAATACACCGACATGGCCGTGGGAAAAACAGGACAGCAATGACATCTGCAAGTTGTGCTATTAAATAATACAAGTGGCGCTAAAAAGAAGGGGAATAGGTACCGAAAAATAATTCGAGCTTGGACGAACGGAAATAAAGCTATGGAAAACAGAATGTGGCTGTCTGGGGACTGCCTGTCGGACGAGAGCCCGCAGGTGGGTGCGTGGTGCGCTCCCTCCGCCTCGCTTCCCCCGGGGCACATTCCCCCGCTCGGCCCGGCGGGGCAGGGCAGCCTATTGCCCGGAACGGGTGTCGCTCGGGGGTGGACGACGCCCGTTCTTCGGGGCTGTGCACCGTCCCCCTGCGGGACCCCTACGTGGAGAAGGGGTTTCGGTGGCACCGTAATAAGCCCCTGTAGGCCGAGCTGACGACACTGGGGTGACAGCCGGGAGGTTTGTCAAGTATGGAGCTTTGCAGAACCCTCCCGGGTTACCGGGCTGCCGCGACCCGCCGTCGCGGGGATTCGAACCGCGACACACAGGCGGCTCCTCCGCGCAGCTCCCGCCTCCCTTCCCCGCTCCCCGGCGGCAGGCGGTGGCTGCGCGGGCCGCGCTCACTGCGCATGCGCCTGTACCTGTCACGGCCCCGGTCGTTCCCCGGGACTGTTCCACCAGCTGGAGCGGAGGGGGGCGGAGGGAAGGGAGCGGGCCGCGCTCTCCTCCGCCCGCCGTCACGGCCCGCGGCTCGCCGCACCTTCCGCGGTGTCGCTGCCCCTGCCCCGAATCCTCCCCGCCGCTCTGCCGCGGTGGTCTCGGCCGCGCGCAGGCTGCCCGCCGCGGCCGCGGGGCGGGCCTGCCGCCGTTCCCTAGGTGAGCGCGTGGCTCGCCCCTCCCGCCCCGGCCTCGTCAGCGCTGCCAGCGTGGAGCCGGCCGGGGCTGAGGCGGAAGTGCCCGGCGGGGAGGCGGCGCGCACCGGAGACCCCGCCGGCTATGGACGCCTCTCTGGAGAAGGTCTGCCGGGCGCGCCGCGCTGCGGTGGGGCCGGGCCGGGCCTGGCCTGGCCTGGCCTGGCCTGGCCTGGCGGGGAGGGGGCGGCCGGGGGGCGCCGGGCACCTGCGGGTGGAGGGGTGCTGAAGTGCAGCGGGCCCTGAGGGGCGAGCGGGCCCTGGCTGCCGAATCGGTGACGAGGCGGTGGGGCTGCGCCGCGGGGCCGACGGGAGGGGGTCGGGGAAAGCCGCTGGGGTGGGCGGCGGGCCGGCGCTCGCTGCGTCGCTCCCTCAGCGCCTCGGCTGCCGTGGTGTGGCGGCTCCGCCGGGGCTCCCGGCTCGCCTCTGCCGAGGGAGGCTGTGCCTCACGGGCCTGAGTCAACTTTGTCTCACGAAGCCTTGAGTCACCAGCGGAGCCCACAGCGTGCCCCCCTCCCGCGCCCCAGCCACGGCGCTTGGCGTTCGTCGCCTCTGTGAACGTCTTCTGTTTTTGTGTCCCGGATCTGTAAAAAGTCTGAGTAACTATCAGGAAGTGCTTTAGGAACGGATTTTTTGTTTGTTTGTTTTCTTAAAGAGAAGATGGAGCTTATATCCTGGGAATGTTAGCCTTTGGCAGGATAGTCGAGAAAATGTTGTCTTTTTCATTTTATACTGGAGGTGTTTGCTCCCTTCTTTCCAATGTACTGTACAAAGTAAATATTGATTCTATAATACTGTGACTGACAAAACTTATTTTGCCTTTGTCACTGTGAGTCAGTTGGCATCTGGTAATCTGGGACCTGCCACACTTGTGCTGGCTTTCATGGCATCTGCTGTGCTTTGGAAGACCTGCCCTAGAAATGAGGATGGAATGGCTGCTCATACGTAGCTTATTACCACTGTTATACGTCTTCGAGGACAGTATAAGTTTGAAACGATTTATATTTTGTGTGCTCAAAAGATATTAATGCATCCTTTTCCTTTGCATCATTTACTGTACATACATGTTCAGTTTTATGTAATGTTTGTAATTTGCTAGAGAACTTTAAATGGGATGTACTCTAGTAAAATGTATAGTAAGGAAATTGAGCAAGTGTCCTGATGTGGTTAGTGAGTTGGTAGCAAAATGATTGAATATGTTCCAATCCACATTAAGAATACATTGTTAAAGAGTATTGGTAGCCTTTAAAAGCTTAAGTTCTTTACTAGTGCTGACAAAAGTTGCAGTGACTGCTGCTTGTTCTGAAAAGTTTTAATTATTTAAGTAAAATTTAATTGAATATACTAGTTTGGAATATGGTCTTTATCAGCTGGACTCAAGCAGAATAGTAGTACAATATACTGTTATTTAAAGAACGCACATTAGTACAGAGCAAGCGATTGTCTTGTAGTACTGACAAAGTCCTTATAAACTTGGTTTGACTAGGTCATCATAAGAAGCAATAAAAACACCACATAAGAATTAAAGACCTAAATTTCTTAACAGAATAAAAGTCCATGTTTTGGTCATTTGTATTCTTGATGTAAGGAATAGTTTATAATGGTGAAAGCCCTACAAAAACTTGCATGTCTGATTTTGCAATATATGCAAATAGACGAGCATATAAAGAGTTATCATTTATTTTACTTCCTCTTTTGTTTATCATGACTTTTTTCCCCCTTGTATGATAAAAGCTATAGTTTCCTCTATGATAACATACCACAATACAATTATTGTCTTCTAGCCACCTAGCAGTTAGTACCCTTCTGAAATAGTCTTTGATTAAGATTGTTGTAAATAAGTACGATCTGGGCTTTATCTAGTCTTGAGCATTATATATAAGAAGTCTTCTCCCTAAATAAATCTGAAATTCATCCAAGTTGGGATACGTTTATCCTCAGGGAATGTGTGTGCACTTATCTTGTGCTTATTTAAGCATTATCATAATACATCTGAGACTCTTTTATTTGAACCATGGATTCTGTCCTACTTATGTATTTATACGTGTAGTTTATTGAGATGCCAGTGATAAGTACTTTTAAACTTGTATTAAAAATTGTCAAAATTTTGTATTTTTCATAATGAAGAAGGCATTTTCTAGAATCGCCTAAATAGCAGTAATGCATCATGACATTGAATGACTACAGTCATTAGTTTATTGCAAATGGAAAAAGATTTTTTTAGCAGTGAGAAACTTCTTGAGAATTGAAGACATTGCATGACAGGATTGTGAAGAAAACCGTTGTAGAATGTGAGAGATGTGCACACCACCAATCTCGTAGTTTGATTTTGCAAATTATCTTTGTTTTACCAGACAAATGTTTTGGGTTTTTTTTTTGTGTATGAATGTGGTGTGTCGTAAGTGGTATAATTAGACTTAATTTTATCTGAAATCCAGAAAGCTTTTTTGGGGTGACCTGCAGATTTCAGTTCTTCTGGAAGCCTATGTTAAATTTCAGAAGTTTGGCTAACAGATCTATGAGTTTTATATTTTTTTCCCCCATTTATATTTTGATAGAAGTGACCAATCTTTTGAAGGATTTTAACATTGTAAGTTTCAAGTTAGGTGACTTTGTCTATGATAAAATAGGACAAATTCTTTCCTTGTAACTTCTTGCTGTCTCTACAGCAGTGTTCTCCCTAAACATGAAAAAATTGTTTTGGTTTCTTGCTCAGCCTTTGACTTTTGGCTTTTGTTACTGCGTTGATTACCACAACATCCTGCCAACTTTATGGAAAACTCGTGACAGCAGACCTGCATGCAAATCCTGCAGTTTTTTTGGCTGAAGAATACTGATATTGTTTGACACTAATTTACTGTTGAGAACAGTTTTTGTTTTTTGATGGTAAAACTTTCTTCTAGACAAATATAATAATGTAGTGGGAAACTGAGACATACTTCTCATTAAATACTTTGAGCTACACCTGTGAGTTTCTTTGCACACACACTAGTTTATGTAGACTGTTTAAAAAACATCCCTTTCTTACGTAGGAGTACAGTCTATGGAAATGCAAAATAAAAATTGTACAACATTGCTATATGAAGCAATGTTCTCTTTGAATTTGTAATTAACGTTCAGTCTCACCACAACTGGAGATGGACCCTTGCCCTTCCCCAGTTGCCAAGTGACCCCAAGGTGTGACATGCTGCCTATAAAACCAGGAATGTCTTACAGTTCAAAGTGCTGAAAAAAAATAGTAACAGATTAGTTGTGAAATAGGGAAGAAACCACAAATCAAATCTATTGCAAGTTAACTTTAGTGAATTGGAGTAACACATTTTGAAGGCAACAAGTGATAAAAATCGAAGTAAGGTAGTGAATGTCAGAGTCTTTGAAGGGCTTAAGGAGGCAGGAGTTGTCAGGGTGCTGAGTGGGCACCTTGAAGGAAGAAGCAGGTGCCTCCGTAGAGCTTGAAAGGACATTGCATGCCTTGTACCTCATCTGGTCAAAGGATCACCTGTGTAATCGGAGTGAAATCCTTTGATACAGGGGAAGAACTGAGTGCAGAAGCTCAGGCTAATGCAGCTGTTTTAACCTCCTCAAAAAATGTGCTGTCCTGTGGTTCAGGAGGTCGTGTGGTCCAGAACTCATCTTGCTGGCAGTCTTTCTAAAAGCAGTTCAGGAACGTGAAAGTTGTCTGTTTATTACTGACTGGATTTTATACACACTTGATCTTGTTTACAGACTAAACTAAAGTAATGTACTGCTTTATTATGGCATGTTGTTAAAATGCGTTCAGAAACCTTTCTTAACCGAGTGGTTTGTTGTTGCAGCTGTGCCACACCTGTTTTACTTGCTGCTTAAAAAAGTAGATAGTCTTCTGCTTCCCACCTCCATGCCCTTACTAATGTGAGCAGAGGAGGAAGCAGATAGAAAATTCAGCATGCAGCTGTAAAAGGGTGTTGGGGGTTTTTTTTTTGGCTTCCCGTAGTTCGAAGGAGAAAGTAAGTTGCTACATGTCCACTTAGCAATTGGAAAAAAAAAACAAAGAAGAAGGGATTAATTTTCCAATTCAACCCACATCAGAATTCAAAGACTTGCTTGATTTCATAGCATTTTATGGAGCTTATTGTAGCTTCTTATGACTTTTTAAGCTGTATTTTTTGTATTTATTCTGACATCTTATTTGCAGAAGGGTTTCATGCATGTGTAATTACTAGTAAGTGAGACGAGATGAGTCACAAAGTAAACATATGTGGATTATAACATCTGATGTAATTCCAGCAGGTGAATTTTGTGTCAGTAACAAACAAAAGCAGCTCAGAGCCCTTTTTGTAATGCCTCTACATCTTGTTTCCTCATCTACAACAGATCTGTTTGAATATTTGCACGTGATGCTGAGGAAGTTTCAAGCAAATAACTACCTTCCAGCCATTGATCGTGTTTTATGGCAACCTGAATTTAAGTATGCAAAATAGTTGCAATCAGTAAATTGTCTAGCCAGTTAGTCTCTTAAAGTCTCCCAGGGGCAAAGCTGATTTCTTTGATGTGGTACAACTTGGAAACCACTGAAAATATATGGAAATATTACCAATGATCATATTTAAATTTTTCTTCTGACTACATATATGTTGTATTCTGAGTATCAGATGCTTGCAGTGTGTGTATTTGTTTTAATTTCTGTGACGGGGTATTGAACTTTTTGTATTTGTACTGCTTTCTCATGCAGTGCTCGGTTAAGTTGTGGACCTCATAGCCAGTGGATGTTGTAGAAGGTGGAAGTGTAAAACCCATTTATTGCTAAATGCTGGGAGTTCTTATGGGAAAATATTATTTAATTCTTGCACTATTTTTTATTCTTCCCCCAAACATTTGTTACTGGCCACTTCTGAAGCAACAGAACACAGAGAGCTGTCAATCCTGGTTTGATCCAGTGTGACCATGCCTGGCTACTGATTCTTTCAGCCACCTACCACTTGCTATAATATGAGTTAAATCTCTAAATGTTTTGGTAAAAATAGTCTTCAAACATATGGTAACTCTCAACTTATTTTTTTATTTTCTTGATAATTCCTAAGGATCAAAATAGTGTAAAATCCTCATTTAAATTAATCCCACTACCTTCTGTGATTAAATTTGCTTTTGTCTTTGCATCTGCATGAGGAAACGTATTTGCCTGTGTTGCATGTGTGCAACAGTTGCCCGTGTTTCCATCAGCAGTGTTGGAAAGTGTTTTTCAAATACTGTAGCAGGCAAGCTGTTATATTCCTGCAGCATGGATAGTGTGAGTTTAAATATTAAACTTGTTCTGGTTTTGGTTGTTTTTTGTTTGGTTGGTTGTTACTTTGTTGTTGTTTTTTTGTTTGTTTGTTTGTTTTTCCCAAAAGAACTGCCACTCCCAGGACCCCCATCAATCTTAGCAGCAGTCTAAAAGGTTAAGTACTAGAGGCCTTAGTATGTGGGCTGATCTTTTCAAAAAGGGTTGATGTTGAACCTATAGAGTCTGTGCTTACAGTACATTTGGGAAGCAGAGGAAGGGAGAAGAGGCTGTGTAACAGGGTCACCTGAGTATCTTAGTTTTTTTGCCATCTAATGTGATGGGTCACATCAGTGGTGTTACCTTTTACCTTCATAGTGGGGTATATTTATTTTTCAAATCCAGTTTAATATTGACCGCAACAGGTAAATCAGACTCTGCTAAGTGATACATTTCACATTCTCTGGAAGCTTCTAGGTGGCATCTAATACTTAAATGGATAAATGTACCTGTTCAGATCTCTTGTGTCAGTGTCACGAGCTCCCGGCAGGATTCTTGGGTTAAAGCTCATAAAAGAGACTTCTTCAAAGCAAAAGCAGTTCTTTGGAAAATACTACTTACTTGTCTTTGAACTGTCACTGGTTCAGGGGAAATAAGTTCAATGATTTTTAAAGCTCTTGGATCCTGACAGGCTCTTTAACAGGTATCTGTTGTTTCCTGGTTTCAGCAGTGAGTTTAGGATTTTTGAGCTGTTTTGTGTAGCTGGAGGGCTGCAACTGCTGGAAGATAAGCCTTTTGTGCTTGTCAGCCTTTCTTAAGCTGTGTGTTGCCGGTCGGTTTTACCCTTTTGTCTAGTAAAAGAGCATCTCTCCAGTAAGTTAAGATTAAAAATTGGTTTAAAGGTACCAGAAATAAGAAATAGATTTACAAGAGGATTTGGATTAGGTGTTTATTCATCTGTTTTGAAAACTACAAAAGTTTGACAGAGAAACCTGAATGGGGAAACGGCAGGAGAAACTGCTGTTTTATTTCTGCTTTTGCTAGAGCAGTCTTAAATGATTTCTTCTTGTGTTTCCTAGCTAAGAAATGTTGGCTTTTTTTATTCTTTCCTAGGAATTATTACTTGAATGTGTTTGAATACCTCTTACTTGAACTGGCAATCTAAAAAAAGAATGAATGAACTGTCAATTTATGCAAATTTCCCCCTGAATTTGTATCAACATGCTCAATGACCTATAACCTGCCTTGCTCAAATTTTTCAGTGTTTAGCTTCCCAAACAACTTCTTTTCTGGAAGGTAACTTTCTTGTAAGAATAGTGTTGTACCTGTCTGCTTATCGCTCTCTCATTTGGTGGTTAGTTGTTTGGGGGTTTTTTGTTTGTCCGGGTTTTTTTATGTTTTTGTTTTTCCCCCGTTACTAGAATGGCAGAGAGGCTAGTGTGGTTTTTGTTTCATTTGTTTTTTTAATGAGAGTCTGTACATCACTAGAGCTGACTGTGGGGTCAGCTCAGCTGAGGATATGGTAATGGGTTTTTTTTGGTGCAGAAGCATGAGTTCTTAGGCGAAGTAAGGGGATAATTTCTAAATGAGGTTTGCCACTGAAAGACTTGTAATTGTATTTGGATTGTCAATCTGTTTTCCATACTCTGTAGAAAGATTAGAGTCTCTCTTAGCAGGTTTTTGTTGATTTTTTTTTTTTTTTTTTTAGGGCGGGGAGGGTTGTTTATTGTGTTTCTTTTCAATTTTGGATAGAAGTGCACATGAATTTTTACATTTAAGAGAATAGTTGAAGTTATATTGCTGATGTAGAATGGTTATGAAAAATAAAAAATTATTCAGTTGGGCTAAAGTGGCACATACTTTTTTTTTTTATTTAGCTAAAGCATTATAATGAGCACTTCCTTGAACATCTTGCACTTCTCAAATCTTTCTTGCCTTCTGATGCTCTTTCTTTAATTAGTCTCATCAGACTCCAAAAGAGTTATCTAGAAATTAAAGAAGATTTTGGAAAAAGTTCTCCTCGTGGGGGAAAAAAAAAAAAGGGTCTATCAGTAATAAAATACAGATCACAATTTGGTTTTCTTTTTAGGTTAGTAATATGTTGTCCTTTTGCATGTTTTGAGTTCAAGGTATACAATGTAATGTTATTTTTAAATGAGTACACACAGACTAATTAAAAGAATCTGCCTGATGCGTGAATTTATATTGAGGATGTTGTGAGGACAGTAGTAAGATAAATATTTTTTTTGTCTTTTCATAAAAGTTGTTATCTTTTTCCCTAAAAGATGGTCGACCCTACTCTAGCAGAAATGGGAAAGAATCTAAATGAAGCAATGAAGATGCTAGAAGACAATCAAAGGTGTGTGCAAAGGATAACAACTACAAAACCAGTAGCTGTTCGTGCTAAGGGGAGGATTATTAATGTCACTGTCATTAAGCAGGAAATAACTCCTTTTCCTAGTAGTTTACGGTCATGTTATCGTTCTGAAGCTTGCATCTATATAACTCACCATTCTTTCTCAAATGATGGGATTTTTAAAGTAAATATATGTTTTATGCATGCTCTGTAATATTCAGAGCAAGTCCAGCAAGTCTATTTATTCAGAGATGTTAGTTTTATTTTTTTCCTGTTGCTGTGCAAGTAACTTTTGATTCCTGTATATATGAGATGCTTTTGTAAGTGTGATGTTTCCTGTTAAAGAACTAAAAACCCAAAACTTAGGAACTCTTCAATTCAGTCTCAGCTAAACTTTTGTGTTGGTCTTACCTGATTTATTTATGAAACTTTTGTCAGTGAAAAAGATTGCAATCATATCAGGATGTATCTCTGCAAGTCAAAGTCAACTACATATTTGATGTTATAATAATTAGTTTATTCTTGTGTCTTTTTAACTTAGAAAAGTAGAAGAAGAAAATGAAAAGAAGTACGCACGGAAGGATATTCCTGGACCACTCCAAGGCAGGTACGCAACATCAATTTTTAGATAAAGCTCTGTACTTTTCAGAATGTGTAAAATACATGTAATGTTTATTTTCCACACAACTTCCGTATTAATGCAAACATGAACGTTTACCAGGCCAGGCATTATATCAGCTTTTGCCATACTGATGTGGAGTTGCAGTGGGAAGATTAGCATCATACCAACTATTTCCATACTCACATAGGGGAAAAAAAAATAATTACTTGTCCTTGGTAACTGAAATTTTGAACTGTATTAAGTATTGGTGTGTACAGCTGTGATTGTGACTTAAAGTAAGTATAGATAAACTTGCGCTATAGAATAAAGGTTCATTAAAACAGCCAGATTAAAAAAAAAAGTAATAACTGAGGCTGATAAGGTAGAGAACCTTGAAAAAACTCCCAAAACAAAACTGAAACAACCCCACCTTTTCCGCACAGCTGTCTTAAAAATTGTATGGAGCTCTTATGCATAAGGTGGGTAAGATCATTGTACCTGAAACTAAGATTTAAATTGATTGCAGCCTCTTTGGAAGAGGATCCTGCAGGAGCCCAAGGTAGCCTTCAGAAAACATTGCAAAATCTATTTAAGTCTTCTGTGTACATAAACTAAACTTGGTTTTGAGTGGAGACACTGAATTAGCTTTTCTAAGAATAAAAAGCAATTTCAGCTGTCAAGAGTGTGAGTTCTTATACTGCTGTAAATTTTAGTTGGAATTATACAAGTAGAAGTGTTGTAGGTCTTTTCCAGTTTTACCAACTTATGCATGTAGCTTTGTACATGCATATTGTAGCTTTTGTTTGTCAGAAACTAGTATTTGTAGGTGATTGTTTGAGATGTGCTGAGTTTGAGCTGAAACTGGGTAATGTGAAGAGAAATTTGGATCCTTGGCTGTTACCTTACTTCGCTGTGTAGCAATAAGCAATTAAACATTGTCCAGTCAAACTTTACAGTCCAGATTTTCAGATTTCAATAGATTTGTTTTCCTGTGAGTCTGAGTTCATACTTATTGAAGTGTCCTGCTGTAATTAACTAGGGTTTTGATTCAGCAACCTTGTCTTCATGATCTGTTTTTCTGAGAGCAAAGAACCGTTTTTGTTGCTGTACTCAGTGTTCTGTAAAAGTGCAGTGTTGTCTTCATGTCTTACTGTGCAGTGTCACAAGTGGCATCTTTGTTGGGTGCTGGGACTTACCTTCTTGTTTGATGTGGTTTTTGTTTTCCCTTCCCTGGTACACCAGTGGCCAGGATATGGTGAGCATACTTCAGTTAGTTCAGAACCTAATGCATGGAGAGGAAGAAGAGGAAACTTCGCAAGCCTACCGGTAAAGCCAATATGAATTATTTACATGGAAGAGACATTATTTTGTTATATTCCGGTTATTATAGAACATATATGTTTAAGTGCGTTGAAGTGTAAAGATATTCTGTAACCATGTAACTTTTTAAGGCAACTGACATTATATAGTGAACCAGAATAATCCATTAAGATTGGCTTTCTTAAAAGTATAAAGCTTTCATGTCTAATTACTAAGCACAGGGGAATTGTTTCTGATGTGGCAGCTCATTTTGTTTTCTACTTTCTGAAAGTTGTTTTAAGTCTGAAAGTTTTATAAAACTTTGAATACCAATCACTTTTTTTACCATCTCTTCCTGTAGATTTTAAAGAAAAAAAAAGGAACTAAAATTAGTTTCCATTTTTCTGTAAAATTGAAATAATACTAATCTGCAGAAGATTATTGAAAACTAATATTTGAAAAATAGCTTGGAGATTATAAAAACCAAACAAAAAAACCCCAACAAACAAAAAAACCCAACAAACTAATGAAAGCTACAACTCTAAAGAATAAGTCTCCTGAGTTTCCTCTGCATGGGGAAAGGTATGTGTTCAATGCACGTTAAGGGTGCAGCGCAGATGGGGTGTTAGCTCCAGCCCATGCTGGGTGTTTGGCTAAAAAAGCAGCTGAGGTATTCTCCTACGCAGCTAGGGCAAGTGAAGCACCAGTGCTTTTGTCTGCAGCGGCATCTAGTACGTTAGTATGCAATGGCAGGAAGGTGGTGTAGTATACTGTACTTCTCTGTGCTGAATATTTAAAATTGCATGTCAACAAATTCTGCCACTCTACAGTGAAAACAGCAAGCCTAAAATTACTGTAATGTTCATGACTTGTTTTAGTTGGCAGTTACTCTGTTCTGGCTTGCAGACTTCAAAATGTTGGTGAACAGGGTCACATGGCTCTACTGGGACATAGTTTGGCAGCTTATATATCAGTGCTGGACAGGGAAAGACTGAGAAAACTTACAACGAGGATCCTTTCTGATACTACTCTCTGGCTCTGCAGGCTTTTCAGGTAAGTCACTGTGATTAACTTATGTATCACTAGGTACTGATAATCATTTAAAAATATGCGTGACTGGACCGAGGATGTCAACAAAAGAAACCACTGTGAAACAAACTTACAAATATTCTTTGAAAGGTCTGAAACACATCACATCATTAAAGAAAAAAAAAAGAAAAAAAAAGATTTTTTTATTGAGTGGCAGGAATTTATTAGTAACATGCTTGCCTTAAAAATCCTTTTATGAGGGCTCTATGGTGGAGCTAAGAACCAAAGAACAGTTGCAGACATCTAGTAGGCCAAACATTTAACTAAATTCTGATTTCTCAAGGCATATGCTATGTTGCTGAGGCTTGGAGTACTTCATATTTTTAAAAGACGTTTTCAGTTAACTTCTTTTTTGCTCTTCCTGGATCTAGTTTATTTTTCCAAGTATGGTAGGTGACACTACTGAAATTTACAGTACAGTGAAATCTTCCATAAATGCCTGTTTCATCACGTAGCATAGGTATCTTAAACTGTTCCACAAGAGAAGAATGGAAATCAACTGTGCGGAGGTGTTGGAGTGGGGGAGATTCACTAATTAGAAATTCCTTTTTAAATTCCTGAAGCAAAAACAACCCTGCCACTTTCTCCCTCTCATGATACTGTATCTTTCGGAAAATCTTGCCAGTGCTACTGAGGAAAAGATTTATTTGTTTGTTTGTTTAGCGCAGTGTAAGATGAAATGGTAAAATGTAACTGAAGTTAACCCAAATTTAGTTGTTAGAATTACAAATTATTTTTCTCACATTTATGGGCTCACTTCTATCAGAATTATTTTATAAATTCAATGATTATGGCTTTGACTTAAAGATGTTGAAACTTAGTGCCATGAAGAAATTCGAGAAGTTGCAGGTAATCCAGTTTTTCTGACAAATGTAGGTGTATATAAAAAGTGCGTCAGTGATGTTTCTAAATGGTGTGGCTAACAAAAAGAAATATTAATATTTTGAATAAATTATTCAATAACTTTGTGCTTTAGAGATTAATGGTGTGTATCTATCGAACCGTGGTGCCCAAAGTTTTGTGACCCATAGGCAGCAGCATTGAACCAATACTGTGCTGTGAACAACTTCCTATTTCTTGACGTTTTCTGTGGCCATGAGCAGCACTAGAGGAATTTCCCTTTGCCCATGTTAGATGACAGAACTGTTGTGTAAAGGTGAAGTAAACGTTTGCATGTGGGTCATTCTGGAGTTTAACTCTGGAATACTCAGCAATATGTGTGCATTGGATAGTCTGTTGTAACCTAAGATGTTTCAGGGCCTTTATGTAAATTTGTTGATAAAGGCCACTTGTAAATCAGTGGTCTGGCACAATTTAAGTGTTGCACAAAAATGCTGAAAGAAAAATCTAGCTTCTAAGTTGCTTGCTAAATTGACATACCTACTACTGTCACTGTTGCTGTTTCCTTTTCTATGGTTAAGGCAATAATAAAGCCCACAATGTGGAACATGCGTCCCTTATCTCTTCTTTGGTTACTTTGCTCCTGTTTATTGACTATCAATCTTAATGTGCTGATCTGAGTTTGATTCTTGGAAGAGTTAAAAAAGGTGGAGGAGGAACAGACACACACACCCACACCCACAAGCCCCAAGGAAACATGCCTAATAAATCAGATTGAAGGCAAAATAGCCATAAAAATCATTAAAATATTCCTGGGGAAAATATACTTCGTTTGTGTAACTCACATATTTAAAACATCTAGAAAACTGTCTTGCAGTGTGCTGAATGGATTGTTCTAAATTGTGGTCTTATTTCCAGACTCTCTAAAATACAAATGACATCAGTAACCTTGTATGTTACAAAATAGCTTGATTTGTGATTTCATAATAAAGTTTGCAAGTTTCTGCCCATTTACTTTGTTTCGTGTCTCTCATTCCAATTTTATTCATTTAACTTAACGAATGTCAGGTTGTGTTCTCTTTATAATTAGCAGTCCAGAATTTACATATTAAACCCAGACGAAGCCTTCTGGCTCTGCCTTTAGTAAGCAAATTTTTGAACTCTGTAAAGGAAATCCTTAGGAACTCAGATGTTTGTTCTTTCTTACTTTATCTCTGAGTATAAATTAAAATATGTACTAGACTTCCCTCGCTGTTAATCTCAGCCTGTCTCATCAATGTTTCCTTCTACTCTGCTTTATCCTGGGAAAATAGAAGTGTTTATCTGTCTTCTCTATTGTCTTGTGAGCTCCTTTGCTGGTCAGTGTTAGTTTAGTCACTAAACTGGCTATTGGTTTTGTTGGTCAAATTTACTTGGCTTTTCTTGCAGATATGAAAATGGATCAGCGTATTATCATGAAGATGATCGTGAAGGTCTACTAAAAATCTGTCGACTTGTTATTCACACGCGCTATGAAGATTACACGGTAGAAGGATTTAACATGCTCTATACTAAGCAACCTGTGATATACATTAGTTCTGCAGCTAGAACAGGCTTGGGCCAAGCTCTCTGCAATCAGGTAAAGTGAATCAGTTGGGGTTTTAGCTGCAAGTAGCACCTACCTGCCTTCATATTGCCTACTTGAAATTTAGATTTTAAAAATATATTCAGACTTTTCCTGCAAGAGACTGGTACTTGCAGTGCAGTCTGGTACACTGCTGGCAGCAGTCTTGTAAATTATTTGGGGCAAGTGAAAGTTCACCTTTAGATCCATGTGTCTTCCTGGAACTTCCACTGTTAGAAGTGAAGCTTCTTCCACATTGTTCCCAATGCTACTGTGTTGACTGAACATATGTATCCCTAAGGAAGTTGAGCAGGCTGTCTCTACAACTATCCTGTTCCCTCCACACATTCACTTCCTCATGAGCAGATTCCCTTCATCCTTGTTGCTTCTTTGCCTTTCTATGGACATAGTAGATTTTTATAGCTTATATAATTTTTATAAGTTTCTGAGACCAAGGATGATGTGTCTGCCTGTTGAAACACAGAGTGAAAAGGGGCATTTTGAAGAATGAGGACGCAGCTTGGGCCTCAAAAAAGTTGATTTTAGGAAAAGCATAACTTGGATTTTGAAAACTTACTTATTTTTCCTTGTGGTAGAAACAATAGCGATGTGATTAAACAGCAAAACAAGGGGGGTGGGAGAGGAAGGGAGTCGTCTGAGGTGAAACCATACTTCGATGTCAGCCAAAGATCTGCAAGCTAGTAATAAAAAAAAGTTATACAGAGCGTTAGTGTTGTTTTATTAATTGTGATTTCCAGCATAATTATAAAACAGAGGCAAAGGAAGCAAAGTCCATACTGGGAGTAACCTCAGTAGATTTTGAGAAGTAGTGTACATTGTAGAGCAGACAACTAGAACTGAGTAATCAGACATTAATTCAATTTCTGTTAAATCAAAGGATAAACCCCAACTAATCTGTAACTGTAGTTCTCTTAATTTGCTGAACCTTCTGTTCAGTGATGAGTATGATCAACTAGATTTCACCTGTCTAATGATCTTCCAGGTTAGAGATCAAAATGTAGGAGAGACTGTGATTCCTGAGCTCTCCCTGATGTTAATGATGCAAAAGTTAGCTGGAATTTGCCTCCGTAGTGAAGGAAGAACTTCAGACTTACCAGCATGAGTAGTCAGCTGAGCTGTATGATCCAAGTAGGCAGATTGCTCTCTACTAAGTAGTAAAGTGACTGTGAACCTCCGGTGGAATGGCCTGTGCACAAAGCACGGGTTTGCTCATAGGATGTATTAATTGCAAGGGTGACCAAGAAGAGGAGGATTGAGTTTAGGCTGTTGTACAGGGCACGGGTATCTTGTTAGAAAAACTGAATGCAGTTGATGTGCTCACCAAAAGTTGACTGTTGTTTTTTTTTCCAGTTTCTCTTGTGTTTTCTTTTCTCTGCTGTTAATTTGGTCTTAAGTTTTAGCAGGAAACTTACTTTCTAATGTAATTTCCAGCTTTTTATTGTCATGTTTACTATTTTTTGTGTCACTGTATGTTTCTGTGAACGCTTGAAATGAGTGTGTCTCAGTTGTTGACATTCCATCATTTTTATTGCAGCTGGGGTTACCCCTTTCTTGCATGTGCCGTGTACCTTGTAACACTATGTTTGGATCTCAACATCAAATGGTAAGTTTGTCATCCTTTAGAGCTCTGCTTCTTTTCTCTTTTTTTTTTAAAAGACATCATTAAATGAGCGTCAAGTATGTTGCTAGGAAAAGCTTATTATTGTACTTTTTCAACTTCTAAGCCTTCTGTTTTATAGCTGTACAAATCACAGATTGAAATCTTCTAAAAAGCCAACAGATTGTATCTTGGTCTTGTCATTTGCAAGGCATTTTTAATGACATATAGTAAGGTGCTTTTCAGTCCAAGATTTCTAGAATACATGTAGTCAGGGGTACATTTACAAACTACGTGGTGTATTTGTATTGTATTTTTCACAAATGCTGTATCTGAACTTTGGGTTATTTTACCTTTGAGAGGAAGAAACTGCAAGCCACAAAGACATTAAGAATGTCTTCCAGAGCTTCAGAATGCTGTCAATTTTCACTCTTAATGCATTTTTCCAGCTCAGCAGAAACAATTCTGTGTTGTTTGACAAACATATTTATAAATACGTATCTTTTTCTTATCAATAACAGGATGTTGCTTTGTTGGACAGATTGATTAAAGATGATATTGAATCTGGAAAACTACCTTTGTTGCTTGTGGCCAATGCTGGTAAGTGCTATGGACAAACAAGAACAAAAAAAGCATGCTATTTCATGAACATATATAAAATCCAAAATAAATATATATTTTTCTCAAATAACTTAGTGATTGCATGTCAAGAAATATCAGGAAATATCTTAATGACTACACAATAATTATCTGTCTGGAGAAGTTTTTAACTGAGTTAAAGTTGGATTGTACTGCTGCAGTTCTGCTTATGTCCGTTGATGTATTAATATGACTAGAACTTATTTTAGTGAGTGTAAATCTCGTTGAAAATCAGTTTCACGTTAACACTTCAGAATTTTTTGATGCATGTGCCATCGACTTTAAAAATGTTTTTCTTCTAGTTAGTTAAACAGAACTGTTCATGAACAAAATTTGTTTTAAGTACAAATGAAGGAGGTGACTCTTAATTGCTTTGGAATTGGAAAAGTATCAAAGATGTTAATCTTGGTTTAGTTTCCTTTAGTTGAGGTCATACCTTGAACATATTACAAATATCTGCATTTCTTATCTGAGGCTGCAGAATATTTTAGTGCATAGGACATCTAATTTTCTAAGTATTCTTAACATACTGACAAGCAAATACAAGTATCTCTATTTTTTTTTGTCTAGGATTCTAGTTACTTATAAGTCACGATCAACCAAGTACAAATATCGTGTGGTGGGCTCTTTTTAAACATCTTTCGTGCTTGCATGTGACTTTTGACAACAGTGCAAGAGGTCCTTTTATGTAGAGTCCTAGTTTGCATGCTTATCCTTTGTGATTGCCTTTTCTCCTTTTCAACAAAGGGACGCCAGGTGCTGGGCATACAGATAAACTTGGCCGACTGAAGGAGCTTTGTGAGCAGTATAATATGTGGCTCCATGTAGAAGGGTATGAAACTCAACATTTATTTCTGTACAACTATATTCATTAAAAAGCCTGACTAATGGACAACGCATAATTTTACAGCTAACCAGTTAGTAGAGGCCATAGGACCATCTTTACTTTTGTCATATTAAGCGTTTCATATGGTTATAATTTTGTCATTGTATGAGATACAGACTGGTTTACATATACAGGAATAATTAATTAGAATGGTTATTTCAGCATAGGTTAGTGGTTACTTTTACTCAGGGGGTAATCTTATCTGCCCTTGCTTTGAAGAGCTTGGAATACAAATAAAAAGACTGTATAGGACAAGTCAGGGAAGATGTTATTACAGTGGTTATTGAGAATGAGAAAGGAGAATTAAATGAGTGTAGAAGAGATGACACTTTAATGAAGGTTGTCAAGAATATGGCTGCAAATGCAGTGTGCAACATAACTGGGAGGAAGATTAAACCAAGAGGAAAATAAATTACAATAATTTAGACAATCTTAATGAAGACTTTGTTGCTCAAAGATTATTTTTTTTTTATTTTATTTTTAGCATGGAGTAGAGACTCTGTTTCTCCTGATATTTCATTGTATAGTGTTATATTTACATCCAAATTATTTCTGATACCAAACTGATGCTGAATTATGGGTAGGACTTTGAGGGATGATTTCCCCAAAGGTTGGACTGAAGCATTTTTAGATGATCAAAATGGATTTTTACTTTTGGGTTTTCAATCTTGGAATACCAAGTAGCAAAATCTACTGCATTGCTAATGAAAAAATATATTAACAAAAATTACCTTCCTCTACACATCAACATGAAATATTTAAACTGAAGATTAAAATGCTATGTCTCTTAATACATTTTTAATATGTGCCAAAACCACTTTGTTTTTCTAGTGTGAATTTGGCAACTTTGGCTTTGGGTTATGTCTCCTCTTCTGTACTGGTACGTTTTACTATATCTAGAAACTTAATAATGTGCTCTAGAGTTCAAGGTCATGATCTAATCAAAATATTGTGCCTTATATTTTGCTTATTGTAATAAACAGGCTGCTACAAAATGTGACAGCATGACTCTTACTCTGGGTTCCTGGCTGGGTCTGCCTGCTGTACCTGCAGTGACACTCTACAGACATGAGGATCCGTCTTTGGTACGTTGAACTTCTCAGTCATTATTCTTAAGATCTTGAGATTTCAATTTTGATCGTGGTGTAGTGTCTTGTTCTTCATAAGCATCTAAATTATAGTTTGCAAAAGCTCCCCTATTTAAGCTGTGACACATTCCATAAGCTGGCAAAAATACAATAATTGGAGAGGTTAACAGTGATTTGTTTATTGTTTGTTTTCCTCTTCAGTCCTTAGCGGCTGGGCTGACATCGAGTCAGCCTGTAGAGAAGCTCCGTGCCCTGCCATTGTGGCTCTCCTTGCAGTACCTGGGCCACGATGGGATTGTGGAGAGGATAAAGCATGCCTCGCAACTAGTAAGTAACAGCTTGTTGGCACATTGCTCATGGATACTTTGCTGCTTTGAGTATGGGTTGGAGACTGTCCTTAATCCTCACCATTGGATTTAACAGCGTGAGTCTCCGAGCAGAAACAAAGTTCAGATAGCAATGACAGTACAAGTGATATCCAGATGGCTATCACAGAACACCGTTACACTGAAGAATGTTTTTATAAAAGCTGGTAATACATCTTCTTGATTATTGGGATGCATTGTAGAAGAATATTGGTTCATATCATTTGTTACAAACAAATTATGAAAGCAGAGTAAAGTATTTGAGGGAGGGATGTGCTTTTACTATTAGATTGTATATTTTAGTAGGGTTTTTCTACTGAGAAGTACTTAATCTTTGTTCTTTCTAAACAGTCAAATAACATGATCATTTTTTTTGTCACTTTTCTATTTTAACTATTTTGCTTGAAAGCTGTTCAGAGAAGGATGTTCTTATTTTCCTACTCGGCATGATATTGACTTAAGTAATAGTAAATTCTAATGCCTGACAAAAGGAACTTCAAAACATTTCCTCAGATACAGTGGCAAGTGCACTATTTTTGAAGTTGAGTCTTTACCCTGGTGAAAATTAAGGTCTATTATAATGTTAGTTAAAAAATGCATTGTTTATAGGCAAAACATTTTTCCTTAAAGTACAGCACTTCCTAAAAATTCAAAGAAGGGCAAAATGGAAAGTTTCTGTAATAGTTAATGAAGAAGCTATTGGCATGAAAGACCTAGAAGAGTGACAAAGTATCATAGTCATTAAGGTTTTGTGGCATCTAGGAGTGATCTTAGCTTTTATAATAGTCTATTAATAGTTTTAAACCACAATCTTAAGGATGTTAGAAATCATTTAGAAAGCCATCATAACCAGTTGCTATGGTAACTTTGAGAAAATTAACTGTTCTGCTACACACTGTGCTTTAGTTGGTAAACAGAGTTGTAATATCTCTGGAACTTTGTCAACAAACACACCAAGACTTTATTTTAACGAAAATCACTTTGTAGTCAGTATATTACTAAAAACAGAATATATTTTTCCATTAAAGTCTAGATTTACAAATAAGAACTGGATGAATCTCTGATGTGTCAAAGGCTTTGTTCAGAAATAGGAATGATGGTAGTGACTATTGAATGTTTTTCAGAATAATTTTCAACTTCTAAAACTGTGTGTTTGTCTCTTCCTTTTGTTTTCCTTCTGCTGTGGCCTTTTAGAGTCAAAGGTTGCTGGAAAACTTGAAAAACCTGGATTTCATTAAAACTTCGGTACAGTCTACATTTAATACTTTGCTGTGTAGTTTAGTCTTTGCTTGATAAATGATAAGAATAACTTTAATTAAAAATAAAATTTAAAAAATATTACTTAAATCGTAGCCATTGTTTTAAAGATGCGCGGTATATTTCTAGCTAAGTTCTGGTGTTCAGTGAAATGGTGCGGCTTGGTTGTGTGTGACCTCTAGATTGTCTTTGTTCCATTGCTGTGAACTCATGCACTTAGTGGAGCTGACAGAACAACATCCAGAAATTGTTTCCAGAAGTTGATTTAATTCTGTTTAAAACGTGGATTTGTTTAGTAATACATTTATGAAACCAGTTTCCATAAGCCTCTCTAATATATTCTGGCTGCGTTTTACCCCGCTGTTGAGATGATACTGTGAGCCCTGTGAAACTGTACGCAAAAATTATCCCAGCTGAGGTTTTTACATGTCCTGTTCAACAGGGTTTGGTGGTTTTACTCCCCTCCCTCTCCACTAATTTTTATTGACACTTGATGTATAGAAAATATATTCAGCTTAAGTTTTCTTTGGCGATACATAATTCATGGATCATTCTGAGTGACAATAACCATTTATGTAAAAATTGTTTTTCCAAGACTATTAGTGGCTTTGAGAGTTCACGTTACTGTAGCGCTATGGCTGAAAATACTTAAAACTAAATAAACTGTTTAGTATGGTGCATTTGCTAATGAACATGCTTAGATTTCTTGCTTTATAGTGCCCAAGTTTTAACCATGCTTATCTTAAATCAGTACAACTCTGCTTTAACTGAATAAGGATTTACTTCCATGTGTTTACAGATACGTGTGCTCACACTCCTGAGTTAATTTCTAATACTGAGATAGCGTGAACATTGTTCCTGTTCAAAATTATCTGCTTTGCTCAGCAGTCTAAGGAATTATACACAGTGTTAAGTCTTTAAAAAAATATGTTAAAATAGATCGGTTTTGGTTTTTGTGGTTTTTTTTTTAAGGTTGAAGATGAACTGAGTTCACCAGTGGTGGTTTTCAGGTTCTTCCGGGAATATTCAAATAGAGGTATGTGATTTATTTAAAAACAAAACTAAACCCGCTCTCTTCATAGTTTTTTAAACTACTCATTTGTAACATGAGCTCGATGAGGTGAATGTTATGTAGTGCACTTCTCTTGTGTAACATGCTTTTAGGAAGATTGTGAGTGTTGGTCATAATGTAGTGATAGAATCATACATGTGATAGTTTCTTTTTTTAGATAGACTGCAGTGTTTTAAATTTTCGTAAGTCATTTTCTGCCTTCTTGAGTGAGGAGAGATTTGCATATGATTTTGATCTTGAGAGCAGATGATGGAAGTCTTTCATAAGCTGCGAGCTGTGTTTGAGTGTACTGATGGGGGAAGATTTTTCCCTGGTTTTGTTCAGCTTTCTGTTCTTTCTAAATTTTTAGTGGCCAGTTGCAAGAACCATGTTTCTCTGTTTTCCTGGTTACACTTGCTGTTGCAATAGTTTTAAAAATAGCAGAACACCTTAGAAACAGCTCTGGAAATATTGTTATGAGTATACAGTAGCCATGCCACATGTGGCTCTGAGCAGAACATCCTTACTTAGATGTGTTCTCCAAGAAAGAATTTTTGTTCTGTTGGTTACAACAGAGCATGTTGTGCTGTTTGTATGTGCACACTGTGAGAGTGGGGAAATGTCCAGCTGGGATGAGGCAAAAGACTACTACAAAACTTCGTAGTTACAAGAGTGTTGATTTTAATTGTCTGTGGATTTTTTTTTTGTGTTCAGCATGGCGGGGGGAAGGTTTGGTTTTGGTTTTACTCTACTTAGTGGTTGCACTTACAAAGTAAACCTATTCATTCTGGTCCGGTGACTTGGTGGAGTGCTTTGTACCTTGATGTACTTATTTGAAAAGCTTTACTAGGGAGAAGTCACCCACCTGAATCATAAGGATGTAAGATGTTTGGCCGTTTCTGCATGTTTTATGTGTATAATGGACTCTCAAATCCTAAGTATTATTTTTGTGTGGTTTAAAACAGAAAGCAAGCATTAAAACTTGATGAAAAAAGTAGCTGAATGCATCAAATTGAGTATTGCAGCCTGCTGCAACAAGATTTTGCTTTGTGAAACAATTGGTTTTATTTTCTTTGGGGCATTTGAACCTCAAAACTGAGAGAAGTATTTTATTGATTGTTTTTAAAACTAGTATATTCAACTCTCTATTTTACCTCTAGTATTTGTCATGTTCAGTATACCTTTAAAAAAAAAAATCCTTGTTGGTCTGCTTGAGGTCCAGTGCATCGTGTAGATGTGTTGCATTACCTAGGAAATGTAATTGTCTTTTATCTAAATTTTAGGTTGCCTTTTGTTTAATTAAGTAAATAAAAATCCACTTCTGTGATTCTTATATCTTTGGATTCAGATCAAACCTCACATGCTGCACAGGCCTCAACTATTCAGCATCCCATAATAAGCAGCGAAAGACACATTTATGACACTTTCAATCAGTGGGTAAGAATGGATGCTTTTTCTCTTTAGGAAAAAAAGAAGTGACTGTGGAATGCTTCCAGGGGTTCATCAATAGTTATAAAACCTTTGGTAGGGTAGTTTGATAGTTATTCTTGACCTCATATCCTTTGCAAAACTAGTGGGCATTTTGGATTAAAAAGATGAATTTGCTCTGAAGCAAAGCTGCTTTCACATTTCTGATTATTTAACGTGTAATTACAACTGAAATTATTACTGCGTCTTAAGCTTTTGGTGGTGGATTTTTTTTCCCCTTGGTCTTGTGGGAATACATGAAAACTTCAAACTCTTTAATCGGCTAGATACTTCATTGACAATGTCTGTGTAGTCATGAACAGACAGTCTTTCTTTCTGAGGTCTTAAGAGAATTAATTCTAGGAACCTGTGCTTTCAGAGAGCTAAGCACGTAACTGTTTTGGATCAATTGCGTAGTAATTGTGGCATACTTAATGACAATGGCAATTTTGCAGAAAATTCTGACTTCTAACATTTATAGCTTATCCTGAATTTTCATGATTTTAAGTATACGTCCAACTTGGTCATATCACCAGCAAGCTAAAGTATTTTGTTACAAGAAGTGATTTTGAGAAATAGAAAGAACCGTGTTTAGCATGTGGTTCTCCCTAACTGTGGGAAGAGTCTAGCCTGAGTCAGTGACTGCAGGAGGTCATGCTCTGTATGTTTCTTTAACTGTGCCTTATCCCTTCAGCTAGGAGAGCAGTTGGGACAGCTGGTTCCTGCCAGTGGAGTTGATGTGGTAGAACTGGAAGATGAAGGCACATGTGTGCGTTTTAGCCCACTAATGACGTCTGCAGGTAACACTCACTTAATTCAGCCACTTGTAGAATCTGGGATTTGCTGTAGAGTCTCCTGATGTAAAAGCAGATATATTCATGAAACTCTTTAGTACGTTCTCATATGGTGAGGACGTTTTTATTAATGAAACAAAACTATCTTGGCTTTATCGTTCTGTTGTGCCTTGGCAACGGGTGCACTACAGGTAGCTCAGCTCTTGTATGTGACGTTGCCTCACTACCTCTGCAGGGGAAGACATCGATTATTTGTAAGATTCATTAGGAAAAGCAAAGGGAGAAGCACTTTGTTTCTGACGGTTTATAAAAGAAATATGAAGGCTAAATCATCCCTACCTTTCCTTCTCTTGGCTGCTTAACACAAGAAGAGGATGCTTGACCTTTGTACACAAGTGTTTCAACACTGAAATGGTGCTTATGTTCGAAATATAACTACTTAACTAGAAGAATTATTTACTAAACTTCTAGGTTTTTCTATAATTACTGATGTAGGAGGGAAAAAAAAATAAAATCTGTGTTTTGGAAAGTGGCTTATTTTGTTTAAGCCAGCACCATATACGTACTTTGTTTAGACTCAGCAGATGCACAGAGCAACTTGCAGGGGCTCAGGGCGATGCGTGGTGTCTCCTTTCGGCATGAATAGCTTAGGCTATCAAAACACCTGACACTGACATGAGAGGATCCTGGTGTACACTGAAAAGTAGATTTTAGAATAAAATTACTTGGTGATGCTGTGATGATTGTTTTTTCTCTCTTTTTTAAAAACAAACAAGCAAACCAGCATGGAAGCTCATTTGTTATCTGTTTGGCTATGGGAAGAGGAATTTTTCTAATGTTAGCTACCTATGTAATGCAAAAGAGTATTGTCCTTATTAGTTTGTAACACCAGAAAATCCTTTTCATTAGCTTATTTTTTATGAAATCTTTAGCACTCTCCATTTTGATGTATCAGTAGCTAGATTACTGAAGAAAAAACACTGTTATATAGATAAAGATATTTCAGTACTCTCCATTTATCTTTGACTTAGAGTGGCTTCTTTACAGATTACTTACTTAACTCAGACATCTATGTGTATGTCCGTTCACTTTTATCACACACTAACACATCAGCTCTTTAGTTTTAGGAACTGAAATACAAGATGTTGATCAGTTAGTAGACTGCTTAAAAATGAAGATACCTGTATTGACAAGTACACTGCAACTGAGAGAGGAATTTGAGCAAGAAGTGAGAAGAACTGTAGGCCTGTTGTATATTGAAGATCTCAGCTGGCCAGGATTAGGTGTTGTAAGGTAACTTTTCAGTATTTTCTTCATTGGAAATTTGGATAGACTGTGCATTAACAGAAAGGAATATGTGATCTCTTTAGTGGAGATTTGTATGTACTGTATGCTGATTAGTATCTGGCTTTACACGCAGTTGAAGCTTTTGAGTGCCTTTTAAGAAATTACCTTTTTAATATTGCTTACTTTGAGATTTTCATATTGTTTTTTAAGAAAAGCTGAAGAGCTGTTTTAGCAAAATTAGAGCAACAGTTCTAGTATTGGAGGCAGTGTCCACTGTTAGATGGATTTGTAATATGCAAGTGCATCCTACTGTGTAACTTAGATTTTTACCTATAATGAGATTCACTAATATACTGAATAAAACTCTTCAAATGTCTGTTCTGATCCTCTGATACTGTCTGCTGGGGAGGATTCTGTAGAGTCAAAACAATTGAAGCATAATCAATATATTACCTAGAAATCTGTTGTGTTCAGTTAAGCGTGCATCAGCAACCTCCCCTCACTCTCAAATCTCTGATGACAAATGCCAAGGAACTTGTTGATCTAAGCTGTAATATTTTGAGGTTTTTGGTTTGTAAAATACAGAACTTGGTAGAAACATGCTAAATGTCGATATATTTTTGTATGTACTGTAAAGTGAAATTACTTTCTTCTGGCTTGGTTTTAAGATACAACTATCACAGCGATGGGAAGAATGACGACAAACAAGAAAAAGAACTAGAAAAAATCAATACAGAACTTCTGAAAAAATTAAATGAACTGGAGTCGGATCTCACCTTTTCTTTGGGTAACTGCACTGTTTAAAAAAACTTCTGTTCAAGCTAATAGGCATTTTACTGGCCCTGTTACAATGGTTCAATAGGTCGTTTGTACATAGGTCATCATAACGCAAAATTACACTGCTGTGTATATGTTTATTGTAGAAACAACTGTAACTTTGTTTCCTCCTGACACCCATTTCAGCTGGTAAATGTTCAGCAGGGTGATCAAGGTGCACTGTTCCCAGAAATACTTGTGAAAATTGACTTATGAGCAACTAGACCAAAAAGTGTTTCCTTGTCAGGAGGAATAAAAGCTGCAGTGTTCCTTTTTGTGAACGGAGCCTTCTCAGTCAGTGCTGTATCTAGTGAAAAGCACATCTCATTCAAAACCCACTGACCAGTTTGCTGCTTTCTGTAGGTAGATTCAAAGCTTCAGATGACTTTCGTGACAATTAGCAGCACTTTCACATTTACACAGTGCGACATTGTAGCTGAAATAATATCAGTTTGCCTACTCAGAACTCTGATTGTTTTCTAGTCAGCTTTCAAAAAGTGAGTGCCCTAGGATTGTGGAACCAAGTAATCGTTAAATGGCAGAAAGTAATGAATTCGAAGCATATTCAACGCTGATATTTATTGTACAGCTCCTTGGCTGTATAAAATATCCAGTTTTTCTCATTTAGATATTGTTTTCTCATCTCTTTGAAAACCCACAGGGCTGAGCTTTTTTAGTCTGCATAATTTATACCTATGCAGATACTGCCCTTGATTACTGAAGAGAATCTGGGGGGGGGGGTGTGCATGTATTAGGATTTCCAGATTCACAAGCATGAGTGTTGCACCTGTTGTGAGAATGCATTTTTGTACATCACAGACTTGATTCTCCCTGTGCTTGCAGGTCCAGAATTTGGAGGGCAGAAGAACTGCGTTTATATTGGCATGGTAACTGAGGATTTAGACGTGTCCGAGTTAGTTGAAACTATTGCAGCAACAGGCAGAGAAATTGAAGAAAATTCAAGAGTATGTATTTATAAATCACAGAGCATTTCAGCACCTTTTTTTTTTCCCTTCCATATTGGCTTCAGGACATGGTTTTTTTCTTTCTGAAAGTAAATATTGTACTTGCCCACAAAAAACTCTATTAATTACTGTAGAAGTAATAATCTGTATCAACATAAGGAGAACTTTTGTTACAGGATTATAATATTCTGAGGATGTCCTGATTTCCATTTGTGGTCCTGGGTTCAGTAGTTCTAATGAAGAAGTTTAGTAGTACCGAAATAGGCTCATTTTATCACTAAAATATAAGCTGTCCAAAACCAAAAAAAGAGAAGGAAGATGGGGGCTGATTGTGAGCTGGTGTTTCTTGTCACTGCAGGATGCGGTGGGATTCAGATTGTTTATATACCAGTTTTAAGATAAGACTGTGCCCTAAAATGTGTGAAAAGTTTTCAAGTGATGGCTTAAAAATGGAAATTACAAATTACCTATTGAGGTAATAAAGCTGATGATGCAACTCCTTTTTGTAAAAGCATTTACCTGATCAGAGTTCTCCAAATGTTCTCCAAAGTAGAACTCCTAAATAACCTGCATCACTAATGAATGTCTGTCCTTTCATTCCTCTAGTGTTGGGCATTTAATTTCCTCACCTAAAAAATAAATACAGCTTCAGAAATCCTTTGCCTATTTCTGCCCATGGGAGCATGTTGATTTTGGCAATGAAACTTTTTCTAGCAGAGTTTTCTGGAGACTTTCTGCCCACTCTTGCCTGCCTTTGCTGTTTCGAGGGTGAGATGAAAGATGGTTTGCCTGTAGAGTACCTTCAGTTTTTTAAATGTTGTAGTTGAGAGATTAGGAACTGAATGTTGGAATATAGGCCGTGCTGGTCCTGAAGCTTCTAAGGAGGAACAAAGAGGAGTAGAGGACTCAGAAAGGTGCAGTCCTTGGAACTAGCTACAGTAAATCTCTGGTACTGAAAGGATCCTACACCATTAGATCCAAAACTGAGAAGCACAACCAATCTGTGAGAAGGACACTTGCATCATTGATAAGTGATGTTTGGTAAAAGAGGGAAGCTTTTATTAAAAAACTGCTTCAGTATCAGCAAGCCCTTAGGACAGACAGATAAGTACACTAAAAGGCAGGACCAAAATTTAAGACGAACATCTTGACTAGACCAGAAAACACCGTGGTTCTTCCTTGTACTCTAAATGCAACCCCATTGCACTCCCTTCTGTAGTCAGTACATGGGGGTTTTCAGTTTGCTGTGGCGGTCAGTTCCTGGCTTGCCTCTCCCCCAGGGAAAAGGAGCAGCTTCCTCTTTTTCTTTTATTAATTGACAGTAACCCAGATTTTTGGCATTTTGGAGGAAGATGGCCTTGTCATCTAGGCCTTGTGCAATATTAAAACACATATTAAGATATGGAAACTTGAAAAACAAAGTTGAACCTGTAGCTGGACTGACACATACCTGGTTCAGCTTACTATGAGGCTGGTTTATGTCCCGGGCACTTACAGAAACCAAAATCTACTCTATAAACCTAAAAATTCTTCCCAGTCAGATTCAGCATCTGATGAACACTTATGTGCTAAGCAGATCTTTGAAGAATTTGGGTCACAGGCTCATCTCTAAGTAAAAGAAAAACACGTACCCTTCCTGTTTAAAATGACATTCTGTCCTCTGGGTATATCTTTTAAAAATCCTGCAGTCAGGCTGTACATTCTTTCATTTATAGTCATAATGAAATAGTGCCTGTCAAGTACTGTCTTAAAGTAGAAAAATATCCAACTGCCATGTTTATATCCTCAAAACCTGAGCTAAAAAGACAACTTCAATTCCAAATAATATATATAATAATATAATTTCTGGGTTTTATTAGCTGTTGGAAAACATGACTGAAGTTGTGAGAAAAGGGATACAGGAAGCACAACTTCAGCTTCAGAAAGCAAATGAAGAGCGACTTCTGGAAGAGGTAAGGCTATGAACACGAGTTATCTATAACCTGGCACAACACAGGTAGCTTGCTTACCAGCCAGCGTTTGACTGTGTACTTTGCAGGGACTGCTACGACAAATACCTGTAGTAGGCTCTGTGCTGAACTGGTTTTCTCCATTCCAAGCCTCACCAAAGGGAAGAACATTTAACTTAACCGCAGGTAGGAATCTGTGCATCTGCAGCCATGTTATGAACTGTTTCAGATTTTATACTAGAATTATAAAACACTTTCTTGTGCTGATTTGATTGTGACTGACATTAATCCACCCTCAGGATGTAAAAGAATATGCTCTTCACTATTTCTGTAACAACCAATAAGACAATCTTGTCACCTCACTTGTACAGTTTATGTTTTATTCTTGTATTTTGAGTCACATTAAAAAAGCTATATTTGACATCGACCTTTATCAATAGAGGAATAATTTCTGTGACTTTCAGCTACCTGTGCTGCAGGAGTTCAGCATCTATACTTAAGCTAGCAGGGTAGCTCAGATCTTAGAATGTTGCTTCTCCACATATGTGCAGATGTATCGTCCAGTGTGCTTGCAAAGCGTCACTCAGATGCTCTGCTGTGCTGCTGGAACTTGATGTCTCTGAAATCCTGGTTTGAGCCACCACCTGGCTATTGCCATATGGATAAAGTACTAGTTTGCATGCTAAACAGTGCAGTGCCTGACAAGGACAGGCTAAAACTGGCTGAGGACTAGCATGAACATATCTTTGTGGGAGACAGTCGTGAATGCAATATTACAATACAAAAGACTATTATTTTACTCATATCTGTAATTCATGTCTGGTAATGTGAAAAGAACTGTTTATAGCTTTTACATCATTAAGAGTGAAGTACTAACATAATACTTTATGAAATGATAGATTTTTTCACTGTAAATGATTTTCACTGTGGCAGAATCTTAAGAGTATTCCTGAACTTGGCAAAGTGACTGTCAGACCTAGAACAAGAGCCCAGCTGCCTGTGTGTCCTTGTAAACAGTGAGGAAGGCTTTCTGCTGTATTTTGTATCTTTCTGATTCTTGATGGACTGACTGGAAAGTTCTTAGGCAGAGAACAGCAAAGTTTCCTTGGGAATACTTACCCTCCCTCATATCCCCTTCCAAGTGCACGGATCAATAGCTCACAGCTGGGAGTATGTCAAGTGCTCAGTGGAGAAGGGAAAAAGAACTATTGGATGTAGCAGTGTTGTGAAGTGAGCGTGAGGGGAAACTTTATTCATCTTTGTAAGTCTCAGCACTCATATCCCCATGTACTCAGAAACTACTACCATCAAGTGGCAGTTTCAGCTCGTCCTAGCACATGCAGTTTCAGAAATGTGCAGTAAAAACAAGATTGTGTGACATAGCTTGTAAATACAGATGGATAGAAAACTTGTCTAGTCTGTGCTGTATTCAACTTAATGCTTTTTTTTTTTTTCAACCTGCAGGCTCTCTGGAATCCACAGAATCTACATATTTGTCAAAAGCCCAAGGAACAGGCACTACTCCACCACCAACTCCTACTTCAAGCCTTGCAAAGCAAAGACTTCCTGGTAAGTTTCTACATCTTAAGTTTTATTTGTAAAACTTGCTAAATATCCTGCCGTCTGAGTTGCATGACACAGGAAGACCAGCCTGACTTTCCATCTTTCATAATATCTGGAACTAGAACTCATCTTCTAGTGCCTTAAGTCTGCCTTAAAAACCTTAATTTAAACATGGCATGGAACACCAGCCCCATCTGTTTTCTCCCCAAGAATTCTTCCTGGGATTACAGGAAGTTGTTATCCCGTTAACTGATAATTGCCCAGGAAGTCTGGAATATTATGAGGTTACTGAGTTTTAAAAATTATCAGGTAAAGAAGCCAAAAGTTTTATTTGAAATAAAAGCATAAATAATGTATAATAATGTATTTGAGCAATTGCATTTCTGTGGCTACCTAATATTTTGTGGACAAAGTCATTCTCAGGTGAAGATCTTTTAAATCTATTGCGCTTTCTGTGTAGTGTTAGTAATTAATGTTGATTTGACTGGCAGGAAAACCATAGATTTAATTCGCCTTTTGAGTTGGTTGGCTTCCAGCCTGCGATTTTCAGTGCAAGTTTTTACCCTAGAACAACTTCACTGTGCATGGAGGCAGCTTGTTTTCAGCTGAATTTTAAGTGTCTCTGTTGAGACAGGATAAAATAACAGGTGCTATTGCCTTGCATACATGCCTGTAACTGCAAGAAAGTATTTCCATTTGGGGTGCAAATTAGCACCCAAATAAAACGTGTTTCTTTGCAGTTGTGACATTCAGATACTTTCTGTGAAACTTAACTTGTGTATACCACTTTTTGTATTTGCTGCCTTCGTTGATGCTGTGTTCTTCTAACACTTTATAGGTCAGAAAATTTTTAAAAGGTCTCTAAGAAGTTCTGATGCTTTCAGTGAGACCAGTTCAGTCAGCCATTGTGATGACCTGGAGAAGATGGATCAGAGACCCCTAACTCTGTACTCTGGCCAAGAGCAAGGGCCTTTGGAGACAGAAAAAACAGAGAAGCACAAGGAGGTGGCACAAGCAACAAAGACAGACAGCGAGGACATTCAGAGTGACAAATCGCCAAATGACTGCACAAAGGTAGAGGAACAAGAAAGTCAAAGATAAAATCCAGACTGGATTTCAGACTTTGCAGAGAAGGCCCGTGCCCCAGGAGGCAGGGCATTAATGATGCATTCAAAATGTGAACAGTGCCAGACACTAGTACAGTAATAACTACTGTATCTCATTAACTGGGATTTTGCACAGATATAAATTCCCCCCCATGGGACAGAGACTTGTCTTACTGTACACTTGTTACAGTTGCTTTAATCCTCTACAAGTCCGTGTCACCAAAGTACTAGTGAAATTTATTAACTGCTCATAAACATTTGTAAAAGCAATTGGCAGTTCTCCTTCCTGTAGGAATCTAAGCATGATAACAGTTGCTCACTAACCAATCAGCCGTACACAAGATTGAGAATACAGTAGCACCCAACGATTGTGAAATGATCTTATGTTAATACACTTAAAAGCAATCAACTGCCAATTGCTCACCTTTTTAATATTTGAGTTTATCCTTGCCTCCAAAACATCCACTGCAGTCACATGAGCTCTTTTTGCTTCTTTTTTAACCCTCATAAAGAGCATTGCCAAACAGTCGTGGTGCAGGGGCGTTAAGGATGGTGCCCGTGTATATAGGAGTCACTTAGTACTTTGCCATCAGCCATTTCTTCCTGCTGCTGTTATGACTGACTTGACCCCTTCAGCTACGGCCCCAGGTGCAGTGGGGACCAAGTTAATGAGTTCTAAGCCTTTTAGAAAGAAATAGTGCCTCTGCATGCCTCAATGGCTTCTTGCTTCTGCCACTGGAAAGAATCACCAACACTCCATTATTTTCCTTTGCACGCCACTTATAAACCAAATACTATTGAACACGTTCATGTAGTGTAACTGGAGTTCTCTCTGTTGTGTATTTTTAAAGATAGTTGTAGTAAAGCTTGAAAAAACAGTACATTTGTGATGGTTTCAACACTTATTTTTTGAACAACAGTAACTTACCTATGGTAGGATTTGTACAGACTCAGAGAAATGATATAGGTTATTTACACTACAGCACAACTTCATAGTGTCTAGGACTACTTAATGCACAAGCAAAGCTTTGGATAAATCAAAAGCTAAGGTGAAGTCTCCCCACACACCCCCTGAATTATCTTAATCACTTTGCTGCAAATTTTCAGAGCCTCTTGTAGAAAGGAGATCTTTGGAAAAGCTTGTTTTCCTCATGGTTGTCTGTTTTGGGGGAAAACCATCTCATCCCTATAGAACTGGATACAAGTACTGTAGTTTGCTTAATTTGTTTTTTGTTTGGTTTTTTTTTTCTTTCCTTAAGGTATAAATTAACACCATTATGGATGTAGTGGTAGCAGGATTTTGATAATCTGAAAAATTTGGGTGATTTGACTCTCAGCTTCTAGATCCTGTGGGGCTGGGATGCCACAAACAGGATTAATTTTCCTGTTGGGGTAATTTATGTAAATCAGAGTGCAATTTTTCTAAAGTGCAAAAACAATTAAGTTGACTAGTCTTCCTCATTGGTTTCTTTGGTGCAATGAAGTATGTTAATAAGAGTAATTTGTTGGGGATCAAGGGGAACAAGGATTAATTTTTGATGTTTTTATATTTGGAAGTGTTAAACCAGTAGTTTTGTTGGAATGAGCTTCTTTCTTCAGATACTATCTGAATGTTTCAATAAAGATTCTTCAAATTATTACTCTTGAATTAAATTATTGTTGAAGGATACTTCCCTACATTTCCATAAGCTTTAAGTGCGTGCAACTTCCTTTCACTTTATGTGGAAAATCATTTTCTGAGGTACACACCAATGTGATGACTTCCCTCTCACTCTCTATCTGTGCCGATCAAACTACTGCACTGGAGCAACAGAATGGAAACAAAGTCAAATTCTTGCTTCAAAGTAGCAGTGATTCCTACACAGGTAATGCAGAAAAAGCAAGTTACTTCTGTCAAAATATTTTATTTCGGAAAGCACAGGAACAATAGTGGTTTTGAGCAGCAATATGCTTTTTGCAACAAATCGCTCTTCTTGCAAGCCTATACTTCTCTAAAGCAGTTGTGGTGTTTGGTTCCAGGTTAGATCTTGTCAGAACAAACCTGTTCCCACAACCCTTCTTCATTTTTTTTGTAGATGCGAGGTTTCCTGTCAGGAAACAGGGAGTGAGATGGAAAGGGATGTTCTTTTAAAAACGTTAATGTAGATCTAATGTGGGAAACAAAGTGGGGTGGCTCAGCCAGGGGCGATGTGGAAAGATTCTGAAAAACAAGATCGTAGCAAGAGCTGCTTGACATTCAAAGTTCTCAATTATTCTGCCTTTTAATAAGATTATTTCCCACCCTCCCTAGCAGTACAATGGGAAAAGTTTTGACAGATCACACCCCTCTCTCTACTCAGCTAGAAAGGTTAAAAAAAAAAAAGTGTCAGTTTCAGGTACCTGTAAAATCTGTTTATCATCTTGTTCCAACCAGAAATCCACATGTGGGAAAGGCCTCCAGAAGTAAGGCCCAATATGGAGTTGCTCCCTCTTTGCATCATAGATGTTGGTCAGCTGTAACGACACAGGGAGCCCCAAGAGTTAGACAATGCCTGTAGGGATGAGAGGCAGCAAATTCGCTGGATCGCGAGGCCTTGAGCGCTACAGCTCCTGTCTTGGGCATGCTGCACGCCAGCTCAGCCCCGCTTCCTTCCCACTGCATAACGAGTAACCAGTTACTCTGACAAGACATTAAACTGTTAACAACAAACCCACAACTGAAAGATCCTGCTGGGATTATGCCCATGACCTGAATCTCTTTACATAAGTTATCCTGCTGAAAGCTGCAGGGCTCGTCATAGCAGCACTTCCAAGACAAGCCTTACCCCGGCAGAAGTGGTTTGATCTCCACTGCTGTCCTTCGCCTCTGCTCTTCCATCTCTCTCAGTTGTTTTGTTACTGACAGAACGCTACCACATTGTTTTTTCCTCAAACTTTTGATGTTTCAGGGCCCCTAACTGGTCTCCCCTTCCAGCAAAAATATCCTTTCTTCCCCTGTTATTTTTACTCACTGTTGCTCCTGTTAAAACATGGGCTGAACGCAAATCCTCATCCGGCCCTTTTTCTGGGAAGGTTGCAGGGAAAATCTCCCCTGTTTTAACATTCACAGCTGGTAAGAAATAAGAGTTTAAATACAGAAACGATTAATTCTTACAAAAGGCTTGTTTGAAATGACCATGTCCCCAACATGACCGTGTTGCAGGAACTTTAGAAACTATCAAATACCGTTCTTTATTTCTCAGTACTACAGACCCCATAGCCTCTGATAGGATATTTCTACTTATTTTGCTTTGGCAGCATTTCAATATTCCAGAAGAATGTTTTCAGAGATACTTAAACTAATCAGAAAAAAACACAGGATGAACAATGAAAAGAAGGCTGAATTCTAACCCAAAAGGTTAGTACCGTAACTGGATATTGACAAAATCCTAAGTACGGTTAAATGAAAGAAATCTGGTTGTGTTTGTATGCAGCCACTTCCGTGTGTGTGCGTGTGTGTGTACTTGACTCCTGTAGCAGAAAACTTTTATTTCTACCTACGCCTCCAACAGCAGCACTTACCTTTTAGGATGGGCTTCACCTAGCCATGAAAAGCAGCCCATTTGCTATTGGAATCTGAAAAGCAACCCTGTTACAAAAAAATAATTGAATTATAATTTAACTCACCTATTCCATAAATGATGGGAAAGTGAGTATCCTTTTCTTCTCTATCATTTAGTTCTGTAAAGGGAAAAAAAAAAGTCAAACTCATAGGGCTTTGGATTTTTTCTGAGCAGTGTTCATTTAGTTGTGTGTTAATGAGAGAAGAACAGATCTGATGTTGCATAGAGACAGAAAAAAAACAAGGAAGCCCAAAAAAATATGGAAAAGAAGGTACAGGCCAGTAACAACATGCTTGGGGCCTGGAGTATAATGTGTCTCCTAAGAGCACGGTCAGCTCCAGCCAACTGTCACTGCACTTTCTGCTTGGGCAGTGTACAGGAAAAAAACACAATGCAGAACTACCATGATGCCAAGTGTCAAAGATGTGAGTCACCATCAGCGCTGAAATGCAACGATGATGGAAATATGACCTGAATGTGATACAAAGAAAAGGAAATTACTTCTTCCTCTGTGTGACATCACACTCTATGAACTAACTGACTGAGTTTATGAATTCATTGGAACCTGCAGGGAGGCAGGTCAGGCACTTACAGACCTCTTTCTCAGCTGCCCCTGAAGATACCCACAGACAAGCGGCCTCTTTCCACAGGACAAAGGTGGCAAAATAACCTGGTAAGGAGAACCACCTGTGATCATATCAGCTGCGTTCCAAGCGCTTGGTAAGGAGAGAGTCCTCGCTGTATCGTCTGTTTGACATCGCCACACACCCCACCAGCAATAAAACTAACAACTACAACTCGTTATGGAGGACTCGTGCCGTTCTTTCCCACAGGACAGATAAAAAAGCCACGTGTGAAAGACGCCTGTGCTTTGACTTCAGTGGCTGAAGGTACTTCGAAAACCAAGGAAACATTTTCTTACCTGTGACGCAGAAAGTCACTAAGTGAACATCGTCTGGCTGGAGGTCGAATGCTCCTACAGCAACAACGACAGCAGCAATGTGTAAGACTGACTGGTGGCAAAGCAGGTGCTGTGCACAGACGCGGGGCATTACCAGTGCCACACACTGCAGAGTAGCTGGGCACAGGTCCCTAACGCACTGTTCCTACATAAGGCAACAGAGCAAAGAGCGTTTTGCAGAATTGCTTCAAACTAACTTTTATAAAATTAAAGCCACAGCTACTAAACATGACAGTAATTTACACAGAGCAGCTATTTGCAATAAATCCTACAGAAGTGTTGTGCCACTTACTCCTTTTGCTGACACTGGTTTAGCTCTGGCATCACATCAGCTCTGCATTAGACCTCTATACATTTAACAGCTTATATTTAAGTGTATTTTCCTAAAACGTTACATATATAGTGAGCAAACTCTGGCTTTCATTAGCTGTATTTTAATTATGCTTTTCACCATTCCACACTCCAGAAAAGAAAAATCACCTCTTTTTCAAAGTTCTAACAGCAATATAATGTTACTGTTTCAAGTTGTGACTTGATGCATGAAAATCAGAAGGTTGGAAAAGATAAATTAACCAAAATACGTCATTCTGTACAGAACTCTCATAGGACATGTAACACAGTCAAGAGGAACCACTAGGTGTGATGGCCATGAGGGTGCATCCCAGGACCTTTGCTGGTTCCGTATTCCTTTTTGTTTATCCCCTGGGGCCACCTCCCTCCACTCCTGACACCTGTCCTGTCCCTGCTGCCCCTTCCCTGCTCTCGTGGGGCCGAGGCTTCTCCACGCTCCAAAAGTGCTTAGCACAAGCCAGCGCACTTAAGGGTGACCAGGTACTTTATGTTTCCAGTTTGTCTCCAAAGCTGCAATTGCTCCTCTGGACTATGGATTTTACAAACAGACATAACATCTTTCCACAGACAATTCTGAACAGTAATTAAATTTTACCTCATCACATTAAGGTATGAAATGAATAATAACTAATGAAGCCACCCACACATACAGATTTAGACAGTGACCACACCTGGCCAAGATCAGAGTGTATCAGCAGCAGAGGCAGGAATCCAGCCCAGCCCAGACGCACCCCAGTTCTACATGCCAGAATACAAGCCAGAAATGACAAGTTCAGACCCTCCATCCCACACGCCGGCCATACACCAGCCTCACAAGTCCGACCCCTCTCCGCACCAAGTTCTCAGGTAGAGAAAACACCCTTCAAAACGAATCCAGATTTCTTTCCGTGGAGTGACAAGGGGCTCAGATTACAAACTTTACCCAAATCCAGTCAGAACTACTATTTTTTTTTTTTTTTTAACGTGAGAGTGGAAAAAAAGTGAACTTACTAAGAAGCTGATAAGTAAGTTTTTGTGATAACTGCCTATCATCATTGAAACCTCCAACTAGGTGCACTTCCAGCCTAACAGAGATGGAATAACAGGAAACAGCAATTAAAAAGACATCCCCAAGTGAATAGCTTTACAAAATAATCCCCAGCCCAAACTGCAAAGCCATCAGTAGAGAAGCCTCACTTGTTACAGTCGCATGCACCCAATCAGTTTGCATTACCTCATAAGTTATGGTAATTCCATTCTGAATGCTTCAGGGATCAACCAAGAAATGGCACAAATTAACAACTTCCAGAGGTATTCCGTGTATGCAGTTCTACCTAATCCAGTGCTATCTCTGACGGTCAGCACCTCTGGTTTGGACTGAACTTAGTAACAACTTTAGTTCCCAAGAAAGGGTTAAATAAACATGAGGATTTTTGCTCCTGTGACCTCCTCACGACTCTTCTGGACCATACAGCAGGTTCTTCTCTGAGAAGTGTCTACGTAGAGACAAGTCCTGAGTTTTTAGAGACCATATCTTCTAAGTTTATCTTCCCAAGCTACAGGGGCAAAAACCTCCGCATCCAAAAAGAACTTTGCTAAATCCCATTTCAGAGCTTTTTTTCCTCCATCCTGTCCTTCCCTCTGTTGCTTTTTTTTTTTTGAATGTGGGACTTAGAAAAATCCCAGATGGATTCTCAGATCCCAAAAGGCATTTACAATACCAATAGTCTGGAAGGAAAAATACAACATAAAAACAAAACCAGTGCTTTGGAAAATTTTGTCCATCTGAAACTAAAGTTAACTGGGAAACAGTGAACACAAAACATCACCATGGCATTTTACAGACGCTATTCAGAACAGAACCATGCTTTAACCACTGCTAAAAATACCCTCAAAACCATCATCAGGGAAATTGTTTTCACTTCACATGTGGTTCCTGATAAAGAGGTATTTCCTGCACAATCACCTTGTCTGAACCCCATATAGCCACATGAGAATTCCCCACCTTACAAACTGCAGTAACCTTTGTGAAAAACAGCACACCAGAAGTAAAAGCAGACCTGACCTTCCACATCCTGAGGTGCTAGAGAAGGATTTTACTGAACTCATGATGAGCGACACCTCAGCTTCCGTGTCTGATCCGTCGCAGTGTGTCAAGCAGGTGGCCCCACTGCCTGAGGAAGACATGAGAAGACAGTTAGTTAATGGCGTTGCTGGAGGCTGTTGGTACCACAACTGAAATCACTAACAGTTCACACTACTGCAGCAGCGCAAGAGCTACATCCACCTCGGGACAGCAGCCTCCAGCAGAAGACAGGGGCTGACAGAATGAGGCAATAACCTCTTCATGTGCCATTATAAAATCACCAGAGCTCACGTGAAGGGCACGAGCGCCCTCTGAACGAGGAGCAGGCACCATCTCTGATGCCAGAAATCCAGGCATACAGCAAGGATCCACAAACTCCACCTCTGCTGAACACGGCCAAGGTCTGCAACCGCCCTACCCACTGGCCGCGGAGCACATCGGGTTTAGGATCTGCGCATTGAGCAACGAGAACACGGAACCGTTGGCACTAAACAGGCCAACTCTTCGCCCAAGTCATTTAGTTAATACGTCATGTGACTTTCTGAGATGCAGGTTTATATAAATGTAACTGCAGTTTATTTTATTAATGGAATATTAATTTAATGGAATAAACCATTCCTAATTCCTGACTTCGGGGGAACAGGTTTTGTTCTGAACACCCTCTGAAGATACCTGTGTGTCGGAGCACAACTATGTGGCAGGTAGTTGCATCATCTGATCCAAGAATGGAAACAGAACCTATTTTAAAGGAGAGAAACTTTGTAAGAACTCTGCTCTCAGAATCACTGCTTCGGAAGAAGAAAAACCCTTTATGTTCCTGCATACCATCTTTAGGGGTAGTCACCGCAAACTCTCTCTGCTGGACATACAGAAGACCTTTGGGTTCCACAATTTGAGCAGGCTGACTTCTCAGAAGTTTTGCCTTTTCCTAAAGATAAATGATAACAGAGACTACAGTGGCTGAATTTCAGATGTATCCATTACTTGGTAGAAACATCACCTCTGAAAAGCAAAGGGATCCAGGTCAGACAGAAACAAACATATTTTGTATTATGAAGTATTATGAATTTTGATCTAGTTAATTGTTAAATCTCATCATTCCATAGACACGCAAAACCCTTCTCCCTGCTTTATAGATGGTAAAATGGAAGTACAACAAAAAACAATAGGGCTTGGCAAAGATTACATTAGACAGCACCAGAGTTGACGATGGAAGCTAAATCGGGACAGGAAAGTTTTGAAATTTAAGTTTCAGTCTTCTGCTTCCACAATGCAGCACATTTATTTAGCACTTCTTAAAACATCGCTGTTTATTAGCTCGCTCCGTGCATGGAAAACCCAGATTCCTGGGCTGCGACTACCGCAGTGCTCTGGCACAGACCTGCTGGGCAGGCAGCGCCTTTCCATCCTGAGCCTCAAAACACACTCTGCAGTTTCACCAAATCTGCACTGGTTTCCTGCAAAAACTGTTTCTATCGTGAAGAATTTTCTGATGAGAAACATCCTCCCAACCAGCTCCGCTCAGCAGTGCCTGGCTAGCAGTCCGCCGTTCGATTACAACGTTTATGCACCGAAAGCGGGGTTAACAGCTTCCTCAACGTCACCACCCTCACTTTTATCACGTTTCGGGTTTTTCGTGCAGAAAGAGCCGGCCCGGCCCGGCCGCCGCACCCGCCAGCCCGCGAGGGCAGCGGCCGCGCAGCTCCGCCCTCCCCCCCCCGAGGGCATCCACCGCCCCGCCGCCGCCGGGGACGCCGACCGGGCTTATTGCCGGCCTACGCGCGTCTCTTCGCTGCCACAGCGCGGGCAACGCGGCGGTGCCACCCGTTCGGCGGGTCTTCTCCCGGGCAGCCCCGCTGCTCCTCCGGGCAGGGCGGGCCGCACCGCGGCCTCGCCGCCTCCTCACCTCGAGGTGCGGGTGGGCGCGGATCATGTCCGCCGTGGGCCGGGCCAGGTCGATCCGCTCACCCTTAACCAGCAGCGGCATCTCGGGGAGCGCCCGGGCCCGCGGCGGGGGCGGCGGCTCCGCGCTTCCTCCCGAGGGCCGGGACGAGACGGGCGTCGCCGCGCGGGGCGCTGGGAAACGGCGGCGGCGGCGGGGAGCGGGGCGGGGGGCGGCACCGCCGCGGGGGCCGCCGAGCGCCGGGGCGGGGCCTGCGGGGCGCGGGCGGGGGCTCAGCCCCCGCCCGCGCCCCGCAGGTCCCGCCCCGGCCCGCACCACCGTCTGCTCCCAACCCAGACAGCTCCACCCTTCCGATCCCGTTTTCACAAAAGCAAAGGTACGGCAGATCCTTTCTACCAAAGGTAACGCTGTGTTTCTCACGCAAGGCGAAATTCCCATCGCCGTGTCAGGATTCCTCTCAGCACTGTCCCTCTTTAGCAAATGCCAGCGCCTGCCAGCTCACCTGTCTGCAATTACGCGGAGCAAACCACATCTACCGCAGAAGAGGTTACGGAAGCACTGCGGAGCTCCTAATGGAATCCTTAAGCAAGTCCCTTTCCAATACAAACGCCAACTGTGCAACTTCAGCACGGACCGTTCCATGTCTGCGCGTTTTTTTAGGTTCTGCTTCACGTCACTTACATCTGTCTTTGTTCACTTTTAATGGGACGTGGAATTTCCTGAACCACATACCTGGTGGTACAACTGGGACAGTTCTACACAGCCTCATTTCGTCAGTGGCTGTCTGTCGCTAACGAGGTTAACGGTGAAAGAACAGAAAAAGGCAGCTTCCAAGGGATGTTTTCCTTGCTGTTAATGTGAGAAGGGTTCTTCCCTGCCATGAAAGAACGCAATCATTTCGGAGGGAAATCTATTGTTTATTACTCAGGACCGACAGTAAAGAGGACTGAAATTAAACCTAAAAACTATCTCAATTTATCCAGCAATGAGCAGATGTACTGATGCATTTTGCAGTATCATGCCCAGAACTCAGTTTTGCAGGGAGAACAAACACTCCAGCTTTGAGTAGCCAGACTATGCAGAGAGATCCTTAGTTACACAGAAAGATGTGTTTTTCCAAAGGTCTAAGAATTGCACTGTTTGCATCAATCTTTATTGGCTCTGAATAAAAATGTCTTCAAAGCCTTCAAGTTCAGATTCTAAATAAGGGCAATTAAGCATTTAGTCCCAAATGCATAAAATTTTCAACTACATTTTACACAAATAACGTTTTTTTCCCACTGTTTATATTCTTACTCAAATCTAAAAGCCAGCAATCTGGAAAAGAAATGAAGCCTGTGCAGAGAAACTCTACGCTGACATACAGAAAACACAAGGACACCAGTGACACCATCACTTCCTTTCTACAAGGGAAGATTTTTTTTTTTTTCTATTTTCAGCATTCACATATAAACTTCCAAATCCTGAAAGTAAACACCTGTCTCAGAGTGCTTCACAAGCACTCAAAGAAAACTATCTACAAATCATACATTCAGCTCCTCCGTCATTTTCAACACTTCCAACAATCACTTTTACAAGCCTGAACTTTCATAGCTGGGAAAGCTGTGTCAGCTACAGATTTAAGGAGCGATAACACTTGTCATCTGAACACACTTCCCACTATCAAGTGGCTTTACCAAACACTGTTCTACAGATAGTAAGAGCTTAAGAGATGTGTGCAAAAGAACCACTGCCAGACTCGACTCATGGCTCCCCTGTTATGAGATCATACCATTACTTCGAAACCAACCCAAAAACAGGCATCAGAGCACAGTGTGACTACTGACAACGGAATTCTGGTCCCCACACAAGTCAGCAGGAAGAAAGACCAGAATTTCACTCCTGATACATAAAATCTTGTAGAGAAACATTAGTAAACGAAGTTTTTAAGAGTCAGGAAAAACTATAAAAAAACCCTTGTAAGTCATAAAAACCATTTCAATGTGAAATTTGTAAAATACCACCCTATTTATTCTCTAAGCTTTTCTAGCAACATCCGGCTTTATCGTAACGTATCTGTAGAAATCTCATGATTAAGAAACAATAACTTTTTCTTAAATGTAGTTACTTAAACATTTGCCAGTTTGGAAAGTTGAGCTGAAGTCTCTTTACAGAGCAAAAAATTGCACATGGTTTTCAACCTTTTCACTTCTGATTCCCCATGTCATTGAAGGTACGGCGCGTAACCGTCTGGAGGGGAGCCCAGGCTGCTCACTGGGCTCCGCGTATTCGACTCGTAAGAATTTGGAGCAATTCCAACGACACCATCATTTTGAGGGGTTTCTCCTTTCAGAAAGTCATCATCTTCATCTTCAGAAGTACCCTGCATAAATGTAAAAGGATCAATTAGAGCAGAAAGATACTCTAAATTTGACAGAAGTAATGAATGCTCAGACCAAAAAAAGTACTTCTAAAATAAATTCTATAAATCAAAATAAATTCAATAATCAAATTTGCTAATAACAATGCTATAGAAGAGTTTATAAAGTTGCCAGTTAACAAAGCTACAACACCATCAAGTGTTCTTATGCGTTACCACAGGAAGGAAAGAAAAACACACCATTCGAAGGACTCAAAAATGTGACACAGGACAGTTGTTCTGCAAGAAGGTAAACAGACTACGTGGGAGCTTCAGAAGGACAGAATTCCCTTTGGGGTTATACTACAATTGTCACGATTAGTTGGAATGGAAGAGAATTAGATGTACTCTCATTATGAAATATGGGAACTAAATCATATCTACAAAGTGGATTTCCCAGCATGTGCATACTGCGAGAACGTTCCTGAGCGTTCACAGCGGTCCTGTGCTGCCAAATTACCTTCTCTGCAGAAGAGGGGAGAAGTGTTCTCAAAGCAAGGATGGATCTCAGTCCCTAACGCTTCGTAATTTCAATCACAGTTTCTCATAAACATTTAGTGTACTCATATCTACTTAAAAAAAATTTAATCCTGCAATAAAAGCAGCTTATAGGCATTTGGCAAAAGCTGAACTGTATTTTGATCAGAAAAGATTACCTTTTTAATGGGTTTCTTGAGATTCTCAAGATCTTCAGCACTCAGCTCTTCCCAAAACTGATAAAAAGGATCAATAGTCTTCTTTGATCTGAAAGAAGAATTAAAACACAGTATGAGTTAATTATTCAGTAAAAGTCACATGTATTTCATTTTAATAATATAATATAAAATGCCTGGCATTTTGATAGCCCTCTGTAGGGTTTTACAAACTATTCAATTAATCCCTACATAATCCCCAGTTAATCCCATGAAGAAATAACTCCATTTTACTGATAGGTATAAATTACAATTGTTTGCTTGAGGAGTTCTGGTAAAGTCAGGTTTCCTAATTCCTAGCTGCATATTTTAACAGCTACACTATGCTTGCAAATAAGCATAATTTTCTTCAATTTTTTGAAGATTAATATTTTTATTATATGTATTACTATTATAAACTTTCCATAATTACATACACTTATATAATCTTACGTAATTTAATACTATATTAATATAATTATTAATAATTTCTGCTTCTAAGAAACGTCTCCCTTCTGTGGAGATGGATTTTTTTTTTTAAGAAGAAAAAAAAAGCCGAAATGTTGCCCTCTAACATTAATGAGAGCAATTAAAGCATCATAGTGCTAGATATTTTGAAAAGCTGCAAGTAATCTACTGTTCAAGATATTTCAAATAAACTGAAGTCTCCAATCAAGAAGCAATAAACTCAAGGTGTAAAAAACCCAAACCAACAAAAAAATGACACACCATCACCACAGCTCCGAGCAAGTATGTATTAGGCTAACATTACAGCATTTTAGAGACTTCTTAAACCAAAGAAAACCAAGAGAAATGTCACCAAACATATTAACTGGACCTTCCACGAGACTGGGTCCTGTTCCTTCTTCGTCGCTGTATGTCACAGTGGGGGTAAAGTTCAATTCAAACCTTTGACACGTGCAACACAGAAGTTACTAAACATCAGGGAATAAAGTGAACTGTAGAAACACTGACAGTTTCTTATGGGTTTAATTCCTTATTTTCTACAAGGCAGAAATGAGTTGTTTATTTCTAAACTCTACCTTTTGAGCATGTAGGGATCAAAGGGGAAGAAACTGTCAAGTGGGTTAGTGCACGTCTGCACAAGGTCACCCCCAGCGCCGCTCCGAACAACTGGAATAAACTGCCTATTGTTCCTCTCAATAATTGTGTAGCAAAACACCAACTGGTATTTCCTTTAAAAAGGTAATGAAGAAAAGATTAGCATTTCCAGCACACCAAAAGCAAGAGTTTCAGACGGTATTAAAATACAAAGTTATTTTTTAACAAACATCACTTCTATCTTCCCTTTTCCAACTGATTATTAGGAATTTCCAAGATAGATACAAGTTAAGGAGTTTATTCTCTTCCTCTACACTCCTATAAACTTCACTCCAAGTAGAATCATACGGCTCCAACACAAAGCAGTCGTAGTCCTGTAGGATTTCACTGAAACTGGACCAGAAATAAACTTACTCCACTGTCCTGGTTTTGACCAGGACAGAGTTAGTTTCTCTTTTAAGCACCTAGAAGAGCTCTGTGTTTTGGTTTTAGTCTGGGATTCATTATGAGAAGAATGTTGACAGCACACTGATGTTTATAGTTGGCACTGGGACATCAAGGACTTCTCAGCTTGCCGTGTTCTTGCCAGTGTGCAGGAGTGCAAGAGGCTGGGGGGGAGACGGCCAGGACATTGGGTCCACAACTCCCCTTATGATTTGAACTTAGACGTAGGATTGCGGCTGAACTGGCCAATGGAATATTCCATATAATGCAACATCATGGCCAGTATAGAGATGAGGGTTGACTGGAAAGAAGGGTTTTTGCTCTTCCAGGGGCTCTCACTCTCAGAGTGTTCTCTCTCTCTCTTGTTCTCTTTTCAGCCCTCTCACTCATCTGGAATTTTGATGTCGGGACTTACCCGTTTCAGGATCGTTAGTCCGGGACAGATCAGGCATCGGTCACCATGTAGTGAGTAATTACACCGTGCATCACTTTTTTGTATATTATTACCATTATAGATATATACATTATTTTCACATATTATCATTATTACACTGTTCTTATCTCAACCCACGAGTTTCCTTCCCTTTTCCCCTTTAATTCTCTTCCCGATTCCCAGGGGGGTGGAGAGGGTGAGCAAGCAGCTGTTTGGCGTTTAGTTGCCAGCCAGGCTAAACCCCAACACCCACCTAGAACATGGGCAGTGTGAGTTGTCTTAGACAGTACAGAATACCATGTGCAACAAAACTCACGTTCTGAGCACAGTGCTGTTTTCAGACAGACAGACACACACAAATATCTGGATCAAGCTGAAACTGAAACAAACGAGTAGGTACCTGGTAATGGCAGCAAACAAGTTCACCACAGAGGGTATACAAATCTTCAGGGGGTTTAGCTGACACATGACAATACGCTCAAAATTTAAACTCTGCAGATATGACAGACCTTGAAAATAAGAAAAAGTTATAAATATAGGTTTTATATCATATAAGCTGAACGTAATTTCTAAGAATTTCCAGTCTGACCAGCCTGCACTCTGCACAACACTGCAGAAGCACATCCTAGGGCGTTCTCTTACAGTACAGACCTAGCCCACAGCTTGTTGAGCAGAAAAGCTACTCTAAATAGCAGTAACCTGCCACAGTCGAGGGATCCTTCAAAAACAGATGCTACACTTACAAACCCACTACAGGGACTGACAGAGGCACAGAGTCATCAAGACAGATTATTAATTGAAGCCCCAATTAGTTTTATATAGCTGTAATTCAAACACGTTCAGTAAGTGGGAGCAAGTATCAATGCTGAAGAGTTATTGACATTGTTTTCAATAGTGTGGGGAAAAAAAAAGATTATTTAGCTTGGTAGCCCAACAGGTGTACAAGCAATCTCATTTTATTCAGAGCACAACAACATAAACTTGCTGTCAAATACTTGACTGAATTTGCCATTACAAAACACATCAACAGTAAAACTTAAAAATGAATCTCAATATTGTTCAAACCTAATATACTCACCTTTCCTTAAGTTTCCATCCAAAAGTTGCTTATGACGGAAAATAAGTGTGTAGAACACTGCCTGACACGTAGAATAAAATGGCCCGTGGAGAGCTACATCACAGTAAGCGTTAGCCCCTGTATCCTGATTATCAATGTACTTGTGCAACCAGTTCACCAGGAGATCCAGGCATGCTTTTACTGTACTGTAATGGAGGGGGAAAAAAAAGGTGTAAAAATAGCACGTGAAATGGTGTAGAAACGATGTTAAACAAGTATTCAAGGATCTCGGTGGTTATAAAAACATCAGTAAGAAAATCTCATTGTAAAAAAAGGAGATTCTGTTATGAGCTTTCTCCTTTATCTCTGCATAAAAGGAATCAATGTATCAGCGCTGAAAACCCCAATCAGTAAAAGCACAAGATGCCAGAAGAGATGAATCCATGAACGTATGCTGCATGTGAAACACACAGTAAACAATTAGAATCCTGGGCTACAGGTAGTATGGAGAGAGATACCTCCCATGTCCAACAAGTAATTCCAGTATCAAATTACGTTCAATATTAAAGTCACCAAGCCCACTCTGAACAGCATAAAAATACACAATGTACACATACAAAAGAAGACATTTTCACCCATCTGCTGAGGTATTTTAATCCATCTGTATCAAAACACTGGAACACTTGACTTCTCTGTCTCACAGTCTACATAAAATGCCTAACATGGGGCATTAAAAGTATCTGCTTCTGAACATCAGATATACTGGGCAACCATAACTTTGCCTGAAGCCAACATAACCTACCCATGCTCAGCACTTCTTGGTAAGTGAAGCCTTAAACAGCAAGTCATGAATCCCAGCAACCATTAGTCTGCATCCTGCAAATGCAAAACTTTCCTGGAAACCTCAAGACAATACTGAAACAGTATTGTAGAAAGGACAAACAAGACTATTGATTTAGGCTTACTGGCAAAGCAGTGGGAACAGAAGACCAACACTGCGTGTACATACTGTGAATTCTGTACTTAAGCTCAGCCATCATCATAAATTATTCGGTTCTGCTCATATATCAAAACAACTTACACAACTGGAATAAATTTAGCTCTTGCCAAGAAGCTGCCAATATAACTCCCAGCAGTCTGCCTGATCACTGAAGGATTGTTTGGATCATGCAGTTTTTTCCAAAGATGGTCTAAAAATGCCTCAGCCAAGCCCTGAAAACAAGACACACAGAAATCATGAGTTGTTATGCTGATGACACTAAGTAATAGATTCCTAATACTCAATTCCCATAATTTCCATAACCAAACCACTAAAAGTCTACGTGCAACCGTAGTAAATAACTATTCCTACGCATGGTGGAACAGCACTTTTCTGTGTCTTTTTCTCGACTTAGCTGTAAAAAGTAAATGGAACCAGAAGTCTAGGAAAAAGTCGAGGAACAGACAGATACACGAGAAGTGTTTTGTTTTTGCAAGAGCGGTAAGAAGGTAAACACGAAGTGATCGTTCACCATCTCTTGTAGCAGAAGTAGTCAGGGACATCCAATGAAAATAGCAGGAAGACCAATTTAGAGAAACGAAAGTGATTCTTCACCTTAAATGGTGACATTGTGGAACCTTTTGCCACAGAAGTTCATTATGTCAAAAATTCACATCAGTACAAAAAAAAACCATCATGAGATATTTTTTCCTTGAATTTGTCCATCATGGGCTGTTACCACAAAAGAACATCACTTTGGCACAGGAAGTTACCGGACTGCTGCTGGAGGCTGAGGGTATTCTAGCAAAGCATCACAACATATTTGTCCCATTCTGATATTCTTTCCAACACGTCCACTATTCACCACTGTCAGGGCGTTAGCTTAACTGGATCTTTAGCTACTTTTATGCAAAAAGTATGCATGTTCTTATTTTTATATGGTAAGAGAAAGAACCAGAGTTTGTTGAGAGAGATGGGAAAATGAGGAGGGGAACAAACAGCAGCCACGATTTCCAAACTGAAGAGCTAACACAGACAGTATCTTTAAGATAGATTGGGGATGCTGAAGAAACTTCCAGAGCACTGTGTCCTGGGTTCAAAAGTCCAACTGATTCCGTTAACCAAGTTCCTTCACACTAGCTTAGATTCCATCTGTTTGCAGTTTATGAACGACATGGGAAGAACAACCACATAAACAAAAACTTGAAAAAAGGAATAACAGAGAATGAGAAGAAAGCAAAGATACTAATGAATCCTGACGTACTATCTTCAGACTAGAATTACAGCAGGAAACAACTATTTTTTTGTAAAAAAAGCCAAAACAAGGATGCAGAAGTGACAGAAGACACTGCATTTTAAAAACGGCTTCTACTCACCAATTTAAAGCTACAGATGTAAAACATGAAATATTGTACATGACATGAAGCATGAGTTGGTAAAATGAGCTTGTCGAAAACAGAAACGAGATCCCGATACAAATCCTTCGTGTTGCTGATATCAAGCTTGCCTACACAACAGAAAAACAGAACCAAATGAGCCATTTCAGGGTTTTTTTTCCTGCCCTTATGCTGCAAAAGTGGTATTTATATCTTTCTAAATCAGTAAGAAACGTGTAAAGAAACAGTGTCAGGCTGACTTCTAGGCTTATCTGACGTCTAAAAAATACTTACAAGACCTCCCAGGACTTCAGTTCTACTGCTTTTTACTGTGCTGTGTATGAAGAATACCTCTGTGTGTCCACACACACATATAAAACCAGCAGACATGCAAACTTTGCAGTAATTTGCTAATTCAGAAGAGCCAGAAGAAAATATTGCGAAATACATTATCTGACTTGTGTGAAATGGTTTCTAAATATTCTGTTCTAAATCTAAAAATCTAAGAAATTCAAACCCTTAATAAATGCCAATGTAAGGACATTTATTTCAGGTTTTTTCCTACTAACACAAAGCTTTGCTTTAGCAATTCCAATTGAGTGACGTGGCTGGCTGTTTTAACCTACTTCCAGTCCCCGTGACATTGAAAGCATCCATAATTCTAATACTCAAAGCAAAACAGCAGAGCAAATGATATAACACTGTGGTTAATCAGAAAGTACTTCTAATCCCCTAAGTTTTGTAGCACAATGAAAAAACTCTGTTTACCCTTATACCCTGTAACACCACAGTTTGGATACAGTCTCATATTTACATAATCAGAACGTCTCCCACTGAAGACTAAACCTTTGAAGTCCTAAGCGTACCTTGGCATCCATCCTCTGCCAAAAACTCTGGGCAGAGGCAGGAACGCGGACTACAGCCTGCTGATGGCAGAACTCTGCCGCTACAGCACGAGCAGCAGAAAGCTAGAACTCCTCTGACGTTTTTCTTCATGCTAACAAAACAACAAATTTGGTTATAGTTCAAGTGTTCTCACCATCCACGTGGCAAACGTCTTTAATATAGGAAAACAGGATGGTCATCAAAATATCCAGGCGCTCTGCAAGCGGATGGGCCATTCTCTCACTGCTGGAAGAGACAACTTTGTTTCCTTTTCTTTCTTCATCTTCCTCCTGGTAGATAAAACGGCAGTCATGCAGCTTTTATATACACAACATCATAAAGGCAGCAATTTCAGGAAAAGCGAAACTAAACTTCTCTTTCAGTTTTGTCTTTTTTTAAAAAAAAGCAGTATCTAAATACAGAGCTTAGCATAAGCAAATTTTTGTAAACTAAGGCAACTACCATGAATTCTTTAATTAGCTCTACGTATAGCTGCTTGTGTATTTACATATTGAAACTGATTCACTGCATGCTAGCTGAGTATTTAAATTAATGAAGTCAACACCCGGAGAAGACAATAATCCTTTGTCAGCTGTTCGGGTTTCAAGAGCTGCATACAGCATGGTAACAACAAAGCAATAATGTATTTCTACACTGTCTTAGTTCACAGTCCCCTCAAAAGTGAAAAAAACTTTACTAAAAACCCTCTTAGTGGAACAAGATAGCAAACCATGTCAAAAAGTCCCTCCTCTGTAGATTTTTCCTCACTGTCAGAGTTATTAGCAGTTTCTTCAGCATCTTCAATATCTTGCTGTGGAGTACTAACCTACAGTCGCAAACAAGAGAATAATTTTTATCAGACCATGATAATAATATGAAACTTATTTTTATTATTTATATAAGAAATGACAACATGATTAATTTTGAGACTAGATTTTGTCCTTGACTAACTAAGTGTTTTAAAAGGGAATGATATGTATGTAACACATAAACATACACTCCAAACTGCCTGAAACTTTACCTCCAGAATATAAGCTTTCCCCAGACTGTTACATGCTGAGGTTCTCCAAAATAAAAAGCCTGAATCATTTACAATGTCACCCCTCCTGTCTAAGACTGTAAATGCTTTTACTTCCAAGTGATGATAAAACAGACCAACCACACAAAGAGAAGCACATTCTCTGCACGTTAGCACTGATCACCATGAAACAGTTATTTTGACTCTGACATAGAGATTCCATGCAGGGTGTAACAGTACAAATCATACAGTTGCCCTCAGGTGTGGAAACATCTTAAGACTGGGAATGGAATGTAAATTTAGTTGGTTTCATACTCATGATCATGAGCACTACTGCAACATACTTTTTGTTGAACTTAACACTGAAGTATATTTAATTTCCTACTCTGTATTTTAACACGAAGCTTCCTTAAAAGATGATACAGAACAAACTTACATCCAACTTTAACAGCTTTTCAACAATAAGCTCCAGAATTTGAAGCCTCAGAGTTGGAAGGTACATCGTAACTCGTAGCAGGTTATGAACATAACATTCCTGTAACACAAAATTAATTGACATCTATAATAATGTCAACAGAAAGGCTAATTTCTGCCAAAGATTTTTAGAAAACGAGAGCCAGAAATAGGTTTAAACAGACTGTATTCAATCTAGAAAAAGTTAATGTATAAACCAAACATCAAATTTCAATTGTTTAGCTCTGTTATTATTAACTTCTTAATCTACTATTTCCATGCAAATTTCTCAATCTCTAGACAGAATGAGTATAAATATTCTATAAAAGTTATTAATTTCCGTAGTTTATGCCTAAACTTTCTCTAGGAAAATTAAAACAAGCAGCTCATTTCTCACTACATCTAGAACTAGCTCTAGTAGAAGTGAGACTGAACACATCTTTATTTCAAGCTATTACAATATACCAACAATTCTAAATTCCACAGGTAAGTCTCCTCAGAGCTGTTCTGACTGTAATTCGAACAGGTTAACAGACAAGTTCTGTGAGTGTGTATGTGCCCACCCATGTACACACACATATATACAAAAGATAATGTTGCAATTTTCATACAGAAAAACTGTCGAGTCAATAGATAAAATCAGGTGAAGTGCCACCTTTAAGTACACCATAGTCTCTTTGTGAATATGCATTATAACACAACCTTTAATTACATGAGCACATATGATTTTTCCACAGGCCATCGGGCTCGCTCAGTACATCAAATGGATAGAGCTAGTTTAATGAGAATGTATAAATTGGAAGTATTTAATAACAATGCATGGACCATATTTTTATTGCACTTCATTCGAACCTTGCCCTGAAAACAGTTAGGAATTTCTTCAACAACTTGCTCCTCATTGAGCTGCTAAATAAATAAATAAAAATTCTTCTCCTAACAGCATGTAAGAGCTATTATCCCCCTCATTTTACACATAGGGAACTGATGCACAGTGTTATTTGGCTTAAAAAAATACTACTAATAAAATTAGCGAGGTATACAAAGAACTCTGGGGTTTTTTCAGCACTTGCTAAGTTCGAAACACAGCCCCAAACGAACCTGGCTGGTGGAGCAGGGCTCTGCCTTTCTGTAAAACAAAGTGCCGACATATCAAATTGGAACAAGTAAATATAAGGATCACACAAAGCTGTACCCTGTCAAAAGATTCCAGCTTGTTTTTCACCCCGCATGAGCACTATACCAAAGATATAAAAAAACAACTTAACACCCTACACTACCAACAACTTGGATTTCACCTATAACGTCCATTGCTTTCTGTCTGCTGATTAAATCCCCTGTTCTTCTGATAAATATTTTCCAGTTTTGACAACAAATGAGACAGGTATCCTACCGTCTCCTTACTCTACAACCCTGAGATTCATCGCCAAAGAGGTCCATCTTGTGCATTGATTAAGAGAGCAATCCTGTGGAAAAGATATGCAGTTATGTCATTAAAGACGAGCATAATGCTTATGCACAAGGAACTTCAGTATGCTTGGACAACCTTACACTAAACAGACACACCCATATACATATACATATATATATAAAAAAAAAAAAAGATCTTAAACAATACACTCAAAAATCTGCACTGAAAACCACCAAATCAGTTGTCATACTACAAAGTATATTTTTATATTAAAAAACTAGTGAACAAATAAACAAAAATATTCAGAGCCCTTACCAGAGTTCTTTCTGATTTATTAATGAAAGGAAAGTTTTCCACAAGTATCGGCATGAGAAATTGTGGTGTCCTACAATTTCGAAAAAAGGAAAAAAAAAACCAAAAAAAAGAAACCCAAGAGTTATAGGTTATTACCATGAGAGCAAACATTGAAACTCCAGCACTCTAAATAAGAGTTCCAGACTGGAATAAGCTTATTTCACAGTAACTTTATTTCAGGGTAAGTAATCGTATAAAATCTGTTTTTGCAAGGATCACCGAACAGGTAACAAGTGGCAAACTTTCACTGTGAACTTGTTAGAAGCCACTTCAAATACGGTGCTATAAATATGATTTCCCCTACTTCCTATTTCCCTTAGCAGGATTTTCAGCTGCTGATGCATATGAAAATCTCATAATGACTGGATACAACATTCCACCAGTTAGTGAATATTAGTTTCATTGCATGATTTTTCGTAAGTATTATACTTCCAATTAAGAGAGGAAAAAAAAACCTCATCAGTTCATAAACTTTAAATCTGCAAGGAAAGGGCATATAAATCCACAAGATTAAATACTTACGAAGGAACGTATCTTGCAACAGTTTGCAATGCTCTATGACATGTATCAAAGTTTTCAGAAAGGTCTAGAGAAAGAAAAAGGTACTCTTACACGTTTGGTTACAGAAAACTTAACCAGGAACCAGCAAGAACAGTTCGTATCAACTAAACGTTTTAAAGATTCCCAAGGAAATCCTATATGCCAGAATGTTTTGGGGGGGGGGCTTGTTTTGTTTTGTTTAACTGCCTTAGTACCAAAATAATCATGAAAAAGAATTCCAGATAAAATTAATGGCATCACAATTAATAAACTCTGAATGTGCTGCCAGCCCTAAGGCCAGGTATTGCTGTTATATGCTCTCACACCGAATGCTAAACTTGGAAATTCAAAATTTATCACGCAATACACAAATATTTAGAATATATGTTAAATCAAACTCTGTAACTAGATAAAATCTATTGAATGATAATGCCTCATTTTCACAAGAGTCAAACAAACAGCTAATTAAGCTTCTATAGCAGACTTTTTTTTATCCAAAAAAAACATTGTCACAAATGAACAGTAGAAGAGTAGTTGGGTCATCACAAGCAGATCTGAAATTTATTCCAGCATTCGAGATAAGAAAACAATAAATTCTTGAAAGAAATTTAGCTGTTTGTCTTATCAATAAACACACTAATTATGTGGGATTTTTGTTACCACAAGCAAGCAAAAAAAGACTCAAGAATCCCCCAAACTACCTAGTTTTACTGAGGTAAATAAAATGGAAAACAAACAACTAACTTTTCTTTGGCTTTGAAACAATCCAGGACTAGGAATGTTTTCCTACGGATTCAATCTTATTCCTACAGATACTGCATCCCCAGGAATATTTTGAAAGAAACAAGGAGCGGGTCACCACATCACTGATGTGAGTACAAGTCTTTGACTTTGAAATTCAAGGATATACTGTTTCTTAATGTTTTACATTACCTCAGCTAAATTAATTTTGTAAAAAAGGAGCAACATGTACTGTATGCTTCTTCAGTAAAGGTGTTACAGCAGCATATACAAGCCATGCTTCCTTTATACTCACTTTCATCATCATCATCAGAATCTGAAATATCCACATCATCCTCTCTGATGGTTATTCGAGCTAGCAAAAGGTAAGATATTATATCAAAATTGTATAAATCTTATAGGTAACAGTTTCAATGCCAAATTAAAAACACTAGACAACAGTCTTCATCAGGACTAAAGCATCAAAATTATCCAGAAGATTTTCTAAAATAAGCAGAAGCTCATCAAAACACTGTTTCATTCACAGAACCATAAGTTCTTGAGAACATCTGACATGATCCTCACTGCAGCTTTTGTTTTTTAGTAATAAGAACAGTACCGAATTCATCCCTTTGCAAGACATCTGCATAAATGGGGTCTGTATTAGCCACTAGAATACGTCTTCTAAAAATCTACGTACAGACAACTGTCTGTATCACAATTCAGCTGTTCAAGTTAAGAAAGTAATCAACAGGAAAAAAAATCTAACCCAATAACTAATTGTGTCATGCATTATATTTATAAAGAATTTATCTAGGAAAGACATTTTGATAAGCAAACAAAGAAGATTAAGAGAAAAGTAACTTACGGGGCACAAACTGTGACACAATCATCCGGAGGCACGGCCTAAGATGGACAGTTTGGGCTGACACTAGGTTGCCAAGAAAACCCAGATATTCTTCCACTACCTCTCGGCTTCTTCTCAACCATGGAAGCTTCTGAAAGGAAGCAAAGACCCAGATGTCAAAGAAAGACATTTTGAGCACTAAACTCTTTATCTTCCCACATAATAAACAGATACTTACCAGCAAAATGCTGACCAGTTGTTCAAGCTCTTTGGTCAAATATGCAACAGAGGCTCGAAATTCATGCAGCCAATTAATGATCTGGGCATCCTTAAAACAAGCAGAAAAAGTAAGTGACTATTCCAATAAACAGTATTTCCTATTACTAGAAAATAATGAAATCTTTAAAAGTCAAAAATTAAGACTGTAAACATAAATTATTTTCACATTAACATGCAAGGAATTTCTTTAAGTTTGTGTCCTCACCAATGAAAGTTCCTGAATGAAAGAATAAACGCATACCTACTCCTAGACCAACAGTCCTATCTTGAAGGCTTAATTTACAGACTGAGTGTCCTGGTTTTGTCTGAGACAGTTAGTTTTCTTTTAGTATCTAGCATAGCTCTGTACTTTGGATTTAGTACGGGATTTGGCATGAGAAGATGTTGATAACATACTGATGTTTATAGTTGTTGCTAAGACATCAAGGACTTTTTAAACTTTCCATGTTTTGACGGCATGCAGATGCACAACAGGCTGGGAGGGAGCGCAGCCGAAGCAAAGGACCCACAACTCCCAGCTTAGGATTTGAGCTTAGGTTTAGGATTGAGGGCCAAACTGGTCAATGGAATATTCCATATCATGCAACGTCATGCTCAGTATATGGATGAGGGCTGGACAGGAAGCTCTGTCTCTCTCTCTTCTGGGACTGCGGTTTCAGGATCTCTCTTCCTCAGGATCTCTAGCCAGGGACAGGACAGGTGTTGGTCAGTGGGTGGTCAGCAACTGCACTGTGCATCTCTTGTATATATGACTATAATTTTTTGAATTATTTTCAAATTATTTTTATTTCAATTATTACATTGTTCTTAACCCACGAGTCTCCCTCTCTTTTCCCCTTTGATTCTCTCCCCTATTCCCCAGGGACAGGAGAGAGTAAGCGAGCAGCTGCGTGGTGTTTAGTTGCCAGCCAGGTTAAACCACGACACTGAGCAAGGCATGCAAACCTCACTCACACAGAACATGTTTAAAAGAAATGGCATTCAATGTTAATTTTATTTTCTTCTTGCTCTAGTTTAAGCAGAAGAGACATTCAAGTCTTGAAACGAGAGATACTGAAACAGCAGCATATCAGCACAGAAAATATTACACTGATTTTGCCTGTACACTCCAAAAGGCCTGCTAAAAACAAAGTATTTCACAAAATGTCCTCTTTAAAGAGAGATCTTTAAGAAATACAAGTATTTGTGAAATACTTTAAAGAGAGATCTCTTTAAAGAGATCCTGCGCCTAAGAAATACACACCTACAAACAGACAATTGCTTTTTCTTCCATTTAGAGTTTTGATTCTGACAGTTTCCACAACGCAAAAAGCCATTAAACGCTGCTAAATGTTGCAAGCAAAGGATGTGGACGAGCACCAGGATGCCTCCTCTGATGACGACCCTCAGCCAGCCGAGCCTGAAGCCCTCAGACCCCCTCGCTCCCCAGCCCCTACCTTTATGTCCGGGTCTGACAGCTGGTGCTTTAACAACTCAAAATCCGCGGTCTCACCCTGGCAGCAGAAAGAAAAACAAGTAAATAACACTCAATACTTTATAGTCGTTTATTTCTATTATAATTACTTATTTTTATATTTATATTTATTGATTTATATCACCTTTTCGTACTTCAGCAGGATCTCGGCCAGCGCCCCCCCGAACCGCACCGTCTTCCTGGGCGGGGAGCTGATGAACTCGTCCCCCCCCAGCATGGCCACGGCCCCGCGCCTGGGGGGAGGCGAAGCCGCGTGAGCACCCGCGGGCCGCCCCCCGCCCGCGGCCCCACCGACCGGCGCGCCCCCTCCCCTCGGCGGACGGGCAGGAGCCGCCGACCCGCCCCGCCCGCTCGGCGGCCCCGCCGCTATCCCGCCTTGCCTTGCGGTGGCGGCAGCGCGCGCCCCGCTACCGGGGCAAGCGTCGCCGCGCGCCGCGCCCCTCACGCGCTGAGGGCCCGTGCCGCCACATGCCGCACCCGGGCGGAAAGAGCGATCGTCCCGCCGGAAACGGGGAGCGCTCCTCCCATCGCACCATAGAGAGGCGCGGCTGGAAGGGCCGCAGCTGCTCTGTCCCTGCCGTCGGTGGTGCGGGCGGACCGGGGCAGCCGGGCGGCGGAAGGAGACAGGCGCTTTCCTCGCCGGTACGCGGCGCGGCTGAAGCCGGGCAGGAGCAGCGGGAATTTCTACCGGCGCCACCGTTTGGGATTTGACATCGGCACGCGGGAATAACGATGGCGCTTGTGCAGTACCGGCACGGACACCCGCGCTTACGGGCGGCGAGTGCCGGGGCAGCGTCGGCACGCGCGTACACCGACCCCAGGGCTGGCGTTCTAACGGCCCAGGGGAGCAGAATGCGGGATTCAGCCACAACGCCACGCTGGAGGGACCGGGATTTAAGTTCGCTTACAAGGAAGCTCTCCCTGCCGGGGCCGCCCCGGGCCCCTCCGGGCACCGCGGCTTCAGGTTTCTCAAACTGGAAACTGCAGCGCTGAAACTTCCAGGGAAAACGAAACGAGCGAAACAACTTCCCCAAGATGAAGGAGGGCCGAGTATCTGCTCTAACCGAAGCGGAACTTGGCCGTGGGAAGCATCAGGCATTTGCCAGAGCGGGGGCACAGTGAGGGAGCCGCAGCGAGAGTTCTGGATCTTTTCATCCGCTCGGGGTAGGCTGGGTCTAGATGGAAGCACAACCCGGGTAGGGATGTCGTTCTTGAAATAAATAAAACGTGTCACGGACTCTCCTGTCTCTGAACTAGGAACTGCTTTTCCTCTTAAAAAATTGCGTGTATACACACACACACACACATAACTACTACTGTTGAAAAAATCATCACCTGCATTTATTTCAAAGGCCATGTTGGTCTTTGTTTTGTTGGGTTTTTTTATACACACCACTTGTCTAATATATTAAATGATGTAGCATCTTGGAGATCACACAATTCAAAAGGAATGAAGCATTAAATATGTAAAAGCCTTCAACAACTTTTAGAGCAACCAGATTGGCATTTGGAATTTAGAGCAACCAGAATGGAAACAAGCATTCTCTGTGTAGTTCAGTAATGTCCGATCTGCTCAAAGCATCTTGTTTGGGTTTTTATCCATCCAGTTGAATATGAAACGTTTACTTCTCCAACACACATAAACTAGTTACAGGGACATATGACATTATTTGACTTTAGCCATCTTAAGCACCTGGACAGATTTGTTTATTCTCTACACAAGCTGCTACTGCAATAATCACCTCCCAGAAGTCACATTGCACAGATTTCTGTAGAATTTACTAATAATTTAATTTCTGCCTGGAGAAGATGTTCCCATTTAAGGAAAGTAAACTATCTATACCACATTAAAACCTTCTTCAGATACAGTCAACATCTAAATTAGAGTCTAACAATTTAATCCTTCTACACAGTTACAAGTTAGGAGTTTGCCTTTTTTCCTTCAGTGGAATATAGGATGCTGGTTTGAGCTGGTTTTAAAGGCTTAACCAGCTACCAAAAACTCCGTATAGTCACACTCCTGTAACTAGAGTTTGGTTCCTTGTGATTTTGGCTACGTTTTTAAAGAGTGCATAAGACTGTCCTTTAATTCTAAAGGAATTCTAGCTTTAGATGTAAAACTCTGTGTTCACACAATGGCAAGCAGTCCTCAACATGTACAAGTGCTTCCTTCCAATCAACAATATAGAGGTTTTTTGAATGGACTTTGTGCTGCATTGAGCTACAACTGATAAGGATGCTAGGAGACTGAAATAATTTGTTAATGTTTAACTGCTAATAATTCAGTTGCCAGTTTTTACTTAGTATTAGCCTTCTTTCTTTAGAAGGTAAATAGACTGCATGAAATGGTAACTGTTTACATTTTCAAAAAGAAAGGATCATCGCTTACAAAACTTACCATTGCTCCACAGCAAGTACTTACCTCATTGTTTACACACACCATACTAGTAACATTCTTGGACTTCTCCATGATTAACATCCTCCTTTACTGATGTGCCAGCTCCTATGGTTAATTTTTAAAGCATCCATACTGTCCGTAATCGTAAACATTTGAATCCCATGCAATTTTTGAGTGAAGTTGCAACAGCCAAAGGCATTCCAGCTACCATCTTACGCAACAATCATTAAGTATTGGTATTGGATTTAAGATTAATTACATTGTAATCTACAGTGAATGCAAAGCCCTGCTCCATTCACTCCGGTAATTATGATTGCAACACTAGATCAGGAAAAAAAAAAAAATCACCTGACTAAGTATGTGAAGGGCTGCACACAAAAGTTTCGGTTTGATTTGTAGCTACTACTAATCATTCCACTTATTAAACATAACATTGCATAATTCAGTTTACAAGTGAAACCATAGGCAATCATAAAAAGCAGCTATCTCTGTTCAGAACAATGACATGAAAAAAATCTTGAGTGACACTGAAACAGCAATCTGTGGGTTTTAAGGGAGGAGTTAGTTTGGCTTTTTTTTTTTTCCTCTTAAAATCGGACCATTGTAACAGCACAGTGGTGTCACACTGCAGCTCTTCTAACAGGAAAAACCAATTGTAAAAAAAAAACCCAACTCCTAAAAACTGCAGTTAGTAAAGAAGAAATCACATTACAAACCCTCAAGTTTAGCGTTCATCTTATCTCGTTTAAAAACTGAGAGCATTTGGAAAACATTTAAGAATCAGAATATGCATAGAAGAGTAAGAAGTTACTTCAACTATTTACAAGAGAACATTGAAAGACGTTTCAGGGTTCACAAGGAAGTACAGCCACAGTATTCTTAGTAAACAATTTCCTTAAATCCACCTCTAGTATTCAAGAAGGTGTGGCATAAAAATGATTGTACATTAAAATTTTAAGGCCTACCCATATTTGCTGATGGTAGGCTCAAACTCAGTGTTAGTTTAAAAACAGAGGAACTCATGAAGAATTTCTCCACACGAGAATTTTAGGTATCATTAACTTTAATATAAATCTTTTCCCAGGTGCTACTTCTCAGTTACATCTAAATGTGAATTTGTTAATATTTTATAAAGCATCAGAGTATTTGTTAATCAACATGGTGGTGTCCCCTCTCCCAACTGCTTCAGCGTTAGGAAAATAATTCCCACTATCACCAAAGTAAAAATGCCTCCTCTTAGAATCATCATATTACATCATTTGGAACTATGAAGAATGTACTGGTGTGCCAACATTACGATTTTTACTTGTCTACTTATAAAATCTCAAATTCCAAGTTATTCCAAAATAATGTTGAAACTTTACAAGAATCACTATAAATTGTATATTTACACTATAAACAACTTCTACTACATTTGCAACTTTGCATCAATAGTTTAACACAGATATTTTAAAGGCACCCTTACAAACAAAAGTATTGCACTGGCATAATAAAAATTCACAGTAAGTTTAACTTCCAGGCCTTGGTAAAACAGTGCAAGAGCTTTTCGTCGTGCAAGAGCTTTTTATCCAAACATTCCCAGGTTATTAAAAATAATAATAATTAAAAAAAATCTATATTACACACTGTAATGATTCTTCTGTGAATCAGGTTTGTTTCTTTTTTAGTTCTCATTTCTTAAGAGATCTAATTTATGTTTTGAAATGGTGGGAAAAAACCCACAAAAAACTATTCAGTCCAACATTGAAATAGGTGCGTTTGGCAGAGATATGGCTCTATGTGTCCATTTTATACAGAGTCCACAATCGTTGTAGAGATTATTCCATAATAAGAGATCCTATTGCATTGAGTAGGGAATTCTCTTTCCATAATTTGCAGCACTTCCCCCACTTTTAGAGGCAGTAACTTCAATAGTCGTGTCTTCAACAGATCCTGAAGATAATATATTAAGAAAAGGTTACTCCAAAACGCCTTAGAACAAAATAGTCATATAAAACTCTCAACTTTTATTTGAAGTCAGTCTTAAAAGTATTTTTCTTCGTGTTTAACAGTTAACTGGGACCCAAATGAAGAACCCATCAAGTCAACAACCCATCTCCAATGGTGACAAGTGTAGATGTCTCAGTAAATGCACAAGAATACAGCATGCAAGTGATACCTCCTCAATATCTCAACTGTCACTTACTGCCCCAGTCTTTCTGAAGCATATATAGTATCTTTGCATCTCTTCCGTCGTTTTCCTCTGGCTTTTTGAATCAGTTAATTATTATCTGTCACACTGTCCCATGTCAAATAATCCCACACTTCAGTTACAAAGCACATGACAACTTGTTGGTTCCTTTTGTCTTGGGAAAGGCATTCCCTATATACCTTTTTCATACCACTTATGACTGTGTAGAGCTCAAGAATATTTTATAATCTGCATCTCTTTTCAGGCTCAAGGATCCTAATCTACTTGTTACTCTTTTAATAGAATTCATTCCATATCTTGAGAATTCTCAGCCTTCTCATTCACTTCTACTGTGTAATTTTTAAGACAGAAAATTGGAAGAGCATGCAGTATTCCATTAACGACTTTGAAAAATTATTAATGGCAAAATCCAGAAAATTATCAAAATGACAAAAATGCATAGTTTCTGTAATGAACAAACTTCCTTATTAAGGCAACAGTTAATTTTCCAAACACTTGCTCTTTTTTTTGTTTTGTGTTTGTTTTTAATGTTAGGCAAAATCTTAAGTTAATTGCTCAGGAAGGTTTTCTAATGGCCATTACAGTGTGGGTTTTGTTTGGTGGGGTTTTTTTTTGTGGTGGTGGTGGTTTTGGGGTTTATGTGGTTTGTTGTGGGTTTTTTTTTTGTGGTGGTGTTTTTTCCTGTCCTCTCTCTTGACAATATCTGCCCAAACATGTTTAACTTGTTTGGTTAAGTTCATAAATATCTCCAGATGGTGACAGGATTTGGTCTATCAGTAAGGGGTGATCTGATTCAGACAGTTGTTTATGAGAAGATACAACGTGCTTCAGACAAACTTACTTCCAAAGGGAACCCTGAATTATCTTTGGAAGTGCAACCATTTGTTGTCCTTTATTCTACCTCGAAAGTTAAAATCATAGACTTTATGTTACAATGTGTTTTGGTTCCTTCTAAATTAGAATTACTAATGCAATCCATACCAAAGTTTGTTTACTGTGTAGCATTAGAAGCTCCTGTTTAATTGGGAGAACTTGCAATAAAGCACACTATTTATCTGCCTCTATAGGAAATAATAAACCATAGATGATTTCTAATTAAAATCAGTAACAAGACTTGAAATGTTTAAAAATAATGGATAACTTTCACTATTAGAAGTTTGTTACAACAAAATACACATCTATGTATGCATACTGGAAGTAGGATCAGCTACAGAGATAGCATACTATCTACTGAACTCAGTACCTGGAACTGCCATAATCTTTAGATTAAAAAGGTTAGACAGTCATCTACAAATGTAATTTCTTCCCTGCAAATATAGATCTCTGTCAATTCTAAAGCCACTTCAGAAAAAAAAAAACACCTACAAGAATGACTCATTTTCAACAGCTTGTTTTCTAATTTCAGATATAGTTAATAATAAATTAAATAGCAGTGACAGATCTTTTAAAATTGTATTGCTGCTGTTCTTTTTCTCCTCCTACAAGCTTTCTATTAAGCAATAGTTATCTATATTCTATCTCCCTACTGTTGGAACTTCCTCTCAAGAAAATTCTGTGGTTCTCATGACAGAAGACAATTTCCATACAAATTTTCTGTAAGCCAAGAGTAGATTTAGTTTCAAGGAGCAGCAGTAAAAGCTGACCTTGTACACAGGGAATCAGAACTGCAAGATGTTCAGAATCCTTGAATAGTCAGACACTTATTGCAAAATTGTTTTTACAGTTCCTTCAGAAGAGTATTTTACATAGTGAAGTGGAAGCCTGACTTTTTTTTTTTTTTTTTCCATTTTCAAGGCATTAAGGCTGCTTTTCTTCCTAAATAAACACGCCATATTAATGAACACACTAGGGATATTTTGAAAGACTTGATGATCTTCAGTGATGTTTCGAAGTTGGACCTAGACACTTTCTTTGCACACTAGATAGTAGCACATCTTTTTCAGATGACTGAGGTTCAAGACAAGTAGTTTAACTATTGATTACGAGTTTCAAACTAGAAGCTACAACTCTGCCCCTAAGTTAAATACAAGTCAGCGTTTCACTTTGTTGTTGTTCTCCAAGAAAGAAGCATTTCACGGTGCTAAAGGAAGGTGCTTCCCCTCTCAAGACCTCACGTGGGTAGTGGTTAATGGTCATTTCATTACCCCACACTTACTTCTGGCAGCATTTAGAGCTACTGTCAGGACCAGTTCAGCATCAGCTCAGAACCGCATGGCTCCTACGCTTGCAATCCGACAGACCTTGCAGCAAGCTCTCTCGTGCCACCTCCATCACGCTCACCTATGCTTTACTCCAGCTGGCATTTCCATTCTTAGACGACTACAGGAAGTATCCTCCCTGCCTGTTCAAGTTTGGGCCATTTCTCACTCAATTTCTATCATCACCTGAATCGAGAGAGATTCTGCACACCTTTTTTTGTTTTTTAAAGCATCAGCTGTGAGCAAGTGGTTTAACATAACAAGTTTTTAATTGAGTCCCAGGTAAGAGAGTTTTCTCAAGTTCTAGACAAACGGAAGGTTTCCCCCCCAGCTCCCAGCTTCCCTTCCACCGACCCCCTTCGCTGGAGGCCCGTCCCAGCACGGCGGCGCGCCCCGGGACTGGCCTCCCGGCGGCCCGGGCGGCGCCCTGCCCCGTTCTCACCTGCCGGAGCCGGCGGGGCGGCCCCGCGGGCCCTCGGCGCGCTGCAGCTCCAGGTCGGCGGCAGCGGCGCGGGAGCGCGGCGCGGGAGCGAAGGCGCTGGAGAGGCGGCGGCTGAGGCCGCGCACCAGCCCCCGCAGCAGGCTGTCCCCGCGGCCCTTGGGCGGCGCCAGCCCCACGTCGTCGCGCAGCTCCTCGGGCGGCACCTCCAGGTTGCCCGCGTACCAGAACACCCACCAGATGAGGCTGAGGAAGATGCCGATGCCGCCCGCGTAGATGAGCAGGTCGGAGAAGAAGACGTCGGCGAACACGCCGGCCAGCAGCACCGCTAGCCCCAGCGCGTCGAAGGCCAGCGCCAGCCAGAAGGCGGCCACGCAGCGGCCCAGCCCGCCGGGGGCCGCCATGGCGGGGAGCGGCGGGGGCAGCGGCGCCTCCGGCCGCCCGCACCTGGGAGCGGGGCGGGGCGCTCGCCTGTAGGCGCCCGGGCCACGCCCCTCCGCTCGCACCTGCGCGCGGGGCCACGCCCCCGCGGCCGCTGAGGGGGAAGGCGGGAAGGCGGGAAGGCCACCGCCCTCAGGGGCGGCCGTACGGAGCCCGTCGCCACCGGGGCGGCGCGGGCGCTCCTCCCTCTCCTGAGGCGCTCCTGCCTTTGCGGACACCCCGTTCTCCGCGGCCCCGTTCCTGCCGTTGGCCTCTCCCCGCCAGCCGCGTTGGGCGCCCCCGGCAGAGCCCTTCCTCCTGCCCCTGCCTCGCCGAGGCGGCTGGCGCGGCTGGCTCTTCTTCCCGGCCTTGCTCCGCTTTGTAAGAGAATAGCAGGAGGGGGCGTTGGAGCTTGGCGTGTAGTGACTGTCAACGCTTTGGAGTCAAAGCTTCCCTTGCGAGTAGCGTTGCTGCCATTCCGTTGTGCAGGTGAGCATGAGACAGACGCTGCCGGACACATCTAACTGCTTCCAGCGAGGCAGTATCACCTCGTGCGGAGGGTGAGGTCTTTGCCTTGGTTTGCCGAGGCTGAGGCACCCTGGAGAGGAGGCCCTTGTAAAAAGGTGGCCTTGAGATGAATGTACATGTTGTAGACCTCCGCACTTGCACGAGGAGGCAGCTATCAGTAGGCAGCAGAGATCTGCAGACAGTTACAATGTGCAAAGTCGTATTGACTGACGTGCTTGAGGAGATTGGCTTAAAAAGAGTAGCTAGAATACAACTGCAGGTTAACAAGCAGGAAAATAGTTGTTTCACTAGTTGTGTGAGTGAGCAAGATGAAAGATCCAGCAGGTTGTGTAAGAGGCAAGATACATGTTTCAGTTCGCTTTTGTGTCAGTTAATGACCTGGTAAATATCTCTTAACACTCCCAAGTCCTCAAGCACAAGAAGTGTGTTCATCTGTAGGCTCTCTTGCGCATGCTCCCATGAGGCCCTTACATCTAACAGTTTGTCTAACGATGGGTAAGCCACTCTCTTCCAGTAACTGGAAATACCAAGACAATGGAAAGTCTGACAGGCCAAAGAGTACGTGCAGCTTCCACGTACTTGTGGAAATACAGTGTGCCAGAAATGATGCCACTGAGGAAGACTGTTCCTCCAATGACAATAAGTGCTATTGGTTTACTATGAGAAGACTACAGACTCTCAATTCTTATCGTAGCACTTGGTTCTCTTATCACTTATTGCTCCTGCTTAACACTGAGAACGAAGACTAGGTAAAGCCACTTCTTCGTTAGTGACTGCCTGTGTTACTGACATTCTTCCATAAAAGATGTCCTTAGGAAATGACAAGCTCAAATCGTCTTAAAAATTTAAAATTTTTTTAAGTACTTCAACAATAAAGTATCTTTCGCTTTGAGACCTGATACCACTTCTATCTTGAGAATAATTATGTTTCCAAAAAGCCTATAGTGCTATTCTTCCTGAAAATTTTCAACTATCTTTTGGATTTTAAAGTTTAAACTTAGCTTCAATAAAGTACCTGTGGTTCTACTTTTGCCTCACATTGTGGTGTTAATTAACCTTGTAACTTTTGTCCCTCTCAAAAGCTTAAGAAAAAGAAGATAATGTAACAGTTATCCAAGACTGAGTGAAGTTCATATACCTGCTTAGTTGGAGGGGGGTTATTCCATTAGAATCAGAAGAGCTCTTAGGAAGTCGAGGTAATTTTAGAATTACATATTTATCCTGACAGCAGTAGGAATTCTAGTAATCGTATACAACCCTAAAAGAAATAATCATGACCATTTTTCTTATTCTGAAGACTGATAAAGTGAGAAGGCAGATCTAATTACAGTAGAATAATAAATGCTGAGGGAATTCTAAACAGAAAGTGGTATTAATAATCTTAACTGAGATTCTTTGGAAAAAGAGTTATTAAAGTCGTAGTTCTAGCCCTGTGGCATACTTATTGTGTGCACCAAACTTACCTCCTCCTAGGGCCCAAGATGTAATTAACTCCTGCAGAATGAGTTTGTGAACAAGTTTCTATTATCTTCTCTGTACCTCTCCTGCCAAGATTTTGGTTTGATAGTAATCAGATATTTCTTTTGTTATTCCTTTGTTATTAGCTGTTATTCTTCCCAGTAACTCTGAATTTAAGGGCTAATCTGAAAGCTAAGCTGTTATCGCCCTCATCCTTCCAAACATGCATACAAATACAGAGGTTTCTGTAAGCATGACAGAAGGCTTACACACCAGCTACAGGCATAAACTAGTCTATGTTTTTCCTACACTGATGGTATTTTTCTTCTGTATTTATCTGTCCATGGAAATTAATTTTTCAGCAAGAGCTCAGTATTGTCCAAAACATGACCCTGTTGAAGTAACTAACACACTGAATATATCTTAATTTGATTCTTTTTTTTTTTTTTAAAAAAAAAAAGGCACCTAGCTATATAAATCAGAGTAGAAGTTAATATAGTTCCTAAGTTTTTGCTTCCTTGCAAGAGGAATAGTTCAGCAGACTTTTTTCTGGGGGGAAAAGAAATGCACTTTGGCTTCAGTAGAGTAATAAATTGCAAGGTAGCTGCACTAAGTTGTTTCACTGTAGTTTTAGTTTCTCATACTTACTGCAGTCTTTTGAAAGACTTGCTTCCTGACTCCAGTTTATCTGTGAGGAACAGGAGTTAGTGCCCACTTTAATACAAATATGGAGAACAAATGAGTAGTAGAGAATTAATTCTAGTCAGAGCAACCACACTGTGCTACTGGAAAAAAATATTTTTGTAGTATCTTTATTAAAAGTTTCAAATAAAAGCAGAAAGTCCTTGCAGCAGCTCATCCTTAATCTAATTAGGAGTTGAGATTTGAAGCAAATTTTAATAATAAAACAGAATACGTTTTTTTAAAATGAGAATGCTCATATTTTGAAAGTTATTGACTTTCTCTTCTCTTTTAACCTACTGACAACTCTGCTTTCAGAACTTCTAAAGAAAGCTTAAGCTCACATGAATGATACAAAAAAAAATTTGGCTATTACTGAGTCTCTACAAAGTGCTTAATACAAGGATACCTGAGCCATGTAAAGAAAGCACTGTTTCTATTTCATAGATTCATAGATTTCTAGGTTGGAAAAGACCTTAGAGATCATCCAGTCCAACCATTTCTTGAAGTGCTTCAAGAGCTTAGATTTGTCTTGGCAATTCCGTATTTTAAACTATTATTATTCTACACTCTTAATAGAGAAAAAGTTAACAGACAGATTTTTCTATTAAAAAACCCCAGAACCTTGGCTGAGGACAAACAGTACTATCGAAAGTGTTGCACAAGAGTTTAACCATAGTCCTCTTTTTAAAATCAGACTTTTAGGGGTCCTGACAGCTTTATTGTAAGACTGGTAATTTTACTGATAATTTCACTAGCCATACCTTTTATGGTTCACTCCTCCTTTCTTTCTACCTTCAATTTTTATAGAAAATAAAGATTGTAAGTTCAAAGATATAGTACCTTAAATAATTATTCAGATGTCTATTAAACCTCTCACCTTCTATTTCTAATACCAGTCAGAACAAATATTACAGGAATAAAAATGGTTGGTCTACAAGAATTTATATATAAACGTACCAGATTTGATTTAGTCTCTTGATGGTCTTTTCCAGAAACGTCCTTACAAAGGCTCAGGTGTGACTATGGCACACTAGCTGTTCACGTAAGACTGAACTTAATGCTCACCAATATGCCTGGCAGAGCTAAACCAGCTCTGCCCTTGGGGAAGTGTTTTCCATTTTATCTGCTTCTGCCAGCATAGAAAATTCAGTTGATTTTGTGACATGAGCATTTATAGTAAGGACATGAAGGTGGCTTGGTCTTTACAGCTTGCTAGTTGAAATAAGTTAATTAAAAACAATTGTGTTTTACACCTGATTTGATTCTGTAATGCATCAGCGACAGGCACAGTTTCAACTTACTTGGAATGAATGTTAGTTTTTCCTATTTCCTTCTTTCTTGATTAGCAAAGTGACGCATTTTCCCAGGTCTCTTAAACAAGCAAGAAAAACATTACTAAGAAATAGTTTCCTGAAGAAACGTAACAAATTCAACGCCATCATTCAACACTGATCTTAAATGCGTAGTGTCTTTTGAGAAGTTGAGAAATGTAATTCCCTGTAACAACAGTAGCTTACTGCTTCTGAGCAAGGGTGACTATGCAAACGTCTGCAAGTGAAGATTTGCAATAGCTTTGTCAAGTTATTACCCACTGATTTTCTGATTTCTAAATATTAGCTTTTTTAATAAAAGACTACATTTCTCATAGGAAGAATAAAAATTACATCAGTAGTGTTACATCTTATTTAACTATCAGAATTCTGGATACTCTGCAACACAAAAGAAACAAATTTCACCATATAGAATATGTGTTTTATACATATACTTTTTCCCCAGTGGGTTAGTTTGCAGCTGTTATCAGATGCTTTGCATGTCTTACCTAGCTGTGTGAATTCCAGTGCTGCTATCAAAGAAAAGGCAAGACTACTGCAGTCCCAACAGATTGGCTCAAGATGCTGCAGAATTTCAAGGCAGTACTTGTTAATATTTTCAATATGAAGGATGTGTTTTTCCAGCACCTACAAGCTAGTATGGTTCACTATCAATTACTCATACAGAAGTTATGATCTTAATTTCTTAATTTTCTGCACACCTACAAATTAAGAAACATTTTAACATGAATGATTAGATGCGAAAACACATTTCCAGAAAGGAGGCAAGTTTTGCATCTATTCTCTTACTTTGCTATTATGGAAGTGAAGTAGATTTTGCAGCCCAGACTTGGAAGAGATGGGATTATTCTTGGACAAGATCAGATATTTTTGTTAGCACGGATCTAATAGGGATCCTTTCATCAGACTTGCTTTTTTAGCTAAGATTAATGTTTCTTGATTAAAAAATGTTTATGGTAGACTACAACAAGAGGTCATGGTTTACAAGAAGCTGACACCATGGATCAAGCAGAATCTTTTCATATTCTTTAATGTTTCTTCTGCCACTTTTTATTTAGCACCAAAATACTTCATAGGTAGCAAATCTATTGATATGGGATGTCCTAAATAGGAGATGGGATAGGTTTTTTCTGAACTCTGCAAATTACTGTTGATTAATCTTCTCTTATGACCTCTTTCCTATTTGTATTTGAGTAAAATATTGCTAATAAAGATTTTTAATACTAGGACTTTTCATCATAAATCTGCATTGTATTCTCACTCTGAGAAGGTTGTGAAGTAATCGTACAGAGAGCAACAATTTGGTTATTCTGTAAAATTCCACATATATAACCTTTCAGTTCTGCAGTATATTTTTTCCATGCCTTTATGAGACAGGTTGAATTGGCTGGCACACCCCAAATTCATACAGCCTTTGGTGTTTTTCAGATGGAAGAAAAAACAGTATTGCGACCAGCATTCAGATAACTTCAAGTGTCCTGGTAGCAGAAATAAAGACCAGAAGTGAAGGTAAGGAGATGTTGCTTTATGTCATGAAGTATAAATAGTCAAAGCATACAACAGTTAAATTCAGTTAAATTGTCCATGTTTCGTGTTTTTTTTTTTTTCTAAACACACAAATACCCTAAGTAAAAATAGCTAAAAAGTACATTACGTTTGGCTTCTCAGACTGCTAACCTAAATATCTGGAGTAAGATGGATAGATATCAACCTGTTTTCATAATATTGAACAATTCAAGAAAAAATTATAGCAGCTACTTCACATTTTAAATCACATGTTAAATAGATTGCTGCTTTTGGTATGCATGCTTCTTGGTTCAGCCCTTGTCTGTTCTAGTGCTAAGCTAAGATGTCATTTATAAAACATGTCTCAGCCATTTTTCCTGGAATAGTCCCCTCCCTGCCCTCTGATACGTAAAGAACTTGAGTGCCTTTAGACTGGGCCACGAAAAGATAACAGGTAAGAAGCAGAGCCAATTAAGGTTGTGAGTTTATTTGTTCCAGCTCACCAATTAGAAGGAAACACAAATGAATCATTACAGGTCTCAGTGAAAAAAGCTCTTGGGATCAGATTTTCTTAAGAAAATATTTTACGTCATCAATCTATTTTTTTTCCACTAAAAAGACACCTCTGAATGACTATATAAAATGTGTTACAGCAGACAACATTCATGCTGACTGTGGCCTGTGCCCTTTCTTGGGTGTTTTCTTTGGTGTTTTTGAAGACTTCTTGGCTGACTGTATTGATTTGCCAGCTTTAGGTGTTGCAAAAGACTTTGCTTCAGGCTTTTTGGGAGTCTTTTTCATCTCTTTTTCTTTTATTGCTTCCTTTGGCATGCTGAGCTGCTTGGCTTTTTTCTGTTTTGGTGACGCCTCCAAGTCTGCACCCTCTTCTTTAACTTTACGTTTCAGTTTTAGAGTTTCCAGAGCTAGAGGTTGTTTCTTTCTCTTACTGAGGGGTGTTTTAGTTTTCTCTCCCGAGTTGTCACCTTTTTCTGGATTTTGTTCCATTTCCTGTATTTAAGACACACAAAAAAATTACACTTCCACCTAAGAAACATCTTTACTGTTTTTCAAGAAGGATCCATGAAAACCTTTATAAACTACAAATGCCTTCTATCGATTGAGCTGTGCCCTAGCCCTAATAATCTATTCATCGTTCAGTCTGGAAGCAGAGGATTAAACACAGAACTAAATCATGAAAATAATGAAAAAATAACAAAATAGGAAGAAAGTTAAGTAGATTTAATAGATGCAATGATCCTCTTGGCCAGTCAAGTCACTGACCTCTGCTGGCAGAGCTTTAAACTACAGTCCTCTTGCAGCATTTCCAGGCTTCATAGACTCAACAGAGATCAGCTCGATTTGAAGTCCAGCTGTACACACAAACTGACTGCACTCCTACTTGTGCACTAGGCCTAGTATTTCCTCGAGTTTATCACATATTCCGAAATGGCCCTCACTGGAAAGAAGGCTATTGTCATCAGAATAATTAATTCAACCCAGCTCTAGCTGTATCTATCCCAGGTCTCTAGAAATAGGGCTCGGGCAATCACATCACGTGAGCTCCTCTATACCTGTTGCACCAGAGCAGCTTGAAACAAGCTGTGTAAGTATTTTTGGTGGGCCTGTACATAATCTTACTTTTAGTTTGTGCGTCTTTAAAAAGGTACATCGTTAATAGCTTAAGGATTCCAATCATTAATGTAGTATAACTAAGTTGAATTTGTAATTGTTACTGTTTTATTCATCCAAATATCCTTCCTAAGTAGTTGTTACACATGAGTATTATCAGTCAGGTTGTTATGCAGACATGTTAATGACATAGAATCGTTAGGGTTGGAAGGGACCTTAAAGATCATCTAGTTCCAACCCCCCTGCCATGGGCAGTGACACCCTCCACTACACCAAGTTGCCCAAAGCCTCATCCAACCTGGCCTTGAACACTTCCAGGGACGGGGCATCTACAACTTCTCTGGGCAACCTGTTCCAGTGCCTCACCACCCTCTGAGTGAAAAATTTCTTCCTTAGATCTAATCTAAATCTGCCCTCTTTCAGTTTAAAGCCATTGCCCTTTGTCTTGTCACTACACACCCTTGTAAAAAGCCCCTCTCCATGATGTGCATCATCTCCAATACTGGCAACAGGAAGTCCGTATAGTATTTCATGCAAGCTGCTAGCTCTCAATTTATATGATGTGATTGTTAACGTTGCATATTACTATCCTAGAGAATGTTATTTGGTTTTCCTCAAGTTTTCCACTCTAGGCAGAAGATGATGCATTAAAATACATTCAAATTTAATTTTAAGAGAAATCTTGAATGAAAAATTTTATTATTTACTTGATTAAGCATTAAGTGGTTTCTCAATCAGTTATACTTTCTCTGACTTCAGGCTTGTTACTCAACCTAGACAAAATTGCTGCTATTCAGAAAAATACGTAAAAGGACAATAACCACTGTCTTCCTTCATCTGTAAGAGAAGTGAACTAAAAAATAAAAAAAACTTCAAAAATAAAAACCCACAAAACAAACCACCCCCCCAAGGCAGCCCTCCCACATACACTCCACTCTTGCTTTCATGATTTATTACAAAAAACCCATTTCACTTCAAGTGTCTTAACACACACTGTTCCCTAAGGAGCAATGAACGACTTAAAACAGTTCAAAAATCTTTAGTTTTAATGGAAATGTGAGTTTCTCAATATTATTAAACGATTACCTTCAGCTCAGCTAAGCTGGTTGTTTGCACAGGCACCAGTTGTGGAATTTCTTCATCATCATCATGATCACCTGGTTCTTGGACTACTTCTACTTTTTCTTTTGTTACAAGCTCCTGGGTAGCAGCAGCAGCAGCATTAATTTCACTTGTCGAAGTGACTTGACTTGAATTTGCCTTTTTAGCTGCTTTCTTCGGTTTCTTGTTCTTTCCCTTCTAGAATTAATTGGAAGTACATCTCAGATAAATCCCCATAACATTTCTAAACATATAATAATTGTTTTAATATAGTTGAAAATAAGACAATCTAGCAACATTAATTTAAATATTGTTGTTCAAAAGACTAGGACTGGTCAACCATATGTCAAATATGAAAAAAATGAATTATTTTCAGAAATTTATTAATGATAATTATGTCATGATTACAGTCTTTAAGTTGAATATATATGCTCCAAATTTATTTTACACAGAAGAACATAATAAGCACAACTGAGTACAAAGGAATAGCTGATTATTTTATTTTTTCAAAAAGTAGGTGGACTCCCCCTCACATATACAAGTATCATAGAATCATAGAATGGTTTGGGTTGGAAGGGACCTCAAAGATCATCCAGTTCCAACGCCCCTGCCATGTGCAGGGAAACCCTCCACTACACCAGGTTGCTCAATGCCTCATATATGACCTTGTGAATTATTGATTAGCCAACAAGTAACAGATGCATACTCTGAATGCAGTATAGATTAATGAGCGTATTTTCAGAAGGCAAATATGAATAAACAATACAAGCAAAAGTTCTAAGAATGAATCTCAGCTCTCTACAGTTTAGGACTAGAAACAATTTGTGTCCAGTTTGCTTTACAATCCATCACGGACTTTCCGTGATTTCGTTAGTATTGCTGAGTATTTGAAGCGCTCCAAGTCAGGAGCGCCTAACCCATTCGTAGCCATAAACGCCTGGGATCAACTGCTAAAACGTTTAAACCCAACGCATCAGACAATATAATGCATAAAAGGAAGCCAAAGAACTAGTTGTTCCAATAGGTTTTACAGAAAATTTGAAGAATTTGGGTTTACCTTTATTTCCTTCTTTTTGAGAGATGGCTGTCTGTCAAGCTCATCCAAGTTGGAGATATTTGCAGTAAAAATCGGAAGTGCAACTGATTTAATTGTTTTGAGGTGAAGAATTTTCACATTTTTCCAATTCTGCAACAGCAAAACAGTATATTATGTAAAAATAGCATGGCTGAATCATGAACTGACTTGGCTTTAAGCAATCAATCAGCAGTACCTTCGGTAACTTCTTAGCTATCACCTCAGCTGCTGCGATGACATTATCCACTATCTCATCAGCTTTCATTCCAGTGTGACCTATGCGTGCTGTACTGAAAGAAGTGAAGAGCAATATTTAAATGTGGGCAAATAAACATACTTCAAGTTACTTGTTCTTAGGCATACCCAGAAATAAATCAAAAAAAGCCCACTTTTGTACCTTAAATATTTACCTTAACTTCCATAAAGGGCACCTGGCTATTGCAGAAGTCTTTTGGAATAACAGTCAGAACAGATTTACCTGAATTAACCTTTCCATATTTGGATATGCAACTTCTGCCTTATATTAGTAAGCATATTACCAATTTAGATCCTTTTTGCTGGATAATTTAGATAAATGAAAAAAGTCTTATTAAGAATATTTTGGAAGTAGTTTTTCTCTAATTTAACAGTAATATTTTTCTAAGATTGTACATGCTGTTTAACAGTGACGGTTGCCTAGATATTCCTTAGGCATAAGGAAAAAGAGACCAAAAAAACCCTCAACTTTACAGTGAAACAACTTATTAAGCAGAACTGCTGATTTCTTTATACAGGTTAAGGTTCTAAATGGCCCATATCTAGAATGGTGATCCTTAACCTCTTTTATTCACATACTATGGAATAAAAGTAACTCACTTAAAATTCCTACAGTTAAGGTACAACCGTCTTTCAAGTGAAGCATTAATCTGCTCATACTTACTAACAGCACCCTTTGTTGGTAACTGGGAGCGTAGTCCCCTGGATATGTTTTTGTAGTTCCTTAGCAAGATTTTTGGCTTTCAGGTTTACAGATAAAGGTACCCTGAAAAAGAAAGGAAGGAAATTTAAAAAAAAAAAAATTAAAAAAATCCAACCCAAACCAAACGCACTCCTTCAAAAAACCCAACCAACTGAAACTTTACTAAAAAGAATTTAATCTTAAAAAGATAATGCAAAATGGATATTCAGACTTTAAAGACCTACTTTTTCCTTTCATAAAAGTGTTTTCCTAGATGTGAGGGCAAGAGTCTTCTAATTCGGTCATCTGACAGAAACAGATCAAATCTGTTCAGAAGGCGACGCTTTGCTTCAAATAGTTTATACTCTTTTTTGAGAGTTTTGTATGGGATGATCTGCAATGCAAGTAACAGTTTAGTCCCCACCACTGAAAACACAGCCCAGAATACTTCTTAGAACTGCGCAGAATTAACTTGCATAACTCCTAGTCTACCATGGTACATTATTTTCAAATGCTGAAGACAAACAATAGAAAAAGAATCCGGTACTTTTTGTTTTAAGAATCAACATGGATCTCTTTGCATAGTAACTGTAAATCACCAAACAGAACTTGAGTACATGGTAAAATCTAAATCAAAGTTAAATACAACAATAAAAAGTATTTTCTATTTATTGCTAGTAAACAATCCAATCTAGCTGCAAAGAACTCAAACATTCTTTTACTTTGTAAGTTTTTCCAGTTGATTACTCAAACTAAATACTGTGCATTTATCTAGCAATTACATCTAATTGCTAAAGATCCTGTTTCAAACTGAAGAAATTATTGAGTAAATTTCTAAGTTAAAAAAAACCTACAGTTTGAATAGTCAGAAAAATCTTCCTAGAGATCATTAACTCAGAAAGATTGAGATTAGAATATTAAACAGCAGAAAACAACAACTACTTTCCCTTTTCATTGGTAGAAAAGAAATTACAGTACTGTACTACACCATCATCTCTCTCTTACCTGGCTAACGCTTCTGATCCCGTTCTGGATTAAAAGTTTCCTGTACAGATTTTCAGTCTGTTCTGCTGATAAATTCGGTTCATCCTTTGTGAACAGGCAAACCTCTGCCGTTTCTGGTCGAATGCCATGCGGCAGCGGTCTGTAGTGAGAATATGAGATGGTCAGGGAATGTCTAAGAGGAGAAATATTTTTCTTCTAGAACTGGTCTACACTGTCTACAGAGATCACTACACTTCAACAAGTTCTTCAGGGAAGTGATGCATCTAGATTCTGTTCTGTATTAACCACCTTGGTGGAGTCTTTACTTTTTAAAGCACATAAAACTGTAAAAGTTAAACATATACCATGGCTCCAGTCAGATACACCACTGAATCCATCTGTCCTACCAGGAGCGGTTACCACACAGGTCCTGGGAGGAGGACGACCATCCATTCTGCTCTCTTTACACCATGGCTGCATCCAGTCATCAGACAAGTCTTTGTAGTACTGGGGCCCAGATAAATGTACGCTTTCTCAATACAGCATAGCTACAGCTTAAAAGAAAACTTGTGATTCACATTCGCTTTTGGGTACCACCAGAAAGAAGAAGGTGTCTTTCTCATGATTTGGTGGTGGGTTAAGGCAAAGAGATTGACTTCTCCTCTTGAACTTCAACACTGAAAGCGCATACCTTGTAACTGGCAACCCACAAATCAGCATTCTCTGTGCGCATGAAGCGGGCACAGCCGACTGCCCAGTGACACCAAGCAGGGGTAAAGCCGTGGTCTGCTCGCTCACGGCTTGGAAGTGCCAGGACGGGACGGTGGCAGTCAAATCCCTTAAGCTCGTAAAGTAAAGTGCTCCTTCCCCGGCCAAAGGACCCGAGACGCCCTGTAACTACCGGGAGGAGGGCGAGTTTCTTACATTTTGATGACTTGTGCCACCCGCGGCACCTTCCACACTGTCACCAGGAGGTGGACGTTCTCGCTCTCGTTGAGCAGCAGCGCGTCTCCCTTGGCCTTGCTTCTGGCGAAAGCCAGGAGCGCCTCCACCGCCTTCTTCACCTGCAACGGCACGCAGCCGGAGTTGGCACGCAGCCGGAGTTGGCACGCAGCCGGAGTTAACGCGCAACGCGGCGCGGCGCGGCCCGGCCCGGCCCTCCCGCCCACCGCCCCGCAGTACCTGCGCGCGCTCCAGCTGCTCCGGCCGACCCGCCATGGCTTCGCCGGCGCCACGTGCGGCTGCCGCGCCTGCGCGCGCGTCGCGTTCCGGGGCACGGCGGGGCACGTCCGGGGGCGGGGCGGGGCGGGGCGGGGCGGGGGCCGCGGGCAGCTGGCGGGTGGGCCCGCGGGCGCCGAGCGGAGGGCTGGGGTGGCCCTGGACGCCGTCGTTTCCTCGGGAGACAGCTTTGCCCCGGAGGGTCGCGCAGCCCTGCGCCGGAGTCACAGGTTCCCGGGCTGATTCAGCTTGGAAGAGCTCCGGGGGCCTTCGGTCCAGCCTGCCCCAGTTGCAGGGCCAGGCGGAGGTCAGACCAGGTTGCTCTCGGCTGTATCCAGTCGAGGCTTCACAACCTCCAGAGAGAGAGACTGCACGTTGTGTCTGGGCAGCCTGTTCCTATATTTGAGGGTCCTCAGGGTGAAAAAAAGGTGTTTGTCCTACTCACTTTGATCTATTGATAGTGCTGTCTTGGTCTGCCCTGGGATGCTACTGGACGCCTTTACGTCCAGGGAACATGTTTAGGTGGCTTGAGTTTAGTGTACAGGTAGTGTACAAGCCATTATCACTGCCCTGAGAGCCCCATTGTCCAACCAGTTGTGGCCATCTAGTTGGCCACCCACTCAGACCATAATGTTTAGGATTCAAGAAGATTGTGGGAGACTGTTGAACGCTGTGCTAAAGTTGAGGTGAATGCCATCCACTCCTTTCCCCTCATCTGCAAATCTAGTCATTCTGTCATAGAAGTTAATCAGGTTGGTCAGGATGATATGCAGTTTATCAATACATTCTGACTGTTCCCAAGCACCTCCTTCATGTGCTCAAAAATATATTCCAAGAGGACTTGTTCCATAATTTTCCCAGGGACCAAGTGAGCATGACTGGTCTATGTCTCCCAGATCCTCCTTTTGATGTTTTCTGAAGGTGGGAGAACATCTGCATTTCTCCAGCCATTGAAGCTCTTCCTCAGTTTGCTTTCAAAGATGGCAGAGTCTTGCTCTGACTTCAGCCAGCTCTCAGCATCCTTGAATGCAGGCCAACGGGACCCAACATTACTTGCCCCACTCAGCAACCATCCCACATGTCCTTGTTTGGCCTTTTGCTACTTCTGTAGGAGTAGAAGCTCTTCTTGTTGCCCCTGACATCCTGGCCCATTTCAATTGTAAGTGAGCTTTTATTCTCCGAAGACAATCCCTACATGCCTCAGCAATGTTTCGACTTCTTCTTTGCAGCTTGTCCCTGATTTTACCTCCTGTATTACTGTCTTTTTGCACTGGAGTGCTGTCATAAGTTCCCTGTTCAGCCAAGCCAGTCTCCTGATAGATGTACTTGTTTTCCTGAGTATCAGGAGGGACTATTTTTATGACTGGAGGAGGTTGTCCTTAAAGACCTGCTGCCAGCTTTCCTGAGCTCCTTTGTTCTTCACAGCTGCCTCCCATGGGATCCTGCCTACTGGTTCTCTGAATAAACCAAAGTCTCTTTCCTGAAGTCCAAGGGCTTTACTCTGCTACACATCTTCCTCACACACCTCTCAGCATCTTGAACTCCGCTATTTCCAGGTCACTACAGTTGAGGCTACCACTGGTTATCGCATGCCAAACCATTTCTTCCATATGTGTGAATAGTAAAGGCAGAACTGCTGCATCTCCATTTCAGTTTAGAAATGCATTGCCTGACTACATGGCAGTAGCTTAACTGGGGGATGCTTATTTCATCCAGTTCCACGCTGGGTAAGTGCATTGTTTTCAGATCAAATCTAGCCTGGAACTATTTTGGCCTCATTCTCACAGTGTTGTATGCACCCTGGCAGCTTTAGGCTGTCTGCACTATGCATAACCAGGGGTTAAATACGCAAGAAATTAAGAGGCTTAGTCATTCGCTCTTCTCCTCTAGATTTTTTTTCCTGTTCTTTGCTTTCCAGTTATGGCTTTATCCCTTATCAGATGTTTTCCAACAAAATTTGTTGCTCTGTTAGTGTGCTAGTACAAAGAGAGAGGAATTAAATACAAGCTGCTTTGTGTGGTGATTTATGTTTTCATTCTGCTGGTAGTGTTCATGGAGCAACAGTGGAACAGTTGATGGCTTCAGGACTTTCCCAGACTTAGGAGAGAACTTTATGGTCATATACTGATATTAAAGAGTGAAAAAAAATCCTGGAAAATGAAGTTTTAATTTTCTGCGTTGTGATTTGTACATATGAGCAAAATAAATGAAACTGGCTGAGAAAAACAAAAGCTCTCTTTTGTTGCCATGTAGTTGTATGAAGCATTGATAAGAAAAATTACTGAAAGGCTAGGAATATGCGGAGTAGCCAGACAGGGCAGACCCATTAAAATCTTTTCAGCACTGGTAGAACTTACGCATATGATGCTAGCTCTAGTGTTTTATAATCCGATAATTGTATTAGCCTTGATCCTATCTGTGCATAAGCTTTGCATATTTTAGAGCAGCCACGTTTTAATAAAACATCAACATGTAAGTGTGACGTGTTAAAACAAAACAAAAAGATGATGTAAGATGACTGGGAGATCTCTCTGAAAATAAGCCAGGCTGGTCTTGTAAGGTATGATTGAACAGTATGCTTGAAGCCTGACTGTACTAGGTCAGCATAGCATTAATAGGATAAAACTAAAGAGACTATTGTTAATGACTCAAATTCAAATTTTTCACATATCAGTGTCATCCGAGTACATTTGTCTGCAACATTTTAAGTCTGATGACTACATTTCACTAGATGTGGTTTAACTGACTTAGTATGATCATTTTCTTGAAAGGTGTTTGACATATCTAATAGAGCTCTCTTGGAAAAATAAGTTAATCATAAAATCATAGAATCATAGAACCAACGGTTTGGGTTGCAAGGGACCTCAAAGATCATCTAGTTCCAACCCCCCTGCCATGGGCAGGGACACCTTCCACTACACCAGGTTGCCCAAAGCCTCATCCAACCTGGCCTTGAACACTTCCAGGGATGGGGCATCCACAACTTCTCTGGGCAACCTGTTCCAGTGCATCACCACCCTCAATGTAAAAAATTTCGTTAAATTTCTTCTTAATTTTCTTCCTTAATCTTCAGATAAGAAATATTTCGGCTTAATACAGCATGCAATGAATTTATTATAAAGAGTATGCTTCTAATTTAGCAAGTTCACAAATAACAGCTACTCTTACAAAGGAAATTAGGTTTGTTACTTTCATCAGTGTTATTGCTGATGTAAAGTGACATTCTGCTGTAGCCTTCAATTTCACTTTTCTGATTATGAAAGTATGTATTTTTCTTTAAACCACTTGTCACAATTAAATGCCATTCTACCTCATTACTTCTTAAAGAGGATGTTTCTATATATCCCTAATTTTACACTTTCTCTTAGCAAAAGGGATGTACAAGTAGCAATATTTTCTGCTGTAAACAGGTCTCTGAGGTTTAAGATTGTTCCCTTACTGTGCATCCCAGAAGTTCCAGGACTAGGCTTGTGTTCCTCCAGATTACTTGATGGCAGATGTCAAAAACCCAGGTCTCTAGAAGTATACTTTTTGCAACAAAAGTAGCACAAAGAATATGCTACTTCTACTTACTACAGGAGTAAGAAGTCCCTTACAAGAGATCTCAGAAGAGAATCTCTCTGCTACATCTGGAGTTCAAGCACTAGTTTTCCTTGGATTGTGTTCCTTTGCAATCCTAGTGTAAGCCTCTAGCTATAATCTAATTAACCGTCAGATAGATGGATGCTGACAGTGCAAGATTCACTTACTCAGAGACTACTTTTCCAGAACAGAGACACCTGTCTTTGTGACACAAGCTGCAACGTTTTCTTGTTAGAATCCTTTGCCTCTCATCAGTCCTACAGGCTTAACAGATGACAGGAACACAGCCTCCAGTACCTTTTTTTCATCCAACAGTTAGTCTGTCATATCGCTTACTACTGTTGTTCAGAAATATGTGGACATTTTTAGGTGTATGTAACTGAGGGGAGATGTAGAAAAATCCAATTTATGTTGGAAATTGAGACATTTTAGGAAGGAAAGCAAATGAAAGGATGTATTATTAAAAGTTATATATACACACAATAGATTTTGGGTTTGTTAGCATAAATTTCCATTTTATATTACGACTAGACACCTTTCTAGAATTTCTTCAGAGGAAAAGAAATATTTTGTCAGGTTTATAGTGCGTTAGAATAAACACAAGGAAAGAAACAGATTCACAATATGAAATCTTCAGTAGTAACTCCAGTTTTGTTGGTATATTTTTCTTTACCAAATCCTCTATAGGGTATACAAAAACAGCAGAATAAGTAAGAGCCTTTAAGTATCAGTTCAGGAAGAAAACAGTCTTGTCTGGAGTACATTTCATCTGCTTTAACATCATCATTTAAACAGTCTGCATTAAGAACCAAAAAGCCAGAGTAATACAGAATCAAATACTTGGGACATTGAAACATTTTTTTTTCTTAGGTAATATTCAATAATAAACACTTATAAAAACACATTTCTCATAATTAACATTTTTTTAAATATATGGACTGGTGCCATAAGTAGTCTAAACCAGATGTTCTTCATTAAGCAATTTCACTGGGCTTTTATGCCATTGAAAAAAAAAAATCTGTAGAGGGGCATAAAATTCATGACCAGCAAATATCCCTGTGGATAAACCTCCTTAAAGCAGCCGTTTCTCTTACAGCACTGTTACACTGTCATCAATAGCTTGTCGTTCAAGAGTACAATTTACTACCAGAATAAGCATCTCGGGAAACCAGCGCCATCACGTTTGTGTCAGTTCCTGATTGCCTGAAAAGATGATCAAGGTGGCTGGAATGGTTTCAAGTAGGTGCTGATAGCAACGTTAGTCGACTGATCGCTGTACCCATTCCTCCATTTACTGTGCTTTACTTCTTGTGACTTGCAGAAACAAGTAATTGTTTTCCTGTTGCAAAATGATCAGAACTGCTGCACATTCAGATTTTTTTTTTATATTTAATTATTACATATACCAAGGCTTTCAGTTCAAGGACATACAAGGTCTTAACTTACAGAATTATACTTTATGCTTTTATAAGTTACATCATGGCAATACACTTAAGCCATGTCTACACTACAAACTTTGGCTAACAATTTGGGAGAATAGATGTGATCCTCATCAGTACCACACTGCACATACAGGCTGCTGTCAATGCCATTATACTGAGGGGGTGGGAAAGACAACCCAAATCCCTCCTTTCTGCAGAAACACACAGTTTTACTGGTATTAGTTACACCCACACCAGGGCCCAGGAATACTCTGCCTGTATCCTGTTAGCACAGTTACACTGGCAGTACTCCTAGGATTCCTGTAGCTTCAATCCAACTTCTATTTCCCCCTCTTCCCGCCCCCTCCTTTTTTTTTTTTTTCTTCCTTTCAACAATTGTGGTTGCACAGCTCCTTTATTTTTTTTCATCTTCAAAGCAGCATACCACATTTTCACAAAAGGAAGTATTCAAAATGGTCATTTAGAAAAAGTTTATTACATCAGTGTATCAGCAAATAGTATTTATTTCAAACAAAGCCACATTATCTTTTTTCTTCTTTCATCTAGATTTAGCTGTACTCAACAGTAGTAAAAATGGGACTATAAAATGTAGAATGGAGATGAAATGAAAAAGTTGAGATGTAATCTGAGGACTATTCAAATATGACGTACCTTCAGCTCTTCTACCAAAAACACAGCCAAGTTCTGTAGATTTATGCCTTACATCTTCGTATCAGTATGTTTGTTATAGAATGCAAATATTTCATACCCAGATAAAAGCCTCCTACAGGTTAGCAATATCATTAATTGTATGACGTAGATTCTGTTAATGAACTTGAAATAAATTTAGCCTCCCTTTACAGGTGAGGTGACAGTAACTGGATTTATGGAAATGATAATCAAATGCACTAGATGGGATGAGTAATGGAAATGCTAAGACTATCTACTGGTATTTCAACCCACCAGATGATTTTTCAGTTTAATAATAAATACTTAGTCCAGCCTCAGAATAATAAAGTTTTAGAATTCCTCATAAAGTTTGCTCAAAAGTGGAAAAAGTCTACTGGAGCATCACGTAGTCTTAAGATGCATTTCGATGCTAAAAAAAGTTTTTAAAGTTCCAACAATTTAGGAATCTAACTGTAAGTATTCTCTAATAATAGTCTTTTCAAATTTGAAATCCATGAGCTTACTTCAGAAAGCAGTCAGATATGTGGAAATCTTAAAGTCAATCCAGAATATGAACAAGTCAGCAAGTTTCCTTGGCTTTTAATTTCTTCATTAGTTTAAGATCCAAGGAACTGTGGGTTTTGTTCACTTGGTAGGAAAAAAAAAATAATGGTACTTTTAAACTCTGATTTACCAAAAAAATAAAAGCCCAGAGATTTGCAGACATAATAAAATTTATTTAAATTCCATGCATTACGGTAGCTACAAGTGTAGTCATATGAAACTGAAGGACAATAACTTCTTCTGTCCATACAATGTAGCTGTAAGTGAAATGAATGGGAGTTCCACAGTTACAAAGAAACAAACAAAACCAAAAAAAAAACCCAAAAAAGGTAAATCTGTTTCAGTTTTGAGTTATCTGTGAATTCAGATACAGTCACAAGACTGTAAACTTTTGGGGGAGGAGATGGGCTCGCCACAATTGTACAACTGGAAATGTTTAGTTTAAGACATTCTGAAGAAGCTCTAAAGATACCTTTTAATACTTACTACTGATACTCTGGGAAATGGAAAAAAATCCGTTAGCCTTCATCCTAATTGTTAGAATCAGGATAGCAATTGTGGACAGTCCATTTTCAAAGTGCAGCTAAATAAGGTTTTATTATGCAGCTCCTTCAAGTTGCACTGAGTAAGCTTCATTCTGAACCAGTCTTGCTTTAGTTTCTCAAGAAAAACTTCACTGGTCGTCACAAGCTTACGTTGCTTCTTGATATGCAAAAATTTACAGACTGTGCTTGATTCTGACCCTCCCATATTTCAATATGTGCAAACTCTTAGGGATTTAAATAGTCTTTCTCCCTCTCAGTTCAGACTCATCTTTAAAACAGCAAGGATTATCCAGCCCTCTAAATTAAAGACAGAGTGAACTGAGTAACTTATATAACTGGCACTTTTTAATTGGCCCAGTTCTCCCACAAAATGCAGCTCTTATAAATACTAATAGGCACTATTGCCACAAATTCTCTTACTTTTTCAAGTTTCACTGATTTACTGGTTGTTAGCATTTTCTGCAGTTAAGAATTTAATAATGAATTTTTATGAAGACGCAATATGTAGTTCTAGCCTTCAAAACTGACTTACTGTGTCTAGTAACGATGTTAAGTCAACTGAAATTTGCTGAAGATATTAACAAATGTAAAGCTAATGAAGGTGCCACATTTGCATGAATGTTTTTTAATTTTAAGAATGCATTCATCAAAGCGAAGGGGCAAACCTAATTATTTTAATACAAACTTGCTCGAGTGCCCAATTGCCTCATTTAAAACTGTGTGTGTGGGGAGGCTGAGGAGTTTAGAAAAGTCCAAGTAACCAAATATCCAGGTTACTGGAAAGTTAAAAAGCTAATGCAACTGCGTTACATCCGGATAAAAAACATTATTCAAAAGCAATTCAAATACCGAAAAAGATTTGAAATTGAATAGTTTATTAACATGGTAGTCGTCTTTGTAACATGTGCACACACACTCGCACACTCTGAATGATCTGCCTGGAAAAACGAGGTCTTAATATATATGCTGGGGGAAATTAAACATTAAAAATCCTTTAGATTTTCATAATTATAGGCAATTATGTCCACATCACTTACAAAGCTATTGCCGAATCTTTCCAAGGAAGCAGAATTTGGGAGAAAAAAAAAATTCTTTTTGGGAAAATTCAACAGTGGCATAGCAGAGCTCTCAATATGAGAAAGCTGACATAATGTGGACCTTTGCTGTGAAATTTGTCTTCGCAAAATATGGGGAGAAGTTTATCAATGGGCAGAAAATAAGAAGGCGGTGTGAAGTAGGCTTTTGCAGAGTCGATTTTCCTCACAGTATTGTGCGGGGGTCATTGAGAAAAATGCTTAGTCCTTCTCTGGAACCAGTTTCAGAACTTTTCCAATTGCAATGGTCTTACCTAAACAAAGGAGACAAATTGTAGAGTTACATGATGTTGTGAAAAGAATGTATAAGTTTCTAAAAGCATGCTGGTAATTTTTCAAATTCAACCTTTTGTTTCACAGTGCGCATTTCTGTACATTATTCCTCCAAAATAAACCATGTTTTTTGTTACTAGCAAGAACTCTGCACAATGACAACAATTTGCTTAGGTTTACTTTTCCATTGTTGCCCAGATAGTGATTTCCACTAGATACCAGCATTTTAATACCTCATTGCCATGAATAATCTCCTATTTCAAATAACTGTATTTTTGCAGCACTTAATAACTGTCCATCGAGCAGTCTTACCCTCATCTCTTAAGGTAAAGCGACCCATCTGAGGGAAATCTTTGAATGTCTCAAGGCAGATAGTTCCTGCTGTCCTTAAACGGGCAATACATACTTGATCTTGTTTCACAAAACGGGGCCGTGTCTTACTTTTTTCTCCTGTTTTTTTGTCTACCAAGCAGATTAAGGCCTGCATAACAAAAAAATCAATAGCTGTGAGTACTAAAATAAGGGTTATGTTTTTGTTACAATCAAAACCAAAGTGGTCTAAGAAAGAAAATACTTAGAAATAATAATAAAAAAACTTCTAAGACTTCCTGCATAAGAGAATCCATCATGACTTACCACACTTTTCAGAAGGCTTATGCTAAATTACAGTCAATTTTGGTTGTGTCACAGTACTGACCAAAGACTCCATTCAAGGCTTGAGCTTTGTTGCATTAGTTGCTCTACAGATGTACCTCATGACAGAACTCCTCACCCCAGTAAGTGGATTGTCTATATTCACATCACAACTTAAAAGGACACTTACTGTTATCTCAACTTCTTCAATACAGGTGTGGATGTGCAGCACAGCATTGTAACCTGGGCAGATAATGGATTTGTGCTCAATTATCACTATCTGTAAAACAATTAAAAATAAGTGCATTTTTCCTCGTTTCAATCATAAAAGACCGGGGAATAATCAAATACAGAACTGTATTAAAACGTATAGTTGAACAACACACACACACACACCAACTTTTTGTGAAAGAAACAAAATTTGTAAACGATGAAGTTGTTTATAATATGAAAGCATAACATTGAATAATTGGCCTGACAAGATCTTGCTTTCACAATTATAGGCATCTAAAACTTCATTGAGAAGTTACATTCAAAACAAATGATGTTTTTAAAACTCCAACAAATGATGTCAGAGTGTTAGGCATATATGTTATTGTCAACTTAGAGATAAGATAATGAATAAGAAATCTGAACTGAAACTTCAAACTACTGAAGTTTAGATTTGGTGAAAGACAAGCAAAGTATTTTAATGCTTTTTACCCATCTATGCAGCAATTAAACGCCAGTTATTCTACCTGGGCATCAAACGTGCGTCCAGAATGACACAGGTTGTTGAGATCACAAAGAATAAATCCTGGAAGGATTTCTTCCTCTTCAATTCCCTTCAGTCTGATCTTTAGATTTTCACCTGGGGCTACTGAATCAGTTTCTACATCATCAGAAAGGATTCCAAGAACTTCCACATTGTGCTTAAAGAAAGCAAAAATGCAGTTTTCGATTGTGAATATTTTAGTCTCATACCAAATCATTTTAATACAAATTTAAAAATTTTAAAAAGTTTTGTAGGCCAACCGTACAAATGCAAAGTAAAACACAGTTCGAATAAGCTATGATGATTTGTAGCCCAGCAAATGAGTTTATTAAGAACAGACTATCTGAGTTCTGAATGTTAAGGAAGTAAACTATACACGCACATATACCTGGAAACATCATCCATGTAAAATGCGAAAGCTTGGTTGTGCTCAACTGAGCGAGAGAAAATTTTCTGGTTTAAAGTAATGAGTATCTTTAAGAATCAAGCTCTTCTTTAGGGTAGTAACATTTTTTAATATCTAAACCTTACCATACCTTGTTTGGCATCATCACAAGCTGTTGTCCTTTGCAAATAGAGCCTGACTCCAGCTTTCCAAGGACCACAGTGCCCATATCCTTCACAAAATGAAATTATTACATAAAAATTAAAAACATTTTTCTAAAGAGTCTACTCTACTTATGATTTAACTCCAAGTATGATTATTTAACCCTATGAAGTTACTTAGCATTGCTATACTTCATGTTTTGGAAACTGTTCTCATGAAAGATTACAGATTTTAAGAGTCTCATATAATGCAAAAGTTAGTTACTTCCCCTCCCTACCCCTATTCTACACTTGGAAACATAGACATACTAAAGAAAAAAAAAAGATACTCTCTAAAAATACAGTAAATAGTCCATTTATACTTTCAATCCTATTATTTTAATTCGTACCTTATATTTATCCACAATTGGCAGCCTGATTGGTCCATCAACTGAACGGTTGAAATTTGGCAAATTATCCAGGTATGGAATAAATGGTAATCCACTAAAAGGGCAAAAGGCATTTGTTTCAATTACACGAGCACCTTTCTATTTAAAAATTACATAGAATGGACAAATGCAGTCCAACAAAAGGAATGGTTTTCATTCTGTCATTAAGAACAGTGACCTCTAAGACAGTTAAATCTATCGTAACATCCCATCATCAGTGTCCCCTTTACCCGAGCTAACATGTTAATACCCAGGCCGTGCATGTAGTTTTTAAGTTACATTACAGACGTATTTATTAATCATGCCTTTGAGAATCTTGCTAGACATGTAATATATTTAGGAAACACAAAACCATCAGCTAGGTCCAAACAGGATTTTCAGTAATGTTTTAACTGCCATGAACAATATTGGAAAATATGACATCCAGTGAGAGACATGGCTTGTCACTAATTATAATACAGCTTCAAGCAAACTGTTCACATCAAACAATTACTCATTCTAGGAACCTGTCAGCTGCAGCATCACTGGAAAATTCAAGGGCTAGTATGGCATTCAAACTCACAAAGCCAAAGAACACTGCTAATACTATTACAGAGTCTGCTACCTTTAATCTTCTGCAGTTCGTAAACGCTTTTATTTGGCTCTTGGCATGGCTGTGTTCTTGTCGCCCTGACTGTATTTCCTCAAGCAGTTTAGAACACAGCTACAATATACCATGCTGTAATTCTTTCTAGCTTTGCTGTAGCGTTTACTTGTATTGAAACTTGGAAAACATCCAAGTTGTTGAATTTAAGATACATACATATACCAAGGACAGAATTCTGACTGTTCTTTAAGGTTTGCTCCAGTGAGTCCTGAGCAGGGCATGAAATGAATATCCTTTTTGGGATTGAAGCCAACTTTCTTCAAAAATGGCACCAGTTTCTCTTTACATTCCTCATATCTATTAAAATGACAAGCAGATCAAGATAAGTTTCAATTATTCTAGCATGACATAATACTGTGCTCTAAAAAAACAAACCCAAAACACACAGACATTTAGTTTTCATCAGTTAAGTTATTCTGTGAGCAGAAAACCTAATAAAGCTTGGCGGTCTATTTGCATCTTCTCCCCAGTCTTCCACAGCACAACTTGGTATTGTCTATTCCCACTCATTCTGCTGCTCCATAAAGTATCATTAGTTTTCTCCATATATCTCAATGACCAGGCTGGGTAAGCGGCAGCATATGCTACATCTGCTTTTAAGCAAGAGATTCCAGGCCAAGACAGCAGGACAGACCAAGCAGAGAGGTCAGGCTTTTGTCTCAGTGGTGGCTTGGTCTCCTCCAATCTCCTACATAATTTCCTAAGATTTAGTGCTATTAATTTCTATTACACTGCTTCCCCTCCGTCAGTTTTAGCTGAATTCAGTAATGTCAGCAGGTTGAGGCAGGACCAAGACAGCACTATTGCACATGCCTTATTCTCTTAGTAAACTAAGCTCATGTTGTAAGGTTGCATAGGCCCTCATAGCTTTCCACAAATACTTTCACTATCTTGACAGCACAGCAAGTTCTCTGACAACTCCTCTTCTTACATTGTAGAAAACTGCATCCTGTCATTACACAAGTTAACCCTAGGGAAGGACTAAGTTACAGTTTTTACCCGTTAGTAGCATTTGAGTGTTAAGGCAGAAAAGAATAACTCGATCCTTTTTAATAGTTATTTAAATAGTACATATTGACTTTCTAGTTATTTTTACCTGGCCTGTACCATCGCAAGATTCCCTCCCCCCTTCTCAGACTAATCACCAACCTCTTTAATCTATTATTTGCTTACTCAAATTCAGCTTATCATAAAAGAACAACTCCAAACACCACAGAGTGGACACAAGGTGAACAGGATAATGCTGTTCTCACCAAATCTAAGCTAGGAGTTTCACAGAAACGTGGCTGAGCAATGAAGAATCTGGCAAACTAAACTACTGAAAACAGAGTTGCTTCCTTTTAGGTTCAATATGAAGTTTCCAAAGTCAACAATTAAACTATGCCAGAATGCATGGATTTGTTAGATATAGCTGCACAGATACAGACAGTTGAAATTGAACGTTTTAAGGCAATGTAGAACTTCGAGCTTAGTTGAGAGGCACTGTCTTAGGTGCTATGCTTCTGTTTTTCCTGCAATTTTGGTAACTTCTGTCTTTAGTCCACCAGTCTACCATTCTTTCAGCAAAAATAGAATGCAAAAAGTTACTTTAGTTAGGAACTATTTTATTTCAGTATCTTCTAACAAAGATTTTTTTTTAATATTAAACTCACCTTTCATTACTCCAGTTTACAGTTGGATCATCCATTTTATTAATAAGAACTATTAAATGTTTTACACCTGCTGTTTTTGCTAACATGGCATGTTCTCTTGTTTGCCCACCTTTCTCAAATCCAGTTTCAAACTCTCCTTTTCTTGCAGAAATAACCTAATTAAAAATACACATTTTAGTAAGAGTTCTACAATTCTCTCAACAGAACAAATTGACAATGGGTAATACTGTCTTATTCAAAAATAACTTTGGGCAGTCAAAACTGGTAAAAGCTTTCAAAAAGCACTTGTGTATATTCAATGTTACCCATTAGTTTCTGCACTGACATACATAAAAATCACATGACACCTGACAATTTTATGATGCTGTTTAGTTACTTTAAAAACCACTCAACTTGGTAGACTTAAGATTTGGAAATTTTGCCCACTGTAACTAACTAAAAGAGTAAACAAACAAACAATAAAAATCAAAAGCTTAATTCCACAGTATATCCAAAATAAAAGATTCTGATTTGTCCTTACCAGCACAGCAAGATCAGCTTGAGAAGCCCCACCAATCATATTTGGAACAAAGCTCTTATGTCCAGGAGCATCTAGAATAGTGAAGTGTTTCTTCTCAGTTTCAAAATAGGCACGACCCACTTCTACTGTTTTACCTTTGTCTCGTTCTTCTTGGTTTGTGTCTAAGGCCCATGAAAGGTACCTACAAAAAAACCCAAAACAACCTCAACCCAAATATTCTAGTTGTGCATTAATTTTTTACTAAATTTATGTATTATTTGTTCATCATAAAATGTAATTTTTCTGATCAATTATTCTAACCACCTCAGCATTACTGAACTTAAGCATTTCCAAGACCAACAGTGACTTTCAACTGAATGTTTTGTGTACATATAGTGAGCTGTAGTGCCCAGTGCTAGCTCGTCCTCACATACCTAGAAGGACGCAATTCTAAACCATAATTTTCATTTATTAAGACCAACCAAAGACAACAACCAACCAAAGACAACAACCAACCAAAGACAACAACCAACCAAAGACAACAACCAACCAAAGACCCTCAAAAAAACCCACACATGACAGCAGCATCCTCTTGCCTGGAGGAAACGTAAGAACTGCAGATCCTATTTTATATCTCACTTTTATATCAATATATGTTACAGTCAGAACTATTCACTTGCTCCCTCCTCATGTCTGCCCAACTGACAGCTTTGATCTCTGTCCCTTAGATACCTCCCTGCTGTTTACAGGTGAAAGACATACAGATAGAATGACCCCCAAGAGCTGCCTAAGAAAAGCATCTGTCTTGAATTCCTTTTTACCAGGCAAGTAGGTTTACCAAAGCATTGGAATGTGAAGTGCTGACCTAATATAAAAAAAAAAAGCAGCAAAACCTGTTCCAACGTGAATAGCTGTTTCGTATAGCTTTAGTTAAAGTAGTACTGGAGGAAAACAAGAGATTCCTCCCCCAAGCTCAAAACCCATTCCAGCAGGAAGCCAGTGCTACAGGGACAGAGACTAAAAAAAATTTCCATTTTCATCACAGTGCAAAGAGAAAAGCACGCTATTATCGTCAGCAAGTTCATACCATGTTTCTCTGTTTTTTTCTTTAGCTTCTCTTTCATATTTTTCAAGTGTTCTTTTGTCAACCATTCCTGTTAAATACCTAAGGGGGAGGGGGGGAACAGAAAAAAAGTGCAATTTTACATAAGCAGAAACATAGTTCCACATAGTTAAATAGTTATACAATCCCTACAGATTATTTTTGAAAAACTGGAACAGCCTGATGCAAGCAGCAGTGAAACTTTTTCCTCCACAAAGCCACACCATTATCTGATACATAAAAGTACACCAGTACCACTTTAGCAGAAGAATGAGGAATCCCTCTTTTCAAGTCTAATTGTAAAATGTTCTGCAGAGACAAGTTTTGAAAAGGAACTACATCTGCTGAGTCCGTTTCTGAGACTAATCCAATATGTCAAAATCACATAAAAATTGTGATAGGAGAATTTTTCACAAAACCCTCATTCGTTTCTGAAATGTAAAGAAAAATATTTTTGGTTTCATTCTTTTTATAGATAGAACAAGGAAACTAATATTTTAAGAGAGCCCTTTCAGTTATTAAGAGGTAGGTGAGTAGTGTACAGTTTTATCATATTAAAATTTTCATATTTTTCCCTCATCTATTTCCCGTTAGTTTATAAGGAAAACTACTGATAACAGTAAATAAAGGGCTAATGACAAAGTTGGTACAAGCACTCAGGCATTTTTTTTCTTTGCCCTTACAACAGAGGCATATTCTGCAAAAATGAAAGACCACAAAAAGCCTTAGGAACATAACACATCGACAGGAATGTTAAGAATAGGCATCTCCTTGTACAAGAAGAATCCTCAGGCACATCAGATAATAAAATGCTAATTTGCTCTAGTATGAACTACAAGGTTAAATGTAGCATGACAATTCCAACATTCCAGTTTGGTCAAAACAAAACAAGATGAGAATGCTAAGACAAAGACCTCCCACTTTTGCTGAGAATATTATTTTGAAATCATAGAAATATTTTGCATCAGCAGGATAGCATTTATTTCTTCATGTACTGCTTCCCATTTCTTGTTTTTTTTACAAACTACAAGATTCAGCTGCATTTATTTACTTCTGTCTCAAAAATACTGCAGTCTCTAGATACTGTTTCTAAAATAGACTGAAAAGATTAACTATTATAATTTTGTATTTTGAAACAAAATTATGCCTGACAACATTAGCATCAGGGAATATTATTTTTTTTTGATCTTCACAAAAAGGACAAAGTTTAACAAAAGGTATAAAGCAGTTTCAAATAGCATTTTAAAATGATGAAGAAAAAAGGTCATGTTCAAAGAAAGGGATAGAGTTTTTTTAATTTAATAATGTATGCTTTTGCATAGTTGTTTCCATTAAGTAAGTGAAACTCCTAAAGCGATAAGATTAGATCTGCTGGAATTAAAAAATTCCGAAGTCAGTAAATAACTAAATTGACAGGAAGAGTAACATTTTATTATAAAAATATTAATCTATGCTGATTAAAGCTATAAAGAAAATATTACTCATTTTACTTAATGTATTTTTAACTCACAAGAAAGAACAGTAAATTTAAAAATTTTAAGAGTTTCCTTACATTATTTGTCCTCCAATAGTTGACTTGCCAGCATCTAAAAAACAAAATTAAAAAAATTAATTCACAATTGAAAAGAAAATCCTAGAAAAAGACGAAAACAATTATGAACAAGGTCATCTATTTCCAAAGATACATTTTTTTAATTTTAATTTAAGTTTTTTGAAGCATCTCTCATCTTCCCTTGTTTCTGTAATAACTGTCAATTCAATTACACTGAATTTTGAAAATTCCATTTTCATACATACAAACTTGGCATTATCCGTCACATAAAAAACCCCAACAAGCAGTGGTCCAACAAAAGTGTGGGAAGCTGTTGGAAAAACCCTTTCCCTGCTTCCTTTCTCCCTTGTCCCTAATTTCTGTAGGCTGCTCTTCAACATTGGGATGTACCTCTGCTCACTGCCTCTTTACTTTGTGTAACTCCAAATTTACCTAAGCTACTTTTAACATAAGAGGCTATACAAACAAAAATACAGAATTTGCTGTAAAACTTGTGATTCATTAATTCTTCTGTACTTTTGACACCATTTAAGATTTTTCTGAAGCTTGTTGAAACTATTCGATTGGAACATTTTGTTATAAATGCTGCTTTTAACCCTGAATTATGTTTATCTATTGTTTATAGCTCTACAATTTTTAATATTTTGAATAATATTTTTGAATTTAATAACAATTAATAAGAACCCTCTGAAAATATTTAAAATAAGCAGAAAATGAGCACTGCTTTCTGATTTTGTTCTTTGGATCACAAACACAGATATGTCACTGAAGGACTCAACAGAGCAGGGAGTTGAGAAATCATGAACACAGACACTGTTGTGTTCAAGAAAACACAGGCACTCATCCCCGAAAGACCTTCTTTAAGTGTTTTAATTATTCCAGAGCAGATTCGTTAGAATGAATGCTCTTATTAACCTCAAGACACTGTGAATACATACATCCCTACAAAGAGCATGATTAATTTCTGATCCTCCACGTTCTAGACAATACACAATGTAAAGATCCAATTACTTCACGTTCACGTACAACTTACCTACGTGCCCGATGAATACTACATTTACATGCTCTTTTTTAGGAGCACCTGGCGGTGCTACGACAGATTTCGGTTTTGGTATTTCCTCCTCCTCTTCCATCATTTCCTGAGCACTTTCTTCAGAAGGTCCTGCATCCCCTGCAGGACCACCTCCTAGCTCTGCGTCACTTGTTTCTTCTTTGTGGTCCCATGACTCTTCTGGTGACATTTCTGTCTCTCCATTTTCCACTAAAAATTAACCAGTTAGATATATTCAAATAGATAATCAAATTAAAAGCAATGACTACGGAGAAAAGCCCCTGGCCCCAAGGCACAATCAGAAGATTTTGACTATTCAGTCTGTTAATGTCTTCCTGCATAAAAATGGGCACTGCTGCTTGTTTCTAAAATGATTATTACTGGAAGCTTTCAAACTAGCTTGTGTGCTGACATCAGAAAACTATGATTCACAGGGATTAAGAGACTTCTGTTTTAATAAGGCAACAATTTTAGAAGGGAAAAAACCAAATCTGAAGATCCACTCAGACCATCATGCTGGTCTGAATCCACAGACACACACTACCATATGTTTAGAAAGAAAAGGGAAGGCATAATGGTTTAAGTTCTCAAAAGCCATACAAATACAAGGAGAAAGATACAATTTCCATGCTTTGATTTTTTATATCACCTTTTTTGTTAATCACCATTTCACACATATTAATGGTATTATTTTGTAACATGACATTATTGTTTAATAAAGCACTGATGCTTTTTCAGTGTCCAAGTAATCCAACTGCATCTGTCAACACATAGTAGTGTTCGATTACCTCTTTGCTAATCTAAGGACACAATGAAAATTAATAAGGACCAAAAATACAAAGGCTTAATAAGGTATTCTTCAATTTTGTTTGCAATGATTCAGCAAAAGCACTATAGTAGTATTTTATAGTCGTATCATAGTGAAACGGAACAATTCTCATCTTACCAACAGATTCTGAAATTTCCATGTTAACAGCAGCATTTGAACCTAGAGGGAAAAAAAGAAAAAAAAGGAATCATTAAGGACACATTTGCCATGATAGTACCAAGAAAAAAAAAATGGAGTGACTAAATTAATAAAAAGTATAGTTCAGATGTTTGGGTGCTTGCCAATGCCACTTAAGATACAGATTCAATTTTGAAAATTCTGCTTCATGCAAGCTTTATGACCTTCAATAAACCACTTGGTCTTTATGCGCCGTGCTCGACTGGCTATAAAGTGTAAATAACCACAGATAACCACACTGCCTTACAATAGTAGTATGAGGATAAAGAGAATGAAGATTGGAAAAGGTTCATGGAGATTTTTGAAAAGGAGATTCTTTGCAATAATTTGTTTAAATCACATTTAATGGAGCTGTGTGGCATACCGTCAGAACACAAAACCAATTACCTTCACAAGAGGCTGTCTGCTCCTCTGGAGAAGTCTCTACAGGTGCACCTACAGAGAAAAGAGTTTAACTTTTAAAACAGACTGATGTAACAAATTTCCACACTCAGGCATAAAAGATCATCACCCAACCTTATTGCAAGAAGTATAAGAAAAAACACCTGCTCCCCCTGAAAACACTACTAAATACAGCCTCCAAACACAAGTACTTGTAAAGAGCACTGCCTAAAAGTTGTGAAAATAATATACCCGTTCTAAAACCAGTTCAATTCCACCCCCCTGAAAGATACACTTAAATCAAGTTTTAAAGAAGGCCATTTTTCTATACAAAGTATTTTACCTGCACATCCTTTTTGGGCATACTGGCTACTCTAAGTGCTAGTGTCTAACTGGTGTTTAACAATGTCAAACCAGGTTCATTGTATCCAAAGCAACAATGCGAGTGTAACGACTCTACCCAAAGGTTCTGCCAGCTTCAGCTTACAGGCATACCTGCACTGCTATCACACCTCAATCTCACCTAAGCATTGAGCAGGAAAATGAAACAAGCTATTCAGAATGCATTCTTAAGATCTTCTGCGAGTCAAGAGACGATAAACTTATTCATAAGCCTGGTAAGTTTGCCAGTCCTCCTAAACACCACAATATAGTCTCATTTCTCAGAGGGCAATCTCACCTGACATGCATATCAAACCCACAAGTATATTTTATGGATAGACCACTCAACTTTCTTATGCACTAGGCCACACCACCAAACTATATGCTGAGGTATAACTAATTATTAAACCTACTAAGAGTGACATGTTCCGATTAACAATTACACCACTTGATATTTCAGAACATTATTCCACATGATCAAGAGGCCTTCTATAATCATCCCTAAAACCTTAACCTATTTCGTTTTCTCTTAGTATAAATTCAACTTCATAATTCTTTGGAAGAAGTTCATCTTTTTCAGCCACACACCAAATTCAACTCTCTATTTAGCTGCACTCCAGCTCTTCTTCCATCCATTACAAAAAAAAGCCCAGTTCTTACAGCATTACTTGCTCTACATGCATGACAGGACCTAAAGATGAAACAAATCCCCTCAAAAGAACAAAAACATAGAGAAGGAGCTGATTCTAAGCCTCTTTGCTTTCACGCTGTTTGCGTATTTGCTGCAGACTTCCATAAACTGGAGCAGCACTGCCAAAGCTGGAAGAGGGCCAGAGGACGAAGCTGGCAGGCAGGGTGAATGTGGGTCACAGCACAACACCCAGTGACCAGCAGCAAACGGTGGAGGGGGCACAGTCACAGGAGAGGAAACTGTTCCTCACTCCTATGCTACATCAAATATGATCTGCACTCCAGGGTCCCAAAACCACAGAAACAAAATTTACAAGAATAATTTAATACAGTAAGTAAAAGCATAAGAATAGAATACTTTGAGATTACTTCTAAGTAATGACATATTACTCCCATTAGAGAGCTGAAAAAGACTCACACCAGCCCATTTATGAGTGTGGTAAGCAGGTAGCACAGAATATAGGCATGAACCTAAAGCCTCTGGTTTTTAACACATCAGAAGATTGTTGGCAGTTTCAAAGATACTATGTTTGGGATGCATAAATATTTTCATTACAAGATCATTTCAACAAGCTTTTGATTTCACTCCTGAAGTTTGTCCATAATGAAAATCACAGTATTTATGCACTTGCCTTGAAACAGAAGCTCTACAAGTGGTTGAAGAGTTACTTAATTCCTTAGAAATACATTGTCAATCAACAGCACTCATAATAAACTAGGTTTTTACTTTCTGGTCTGTAATTCAGCAGGCATACAGACAGGAAAAAGAAGCTTCTTCACAAATAACAGAAAGGAGGTAGGAAACTGTTAACCTAGAAAGGTCCCTCTGTTAAATTTTGTATGAGTCTAGCACTTCAGAATCACTAAGACAGTTTGTGTATAGATCCTAAACAGTACTAACGCCACACAGCCCAGGGGGAGCAGATATTCAGTTATGACCACGTTCGCTTACTAAATTGTGGTCACTTTGGTACACAAGTGGCAGACATGCTTTGAAAGATGACACTGAATTACATGAAACATACATGGTTCCTTCAAAACAGAAAAGGAATACAAACCGCTCTCTAAAAAAGTTCATTGTAAAGAAACCAGAACAACAACAAACAGGCTTTAAGTGATAAAAATAAACACCCCTCTGTAACTGTTTACTTCTGATAAACAATTTCAGGTTATGTCAGGCTGTTTCAGGCACTGGTACACTGCAAACAAACACACAAGAGAAAGGTCTGACTTTAACGGGTCAGATTTATCATGTGCTCCGTGTGGAAAGGAACAGAATGCCTGAAGCACGCCTTTAAGACAATGACCTGGAAAGAAGGATGCAGTCCTACCGCTTCTCAGACTGTTGGCTTGCCACATTTTGCTGTTTGTCATCTCTTCTCTCATGTTAGCCCTAGTGCACCTGTAACTATTGAAGCTCCACAAAGGGAGCTGGTCTGACCAAAAACTGAACTAGCAAGGAACCTACCAGCTTTTGGGTAGATAAGCACTCTGAAGCAGGGTATGAGCTGGGTGGAAAAGCACTACTAGTTCCCTGGCAGAGAGGACAGAAAGGCAATCTCAGTAATTCAAGGAAGAACACCTTTAAGATTCAGATCTGAAACACCTAGGGAATCTTTGGATCACATAAAAAGGTGATGGTAAGTCTGAATCTAGTTGAGGAAGGCTTACTACCTAGGACTCAATACTGGATTAGGTCATGAGAAGTCCAAACTCCGCACACTGCCCTGTGGCAAAACGCTGGGACAATTCCAGTGAACTGAAGTAACCTTGCTTATTTTGCCCATGAGATAAAGACAGTCATTGTAACAAAACACCTTTAAAGATGAGGGAAACTGAGAAAGGTTCTAACTAACAACATTTATGGTTAATGTAGTTTACTATTGTTGTAAAAACATCACATGCAGCAAATTAAACACAAATTAGAAAAATCTGCAATACATTTCAAGTTCAGCTTGAAAATTCTAGATCCTCATCTGTGAAAATCATTCAGACAGGAATCCTGTCATACGAGAGGGATTCAAAACGTAGTTCCGTAAGAAGTCTAGTTTTAAAGTTAGAACATGTCTTAAATTATGCCAAATCTTTAAGTAATGCTTCCAAATCTTGGATTTACACCTGATAAAACAACAATTAGATTTTACATAGCATCGTCCATACTCCCTCTCTCCTCAAACCCTAAGTCAAGAACTGTTGTGGCAACCTTATTCACTGTATTATATGAGGTGAGCGGCTTATCTTTAGTCCTCCTGAACATCAGAGCCCTAGGACATTTTTTGGAATACCTGTGTTGTCAATGCCAAAGGCAAAAACGGATACACATGCTGCATTTATCTACCGGTAGACCATCAGACAAGGATATTATGTAATTCAGAGTCTTGTCTGAATAAGGCAAAAGTGTTTTGGGTTTTTTTTGGTTTGTGTTTTGGTTTTTAATTATTTTTTTAAATAGAAAATTCACTGAAGAAGTATGCATACTCCAAATAAAAGGTCCAAAATTGCACAGCTTTTAAAACATGGTGATTGGTCTTTTTAAAGTACAGTCAATATCCTAAAGAAATACTGCAAAATCCACTCTGCCCATTTCATTCACATGACATTATACTACAGCTGAGAGTTTGTTATGTACCACACCAAGTTTTTTACTTGCATGCATTTTTGTTTTACAATAACCAAAGTTGCACAGGCAGAACGAATTACCACTCAACATCTGAAAATATTGTTTAAAACAGTATAAGCCAGGAACTTCACAGCGTTAACAATTTAGAAAGCTTGTACAGAAACAATAGAAAATTGCTTTATAACAACATATATTGGAATGAAACGAGATTTTCATATATAGAACAGGTATAGCTGGTAAACTGGGAATCAATATTAGAAGAACTGCATTTAAAATACAGTATTAAAGTCAAACTCAAGTGCTAAGCAGCAATGACAACTTCTGCAGTATTTACCAGATGGGCAGAATAAGCTGAAAGATGTCTCCACACAAGCAGATTCTGTTCAGTGGTTAACTGGTTACTCCTCAGAAGCAGTTACCTGCACCACAATGCAAATGCCTCCATGGAACTGACGAGAGGCTGCAGTTTGTTGCTATGATGGCAGCACTCAGCTCCCAGCCTGCTCTGCTGCTGGAGTGCTAAGAACCCAGTCAGTACTGGTGCCTGACAATTGAGGTAGACTATAGGGTTAATGAAACTGCACAGCAGAGCAGAGAGAGAGATTTGGGAAAAAAAAAAAAGAGAAGAAAAAAAGGAAATTCAGTTTTAAAGAACTGTCTTATCTACAAAACTTAGATGGTTTGTACAGCGAGTTTGTTGTTGCTCCTCTAGTACAGGCATCAAGTTCCTTCACAGGAATTCCTGGAAGGCTGAAGAGTGAAGCATGACACCCACCTTAGGATTCCCATCACCTTTTTGAATACCCGAGTTCAGTACACATTTACACAATAGTCATATAGTCTCAACAGTCTTCATGAATTACATAATAGATGTTTGCCCCTGTATTTTTTTTTGACACAAAAGCATAAAGGGAATTACACCAGAGTAAAAGAAGGAATGTCCAAGACAAACACATAGAGCATGAGAATCAGAATAAAAAAGTCTCCAAGAGATTCTTGGTTAACAAAAAATTACTTTAAGCACAAGTAAATGCTAGAGCTAATAAAAGTATTTAATATTCAATATTTTAAAATATACATAAAGAAAAGGTTTTCAGGAGTTCACTATAATTAAGGCAGTTGTTTTGAAAGTTAACTTAAACCCAAAATTATTTTCTTCTCTACCTTGCTTTATAGCCTATGCCCGAGCTTCACCAGTGGACACAGAGATGTATGCCCAGTTTTGAAAATGTACCAATGTAAGAGAAGCTTTAATAGTTTTAACATGGCTTTGCAAAATTAAAAAAAAAAAAAAAAGCATTTGCTTTATATTCATAGGATTTTACTACATGTTCCTTAGTAAAAGACTCACCTTCTCCCTTCTCCAGTGAGGACACACCTTAAGTTTATCGTACCTAAAACTGACATGCTGCTTCAGAACTAAGTCTAACAAAGTCTATGGGGATTTTCAGGGAATATAATGAAAACCTCTTTTCCTTAAGGCCAAGTATTTATGCTCAGTTGATGACTTGATTTTTCAGACAGATAGTCAAGAAATCAAGCTCTGTATTAGAACAGTTAAGGATTCCACTCTAACAAAGCTCTCTCATAACCCAGTAGAAATAGAAATTAAAAAAGCCCACAAAACTAGACCTAAGCATCCCCTGGATTTTTTTAGCAGGTTAGGCTCAATGTCTTAACATTTACACATAAAAGAGTAAAATTTACACATAAATTCTCAGACTGTTCTAGAGAACGCATTTTTAATATTGCATCGCTTGTCCTAAACTAACTTTTGTACTGAAATTCAGTGTAATTTTCATATAGAGCTCTTCAAAACACAGTCACAAATTTCACTGATTAAATTTTGTCTGCTTTACTCCTTCATAATAAAAAAGCAAAATAAAAACATCTTTCTATCTTAGCTTCATATAATCAGCTGCTCCTCTTAGTTGCATGTCCCATCACAAAACAGGAGAGAAATCCCCAAAAAATGAAAGTGGAATTGTAACACCAGATTGCTAATAGAATCCAAGAATTATGCTAAATTATGTTTATATTCATTTTGATAGAGCAATCAAGTTTTAAGACAACATCATGCTTTCGAATATGTTAAATCAGTAGTCCAACCAGGGTGCTAAACACATGGTCAGCAGACTGCACATAGATGCCAGGACAGTTCATCTGGTCCACAGCCAACTTCCAGTGCTCTGTCTTTTATTGGAGTCACGCAAAGGCCACAAGCATGATGAATTATTCTAACAGGAGGAACACAGTCCTGGCTACCTTCCTGGGGACAGTTCAGATGTAGACAAAGAACATCTGTGTAATACATTGGCACCTTGACTGCATCACACAGGTCTATTATCTGATCTTCTGGCGAGTCAGTGCCAAGACACACAGCCTTGCTCTGCACCCACTGTTTTAAAAGAGGTTGTGCAGCTCATCTGTCTAGAGAAGCTGATAGAGAACAACACTGCTCTAGATAGTCAAGTGATGAATCAAATTAAGATTTTTTTGATAATAAGAATTCATACCATATACTGGCATTCATATTATGACACTGATTTGCTGTCATGTAAGCAGTTCAAGTTTGCAGTTATGAAGTATTAACAGGAACATTACCAACACCCTGCTTGTGAGGAAATCATGAGCATATAGCTATTCAAATGTTGATGAGTAAAACCATGTAATCCTTTAATATGACAGCTTCTTCAATAGTGGGCTACTAGTTTAAGACAAACGACTTTCTCAGCAAGTTCATATGTAAAATGAAGTCTCTTGAGGACTGAATTATTGAAGAGTCTTAAAATATGGTCTACAGAGTATAGTGTAAAACAAGAGATGACCAGTTTTGGGGAACACAATGACACAAGTAACTCATCACCCTACTCTGGAAATGATAGGCTTCAGAACTGAAGCAGAAGATATGAAAATCCCTTCTTTTCTTTCTGATTGGCGGGTGGGGAGTATGTGAATGTCTCAGCTAGCTACAAGGTCAAGAAAAACGAGGGCAGGTAAAGCCAGAGAGATAGATGCAGTATCTATTTATCTACAGCATTTGAAGGCTGAAGATGTCCAGCTGCTTGAACGTAACTGTTTCAAAAGTGAGTACCGCAGGCGAGTGAGGATATTTAGGGAGTGAAGCAATCTAAGGGGCACTGAATCTTAAGCCAGATGTTTGCTTGGCTCAAGGCTGTAGGTGCAAGTTGTCTAAACGGTAGTCATTAACAAATATGTTCAGAAATTTACTTGAAGTGGTCAAGAGAGCTACTAAATGAAGCAGTAGCACTAATTACCACCAAAAGGATAAATGCCATCTTTTCTTACACTAGCTGCTATGCGTCACAGACTTTTTGTTCTTGTTACTTTTGTACTAATGCCACTTTTTTCTTACTACAACCACTGCATGTTTCAAATCATTGAACAATTCAGGTTGGAAGGGACCCCAGGAAGATATCTAGTTCAGTCTCATGCTCCAAGCAAAGTCGACAGTGAATACTTATTTTAAAAATTACTTCTAAAAAGAAGAACTAACATAAAATATAGTAAAGCCTATACAAGGAACTTGTGTTCAATTTTACCAACAATCCCGTGAATATTCAAGAACTACGACAAAAATTTAACCACAAGAATGCAGGTTGACACTGCATTTTCAGAAATTTTTCACTTCTCTCATACCTGAGATCCAAACAAAACTTGGATAACAGAAATCTTATTAATCCTGGAAAGGTTTTAACTATTCCCTGACAGCTCTGAACCATGCTTTAATATGGAAACAAACCAAAAGCCACACAAATGCAATTACATCTTACAAACACATACAAAATTAATAAACCATAGTACAAAAAGAAGTTACAGATGCTACAGAACAGTGAAGCTGCAAGCTGCAGATGTGATTAAGAATGTTTAGAGGCCCTAACACAACCCACTGTCACTTTATTGACTATCACACCTTGCCTGAATTCAGTTGAGGCCAGCAACTGCTATCTACACCAAGTTTCCCCTGAAGCACAACTTGTTCATGACATACGTGACACGCTTATGAGAAGGAACTGTGGTACCGTGATGCCTGTTGCAGGCAGAAAATAGAGAAGTCTCTGGTTCACATTTCCAATAGAATCCAATAAGGGATTTTATGTGAATGAGTTTGACTTGGACACAATTTGATAAAAGCGAGTCCTTGCAGCTGCAACATTTGGAACGTACTGGTTTTAATCTCTTCCTTAGGTTCAAAAATTTAAATACCATATGCTTTTTGCATATAATCAAATGATAATTTAATTCCAAACTAATTCTGAAACTATCTGCAAGCAAAAGTTATTAGTCAAATATTACTGTCCCTAATAATTTGTAATCAAAAGAAAGCACACATAAATCAGAAGTTTTAAAGTAAACTACTTGGAACGCAATTTCGGGAGTTTACCAATTTTAGAAAGTTATCATCTTGTTCCCTAAACGGCTCCTGTGAGCATTATTTCGGTGCTCTAAACATAAGTAACAGGAATTTTATACAAATTACTGAAAACATGAAGTTAGTGTGCACAGAAGGAAACACTATTGCACACTACAGCCACACAATGGAGATCAGTTCTGTGGAATTTTCTGTATGCCACGCTGCTACTACACATTTATTTCGACCTACAACATCCTTTGACTTACTAAGGAATTACGACTCGAACAAAACGTCACTAAGAGAAAGTTCCAAGAAAAGTGTTACTAAAAATTAACTTCAGGCCACTTAAGTCCTCAAACTGACACCCACCTTTTCAGATTCTTCCTAAGAATCAAGATTAATTTAGATTCTTTCCAGTACAAACCAGTGTTTGTATAGACCTCAATACGGATGATAAATATAATTTTTTTTCTCACAACGTAACAAAGAATGAGTGCCATGGAACACCTTATTCCCTATGGGAGCAAAAGCAAACTGGGTTGCCGAAAAGTAACCTATTCAGCACCATTGTCTAATCACATGTTGTTCTGACTTATTTCCCGAGCAAGCTCCACCTAGTTCTTCTAGCCAGGAAAGCAGTTGTCACCTTATACAAACATCTGCAAGGACAAGACTGTCAATTACTTTCTGCAACCGAGTACATCAGACCTGGAAAAGTACATAATAAGTTCACTATTTTGGTTAAGAAAGAAAGTGCTGTTTATTTTTTTTAACTGCAGATTTTTGTGTGCTTAGTCTTAGGGACATCCAAGTTAATTACAGAAACTCAAAATTCTAAACCTTAAAGAAGATACAGAAGCAAGGTGAACTCAAACCAGGTAGATTATAGCACTACATAGGAAACACCCTCAGCAACTAAGATGGAAAGAAAAGCTATCCTCATCACTCCAGACGACCAGGAAGCTTTCAGTAAAGTCATCTCTGTTCTCTGGAAAGACAAAGCTCATCATAGGCCTCAGAAGTACCAAAGAGAGAAAAACAGGAGAGCATGAGAATTAAATATAACGAGCAGGTGAGGAAATATAGTTTAAATCCTGCCAAAAAAGAAATTAAATATAGGAAGCCTTAGAAGAAACCTTACAAAAGTAGCCAGGGAGAAAACCCAAAGTTATTAGAATAACATTCAAAACCCCAAGAAAGTTTTCAGTCACAGTATTGATTACGTAGTTAAAAAGAGACTTAGGTTCAGGTTGCAATGGCTTAAAAACACACTGAATGAATTTTGAACATTATTCAAAGGTGCATCACATGTTTAGCACAGCCTCAAGCTATCCACTCTACCTTTACATCTATGAACCTAACATATACATTTATTCTAAATGGAATCCAAGAGCCTGCCCATGGCTTCTTGGAAATAGAATTTAAGACATTTACATATTGCCTGCCTGTATAGCACATGAGCTACAATTTCTGACAAAAACCAGGAGTGCTGAACAGCTGTAGAGAACACATAATCTAACATTTGCTCTAACACAGAAAAAGTTTAATATTCTGTTATGAAAATTTTAAAGCTTCATATATGAAAGATACAGATTTTAGCTGTTAACATCTGGTAACTTCTCATACTAGTGGGAGTAAGACTAATTAATATATTAAATGAGAATGCAATAAGTAATAAGCCACAATCAACAGAAAATCATGACAAATATAATGTAACAAGTAGGCCCTTTAGTGAAATTAAATTACTAGAATCAATATCGACACACTAGCTTGTTTCATATTGTACCCACAGGGATACAGAAAAATATAAAGAAAAAACAGAAAGGTGTTAAGCTACCACACTGTCAGGTCTCCAACTCCTTAACTGCAGGAGCGACATTAAAAGTAGTAGTACCACAAAGTTAACTCGCATGTCTGATGTTTGGAAGGACTTTCACTTTGGAACTGCAAATTGAAAAGTAGCTCTCCTTTAATTTCCCATATGGAAATTAAACCTAGTATAAACATTGGTTGCATACACAAAGATCCTTTGGAATTAAAAGCAGGGTAAATTTCAAGTTACTCCATTGACTGAGGCCAGCTGTACAAGCCTCCCCTACTAACCATTTATCAGCATTACATTAGGAAAAACATCTACTGATATCATCTTCAAAAAGACACTGAAGATCAATCTGAATCACTGGCGGCCGAAGCACTGCTGTTCTCCCCAGCAACACGAAATGTATTGCCACCAAAATCTTCCACAACTTCTCCAGTGCTTTGGGAAGACGACAGCTACGTGGTTTCTTTCTTGTCGCCAAGGCGTTTTTCGAGCGCAGGCACCAGGGCTCCGCGTACGGCCGGACCGCCCCAGTGACCGCCGCTCCGGGAGCCCGGTGCCGGTGCCACGGCTCGGCCTCCGCAGCACCCCGCGCAGGGCCCGCGCCGCCCCAGCCGCGCCCCAGCGGCTCGCAGACCCCTCCCGGGCCCCGCAAACTCTCGGTTTAGCTCTTCCTCACAGTCAGCTCGTCCACAACGGCCCCTCTGCCCGGACTGCGCTCCCCACGCCCCTTCCCCAAACCCCTCTCCTGCGCCAGGCTCCCCCCGGCAGTGCCCCCCCCCGCCTTCGCTCGCCCCTCCCGCCGTCGGGACGCGGGGCCCCAGCCCCCAGCGCGAGTCGCTCTCCCACCCCCGGGCCGGGGGTTCCCTGCGTCCCTCCCCGGCCCGGCGCTGCCCTCCGTGCCCCACTCCGGCGCTGCCGCCCCGCCCGCACCCCGTCAGCCGGACCCACCCGCTCCCCAGGCTGCCGGCCGCCTCCCAGCCCAGCCCAGCGCGGCTCCCTCGCCCGCCTGTCGGAGGCCCTTCCCCTGCTCCCCCGCGGGGGCCCCCGGCAGCCCCCGGGCCCCTCCGCAGCACGGCCTTGCGCCCTTCCAACATGGCCCCCATCCCTCCGCCCTCAGCGCCCACCAGCCGGCGCAGCCCCGTCCCGCCGCGGCGGTTACCGTGGGGCGGAGGCGGCGGCAGGCCAGGCGGGGGCGAGGGTGGCGGCAGGCCGGGCGCCGGGCCCCCCCGCAGGAAGGACGGCACGAACTCGGCGGCGTGGACGTTGGGCACGAAGGGCTTGGCGTTGACGTTCAGCTGCCGGCTGAAGGCCGCGCCGAGCAGCTCCTGCTGGGCCTCGGCCTCCGCGGCCGGCGGGGCGGACGCCGGGCCGGCGCCGCTGCCCGGCTCGATGTCCGCCTGATCCCAGCAGTCGGGAGCCGAGTCGCTGCTGCTCCCGCTGCCGCTCCCGTTCGCCTCCATTTTGTCGCTGCCCCACAAGCCTCTGCGGCCCCGAAGCTTCTCCCAGCGTCCGGGGTAAGGGGGAAGCCGGCGGCGGCACCGACTCAGCACTCGCTCCGGCGATTCCGCGTGTACTCCGCCGCCCCGACGCGAGCGCAGAAGCTGGCCTCCCAGCGCTCCCGCGCCCCCTCCCCGCGGCCTGCCCTACCGCCATTTTAGTAGTTTTTAGCTCCGCGACGCCTCGTCCCCCAGCACGGCCGAGGCACGGCGCGGGAACTACGATGCCCATCACGACTTGCGCGAGCGCGTCGTGGCCCACCTCCCCGGGGGAGATGGGAAATGTAGTTGCCTGCGTTTTCCGCCTGTTAAAACACTACAACTCCTGTCAGCCCTCGCGCTCGCCCTTCGTTTCTGCCGTCTCCGCCTCCAATTCCAGGGGGGAGACGGGACATGTAGTTGGCGCGAACGCCTCAGGCGGGACACGAACTACCCGCCCCAGCAGGCCAGGCGCCGCGTTCCCTCCGGCCGTGCTGGTGTGCTGCCCCGCGGTCTGTGGGACGGGCAGGCCGCGCCGCGCCGCCGGGCGGATGCTCCCGCATCCCGCACCGGGGGCGTTTGGGATGGGGACGGGCAGCAGCCGTGTGGAGCCCCGCCGCGCCGGGGCAGACGAGCTCGTCCCGGTCGCTGTGAGGGGCCGCCGGAGCGCCGTCCCGTGCCGTGCCGTGCCGTGCCGTCCCGTCCCGTCCCGCGGGGCTGGGGAGAGCAGCCCCGGCGCGGGTGTCACCGCGGTGGGTTCCCCGCCTCCCTTACGGACTCAGCGGCTGGAGTCAGGTGAAGATACGCCCGTTTTAGGTTTTATCGGTGCCAAATTGCACCCGCCTAGTCCCAGAAAGCATAGATTGGGAGTGACGGCACAGTGACGGCGCCCGTGCGGGGTCGGTGAGCTCCCAAATGGCGGTGTGTGAGCACACGTGAGAGGAGAGCGAAGGTTTCGCGTGGGTCCTGCTGTAAACTGACAGAATGCGTTAAAAGTTCCAATTTTGGCAATTCTACAGCACGCTTGGCTTGCTTATTAGCAAAAATTAAAATAAAAATCCAGTTAAGCCAAATTCAGTAGGACTTGTCAAGCACTGAGGCCCGTGACTTGTAAGACTGTTAGAACATATTAAAAAAACCACCAGCCAAACCCAAAAAACATTGCTTGAAGTTAAGTATGTTTGGAGGAGATGAGGAGAAACTGAGGAGAAATTACTAGATTTTGCCATGGCTGTGGCAGTATTTCATCTTGGAAGGTTCAGCATAAGTATTTATAAGTAGACAAAGCGAGTGCTTGGGAAAAGGGAGTTTCTTGGGAGTGCTCACACACAAGGACTGAGTCATCTGCAGCATTATTTATATTGGAACACTGTAGGGCAGGTTAGGGACTTGTTTTGAAAGCAGATGGGCTTAGATCTAAAATGTAAAGATCTCAGTTCAATACAAAATCCAGTCCAGTTTTGGTTGGAGAACTACACAAATTCTCCTGAAGTGGCCTTTATCTAACATAATCCTGACACAAGAACTAGATGGTTTCTGGCTGCATACCAGCAGCAACATATATGCCCTTGACAAGCAAAAAATTATACATGGCAGGTAATGCACACAGGTTAATGGGAAAATGTGCTTCCAACTGATCATATTCAGGGAAAACACTCATGTACAGGCAGCACTTATAACAGTTTAAAAAAAAAAATCCCCATCAACACCACAGCTAATTAATTTTGAAAGAAAAAAAAAATTCACAATGAAAGACCATACACCTCTGCTAAGTAGAAGTCTTTCCTATAAGCACCAAGAGCTTACCCTCACCAGAGCCCAAAGAACGAGTTTTAAAGACTTCGTGAAAGCCACTCTCTGGTTATTCTCTGGTGCAGAGCTCCTTTCCAGTTTTCAGACACACTGCCAGGGCCTCTGTTGTTCAAAGTTGAATATAATTAAGGAAGATTCTCACCTGTGTTACTGCTGTAATATTTTGAATTTTGTTAAACTGCAAGTAAGTTTCTCAGTTGTGTGTAGCAGTCATGTTTCTGTTAAAAAAAAGTGTCATATGCATTCCCCCTGGGGTAGAAGCAAGCATAGGATATGATCCTTTCCTTTTATCAGGGGAATGAATAACTGCTCGTCAGAAAGAAAGGTACAGGAATAAGAAATAAATTTCCTAAGCAGCTAGTATCATAACGAACACTTTAATATAGCACTCTCCACTTACTAAAGTGTGGTGGTTTTTTTTTTTGTGGTTTGTTTTGATTTTTAAATACTAACCTTTGCTTCTGAGATGATGCTTCTTAATGAGTAGGTGTCTGATACGTTTCATTTAGTATGGAAACAAGGCAACACCATTTGGAAAAAGGGGCTCATGGGTTACTACTGTTGAATAATAGATAAAAATCCAGTGGAAACCAAGCTTCATGGATTCTGCTGACAGAGTGGCTTGTTTTGTACGCTTTTTACTGTCATTATGACATTTAATAGCTCATGTTGATAATGACGGCAATGCTGTATTGCAAGTTTGTTTTTTGTTTGAACCTTTTCACAGCCTGCAAGTCAGGAAAGGCTTAATTGGAGGCAGGTATTACATTTTCAGAGCAATTAAGACTTACCTTAAGATAACCAGCATACAGAACATGTAGGCAGCAATTCTTACATACATTGGCATTCCTTAAAAAGGCTTCTTGAAGGCTTTTGAAATGGAGCTTCCTTCTGCCAGCTCCTGAAGTATTGAGTTGTAATTTTTTTTTTTTTGGGTGCAGGGAGTTGGGCCAAATATGTGTTCGATAAGAGGTATGGAAGTGTGTATTACAGCACAAAAGAATTACTTCTTTTATCCAACATTGCTTCCTTCCTTGACAGGTACTTATTCCCTAGGTACTTGCTAGGATATAAACAATTAGCCCACAGAGTTTCAGAAGATGCCAGATGCCCTTCTGAGTGTACAAACCTGTTTTGCAGGCTGTGTCACACATAAGAATTGTGTAAACCCAAACACTGAATTTTTAACAGGGCTAATAGTTTGTTTTTCCACTTATGAACAGCTGGTACTCCAAACAAAACTTAAGTGGAATCATGATAATTTTACCAGCAAAATATCTACTGGAATGTGAATGGTCATCTTCTCTTGAGGTTTTAAAGCATTATAAAAGCTTTTCTTATTTAAATCTTTTTTGCATCAAAGCGTTTAGAATAAATATACTGGCTCTTCATTTAATAAATACCAAATAGCTTTTCTTATTGAGAACCACCCATATTAATTCATCATCACATCGTGACTGACTTAAATTATCAAAGCACTGCTTAGAAAAGAAGAGGCTGGACCACCTCAGGGTTACCATGTGGAGACTGGGATACAGCAGAACTGCCTCCCTCCCAGTCGCAGTTCTGCCCATCCTTGTGCTGCCTTCTAGCTCTTATAAGAGCCTTTGCTGTGTCAGTTTATCTCATTAAATGTAGCTGCAGAACAATCCACTTTCTTTTTGCTCCTGGGTTACTTAGGTGAGTCAGCTCTTAAGAGGTGTTTGACAAATGCCAGAGCTGGTATAAAGTAGGAATGGGGAACAGGATTTCTTTTGTGAGAGCAAGCTGTTCACATATTAAACTGTCTCAAGGTAGCTTCACACTGGTTTGCAGCCTGTGATAAGTCAATCCTATAGCAATGAAATGGAGGTTGTCGCTCATATGATATGAGGAATAGTAAGTATTCTGTACTTCAGTAGTAACTTCCATCCAAAGTTCTCAGAAGCGCTTTACGCCCTAGCAGATATGCCTGTGAATACCAATGTTTTAGTTATGTGAACTGAAGCAGAAAAGAAAGAGATATTTCACTAGAAGGCTTCAAACAGTTTAACAGCTTCAAGCAGTGAACAGCTCACCAACAGGTAAGCTTATCAAACTCCATAAAATAGCAGCAGCCTAAGCAGGAAGGAGAGTGGGTTTCGGGTGCTGGGTTATGAGTGAATTGACTCAGTTTACCTTGAGGTCAGATAAGTTCCTGAGCTGCTGCAAAATGGGAAAGAAAGCGTTTGGCTGAGACTGGGAGGAGCAGGAAAGGAAAAAGACTTCCCTTTCTGGTGTGGCAGCAAGCTGAAATGCAACTGACGCACTGTAAGCCATGCCCTAAAATTTAAAGGTATTCAAATATGTACATTAGTTATGCACTTAAATGAGTAGGCTAGTATTTAGAATTGCTTTGAAGTCAGAATGAGCCTTTAAAAACAAAGCCAAAAAGAACAAGTGATTTACCTAGGAGGAAGAAAAGACAAGAGTTACAAGGTAAATTATTAAAAGAAAAACGTAGGAAACTGTGCTCGGCTATGAAAGTGCCAGTCTAGAAGCATAGCTCTTTATCTGAGGCTTGTGTGAAGGAACAATCTCAAAAGGCGTCCTAGAAGTTAAGTTTAGCATTACTTAGACGAAGCAGGTGAAGTTAAACGAGTCAAGAAAGTTTTTGTGGAAAACATGGATTAAGGCTGTACTTAAGTACAAGTTTGATTAGATGCCAGGAGATTATAAATTAATATTCTTAAACTCTGGGAAATTCTCTTTCCAGTAGTCTGTGGAGATGTAGCTGAGAACTACCGCAGAAAAAACACACTGTGTTTTGGCATGATGGCTTTTTCAAAAGCCAAGTCTATCCTAAACTGTGCTGCTGTTCCTGGAAGTGAAAGTGAATTATAAAGAGGCATTTATGTTTGCACAGGACCATGTATAACCCAAACTAAGATATCTTGACCTGGAAACATCTTTTCACTGTTTTGTTTATTCTAACCCTGCTGTTTAACAAATGCTGTTTCTGACCTGTTACTCTCCCTCTGCTGGACAGTCCCATAGTTGCTGTATTTGTGTTTTACATTTTAAGCTATTTGATTGGAAAAGATGCAAATAAAAGTCCTCTTTAGTTTTCCAAATGTAGCACCATAGTGTAAGCTCTCTTCCACAGTCCAGCTGTAGAATTACTCCAAGCTTGCAAAGGGGCATCCTCACAGGAATTTGGCAACTTAACTCTTACACGTTCATTGTGGGTTGGTGATGAGTACTTCTGAGCCAGATTCTTCTTTTTGAGGTCTGCAGTCTAGAGTTATAGCCTTTCTTTTGGAGCAGTTAAAGCACATACTGCAGGCTTCAAAAAGGACATAAAATTATTTTTCCTTTAGCTAGCAAAGGAAAACACAAAAATACCAGTTTATAATTCTCTGTATCTATCTCTTTATATCTCAAATATTCCATATGCTCTGCTCATTATCTTCTAAGGTGGTCATGCGTGTTTTTTTTGTATGTACACGCAACCTTACTTTCTCTTGCTTGTATATCTCTAGAAATAAAGATTGAAAGGTTGTCTCTTTTACAAGTGCCATCCCTTCAGGTGACTTTAATGGGAGGCTCAGAGTTCTCAGTTGTGTGATCTATTGCTTAGTTAGCCTGTCATTCAGACTTGAAGAATCTGTAAATTGAGTGCTACCTAATTCTTTATTCAAGGTGCCCCTCTTTGACTGCACAGTCATTGCAGTTTACTCCTTAGACAGAATTTCCTCTGTGGTTTTGATACCATGAGCCTCCAGACTGATTAATAGTAGAGGAAGGGTGGTTAAGGTGAGTAGTTTTGCAAAACTGTTTGTTACGTGTGGGGTATTTTGCTATCAAAGCTCAAAATAAAGGTGTGCACATTGTGAAGAATCTATACACAGTTTATGAGCCTTCTGACAGTTGAAAACGTTGTAAGTAGTGGAAGGGTTGCTTAATGTGGAAGGAATGTGCTGAGCAAAGAACGCACATCCAAGGAAGGGAAGAATGAGACCACTTTAATGATGTACATAGTGACTGAGTTAAGACTGGAAAGGTTAGAGACAGGAGGGAATCTATTTTGAAGAAAGGCAGAGCCTGTGTGTTTTTAGAGATCTGAAATGCAGGTGTAGGATAGGTGGGAGGAGGCATCATGACAGTTAAAATACTGAGGGATCTGAAAATAAATGCTGTTAAGTACAATGCAGACCTCTGTTCAACTTTTCTTAAGCTTTCATCTTGATTAGCAACATTTTGATTAGAAAATTAACCTTCTGCTATATTAGAGTAAACTTGTTTTCACCAATGAATCTGTTGGATGTGGAGAATAAATATTGCAAGCCTAAGATACATAGATTCTCTGGAAGTGATAAATAGAAACAGAGGATGATTTTGCTCCCTGTGACCTGAGACAAATTTGAGAATCTCAGAGGTTGGGATGCTGAGTTGGCTGAGCAACAGTGATAACTTTTCAGTGCCAGATCCTCAGGAGATGTTCTTCCACTGGCTGTAAGCTAGTACTGTTCTAGCAGGAGACAAGTAATAGAAAGAATGTGCAATTCTGGATACCATCAGATTGTCAGTCTTGTAGCCTGATATAGAGGTAAAAAAATGCAAAAAAGGTGGCTTGCATTTAAAGTGGGGCTTACAGTCTAATACAGGTGCACAAAGCGAGTCCCCACTATCAAACAGATTTCAGCTGTACCTCATATAATTTTTCTAGACTGTTGTTAATAAAGAATGTTTTTGTGAGATAATGAAAATGTTGAACTTCGCACTGAAAATATCAATACAGGGTGTTATTGCAGGGTACGTAATGTGCCGTTTATCCACACCCTTTCTTATTGCAGTGACTCCCCGACATGGAGAAGCTCAGAATTGCCATGTTCACTGTTGGGTTCCATAACATACCTGAGGCCAGATTTCCTGCCTTACACATGTGGTAAGAGCTTATAACACTTATGTTTCATGCGGAAAGTTTTACATGCTGTCTGTCTGTCCAGGCAGGTGGCAATAGAAAACTAGTTCTGTGTGGGATTTTCATGTACTTCCTTTTCCTCTTCTTGATTCCCCAGAATTCCAGTTGAGGGAGCATTTTGTCCATTAGAGATCCATTAAGATTTTCGTTTTGGTAATTACTAAAGCAAAATGGCATTATTGTTATGAAGAGAGAATAACAGTGTCATGGGATTTTTAGAGCTGTTCTTCTATAGCTAGTTAACATGTTAACACTGTTGCAAAAAATAATTACCTTGTAATGAAATTGTGGGAATGAAATAGTGAGCTTGTTTCTAAATAGGACTAATTAGTCCAGAATTATTCTGTGCCACTATTTTTATTCCAGAGAAGACAATTTGCATGAGGAATTATTCTGGAATAGAGATGGCTAAATCAATTGCAATTTCCCTTCTGTCTTGAGAGAGAGCACATATTGACACTGTGATGTTGTACATGGGAATTTGAAATAAAGGAATTGTGTGTTTGCCTAAACTTGTCCACAAGCACTGAATGGCTAGAGAATTAGGTTAAAATTATCAGAAGAAAAATTCTTATTAGAGTTTAGTGTATGTCAAGCACTTCGCGTCATTCACAGCTCTTCATGCACATTTATTTTTGTTGTAACTCCATTACTCGTGTTGGTGTTATACCACTGATTAGTTTTAGTTCGTTTTGTTAATCTGCAAAGTCACTAAAATAGTAGTATGTGGGAGATTATTTTTACAACACAAAATGGAAGCACTTACATTAAGAAATAAAGAAAAAAATTAAGCTTTCATTCTGTAAAAACTATTGCACCAACATAAAAATGTCAATGGTGTTCTAATAAGTATCAGCTTAATCCAAAGTAGCTTGCACAGTTATTGTTTTTTGCATTGTCCTTAGTAGTTACATAACTATGTTGGCACATTTGCAATGTCAGATAAATGAAAAGATATTTTCTTTCCCCAAATGGTTTACAGTCTACAGTCTACTAAATACACTGCTTTTCTGTGCTGTGCACTTAATCTTTTCCCTAACTTAGTTCCTAGATAAGTAAGCTTTGAACGTACCAAGGGATACAGGAGTTGTCTGAGAGTTAGTTGACAATGTTTATACTATTATTTTACTTACTATTTCTATGGAACATTTTTCTCTGTATTTGTTTTGTTCTTGAATCTGTTTTGGAAATATCATATGTAGCAACAGCAACATCGCTCTTTTCAAAGCAGTGATCTAATTAAAATGTGCTGAACCAAACAGGCAAAATCCACATTGTTCCTGATTTTGCACTATGCCCAAATGACATTAAACAATATCGTGTCTAAAAAGAGCATTGTTCTGTGCAGCTCGTAAAAGTTAATGAACACGATTAATCCTTTAATAACCTTCCCTTTGTTTATTAGCAGTGTGTACCCCCTTCCTAGAACAGCTTATCTTCTCCTAGCCAGTTAAAGCGTACACTTAACAAAATATAGATTTCTGAAAATAACCATTTCAGTAAGTTTTAACGCTTTTTTAGAAGAGAACTGTCTGTAAGACTGCTGTTCCTTGAAGGGCAGTAACTCATGGGAGGAATAAGTGATAGTTTTTTTGTATGTACATTGATCTCTCAGATTTTTAGGACTGTTGTGATGAGGTGATTTATAAGGAACTTTTTTCTTCAGATTTTTTCTGTAAATAGCTTTAGACAATGGGAGAGGACTCAGACCAAGCCTGTACTGTAAGACTTGACAGTGTAGGTCGGTTGCCTTAGTGAGTGGAAAAAAAATGATACGTGCTAACCAGAAGAGCTGTGCCAGCACAAAACAACCAATGTCGAAGCAACTATACAGCCAGAAGAATTCCTTTGTCAGCCTAGCTAATGTCGTTTGTGAAGGGAATGTAACAGTCCTAGCAGAAAACCCCTCTTTCTCTTGGTTAGTGCTGTGTAATTATGCCAGCAGAATTTCTGATGTACAGCCAGGAAAAAAGCTGGCACAAGCATGAACAGAGAAACCCCACAGCAGCGTCAGAACAAAGCTTTGTTGTTGAAGTTGTGTGTGGTAAATAGATCTTGAGCTACTGTTCTGTGAGAGATGAATTTAAATCTTTATGTTTAATTATTGACATAGTAGTATTACTTTCTTTGGTTTTCCGCTCAGAGTTTTCATTTTATTATTTCAGAGTTGAAGCTCACAATAGCTTTTTTCCAAATCAATTAGCGAAAGATAAAATTCTCCTTATCTTTTTAGGTGGCTAATTTCTGTCACATAAGTAATATAAATGTAACACGTTAAAAACGGTCACTGACAAGGATTTCTGGAAGTCTTAGGCTTCTCCAGATATTTAAGGAAACCAACAGAAAAAAATTAAGGTCCATGGCAGAAAATGCTTTAGCTGGATGCTCAGTGCTTGGTATGCCCATATTCTGCCAAAGTGGCATGTAACTCTGCGTCTTCTGCTAACATGATAGAAGGCTGTAAATGCAGAGTGTGTGTGTGTACTCCAAAAAACTGTGGTCTGTGCTGTGGTGATACCTACCTCTACTCCCTTCACCAGTAAAAACTGTTTTATTTCTTGATATCCCGTTCAGTAGTTTGATATCGTAGAGGAATTGACAGTATGCTAAAATTATTTTTCCAAGCAACAAATAAATGTTTTACTGCTTTCAGATATAGATTTGAAGTTCAGAGAGGAGTTGTCAGTGGTTGATAATCACATTAGGAGAAATTTACCAAAAATGAAGGTTGCACAAGAACCTTGTTAAGATAGAAAAGGTCTTCCTTACTCCTGTAGCACATAATCTCCCCAAATCTGTTTTATTGCAAGCGCCATCACCCATCTGCATAATAACTATCAAATACATTTTCTGTGCGCTGCACCAAATAATCCTCTATTGAATGAGTTAGTTTTTTCTGGCACAGTTTGACACTGGGTTTGGAGAGGGAACAGCACAGTGTTTTACTGAACAGAGGAACAGTCATGTTGGATTAATTTCTGCTTTGAGAATAAATATTTGTAGTATGCTTTTTAAAGGCACGGGCAATTAAGAAATGGTCTCTCAAAATGTAATTTCAAAACTGCTCTATAGATGCTTGTCTTCAGAAATTCTGTAGAGCTCATGTAGTCAGTGAAAACAGCACGGGAAACACAGGACATAGGTGTTGAAATAATGTGTGTTTTAGGTGTGTAGGAAGGTCTGTCACTGGGAATTATTGCTTATCAAGATCTTCTGATTATATGCTTGCTTTCAGACCCTTGAGAAGTAGGACTTTTGAATGTTAGAATGTGCAGAGGAGAAAGGCAACAGGCCATGACAACTGCAATTCCTCATAGTTTTTCTACCGTTTGTTGCCTTTGTTTTGTAATTACATACACCAATGAAACTACATATAGCTGAGGAGAAAACACTGTGACTTCTGTGGTGGTCGTTTATATGAGTGACACATTAGAGACTCTTTACTGTTATTGCTCCCCAGTTTCATAGGTGTGAAAAATGTATTGCTTAATAATCAAGGATTTGTGTTTTGGGGCACATCTATAAAAAAAATTTGTTTATCTTTAAAGGCTATAAGCTTTGGGAAGTAGGAGTTCAGCTGTAGCAGGAAAACTATTGCTATAAGAGACACCAGAATTCTTCAGAGCTCTGATGAAATGAGCTGTATTTAGCCTTTTAGCTACGGGGAAGTTTCCCAGAGTTTGACTGAAATTATGAGACTTCTTTGTATTTACTTCTGTCTCTTACGATAATGTGTTTGAACTCTAACTGGCCACGTAGGAAAACTGTTTCTGGCCAACTGATTACAGAGAGCATAAGCATACCTGCCACGATATCTTATGATCCCACATACACTGTATCAAATAATTAGACACAAATTAATTTCTACTGTACTTAGAGTTTGACAGGACTTTTTAAATCAAGACATTGGCACATCAGTTTGCCAAATTTGTACTTTCATGATGGTTTTAATTTCACATCCTCACTAGCTAATCAGCTGTTTATCTTTTTTTTTGTTGTTGTTCTGTTTCTGGCCCTTTTTCCAGGCCTTGGGGAGTAAAACTCTATGAACTGACGGGACTAACAAATTAAAGCTGCTTGCCGTGTGGTCAGGTAAGCCCTAGCGCCCTTCCTTGTGCTCCAGAATACTGTAGAGGGAAGAGCAGGACTAGCCCTTTCACTAACACCGAGACATTTAATCAGCTTAGCTGTATATAATCTAACCACATCTTTCGTGACCTACAGCCCACTCTTACCAATAGACGTGAATCGTCTTTGTGCCAAAATAGTCTGATTTAGAATATATCTCATTACATTTGAGGGACAAAGTATTTTAGGAATCACAATATTAACGCTTCTGCATATCATACAGCAGATTTATTGTATGTACAGCAGTACAATGACAGCATGTTGTTTTGGAGAGAAGGGTATTTTGCATACACAAGAAAAAAACATTGCCAATAAGTAAAACCAGATGCACTTCTTCTGGACTAGGAAAACAGAGGAAAGAATTTAATAGCAAAAGTAAAGTAGTTGTGAAGACTCTAATAATACTACCTATGGTAGGAGTTATATCCTATAGTTCCTTTCATTGTTAATTGTCTCACAAAGTAATTTCAATTCTTACACTCCTCTTTAATACTTTTCCCAGAGGTCCTATATTTGGGTTACATCTACCAGGAAGCATCTCTGCCTCAAGGTGAAGCTACTTGTGTAGCTTTAACAGGTATCTTAAAAATGTTCTACATAACAGCACTGAGGTTATGTATGCCTTGAGAATCTCTGTTTTTTTTTTTTTTTTTAAATATTATTATTATCTGGTCTACGCAATTTCTTCTAAACTATTTCAGTGTTGCTCTGTTAAAACATGTGCAGAGGGTTATGGAAAGGGGAAGAATGTGCACTGCCTGGAGGACATAAAGCTGTACAAAGTTACCGTCGTCTACTTGCTATGGGTTCTTTTTACTGAACGCATCAAGACCTTAGTTACTTTTCCACAAATGTTAGCTTCTTAATCTGCTTGAGAAAAGCTTCAAACTTAGAAATAGAATATGCATCTTACATCTCACTGAAATAGTATTCCTTTTTTTTTTTTTTTTTGAGATCATCCAGAAAGATGCTATGATCTGGAAAGGAAAACGTAGGTCTACATCATGAACTCATAACTGTTTGTTTCATCAGGCCATCCTAAGCAGATTCAGACCAGTCCAGGCTACCTTAGACTTGCATGAGTTATTTAAGACAGTTTTTGAAAAATTCTTGTGCAGTGTTTTGAGAGCATGTGGTTTTCTAGAAAAGATTAATCCCATCTGCTTCACAATAGTATCTTTTGGAATGTATCTTACCTGTAAATTATCAATGATGTATTTGTCTTTGCTTTAGTAGAGCACGGAAGCCCGAAGTTTGATTTCAGACTTCCCTTTGAACCTCAGAACCTGAGCTATAAAACTGGTCGTCTTTCCAGAAGGTTCTTTAAGGGTGAAACTTTACGTTTCAGAAGTGAAATTTGTAAGTTTCAGAGATGAAATCATATCTCATGTCTGCATCAACTGCACCAGTGAAGGTATTCTTACTGTTGAGAGTTAATTTACATGGTTGTTGTGTTGACAACTTCAGTATATTTTCCCTGGAATTTAGAAATCCTATTTGGGTGTAGCGATGGTGGACATAGAGGGGCAGTATTATACGCAGTGTGTATACCCATTCTAGACTTATCTTATTATTTCTTTTGTTGCCTTTAGATCAACATTTCTCTCTTTAAGCCCACTCTTCACAGTTTTTATGAATAGTAACATATCATATCAAATATGTATCAGTTGTAGGATACATTACAGTAATAAGTAGAGCAGGAGTGCATAACAAAGTTCAGCAAAGACAAATGTAAGGTCTTGCACCTGGGAAAGCATAATCCAGGAGTGCAGCACAGGCTGGAATCTGCCTGTCTGTGGAGCAGCTCTGTGGAAAGGGACCTGGGGGTCAACAAGCTCAATAGGAGTGAACAGTGTGCTGCTGCAGCAAAGAAAGCCAATAGGATGCTGGGTTGCATCAACAAGGGTATCACCAGCAGAGATAAAGTCATTATCCCACTCTACTCATCACTTGTCAGGCCACACCTGGAATACTGTGTTCAGTTTTGGTTCCCGCTATACAAAGAATATACAGACAGGCTGGAGAGGGACCAGAGAAGGGCCAAAGATGATCAAAGGACTGGGAAGCCTGCCATGTGAAGAAAGGTTGAGAGAACTGGATTTGTTCAGCCTTGAGAAAAGAAGGCTTAGGGGAGGCCTTGTCACCATGTTCCAGTATTTAAAGAAGAAAGTATCCAAAGAAGATGGAGACTCCCTTTTCACAAGGAGTCACATGAAAAAGATGAGGGGTAATGGGTACAAATTACTCCCGAGGACATTCCAATTGAACTCAAGAGGAAAATTTTTCACAATGAGAACAATCAGCCATTGGGATAATCTCCCCAGGGAAGTGATGGATTCCCCAACACTGGACAATTCTAAGATTCAGTTGGACAGGGTGCTGGGCTATCTTATGTAGACCGTGCTTTTGCCAAGAAAGGTTGGACCAGATGATCCTTGAGGTCCTTTCCAACCTGGTATTCTATGATTCTATGAACTCCTACTTTGCATGGGCTTAATAATTTTCACTGAAAGCACTTAGTGAATTTTAATAAAGTCACTTTGTACTGTTCCTGTGAAGTAGCTAAATATTACCCATGCAGATATGCAGGAAAATTAGACTAACATTTTCCAGAGAAAGCTACCTCCTTCAGCCAATACCTTTTGAAGATACCTTGCAAGTATCTGTGTGCATTTTGGTTTTAAGCCTGTTTTTTTGAAAACAGTACAAGAACTACATGTGTTGACTTCTGGAGTGCCAAGCATTGTTTTTTTACTCTTTGGTCAGAGATACAGAATGTGGGAGCATATGGGAGAAGTCACAGACATATCTCAATAGAATGCCTCTTCCGTTAAAAATAATTCTGAAGTGGCACATAAAGGTGTTCTGTGTAACAGAACCTATTGCTAGCAACTATTTCAAAGTTTCTTTCTTCATGGTAACAACACTGAACTTCAATTATCTATCTATTAACTATCAATTATCATTGTTCAAGCTTAGTATTATCTGTGTTGCCTTCTTGGGATTTCTACGTGCTATTTAACAACAACATTTCACAATCTCCCAGCAAAAATACTCACCACTGTTGATCTGAACTTCTTTTTCTTCTTTGTGAAGCTGTGAATTAATACCAAAATGCTGTAAACCTACCTATTTAGCAAAACTGCTTTGTTGAAAGCTAGTGTTCGAAATAAATATACAGTTCAGTCAAAAGTAAAAAGAAACCCAACAAACCAAACCAAACCAGTGTCATTATCATACATTTTAAAAAAATGAGGCAAGAAAACTGTAACAAAAGCAGCTGAAACAAAGACAATCCTCTCCCACACCCCTGTTACAACTGGAAAAAAAAGTGTGAAACTGATTAAGGAACTAGTTCATTCATCTGTTATAGTGCACATGTGATTTCCCTAGACTACTAAAAATAATGCTAAAAGTATTCAGCAGCTGTGATATAGTTTGAAAGTTTTGGAATTTGAGAGCTGTCGATTTCATAACGAATTTTGCTATAGTTAAGACTGTACCTGTCCTGCAGATGTGTAGTGTTGGAACCAGCTGAGGAAAACAAATATAGAATTAGTCAGCTGTTTCCTTTCTAAAATAATAAGGGATCTTAGTACAAGTTATAGGTACGAATATAAAAATGCAGAACAATGGAAAGTTGTGGCACAGGAAAATACTATATTTAAGTAAAATTAGAGAACATATCACTGAAGTAAATGGAATTATGCTGATAAAAGATTAAAGCATTAGACCCAGCTTCTCTGTCCTGAAATTCACTTATTGTACCTATGGATACCATGAAGATACTTTCACGAATATCTGCCTGACAATGTGATTATCCTCTCCATGACTGAAAAGATTAACAGCATCTTAAAAGCAAAAACTCAAGTAACTCTATGTGTAAGTTACCAAACGGTGCTTCATCAGAAACAGGAATGACATTCTAGTGATAACTTAGGTTTCTTCCCCTAGAGTGTGAATGTATCACAACCAGTTTTATGACTTCAGCACCAGCATTGGCTTCCTGGTGAAATCTCTGGCATAACCCATGGTCTGTATCCATATTTTCTTTCGTCATGCCTAAATCAGTTTTTGTCAATTCCTGTTTATCCACTAATCTTGAATAGGGAGAAAAGCCCGTAACAAGAAGCCTACAGCTGTACACCTGGCCTATAGAAACAAGTGCCAAGCCACAATAAGCAGTTCCATCTGCTAGAGACTAGAATACAGATTGCTTTGTTAGACTATTCCAGTAAAAACAGTTTGTGTATTCCAACATGGTGCATTTCATGGGAAAATAAGTCTCTCACATAGTAATGTCGTATGAAATTACAATTCCTTATACAATATTTTTCGTTTCTCTTTCTGGTCAGAAAGGCAATTAACTTATGTCAAGGAGAAATAGAACTATAAACAAGTCTGTAATTCTAATCTATCTGTGGCAGTGATACTGGATAGAGGCGGTTACTGCAACTCGCTAGATACTACCTGTTAACTTTGTATTTAAAATAAATTATATTAGATTATAAAGTCAAGATACAAGTAAGCAGTGAAAATTATTTTCTTTGTGACAATCTGTTCTGAAGGCTTTTTTCTTCCTGGAAGAAGAACAAATGCATTTTCAGAAACGTTCCACTCGCTGCATTCACACAGACAAATCTGTGCATGCTCAGCGTGCCCCATCACCTGGCCGAGAAGGCTGTCGTACGCGCTCTACCGCAAGAACAGAATCTATGGCCTGCCTAGTTCCATGCTGGGTACTGCAGTTTTAGTACAGTGACAGTTCTGCATTATGGAAAAATAAGGGAAAATGCAGATAAGGTTTTGAATTAAAATTGTAAAATATTCATATAGCTCTTCAGAATTAGAATGTAATCTTATTAAATTTCTCATGTAACTATGGTTATAAGCAAAAAACCAACTAACCTTCCAAAAATGAACCAAGCAAAAAAGCCAACCAAAACCTAATATACTAGATAAATGATGCCAATTTGGAATTGAGGAACAATATCCCAGTGACTGAATCTCTAGACTTTGTCTTTCTGTTATAACTGAAAGTCTTAAATGTATTTTGTACAACACAATTATGAAGTACAAGTTGAACTTGTACTTTAACAGTATCTCATTTAAAATCAGAAAAGAGTATATTCTAAAAAGCATATATGTTCTAAATATTATTGTCCATCCAGGGAAACAGGTACGAAGGAAGTTGTCTGAAATTGCAGAATCAGTCCGAGGCAAACCTAGAAATGGAATTGGTTGTTTCTTCTTACTGCTATGCCTCCTGCCTCTTATTTTTTTCGTCTTATGCTCCTTGGACAGGGACAAAAAGAACAAAAAGTAAGCATTGCATAGTTTGCATATTACAGGAAAATATAATTACTGCGGCCCATCACCATGAAAAAACCCACAAAATTCTAAAGACAAGAAAATTATTATCAGCTCCTGTTTGGAGATCTTCTTGCTTTTCTATAGTTTGTAATGTTTAGCACCTGTTCAAGAAATATATTCTATAAATAACCATTTTCTGTTTCAGACAAAATTTACATTGAAAATTATCTTGGTGCAGCTGGTCAGTTTTTCTACAATTGTGAATTGCCAAAAAAGGAACAGTAATTCCTTGGGGGCCTCAGAGTTAAATCCTTTTTATTTTACGTGATACTGTGTAGTGGAGCTGTGATCGAAATCTAACCATTATTGCTAGTTGTTCTTAGATTTGCTAAAACTGAGAAGCCCTTTGTGGATGATCCTCACTCTTTTACAATTTCTGTGGCTTTTCAGTTCCATAATTACTGACTGTGATGGCGCACTGCCCCAAAAATGAATACTTTGATAATTTACTGCTCTCTTGTAAGCCTTGTCATCTTCGATGTTCTAGTACACCGCCGCCTTCATGTGAAAGCTACTGTGATAAGGGTAAGTAATATTTCTTCAATATTTGTGGCTCTGCTGGTCATTTTCATGTTGTATTTTACATAGAATTGGAAACATAAAAACTTAAAGAAATCTAAAATCTGGAAAGAGTTTATCAGAATAATATATGGGCTCAAAAATGTTAAAGACATATGCAGTGTGTCCTGTATGAGTATGTGTGTTAAGAAGAGTAAATTTTTAAAGCTCTCAAGCTTTACTTGAGCTGTCACTCAATAGAAGCAGAAGTTGCTCCTTTGATACAGAAAAGTTTTATGTGTTCAACATGTTTCCTATTCATTGGTTATTGTTTACAATTAATTTAATGCATCTCTTTTATTTCATAAGGTACTGATTCAAGTGGAGTTCTTTGGATTTGTTTGGGCTTAGGAGTAATTTTAATGCTCACTCTGTTCACCTTAATGGTCTTGTTTAAAAGGACGCACCTAAAGCAACTAAAAGAAAAACTGAAAAACACAGGTGAATAAATAAGATTCTTTATCAAATAATTTTAGATCATTGTACATTTTAGCTACTCTTACTATATATAAATTTTGCATATAATTTATATTGCAGATTCTGATACCTGTCTTTGTTAGATTGTTTCGTATTCCTCAAATAGTGTCAATGAAGTTATTAAAGGCATTGGGAGATAAAATATCCAGATAATAAGATGTAAAAGCAGCAGTCTCTCTTTGCTGGTTCTGGATCATGTCAGGATTGTTGTGTTGCGTATTCATACCTGGCTTACTTGCTGGTGTTTGAGAAATCATTTATGAACCCTCAAGAACAAAAGATCATCAGAAGGGTTTCATCCTCTTCTCATTGAATGCAAAAGGAATTCTGCCCAGGTAGAGGATACACATTCAATATTAGCTTTCCATCTTATAAGACATTAAATATTTTTACTTAATATTCTAGCCTGTGAGAAGTGTATATGGTATATTTTGGGAAGGTGGAAAAAATTAAGATATTTTTGCATTTCACGAATACTAGTATTTGTGGAGCATTCAGCCAATAATAACTGATTAGAAAATATGTGTTAGATTACTTAAATGCTTAGCCTGAAGTATAGGGGGTGTAATGTCGTAGAACAAAAGATTATCATATATAACTACATCTTAAATCTTTCACTATATCTTAAAACTTTCACTAAGGTTAGGAACATAGTTGGAACATAATGAAATTTGGATCTTTAAAAATGGTGTGTCTGGTATAGCATGATGTATGTACTAAATTAACTTCTGTATATTTGCAGGCTCTTCTGTGGAGCTGAATAACATTCTCAAGGCTAATACTGAAGGCAGTGTGAGTACAGAAGGAATTAGACACTCACTTCAAAGTGAAACATTAATGTATTCAGTGGAAGAATGCACTTGCAGTGACTGTGGCTTGGTAAAACCTCAGACTGGCTTTGAAACTTCATTTCCATTACCAGCTACAGAAGAAGGAGCTACGGTTCTAGTTACCACAAAATCTTTTGATTACTGCAACTATATTCTGGGTGCTGAGTGACTGTGAGAGAAGTATATTTTTTACTGCATAATGAGAAATGAGTTATTCCAGTATAGCTCTTAATACTTGCAGTCAGTGGAGAAGGCTAGTACATCATCCTTACAGATTTTCCATTGAGCTTTCATTAATATTGTCATATTATTTCTAATTCTAGTATCTCTTTGGTCAAGTATTTTTACATTGTTCTCAGGTACTAAACTAGTTACTGGAATTTTTAATTTCTGAAAGTCCCTATGTAGGATGGCTTTTTCTACCTTTAGAGATTATATCTGCTTATGCTGGATATATACAAACCCATCAATAAAGAAGTTTGCAAATATGTATTTTATGTTAAACTCAGATCTTGTGCCAAAAATTGCTTGATGATACACAAGGAATGTTCCAAGAGGCAGAAATGAAGACTCACGTTACATCCCCAGTCTTGTAAAGAATAATTTCAGATAGCTCTTATGATGCTTGAAATAGGAAAGTTCTAACGATGAATACCTTTGTAGAGTATGGATATGGAGTGCCCCTCAGTTAAGGGAGGGGTCACATTAAGGGAGGGTGTGGTGCCGTGGAGCACCACACCTGCAATCTCACTGTATTTCCTGATGGTGCAGACTTTCCTTTAAGTGCCAAGTGTTTTTCAGACTGTATTCTATGAAGATTTCTTTCTAATATTACTGATTTTTTTACTTATTCTCGTTATATGTGAAAGGACTGCTAATTAGACATAGTCATGCTAGGCTACTGTGTGGCCTAAAATAAGGAATGTACTTTGTCACCTCACCTCCCAAGCATTAATGCTATTTTCCTAACATTAGATCAGTTTTATTCCTGAAAAACTGCCAGAACAGAAGCAACAATAATATTTTTATTTGTAGATAACTTGCTATTTCAGGTTCTTGCATGAATGATGAGTTAAAATGTTTTAAGACTAGTAGATTATTGCACAAAATCTATGAACAATGACTATTAGAGCACCTTTGGGATGCTGACCACAGAGTTTGGGCCAGTTACAAGTTAGCCGTGCAGGTCTGGCCACACGCAGCCAAAACCTCTGAAGTAGGCCTACAGAGCTATTAGATTTATTAGTATTACTTGATCTAGGAACTCTTAAAAAAAAAAGTTTACGCTCTGTTGCTCCACAGAGGGTGCAGCAGCATGTGGCAAATACACAGCACTGTATTGAGAGTGTGCAAATATAAACGAGCGAGCTGATGCGTTAAAACGAGTCTGCAATGTTTAAGAAAACGACTGCATTATTTTGTCTTTTTTTTTTTTTTAATTAGAGGTTTCACAATTTCTGTACCCTTTTTTTTCTGAAACATAAACCTTTCAGGACTTTTAGCTGATGTGACAGTATAGAACGTTTTATCTCCACTTTTCCCATCTTGCATTTGCCCGGTGTTTCCTCATTTCCCCGCGGAATTCAGGCTCCGGGAAGCGGAGGGATCGCACAGGATCCCCGCGGGCCGCCTGACGGAGGGGCCGCTCGGCGGAAGGAGGCGAGCAGCTTCGCGCCCTTTTCTCGGAGCGGCACGCGGCGGCAGCAGCCGCGCGCCCGGCAGCAGCCCGCGCTCGGCGCCCCTGAGGGAACGCGGCTCCGGAGGCGGCGGCGGGCGCAGAGCCGCTCCCCGCCGGCACGGCGCGGTGTTTACCTTCCGGGCCGGCGGGGCGGGGTTCCGGGGCGGAGTGCGGGCGCTGGCCGGCCGGCCCAGCTCGGGGCTGTGTGGGTAGAAGGGACGGGGTCCGGCAGACGGAGGGCGCGAGCCCCGCGGCCACCATGAGTGGTGAGTGGGGGCTCGAGCGGGGCTCTCTCCGTTACCAGGGCGCGCTCGGTGGGGCCGCCGGGTCTCTGGGGCACTGTCGGGGCTGGCGCGGGCAGAGCTCGCCCGAGGGGACCCCGCCGCTCCGCTGCCTGCTCGGTCAGGCGTGGCCCTGTCCCCCGCGGGCCGAGGCCCCTGTCTCCCCCTTGCTGCCTCTCCGTGGGATGGGGCTGTGGCGCGGTGAGGCACCGGAGACTCTGGGCTCTGCGGCCCCGCAGTGCGGGGTAGGGCTCAGCCCCTGCCTGCATCACCGCTCCTCGTCCTGGCTCCCGAAGCCCCCCAGAAGTGGGGTTTTATCTCCTTTTAAGTCCTGGAGCCCGCACTCGAGCGTGACACTGGCTCACAGCACAAGCGGTGTTGGTTTTGGGCATCTCCTGCACAACTGTGCAAAATCACGGGGAATATAACCGAGAAAATAAATGACCAAGAGAAAATAATGATAAAAAAATAAAATATGAACTTACTAACATGGGGTTGGTAAGAGAGGTGAGAAGCATGACTAGTGGTAGAAATGGTCCCTTCCAGTATTTAGGGTATGTTGTTGCTGTTTCTCTCACTTGGTCCTGATGAGGATGTGCCGGTTGTGGACGTGTTCGTTTCTGGCCTCTGTGTTACAGTGAAGCAGTGTGTGTGAGTGTGCTCAATCCTGAGGTTTTGGAGGTGTTTGTGAGGGCAAATATTTAAAAGCTTTGGGTGAGAATTGAGACTCATAAACTTTAGGACTGGAGGAAGTATGACCACTTGAATGGACCAGCACGGGGAGTTATTTGGTAGGATGGAGGAAGAAATCTTAATATATTTTTCCTGTAAATAGAAAAGATAGGTGGCACTTAGTATGTCTTAAAACACATTGGCAGGATTTATTTGGATTTTTTTTTTTTTTTTAGTAAGGGAGGTGCTTTAGTAAATGCTTTCGTTCTGCTTATGCAAATTCAGTTATGGAAGTGGCAGACAACACTCTGCACTGGAAAATTAGATTGTATGTTTTTCTCCCACCCCGATTTAATACATGGTGAGATCTGTTGTCAAAGATAGTAAGAAAAAAATCGAGGAGTTAACTGGAGTAACTAAATGCTACATGTTGTATGAATGGCAGTCATTTCTGAAAATAAAACCAAAAATGAAAGTTAAAACACTTCAGTTGTGTTTTTCTCTGTTTTGTTCTTACGTTTGTGGTAAGAAGAAAACAAAAGATTTTTATGGAAGAAGAGATGAGGGGGAAAGAAAAGATTATTGTGGGGAAAACCGTTAATTAGTGTTGTGAAAAGTGCAAGTGACAGTCAAATCTTTCAAACCATGGAAAAAGAAAGTTTCTCAAATGTTTCAGATCTTGGCATGAAATAGACTAAATCCTAATTCTGAAGAATTTCAGAGTCAGCATTTTCATAGGGAAAACCTCAGCCCTTCAATGATGAATTCAGGCTGGGACTAGCCTTGTGCAAATTTGTGCAGATCAGCCTAAATCTTCCTGGGAGACTCATCTTTAGGAGCTCTGTTTGAATTCTGTGACTCAAAAGGCAAAGTGGCACCTCTTGTGGCATAAGACCTCATCATTTAGTTATTTTTAATACCTTTAATATTTTTTTTTAAAGCAATGGGGAGATAAAGATTTATGAGGAGATAAAACATTTAATTACTTGAAATAGAGTAATGCCTAAGGTGACATTAAGGCTGGTAGTTCAGTTGCATGGCTGACCTACCCATGTGTAACCCTTGACAAGACTTGCATGACTTTTCCAACAATTTTGATTAGACGGCAAAATAACAAAAAGAACACTAATTTTGCACTTCTCTGAACTTTACTGTTACACAATGCTGTACAATATTTTTGCAGAATAATGTCGGTGGAACAGATTAGGACAGGGAAGTGTGTTTCACTGTCATGCTTGTTTCAGGTAAAGGATATAGCCAATGTTAACATCATCAGATTTAACCACGTCCTTTTATTAGCGGCTGTAGCAGCACTGTCTACACTTATTTCCCTGCCCAATTTTAGCCCTTAAAAGTAAGAGGGCTGTTCCTAACACATAGTAAGAACCTCCTTCCCTAATGTCTATGATTGTTTTAACGTGTATTTTTTTAGCTACAGTGTATTTGTAGTGGATGCGAAGGTAACTTCCTGTTGATTTGAGCATTACTTTAATATTTCTAAAGCTACTTACTAATTACAACTCATTTTATTGAACAATGTTGAATAGGGTAAACTTTAAAGAGAAGTAACACAACAATACTGGATTTATGTACTTGTCAAGAATTAGGAGTGTTGTCTTGTTAACTGACAATTTCAAAAAGCGTAAAAGTGTGACTAATTTGGGATGAGGCGGTAGAATCATAATAATATAGTACAAGGTAGTATTTAAATTAAGTCTGTGTTTGTTTTGTCTTAAACTTGTACCCTTAGAACCTGTACTAGAGCAAGCAAAAGGAATTGCAGTCCGAAATTTTGCATGCAAAACTTAAAGGAGTATGTAAGAGCAGTCTGATGTTTATTTATTTTTTTTAACCTATATGCTACATGTGGTGCTGAAGAGAGCTGTACCTATAAAGAATTGGATGAAAATCCTGTTTTCCTTTCCTTGCATAGTCAGTTTTCTTCTGCCGTAGGTGTGGATATTTCTGTCAGGGTATGGAGAGAAGTTTGTTTTAAAAATAGGAAAGTGTGAGGCTGAAAACGAAAAATGACAAGGGTCACAGAGGCAGGTGCAGTACCTGAGCCTATTTTTAACAGTTTTTGGCTGAGTAGATGTTGATGGGAGGAGTCGCTTTTAAGTTTCTTAGTTTTTGCAACCTTGTACTTATGTTTTCATAATTATTTTTAGACTCGTGTATGAACTTCCTTTTTTATTGTAGTAGCCTAAATATAGCCTTTTTCCTGAGTAATGCCGTTTTCATGTGTTCTATGTTTTGTATTTGTATGTGTGTTTCTGCAGTTTTTAACACTACTCTGAATCACTAGAAGGGTATTTTTGTCAGTTTGTAATACACTGTTAGTCTTTAAATCAACCAGAGTTGATCACGCTTAATGGATGTTCTTGTCTGAAAATGTGCTTTTTTTTTTTTTAAAGACTTCATTTAGGAAATGAAGACTGTAAAAGAGCGAAATCTTAAATAGGCTTGGCAGAGATTTACTTTTACCTTCCATCTACTTTAAACAAAATCATTGCTAAATAGTGCTACGTTTTCTACACTTACTACAAAGAAAAATATATCCCCTGCTTAAAAAAACACACAACTTAATCTTTCCATTTTTTAAAAAATCGTTAGACTTTGTGAATATTCTTTTTCTTCTACCTGCAAAATTTCTATGTTAAGCACAGCAATGGAAGAACTCTGAAGACGTGCGTTGAGCAGAAACTTTGGCCAGCCCTCAGTATAGGCATTCTGTGGCCTCATAGCCTTGGTAATGGTGAGGTGATCTGAGCTGCTTATGGAAATTATTGGTTCTAATCATGTGTAGTCATACTTGTAATTACTACAAATTTACAAGTAAAATAAAGATGAAATACACATTACACTGCACCTGCTCTGTGTAAATTTAAGGCTATTTGAGATCATATGCTTCAGTCTGTTAGAACATCAGTTAGCATAGTGACAATGTGTAGATTTTCTGTATTTACGCATTTTTTTAACGTTGTTCACAGACAACTAGTTGCAAACCATTTCTGTGTTACCAAATAGATACAAAGGTGCCAAAGAGATGTGAATTTAAAAACTAGCATGTATTGCATTTGGAAGACAAACTTCACCCACATACGTAGTATTTTTATTTGATAGATGTTTTTCAGGTTGTGAAATTATTAATTACATGCATTTGTTCTGAAGTAGTCTCAAACTGTTAATATAAAGAGAAATGTTGCGTTATGCCTGTTCTTGCAGGTATGTGAATAGCATAAGACTGTAAAAGTAAAGAGTTTTGAAACAGTAGAGACAATCTGCAAGTTTGTGTTTGTTCAGTGTTACTGTGCATGAGGGATTGCACTAAAAGTTGGGATTTATTTGTTTTCCTTATTTTATGGTTAGGTGATTTATTACAAGGCATTTAGATGTGTAGGCATGTGTCTCCATTTTTGGCAATGCATGTGTAGTAAGAACACTGAATATAATTTAGTAAAATTGTGATCTGTGAAGAAGCAGGAAGTGGAGTAGTAGTGATCATATGAATTTAACCTTATCTTCACAGTGGGCTAATGACATAGTTGTTTGGAAGTTAAAACCTGCTTAGCGTGGTGTTTGGTTCTGGAATCCTTTGCTAGCATGGAACGTTGTTTGCATCTCCACCTGAGTTTGCACATGTTGGAGTATTTAACTAGCAGAACCAAACCTCATACATCACATGTCTGCACAGTTTGAGTCAGAGCTCAAAACTGGAAGCGTTACTTCTTGAAAATCCACTGTAATCTGCTAAATAAGCATTGTGAAGCCTGTTTAGCTAGCAGCTACATTTGCACGTTTCGTATTGCTGTCTTTATTCTGGAGTTGTGCATTCTAGATATACTGTGGGGCTTTTCTTCTGCTAATCCCATACTTAAGATGAAACAAAAGCAGAATAATTTCAGTAGGACAAAGTCTGTCCCCTCCTGCTGGTTTAGGAGCAAACTACTTTGAATGGGATTATGGAGATAGGAAATTCTGGGATTGGGACCTTGCAACCTTGCAGTGTCAGACAGCAAGAGGAAGAGACACGTATCTTTGATGTCATCTCTATTTCCTAGAGGATTTACTGTGTGCTGTTTGATTTTCTGTATCTGGAGGAACTTGCTAATGCAGAGTTTTGGTAACTGGCTTTCAGTCTATGCATATGTTAGTGGTATGTTCTTTGAGAGGAAAACAAGAACAGAGTGACTTTAATTCAAGAGAGGTCACAGAGGTTTTGGAAGGGTATTTTGAATTTATGCTCAGAATAAAGAAATGATAGAGAGGATGTAGGTTGGTTTAACAATAAATTTTACACAAATTCACCAGAGTTTATAAAGCATATTCTGACAAGCAAAGCATTATGCAATTTGTTGTTGAAATGATTGAGAAGTTAAAGATTATATTGTGTAGTTGCTTTTATAGTAACCAAGTAGATTTTACAGGTGTTAATCAGGAAGAACTATGCTGGCAGTTAAATTTTAAGGGATCTACTGTAACAATTGCTCTATGTTCACCTGACTTAAAATTCTTTCTGCAGTAAGGCTGTATGACAGTAAGAAGATATTCCTGCTGTCTCTTTCTCGTTTTCTGTTCTTTTCTTGTGCTACGGTGATATGATACCCTGGTATTTGTCTCATTATGAACATTTATGGGTTGCAGTGTGAGCTCCATCATACACCTAATCCAACCAACCAAAAAAAAATTACAAAAAAATTAAAAAATCTTAAACTGTGTCAGTTCCAGGTTTGCAATATGGCCTCACAGGTGGTTGTGCTAAGTAGCTAGGGGCAAGCTGTGCTGATTGTGCACAGTTGTGCTGTATTTGATGTTGCCGTGATATGCCTTGTATCATGAAACCAAAATGCTACTAAAATAAGACTCTAGATGGTATTTCAAACAGTATACCTGCATATTACAGAAAGGCTACTTGAAACCTCAAAACATAAATTATACTACATCATTTTACTTAGAGAAAATTTATTAATAAGTTTAATGGAATGATTGACATGGGAAGAAAGTTTTCAGGGCCCTGATGTTGGCCTGAATGTATTTAAAAAAAAAGCCAAACTATTTATTTTAAAATGATATCATTTTGTTGAATTTTAGGTTCACAGAACAATGATACTAAAAGACAGTTTCTTCTAGAACGGCTACTGGATGCAGTTAAACAGGTAAGAAATCTGATACCTATTTCTACAGTACACTGACTGAGTTGTCAGTACTAGCAGGAACTGTCTTTGCCCTTTTTTCTCCTCTTTACCAGACAAAGAAGAAATCCTATCTTTTACACAACACTACTGAGTTTTTGTGTCTGCTAGCAAACAGCTATTATACAGCATTTGTTTAAAATTACTGTTCTTGACAGCTTATATTTGTAATATTTATATATATTATAAATATATACAGTAATAATGTAACATATATTATAAATATATATGTTTGTAGTACTTATATGACTGAACTAAATTGTAGTGTACTGGAAAGGCTAAATTGATTAATATTTTACAGTAGCAGCTTTTTTTCTTTACACTAGGATTTTAGTGAATGGTTAAAATACAGGTAAAGATGGGATTTATTTATGTATGTGTGTATCTTGCATCAACATGAAGTTCAGCAAGTAGAATTTCATACACTGGATTCAATTTAGGAGAGTTTGGGAGGAAAAAGAATGCCTCAAAAGTAAGCCCATGATATGTTTTATAAAGAATGATTCTTCTTTAATTGTAGCACTGAGCTGAGTAGGAGCAGTGCTTGTTTTTGTGGATGTACATTTAAAACTCAAAAGTAGTAATTTTTATGCAATTTTAAATTTATTGAAGGACCTGCAGGTGTGTTGTTCTGGCTAGGAGGAATGTATGTGAACTGCAAGAGTAGCCCGTTAGTGGAACATGATGCTGTAAAGCGTTTTTGGCTGCAGGCTGTATTTGTCAATGCCTTATTTTTTACTGCTTCCTTTTTTGTTATGACTTTGTTTCTTATATATGAAATATTTCAGAATATTGAGTTTTTTAGTGTAACAAAAATTTCTTAAAATCTGTTTATTGCAGTGTCAGATACGTTTTGGAGGAAGAAAAGAAATTGCTTCAGACTCTGATAGCAGGTAAAATAGTCTTAAGAAACTTTTAACATGCTTAGATTATGTACCATAATGACATAAAGCGTGTGGCACAAAATACTTGACATGGTCAAAAAAACCCAGCTCCTTTTGTTTAAACAAACACTGACATGGGACTGTGAATTTTTCATCTCGTTACAAATTTGACAGCCTAACAAAGAGTGTTCTTCTGAATGAAGTTACAAGTGTTTAAGTGGCTGCAGAGTTCGTGACAAAGCATTGAATTCGGAGGTCCAAACGTGAGATTGGCAGAACTTATCTTCCCTAAAACCTCTTTTAAAATGAATGTGTATTTATTACCAATACACCAGCGTTTTGTCAAGCTTGACACTTAAGTGTCAAGTGTGTTTAGCACATAGTCATTAAGTAAATTGTCATTCTAATTTTTTCTTATTCCTGACATGTTTTAAACCTGTTTTTCTTCTTCTTTCTATATGAGACATTGTTTCTTTTTATTAATGTAAGTGAAAAAACGACATTTAATTCCTGTTAGTTGTGTTTTTTGTTGAATATGGCATGTTGGTTTCTAAGGCTTTTAAGATGATGACTGGCAGACAGAAATTGCAGTGCTTTTTGTATCCTATTGAGTCTTTCTCAGAATCTGTCCTGTTGAAGAATCTCAGATAAATAAACGTACAGGATTAAATGCAGTTGTTTGTTGTCCTTTTTATTATGTCATTGAAGTTTGACTCTGCCTTTTGGGAAGAAGCTAACTGTTGATGATTTATAAATGATGCATAAAATTCCCTCCGATCTCCTCCCAATTTAGTCTTTAAGAACATGTCTAAGGGTGTGGTTTCATGACCTTTTTAAGCAATGCCTGGTGATCATCCAGTCCCCTCTGAATTTAATAAAAGAAGAAATAATGCAAAAGATAACTTTCTGCTGTTTTGGTGAGTTAAGTCAGTAAATTCATCGTGTCTTGTGAATGCTAGAGTTGCTGCAAGGATGGGAAGATCACACAGCTAGAAGCAAGCTAGAAGTGCAGAAGAGGAGGAAGAAGCAAAAAGGGATGAGAGGGCAAACCCATCTCCTTTCAGGAGCAGCTTGCAGTGCAGCTCCTGTACATTATCTGTGTGTAAAACTCCAGGCTAATGCTGCAGTCTGCCTTTTGGCTGCTGCTGTCATCCTGTCCTGCCCTTGGCTGTTTCAGCCTACAGTGTTTTGGGGAAATAGACTAAGAGAAATAGTGTTCTATTGAACTAACGTGGTGGAAACAGTTCAGTTCAGGGTCTGTTCACCACAGTTTGTGGGACAAGCTGGTGCGAGGGAGGAAGCAAGAAGGCGCAGATGGGATAAAGGAATGGTGGGGCTGAAGCACCCAGTGGTTGGACTGACTGTGAAACTATAGCTTTTGGCACAGAAGCATCAACTAGAGAGAGAAATTTAATCTTTTCTGTTTAGTTTATGTGAGACAACGTACTGCCGATGTTTGCCTTTGCAGTAGGTTGTGTAAACTCTGCTAGAAGGACGTACCTCCTGTGTAGGGCAAATCCTCTGGATCTCAAACTTGTGCTTTGTTGCTCAGTTTGCTTGAACAACTGCTTTGCTGCAGTCGTTTAATAATTTGAATGGTGACCTTTAGCGTTTGTCTTCTGATAAACAAGGAGAGTTAGGATTCCGAAGATATAATGCTGGCCAAATTTTACTTATAAATATTTTCCTTAGAATTCATTAGACGTGCTAAATAATGGATTACAGCTAGGCAGTTTCAGGATTAAAAAGGAAGTGGAAATTACATTTTTTTTTTTTTTTTAAATTCCATGGTGTTTGAGGTTGTTATTATGCTGAATATTGTGAGATAATTTTGAAAATCAGGATATTCTCCAAATGTAGATCAAAATCCAGTAGAATTCATGATTCTCCAAGTTTTGTTCTCCCAGTGCTTTTTTGTCTTTGACGTTATAATTATTCAGAGTTCTACTATGTTTATGTACACTAGACTTCTCCATGGTTTTCTGTGTTTGTTAATTTAACATACCTTCGTGATACTATCTAGTAAATGTACTACATGTATTGAATGTTAGAGAATACCTGATTTAAAAAAAAAAAATGTTTTACTAATTGCTGAATTTTCCTGTAAAATGCTGCAAAGTTTTCTTGCTTTGATTCTCAGTGTGCATAGGTTTTTAATAATATGAGCTCTTTCACAGAACCTAGTTTCTGTTCTGCTTTTTCTGAATCAAATTTTTTTTTTTCCTTTCTTTTTTTTCTGGGGGGGGCGGGTAATATATCTGCTGGAGTTTCCGTTTTTGACAGCAGCAGTCTCTTTGACAGAAATTAATCACAACTGGTCCACAATAATCTTCAGTATTGTTTGAATTATATTCTGCTTTATTAGTAAAGTTTTCCTAACATAAATGTGCTGGAAAGCATTATGTGTTAAAAGCTCTTCTGTCCAGGGCAGCTATGGTAAATATACCTCCTTTTCTGTCAGTGCTCCTGCTGAGATCTTGAGCTTTTTTTGTGACCCTGTATAGAACTCTGTACTTCTGGAATGCCGGGACAGAGTCCTGAGCCACTTTGTTGACTGTTTTTATTTATTTGCTTGAACTTAGTTAAAGTGTCTGTCCTTTCTTTTAGTCATCAGCTTTAGCAGCCAGGTGACAACTTTCTCAAAGCTTAAGTTTTGATTATAGTTTATTTAATGGCAAAAATAAAACTTAGAGAATGTAAGATTTCAAACAAACAGATCGCATTTGTGTCTGTTATACCTTAAGCCTTATTATTTCCTGTAAGTTACAATAATGTTTCTTTCTTTGACAGGCTGAATTTAAAAACTTTGCTAGTTTACAGTGTTTCTACCTGTGTGAAAATTGATTTATTAACTGGTTATGTTTAAGAAACAGAAATCAGGAAATTTATAAATAGTATTGTAGAGAACAACATCAAAAAATGAAGATTCAACACATCTCCAGAAAAAAAATCTTTCTTATTTTCCTATGTCTAGGATTTCTGAAGGACGTTAAAATATATGTTTAATTGTTTTCCTAGGCATGAATTATAGTGTACTAATGCAAATTAACAAAATTGTGTATAAATTGAATAGGAAGTTATAGGATATTTTCAGAAAATCATTCATTGCGTGTGTAGTATGAAGTATATTTGTGAAAATGTAGCTGCATTACATGAAAAGTAGATAGTCTGAAGCTGAAACAACATGACCAATAACCACTATAGCAGGTGAGGATGATTTCTCAAATCCCTTGCCAGTTCTTCTGAATGTGATTTGTGCCCCAGCTTTGGATAGTCATGATGAGACTGTGGGTATAAATAGATTGTGCTGTTTGCAAATAGTGCCATTAGTGCGTACAAGGGGTCTTTCACTACGTATAAAGTAATGGTTCACCTCTGAACTTTCTATTCAGAGATTTTGAGTAAACCTACTCTATAGAAACATAGTTGATTGCTCTTTTCACGTGATTTCTTTAAAAATTCTGTTGCAGAGTCACTTGTTTGTGTGCTCAGTTTGAAGCTGTGTTACAGCATGGTCTGCGGAGGAGCCGAGGATTAGCGTTAACAGCAGCAGCAATCAAACAGGCAGCAGGTTTCTCCAGTAAAACTGAAACAGGTAATTCATTAATTGTAACTTCTCTGTTTTAGACAGTTGATAAGTGCAAGCAAATGGTGTAATTTCTGTTTAAGTTTTAAGCAGTACACCAAACCGCAGACTGCTGGTAGCATGCTTGATACTTGGACTGTCGTTAAGAAGTGAAAATGGTTATTGCTTTCTTAATCTAGTTTAATTTTTATGCCAAGTTTTTCTAGAAATGTTTGTGTTTGGAAATCTGAACTTCCTACAGTTCCATCATGAATAGTGTCCTTGGCAAACTTATTTTGAATTTTGATAGGGATAAATATTGTGTAATTGTGCTGTTAAGTTTTTACGACAACATTTTCATACTTAACCTTTTCTTACTTTGTTCTTTATCTGCCATATTCTATAGCATTACATATGTTTAACTTCTAAGCATTGATATAATTTTTTTTTAAAAAAACTTGGATTACTTATCTTGATTGGAGATTTTTTTATTACTTTCTCCACATGTAGAGAAAAAGATTCCTTAATTTTTGTTGCCTTCTGTTCACCTTGAAGTTTCTCTTTTTTTTTTTTTTATCAAAAATATTTGAAGGTGTTCATCTTCATTAGTTTTGTTGCGAAGTTCAACATACAGTATCTTTTTTCTTAAATAGGGTACACATAATATAAAGAAGTTTCTTTTTAGCTCTTGAACCTCCATCAAGTGTAAATGTAACATGTAGTGGGGTTTTGGTTTTGGTTTTTTTTAAATATTTTCAGTGATACTAGAATTGTTACTACATTTAATCTCCAGCCATAACTTACAGTTACACCAGACAACTGCATATCATGGGTATAACATTAACACAAAATGTATAGTTTGATGTAACGGTGTTTTTAAATTGCTGTAACAACAAACTTTTTCTGTGTATGATAGGGTGAAATGTTGGGTCCTGTGTGCTGACCCTGCTGATGGGCTAGACCCTCCAGACTTAGCGTTTTTAGGGAGCCAGAATAGCTGTGCTTTTAGAGAAGTTAGTGAGTTTCCCATGTTTACATCTTTTACCTAGTAATGGGCAAGACTCGACACTTTGCGGACTCGAAATGAACAAGTGAGAAAAATTCAGCTGTTTACACAGTCTTTACCGATTTTTTTGTCTCCTCTGTGTGCTTTTTTTCTCTTGTATAATTGGGGATTAGATACTCTGTGGTCTCCTTGAGGCTCTGGGCGGTTTCCATCTCTTCAGCACGTAGTGATTTTCCCATCTGCTTTTTATCCCCCCAGCTTGCAGTTGGGAGTCTTATGCTTTGGTGCCGAGAATGTTCTCCCCTGTTACATCCTCTCTGATTTATGCAAATTTTGTGTCTCTTTAAATTTGAAGACACTATGTACAATTCTTATGATTTCTCTCTTGCCTGTTAGTAGCATCAAGTGTGTATGAAATTTTTGGTCCTTTAGTGTTTTAGTGGTCTGATGTAGAAAGGTGCATCTCTGATACTTGGGAACGTAGTAGCAATTCATCTGTCTGTTCATATGTGTGTCTTACTTGGGGCTTGTCAGTCAGATGATGTGGAGAAAGGGGATAATCAGGAAGGTTTTCTATGTTTGGGAAGTGGAAGAAGGAAGGAAACACTATTTTGACTTCTTAAGAAGCTTAAACAATATGTGGAAGTTCAAGAACAAAAATGTGGCTGCTTTGCAGCAAATTCAATGCTGTACAGTGACTAGTAAGAGAAACTTTTTTTTTTTAAATGGGAGTTATTGGGTTCCACTGCATTTATCCTTGCAAATTACGGTGTTGGCTTTTTATTTTCTGAAAGCAGTTGCAAAATACTTCTATATTTTTATCATTTTGAGGCAAATGAGTCTAGTATGGTTTATATTCTGTCTGATGTAATCACAGGTGTCATCTTTTTCTTTAACATAGTGGAATACTGCTGTTTAGGCTATACATTCAGGCTTTGACAATTGAAAAATAAAATTGTTCAGCAGTTGTTTTTACTTGAAATTTACAGATACTTCATGACAAACTGTACTTTCAAATGGCTGTAAACAATGTAGCATCATTTTGCGTCTAAGAACTTCAGTGTTTTACTTTTTTTTTTTTTTTTAAATGAAAATGAAAGTTTTAAATAAGAAGTCCAGCAGTAGTTCTTTGGAACTATGGCCTAAAAATCCTAGTTAAAATATTTTATTTTTTTAATATAAATTCAAGTAAGCAAATTCCTAAAATCAGTGTGATGGCATGGTCCTTACAGGCATATACAGCTCCTTTAATCTTATATTACTACTTTGTATATCGTAGCTTGCTTGTGAATAGTAGGACATTGTAGAGTAATGCTGAGGACTAATATGGGAAAATTATTAGTTGCTGTGGTTAGAAATGAAAATGATAGACTAAGGATTATGGAATATAAACTTCATTTAATGATACTCTCAATTTAAAGTGAAAGAACTAGTATTTCCAGCTATAGCAAAGAATGTTCTACTATGAGACACTAGTGACAAATATGAGACTGTTCTTTAATTACTTGACAGAACAGACATGGAAATGCACAATGTAAATTGTTTTCTTTACCTTTTTTTTTCATAAGAAGGCACCGAACCTGACTTGAGACTGATATCTATGCTCTCAGCTTGAGACATGCCAGCTGTTTATTGCTGATTAACAATTGGTGATATTGCAGTTATCGGAACTGTGATATGATTAAAGTTAAATAAACCATTTTCACAAAGTGACTAATGTCTGGGTGAGTTGCATAACATCAATGTCTTCTCTGCCTACAGTACAGTAGTACAAATTATATTCTACTGAAATTAAAATGACCTTTCTTCTGAGTAACAAGTATTGGATTGTTTGCTATGAAAAATAATATCAACAATTAGGACTTGGATTTTCATTTAATGCTTGTCTCAAAGAAGAGAACTCAGTCATTTGAAAATGCCACTTACGTTACTGTTTTTATAAAGTATGTCATGGCGGGATGTAGAATATGGAATGCTCTTTATTTCCACTGGATAGATTTTGACGAAAAACTGATGATAGTCCAAATTTTGAAGCTTTTCAAAATCCTTGATGTCTGTAAATAATCAGAATGCCAAGAAACACTGTTTCACCCTCAGCGCAAGGGGAAATCTGCTTATTTTCTCTATTCCTGTAGTATTTTCAATTCCTACTTTAGTATTGTTTAGAGCTTTTGCAGGATGGAAAAATGAGTTTTATTGGTCACAAGAAACAATGAAATAATTAAATCGCTATCTGGTGTTTTAAGGAATACTTTTTTTTACATGTAAATGTGTTTTGTTTTTGAAATGGAAAAAAATATGGGGACATACGATATTTGAATGCTCTTATATGTTCAATGGACCTTCTTATTGTTTGCATGTTAATGTGCCTGTGAGCTCCTAGTTCAGCAAAGTATACCTTTAGTTTTGCATGCTACGTTGTCAATCAGTTGGTCCTGAGATTTACACATTTGTCTAATTTAGAAGAGCTCTGGGTTATTCTTGCATAGCTGTCAGGTCTCTTTGGCAAAACTAGTTAATGAGTAACTTGCTTGTTAAGAGTTTAGGTTTTTGAAATTGTATTACAAACTTTGCTGATCTAATGCTTTATTTGGATTTCAGCAGAGATTAATAAAAACCCCAATAAAACCCCTCAAATGAGCATATTTCACCAAGAAAAGTCATAAGCTGTAGTGAAAACCGATCCAAAATCTGACTGCATGCTCTTCGTTTAGCAGAGAGAAAGAGAAGTGTCATGGATAGCTTTTTCTTAAAGTTTATTCTGCATTAGGAGAGATTGGGAAAAGTGATAAGCAAGGAGTGGCAGGATCAATCTGTTTTCTCTTTTGGGTGATTTTTTTTTTTATCTTTGAGGCAATTTTTTACCCATCTTTAAACATCTACTTTGTGCTCCCTACCTTGAGATTATGATCAAAAGCCAGCATAATATTTCAGGTGATAGTGCACCATTCACTTATATAATAGAATTATTTTCCCTTTTTTGTTAACTTAAAAAAACTGTTGAGCAAAGACATTCATTAAACTGTCAAAAGCAATACCTGCATATCGTCTTTGAGAGATTGATGTGGTTTATTTTTTTTTTGTAATAATTGGATTTCTCAATTTTTTTTTGCTTTTAAAACTATTCTATTTGCCTTAGATCCAATCTCTCAGTGTGTTACTAACTGTATAGATTAACAGCTTTCAAACCATTCTAGTTGTTTAAGCAATTCTCTTTATAACAAATCAAAGCCACGTGTCCGTTCTTGTTATATTTTAAGATACTTTCAAGCAGTATGTATTTGGTGCAACATAAATAACTAATGATTGCCAAGCTATACCATACAGTAATGAGTCCAAAGTCTTACAGGTGAATTATATGATGTTTGGTTGTTCTTTTCACCCTGAGAAAATGCTAAGAGGTGAATTGTAATAAATACGTCCTTCAAATATGTTCTTATTCAGTTAAGAAACAGGAATATGTATGTGTTTTATTGTGCATTTACAGTTACTGATGTAACTGAAAAGTTCTAAGGGCTTAAATAGCCCAAGTTCTGTAGAAATAAATAAATTATTTAACTGGAGTTATAAGAAGATGGTAAATGATTCACCTTTGTTCAGTTATATACCATTACCTGCTTGTTTATGAAATTGCATGTAAATGCATTCAGATATGAGCTTAGTGGGTGTGGTTTTGTTTGTTTGTTTTTTTTTTAATTATTATTATTTTTTTTAAATTCCAGAGCCAGTGTTTTGGTACTATGTGAAAGAAGTTCTGAATAAACATGAACAACAGCGCTTTTATTCGCTGAAGACAATTACTACAGATATTGGTAGAGGCCGGGCTTGGTTGCGCTGTGCATTAAATGAACATTCCCTGGAAAGATATGTTCACATGCTGCTTGCAGATAAGAATCGACTCAGGTACTGTATTTGATATCTTTGTAATGCAGGAAATGTATTGATAAATGAAGTACTGAGGTTAAAAAACCCACCAACCAACCAAAAACCACAACTGTAATAACACACCATATTAATTGCGATGCTGGAGAAGCCACTTAACCTCATACTTTCATTTTGTTAATTTTTGAAATTTTGACAACCGTTAAGATAGTGGCTTGTGCCTATATCAACATGTGAGCTGAAACTGGCTTCGTTCTAGCACCTGAGAATATATGCTTCTTATCTTAATTTCCATCCTTTTTCCTAACTCCCTTCCCTATTCTTTTCACAGTTTTCCTTACTAAGACCTTGATATCATGTTATGAGTTGTCCCTCTTATTGCGTTAAAATAGTTCACAATTGCAGCCTTGATCCTGTGGGTTCATCAGTGGTAATTGCCTGTTGCCTTTTGGAGATGCTCATCCTGTAACTGAAAAGCTCCAGCAGTCAAGCAATAGGTAGCTGCTACTGCAGATCGCTTGGAAGTGGTTTTGTACCAGCTTATGAACCTTCTTGTTACAGAGTTACTGAGAATTACTTACTATGCCTTGTGAAATCAGGTACTTTGGATATGCAAAATGTACTTAAATGACTCCTACCTTTTTCCTTACACATCTTCAGCTTGTTTTCTCTTTGAAAATTTGGAGTATTTTCCTTTTTTAGTAATAACTGTTGAGCTTGATCAAGTCCAGTGGATTCAGCAGAAAGACATTCTTTCCAGTTGCGTCAATTAGTGAATGTGCTGGATAGGATTATTGCCAGAAATTAGTTTGTTAGTACCTCTTTTTCATTTTCAATCTGTTCCAGTCTTTTGTAGCTTTCTTGCAAGACAGATTTTGATATGAAATCAAATAAAGACAAATGAAACAACAAAGGAAAAAAAATCTGAAAACCATTGTGAGGAAATTACTGACTTGGATTGCTATGTAACTAATTACTCTCATGCTTGTAGGAATACTTGTGCAGTATTGTCTATGAAATATTATTTCTAAAAAGGCTTATTCCAGAGTATGTAAGATTTAAATGTTACCCAAATTCAAATGGGATTTACAGAATCAGTTTCCATCCCAATTCTTACCTGTTTTGGAAACTTTTAAATGAATCTGTCAAAATTATTTAATATAGGTTGAGGGTATTCTTTTTTTTCTGTTTTTATGATTAGTTAACTGAATGCTGGCAGTTAAAATGCAGCATCCTGCTACTAGAACAACTAAATTCATGTGTTCACAATTAAATTCATGTTAATTTTTTGTTACATCCAGATTTCTAGTTGACTCTAACTATTTAGGGTAATTGATGTGGTTTTGGATATTGAAACAGGTCACTGAATAATAGAATGGTTTGGGTTAGAAGATACCTTTAGAGGTCATCTAGTACAATGCCCCTGCCGTGGGCAGGGACATCTTTCACTAGATCGGGTTGCTCAGGATGAAGTGCCTCATTTTGTTTGTATTCATGCATTCTAATATTTTATGAAATGGCTTGGTAATTATGGTCAACTATAGTTATTTAAAAACTTACATACCCAGTAGGGCAATAGGAGTAGAGAAATATTGTGACTGCTAATGTAGTGTGAACCTCCTTGCCCTCAGTGGCTTTTTTCCCATTAAAAAAATGCAGAGCTAGACCTGAAGATAAAATACTATTTAACATGTCTTTGCTAACTATTCAGACAGTTCTATATATTTCAGGGTGTTACTGTGAAATGTGATTTGATCCATTGGTGTACTCATACTTACTTTATTTTTCAGAGTTTTCATGTCTTTTAGCCACAGAATGTATGTTAATATAGGACTGCATTTTGTTTCTTTTTTTTTCCTTTCAAATTAATAGTGTCTTCTATGAAGACTGGTCTTTTATGATGGATGAAGAACGTTCTAGTATGATCCCTACGATGGCAGCTGGTAAGGCCTTCTCTTAAATGCTACTGTTGTTGGAAAACTTTCATTTTGGGATGTTATATCTGTTTCTGGTTGTGAGGAGTTTTTCTAACACACTCTTTGCTTATGTAGCATATGTGTATTAGATGCACATTCAAGGTGAATAGTCAAGGATTATGTCAATTTATGCCACGAATTGATGAGCTGTTAAAACACTGAATCTGGCCTTCCTACGGTTCGAAAGTCTTTTCACATAAATTTTCTAACTCTTCACCAGTCAAGGCTAACTTTTTTTTTTAAAAACTAGCACAGTTGAGAGAAAACAAGATGTATTATTCCTGACTAGAAAAGAGCAATGATAGATAGATTACAGTTTCAGTAAAACGAGTTTAAATAAAACGTTATAAATAAACGAGTTCACAGTACTTTCTTCTTATTTAGTGTGCAGCTGAACAGCCATCAAGATAAATTCAGAACTGATTGCATCAGCTTGACTATCATCTGAAAAAGAATGAATAGTACATGAAAGAATAAGAGTTCATGCATGGAGAACTGTGGGAAATTTTTGTGGAAAAATGTTTTATGTGTCATAGCTTTGTCAATCCTTAGGCTCTATCTTTGTAACTTTTGTATGAAGTATATAGTGAGGTTTTGGTCTTTTTTTCCCCTTTCTTTTATCTGAAGGTCTGAACTCCATTCTTTTTGCGATCAACATTGATAATAAGGATTTAAATGGGCAGAGCAAATGCACACCTACCGTGTCTGATTTGTTAAAGGAATCGACGCAAAACGTAACCTCATTATTGAAGGAATCCACTCAGGGTGTTAGCAGCCTTCTTAGAGAGATAACTGCATCATCTGCTGTCTCTATTCTAATAAAACCTGATCAAGACACTGACCCACTTCCTGTTCTCTCAAGGAACGTAAATGCTGGTAAGCATTTTTGCAATGTTGGTGTTCATTCCGAAACTTGTAAAATATTCAAGCATGTTTAAATAACTTTTTCAATTAAATGTAATGCACTGTTACGGAACAAAAACCTTCAAATAAGTGCACTACACATAGAAACTAGCCGAGTGTGAAAAAGTATGAAATTTTTTAGAAATACTGATGTGAATACTGGATGATAAACCTATATTTTAGCTTCGTTGCATCACTGTGAGAGGGAGGCTGAACTGTCTTACTGGTAAAGTGCTTTGCTTGCGACCTGAATTTCAGTTTCTCCTGCATAATATTATGCCTTGCAGTTTCTGATGTAGAGATTTTTCATTTTTAATATGTTTTCTTTTGACACTTTATCAGTCAGAAATACAGTGCCATGTGTCTGTTGTTAGATATCAGATAAAAATCTTAGCTTGTAATCTTTTTCAAGCAGCACCCATGTTCATGATCTGAATTCCATGGTATGAAGTAGGTAATTACCACAATGGAGAATTTACTCATACGCTCTTTTTACATTTAAATGTGTTAGTGTTGCAACCAGTTCGTAGGATGTTAGTTACTAACAAAGACCCAAAGTCTTACTCTCTTATAATTTGAAATTAATCAAACAGTATGTGATCTTCGTTATATATTTTCAGTTCCAAAAATACCAAAGGAATATTTTATCATCTTTATTTCCAGAAGTTGAGCTGAAGGAATATTTTGCTTTATAAAAGTACAAAACTGCAGGAAGACTCTGGGATTTGTGTTTTTCAATTAAGAAACAAAGTTTGAATTTAGGCTTTAAATTGTTTTTGTATGAGAAAAAGGAAGAAAAACCTATCTGCTCTGTGGTAGGAATAGAAGTTGAGATAAAATATGTTTTTTACGGGTGTTTAAAGGAGACTGTCTCAAAACATGGTTTTCAAAACAAAGTAGTGGTAAAGCTTTTGTTCTTCAGCACTTTAAATGAGATGAAAGTAGTAGATGATACTTGACTTGGGATAGCTTTGTTAGTACAGATTAGGCTTGTAAGATCAAATGACAGAATAGTTGACCACATGCTGCTGCATGTGACTCTACCACGTAATGTATGTTGTGTGTACAGTACATGTGTATACAGTACATGTAATGTACAACTTAAAATAAAATGGCACTTCAAAAAAATTGAGTTTGTTCAGATGCCATTATGTGTTGAATTTTAGAGCAAGTTAGATGTTTTCATTAGAGTCTATGTTCTTTGCTGGAATTCTATATGCATCCAGGATAGATTTTAATATCCTCTTACTCTTAAAAGTATGTTAATATTTTTTGTGGATATGTAACAGCTGGAGTTGAATGAAACAAAACAGTTTAGTCCCAGTGTAAGTTGTCTCAATGAGTAAATTTCTGATATTTCTTAGAGTGCTTCAAATCATTTAGCCTCATGTACACATTGGAATCAGTGAGAATAGGTAATAATTTAAAAATAAGTGCTGTCATAGCATAGATGTGATGTAATCAGAGTATTTCGGCATATTTCTTGACCAAGAGCTAATTCCCTGAGGGAGGGAGCAATTTTAATTTCTTTTTCTGAAAAATGACTGCTGTATTTCCAGAATACAGATAAAACTAACTTTATTTGATTGCAGGTTGTGGATTTTGTTTGTGTTATGTGTCTGTTCTTTTTAATTTTTTCTCCCAAGAAGTGTTTCATGTTTTCTGTGTTGTGTAGACATACTCTGCAATATACACTAGCTATATTCCATGGGAGAAACTGATGGGAAGGCTAACATTTTATTTTAAATTTCATTTTATAAGTTAGTTGAATTTTTTTTTCCAGTTTCAATTGAATACTGTTATGAATGCACTCTAAAATATCTTCTAAAATCTGAATTATGTAAGGCACATAAAGTAAAAATGATAGTTACAAATTTAAAAGCTCATATGTATGGAAAGATAATGAAGTGCCTTGTAGATCTAAGTATTTTTTTCTTTACTAAACTCATTTAGTACCTGCATTCTTTTAAGAAAAAACAAGCGTCTTACATTGTTTCTGTTTTTTAAACTTTGGAAACTTTTATGTTACTACTAGATTTGAAATATAGAAAAGATCGAAAAAAGAAGAAGAGAGTGACAAATATCATCTCATTTGATGAAGAGGAAGATGAGCAAAATTTGGGGGATGCCACGAAGACTCTGATTACAGGAGAAAGTTCAGAAGAGAGTGTAGACAGATCTTCAGTTTTTGTATTACCCTCATCTGAAAGCACTCTCGGAAGAAATTTGAATGGGAATGAAAGTAACGATTCGTGGAAGAGCAATTCCGTATTCATGAATGGAGAGTATGAATATCAGAAACTAGATGTGAAGAGCATTGATGATGAAGATGCAGATGAGGATGAGTTATATGGAAAAACGTCAGGAAATAAAGGCACAGAAGGTGAAACTGAAGATTCTGAAAAGTAAGTAATGTTGCAGGAGTCGGTAGTAAGTTTTCTGTGCTTTCCCCCCACCTAGTTCCTTCATGGGTGCTGGCAACTTTATGTAACTAACCGAACTATAGATTTTATTTTTTTTTCTTCTGTCTTTTTGTTTTCTTCTTCGTGTTTTTTTTTTCTTTTTTCCTTTAATCTGATCCCTCGTCCCTCCTTTTCTTTTCCTCCTTTTAATTTTTTTTTCCTTTTCTGTTGTTTAAACCATTTGAGCTTGTTGAAATTGTTGCATGATATAGTCACGCTGTAATTCTGGCCTATTTGAAGTTTCCTTGTTTTTATTATGATATCAACTCTATTTTGACTTCCCAGTAAACCAGCATATTTGAAAAAGAGTAAACCTGTTATCAGCAGAGTAGATAGCTAAACAAGACAGAACTGAGAGAAAAAGATAATTTTAGATACTAATATGCCCTCTTTATTTTTGAAACAGAAATCCCTTTGGAGAAAAAGAGACAAGCACTGCTTGTCTCATCTGCTTTGGAATGGTCTGATCTTTAATGAATTTATGTATGTCTGAATTAAGAAATTGGCAAGCTTATTGAAACCAGTGATATCTCTGAAAGACATATAAGCATTATTGACTGTGTAACAGGTTTGTTGGTTTGTTTTAAATCTAGGCCTCATGAAATAGGCACATGCAATTCTCAGATATGCAGTTGGACTCCTCTGCAGGTCCTGAATGATGACTCAGATGTGCTATTTCCAGTCAGTGCCATTGGCTCTTACTCGCAAACAGGTAGGTATTTGAATTTACCGAATTCCAGCAAAACTTACAACAGAATTTCTAACATGGGACAATGGTAAGCAATAGTGGGATTGTAAGGACATAGAAGATATTGCACAACTGGGATGGGAGATTGAATTGAAATTTATTCTAGATCTGAATCAGAGTTCTCTATTTGAGTGGATATTTAGTTGAAGAGGATTTGTCAATGTCAAAATAAACCAGTTCTGTTGGGATTAAGCTGTGGTCTTGTATGGTATTTTATTAATGTTTAGGATGCTTGACTAGAAAGTATCCTTATTTATTTTCTAAATATCACTAAGCTGGAAGAACCTTCAAGTGTCTTTGAGAATTTGAATTCCAATTAATCTTGACAGATGTCCTGGTTTCAGCTGGGACAGACTTAGCTCTTCTTTTTAGCAGCTGGAAGAGCTCCATGTTTTGGTTTTAGTCTGAGACTTGCTCTGAGAAGAACGCTGACAGCGCGCTGATGTTTAGAGTTGACACTGAGGCCTCAAGGACTTTTCAGCTGCCGTGTTCTTGCCAGTGTGCAGGAGCACAACAGGATAAGGGGGAGCATGGCCGGGACGGAGGGGTCCATGACTCTCCTTATGATTTGTACTTAGACTTAGGATTGAGGCCCAACTGTCCAATAAGTATTCCATGTCATGCAACATACTCTCTCTGTCTTGCTTTGTATTTTTGGGAAACCACAGCTTGCCCCGGGATCTATACCGAGGCTGCTCCAGCAACTAAACTCCACACAGCCGCTCACTCACGGCTATATATAGTGATAAATGTATACAAATGAATGATGTACGATGTAATTGCTCACCACCCCTTGACTGAGCCCTGTCAGATTGGAGAAAGTATCAAATATAGGATGCCATTCAGTAGAAGCTGTTATCGATTTATATACAGGATGAGGAAGGATTGGCTAGGGAATGCTTCTTTGGAAAAGGATATGGGACTGTCAGAATCGTAGAATGGTTTGATACAGAAGGGATCTTCAAAGATCATCTAGTCCAACCCCCCCCAGACATATTTCACTAGATCAGGTTGCTCAAAGCCCTGACCAACCTAACCTTGAATACTTCGAGTGATGGGGTATCCATAAGTTTCTCTGGACAACCTGTTTCAGTGTCTCACCACCCTCATTGAAAAAAAAATTTCTTCCCTGTATCCAACCTAAATCTACCTTCTTTCAGTTTAAAACCATTGCCCCTTGTCCTGTCACTGCAGGCCATGGTAAAAAGTCTCTCTCCATCTTTCTAATAAGCCCTCTTCATATATTGAAAGGCTGCAGTAAGGTCTACCTGGAGCCTTCTCTTCTCCAGGCTGAATAACGTCAACTCTCTCAGCCTGTCTTTATAGGAGAGGTGCTCCAGCCCTGTCATCACTTTCATGGCCCTTCTCTGGACCCACTCTAACAGGTCCGTGCCTTTCTTGTACTGTGGACGCTAGAGCTGGATACAGAACTTAAGGTGGGGTCTCACGAAAGTGAAATAGAGGGGGAGAATGACCTCCCTCAGCCTGCTTGCCGTGCTTTGTTTTATGTAGCCCAGGATAAGATTGACTTTCTGGGCTGTGAGCACCAATTGCCAGCTCATATCTAATTTTTCATCTTCCAGTATCCTCAAGTCATTTTCTGCAGGATGCCCACTAAAGTGGGTGCCAAGCTGATAGTGAATTGGCAGTGCCGTGCTTCTGCAGTAAAAGCATGCTTCATATGGACTTACATAAATAAAAGTGTCATTTGTAAATTCGTGCTCCGTTGGCTCTGTTGTGGCCTCAGCTGCAGAACTGTATGCAGTTTGGGGTTCTGCGCTTCAAGGATGGTGTGGATCATTTGGAGAAGATCTTGAAGCAAGTAATGAAAATGGTCAAAGGTATGGGAAAGACCTGGTACTTTTCCAGTGTCTGTATTGTTACCAAAACCAAACAAAAAACTTCCACAACTCCTGACCTCCCTCCTTCCCCTGAGTTTATATTTTGCTAGCTGTTTATAAAACATTGCTTTTATAAAACCTTGGGTAGGTATTCTTATTTCAGTAACCACTTAAAAACTTCTCAATGGCATTCAAATAGTGTTTTATTTGTACAATATTTCATATTTTTTGCATATACATTATATGTGCCAAGAGTTTAAATGGACTGTTAATTGAAGGCCTGTGAAAAAGTGTAATGTAGTTCTGTAAGTTTGGAGATTAAAATGTGAACTGTAAAATAATGCTGTACTGCCCTCTGCTGTATTTTAAGACGTACCTCTTAAGAAATGCCAGTGGGAAAAAAAAGTACATTTTCTTTTTTTTCTTGTGCTCCCAGTTTTTCAATTTATGAAAGAATGGATTTAAAAAACATTATCTAGTTTGTGGCATAGTGTTCTCTTAAATTTTCTACAGAAACTGTTAGAAAAAGTCCATGGATTTGTGTTTGCTGACTCTAAGAGATTGAAATCTGGAATACTAGAAAACGTTCCTGTTTATAGGGGAGTAAGTGGAATGGGAGCTTGCAGCTGAGCTGTGGGAGTTCATAGCCAGTCAGATGTCACAAGGCATCAGGAGCTAGAGCTAGGGGGTTAGCTGAAATCAAAAGTCAGGAGACTAAGCCAAGACTTGGTACTGGAGACAGATGACCAGAGAGGACAATGGTAGGTGTTAACAGGGGCTTACTTCTATTAAGGAGATACTAAAGACCCTTGTTCCATCTTGCTTCATCTCAGACCTGTTTTGAAGACAATGCTCAGACTACTAGAGATGGTCGACAGATATTTTCAGTTCTTCTCCTGCCCCTCTTTATCTTTATGGTAAAGCCTGTGGTCCAGTGTGCAAGCCAGAATGATACAGCATTGGGCTGGTGAAAGAAATCTTCGTCAGTTATAGAAAACCGCAACACAAATTCTGCTGTCCAATTTCCTGGTTTCAACTTTCCATGCTGTCACTGGGCGCTTCTGAACAGTCCTGAACTGACAGAGTGTGCAAGCAATCTTCACTAAGAGGCCCATCATGCAGCCCAAATGTCAGCCAGTTAGGGAGAGTGATGGACATGGGTATGGTCACCCTCTTCCCATGCAGAAGGACAATTTGATGAGATTGAAAGCTGCCTTAGGCAGTTGTTTGCTTGACTTTGGAAGTTACACTTTTGCCAGATGAAAGATACCGGAGGGAATGTGGCTTAGCTTTTTCTAAGGGCAGTTCAGCCCAGTAGCTAGAAAGCTCATTATGATTATGACAGCATTGTTGCTAAAACATACTTAATGACCTCTTGTAAAATATATAGTTTAACCTAGTATTTTGTTTTATAGGTCTCAGTACAGATAAATAACAAGACATATGTTTGAAATAGATTACAGCATAATCTATGGTGTTGTATGTTAATAGCAATGTTTTCCGTTTTAGTCTGTGGCAGTGCTTCAGGGATGTGTCAGGGCGTATCGTATCTCCATGTAATAGAGATGAGAAAGCCCGAGTGAAAATTTAGTTGCTTGGAACAAAAATGGAGCGTGCATTTTAGGAACTGGGCTTCAGTAAACTCTACAGCTTAAAAAATGAACTTTCTTCTCCTTAGTCATTCTGACATAACGCAAATTCCCATGAACTGTTTATCTAGAATTCCTGCTTTTAAAATTCTGTGCTGTTTTAGCTCATGATTTTAAGATTAGTTTATGGTAACTTTGTAACCCTTACATAGTGAGATGCAGAAAACATCAATAAAGTGTGATTTTTTGTTTCTTTATACCTGAACTGCCTTAATGAGAGGCCGGGTGATGTGTTTGTTTTGATCCTGACAGTTGTGGATCTGGACAGATGCATATTATCCATGCTTTTTAAAAAACATCTTACCTGTCTGATTCCTGATATTTGGTACACATGCATAAGGAGCCAGAGAAAAGCCATGGTCCTCTGTTGGGAATGCATAAAGGACTGGTGTCTTTGCAAGGTTTCATACTGGGGACTAACCGCAAATTCTTTTCCTACAAGTCACAAACAGATCTGTGATGAGTATCAGATGGCGTGTGATGGTTGAGCTCCCGGGGCTGGCAAAAATAACTTCAGTAAGAAGTCTTTTCATAGCTCTGCAGCATTGTTATCAATGTAAAATGTACATCTAAATGATAATTTAGGAATTGTGCAATTTTCATTTTTTTCTAAACTGATGACTGTGTTCCTAAGGGACTTTACAGTCCTGCTAGCCTTCAGGGTGAATGTACAGAAGGCAACCTTGAAGAAAGGATTTAAAATGTTTAAAAGCTTTAGTAAAAATGAGTATTTCTAGTTAAAAATGTAACTACCTTCCTTCTGGTTTTATTTGTATTACTTTTTATTTTTTAAGAACTGTTAACTGAAGAAGCTAATGCTGGTGCATTCTACTTTAGATAACTTGGAGAATGGAGAGGGGCACGAACATGTTGTTCATGCGGTAGAACTGGTTCCAAGAAGATCTGATCTTCCTTACAGGTGTGTGTCAAATATTTTTTTCTTGAAAGAAAGAAATCTTCAACCTGTAGCTGCCAACTTATTATTGTTACCTAGTGCATAGCTACTCAGTACTGAAAAACAAACTTCTTCAGGGTACTTTTGCAAGTGTTTGGAAAGACAAATACAACAAGCCTACACTTCCGTTTTTTGCATAGTTTCACGTATTGAACTTTTCCTAATTATCTTGAAGTCACTTAGTCGTGTCAAATAACAGACAAATTCAGCCTCCTGATTGTTGAAAATAGGTTTTATGTGTTTTTTTTGTTGGTTTTGTTTGTTTATTTTTATGAAATTATATTTTAAAGTTGTATGTTAAAGGATAGTTAAATGTAAGCTGATTGAGTATGGGTAAATATGACAATTCTAGTTTCTGGAATGCTTTTTTCTTAAGTTTCGAATTTAGGATTTTGTTTTCATTTATTGATGATATTGTACTTTTATGACTAGAGTGGAAGTCAGTCCTCCAGCTCAAGTGAATACTTTAAGCAATATGTTGCCTTCAGCCACTGTGCCAGAATCCATGACAATTAGTAAGTACTTCCTTGATGTATCTAGATTGATGGAATTAACTTTGAAAGTCCTGTAACTCTTCGTTTCTACTTTTATTTCAGTAAGGTCTATTTAGAGAGGCATACAGCACTTCATTTCTGATATGCTGTCCACGTTAGAAATGACTACTCTAAAATGATTTATCAATTGGCAGATGCCAGATTATGGTTCATTGTAGCTGGTATTCCATTAGCTTCTCTTTTCACAGAGATGCTAGTGTTGTCCTTATACTAAATGTGGCTTGAGTAGTTAAATGAACAATAATGATTTAATTTGATTAACATCTTTAAACCTCTGCAAGCTCTGAGAACACTCATGGTTGGTTCTGAGGTGATCTTACTTATTTTGCCTGCTTTCCTTACTGGCAAGGTGGGAAAAAACTCCAAACAAACCCAGAACTCTTTCTATATATGCTCAGTCTGTGGTTTTGATATGGAAATCTGCTCCAAACATAAATACGGGTGTTCATAAGCAAAAACTTTAGTTAAGATTAAAGTGGAGGACAGTCATATTTTCAGTGGTGTTAGGAGTTGAGCTGGGCAGGATAAAATAACCTTTACTGTAGAAGGAGATCAGTAGAAGTACAGGCAGTTCATTTACCCCATCTTTAGTCTTTTTGCTTCACATAAAGTTGTAGAACAAAGACTTAATTCTTAAACTGACTAGCTGTCTAAACATGTAAGCAGGTATGCTTTCGTTTTCCTTGCTATACAGAATGTTTTGTAACTGAACTGATGAATATGCCTTTGTTCCTAAAGCTCTGGGGTGTTGTTTGTTTCTTTTTATAAATTTAAATATGTACAAATTTACATTACGACATTTGGGAAGTTAGAAGTTATGCAGTCAAGATTCTTTTCTGAAATTGATTTATGAAATCATCGAAATGAATGAACCCTTAATATATTCTGATCGAATTTTCTAATGTCATATTCAAATGTTATCTGTGTCAGTGTATGTTAAAGGAAGTATACCATGCATTTTCACTGGCTATTGTTTCAGGCTCTGGCATGGGTCTGCTGACAGAGCTTTACAAAGTTGAAAAATCCTTTCTTACAGAGTACTTTACGAAGTGGGAAACTAGTTTGAGTCTTTTAAGTGACATAATTGGACTTACTGTGGTACTTCCATCACTGGATATTCTCTGCTCATGTTATTACTGCAATATCCTTTCATTCTTATGTTTTTGTTTTATTTTTTAGTAATAGAATTTTAGTGGGAAATTTTCTGATTTTATTGCACTCTATTGATTCTATTGTTTCATGGGTATATTAGGTACCAGCAGAGGCCGCAATTGGTCTCCTTCAGTTGCTTAGTTAGTTCCTATGTATAGTTAAGACACCAATAAAATAGAAAGTAAATCTTGAGATTTTCAATTCTGATACTGAAAAATTTGTAAATGAAATGAACCACAGGATCAGCAGAAGCATACAGGCTATCGTTAGTTTCCCGTTTCAGAGAAGGTTTTGGTGGAAGGAAGGGGAGAAGTTAAAACAATCTATAAAGCCAGTAGGACACTTAGTAAATAATGTAATTGTCGTTATAATCAAAATTCAGCGACTACATGTATAAGTTAATACCTTCATAATGGCTGATCCCAGATACATTCAATAAAAATGCTTTTTTTGCGTTCGTTGTTATTGGTCCTAGATTCTCTGCACAGGAAGAATTCAGTGCTGCTATGACAAAGCCAGACACTGAAGCTCTTTTTCTCTATTGCAATTAGCAGAAGAATTATTAAATGGTGAGGCTTATAACTTGGTTGCATAGCAACTAATTCTAACACATCAGACAAGAAAAATGGAATGCAATAGTGTAGTGACAAAAGCTGTGAGGTCTCCAGTGACTGGATTTTTGTGCTGCTTTCTTCTGAAGATGAAGCCTGAAATGAATTTTTTTTCTATGTTTTTAATCTGTTCTTTTCTTGCTTCCTTTCCAATTTACTAGTATAGTGATAACCTTTTCTTGGTTCTTTTGATATGCAGGCTAGAAAATTATGTTGTGAGAAGCTGTAACTTGAAATTTCTGCCATTTTGAATGATTTTCCTGAATTTGTCCCATGCATTTGTAAGGTATAGGTTGACTTAGCAGCAGATAGATCTCAAAAGAATACTCATACCACTCAAGAGAAACGCTAATCCATAGAGCTTCATGGTGTATGTTAGACATCATTTGAAAACTTGCCCTACTTTACAGATCGTCTTATAACCAATTTTATAAAGAATTAAGTTTATTAGGAGTTTTATATTAATGCATCTATTCCATTATGTCATTTTCCAGTTTTTAAAAAATTGTATTTATCTTGTCATATTTGAATCACAAACAACTTGATATCTACTCCAGTTATTGTCATTGGAAGATTATATTTTCAGCATTGTTTCACACCAGAAAAATCTGTCCTAGCAGCATAAGTGTCCACATTTTGTTTTTGCAGTGGAAAAAAAGGAAGTTCAATTTGAAGGATGCTACTTGTGTCCTTCTTTACAAGGTTCTTTGATTATAGTGCTATTTTTAGTAAATAATTGGGAACTTAGTTTTTCAGCTATAATTTTTCTCAGTTTTTAAAGTTGGACTTAACCACAAAGGTCAGCGAAGGTTGTAGCACTGAACATTATTCTGTATTTTTTCATCTATTCTTGAGAAAGCTTCCAGTTTTTCATGATCACTGAAGAACTTTAGTGAATAATCAGACCTACATATTATATTTTTATCCTGGCTGTTTGAGTAAATGAGGTGTATGTTTTTGTTCTTTGTCCTCTAAATAGCTTCTGACCTGCTCCTTAACTCGGTTGCCAGCAGTCACTGACAGGTGCTAAATTCTTGTGACTTCTGTGAAAGCACAGCTGTAGAAAGAGTGCGTATAAATTTCCTAACTGAGAAAAAAGATGCAGTTCATCTTACAGACTTTTTTTTTTGTCAGAACCCTTCTATGCAGTAGAGGACCAACACTGTATTGTCTAACTTGTTTCCTACTAAAATTTATCCTGTTAATAGTGACATGACAGGATAACATTTGCAAGATTTTTGAGCACTAAATACAGCCTTAATAGCCAATGTTCATGCAGGCAGCTTACGGAGCATGTCTTTTAAAGGTCAGACTTCTGATTTAGGATGTAACTAGCCTGCTGGAAGTTTTATTTGTTTCTGAAAATATCTGTGTAAATTTGCACTCAGGAAAATAAAAAAATCATTCCTGTAGACTGCTCCCAGCCCACCCCGATATTCTATCTGCAGGTTTGCAGAGGAGTGCTGCATGGCCTTGTGTACACTGAGAGATGATTTCACTTACAGCTCATTCTCCGTAACAGGTGATTGCAAACCATACTGAGCCAATCTTCGGCTAAACCGCAGAAGAGTTGTGAAATTTAGGGCTTTTCTGGAGATTACTGGGAAGTTGACAGGTGTTTCTTAAAGCATGGCACTTTTTTATATATTTCATGCTCTGAATGTGACCTCATAAAAGCTTTATAGAAGCTAGATTTTGCACGTAGTGTGCAAGTAAATTAAAAAATGTTTTGGAGCAAATATTTGCTTTATTAGTAATAAGGCATGACAGATTAATTTCAACAATAAAAGATAACTTCTGGTGTTTTTAAAAGTGAGATTTATATATGAAAAGTTTAATTAGCACATTCCTTGATTTTTATGTTATCTTTTTTTACTAAGAAGAAAGAACTGTTTTGGAATTACTGGTTTGCACATTGGAATCCTTTTTTTTAAGTTGTTGCAAAAATATCTCTTAAGCTTACATAATATGAAAGACTTCACTAGTTATCTGATTATGTCTGTCTTTGAGACTGATTATCACTTGAATTTTGGATATATTGGTGTTGAATGATGATCCTTAATAACGGTAGTGTCTGTCTCTCCATTAATGTTGCCTTACAGAATGTGAGTGACATATCAAGTACAAAGCAGTTCAGAAGTAGGACATAAACTCTAACATGAGACAGTTTTCTGAAGTGGGTATGCTTGACCATCCTCCCACTGTTTTATTCAAAAAAAAAAAATCGAGTGGGAGAAAGATTGAGGTTGCAAAGTCTGGAAGTCAGAAAATGACAAATTTATGTTTGCTGCTACAACCTTGATTTTTTTTTTTTTTTAGGATTATTTATTCCTTTTTCTAACCCACAGAATGAATGAGACATAAGTCTACTGAAAAAAATAGGTTATGATCATACGCTGATCTCAGAGGCAAGCTTAATACACAGACAAAAGCTTATGACCTTGATGTCCTGGCAGATTTGAAGTGAACCTGCTGCAGTGTATGATACTCAATTTGCTTTGTTTGCATTCAGTTGACTGTTCTGACATGCTGCTAAAATTTTCCAAGAAGCATAAGTGAGAGACAGAAATTATGATTTTTGAAAGTTCTGAATGTTATGCCTGAATTAAATAGGATGATGTCCTTTTGATTCTATTTAGTGACTTGCATCAAAAGATCAAATTAAATTTTCTGGGTTTTTTTCTTGGTAACTTTGTTTATTTAATTACACTAGTGAATGTTATATTTACTGTAGATGGAGAGGTTAAAGAAGTGTTGATGATAAACTGGCTTTAATTTATTCAGCCTCAGAGAATAGCAACTATATCAGATTGTGCATTATCACATTTTAATGACGCTCTTGAAATATTTAAAATGCCGTTGACTTGATGCTTTCTTGAGGAGGATTCTGAATTCAACTTTATAGTTAAAGATCTTTATTTTGTTATAGAGTGTTACTGTACTGAAAGGTTACTGTGGATGTTTTTTGCTTTTTTTATACACTTGTACAAGTCTTGAACACTTACTGGATTATTCTATTTTCCTCATCCTTAGAACAACTTTTTATTTCACAGATAGGCTGATGGATGGTGGCCCATGTTCACAATACTATGTACAGTTTTTTCAGGACTGTTACAGCCCAACATTTTTCCACTGACAAAAACCCCCACCAACAAACCACAAAATAACCAAACAAAAAAATCTCAAACACCTCAACCTTTCCAATCTGCCCTTGAAGTGACAGGGTCTCAACATGACCAAAAGAATACTAATAGTGGGTTGAGTTTCATGATCACCAAGTGGGAAATTTTATAGCTAAATATTAAACTTCAGTCTCAGAATGTAGGGTCTGATGCTTTTTTTTGTTTGTTTGTTTTGTTTTTTCCCTCTCAAAATAAATGCTAGTCAATAGAAGTTATTATAGACCATTATATGAAATGTAGTCATGAAAATAATGGAGCACAGCATATTTTGTCACATAGAATCTTTCCATTCTGATTTTTTCTACAATTGCTACATAAATTTCAGTGGTTACCTGGTCACTTCAGTGCAAGATGAACTTTGCTCTTGCCAAGAAGTTTTTGGTGTTTTTTTTTTCCCCTCATTCGTATCGACTGAAAAGGTGCTCTGTTCTGTCCTGACTGTTTTCTGCTCCGTGCCTTGTGGCAGCAATAGTATGAAACTCAACAATAAGATCACTTGGTAACTGCTTGTCTGAAAAAGTAGCCCAGCAGAAAAAAGCAAAACCAAAACCAGTTTTGAGCTGGGACACTGTGTGTTTAAACACCAGTGGCAGAACAAGGCAGGTGGTAGCCGTGATGGGTAAGGCAAGCTGGAATGTCCTTTTTGCTGAAAGCACAGCCTTAGGAAGACTGATTAAAGTAGCCATATAATCACAGCTTTGGTTTTGAATATGAGTAATATTATTGAGAGAGCAGAAGTCTCCAGATTTTTTTTTTATTATTATTTTTTAATGTGTGTTAGTATTTAATACCCACAAATTTCACGTTTGGCTTTTCTACACGATTAGAATTTTTTATTTTTTGATAGCTGTATAGAGAGCTCATATAAAGATGCTAAGTTACTGTAGGACAAAAATTATTTTTTCTGTGCTGAATTAATGGAGTGCAAAATCCCTCTAATGACCTACTAAAATGTTTCTTCCTAATGTCAGTTGGTTCTTAAGCTGTAATGTGGAATGGGTAGGAAAATAATTGTCTACTTTCTCCATGGCCAAAGAAGCAGAAATGTTTTGGAAAAAATCTAGCATGAAGAAATCGGATAGGCTGATTTCAAGTGAGATGAGAACCTTGCTGAATCCTGCAAGGGGGGAGTTTACCAGCAGATTACCAGTGCCAGACTGGAATTGTGATGTCTGCACTGGCTGATACATTTGATTGACATAGTAAAAGCTTTCATGTTTTGTCCACTACAGAGTTTAGCAGATTAAATCTGGTCCACAGGACAATGTTAAGTTGTTTTTTTTTTTTTAACTGGCAAAAATGTCTGTAACTACAGAAAATATTAAGAAAGGTACAAGTAGATCAGTGGACTGAATCGAAAGGGGAAAAAAACTTTTCCAATGGCTTTACTTACTTGAAGAAATTAAGTAATACCAGTTCTGTTAGTATATTTTCAGTAAAAGCACAAAAAATTTGCTGACATCTGCTTTGAATACTTGTGGAACACAATTGTCTGATTTATTATATATAAACATAGGAGTATTTCATTTAGTTGTCGGGAGGGATGTTTTAATGTAATTATGTCACTGAAGAAGCTCTCGTAAAATTATTGATTAGCATCTGTGAAATTGTTAATGAAATTTTTTTTTAAAATCTGGTTTAGGACATGTGTCCATCCTGATGTTTGCTAGAAGCCGTTCATACCTTTGAAGAGCTGTTGTATTTCATGTATTCCTGCAAGATCTGCAAGTCAGAATCTGTTTTAGATTTTAAAATTAAGTCCTAATATTTTTCTGTAAACTTACAGTGAATAGTAATAGTACAGCTGTACAGTTATGTGCTAGAACCACTTCATAGGAGAAGGGATCCAGGTGAGGCAGCGCTTTGAGCTGATGCTTTTCTGAACAGTATTTGGCTGCTCTGGTATTGCTGTTAAACCTAACCCTAAAGAAGTCTTTAAAAATTCTAAAATTCTGTCATAATTTTTAAAATTTTTTTTTCTTGATGTAATGAAAAAAAGTACTTTTTAATGGATTTATAGAAAATAAAAAGATTTTTACAGGAAATGAGAAGATTCAGAAATCCTGTTGTCTTTAAGGCATCTTTAAGACTGAGCTTGGGAAGAAATGCTATGATGCAGCAATGACATTCTCTCTACTCCCGTGTCAGAATTTATAGCAAGGAAAACAAGCAATTTGAAAAAGTTAAACAAGTAACAATGTATGTGATGAATATGCATGTAGTGGAAAGGTGCATAGTCTCATACCTCTGCAAGTGAAACAAAACAGCTGCAGCCACAGGCAAACTTGTAAACATTTGTATTAAAGCCAGATGCAGACTAATTTAATTTGATCAATAGTTCTGATACTGTGTTAAATAATACCATTTTTGAAAGATTGCTCAAATTAGTGATGAGATTAAGAGCATTTTTATGTCTTCGCTGAATAGCAAATGATGTTGGCATCATCTTAAGTGTGTTGCTGAATTAGTGCCCCTATGTACCTGACTTTTAGATGTGAAATGAGCAAAAATACACACAGACATTAATCTTTTTTTGTCCTTTCTCTTTAGATGAACTTCGTCAAGCTATTGTGGCCATGATGAATAGAAAGGATGAACTGGAAGAACAGAATAGGTAGTTTTATTTTTCTAGTCAAGAGGCACTATAATTAAAAAAAAAAAAAATCTGTTCTCTAATACAAGCTGTCCTTTATGTAAAGCTATGCATAATCTTTGTGTAGTCTTTTTGGTCTATATATTGTTTTTCTGTGAAAGGTAAGCTTAATACTTGAATATTCAGCTGTTGATACTGAAGAGTAATGTTTGCAGGTCAACTTTTTCCTTTGAATTCGAATCCCATATAACTTTTTATCTTGGAAGCTTTTGCCAGTTGTAGTTTTTTTCAAAACCAAAACTTATAGCTAAAAGACTCTTAAGGTCTCTTAAGATAGTTTTCCAAAATAGTAGAAGTTTGTCTTTGTACAAATATTCAGACAATTTCCTTTTTTTCCCTTCTCGTGCAGAAGTGATGTAGGATGGCTAACAATATTACGCTGAAAGTGGCTGTCATTTGTGAGTGTCTTTATGTTTACTTGAGACAAAATGATCTTGTAAATGTAAAAATGATAAGTCGCTTATTTAAAATGCAATCAAACCTTGTTTGATTGCATTTATTTAGCCAATTGGAACACATGATTAGATGAATGAACATACAGATGTATTCAAGAGATACTGTTATGCCGAAGTAGGGCTACTTTGGTAATGAACGTTTTTCTATAGATTTTTAAATTTATTTTATTTTAGTATCAAGACTACCGGACTGATCCCATTTTCCTGCCTCTTATCCTCGCCACTCCCATAATTACAAGTTATTGCCCCATTCAGCTTTGTGTTTTTTGGCAAAAGGACCAGGATGCTTTGAGTTTTACTGATAGGCATCATACTGACCTTTGCTATCTCATCAGAGGTTTTGCACAGAGATCTATGGCAGTGCTCTCAGTAGAGACAAACCTCCTACCTGTCTCCTGCTCTTGCTAGTAAATACATTGCTTATAGATTATTCCTGGGATGTATGGACTTGCACAGAAGCACTGAAACCAGATTATAAACTGTTTTCTGTCATAAATTCTTTCTGCATGATGGTACAGTAGATACTGGAATAGATTGTGCTTTGGACATGTTGCTGAGATGGTAATGCAAATTAATAGCAAGCATTTAGAACTGTTATGATTGTAGCTTTTCATATCTTTGTATAATCAAATCAGGTGAATTTATTACATTGAATAATGAAATTTTAGGATTAGATTAATGGTATCATTCAAGAAACCTGCTCTGTGATTCGTAGTGTGCTCTAATTGATAGGTAGCGTTTGCAGTGTTCTAACAGAGGCTGCTGCCTTCTTCCAGATCTCTGAGAAATCTGCTTGATGGAGAGATGGAGCATTCTGCAGCGCTAAGGCAGGAAATGGACAACTGGAGAAGGAAAGTAGCAGAACAGGAAGAGCGACATGCCACAAAAGTCCAAGCCTTGGCACGGTGAGAAGCACTAAAAGGGTCGTTAAAAAGTAACAGCAGTGGAGCAAGAGAATAAAAAATTCTGCATACAAGAAAAAATCATTTTCAAGTAGTTTAGTATTCAGAGGAACGTAAATGATTTAGGACTAAAAATCCCATGGACTTCAGTTGAATTTAAGCTGGAAAAAACCTTTGGAAGATTTTCTGACAAATTCAGTGAGTTTGTGATTTTTGTTTTGTTGTTAACAGTGAATGAGAGTTTAAAATGTTAATAAAACCACTGTTACAGCTCCAGAGGAAAGAAAATTAGCAGAACTTAGGACAATATCAAGTTTAATTATAAAAGGTAATCAGAATGATATTAAGAAATAAAAGCCATGAAAATAATGGCGATTAGATACAAAGAAATACATGTATGTTTAAGATAAATGTAAGAAGACTTTTCTCTCTTCATATATCTATTTTGTGCAGTTCTAACCCCTCTACCTTTTTTTTTTTTAAATTAGTTTTTATTTTACTTGATACTTGGGAGATTCTTGGTATAGCTGTCTGCCCAGTCTGATATAAATCGCAATGTCAAGGTCCTGATTTTTTCCTTATGTTGGTTATATGATGTTCTTAATGGTGTTAGAGTACCTAGCACTGTCTGCAAACAGTATTTTCCAAACCTCAAATCTGATAACAGCCTTTAAATATAAGGGAGCGGGGAGTCAGCAGAAATGACGTGTCAGTGTTTGTTGTGAACAGACTGATGTTGCTGTCCCAGAATAATGAAATACTCATTCTAGTAGTGGAAATGACTGCTTTGGTGCATGCGTAAGGCGTAGGTTTTTTTTCAAAATGCACAGGCTAGATTGTTGAGATTCTAGCTCTCAGATCTGGAGCCAGTGAGGACTTGTTTTGGAGATTATTTCGTTTTAATATTACTCTTCAGTATTTCCTCTAGTATATGTCTTGTATGGTTCCACACTGAGATTAGTATGGGGACCTCTCTCCTCCCAGCAAGTTCTTACTTCAGTCAGTAGAAATTGTGCTGAGTGGTCCTAGTGTCAGTTAAATTGAGTAGGAATATTTGTGTGTCTTTATTGCCTTCAGTTATATAGAATATGTCAGTGTCAGCTGCTGCTGACACAGATACCCTTCTATATGTACACTCACATATTTAAGCAGTAAAGTGGATTTTCCATACTGTTCAGTGACATTTCCATCTAATCTGTCTTCCTTCTATCTGATTGTTTAAGCATGAGTTTGATTTCTTTGGGCTGATGTTTTTTTTTCTTGTCCTATTGTCAGGTTTTCATGGCTGACCGCTTTATCAACCACTGTATCATAAGCAGCAGTTGTTACCAATTGGTATCAACAGTACCAATTTCTGAAGTGGTGGAACTGCTTTCCCCTAGTGTGAGGAAGGTCATCTGGAAGAGGTTGCTCAGGGTCGTGTCCAGTCAGGTTTTGAATATCTCCACAGATGGAGACTCCACAGCCCCTCTGGACAATGTTTTTGACAGTGACCCATTGGCAGTGCTCTTCCTAACATGGTGCAAGATGCTATTGGCTTTCTTTGCTGTGAAGGGTGCATTGCTGGCTCCAGGTCAGCTTGTTGTTCACCAGGACTCCCAGATTCTTCTCTGTAGAGCTGCGTTCTAGCCCCCAGCATGTATGGGTGCCTAGGGAGCATGGCTGCTCTGCAGATGCAGGATTTTGCACGTCCCCTTGTTGAACTTCAAGGAGTTCATCTGAGTCCAATTCTTCTGCCTGTCCAGGTCCCTCTGAACAGCAGCACAACCATTCTGTGTATCAGCTGCTCCCCAGTTTTGCATTGTCTGTGAACTTGCTGAGGGTGCACTCTGTCCCAGCATCCAGGTCATTAAAGAAGATGTTAAACAACATTGACCCCAGTAGAGACTTCCCTCCAGCTTGCCTTTGTGCCATAGCTATGCTGGAAGAAAAGAATTTTAACCTTCCCCTTGTCTAAATAGGATTTAGCCTAAGAAAGACTTTTGAAAGTAAATGCTACAGTAATAGTGTGCTTTTCTTATAATTCTAAATAAGCTCTAGAGTAAGCTATGATGCCTAATATCTTGGGGATGAGTCACATGTATTGCAAACAACAAATATGCCCCGAATGGTAATAAGATTAGTAACCTGTGCCTTATCACAGGGAGAAGTGTTTGTTTTCTGCGTGTGCGGGCAGAGTGCTCAGTGTCTGTCGTGAAGTACCGCCGTTGAGATTCCTATAAGCTCTTTATTGCATAGCAGAACTAGTATCTGAAAATGATAAATATAAAGCTTTCTTTTAAAACAAAAAAAGTACTTAGAACATTACTAATTCTGCTTTTGATGACACATCAAACCGAACTACTCACTTGGAGAGAGGGAGAGATATGCATAAGTGGGTTTGACATTCATGGGATGTAGGGCAATTGAGACAATGCAAATTCTTCATCGTTTAATATTCACGTTTCAGGTTACAGGAATTGTATAAGCATATTTCTTTGACTCTCTTCCCCCACAGTTTTAGAATTTGCAGTGACATATGGGTGAATCAGGCGTTTGTCATGCACATACCTTTTTAAAGAATAGATAAGGAGCTTTTATAACAAGATCTAAAGAGATGCTCACTTAGACTAACTTGTTGTTTTTAAATGTTAGTCTCCATAGCAATAAGCGAAATTAAATTGAGTATGTTGTGTTGATTCTTATTCTGAAAGTCGTTTTACTTTGTCATATGATAAAAACAATGTTGGGAGCTGCTTAGGTACAACAAATTCTTGTGTCGGCAGTTATTTTGGACTTTGGTTGCATTTCTTTAATGATTCATTGCAACTCATTTTCCAGCACATAAGAAATTTTGCATATAGTTATTTTGGAATATAGATGTTTCTTCTGAATTCTTTTGTTGGTTTATTTTGTGCACTATAGGTGATGCTGCTGCAGTAGTAAGAGTAGTACATTTTAAAAAATAAGTAATATTTTAAACCAGGAATTTGAGAAAGCTGAATAATTTGAAGAATCTGAAATAACAAAAATTTTGGAAATACTTTAAATTCTGCATAATACTCTAGGTGAGAGGAAACTAAGGTTCAGATATTTTGTGATAGCGAAATCTCACTGTTTACCTTGAAAAACTCTCACATAACTAGAGTCAGATTCATGCATCTTTTTATTTTTTTGAGATTTGGTACCTTTATAGTGTTTTCTAAGACACTGTGTTTTTATCAAGACATAGACATCTGTTGGATTTTTGTGGTTGGTTTGGTTCTTTGTTTTTTTTTTGTAAGCCTGAATTCAGAAATAGGACACGTTTTAGGAGTAAGCTCCACAGAAAGCACTTGTTAGTATCTGAGGTTTGTGCCAGAAACTTATTTGCAGCATTCTTCATGCCACTATAGTTAAGATACATGAGAAATTACTTTTTTTCAAGTTCATTTCTTACCATGTGTGATTTACAGAAGGCCTAGAGGAATTTTTGTATCTTTTTCAAGAAGCAGTTATGTGGGTTTTGTGTGTTTTTTTTTTTTTTCCTTGTTAAGGTATAGGGAAATAAGGCCTATAAGGCCTCTTCTCTACAATAAAGTCATAACTTAAAGATTATATTGTTCTTTAACCTTTTAATAAACTTTTTGGAAGTCAGCTTTTATAAAACACTCTTTTTGGTATTCATTTGTATTAACAGCCAGAAATCTTATTTTAAAGAACATAAGATGCGTCTAATTCGACTGGCATAGCAGACCTTAATTGTGCTTGGGGGGGGGGGTGTGTGTGTGTGTGTATATATATATGCTTCAATAAGCTTTACTGTCTGTGGATACTTTGTGGACACTACTGGAAAATAACCAACCTCTTCCAACTCCCCTTGTCCCCCCATAATGATAGTTTTTAAAAGGGATGCTATAGCACGAGAAAGGTGGGAGAGATTTTTACCTGCAGGGCCTTGGTCCTTCTCCAAGAATGCAGCAGAAGTCCCAGCAGGGAGGCTGATCTGCTGCTGTGTTCCGTATGAATCGCATCTCTTTTCCATGCTGTCCTCCCTTCGATGTGAGAACATGCTGCTTGTTGTCCTGTTATATTCATCCTCTTGATATGAGAGTCCTTAGGGAACAGTTGCTACTTTTCCTGGCATGAATTAGCTTGTTGGTGAGGATATGCATTCATCAGTAATATTGCATGCTATCTTTTCATTCCTTATACACATAAAAGTCAGGTATATGTTTCCTAAAATGCAAACTTGTTTTATGCTGCTAAAAAAAAATTACCATTCTTACAGTAGTTTTAGTTTTCTTTTAGGCAGGGTTTCCTCAAATGCTAATTTTTAAATAATAAAATTGAGAAGAGGTGTAATTAGTTTTGCTTCAATGTTAGGCAGGGAATTGAAGGTATTTGACAGCTTACATGTATTATATAGTTGATCATTCCTTGTCATTCCAGATAGTTTTCCAGAAAAGATAATAAATAAGCAAGTTTGTTCCCGCTAAGGGGTTCTGTGACTGTGTACCATTCATGAATATTTAAAGACAGTTTCTTTTCAGTAAAACAGTATTTTGTTTCTGTATTAGTATGATCAATGTCAGTAAACATTGCCATTAAAAAGTAAATCCTTTCCTATTAATGTGTATTTCATAGCTTCGACAAGAAGGATACCTTACACTAGTAATGTCCATGTAAACAAGCCCTTACCATGTGCATACTCTTAAAGGAATTTACTGTTCTTCCTTTTTCTGACTCTGGTTTCTGTACAGGAGTTTAGTAGGATCCTTAAGATTTTCCCTATAATTTGTGAATACATATAGTTGTTTCTGATGAATTTTGAAGTGTGAATGACAATAGAAATATTTACAATTTTAGGGATTTTTATGAAGTGATTTCTTCCGTTTTAGAAAATTGATAAAAGTTACTCCTGTATCACTAATTAAGATTTTAATGTTCTTTTTCTCTTTGCTTACAGTTTTTATTATGACTGGTTTTGTTACCATAATTAGTATTGTATTTTTCCTCTGTTTTTAAGCAAAGACACTATTAATGGCTGAGAGTAGATACACATAATTTTGTAATACTCTGATTTATCTTCAGGAAAAGTACTAAAGCAGAAAATAACTACAGAGTTTAGTTGCGCCTTAAGTAATTTCACTGGATAAAAGTGCTACAGAATAAAATATACTCTGCTATAAAAGTTTGATCCTTACTGGGTTAGCTTGTAAATAAAGTGTTTATTGGAACCTGGATATTTCTTTATCTGGTTTTCTTTGGAGAATAGTCACAGAACTATGAACGAACTCCTACAGTTGCTTAAAAAACTTCAGATAGAATAAAATTTATCCTGCTGTTACATATGTGTGGCATTTAGAAGTTACTGTATTTAAATGTATTTGTATTTCTTTCTTAATAATTTTGGAGAGATTTTGGAGATAAATCTACTCTATCAGAAACTAACTTTGTATTTGTCTTAAGGAAAAAAAAGTGGAGAAATGCATATGGTTTTTTCTTTGTCTTGAAGCCATAAAACTTGAAAGATATTTTGCTAATCTCCTTCTTATGTGTACCCAAATAATAATAATAAATGATAGAGACCTGGAGAAGAGTTAAATTCTGTTTCATAGGATGCTTTAAGTCCATTTTTTTTTTTGTGATTGAATTTCAAACCTTAGGATTTTTTCAATGTAGCTTTTAATGTGCAGTTTTCTAGTTTTATAATCAAACAACCAAAGAAAAGTATGTCTTGTATCATCATTCTGCATGAGTAATCAACAATGGTATAAAGCTTAATCAATGACACATACTAGTCCTGTGCCATTTGAGCAAAGAGGGTAATTTGTAGAAATACTAGATTGTCATCTACTATATAGGTAAAATGACATTATCCTTCTGACTTTCAGCTACTTATTAACATAGGAGAAGTGATCAGTCAGGGAGATTTTTTTATAACTGAGGTTTTGGAGATTGGTGTGCTTTTAGTGGCATAGTTCTGTTTTCCCATGTATTTCAGCCTGATTTTTTTTTCTTTTTTTTCCCCTATCCCCTTCAACTTATACTTACATTCTTGTGACTTATTCTTAAGCACAGAATGTGGAATTCTTTGGAGCACTTCAAAAGATGCTGAAAGCATTGTGTTTATCTATTTTGAGAAAACAAGAATTTTTATTTATTCTATTCTTTTTCTCAACAGAGAAAATGAGGTGCTAAAAGTGCAACTTAAGAAGTATGTAGGAGCTGTCCAGATGCTCAGAAGAGAAGGTCAAACAGTGGAAGGTAAGGACAAAATGAAGGGGAAAAAAAAACCAAACCTATGCACAAGGTTTGTTTTTCTGTATGCTGCCATTGAGACACAGTTTATTGGAGGCATAGGTATAGTAACCAAATGATGGAAGTGACTCCTGGACTTTTACTGACAATAAAAGAATAACCAGTGAACAACCATGTCTGGTTTACAAAGAATCTGTGTGGGTTTTGGTTTTGTTTGTTTGTTTTTTTTTTTTTTTTTTCTTTCTGATTGATTCTGGAATGGATCTCTCTAGATAACCAGCCACCCAATGCTGTGCAAGCCCTGGTCCATAACCAACACTTCAGTCACACAAAACAATAACTAGTGTAGCTGGGGACATGGTTTATGCTTCCACATGCTACCCAGTCTGACATCAGCACTCCTCCTGTTGGAAAATATCAGCATCTGAAAAGATGACAGTTCTCTTTTTGTGAGAGCTGTCCCTGTTGCATCTCTGACTGGGCTATTTGCTGTTGTGTGAACAGTTTTGTAAAGCAGATTGATGTCAAACAAAAGGAATGTTATGTGATGGCATACTATCAAATTACTGCTGAGTAGAAATAATCAAGAAGTCTTTGCTTTCCTTGCTAAGTCTTCACCAAAACAAATGAAATAATTTTCATGACAGTGGGGTTAGCAAGAGATAATTATAGGCCCTATTCATCTCTTCCATCCATGGTAGAGTAATATCTCCCAACAGTGAAAATAACATATTTAGTATCTTTTCCTTTTGCAATAAATACTGATGTGGATTTTTGCACTTATTTTTACAGCATGTTTTCCAGTAGATGGAGTGGTCTTAGCTTTTTCTGGAAAGTTTCATATTGGAAAAAAGTATCAGATGAAAATACAAGTTTAAAAATAATCTATCAATTAATATAATACTGGAACATAAGAATAATTATTTTGAGGGGAGAAAATGTAGTATCTCTAGGTTATACTGTTAGTGTTGTTTTGGAAATCTGTATTTGCAGACTGTTGGAAACAGACTTTGTATTAAGGCCAGACGTTTCACTTACTTTGCTAAGTTGCTCTGACTCTAATGAGCAGATTTTGTATCTGAAATATAACGATTAAGTTATCAGCAGTGTTACCTGCTTTCCTGCAGTGGTCAGTGGTGATAGAAGTGTCCATAACAGGATGAACTGGAGTCTTGCTTCTGAATCATCTTCTGGTGGGACCTGTATTGCCAGTAACTACAGAAGGTGTTTTGAGGGAGAAGGTGGCTTTTCAGAAATTGGCACCCTTTTTTTAATTGTCAGTATTGTGGTCATATAAGTGGCTGTATGAATGAATGCTATATTAATTCTGCTCTTAAGGGCTAGTCACTATACTTATCTGTAGTTTAAAAACTTCATTCATCCTTAAAAGGATTTTTGTTAGTGAGAACACATGTTTTTACTTCCGACTTTGCTGGAGTGTAGTGATTCATATTAAGAATGATTCAAGAAAACCATCACTTAAGCTTCTTATAATAGCAGAAATTATCCTTGATTAGATACTGACAGTTTCCATGATGAGTGTAATTATAGGAAAAGCAAAAAAAATATTCCTAGGCTAGCTATATTCTGCCATGTTAAAATTATGCAGATTAATGAGTGATAAGAATAGAAACTGAGTAGGATGGTCAGATTTTAGAGATGTAAAGGGGGATGGAACAGTACCAACACTTCTGAAAATGAATATATGTATGCTTCATGTTCAAAGGATATTCAATCAATCCACAATAATTTTCTGTAATATTTATCATTAGTGACCAGAGTAAATTACAGCTAGATGCACTATTTTTAATAATTTTTATTACATTCAAACTTCACACATTGTATTTTTATAAAACCAAATATATTGTTTTTCTTAGCTACCGTTGGAGATTTATGTGAAATTTTTAGTAGTACTGGGGCCTCTGACTCAAAAAGTACTTAAGCATGTAAATAATCCCTGAGAACTAATGTTTAGATCAACTTCAAAAAAGGAGGGTGAAGAAAAAAAAGGTTTTTCTTTTATCAGATTTATAAAAAGTATTGCACCCATGGTTTATATATGTAACTTGCACTACCTCATTATAGGCGTTCATGTTTTTTCAGATGCGAACCTTCATAATTAAGAATATTTGCATTATTAGAAAGAGCTATTTGAACTTTTCAGTACATATATTATTGTGTAACTTAAGGCAAATTATTGAATTCCAATTGTAGTATAACTTAAAGTGACCGTAGCAACTTGTCTTAAGTAATTTTGTTCTTAATTAGCTTACGTGCTTAAAAGGATTACAGAGTATATTTACAAGACCTGTTTTATTACTGTGTTCTGAGATTGTGACAATTTTGTGAAGAAAATAGGATGAGGAAACTACTGTTCTCTCTTCTGTTGTCATTTTAAGTTAAAATTCTTGTTAGTTTCTTATATATTAATTCAGACGCTCATAGATTAAGGTTGTTAACTTCTAACCAGCCTTACATGCAGACAAGGACATAGAGTTCTGATCTGTTTAAACTTGGAAAACTTCCAGCTGTTCTCTTTTGCTGTGATGTTAGGAAATTTTCTTCAGTAGGGAGGCATAAACTGTTGCATACAACTAATTTCACTGCTGCGCTATGTTATCATAATGAGTAATTTCAGTGGTGATTAATCTTCTTCCAAATGGTATCAAAACAAAAGTCTTAAATGTACTGTAGATGTTAGAACACTATGTGTTTAGACTTTCTGTGAAACTATTTTGAAGGAGTCAAAATAAATTGAGCTTCTGCTGTTATTTTTATGACTATAAGTAGAGAAGAATCTACATGTTTGCTGCAATAATCAAATCAGATGCTATTGGGTATGGCTTTTAAATAGTTTCCTAAAATAATAAGTGAAACTCAGCCTAATACTTTGCTTTGCCGTGACTTAAAAAAACAACAAAAAAGTACTCAGCAAATATAATTATAAATAAATTGCCAAGAGTCAGAACTGTGTCAAGTTCAGAATATCATACTAGCTTTCAAAATGAGCCATCACTGCCGTAAACTGAGCAGTTTGATGTTGATATTTAAATATTTAATAAACGAACATGCTGATTTCTCAGGCATCAGCAAGAGTTGGATGTGTACTGTTTTTCAAATCCACTTAGGTACAATAATATTATGTATATGAAAATGCTGATCTTAGAAGTTTCTGGCTGAAGAACTTCAAGCAGTATTTCCAAGAAATAACTCTTAAATAGCTTTCAAAATTTACTTACAATAGTAGGAAACTTTTGAATACATATATTTTTCCTCGATGCAATAATCGGTTCCTGGGCTCAAGAGTATTTAGTCAGATGAGTTACGATGTCTTCTATCTACCTCATAGTGGTTGTGCATATAGTTTAGATTTTGAAAAACGGTGAAAGCATTTGTTAAACCTCTCTTTTTTTAGGGCTTGTTTACTTTGTATGTGCTAACTTGGTTTTTTTTAGAAATTCGTGATGTATGAGGAAAAGTTGAATTGGACTTTGTATAACCTGGAGAAGAGGAGACTTACTTAGATTAGCCCTTAAAGTGATCATCAAATACTTAAATGATGGAACAGAAATAGAATAAACTGTAGTTTTCATTCACTGTGGATAAGAAAAGAAGTAATGGAATTAAATGGCAGGTGAAGGAAGTTTGATTAGCTATCAAGAAAACCTTTCTGAGAATACTACTTAAATTTAAATAGATTGTGCAAGGAAGCATAAAATCTCCATTACTGGAGGTTTCTAGGAATAAATTAGACAATTAACTGTCAGGAATGAAATAAATACAACTGATTGTGCTTTATGCAAAAACATGAAATACTAGAACAAAGTATGGAGTGTCCATTCTCAGCCCTATTTTCTGTGATTTCTATGATATGTAAGTAGTCTGTGCAAGTAATATGAAATGATATTTTGGAAGAGAAGTCAAAACAAGATTCAAAAGAGAAGCAGAGGCTTTGTTTTCAAAGGTTTTGGGTAGCAACTGCTAATATATACCTACTGATATTAGATAGTTGTAGTCCTGGAACAGCCAAATGCTTTTAATTTGATTTTTTTTTTCTGTTTAGAGTAGCTGTCTAAATATTGTTCACAAGAAAGCTCCCTGCAACATTTGCATTTTAGTGTTTGTAATACTGTTCAATATTCCATCCTATTTTGATACTTCTAATAACTTTCTTTTAGAGCTGTTACTTCTACGCAAATTGCCTGAGATGTTTATGTAATTTAACATTTTAATTTGAGGTATCTCTTTGTTTTAGTTTTGCCAAACATTGGGAGCACTGATGGTGAATTTACTATTCCAGAGCAAAAACAAATAGAAAACAACGAGGAACTAGCCAGCTCTTATGAAAGAAAATTGATTGAGGTAAAGTTTGTACTGCACAAATTTTATGAAATCATAATTGTAACATAACATTGAAGCTGTAAATAGTTTCTTTCCTTAGTTGTTATTTTTTTTTCCCCATTAGTGTAAAAAGAAAAGTCTGATTTTTTGCTTTAAAAAGAAAAAAATGAAAGATTTAGTTGTCAGGATTCTGTGGTTAAAATACAAATTTGTTCATTCAACTTCAAAGCATATTTAAAGCAATTCAGATAATTAAAAATACTTTTCCTTAACAAGGGGACACATTTATACTTTGATATTAAAATTAAAGTTTTAATAAATAAACAAGTTCCTTAAGGTTATAACTGATAGTGGTGAAGTTGAAAGCATCACAGACAGCAGGTTTCAGGTATTGTGGAAGTTACAATACATAATTACAGGCATTGCTGTGTTGTCAGTTGAGCTTTAAAATGAAGACATACTGCAATTGGTAGCTTTTTCTGTTCTTTTGTACTGTTTTCAAATTGCCAAATTGTGTTTCATTTTTGTATTGCTTTACCATGTAGGTTATTGAAATTGCAATATGGAAACAGATAATGGAAGCTACTAGTTCTGTTGAGATGATCATGTTAGAAAATGTAATAAGACTAATGTAAAATTCATTAAAAAAAAGAAATATTAGAGTTTCATCCTAAATTTAAATACAAATTATTTCCAGACAAAACTAATGAAATTTAATATCTAATACTCATATCTCCTATTAAATATTAAATGAACATTTTTATAAAAGGTAAAACAATTCTCTATGTCTTTCTCTTGCCCAAAATACTCTGAAATTGGATCCTCGTATTAACTGATTAACATGAAGATGACTAAAAACGCAGGTCATGCATCAAAGAGATTAACACAATTCTTCTAAAACATTCATACTTGGTTATCCTTTTCTCATAGGACCATGTGACACTCACTCTCTCCTTAATGCATGCCTTTGGTTGGGTTCTTCTCACTCCTTTGCTCTGTTCTGTACCTATCAAAACAATATCTTAACTAAGAGCAGAGGTAAAACCTCTTTCAGCTTTAAAAGCATCCTCCTTATTTCTACTAAATTTGTTCTGCATGTTCAGGAATTTTTTGCTAACACTTCTGAGTTTGTGGAAGACAATGTTAGCAGTAGCAAGTTATGGGAGTACAGTTAATACCTGGTCTAATGTAAAGCCTGCTGGGTAAAAATTAGTCTGTCAACATTTTTTTGAAAAAAAAAAAAAAAAATTATCAGTTTACACTAGATAATGTTTTGTGGCATGTGAAATTACTTTTTTTGAGTCCTTGATTTTTAGAATCCAGTAATAATATTAATTTAGTTCCAACTCTTGTTCTTTTGGAGGTGAGCTATGAAATGTTTCTGAAAAGTAGTCTGCTGATAGTAACTGTGCCTCTGTACTTTATTGCTTACATCAGATTATCCTTACAAAAGCTGGTTGTATATTTGAAGCATTTTGTGTTAGCTCGTAAAGATAATCCTAGTAAAGGGATAGTGAGTTGCAATTCAGATTAACTATCTCAGCACTGCAGATGAGGTGAAACCTTCCTCCAGATGTGAAATGAGAAGTTCAAAGGATGTAGGGAAAGGTAATAATGATGGTGTTTAGAGATTTGTTTAGATCTTTGTTGTTTAGATCTTTTGTCTTGGGCTTTGACTTTTGCTATGAGGATACATGGAAGGATGCAGCAGCTAGAGACATGCTAGTTTTTGTCCCTCTTATTAACACTTATTAAACTCATTATCTTGTATATCTGATTTTGCTTTTGCTGGTTACTTTCGTTTTCTCTGGCCAGGCACAGGTCTGGCCAGAGTAGTGTTTCTCCTGTTCAGTGTGTTATTGCTCTTTTGTATGTCAGGATTAATCTCGATGAACACTGGTAGTACTGTACGCAATTGGCAGAGACTGTGAAATATTGCAAGCGTTCATGTGCAGTTCATCTGACATGCACAGTTCCCAATGTACTTTGAGTTGAAAGCTACAGCTTATTTTCTTCTTAAAGGTTTTGATGAATTGTGACTTGTGCTTGCCTTATGTAGCCATAGTAGAAAACCAAACAAAATCCCCCCCCGCCCCAAAAACAAACCAAAAAACCCAACCCAAACCAACTGAACCCTAACCCTGTTCTTAAATGGATCTTTCGGTCTACCTTGAACCAAATAACTTGCTTCTGGATGGAAATGTCAAGAATACAAAATGGAAGTTCTGAAAAAGAAAGCAATGACTAAGCAATTTATGGCTCTATCAGTAGATTTTTCTGAACTGTCTGGCATTTTGAGTTTTACTGTTTTTCACTTGTAAAAAAAATGAAATTACTAATATTTAGTGAGATACTTGTTGGTTTTTGAGGACCTTTGAGTTTATTTCTGTTGGAGAATAATGTAGAAGAATGTTGATTTTTAAAAAAGGGCATCTTCTCATGGGAAAAATATACCTGTGCTTCCACTGAGAGCAAAAGGAAGCAATTTCCAGTTCTGTCAAGAGTTTCTTGGGAAGTATGTTGTTTTGCATTTTGTGACGGTCAGGGGAAAAATGCCTATACCTGCCAAAAAGTCATTAATTCACATGTGGCTTGTGCAAAAACTTTTATGAGTTATAGCTGCAAAACTATTTTTGAAAAAATCTGAGTTACACTAAAACACCCTTTTAAAAAAACTTATTAATTTTTTCTCGTTGCAAGTTCTTACAAATCTGTTTCTCTACTCTAAAAGCATTTCCTTCTAAGATGGATTGTATTATTCATATGCTTAGTGAAACATTCCTAGCATGTTTTACGTTAACAGCTGAGTCCTTTGCTATGGAACATTAAGTGGTATTTACCTTTGTCATTTCTCTGGAAAGTGCTCTTAAATGTGGTCATGCTGGACAGTCTAGCTCCAGTGCTGTCAGGCAGCAGGAGTAGACTTAGATTTTCTTTTGGCAACAGCTCTTCAGAGATCTGCTAACATGGAGTCTAAATGTGTTAGTCTCATTTCCCCTTCGTGATAAGGATTTGGGCTCTTTAAGCATGTTTTCTGGTATGACCAGGACTGAATCTGAATGATCATGCAGCCACGGGAAACTTTGCTCATTTGTGTTTTAATTTTCTGCCTTAAACATATTGTGATGGAGGAAAACAACTGTGAAGATGATTGAAGTCCCAGTAGGGAAAATTATTGCTTAAGCTTCAGTGTGGAAAGAATAAAGGAAGATGCGATGACGTAAGATGTAACAAAGGATATAATTATAAGGAGACTTCTTTATTGTTTTTAGCAGACCTTGATGCAGGAAACATAAGAGGAACCTAAATTAATATTGTTATCTGAAAGTAAATGTAAGCTCTCCTTTTGGTTTGCTGCGATGGTAATACATTTTTCTTTGACAAGAAAAAGTATTGAAATAACTTAATTACTAATAAAAGTGATTTTCACAAGTAACATACCTGCCAATTTGTCCTTTTGATAATATATAACAAATGATTTGCTATTTTATTTGCTGTTAAATTTTCTTTTTATTATTTAACTTTACTAGGGGCACTTACATGAAATTCATAGATAGTAGTGACCTGCCTCCAGAAGGGAAACCATGAACTCTTAAGAGATAAGGCAGTAGTCCAAGTTCCTGTGCTTATCACTGAAGGTAGTGGATTGATACTGATCTTATCCAGCTGTGCTTTCCTAATGTTACTGCGTTGCCTCTACAATTCTCTGGCTTTGGATGGTTGTATGAGGAGGCATTTTGAGAGTTGCTGTAACCTGAAGAACAGGTTTAACAATACTCTTGTAGCCTGCTGTGCGCACTGGAGGGGCCACCCAGCCACTGCTACTGTTTGCATCTAACCCTGTTAAAATTGTAGCTTTTCTTGTACTTCCCCGGGACTCTTCATCTGGTGCTCCACTCCTGATAGTGGCCCTCATCAGTGTTCCTTTTCTTTAATATAGCAGTCATATAGAGAGGATTTACTTTGAAACTTCTAGCAGTGGGTTTTCTGAAGAGTCTGGCTTTTCCCTTGAAAATAGTTCTACAAACCCTTTTTGGCTCAAATTTCTTTGCTCTCAGGCTCCAAGTGGCATTATCAGTTCCAGACAACTCCCTTGCCAGTTGTGTTATTTACTGATAGGTCATCCATTGTAATTGTAACTTTCATTCAATTTTATAATATAGCGGTTCTGATAGGACTAGATAAAAATCTTGCTCAACACAGATTTTAAGTTTCTTTTAGACTTGCACCCTATTTCTACTGGTTTCCCCATCACATTCTCTTCATGATAGCACGTTATTGCTACTACTTAGACCTTTGCTATTTGAGAACCCTTGTCCTTTTGGAGTTCTTCCCCCTTAAGCTGTAGGCTTACACTTAACTTCCGTGTAAGAAAAATTTAAGAGCTCAGTGTCATCTTTAACCTTGATTTGAGTTTTCTTGTTTCTTTTGGCAGGGAACCAACTTAAACATAGTTTGCTCTGTACATTGGTATACTTTTCATCCTTGTCATTCATCCAGCCCTGTTCAGTTTCATAAACATCCTGCATCAATGGGTGCTTTCTTGATGCTCTGACTCAAAAATGGAGAGCACAGACATAGCTAGACTTCATGTCCAAAGAGGCCTCACTGCTTGCCTGTGCACAACAATTTGTGCAACAGCGTAACTGTGGTATTTGTGCTCCTTTGACCACTCACAGATTTGCCTGGGATGAGTGGACTTCTAGCTCCAATCCTATTAAAACTCCAAGTAAGAGTTCAGAATTTATTGCTCATGAATTATTGACAGTCTGATGCAGTTTGTGCATTTTGCATTATTCCCAGTTCAAAATATTGTGATTAGTCTGTAACTGTTGAGTGCCGTGTTCATCAAAGAATTAAACTGAGAACAAAATTTTATAGGTGTTTTATTAGAATCAGTTGCCATAGGATCTCTAATAGGAAAAAATTGGACATGGAGTTGATTTTATCCTATTGAATTCAATATAAAAACCTACATTTCAAGGGATGAGTCAGAATTATTTTAACAGCGTCTGTTCTTAGTGGTTGGTTTAAACTAATGTGTTGCAATGAAATGCACTACTTGGAGAGTATGGTAAAATAAAAAATGTAAATAAAAGTTCATATACGTGTAAGAAATTACATAGTGGTTTTATTTTTCAGTTTAGGTGACAATTATCTCCTGGCTTTGATTTCAGGTAGCTGAAATGCATGGGGAACTGATTGAATTCAATGAGAGGCTACACCGTGCTCTGATGGCTAAAGAAGCTCTTGTGTCCCAGATGAGACAAGAACTAATTGATTTGAGAGGGCCGGTAAGTGTTTGTTTATTGCAATGTGGAATACCGCTCTGGTATCACCTCAAAATCATTACTCATGATGAAACAAAATATTTATTAGCTTATAAGAAGTAACAGCTAATACCACATCTGAATATCTTACTTGATATTTCTGGTAGTGTTTGACACTCTTTAGGAGAATTGAATGTAAAATAGATATATTGAGACAATAAAATTGTTTTCTGCCAAGTAGAAAGCTACCAAAGCTTCTCTTTGGCTTTTTGTGTTAAAGGAAAAGATCAGGTTGAAATTTGAAAATGAACAGGGAGGAAACAGGAGGAGTTGAGAATGTTCCTAATAGTTGTCCATCTTCTGAGGGAGGCATATTTTGATAGTTTTTGTTCATATGATTACGTGGTGGTATTGCTCCTTACTTTTTTGTTTGCGCTGGAAGCATTCATGCCTATTTTATCATAACATTTATGTAAAGTGGCTGATGACAGTTCTGTGTGCATTAGTGAAGCAGGGTTTCACCTGTAATTTTCAGCCTTTTAGTAGGAAACAACCACATTATTTTGCTAAGAGATGACAAATGATAAATCACATGCATATTATAGCTATACTTTCTTACTTGGAGATTTTGGGCTGTATGTCTCTATTCAGAGATTTTGTTTTTAATCATGTATCTCCATATCCTAATCCAATAGTTACATTAAAATATAGTATCAATATCTATCAGATACCAAGAGAAAACTAATTCCTAAAACTTTTTTAGTACTATATTTTTAAGGGCTAGCTAAATGCTAGTTGTTATTAGTTGCATATATATATATATTAGTTGTCCAAAATGGAACTGTGAATTGAATACAGTCCTAAAGACTTTTGAATTATCCTCAGAAGTGGATACATTTTAATTCTATATCAGTAAACAGAACTCTGTGCTCATAGTGCATCTGTAGACTTTAATTAGAACTTTAAAAGTTGGTAAAGTGTGTAACTGCAAGAAATTGTGAATATGAATATTTGATCCCCCTTTGACTTATTTGAAAATATCAGCCAAGTTCTTAACATTTTACTATTAAAGTACTATATAATTTACAGTTTTTTATAAAAATAGCTTCTATGATTCTTCACTGTCTTCTCTTTTCCCTTTGATGCTGATAATTAATGTTAATGGCTGTATTTTATAAATGAGTTCTTCACAATGATATTTCCAAATTTCTAGTTATTGGGTTTCAGAACTTCTGCATCAAATAGAGGAATATTAAAACAAAAAGTATGTGCTTTCAAGGGTATGAGGAAGTACATTGATGTAATGTCTCCGTCACTGTGTTTTGCATTACAACGAACAGCACTTTGATTACCATCTCAAAATCAGTAACTAATCTGTTTCAACGTAGCTATGCAAGCACTGGAACTCATTCACGTCATTGTTTTATTTCCAAAGTCCACACTCTGTATTTGAGGGTTTTATGCGAAACTTTTACTGAAGTTAATTAAAATAACTGTATATATCCGGTGGCAGGATTTGCCACTTCAGATACAGGCAAAGAGGGAGTGCAGGTTGTAGGGAAGATAGAAGAACGTCTGTTCTCTGACACAAGAGCCCTGGAAAGCCAGGCTGTGTGCTTACACTGAAGGGTGGACGGGACTGTGAACAGACAACAGCTGATGGTGGGAGTTAAGAGAGAAGTTGTACCTGTCCTTTTCCACCTGATTCCTCTGAAAAAGGGCAGCAGAGGTGTTCAGGACTCTGCATGTATACCCTGTATGTAAGCCCTGCATCTGTCTTGGGTCTGCACAGTTCTTTTCCTCTTTTCCTTTCTCTGGCAGGAATGACTTAGTTTTTGATAAGCCATATCCCTTTAATCTTGGGAAGGCAAAATTCAGTTTTGTCTTGTGAATTGGAGGGTCTTGAGCTGGTCTGTCAAAACATCTGAGAGGTAGATTTTCTTTAGTTCGCTTTGAAATTTTATGTTGCTTTGCTATAAATAAATATATTTTGGTGTACAATAAGCAGTAATATATTTTTAAGTTTCTTAGGCAACAAATATTCTGAAAACAGTAATATGCATGCAACATGCATTATAGAGGCACACTGAACCAATATTTAACTACTGTAGAAGCTGGCTCTGGAAGTTCACAACATTTAGCTGTTTTTCTTCATCAAAACACAGTAGCTATTCTGGGTTATGCTTTACGTTTTACAGTATTTAAAGGAGAGAAGATATCCTTTTATGTTTAACTGACTTTAAGGTAAAAAGCTATTGCTGTTTCAGTTCTAAATGCTCTTTCAGTCTTTTCTCACAACTGCTGCCTCTTTTGATTTTGCAGGTGTTAGTCCGTCATTGCCATCTTTATGAACTTTTGTAGCTATTTAATATTTCGTAAGAACACAGCTAAATGAAATGATCACGTGTCTTTCTCTTAATGGAATGTTGGTTGTAAAAGAAAGTGATCACTAGGTTTTATGTGCTTCATCTCTTTCCCTAAATTGTTTATACATACAATGTACTTTGTTTTAGCATATTTTGATTTAAAGGTCTAATAATGCTGCTTTTTTCCAGGTTTTCTGTACCTTTCAAAATCACATGCTTTTACAATCCCCAATTTGTTTCTTTAGAAAACTATAGCAAATTCTAACATGAAGAACTTGCAAGGGTGATGTGTTCATAGTCCTGTTGCATGATTGTTTATTTTTCTTCTGTTGTTTCTCAGTAATAGTTTTTATTAGCATTTTAAAAATGGAATGTTGAATTGTAATTTCCTTATAATATTATGCTTTGTTAATAGAAAGCATAAAAACCAGTGTGTGGGAATTATTTCTATTTTGTAAATACAGGTCCCTGGAGATTTGAGTCAAACATCTGAAGATCAGAGTTTGTCAGATTTTGAAATGTAAGTTTCATAATACACATTTTTCTTTTTATACTGTCTTTATGAGAAAAAAGAAATAAGCAAATAGATTCAATAGTTTACTTTTCCCATGTTATTTCTAATAACTGAATTCTCAGCTGTGATATCCCGTTGTTAAAAAGTGTGGAGAGCTGCACAGTCCATGCCCTATTGTAGTTTTTGATAACGTTAAATAGAAGGAGTTTAGATTTATGAAGATTCTCTTGGAGTGCTCTTTCAGTGCACTAGGTCTTGGTATTCTACCAAGGCACCAAAAAGTTGCTTTGGGTTTGATAAGTGCTAGATGCTCTTCATAATGTGATGAACTTTCTCATCAAGGCTAAGTTGGATGAGGCTTAGAGCAACCTTATCTAGTGGAAGGCATCCCTGCCCATGGGAGGGAGGTTGGAACTAGATGATCTTTAAGGACCCTTCCAACCCAAACCATTCTGATTCTATGATTTTTACAGAATAACTCCTAATCAATGCATACAAATAGTAGTACAAAAAACCCCATAAACAACCCAGCTGGTCATCCCAGATCATTCCTAGAGTGTTGTGATTTGGAGTTTTGCCGTTATTAGTCAGACTAATGAATCCAGCTTTTTGTGGATGAGGGGGTGAAAATGCAGCTGATGTCTCTGAATTGTAGAAAATTGGGGACTAATTACAAAGAGTGGATGGAAATGGCTTCTCCATAATTGTGCAGTGCTCTTCTGTTATTTAATGAACTAATTTTTTTGCTGAGTTTTGTGGCCGAAAACGTTGAGTTTATTGAAATGAATATTTTTTATTTCATGTGTGTAATCAAATGTTGTCTAATGCACAGTGTAAAAAAACCCCAACAACTCAAAACCCAAAAAAAACCACAAAGGGAATCGTTTCAGTAGTCTTTTTCAGTTATGTTAATTTTAGGGAACACTTTTATATACAGCAGGTATAAAAGGGTCAGGCAGAACTACGATTTTTCTGATACTCATTTGAAACGTTAAGTTGCTTTGTAGATCACTTTGATCACTATCTAAATCACTGGAGGTAGTTGCTTTGCAATTCTTATACGTAAATACAATTCCCTATTTTAAAGTTTTCTCTCTCTTCCTCAGATCAAATCGTGCTCTTATTAATGTTTGGATTCCCTCAGTCTTTCTGCGTGGAAAAGCTGCTAATACATTTCATGTTTATCAGGTAAGCGATATATCTTAACACAGATTCTGTGTAAAAGTTTCTGACTGAAATGGCACATTTGAAGCATTTAAAGATCTCAGTATAATTTCATTAGAGATCAGTTAATGAACAGCAGAAGTACTTTCATATCTATTTATCCGTAGGATTGTGTTGATTATCTAAATAACATATTTTGAGGGTTGGCTTTTAATAGTTTTATGCTTAGAAAGCATGCTAGTAAGATGACTGCGTTGGCCAGGGAGTGCAACAATTCAATATTAATCAGTAATGCCTTCTTCAATATGCATGTACATATTCTGTTTCAATTTGGGAGATATCAGTGACCAGAAACATTACTTGACAGACAGACGGATGTGGCTTACTGTAACAGCTTACTCAAAAGCATGTTAAATGGTGCAATAAGCCTTCACTAGGTGCCGTTGGACGTATTCATAGCATGTTCTGCTTCAGCCGGGTCTGAATGTAGGGTTTCGTGCTCTAGTGTGCCTTGTAGTTAAAGCATTGAAATCCTGTGCTCTTCCTTGATTCCTGGATTCTCAGTTTCAGAACAATTATACCCTTAATGGATAGAATGACAGGGTAAACTTTAAACACTCTTTAATATGCTGTCCCAGCCGGCATTTCTTTATTTTTGGATTATTAGCAGCTGCAACATTTTTCCACTTTTGTTTCAGCCTTAGACTCAGTACTTAGCTCTGAACAAAATTTCTGATGCTTTTTAACATTCCTCTCACTCTGAATGATTTTTGTAGAATTTTGAATCATTTATGAAGTATTGGCAGATAGTTGAAAAATACAGGAAAACATCCACCTTCCAACCAGTAATGGCAATGAAAAATGAGACTTTAGCTAATGGAAAGAAAAGCTAACAATACTGAACAGTTAGTAATTTGTTCAAAAGCATTGAATAATCAATCAAATTCAGGTGCACAAGTGTTTGTGGAAACCTAACTTGTTGACAAGTGTGATTATTTTTGTCTTTCTGGCTTTCACATATTCCTCCACTCTGCTGTCATGGGCTACACATTCTCGAACCCAGACACCGGTGTGCTAACGCAGAAATTCTTAGAAGCATCAATATCCCACCACACCACATCTCTTACTCTACTGATGTTGCAGTTCTGTGACCATTAGAGGAGCTCTGGTTTCTCCTGCTTGTTTCCTGGGTTGCTGTTTTATTCTTTTCATCCTGCTTTATAATTTCTTAGGTTTCTCTTCTTCCTATTACCATGCACCTTTTGCTTTCTACTGTCCACCGTTTCCTCACCAGGCTGGTCAGCCTGTTGGCAAAGATGATATTGTCCCACTTTGTCAGGTGGATTTAATCTCTTCCAGGAGTCCTTGATCCTTAGAGACAGTCCCATGAAGGTAAAAGCCAAATCTGTCAGTGGCAGCTGCTGTGCAACCAGGTATTGATCCACAGGCTCCACCGGCTCCTACACAAGCCTTTTCCCTCACTGGCAAGATCTAGAAGACCAGCTGGGCCCCTATGCACTTCATCCTTGTCCCCAGTGCTGTTTAGTTGCCCTTGATTTGGTAGTAGTCTTCTCTGGAATTAATGTTGCTGCCTGTGTGGATACCAGTGGTTAAATGGCCAGAAGAAACGTAAGAAGGGTGGTACCTCTCATGCACTATTTAAAAAGCTTTGAGTTTTAAAAGTTCAGTCTTTCCTCAAGCGGTTTTACATCTGGGCTGCTGATCAAGCAAAAACTGGAATGTGATGTACCCCAGAATGTTCTTTCTTTTCTTCTTTTTTTTTTTTCTGCAGAAGTCAGATAGAAATTTTGAGTTTCTGGAAGATAACTACAAAATAAGACAATTCCAGAAAAACATTTCATATCTGAACAATGAAGTTTTTTGTGTTTGCAACAATATGATACTTGAATTTCTACTTTCTCTAACTTTATTTTTTTTTTAGTTTTATCTGCAGTACAGATTGAAATGAAGGCATCCTTTAGTTTTTAAGTGCCTTTCTCACTGTTTAGACTTGGCACACTTGTTAATTATGGTGAGAAATGACATGCAACAGTACTGTCTCTACAGCATTAATTTTGTGTCTTTTTAATGTAACTGATATCTGGTGTTATGTGAAGGACAGGAGAGGAGGAATACAACCCAATAGTTGATCTTATCTTTTCTGTTTATTGATATACATACTTAAAAAATGTGCAAGTTCTTCTGAATATGCTCTATTCATTATCTATGCACACTAGCAATTTACGGAACGTATGTCATGGAAAGTTAGAAATTTCTGTCTAGAATAGACATAGAATGTCTGTCGTCAGACTAGTTTGTCTTTAATTACAGAACAGCACAGAATATCATAGAATTCTTCTGGTGAACAGCTGTGTATTTGCTTAACTTTTAATACTTTTAAAAAAAAAGCAAGCAAGAGTTGCCTGCAGAAGTGACATAAAACCTCTATAATTCTTATTAAACTTTGATTTTGGTACCTGCTGTGATCTTTCTGTATGGAAGAATACATTCATGGCATTCCTACCAGATTTTGGTCTCAGTAACAGGAGTATGACTGGGAAGAGTATCTGTCTAGCAAATAACTTTATTTTCTGCGACTGTGCACATGAAAAAAAGAAGTTTACCTAACTAGACACGCGCTCTGTAGCATAGCACTGTGATAAAACGCTGGAAGTGATTGCCGCATCTTTGACCAAATGCGCAGTATGGGCTTGCTGAATATGTCCTGCATTTTGTAGCTACCAGAAAAACATTAATTTATAAAACTCCAGAACAGCATCAATAAGAGCACTGTACATTTATCCTACTAAATCTCTGCCAAAACATGTGTTCCTGATTACAGGGAATTTAGTTCAATGCTGAAATTGTGGAAGAGGATATTTACCAGGCTACCAGTACTTAATGAACAGACAAGAACGGGGAGTGACAATTAGGATAAATGACTGAGCTAATTTCTGAGAGCCCTCTTATTTATAATAAACATTATTTTTGCATTTATCATTTATTTGTCCAGTGGCAGAAAATTAAAATGTATGTATAACTCTCTGTATCAGCTACATGAGAAATTGCTTGTAGTATGTCAATGTAAAGGAAAGTCGCAGTATTGCAGAATGTTGATATTATTGAGATCATTACCTCCATCTGTTGGAGTTTAGATTTCTGTACGAGTACTTGAGTAACCATAACTTGAGATGCAAAAACTGACTCGTGGTTGTGCTGGTTAGTTCCGAGAAAAAGATGTCAAGTAAACTTTGGAGAAAGCTGAAGTGCGACAATTGGAATAGGCAAAGTTTGAAACTTTGGGTTTGAGTAAGCATCATTTTTAGATATGCTAAATACTTATGACTGTACTTAAAGCTAGTTGGAAATTAGCCTTAAGAGGCTTAGCCTGCCTGAAAATTAGATCATACACATAATACTATAAAGGTAAGATGTTGCTGCCAGTGCCAAATGCAGGTGTTACAAAAGGGCATGGACCTTGACCATTGCTTTTACAAGTAGAGGTCATGTAAATGTGTTTCTAACATGGCTTGATTTCTTCTGCATGTTCTGTTGTTAGAAAGCTAAAGAGATTGTCCTCCTCTCCCCTCCTGTTATGAGCTACCTCGTTAACCTTTGCTGGTTTGAAATTATGTATCTCCAGAGCATTTCACTCGGTGGAGAGACAAAGACGATGTGCCAGTGGAAACTTGGTTATGTGACATTTGTCATTGATGTGCTTCAGAGTTGTGCCTCTTCTGTCTCTTTTTGCTCATAAATGCGTATTTTCTAGCAGAAAATAAACTACTGCAGACGTGTTATGTGCCTTGGAAATGACCAAAAGAGAGCGGACAGAATTGCAGAGCACCTCAAATAGTTTGGGGAAGTACAAACTTATCAGTTCCACAGTATCTGTCATCTTATTTCCTGAACTTACAAATGCTTCTTAAGAATATAAGAATTAGGAGAAATCTGGGTAGCTGTGCCTCTTCGAAATCAGTGCCAACTTTGCATTTCTGCTTCTTAAACCAGGAAAAGAAATGAATGACATATTAATTTGCATATCAGGAGGGCCTGACTTGGGCAGGATAAAAATAGACTCGAGCAGGAGTTTTGTTATAGTGCTTACTTTTTCTTTCTTTTTTTTTTTTTAAATTTAATGCAGATTTGTAATGCTGTTTTGAAGGGTGTCTCAAAGCATTTCTTTTTGTCATGTTAGTATTTCAGTATGTTTCAGATGTCATTTTCAAAATCAGTACATCTTCCACCTTAAAAAAACCCAGATGTTCTTCAGTGAATATAGAAGGAAAAGTTTCCAGCTCTAGCATACTTGTTACATAGTTTCAGTCATCAAATAATTTCTTTAATTTCTACTAAGGATTAAGGATTCTGGACAAGCTCAGAAGTAAGGTTGTAGACTTTGAAAGCAAGCAACGTTTTATAATGCATTCTATTAGATGTGCAAATTTTAATCAGATCTCTGTATTTGTAGAGTTACGCGGCACTCTTGCAGTAATTTTAACTGGCAGCATTTACTGATTGTGAATCCTAAGAATTCAGAAACAAGTTGTAGAAACGTAGCCAAGTTTTATGCTCCATTTGAATGACTGAGTTCAAGGAGACAGTTGTGAGTGGCAGATTAATCAGTGCTCACAACTTAGCACTATCTAATGCTGCCTTAAAAATTAACAGAGCCATAGACTTGTATCATTCAACTGTGGATGTTACAACAATTAGATGGTGTATAAATTTTAGTGAAAAAGCTATTTAGAGTTGGATGTGCCCTTCAGTGCAATTACTAAGGGCAACTAAAAATATTTTTTCACTTGTTTTCTGAAATATCACCATTTCATAATAATTGATGAACTTTCAGATGACTACAATAAATAAATGATGACTACAATAAATTAAAAAGCATAGCTGTTGTAATACAGGGCTTTTAAAATTAAATAGCCATTAAGGGCTTTGTTTTCTCTTACACTGTGTATAGTCCTCTGAGGACAAAGAAGTGGCTGTAAGTGTTGGGGAGTTCAATTTTGTCATTCCCTAGGGTATCATATGGGACCTTACCTGATAAGCAGAAAGATGGAAAGACTTCATGTTTCTAGATGGGCTGCTGAGCCATGGTATGGAATAAAATGTTCCATTTGGTTTCCAGTAATACAGGGTAGAGGATATGGAGGCTTCAGAGAGGTGGAGATCTAGTATTTTGCTGCATGAATGAAAAAATATTGGAAAAATAAAGGGCTTGGATTCATCAGGATTTGAATATGTTTGTGGAATAAAGGGAGGTTTTCACAGGAGGGATGATTTTAAATGTGGGACTCAGTTACTGGCACTTGAAGATCATAAAATTTATAAACCGAAAAGTAGAGGAAGGTTTGCATGTAAAGAACAGCAGGTGTCTGAGATGGAAATAGGAATTTAAATAAACTAAAATTAATTAATTTCAACTCTGTTGTAAAAGGAACAACAAAAGCAAAAATTCACTACTGTGACATTTAACTGTAAAAAAGAGAATGAGGGGAAAAAAATGAGGAAGATGGTTAAAAGAACCCTAAAAGGGACAGCTAAGATGGTTTGCAGGTGTAATGGAGACTATATAAAATTTGGATATTGCTCAGAGGAAATCCATAACCTATTTAAAAAAAGAGAGAGGAGAAACAAGAGAAGGATGGCTAAGCAGCAGAATAAGGAAAGTTATTAGAAGTAAATAAATACATTTTTAAAAACTAAATAATTCAGGTCAACTCCAAAGAAAGATAGGAATGTACACGTTCTGGAGGAAAAAAGTAGAAATACAGTGTTACAGGCCTCTTGCAATTTCCAAAAGGCATAAAATCTAATGGTCACTCGCTAAAGTCAGTGAGACAAATACTCAACCTGAATAAGGAGGTCTCAGAGGATAAAATAGTAACAGAAAAATGCATATTTTAAAATCTCAGTTCACCATGGAGTTGTTATGGCATATTCCCATTCTATATTATTCCTTACAGAGGAATAGCAGATTGTCTGTTTTAAATGAAATACCAGTAGATCTTACTGAACAAATAAAGGCTAAATCTCCGCATGCTGTTCACCAGGAATTCAAGGGTGAAATAGCTGAAAACTGACTGATAAATAGCTTCTGACTTAGATACCAGAAGTTTGTAAAGTAGCTAATCTGACACAATTTTTAAAAGGGTTTAGGGAGTTGTAAAAACCAAGTTGTTAGAAATCACTAGGAAAGGAATAGAAAAACAGAAACTGTATTATGCCGTGTGTGATCTCTGGTTTATGTGTGTACAGTTCTAGTCATCTCCAAAGAAATGTATCAGAACTGGAAAGAATGAGGGTAAAAATGAAGCTTTTTCATTTGAGGAGCATGTTAGAAATTCTCAGCCTGCAGGAAAGACACCTGAGAGGGGAATATGATAACAGTCTTTCAAATAATGAAAGACATGGAGAGATTTTTAACTGTCTCAAAATGCAAACTGGAGCATCTGTTGAAACTGCCGTTTCAAAACAAGTACGTAACAGTGGTTTTCTCTACAACATACAATTAAGGTGCAAGACATCTTGCCACAGAGCTTGTGAATACTGAAAGTTTACATGGGTCTAGAAAATAATTGATCTAATTAAATTGAAGAAAAATCAATCCAAACACAAAGACATGACTACTTTCTCAGGAAATCCTTGAATAGCAGTAGTTTGGAAGACAGGCAACTTTTCTGGATAACTATCACTATACCTTTTATTCTTATTTAAGTGTACTGAATACAGTACATTTCATAATTCACCAAAGAATTTTCTGAACTCTTGAAATCGGTATGCCTTGCAGTACAGTAGAAGAAACTTGGAGGTCGTGGTGTAGGATTAACTAAACATGAGTTGCCCTTGTAATGCTATGCTAAGAATGACTAATTTAGTCCTAAACTGGAAGTAATAGGTATGATTAGGAAATCTCTTCCACTAGCATTTATCTTCCATGCATGACGAGATCATTCTGATGTTTTCAGAAGCACATCCTCTCTCTTTATACTTGCTCAGCTTTGTTTTGCTGCAGGTTTATATCTTGACTACTGTCTTGCCATTCATTAGCGCTGACAGATTACTAGTTTAATTAATTTTGCATCTGAGAAGGAAGATTAATTAGATGACCAGTTGACGTCCTTATTATGAATCAACAAATCATAAGTATTATTTAGATGTTACAGGATGAAATTATCTGGACTGTGACAGGAGCTCAGATTAGATTGTCATAAAAATATCTTCTAGCAAGAACATTAGAACAATTAGTTGTCCACTCTGAGTCCAAAAAAAGCTTCAGAGGTTTATTCTCATATGAAGTTTGTGATGGCTATTAGTAAGTGGTAAACTGATTAGTTACAAACCCTAAAGGACCTAGCCACGTGTGAGGAAACTAATGTGTTTTGTGCATAGTAACAGATAAGAAAGCCTGATCCTTTAAACAGACAATTTAAATATTAGGCAGCTTTGTAAAATCAGGGTCATGATGGCAAAAATCTGCTCTTCTGTTATAAACATCTTGTCTTCTCTAGTTAACCAGTTGCTTTCTGATGAGTGCTATTTGTGATCTGTGTGATTTCATGCCCATCTTTTTTGCGAGGCAGATATTGCTCAGTCAGCCTACTATGAAAAAATAAATTCTTACCTAGTATATTGTCAGATGTAAAGAAAGAATCCAGATGAGAATAAAAAAAATTTACATTTACATTTTACCTCTAGATGGTGATAGTTAGTTGCAGTTTCTTTATTGCCTGTGAAGCAAGAAGATTATTGCAATAATATTATTTTATCGTATTTCTCAACTGTAGAGTATCTTGTTATTTTCTGCATACATATGGATTCCGCTTTCCTGTGAAGTGTACAGCAAATGCCATTAGTCATGCCTTTTGTTGCTATAATTACCAATGGCTGACACTTAAGATAATGAAACTGAGATTTTGTGATTCTTAAAGTGATATCAATATTTAAGTGACTGCTTGCAAATCTGTCTTGTTTGCAGAGCAGTAAACATTTTAGATTATACCAAATAAGATTAAACATGCTAGTCAGAGGAGACTGTTCCTATTTGCATATGAATAGGACCCCTCCTAAGATTATAATCAAAAAATGTTCTTTTCTTACACCTTTTTTATTCCTTTGACTCTCTTCAGTCTTACTGTTTAATATTGACTGATATATTTTCTCATAATATTTGTTTTTGCATTACTTTAAACAATGTTCTGGTTTTCTTCTTTACTTCCTCTCTGAAGGAAGAGCAGTATATCTTCATATGAAGGGGCTATTCACAGTACCTGAATGCTCCTGCTTAAACAGAGGGAAGAATTTTCACAGAACACAACATAAAAGAAATGAAGGAGAACAGTATCTGATACTCAAGAGTTTCTGAGGCAGAGAGTGCCAGCAAATTCTTTGGGTAAGAGATGAAACGGTGAAAGCACAGTCTGGGATCTGCCAGATGTGACTGTTGACTTTTAATTTATACGTAGGCCAGCATAGCCTTAGTATTTCATCAAAGGTGGAAGTCTTAACGATTGAAGACAATAGATTGACAGTTAAAATAGTTGAAAAGTAGGCAACAAATGGCAAAAATTAAACCCAAAGTTGAATTTCGTTTTCCTGATATATGAGGAATCGGATTACTTTAGCAGCTGCAGCACTAAGCAGGCAAAACGAGAAAGAATAGTCTTCTAATCATATTCTATCTCAGCAGCCCAGGGCAAGCAGAGAAGTAAATGGCCTAGAATGATTGGGAAAATTTGAGAGAAAGATACGGCATTCTGAAAGAGAGTGATTTGAGGGTGCATGAGCCAAAAAGGTGATGAGTATCCCACTTTTTCCATAATGGAGCCTGATGATGTAGGAGAGAAGCATAAGAGTAAAAATAGGAGAAAATTTTTTAAGTAGCTGGGATGGAGGGAATATACAAAGATGATGTTGGTCCTTGGAGATTTTTGTAATTATTTGTTATTCTAAAAGAAACAATGCAATTTAATACATCTATGTGCTTAAAGAAATACTAATCTGAATGCAAAAATACGAGGAAAATAAAAGTAGAATTTCAATTTTCAAATTATTTTATGCCTACTACAAAAAGAAGAAAATAATTTATATCCAATAAATATCTAGAATAAATAATAGTTATCTTATTTATGAACCGATTGATGAGGCATCCTCCTTTCCCTGGCCAGAGCACCCAAAACACTTTATTTGGAAAAAAAGTCAGCAGTCCTGTCATTTTGCGTATGTTCTCTTCTGCAGAAACTTCTTTCACTGCAGTGGTTGTCATGTATTGCAGTGACTGTATCAGTTCAAAGTACATGTTTGTGAAATAAGTTTTAATTATTTTTGAGTATTATAAATAGTATTTCACTGTTAAAAGAAGCTAATTATGTTATTGAGTGAAACCTTCTGTGCTGATTTGATTTATATTAAAAAGAAAAAGATATTGATTCCATCCAGCAAAAGCGTAGGCATGCTGCTTTTGTTCTTTAGTGTCCAGTCAGTTTAGGGATGTTTTGGTGCATAGAAACAGAACTGTGACTACGGAAAGAAACACAGTGAACATAATTCTGCACATACGTTATTGAATGGATAGGCCTAAAATGCATGACGTTTTTCTATTTAGTAGAACAACATTGGCTGTTTTTAAGATTTGTGCTTTATGTGGATTCTCTCATATGTTTGACACTGTATTGTTCATTTTTATGAACTAAATATTAAAAAGTTGAAGATTTAACAAAATATATTATTTGTAGTCTTTGTGCAAGTAGATAAAATGGTTATTGAGATATGAGCTTCATCACTTTAATTCCTGTTGTGTCTCTGTAAGTAGAAAGGCAGACAAAAAGCTGCTCATATCACAGCTGAAAAGTTTCATTGTTCCGTTTGCTTTTCATTATGCAAAAATTCTTAATTGGATCATTTTCAAAGAGGGAACTTAACCATAAATGCAGTCCTGCAGCTGTGTCAAAATATAGCTTGCATTTGTATTCGTTTCTCGCACTTCAAAGGTAACTCAGGAAAATTCCGCTTGATTTTACGTGCTAAACAGGATCCTATTGTCCTGCAGTAAAGTCAAGAAATGTAACAGGTTCTTTCTTTTTTGCTGTATACTTCCCCTTTGGCTTCATACCTTTTACTTCTTCTATGTGTTTTGAGTGCAGAAATAGTTTTGATAAAAGCTTCCTAAACAGACTGAAAACATCACTCCTCTCAGAAAAGTGTACTATAAAATAGGAAGAAAAGGTAGTTCTAGTCCCCTGAAAAACAATTATTTCTGAAATTGTAAATTTTGATCAAAATATTTTTAATTTAGTGTTCCTTAATAATTAAGATGTACATTAAAGTTAAGTTAGTTTTAAGAATTTTAAAAACTTAATTATCATCATAAATCAATGCTCGAGAAACAGAACAAGTAGCATTTACAGAAGGTCTTCCCAGAATGTCTGAACCTCTGGTTAAAATTAATGATTTTTCTTCTTTCCACAGAAAGACTACTCAGTCATTTTTCTTAAGTTATGTTAGCAATACTTTACAAAATACTGGCAGTTTTGTTTTATGGAAATGTCATGGGTTATAAGATTCGTTTAACCGAATGTTAAGTTAATAATTACTTGGAAGTTGTTGCAATGAATATTCCAGGCTTCTATAATGTCTGTAACACCAAACTCAATAAATACAGAGAATCAGAAGATAGATTTTACTGCTTGCAGTTTGAACTTCATCCGTATCATCTCCGTGCATGGTTTTCGTAGGCTTTTCTAACCCAGGCGTGTTGATACAGGTGTATCAACATAGGCATTTGAAGGAGCAGTCTGTTCTATGTAATTTTTAATTTGTTCCAAGCTTACTTTGTCCTGTCTCGGGAGATAAAAAAAAAAAGGCAAAGTTAAGCATATGATGGCTCCCTCCCTGTACAGTCTCTTCTCCCATCCCCCTGCAATGTTCAGATTGCCAGTTTTAGAAGACACATAAAATCCATGTAAGACCTGTCATTCATTCATTGGTTTATCCTGCTGAGCGCTAGCAATATGCTTCTTAAGATATATGTGTTCTGTTAGCATGAGCAGGTTTGATTATTAATCTCCTCATCCTTTTTTATCTTCACCTGTTCTATCTAAGCAGATATTCCTCTATCTGAAGCAAGTATTCTCATCTTGCAGAAACATTTTATAGCCTCTTTACTGAGAACGAAACTCTGGCAAAAAATTAAAGCATCCCTACTAGCTGATGCCTCATTTCCTTTTTCTTGCTGTACTGAGCACTGAAGTGTAAGGGTAAAACTATGGACCAATGGTGCTCCAAAATTATTTAAATTGTTATTTAAAAGCAAATGTAAAGAAAACTTTGATGAGTCAAGCTTAGCTGAGTTAACATTTAAAAAATAATGGTGCCAATTTACATGTTATGTTTTTGTATTCATGCTGATTGGGTTGTCTCGACCAAACCAGTTGCTAATTTTTCTTTTTGTTGTCACATGCTTGGGCATTGATTTGAGAGGCATATGTAACAAACAAAACGATCTCCAGAAAACCCTTTTTTATTAGGGAGGGAATTAGAAATACAGTAGTACAGTACAAATACAGTAATGCAAAAATAATATTTTTTCTCTTATCCTCCCATTTTCCTTTCTTTTTTTTTTCCCCCCTAATGCTTAGTTATGGTGGCAAATGTCACAGTAGCTTCCTTAGTGTAGATCAGTCTCTTTTGCATTCCCTATACTGCCCGTCTGTCTTTTTTTCTTCATATTTGTGAGAAAAACTATGACCTTGTCCTGCACAGGACTGATTCTTTACAAACTTTCTCAGTATTCGTTATGTCCTTTGAAGTGTTCTGCTGCTGAAATGTTCTGAGTTCTCTTGCATTTTGTGCCATTGAATTTCATATGTGGTTAAGTAGAGTTTCACTGCTCACCTTCTATTAGCATTATTTTCTTCCCTTCTGACATTTTTGTTGCCTCTGGAATGGGACATGGACTCACGGGGACTTTAACTTCAGCGGTTTATATTCGTGGAGCTCTCATCCACAGAGTTCTCTGGCCAGAATTCATTTTTCATTATGTATTCAGATCATCCTACCAGGAAATATGAGCCATATTTGTAGAGAAGATTCAGGAGTAAATTGTTTTAGAGAAGTTCTTCCTAATGCTTAATCTGGTATTTCTAGAACCAGAAATGTCATTGTAACAGAAGATTCTCCAATATCCCATTCAGTATCTATCTTTACCTACAGCGCTTGAGAGAGAGACAAAAAGTGGATCTGAAATATGCTGATCTGTATTTCGCATCCAAAAAGAGAAGTGCCTGTCATAGTCTTCTGTAGATCTGAAGAACGAGTGTTGATTATAGGTGTTTAATCTATGAAGGTACACTGGAACTGGAGCAAGTTGGAATTGTCGCCTTTGTCCTTTTTTCTCCTCAGGCTTTTATACATAAGTAGTGATGAACTGTGTCAGTAGTTACTAGTCTGTTACCAGGATTTAACAGCATTTTTGACTCAGAACTGCTTAAAGATTCCTTAACCTATTAAAGAAACTTTTGGCTCAAAACCCAGTAGCATGGGAGTATGGTTTATTCATTTCAGTGTACAGTCATTAAATGAGTGATTTCAAATTAGTTCTCGGAAGTTTTTTGGCATTTCAGTACTATGAAGTTAGCAGGTAGTTGGCTGAAAAACAAAGTATTAAATTACTACTGGTTTTGATATTTCTCTTCAAATCTTTGACTTCAAACAAGTTTGAGATGAGAAAATAACAGACTGATTCATTATATATACTTATTAACTGAAGTTTTTCCTTCAGCTGCTGTAAATCATCGTTACAAAAAGATTACCAATCAATCTTTACAAAGGAGACCCAGTTGAAAGCTGCTGCTAAAGCAAAAGCTACTTAATTCATTTTTTTGATATATGAGACAATATTAAAGTGAAATCTTTTGTCTACAATTAAATAAGCATTCTAGTGGTGATTTTGATTTGGTCTGTAAATTTTCATTACCTTGAAAATTACTTATTTAGATTAGGAAGTAGATGGTTTCAGGAAAACATGGGCATTTGAAAGCAAATGTAGTGATTTGGAATTTATTTTTATATAGATCAGAGAATGAGCATAAGATTAGTCCTTTCAACTTCCCATAACATCATCGGGGGGGGGCGGTTTGATTGCCGGAGCGGCCTAACCCACAACAAATACTTATCTGTCATATGCTGAGGTATTTTCAGTGGTAGAAAGTAGTGTAACTCTAGGGTGCGACATGATAATTTGGGACCAACATTCACAAAAGTGTGTTTGACAGCTACAGATTTCTTTGATTTCCTATTAAAAGACCGTGAATGAAATTGTGGATACATTCAAGATGATGGGAATAGTCCTAATGACTTTTGAGATGCTTCAAACCATGCTTCTCAAGTTGCTTGATTTGGTATTATTTCAAAATTTTGTCTACAAAGACAATTGTTCCCTATTATTCATGTGCTTAAGTTGTACGATCTGTATTTGATTTAAATGAGGATAACTCTATGCCTTCTATAAGTAGAGTAGGATAAGTTTATCCAAGTAGTTTTATGTTTAGAATTTACTTTGTATGATTTCACAACTGCATTTGCATTAAGTGGCTTGAAATACCTGAACTTGTGAATAGTGTTCCCTGTTGAGGTAATAAAGCTTTAAATGTGTACTATATCATGAACTTTAATATGCCTTTCATACTCTATTATATGATTGTCAATAAATTCAGTATGGCACAAGGCTTCTAACGTTACATTTAATTTCTTAATGTGTAAAAGAAATCCATATCTATATACCTAGAAGAAGAGGAAGAAATTCTTTAACAGCTTTATCTAAGAAATTAATCTGGTTTTGCAGTCCTTAAAAATTTCAATTACAGTGTACTGGATTCCTTAATTAGTTGACTGTGGGTTACAGCCTAACAGGTAATATTGAACTGCGTGATTCACCAAATCGTATGTGCAAAGAAAACTGCGTACTTAAATTAGGATTTCCGTGTTAAATGACTTGGTTAAAAATAATTTAAGCTTTTTTGTTGTCCCCGTCACCCCATAGGGAAGCTGAAACATGAATCTTGGGAATGTCTACAAAATTTTAAATAATTTGCTGACTGAAGCAATAATAATCAGGGAGAGAGATTAGAGCTGGGTGCATAAAGAGTATTTAATATAGTTTTTACTACATTAAATGAATGTTATTGAAATTATTCAAAATACTTGCATGTCATATTTCCCTTCATTTTTCCTTCAGAGGTGTATTGAATTGTTAAAACAGATGGTCCTGTAGGTGTTTAATTATCTTTATCCTGCCTTTATTTTCAAAATGAAAAAGAAATCTGAATGCTTCTTGCAAACTTACAGTGGTTCCATCATTACACTATGAATTCTTGTTAAAAAAACTAGTTAATTTTTGTTTACATATGCATTTGTAACTCTCACAATGCTCTGAATCTCTTTTGTTCTTAGATGTGCTAATTTTGGAATTACAGTATTCATTTTTGTTATTATCATGAAACATGATGAAGTACAATAGTAAGAAAAAAATATACTCATTCCATAGAATCCAATATTATGAATATATGAATATTTTCTACAGTGAAATATTACAATTTGGCAGAAGTTGCATGGTGTCTGCAGGGTATATTGTATTTTGCTGCAAGATGGAAGCCTGCTATAAATTTGAGAAACTAGGTGTCTGTAGAGATAAGAAGACTTAAAGACCAAACCAAAGGAAGGCTGCGTAAGCTGCTTTTGTGGGAGAAGACATTCACTTGACATCACTGGATCTCTGAAATACCATGAGTCCTTAGTAAAATTTCGTTTTTTCTAAGGACTTGGCAAATATAGAGGAGAAGGACCATTTAATGTTTCAGTCATCAGGAAAAACTACAATTCAGTGTTGGAATCAGCCGTATCAAAATCCGAATTTAATTTTTTCCTAGTATTCTCAAAAATACAGCTGCTACTGCTCACTCTTCATGTGATGCTTGTATGTGCTGCGTTTTTACATAAGCATTCTTCTGATACTTGCCTTACAACTTAGTAAATTACTGATTTTTGTTGGAGAATTAAGGCAGTGCAGTGTCACCAGTACTATTCCAGCTTAATTTGTGATGCAAATACTGAGATTATTAACACACACAAGAATGAATAAGCTACAGATTCTACAGAAGCAGCTAAGGAAAAGGTCACTCTGGATATCAAGTTTTGATACTTGATTTATAGTTTCTCACTTGTGCTATTTCAGCATTTTTTTAAACTGTGGTTTCATTTCTGTAGAGGAAATGTTATTCCCTAGTAATGAATGAAATCTCAGCTCTGTAAGTATATTTCACTTCTGCATGAAATTTTACTAGAGAACGTGAATATTTAGAATGTAATTGGTAATATGCTCATGAAATAATTGAGTGGCAAACAAAAACAGAATCACAAACACTACAGCTGTGTTAAATTATACTTAATGTCCTATACAAGCAGAAAGAATGAACTGTGTTTGTTTTCCAAACAATAACATTTCTAGTTTAGACTTCAATGTAATTTTTTAGAAAGTAAATTAAGTTTCATACTTCAGATAAAATTATATTTTGCAATTCTGATGCTACAAAGCTAATTTACAAAGTTGAAAAACTGTGTTGAGTACATAGAAATCAATTTTATAGTGGTAGTATATTATTTTTCCCTTTGGTCACTGGCTAGTAGAATGTGCTGGAAACCATGGCAACAAAAAGTGCTACCATGGTTGCCCCAGAGTCATGTTAAAATGAGTAAGCTATGTTTGTCTTGAGTAATATAATAAAAAGAGAGAAAAAAAGGAGGAGAGGGAAGAAGGAAGGGAAGAAGTTTAATGACCTGTACAACAGAAACAGTGAATGTACAGTTGGAGATGCACCTATGGATAAGTGATCCTGGAACTTCTGGTACCATTGCATCATGAATGTGAAGGTGTTAAGCTGTGAAGCTTTAAAGAATAAAGGAGATACATTGGTTCAATGGTTTGTATTTAAACTGTTTCTTCCATGTCTGTATTTTGCAGGTTTATATTAGAATAAAGGATGATGAATGGAATGTTTATCGAAGATATGCAGAGTTCAGAAGCTTGCATCATAAATTACAGAATAAATACCAGCAAGTGAGGACTTTCAACTTTCCACCAAAAAAGGCCATTGGAAACAAGGTACTAAAAACCACTCATTGTGTCAGTAAGAGTTGGGGAAAAACCCTTTCCTATCACACACACGAAAAAAGAGGTGGCTATGGTGAGTATTTTTTACACCTACTAGACAGTACCTGCTATTTTTATACACTTTGCCCTCATCAGCTGCAGATTCACTGATAATGTAGTGATTTTTCCTCTCACTGGAAGGAAAAATGTTTTTATTAAATGAAATATTGGTGATACAGTAGACAAATGCACAAACCCCAAAAAACTCTGCTGGTCAGCTGTATATATAAAATGTAATCTGTACTCTGTTCTTTTCAATAAGTGCCAGCAATTAACACTACTCAGTAATTGATTAAACATTTCTGTAATTTTTAAAAAGTATCAGTCTAAATTCCTTGAGCTTCCTGTGCTCTTCACCAATTGTAAGTTCTTTGAATGAGCTTTCTAAAGGCGTTTGGGTACTTAATTCCTGTAATCTGTGTCTTTGTGTCTTAGCTCTCCCATTTTAAAATGGGATTTTCTGTGTTTTCCTATGATACAGGGATTTTTCAACAAATACAGTAAATACTGTAGTATGTATGTAGGAAATATGTAATATCACGTAGCTTAATCCTTAATCACCAAAACTTTAAAATGTTCAAGAGCTTAAATACACATTGCAATATAGATCACAAGTCCAGTAAGGATGGAGAAGAGAAGTAATCAAAGTAATTTTTCTTTACAGTGTAGGAATGATCTGAAAACTTTATTTATCACGAGTAAAATATTTGAGACTTAAATCATGCTTATGACTAAAACCGTCTATACTAAACCAGTGGGTGCTTAACTCAGCATTTCTAATGTTAATCAAATTTGTTAGCTTTTATATAGGATTTTCTCCTTTTTAATTTTTTTTCCTTTGTATCACTGAGTTCTTCTATCAGATATCTTAGAAGCACCAACTATAGTGATCAGTGTAGCCATCAAAAAAAAGCTAACCTAATGACTAAAATACTGAGACACCTTCATGACATTTTATTTGACCTAGGACCACGTTAATATGTGTATCACTAAAATGCCACAATCATGCTGATTATATCTGTTGCAACTTTGTCTATGATAGAAAAATCGTCATTGCTAATTTGTATGAAGTAATATAAAATATAAAAAAAAAAGGAAAAAAAGTATTTATAAATTTCTTAATGGCATTCATATGTCAGCGAATGTGGACTGTGAGTATTTAAAGATAGCGACTCTGCTCTGACTTCAAATGGTTTCCCAAGTTTTCTGTGAAAATGAGTAGGTAAGCTTGGCATATGTGATATGAAATAAGTAGTAATGCACATAATCTGGAATAAGTGGTGGTGATATAAATAAATATGGAATGTATCAATAAAATCTGTGGGTCTGTTTGCTTGGCATAAAGTCCAGAGTTAATGTGGTTGTTCATTGCCTACTCACCTAGTAAACGCAAGTAGTTATAAGACCTTTTCTGCTTTTTTTCATATGTTAGAAGATCATGCATTTTACATTTCATTTTTAGTGGATAGTTTTGTAATAGGAACAATGTATTTTCTTCTTTGTTAAATAACTAATTCTTCTTTTTTGAAGTGATTGAGTATCAGCCACTTCAATAAATTACAAAAGCCGTATTTAAGCTTTTTTTTATAGTCTTTCATCTTTAATTACATTAAATACTAATTGAATTACAACTTCAGTTGCACAATTGATGCATACAAAATTATCAGTTGAGCAATTCATTAAAAAATTTACATCGCTTATTCTTTCAGTGCTTTAGCTTTGGGCTAAAATTCTACCTTAATCATGCATAAACCCACAATCACTTTCTATCATATCAGATCTCAGAAGAAGTATCTTTTCTTTACACTAAGAATGGATGCCATCCATTGCACTCCTGAAAGGCTCCTATGATGTGACATAAGCCAGTTGTATAATTGGAATTGGTTAGTGATTATTCTTCTGGCTACCTGCTGTAAATAGCTTGCCAGTTGCAAAGTGGCACTTTCACGTCAGCTTTGCAAGAGCATACCTCAGTTTATCACACAAGAGTTTGTTTCCACAGCACATTGTGTAGGAAAATTTTTGTCCTTTTAGTGGTGTTATTTTCTGTACTATGTCACCATTTGTATTGCATTTAGGAATACTGCATAGTTTTGTGCAGTATGGTGGATCGTGCTTCAGGAACCCTATAGGTCCAGCAGAAACAGTAGTCCCTTGTGACACATTGTGCTGTGTGACTGGCTGAGATGGGTTAATGGCCTTGAGGTGGCCCTCCTTTCCATGACAGAGCAAGTTGAAATAATTGGAAGGTTTAAAAATTCAGTGTAAAATTATTAATTCATGTGGGAATGTCTGTCTTGGAGTTCTTTAGAACTTTCAGTTTAACATGAGGGATTCATGCAGGATGTTACACATGCAAATGTTTAGTAATAAGCTTTAGAAAATATATTGTCAATACTGCTCTTTTCAATACTGCTTTTTAAAATTTAATGGCTACCAAAGCATGTTCCCTTTTAGATATGCTTTAGGTTTCAAAAGAAATTTTTTCTCTCTAATATTAGTTATATTATTTTTTATAGAATTGCAGCTGGTTTCCTATTTCTAGGTTAATCAATACAGTCTTAAAACAGTGCTTAAAGAGCAGTTTCAGTAGCTAATTTCTGCTAATGAAAGTATCTCTATTCAGTTTGTGTCAATCTATGGTTTTCATATCCTTTACAAATCCTCAGTGTTATTAGATGCCCAAATAACATACTGGTAAAACAGTCTGCCATGTGTTAATAGCTAAAAACTACTATTTTACAGCTTTTGGAAAATGGTAGTGTGAGCTTTTATGTTCTTTGGGTCTGTACCTGAATGATGTTATTCATTGCGTGTTTTCAATACACTGTGTTTGGTACTGTGAGGCTACTGAAGGTGATTGCTTATTCTAAATGTTAGTGGCATTGAAAGAGGGTTTTGCTGCAATCGATACCTCCCTTGATACCAGAACTAAATTTGCTGTTCACTTATATGTCTTAGATTGAGGGAACCTCCAAGACCACAAGAGAACACCATGTTCTACAGAATGACCTAGAACTGCTACTGCAGAGTTACAAAATACTATCCACTGTTTTGCTATGCGAAATATTGGAGCTCTGAGGAGGGAACTTGACTGGAAGAGAGTAATGTAGAAAAAGCTGTGGAGAACTATTAATTTTCATGCATAATTTTCCTACTTACTGCAAAAGAAATCAGGGAGGTCAGGTTCAAATGCAAAGTGACAGAATTTATAAATGTTGCCTTGAATCAAGTCGTAATAGATAGTTTAATTACTGAAGGAAAATATAACAATAATGCTTACAAGACTCAATGTATTAAGTTTCATATGTACTAGTCCCCACGCTGGATATTTTCTAAATGATCTCTCACTGCTGGTAGCAAATAGTTCTCAAAATCTTTATAAGTAGTCTTTGCAAAGAATAAGTGTTCTTTCTTCAGTTTATCAGTTTTGTTTCAGTGAAAACAGAAACATATTTGTTCTCTTTTGTTGCATGTGTAAGAGAAATATCTCATATACTCATTGTTGAGAGACGTCCCTGCCCATGACAGGGAGGTTGGATTAGATGATCTCTAAGGTCCCTTCCAGCCTGTGCCATTCTATGATTCTATGATCGTATATTTTTGTACTGCTTTTTAAAACTGCAGATCATTTTATTTAAAACTTACAAATTTGAACTGTATTTTTAACGCTTGAAATGTTTGGTTTTGTAATTTTAGAACCTATTCCCCATGTATCAGCCTCTTGTGGTTTGCTAAGTATTTTATATGTAGGTGTATATACCAAGACTTGTCATTTCAAACGATGGCTTTCTTGCATGAAATAGATTTTCGCCCTTTAGCTAGTCTTCAGGTACTTTGGATCTTTTGAATTCATACTTTGTTTATCGCAGTCTTTGACTACTGACTTCCTGTCAGGTTCCTAACGTCCAAAGAACTGGTTTGGTTCCATGAGCCAGCACACTCTAGGTCTAGAGTGTGCTGAGTTATGTAAAGCTCATGAAGAGAAGCTTCATGTGATCATGCTACTTGATTGCAAAGGGATCTCTGTATGCTTTTGCATAGAAATATAGCTCCTTTTTTTTTGTTGTTCAAGATAAGCCCTTATGTTTAGCTTCCAAACCTTTTTTGGTGCTGTGTTGGTGACTCACTTCTTGAAATGTTGCTTTCAGACTAATGGTTAAGTAATTAACCAATTATTATAGACAAATTATTCTAATTTGTTTAGTTTTGCAATGTCCTTAAATCTCAGTTGCTACTTCTGCATTAGCCGGATTATAACACTTAAAGAATGGATTTTAGTAACTGAGTAATCATCTAATTAAGTATCCTCTTGCAAGAGTATTGTCCCAATAGAGGACATATCAAAATAGAACTGTCTTTGCTTCCACTGAAGATGTGGATTCAGTGATTGTCTAAGTATGTAGAAATTTAATAAGGTAGCTTTCCACTGAGTGCTGACTTGACTGCATGAGATCCTTTGCTTTCCTTTAACACATCGGATACCCCATATGGAAAGAATACACAGCACTTTTCTGAGATTAGAAGAGAGTGACTTTGCCATGACTCCTCAGCTGCTCAAGAGGAACAAAAAAAAAATCTAAAATAAGTTTTCTGTCTAGGACAAAATGTTGAGAGCAACATCATTCATCATTTTAGCCCATGCAACTGGATTCTGTGAGCAGCTTCTTTAGCCATAGCTTGTTTCATGCCCAAATATTAGTTCAATAAAGTAAATATCTCCCTCTCACCTATCAGTGACTAAGCTAAATTTTAGATTATTTTGTGTATGTAATTATTTTTAAAGTTTGTAAATATTATGTATATGTATCTTAGAAGTTATCTATTTATATATACATACATATATGTGAATGCATATGACAACATCAAAGACAGCATTTAGGATATATATGATGTTGGCTTCTGGAATGTGCCTTGAAATTCTGTAAGTTCTATTCACCAGGGACTTTTATCTTTCTCCCATTTATGTCAGTGGAAATCCTGCACTAACAGTGCAGATGGCTTCTCTCTTTTTTTTTTTTTTCCCTCTCCTGCCAGCATAACTGCTTTATTATCAGTATCTGATCTGTTTTCCTGTTGCTGAAGATAATGAAGAGTTTAAGACAGTTTGCAGGATAACTCCTTTAGCATTCAAAAGTATGGAAGGTAAAGATTTTATTGCAAATAAAAGAAAACAGAAGATAGCTCATGTCTTATGCTTATAATGTTTATAGTTTTTTAGAAGTTTATAAAGTACAGAGTTGTCTGGTTGTGTGTATGTATATGTATATATGTGAAGGAATTTGGAGCCATTCAAATTAGAGTTTGAATTTTAATATTTTTGCTCTTCAGGGTTTCACATTATGCCATTGATGTGTAACCTCTGTTACATATTTGCTTACTCTAAAAAGTTCATCTGCCATTTTGGGCCAGCAGGACTTGTCTATTCAGAGACAAGTTCTCTTTTAAAACTGCTTTTTAGACCAGATGATGGAGTTACTAAACTGCTCTTGGAAAGGGTTAAGAGGAGGAGAGACATGAGAGGAATAATTTTTTTTTTTTTTTTTATGGAAGCCCCACACACACCACAAGTTTGACAGAAAGAAGCAAGGGAAAAGGCTGCAAGGCTTTTCATCATGCACAGGTCAAGGAAGCAGTGCTGTCCTGTATTATGGTTCAGAGTTCATGACGGAGTGGTAGGCTGGCCTTGAGGTTCTCCTGAGGAGAACCTTTCTGGGTTAGGGACAGAGGTCGCCAGACCAGTGCATTTCCGTGAAGATTCCAGTACTGAATCCTCTGCTTCCTTTCTCGCTTGTGTTGTACTGTCGCTGTGGTATGAAGTGCTCATGTATCTTCAAGTAACTAAGATACAGTTCTGGTGTTTAAGATTTCGTGTTAACTTTTGTGGAAGTATTTTTCTGTGGGAAAGGAGGGGATAGCTGCTACTGTGTTGATCTGAGGAGAGAGATGAGTGATTTGATGAGAGAGCTGTTTGGGGAAAAAACCCACTTATTTTGCTAGTATTTTTCAGAGCATTATGCTACATGATTTTTGTTTAAGGTCATTGATATATTCAATAGAGCCGTTTCTGCCTCCTCAAGAAAGACCTGTGTGTTTGCCAATCAGTCACATTTGCAACACAGAATATGAGTTCAAAATTCGGTGTTTATTGTCCTATGCTCACTATATTACACAGTACATTATGTAATTTGTATACCTGCCTTAACACAGTAGGTATTTTGCTGTTGTGATCCAGTGAAACTGTAATACACTGTTGACTCACGGATGAACATTCAGTACTGAAACAAGGAATGAAACTTCCTGCATCTTTCAGATCTGGAGAAGGGCCTGTGCTCTTACTTTTTCCAACTTCACTACTATTCCAAAAAATATCTTAGACCATCACATTAATAAAAACACTACCAGTAGTTCTAGACTGATGTGGAAAATCATGTTAATGGTTTAAAGGAATTAGTTCACAAGTTGCATGCATATATCCAATGTACATTTTGTTGCCGTGATGGCAAATGTGATTGTAATAGTTAATGTACTGGCAGCGTTTGAAATACATATTTTAAAATAGGAAGTGTAACAATTCCTGTTGAACTAGTACATAGACAATAACAGAAGAAATATGGAATGCTTGAAAGAGGATGATTCAGAAAGATTCTTAGGGAAGGAAGTAATTTCATTTTAGGCTTGAGTGTTTTTGTGTCCTGATTCGGCAAAGCACTTCAGGACCTTCAAATCCTAAAATTTAAGTATGTGTTTGACTTGCATTGAAATTAGAAGTACAGATATATGTGCTTTTGTACTTTATGGAGTTTAGTAGCTTGTAGAAACTATCCTTTATCAGATTAGTTCGTCACAGGGAGCTATGACTTAGCAGAGAAGAAAGCAAAACTTCTAGCTAATACCTTTGGGGCAGTGAGCTAAATAATATTTCTTAGTACTAAGCTTTGCTATCTGATGTCTTCAAGTAGAATTAGTAGAAAATGATGACTCTCTGATGTTGCAGAATTGGAATACATTTATTAAAGGAGAAAAGCTTTGGAAGTACAAATCCCTAAGTTGTATCTTAAAAATTTGAAGTTAAGGATTGCTTTCATTAATGCTTACTTAACTTGATTTTTTGATGATGTAATACAAATGCCTAAATTTGGTTATTATTGATTTTGAAAGTGAGTAGACTTTAATTTTCAGCCCTCTTAGTGGACGTAACTAGTATGAGTTATTTTCTTACACCATTTTGCCTCGTGGGTTTTAGGAAAAACTACTATAGCTAATGTAAATTTGATAGAATGTGCTTTTGTTGTAGCATGGCTGAAAAGAAAGAGATCCATTTGTATTGTGTTCATATCGGGAAAGGAACTCAAATTAATCTTATATCTATAGCTATATGTGTTAATTCTGTAACTGTTTTTTATGGCATTCTGGAGGCCTAAAAGAACTTTTGTCTGCTAAGTTCACCATGTTATTTCATAACTGGAAAGTTAAATTCTGAAAGAAGTATGAGCTTTATATAGCCATTGAGGTTAAATTAGTACAATCTAGTTTTCAAATAGGTATCTTAATTGAAGTACCATACAGATAGCAATAAAATCAATTTCACACTTGGCGTAACTGTTAAGATTTCTAGTCGCAGCACACCTCTTTTCTGACACTGTCACCTGCACACCATGGGGGACTACAGAGCATTTCAGATTTTGAATCCAGATCCTCTGGGTTTTCTACTGGAGAAGACTGCAGTTGATTGTTTATGTATACAGCACTTAGAAAAAAACATTCAGTTCTTCATTTCCATTTTTTTTTTGGTTGTATCACCACATAAGAGAAGAGAAATAAGTCAGTAGGAAATGGTTGACTTTTATATGACAGATACTTTATAGCAAACACTTCATCTTCAATTTCTGTGGTATGAAATGTCTGGGTTACCTGAAACTCAGCATGAAGGTTAAAGCTAGCACAGGACAGAGTAATATATTTAATTTTCAGTGACTTAATTTGAAAGGTAAACAGTATGTCAACTTACACTTCTGCATCTCTTTCAGAATGTCTAGTGTTTAGTGTGTTCGTTTGGTGCTCAAGTATAACATTTCATGAAAATAGTAAATTGAGTCTTTTTCTTTTCAAGTTACAAAAATTTGCTATTAATTGCAGTAGAAGTTTAGGAAGAAGAAACACAGGCTGTTTATGTCTACAAAATAAAATTTTGCCTGTCAAAAGGTGTTTTTATTTTTGCTGTCTTGTAATCCTGTAGTTAAGAGAAGCAATTTATTCTAACAAATTACTGAAGATGAAGCCCACAGCAGCAGTTCAGATGGTGTTGCTTTACATCCTGACGTTATGGGGAGGGAGGAAAAAGCATGTAATATAATTTACATCCTGCTTGGACAACTGTTAGATAAAAATACTGCAGTTCTATAGCAACTCATGTCATTTAGATATTCCAGTAGCCTCTGGTATAAAACAAAAATATAGAAATAATTTTCTAAATTTATTTTTTATTGTGATGGTGATGCTAAGTTACCAAGTTACTTGGATTAATAAATTTCCTTTTCAAGAGACATTAGCAGGGACATCTGATTACAGAAATAAAACTAAAACTTACTTTCTCTGAAATTTTGCCCAAATTTTTCTGTCTATACCTATCAATATGCTTGATTTTATTACCCCTCTCTGAAATATATTGTTCTATAAATATTGTCAAATTCTAATCTTTTTTGCTCTACAGCTTTTTGGGCAATTGCTGGTACTGATCGTATTCAATGTTAATTTTTAAAAAGTGGAGAATACTAAGTACTGAATACTTCAGATCATGTGAAATGCTAGACATTCCTACATGAAAAATCTGGTTTTCTTCATTGTACCATGTAAAATATCTTTACATGAAGTCACTACAAATAATGGGCACTTGATATCAATATTCCTCATTCATTCAATTTGTATTTTAGAAAACAGGCTCATCCTATCAGAGTGTTTCTAAGTAAAATTTTTATTAAAGGAGCATGTAGTCTTTTGGTTGGGATTAAAGTTCAAAGACCATCTGTTTGGCAGTTGGGATGGTAAACTGCTGTATTAATGAATTTTTCTATCTCCCCTGCCCCCCTCCCTGCCCCCCCCCCCCCCCCCCCAAAAAAAAATAAAATTCATACTTTAACTTGCTAAGAGTTAAAACATTTCAAATAAACATACTTGGACACTGTTAGCCTACAGGTGTAGACAGTAGCCAGAAGCTAGCAGCCTTCTTGCAGATCTCGTTTAGATCCCTTAGATGTTGCTGATGATCAGCACACTAAGCCAGACTGCTGTCATCTTAGCTAGAACTATCAGGGGAGACGTTAGCCAAGAGAGTAGTGTCTGGGCCATTGTGTGGCTCCCTGTAACCATCCTCTTCCAGCAGTTCTTTGGCAGTCTGCACCCACCCATGTTCTCTTAGTATCCCCCCTCCTGACTTGCTGGAACCATCCAACAAGACAGAAGTGGCATAAAATCTGCTTGAAGGTTTTTACTGTGAAGCGAAAATACTTACTGAGATGCAGTAGAGAAACAATTGTTACTGAACTTTGTGGGGAGTTTTGAAAGCAATTTCTTTCACTTGCTGAGAAGGTAGAAGGGAAATTGTAGGTTTTCCTTAACCTGTTTGTGAGTTTGGCACTCTGCTGTGGTTTTCTAATTTTTTAAAATTCATTTATTATTTTATTTTTAAGGGAAGGCTTGTGTATATAAGCTCGTACACTGTAAGCACTGTATGTACCATGTTTCTAAAGGGTTTTGGGGATTGGTTTCTTTTTGTTGTTTCAAATTTAGAGTCTGTCTTTATTGGTCTTCAGGGCATTTTCAAACCTGATAAATTAAGAAAGAGAACTGCAGTGTTGGGGGGAAGCACTGATCTGAGACTCATTTTAACTAATATTGTTGATAGTTATTGCTGTAATATAGGCTAGTGAAAAAAATGAATCTCAATTTCATGAACTGTTGTTGTAGTTTCCAGAATCTCCTGAATAAAAATAGGATAGACTGATAATACTTGGTCTGATGAGAAAACAGAAATAGAATTTCTCTGTTCAATATCTGAGCAAAAGATAAGCCCTAGGGGTCTTGCTGTAAGCTGCAGTTTTCTATTGATGCTTTTTAATGAACAGTTGATTCCTGACCAGTTGACAAATTGACACGTGGTTGACATTTATGTATTCAAATAACAAAATATTTAGATGACACTGGATTTTGTTAGCATAACATTATCAGTTGAGTTCTTTTTCTAAAAGTGGCATTAAACACAACACTAGAAAGAGATCAGGTTTAGTTTTATTCTCAGGATTTCTTTTTTTCTGTTGATATATTTATTCATTTTTAACACTTTTTCTCAAAGAGGATTTTGAGACAGTTTAGCATTTTGGAGGGATGGTATCTCTTGCTTGAAAATGCCAGGTATCTTAAGAAACATTTTTAGTTCCAGGATTCTGTAAATGCTTGAGCCAGTTTAGAGAGGTACAAGACATAGTTTAACTGAGATATATTACACGAGGGAAGAATTTATCAAAATGGGATTGTCTGTTTTGATAGGGCCTGGGGACTACACACTTTTATGTGTCTGTTAACATGCTTGTGCTCTGTACTTGCTTAGAGGAAACTATACAGCAACATTATATTCTAAGCAAGCACGGACAAAACCTTAGTATGACTGTAAACCTTAGTAGCTATAATGCTGTGATATATAAACTACCCTCTTAATATAAAAGGTAAGACTTTCTTCGAAAATTAACATTTGAATAAAAAACCTATTTGTGAGGCATTGCTTGTAGCTCTTCTGGTGACCTGAGAAGGCTGGCACAGCTGCTGAGCAACTGTTTCCTTACTCAACAGGTGACTTTGCTGAACGTCTCTGCATAGTACTGCAGGAGATGCCTCAAGTCTCAAAAAATTAGAAATGCTAATAAAATTTTGCAGTTGTCCACATAAATTTGTGCTACACTGAGGGCGTTGACAGGACTGTAGCTCAGCCTTAGCATGTCTACTGCTGGATGATTTTGCAGCAATGCCTCTTTTCAAATTACTTTATCTAAAAGCATTACTTACTTTCTGGTATTATTGAAGTGAACCCATAGTTGGAGATGGAAATACATCAACTATTTCAGCAGAGAAACATAGAATAATATTTACAATTATGTAGCAAATCTCTGTTTAAAGAAAGATAGATTTTTTTTTCTAAACTGACAGTTGCTTGATTTCTTCTTTGTATCTCAGTCTCTTAAATTCCTGTTTGTTCTACTGAACAGTAAATGTACAAAAAAATCTCACAGTGGGATGAGAAAAATGGCAATTTCATGTATTGTATACTCTTGTTTTGTTGTATAACGCTAGCCTGATTCACCATACAGAAACTGGCAGTACAAGTAGGATGGACATTTTAAGCTCATGTAGTTTCAATAGTTTTGAGATTACTTTGGTATAACATGGTAGTATTTGGTATATTTAGTATTGGAAACTGTACCTACGTAAAACTGTTTCATGATGCAATAGTTACTGAAGGACAGATGTATTCAAGTCATGTTTTGTTGTGACCTTTGCAAGGTGTCAATTAGCCTGTCAAAATTAATACTTGCTATCTATCTATTTTTTAATCACAAAACAGTGAGAATGACTCAGCAATTGAATGTTTAATTAGCTACTATTTCAGCTTCTGATTTCCAGCATCATTTTGAGTTTAATGATGTAAATTGTGTCTTGTAAATAGACAAAAACTGAAAAATAATTTTGTTAAGACTAGTTGACCAAGATGGTGAAAAATGTTAGGCTACACTAGAATAACCTGAGTTGATGTCTGCATTTGCAGGTTCATCTTTGAATAGCACTATTGTCAGCTTTATTTAGGATGGGATGCATTGGATGGTATCAGAGGCTGATACGTCTCTCGTTAAAGTCCTAAAGCCATATTGCATTTTATTTTAATTAAGTTGGATTGAGCCCTGAGTGATTTTGTTGGTTTGTGTTTTTTTGTTTTGTTTTGTTTTGTGTCGTCCCTCCCCCCCAGCGCTAACAAGAGGAGGTTTAGTTAAATGATAAATAATAGCTAGAACATCAGAAGCAGTGCATTTTATGTTGATTGCAACAGCACCAAACCCAGAATATAAAAGTGTTTTATCTGTCCCTAAATCATGGCAGGTTACCATGGCAATCATACCAATTCCAACAGATCATAGAAAGTATTTGAAACATCTTAAGGGAGCTGTCCCATTAATAATGAATAATATCAGTGTTTTGCCATCTGTTACATACTAACAGTGTATATGAAAGACCAGCAGTTGTGTGAAACAATTTAAACTGCAAGTTGGAATGAACTTGACTTGTAATGAAAAACTGCAAAGCAGCGTAACATAAAATATGATATGTCAGACTCTGCTTTTTAATTTTGTAGCTTAACATCATCTTCTGATATCTCTTGAGAGTCTATAAGATTTCCATTATATATTCTCATTTTTAGAGATTTGTGATTTGATATTAGCATTTTGCTATGGACATATACTTGGCAAATTCTCAGTCACAAAGAATTTCGTAAAATATTTTGAGACACATTAATTTCAGATTAAAAATATTTTCCCAGATGTGTTTTGATGCTTCTGCAATCTGAAGCAGATTTGCTTATTAACTGGAATTTTGTGGACTCTTAATCAAAAGTATATGCTCTTGAACTGTGGGCTAGGAAATAACTTTGGCCGTAGTTTGTGTAGAAACAGTAGTAGCTTTATTTTTCAGAAATTACGCCTATGAATTGGAAGTGAGTGCTGGTATGTTAGGTCTCAGTTAACAATTTGTGTAGAATATAAGTTTAGTCTGAATAAATTAGTGCTAAATGTGGCCAAGATACCCTACCGCTGTATATCAGAATCTGTCCATATTTTGTATATAACTGAGTCCTTTTCTATAAAGTACCTTTTCTTTTAATGCAGAGATTCTTAATCAGTTAGGAAAGGCAATGGATTCTGGTTATAGACAATGTATCTCTGTATGTACTAGTTCATTTTCTATTCATGAAATGCTTTCATGGATTGTTTATCAGGTGGTGCTGAATACATGAGGCTTTCTGTTTGGTCAGATTGGAGATGCTTTTCAAGTAGAGTAAGGTAATTTCAGCATCATTACAAAGAGCAGTAGTAGCTGTAGTAGCCAAAAATATCTTAGTGTTGTAGTAGTAGCCAAAAATATCTTCATTGTGATTTGAATCACAACTGGTCAAAAAAACAACTTGATGGTTCAAGACAAAAATTCTTTTTCCTTGTTAGAGATAAGACCTGCTATTTATTCATCTTACCCATTCCATTTCTTCTATGCATTTTTCTTACCTGAATTTCAGGAAATATCTTTGATCTTTGTAATGATACCTATCCGTATTTTTGAGAGCAGGTCTCCTTTTCAGCCATGTTAGCAGGATCTCTCTTCAGTGAGGTCTTGAAAGTATGCATTTATTTAGAACTGTTACTTTATCTTCCCATGCATACATTTATTTTCCTAAAAATGAAACTATATAATCTAACCTTTAATACTGTGAAAATGTAATGTTTTTTTGCAAAAATATATGTAGTTGTAGTTTTAACAAAATTACTTTGTCCCCAAAGTACATCCATATCAAGCATATGTAAATCTATATATTGAATTTTAGGGGAAGATCTTTGCTGTTTCCTGTGTGAATAGATATGCAAGTGTAGATTTATATTGACAGATACGATCTTATACAGTCACCAAAGGTATGTATGAGAAGTATGGGCTTCTTCCACTTACACAAATCCAAATCAAAATCTTTCCTTTTACTTTTTGCATGTAAATAAAGATATTGTTTAGAAGTTGAAATATAAAATATTAAGTAGATTTAAGTTGTAGGTAGCTGGGTCCAATGAAAAGAGGGTAACAGTTACCTCTTTATAATTTGAGACTGAAAAAATTGGCCAGGCTTTGAATCAGTTGTGGCTTTTCTATTGCCAATTATTCTATTTACTATTTTGTGACAAAACCTCTTTTTTACTGCAAGAACTTGGCAATAAGAACTGTGTGGTAAAATAATTCCTCTGAGTAGCTGACCTGCTGTTGTAAAATGCACATTTAGTGACAAAGTATAGACCTACAGCTGAATCGTTTTGACCTTGGTTTGCATTACTTCTGGTAAGGACAGTAGGCCTTAGTACATGCTACAGAATTTCGTGATAAGATTGCTCAGTGTTTGTTTTAGAGATCAAATTTATATGAAACTCAAATAGCATTTTTAACTCTTTTCAGGCTGAATTCAATTTCTAAGATTTTCTGTATTTCGCTTGAATGAATGGCAGAAAAATAACTATATTATAAGCACTAATTTGATCATCTGTAAACAGCAAAAATGCATTCCCTAAGCTTTTTCTGGGAGTCTTAATTACAAAACCCCTTTGTGTCATTGTTATCTGTAGTTAATGAGATTCTTTTCAATAACATAAGGGATAAAAAGTACGTCCATTCAGCATTTTGCTCCTATGTTTATAACAAAGTGGTCCTGCCTGTGAAAGAAGATGTATTTATTCAAATACGTGTGCAGTACAGAAGTCATATTAAAATTAGGAGTGCAGCTTCTGCTTAAGAGCAGATTTTAACGTGATTGAAAGAATTTCACTGAAAATACTGTTGTTGAGGATTTTTGACCAGAAAACTTTGAGAACTGAAAGAAAAAGTGCCAATGAATATCGTGTTTTAAAAATGGAGATTTTTCTATCAATTATGTTTTGAAGCCCTCAAGAAGTGATGAAAGTAGAATCAAGGAAGTACGGTGGAGGTGAGGCCCGTTCTTTGGAATGGCTCTAAGCTGAGGCTGTGTCTGCTCTGGGAGCAATGCTTCTCCTTCCTCTGTTATACACAGTCAAGTAAGATCAGGGGAGAGGATTACTCCGTAATGGAGATGGTCTCACGTGCCAAACATCACCCCTACTCATGTGGTTAAAGCTTTCAGAACCAAAGCTGTTCCACAAACCTTTTCTTTTCCCCGAGATCTCCCATGTGCTACACTTTCTTGTCTTCTGCTTCACACAGCTGATGGTAGCAAATTAGTGCCCCTGCCAATGAGATGATATGGTACTTTGAGTCCTTGGAGTGAAAAGATGGGAAGACAAGGCTGTCTAGTCAAGGCTGAGCTAGTCAAAGAATCCAGTAGGAACAAAAATCTTGGTGAAAAGAGGAAAAATATTAAAACTTATGTTACTCAATTAGTTAATTAGTATTGCACTGTACTTTTATTTATTAGTAGGATTCCATTTTATTCTACGATTATGTGCCACCACCTATTAAAACTTTTACTTTAACGTTTCCCAACAGCTTGTTTAGACTTCTGTTCCACACATTTGTCCAGACTTCATCAGTGCAGCAGGGCATGGAGCAAGCTGTTGCTCTGTTCTGTTTGAGTAGTAACTGTACTCAGTTGTGGAGTACTGAGTGAGTGACTCTGCAGTGTGGGTTGCATGAAGTGTAAACAATGCAGCTTTGTTTTTTAATAACATGTCGGTTTCCAAGAGTTTTCAGACTTCATTTATCAGTAAATCAATTAAGACTAGAATCATTTGCCACACAATTTGTGTATGTTGCTGAAAAACAATATGATAAAGAAAAAATAGCAAACCATGAAATACATATTTTTTTTTATTTTCACACTGATCTTGGTTATTACATATATGAACATAAAACTGGAATGTGAAACAGGGCTGGGCATCTGTGTAAGTTAATATCTAGAAAATTAATCTATATGCATTTTGGAATTTTTGTGAAATGAATTGAATACCCCAAGCACTGCTTAAGTTTTTGAGGCCTGTAAGTATGAATGTTTTCAGCAATTATTAAAGTAACAGTAATTACAATTACATGTTATTAAGTAATCACATGCAAATAAAAGACAAGAGCAGAAAAGACTTCCTTAAATTATAAAAAATGAGGCTGGTTTTAGTATACAGGATTAGTTGCCAATATTTGCAAATGTACCTTACTTAACATTGATTTATTTTATTTTATTTTATTTTATTTTATTTTATTTTATTTTATTTTATTTTATTTTATTTTATTTTATTTTATTTTATTTTATTTTATTTTATTTTATTTTATTTTTTACTATTTTTAATTCTATGAATTTAAATTACTGCTTTGAGAAATGTCATTCAGAATCTTTTCTCATTTTCTTATCTCCTAAAAATATTGCTATTCCTGGTAACTTGTCCTAATGAGAGATAAGAACAGAACAAAATGTCAATAAAGATTCTAGGAACTCTACAGCAGGCGTAGGAGCATCCCTGTTTTGATGATGAGTTAGTCTGTTTTACCGAAGGAAGGAATAATCTTCAGATTTGCATCCCATGCATGGCAGCATGGCTTGAACCTTTTTAATACAATAAATTTATTCAGTGTTTGTTGTCAAATGTATTTATGGTGTTTTGTTGGTGGGTTGTAATTTTTTTTGCAAGAAACAATTTGTTTCAATGGCTTTTCTTGCATAGATAAGTAATACAGGTTGGATAGACACGTCTTGCAGATAATAGTCTTCCTTTGAGAGCTGTAATTGTCTAATAATAGTTTTGGCTTCATGCCTGAAGAACATACTCTGACATTTAAACCAGGTGATCAGAATGCTGCATTTCTGCGATGTACCATACTGGCTGCAGCACAAACCAGCCAGCACCTGATTTCATTGTAAACCTATTAGAGTCTTATGTTAGTGTGGAATGTGTAGGCTATATTATAGTTCACTGTAATTGCAATCCATTACAGGAAAAAGTTTAAGCTAGATGCAAGATACAGGATGCACGTCATTGTGCCGTTTGTTAGACTTTTAATTTAGGTTCATCAGCAGAATGTGGAGTTTGTGGAATTACTTTATTTATTGAGGCCAATATAGTATAAAATCCTGAGATCTAAAATACTATAGGAACTTCAGTAAATGAGAGTTGTTATAATCTTTAAAAAAGCAATCTACTCTATGAAAACTCCATCAGAAAATAATCATTTATTAACATAATAAAAAAGCTGGAGAAATATTAATACATTCTGGAGTTTGTGTACCCAACATCTGAAAAGTATGAATTGTGAAGAAATTGTGGGAATAAATCGTATTTCCTCCTGCGAAGACTGGTAATTCTGGATCTCAAAAAGAATCGCATAAATTGTCTCTGTCTCTATGTCACTGTTATGCACTGCCTTTCTAAGATTGTAGTATTTTATGGAGAGCTGTTGGGAAAAGAATTCTGGTCCATAGAAGAGACGTTCTGCCAAGTAGAGAATTCAGCATCCGTCAGTGGATGTTGTTGCGAAACAGGTTTTTATTAGGTTGCACGGTTTTCCTTTCTCTCTAAGAAGGACAGAATCAAGAGTTTTTTACATAGTGCCAACGTATTTCTATAGACATAATAAACATAAATCATCAAGAGATCAAATTTTATGCCTATTAGGACTGCTTAGTTACATTATATAATTGAAAAACATTATTTGCGCCATTTATATTTTTCCTTTCTATTTTTAGGATGCAAAGTTTGTAGAAGAGCGACGCAAGCAGCTACAAAATTACCTAAGGAACGTAATGAACAAAATTATTCAAACTGTGCCTGAATTCACAGCCAATCCCAAAAAAGAAACTCTTATTCAGCTGATGCCCTTTTTTGTGTAAGTATCTGTCAAGTAGTCAAGAAAATATTAAGCTTTTTTCATCACAATTTAATTTAATATATAATGCAAATATTTCCAAAACCTTTAAAACAATGGGGTTTTAAATAGAAGGCTCTTGTTCAAATGATAAGTGCTTTTGTTATATTTAAAGGAATATATGACATATACAGTAATTTTTGTTTATTTAAATGGTGACTTTGAAAAAAAAAAATCACTGTGTAAATCTTTTTAAAATATCTGAGTGTCCTCAAAATCTGCATCCATAAATACTCTTCAAATATTAGGTGATTTTGATTTCTTTTATTTGGTCTTTTTTAGTTTTGTTTTGCTTTTTTTTTGTGTGGGGTTTGTATTTTTGTTTTTAAATTTATTTTGGGGGATGAGGGTGGAGCGCCATTAGGGTACTTACTAACCAAACTAAAAAGTCAAGCTGTTGAAGTCTTTTTAGCTAAATTTTGCCATCCACTGATGTGTGTTCTGATTTCATTAATGTGAATGTTGAATGTGTCCAGAAATAGTTTAACACAGTTATCTCTTTAAGAATCTCAAAACAATCCCTTTGATATACAATCATACGAGGGATAGTGTTTGTTAAAGTATTTCCATTTTGCTAAAGAGTGTTCTTTACGGTATTTTTAAATGATATTTAGATCTATTTAAGAAATGATATGAATGCAAATTTGATTTTGAAAGTGATGTTAACTTGTTTCTTTCCCTAATATTTTTTCAGTATAATGGTTTTCAGTACTACACTGTACAAATTATGTATAGATTGAACATGCATTCGTAGTAAGCCATCATATTAAATTTGCTGCCCACAAGCCTCTCCACAGGGCTTGTGCCTCCGTGCCTGTGAATCCATGGATGGATCAATTTGCAGAATCAAGACCAATTTAAAATTATTATGTTGCATTAGACATGTACATACTTAGCTATACTATTTGCATAGTCTTGTGGAGAGTTTGATTTTTCAAGTTGTAACCTTATTTCAAGAAAGCTATATTTATTAGAAAATGTAATCGATAAATAGAAGAATGCCAAGATGTATTTTGTGGCATTCATGTTTTTTCAATTTTTTCTGGATTTGAAAAAGCAAAAATCAATTAGATTGGACATCTTCATGATGTTGTTATAAATGGCAAAATTCTGTTAGTAGGGACAAACATCTCAAGAGACTTACCTTTTTCTCCCTAAGAACCTATTTTGTAGAATTTGGCTAAGGGCTGTAAAGATTGAAATGGTTTCACGTACTTCCAGTTGAGGAGCCCATACGTGGCTTTTTGTTAGGTCATTTTAAACAAGTCGTCCTTCAAATTGTGCTTGGTTTTGTTGTTTAAAGAAGAGCGGAGCAAATACAAACCACATTTGCAATTGAATTTTCAACTTAAATAATTTTTACTCTTCCTGTGCAATTATATTTTATTTTAAGATGCTTAAGTATAGCTGTATGAAGTAGTGAACTGATCATTTCTTGTCAACTTCATTTCATAACTTTCTGCTTTAAATGCAGAGCAGGAAAATAAATTCTGAACAGTGTGCTATTTAAGATCCTATCTTTTCATTGGCTTCTTATAATCAATTGTCCTGGATTCCACACAGACAAGTGGTAATGCAGAGTAACAGCTGTAAATGCAGGCTAGCTAGTATTTCCACCTCAACCAGTTTGCTTAGGAAGAAATTCATTTTCAAGCTTTGTGGCATATAAAATATTTTAATAAATGATGATTATGGTTTCAGGTGTACTTTGAGTTGCTGTAGTAATTATAATTACCTCAACAGTCTAAGTGGTCATAAAGATAGCAACACAACTAATATTAAAATATGACAAAAGTGGACAGCCGTCTCAACCAGAAGCTATTAGATTAGGAAATACTGTGGATATTCTAGTTAGAAATATTAATTTGAAGCTTTGGCTTTAATTGATGGAAAACATATTCATAGTAGCAGTTTATTACTTGAACATTGCATTATTTACATGCTTTATCCAAAATTATTTTGGGTTTGTTTTTTTTTAATTTAATTTCAGTTATTAGAATTTAACGTATTTATTCAAAAGTCTGTAATTAATTGTAAAATTCAACAGTGACCAGTGACCATATTGTGAGATTATAACTATGAGATAATACAGTACTGATGTAAAAGCAATGACACTACTTTTCAGGTGTTTTTTTCACCTTAATACACTTTTGTTACAGAAATATTTTATTACAGTATCTTTTTATTCTACTTCGAGAAATGAAATTTCAAGTATAGTTTATTTATAATCCCTTAGCCACCTATGTTAAAAACAGGAAGGGAAAACAAATTTCCTCTTATTCCACAACCCTAAACAATTAACTTGCTTTCTGATAGTTAATCTTATTTCTTTTCTAAGTGTGTAAATAGAATTTAAATCTCATGTTTTTGTTTATTAAAAAAAGTGACAGGTATGAGGACCTGCACAGGAAAATATTCAAAATCACAACCCCACATAATGGGTTTTACCAGTGATGCACAAGTCAGAATAAACACTATTACCCTATTCTGCTCATGTAGAAACGCCCCCAAACAAACAAAAAACCTCAACCCTATTTCTTCTAGTAAATGTAATGAGCTGAATGAGAGACACAATTAATTTCACAGAAAGAGCAACGTTTTATTGAGAAGGCAGCATATTTAAGTAACTTGTTTTCTCAATATGGGTACAATTATTATGTGAAACATTGTGGTACAAAATAAAGCAATTATATCTAAGAAAATAAATTTATTCAAGGAGATTTGCCCAAGGAAGTTTGCCAACACCATTTGTCAACAATGCGTAAACACCAATACAATGCGCTGCGTCGATGCTAACCTTTTTTGGGTGTAGCTAAATGATAGGTTGCAAAAAGACCATGTTTATTTTTAGAGGGTTTTTTGCATCTGGCAATTTCATAATTCTCAACACCTCGCATGAAGCAATGAACTATAGTGGATTCAAGAATATTCTTTGATATCTGGACATTATAGCAAAAAGTTTCTGTTCCTATATGTATCTGTGAATTATTTCCTTGGAGCATTTTCTTAAATAATAGATGCATCAGCATTCTCTCTTAGCTAGAGTAGATGGTTCTCCATGGGAACATTAGTCGGATTCTGGAAAAGCTCAGCTATTGAGCAAAATAACTATATACCTCATCTGCAGCAGACAAAGTGGGTTTCTAATGCATTTTTCTACTGAGATATCAGACTCTTCCTCTGCAGCAGTATTAAATTAATATAAAGATCTTTCAGACAATGATAGAAGGAGCACATTTTAGAAAGTATCATCATTGCTAGGCTATCATTTGAATTCTCAATGTCCTTTATTTTCTGAGAGTCATGACCTGGCACTGTTGGTGAGTAAGAAAAAGCATCTAAAAGAAAATGCATTTCAGTTCCACTGAAATATTACCAACAGTATTGTCCTTCCTTAATGGATTTTGAGCTTTGTCAACAGGAGACCTTGAATATGCTGGACATGTGTATAGTTGCTGATTACATTTTTATTAATGAAAGAGTTAACAGTTACAAAACATTGAGATATTAGTCGTAGGACTGTGCTGTAGAGAGTAGTGATACCTCAGCCTAGGAGAAAAAATTACAGTCTTAATGTGCATAAAAAGTCTCTAGGGCATTAGATCTATGTATAGGAAGCATGAAATATAAGAAAAAAAATAATTATCTGGTCTTAAAGAGTTTCTTCTCATTGCAAAATTTAATGATGGCACTTCAGTGTGAAAATGAAAAATCCCATAAAGGTTATGTCTGATTAGGCATCCTATAGATAGAAATTACAGGGTCAGTTTTAATAAATCACTTTTAAGATCTGATTTAAGTCCTAGAATATGATTATGGTGAACAGAAAATAAGATTAATGTCTCTAAGACTCAATCTACTGATTATTAAATGCTAGAAGGAGTATTGCCTAAAATTTTTGTTGTGAGGTTGTTCCTTTGGAGATTTCTCCCTTCCAAGTGCAGTGATTTCATGCAATCAGGCACAGATCTGATGAAGCAAAACATTTTAGTTGATCTGTATGAAATAGCCTGCCACTCTTCTAAAGAAATAGATTAATTTTACTTTGAAACTCAAGTACAGTTAACAGTTTGCAGTAAAATAATGTGAATCAGTTTGCTAGCATTTCTCTTCATTATTTTATCAAATGCTAGTGGTTAATCATGGAAATGTAATTTGTTTTGATTCCTTACACTGTTAAAGGTCATTAATATATTCTTTCTGTTGTCAGTCTCTATCATTTGTCATCTCAGTTTGTATATTTTTCAATTTTAATGCTGCATTAGCTCAGTCACAGGTTTGGTCAAAGAGTCCTTTATAGTCTGCTTGCAGGTCTTGATGTAAAAAAGAGATTCTGGCTCTGCTAATTTGTCTGTTTACATGCTGAATAACAAATTCTTTGTAATAGTAAAATTGACATCACAAGTTAAATTTCCAGTAGAGCAAAACCTAGATCAAGAATTGGCACTGCTGAATTAGATTGCTACATCTGCTAACTGGTGAAGGCCTGTCTGTTAATACTTAGTTAAATTAACATTTATATGCATTCATGATTAGTTCATTACAGATAAATAAAACTTGTTATAACAAGTACACTCATGTTTTAATCACATTTTTATCAATCTATCTGTAAAATATCACACACATTAGTTCTTCATAAATACATATACAAGAACAGGAGGGATCTTTGGCAACAAACATCACAATTCTTTGGACCATATAATTGAGGCTTTCAACATAAATCATCATAATAGGTTATAAGATTTCAAGTCTGTAAAAAGCTAAAAGCTATAAAATGTTGTGAAAAGAAACACTAAAATGTTGTGATGTTCCATTTTTCTATCTCTGTGGTTTCTGTATCAAATGTCCTCATTTTTAGAAGGTAAAGATTTTCTTCCTATCGTCCTCATATTGGGCACAAGATGAAATAGAAGAAAAATACAAAAAAACTTTTTATACTGTAAGGGTCATGGAACACTCGTAACAAGTTGCCCAGAGAATTTGTAGATGCCCCATCCCTGGAAGTGTTCAAGGCCAGATTGGATGAGGCTTTGAGCAACCTGGTGTAGTGGAGGGTGTCCCTGCCCATGGCAGGGGGGTTGGAACTAGATGATCTTTGAGGTCCCTTCCAACCAAAACTGTTGATTCTATGATTCTATAAGTTGCCCAGAGGTTGTTGATACTCCATCCTTGGGGATGTTAAAGACTTGTCAGTGCACCGTCCTGGGCAACCTTGTGCAGAGGGGTTGGCTAGGCAATCTCCAGAGGTGCCTTCCAAACTCAAATAGTGTATAAATCTATGATTCTGCACAATCTCGACCTGCAATTTTAACTTGAGTTGTGTTTTACATAAACCCTGCACGAAGAAGCGTTAGCTAAATATGCACCTGGTCAAACAGATGTTGTATGTGAACAAGAAAAAGCCTAAACGGTGTGAAACTACTAAAGCTTGTACTCTGCTTTGCAGCTATGCAATACTATTCTTATAAGAATTCTGCCACTTTATTGACTGTTTTGCTTTGGCAACGCAAGTGTTTGAATTAAAATATATGTAAGAATGGTATAAACAGAATTTTGTGAATATTTTCACAGATTACTGTGCTGAGTGTTTTTTTTAATCTTGTTTTCTAGGCCACAGATATGTTACAGCAGTTTCTAGATAACAGTTCTATGTTCTGCTGAGCTGCAGAGCTGGACATTTGTTCTCTTGTGGTAGCTGCTCAAACATATGCTGTAAAGAAAGCAGGGAATCTGCTCAGTAAATCATCAGAAAAGAGGCAAAAGCTGATTCTGAGAAACTTTTGTCAGCGGGGTGTGTTTGAACACCAGAGGAGTCATCAGTTCTCCATGATGATTAGAGGATTGTAATGTTCAAAAAATATGTTGTCTTCATTTCACTGGATGATGTTACTGGCAACATATTTGATAGCAAAAGCTGTGTTCCTAAGTGTTTAGTGTCAATTGTCTTTGAGTCACCAAGTTAAATTGTAGGTTTTCATGAACTGATACAAATTTTAAAGGAATTTTAGGTTTATAAATTTCTCCATTTGCAGGACTTCAAATTTCAATCTCAAATAAGGTGAAAATGTTTTTGTAATATTATTCTGCTTATGTCGTGTTCTAATGTTCTCTGCCTCTTTCTGATTTGTAAGACATCTGTTTTATAGCTACAGAGAGGCTTCTTAAATATTCTCATGATTTCCTTCCTTTAGGACCTGTTTAGGTGGATGGATGGTACTGTATTTATAGCAGCAGTATAGCTCTTATTTAACTAGTCTTTCTGGGTAAAAAGCTACAAAAGATGATTCTATGAAAAAGCAAAATAATTCTAAAGTATGTTTCTCTAGCATGTAAACAAAATAGTTTGATAGGTAATCAGCATTTATACATTGAATGAATGGGAATCCCTCATATTTGAATTCCATACTATTTATATATAACATAAATAAGCAAAAGCCTACACGCATACAGCCATCTATATCAAACAAGCAGTGAATGTTTTTGGTTTACTATTTTACTCTGCAGAAAAAGTGAACTTGTAATATTTTCAGGTATTGATGTGACTATTTATATGTGAGTGCTTGTGTTATCAACTTGGCACTGATTGACTTTAGTATCTCTTGAACAGATCTCCGTTATGTTTTGTAACAGCAAGTAAGCACTCTGATACAGAGGGTTATAATTTACATGAACAAACTGGGAATAGCATTCGTTTAAATATGTGACTTTTAATTAGTAAAGCACCTACTAATGCCGTGCTAATGAAACTAATTTATTGCTATGTTAATTGATTGATCTACTTATAAAACTATGTAGAGACATTACACAATATTTATCTTTCAGTAGAACTGTGTTGCCAAGCACTAATGATTGTTGAAGTAAAAATACCTTAGATATCTAAAATTTGATTAGCATGTTCAGATAATGCAGGAAGTTCCATTGCAAAATGTACTAGTCTTCTGTGAAATTTTTGCTGGTGATAGAATTAAAATATTTGAATTGGAGTAGATTGTTCTTAACAAACATATAGCTGTCTCGCTGTTACTGGTTTCTGTAATTCCTTACTTTGTAACTGACAGGTTTTGGTTTTAGTCTCTCAGCCTATGAGGCTTGACTTAAAGCATTATGCTTGTTTTGATCTAACTGAAATGTCTAGAGGGCAAAAATTGTTTGGTCCAAGTATATGAGAAATAGAATCATAGAATTCACACTTTCATCTCTATTCTTTCTGCAAGAATTGTATTATGATGTTATATTGTCTTTTATTTTGTGTTTTGGCACATATTGACATTGAAGACGTGTATTACGTGGCATTCTACAAATGTATGAAACTTTCCTTTCCCTGCTCTGACTAGTTGAGAGAGTTTGAGTGTTAGAGGAAAAAAAACAAACCATCAGGAGGAATAGAAACAGTGATAAAGAGGGCAAGAATAAAGAAGGAGAGAGAGACACGGTGCTTAATGTTAAAAGGAAGATGGGTTGAATATAGTAAGGAAGTACAGAGAAATACTGGTACTTGAGGCTTACTAGAAGCATTTGGCTTTCTAAAGCTAGTTTTAGCCAAACAAATGAAGATGATGTTGTAGCTTTTGGTTTTACAAGTGATCTATCTGGGGTTTGACAGATTATTTGTGAAATAATTAAGTAATAAATAATTAAAGATCCTGGCTTTAAAGTATAGGACACTAAAAACTTGAAGAGTCATTGGAAAAGTGTGTCAAGTTGCTCAGACAGCATTTGTTGCAATTCTGCTACTCCTTTCCATGTAGTAAAGAACTGACCTACATCCTCCTATTTTGGTCAGACCTGAGGTTTGCAAAGTTATTTCTTACTTTATTACCAGTGGTTAGTCTTTTTAAATAATCTGAATAAATGCTAAAATCTGTAAATTGAGCTAGGAAAAGACAATTATCTGTGGAAGATGATTGCCTGCATAATGCAAACTATAGCATGGTTTTATTCTATTGCGTGTGAAAGACATTGCAGGAGAGTTAAGGAAGCTCTGTTTTAACTTGAGTATGTAATTGACCAAACCTTAGTTTTTCTTTGAGGATTTTTCCAGCACACTTATGTCGGTTAAGAGCGTGTGTATGGAAAAAACAGTCTCTTGAAATACTTACAGAAGGTGCCACTTATGCTGGGAAGAATAATATATCTGTACTAGCAAGAAATTTTATTTGCTCTTCTCTCTTTTGATCCCAAGGGGCAGTTTGCAGTACAGATATGTCATTGAAAGTATTATAGAGAGAAAAACTCCTTAATCTGATCTGTGATCAGAGCTATGATATATCCAAATTTGTATTCATGTTCCCTGTATTCCCCCTCCTTTGCCCTCCGTGTAGTGTGGCATTCTCTAAATATTTCATGTTTGACAGAATTGACATCTTCCCCATCAATGTTTTTTCAATGTGTGATTTTCTTTTGATAGCCAGTCCGAGTTAGTAGATACACATGTTCCAGCCAAAGAGTTTTCAGTCCATGATGTCCTAATTTCAGGATAGTTATCATGGCAATACTGTTAGCAGCATTCACAGTCTTCAAACCGTTACTGTAGATGGAGATATATTCCAAATAACCATCAGCACTCAAGACACCTGCTAACTTCAACTTGGTTCTGCTGTTAGTACTGTTACAAAAGTTAACAGTCAGTAACTATGCCCTAGAGCTTCAATGCAACTTTTAATCAGGAAGAATATTAGGCATAGTTCTAATGATTTACAGGAGGCACATAAAATTATCAACAAGATCTACTTTACATACAAATGTTGTAATCCTTTACATTTCAGATCAAAATTTAAGCAAAGTGAAAATTTGCAGTTGTTAATCTTTTTCTCAATTGTTAAAGTAAAAAGGACTAGAAACTCTGTTTGGTTTTCTTAGTTCTTTATTCCTCTCAGCTGCATTTCCATAGGTTGCATTTCTTTTTCCAGCAGTTGGTCTTAAGAGAAATTTGCCAGCCATGCCTAATGTAAATAGGTTTTACTGAGGTGAAAGAATGTGTTTATGTGCACGTCTGCCTCCTGCCCACCTGTTTTCTTCCTCTTGCTCACACTTCTTGCTCTCACTTGCATTTTCTCAGTCTTTCACTTCAGAGGCAGTGCTGAGCCGGAGGTGTTTCAGTATTCAGTATAAGTTCAATTGAAAACATTTTCTCCTGCAGATTATGGGTAATAGTGAAAGTACTACAGAAACACATCCTTCTAAACTCACTCTAATGATACACCTCAGTGTTGTATTATTCCAGGACTAAGACACCTCAAAGAAAAGGTGTTTGTCATTTGTTTGCCTCAGTAAAACTGGTATGTCATACAGCAACTCCGTAATACTGAAGGATTTTATGTATTGTATTTATTGCCTCTTTATTGAGTCTTACCATTAAAAAAAAAAATCGCTTTCAAATAGTATGACTCTTACACCAATTTCCATCTCAATAAAGACTGAGACTTACTCTGCAGAGTTAATTGCTATGAATTTTTCAACGGGCCTCACAAATTGTTTTTTATGAGCATATTTCCATCAAGTAGACTTTTGTCTACTTTGTATTCAAAGTATTTGGCTGCTTTGTATTCAAAGTGTTCTTTACAGTGCTTATGAGAAGAATAATGTAGTGTATACTGTACTAGAATTGAATATTCTCCAGTCACCACTGGAAGCATTTGAGGGCATATGATGTTCTATAGTTGTCTCAGAATAAACTCTTGTTTAATGCTGCCTGAGAAAGAGGAAATACTGATGTTTTGTGTCTAAAACACATGTACAGAAATGTACGAGAAGCCTTCTTCATTGCATGATTTAAAAGAATGGGGCAAAAATTTAAAGCAAGTAGATTGACTAACAGTCCAAAAGCACTTTATATGTTGTGCTGTTGGTAGTCAATTGGTATTTATCAATTATTTATCAATTTCCTTTATGAACACACAACTTGCAAAGCTCTGAAACAAACGGAGCTTATGTTGAAAAAAGCCATGTTCATTGTTACAGCAAACTTAGTGCAATACAAAATGAGCTTTAACTGTGCTGTGCGTTTTCTGATGAGTCTATTTCCTTCTCTTTTTTGCAAATAGAAATGGCTTCAAGAGTTAGTGAAAATGCCACGTTGCCTACCATGAAAATATGAAGTCATCGATTTATCTAATTTTGTTTCTTTTAACACTTTTATAACATGCAGAAATAGTTTAAAGTCACTTTGAGTTGCTTTTATTACTCTTGATTATGGCTGGTTCCCAGTTTGTACAAGGTACCTAACCATTATTCTTATCTAAGCGAGATGGGGTGCTGGTCAGTTTAACTAAGGAACTGGTTGGATCAAGATGCTTTTCAATGTTTTTTTTTTTTTTGCATGGGCCCCTGGAATTGTATCATCACTTTGTCATTTCTTCTCCTAGTTAACAACAGGCTTAGTAATGAAAGATCATTCTGAGAGAAGAGTCGTCGTTCTTAGTAGCGGTTACTTCTTGCTTTTTGTCTTGCTCTTTTACTGCTTGCTAATAAACTCAGTAAGTCTTTAGCAAGAGACAGGTTTTCTGAACTGTGCAGTTTGTCCTTAACATGCTTTACTTTTAGCAATGCAAGAAGAGGTTAAGATTTTTCTCATAAAAGAACACACAGCCAGTTAAAGTTTTGTGTCATTACAGCAGTGATCCTGTTTCCTTGGTAACAAGCAAGTCACATGCACTCCCTTGTTAAAAAGTGAACTCTTTGTATATTCAGGCATTTCTGTACTGCAGCAGGTGTTTCTGAAATTGGTAGCTAAGAATGGGCTCTTAGAGCCAGTAAAGGAAGTTTCAATTTTGAGGCTGGGCGAAATCGGAAGAATATATTTGTAATTCTTTTCTTTACTTTGCAAGCAACATAAAATTAAATCAGAAAAGAGACTTACAAAAATAGAATTTTAATCTCTGCCATCCCTGTTTTTCTGTTCTACAGTTCTCAGCTCTTGTTTTAAATTCACGTTTCTGTCAATGAGGTGGTAATATAACAACAAATTGTAATGCTGAGTACTCAAAAGTACAAGTTAACTTACACCAATAAAGTAAAATCTTTAGTATGTTTCAGAATTAAACGAGGTGAATTATAAATTATCTTGAAAAAAAACAGGTTGTTTGGAAGACTGATGCATTTGAGCACCAGTTCTTGATATCCAGCAATGAGTAGTCATAGATAGGAAAAATGTTGAGGAATAGGAAAGGAGTTGTTTGTGTCTCACTTCTGCAAGTGACTGTGACTCATAAGACTCTCCAGCACCTTCCCTGTGTTTGAAAATTCTTGTTTCTGTGGCTTGTATCTTTTTTGATACAAAGATGTTTCTTTCTGCTTCCTGTGGTTGGAAAGTTTAGTCTTTCCTTGAAGGTCAGGTTGGGTTTTTTTCTCAGTTCTAGTGGCAGCAGTGACAAAGAAGCCCCACTCTTTTGAAGTCCAGTTGTAAAAAACTCAATTAGCTGTCCATTTACTCTGCTGGGATTTTTACAGTAAACATTAGCCCGGTAACTGAGAATAATGCTGCTTAGGACTATAAATTGTAAAGTCTAAGATATAACTACCATCCATTCCCAAATGTATCTTACATGGATAGGAAGTCAATTTGTAGAGCAAGACCGATATTTAAAATAAATGTGAAGATCACTTGTTATTTTAGTAGAAATAGGTAACTAGTACATTTTTAGACATATAGTTATTGCTGACAGAATATGTAAAACTCTTTCCCAGAGATCTTTCTGCAGCTTAGGGTCTAAATGTGAATCAGCTCATTTTCTGTTGCCTGTCAATAAAAACACATTCCTGTCAGTATACTTACTGCATATTCCCCTGACTGGCAAGTATTTGCCAAGGTGGATTTGGTTAGCTAAATCAAAAACTATTTCTAATTATAAATGCACACACACGTCTTACTTCTATTTTGTCCACACCTAATTCATAAACAATAGACTCAATATTCTTTAAAGCTTCTTATGCCGGTTTTGAATCTGGAACAAATTTTTGCATCCTAGCTATGAAAAGTGGAATACTAGAAATGCTAATATAATTAAGTGTGCAGTACTTCAAAGTACTGTCCTCATTCTTGATATCATGAAAGCATTTTACTATGGCATAAGGTATCAAACAATCAGTTTACCTTTTTTTGCTTTCAGCAATGTTGACAGCCATCTTGAAACCTTTTCTTTGTAATGTGGCGTGATTCCCCTAAATGAATAAAAGAATAAAGTTCTTCTTGTCAGGCTAGCTGTATGATAGCTTCACCTGCCATTTAAATACAGAATTAATGTATATTTCTTGTAAGGATTGTGCTTTTGTACCAATATACTCACTTTACCCTCTTTTTACTGTCTATCTGGACTGCTTAATATATTTAGTTAATGACATATAGGAACAGAATTTAACCCAAGAAGGTGTCATTGTCATAATATGTTAGAGTTCCCAGCACAGTGTCTAGGTTCTAGTTTAAATTAATTTAACAACAGTGCATAAACCCAGAAAAGTCCAGACTGCAACAGCAGGCAGTTGTTCACCAGAGTCGTTCTTTTAACTGGAGTGACTTGTCCAGTAAGAACTTTCAAGTGAGGTTTTCAGCCTGGAGAATTGTACTAAAAATGCCTTAAACTGGTAGTTTTCACAAAATATATTTTGGAAAGTGGAACAGTAGAATAAAAATGTGTCAAAGACTCAGGAGGATTTCTTCACAAAGCTCAGGCAGTCCAGTGTTGCGCTCTGATTGAGGTCTGGGTGACTGAAAACCTGAGAGAGTCAACAGGGAGTTGAGGTCCATATTGTAATAAAGAAATGTGAAATAAGGGAAAACGAAAACATGAAGTAGGTGGATTGCTTTGAAGGCAATAACTTGATGCGTGGGTTGTTAATGCAGGAGAGGGTTGGTTTAGGTGGGGAGCTGTGAGAATGGCTTGACTTCTGGGCAACAGTTTGACTCAGCTACAGAGAAATCAGCTCAGCACAGGAGTTTGTTGAGAAGAACTAGGCGTAAGGAGAAGAGAAGCAAACAAAGCTGGGAAAGTACTGGGTGATAAACTGCATTGTGACTGTTGACAGCCAATTATTCACAATTTATTGTGAATTAATAAAGAAAAACTGGAGAAGGTGAGGAATAAGAAAATAAATGAGTAAGTAAGAGTAGAAGAGAGCTATAAAAAGTACCAGAAGTAAGAGAATGAGACAGTTTGGCCTGAATGAAGAGAACATATGTGAAAATGAAGGGAAAAAGGAAGATGATGGGAAAGAATGAAAAGAAGGAAACATGGAAACACTCTCTCATATGGGATTTATTTTCCTTTACTGATTTTGTGCACACAGAAAAGAAGTGATTTCATTAGAAGTGATTGGGATTTGCTTTCATTTATTGAAATGGCAATGGTAGCTGAAATAGCAACAAAAGAAGTAGTTCACCATAGGCGTATAATTTTTACGTAAACACTGCGTAGAAGATATTTTGTCTTTCCTTTGAAAATAAGCCTTGAAAAAAAATACATAAGTGATTCTGGTATTTTAAAAGATTTGTGTCGGGTATAAGGATTCAACTCCAACTTCTTGAGGTTCTCACAGGCCCACAATGTGCATGTGGGGGGCATATGTGCATCCTCACAAAATTAAATCTAGATGGCAAATTTAATACTATTTAAAATGCGGACATTTGTGATATCATCTATATCAGGCTACTGTGCCCATTCTCTAGGCCTAAGGAATGGACTTTATGGAAAAATACAGGAAACTGAAATACTTGCCTAGATAAGCTAACCAGCAGCTTTTCTAGATGCAATATTATTGTTGATTCTGACGGTATTTGTATCTCTTGATTCATTGTGGCATTCTGTTAGTCTTTTAGTTGTGTGTGTTGCTCAGTCTATGCACGTTGCTAGCTCTGCCAGGATTGCCCAAAGCCTCAAAGTCTGCCTGTCAACTCCATTTACCAGTCTCTTTTTGTTAAATTAAGTCTCATTGAGAGCCTGAGAAAGATGTATTCTCAGTTCAGCAGGCTCTGCAGGGGTTAATATGCTATTTGTATTGCGTTTGTCTCCAGATGGAATGCCATAGCGTTATACTTAAATCTTGGATAAAATAAATGCATGTTTTAGTTCTCATACAAAATGATAATCAAGATTTGCGAAGTATAACCATGAAAACAGTAAAATGCAAAACAATGTATATTAGACTGCTTTCCATTAACCTCCTAGTCTGCATCTGATTACTAACAGTTATAAAATAGTGACATTTTATATTTTTGCATTGAAAGAGACTGACATCTCTACAGGATTAATAAAAACTTTTATTGTAAGCACTTAGAATGTATTTCTACTTGAATACCTAAGAAGACTTGCAGGGCATTTCCTTTCTTCCTTCCCTTCAAATAACAGTAGTTATCAAAGGTTCAGATTTTTTTGTGTTCATTAACAAGTATACATGATTTGTAAAGGAAGCTCAGTCTCATACTCTTGTTTGCAATTGTCTAATTATTTCTTTTTACAATGTAAAACAGTTTCTGGCATAATTACTTGAGTAGGGTTCTTTTAAAAGAATTGCTCCAATAATATACCTAATTTAATGAAAAAAGGTTTTATTCTCTATGTATTTTCCTAAATTCTCTAGTAAATGAGACTAGACACCTCTGTACACTTTATTTCCTTGTGATCCTCTTAGTCCATAAGGATTTGTCCCATTATTCTGCTGGAGCTCACTTTTCCAGAGGAGGAGAGCACAGAGGAGTTGGCAGCTCAAACAATAATTGGGAATGTGCTAAAATGTTGGAATTGTAAGCAAGTGCAGATTCCTAAATGTTTTGCTCTCCCTACTGTATGATGATGTCTACCTTCCAACACATGGGAGCTCTCGAGCTTTAAACTACCAAAGCTGTATCTTTCTGTCTCTTTTCAAAGTCCCAAGTGTTAATATAATGTTTTTAAATGGGCACAGAATTTTCAATATAAAAGGTCCACAAACATAGAATATTATGTTACATCCTAATACATATTTTTATGTAGCATCCAGGTCATCAAAGAGCACCTGATTGGCCAAAAAAATCAAAGTGAATATTTTTATTTGATATGAAGATAATTTTTGTCTCTGTATAATTTGTTAAACTTCAGCAGGTGAGAATACACTAAATTGTCTCTATAGTGACAGTTACTAGAATGAATACATAATGGTAAATGCGGACGATAAGAGTGATTTATTGCATGGTTGTTCAGGACTGTTTCGGGTGTGTCACTGCTCTGTGTGTCCTGTGTACGCCCCACAGATACCTCTGGTACATCTTGCTGGCCAGCAATGCTGGCTGAGCTGTGCAACGTGCATAGACTGAGCAACGCACACATTTATCTGAATAATGTTCTTGTCAGAAAATTTGCCCTTCTTGAGCCAGTTGCCTGCCTACTAAGTTACGTTACCTCCTGGTTTGTAAAATCTGATATCAGACTCCATGACAATTATAAACCTAAAGCATTGATGTCCACTTAATTACCCTTGTTTGCCACGGCAGTAATATTGCCAAAGAATACAAGTTAAACGGGACCACTCTTGGCCAAATCTGTATGAATTCCCTGTAGTGAAACTGTGGCTATCAAAGCTTGCTTTTTGGCCTACTATATCCTGCAAAACAGTTTGTAATATTTATTCTACAGCTGCTCTTAAACTATAATTGCTTGTTAAGTTTCTCTTTATTGAGATTATTTTAAGAAAATTGCCAGCTTTAGATATTCACAGTCAAATATCAGCATATGTAGCTAAAGACTGCATAACAGCTAGTTCGGGAGGTATATTTTGGAGAACTTATAGGTAGGGGAAGGGAACCATCTGCAGGTCTCTTACAGAAAATAAGCGTACTACCAGGAAGTGTTTTGGAAGCTAACCATATAAACATGTTGTTTTGTAAGAAGCCATCTGGTCAGTCAGAGCAATCTATGTGCAAGTGCAGATGGGTATGAGAGCTCTGGGATCCATAACCCTTAGTTACCATTCATGATCTTCAAAACAATGCCTTAGAGGAGACCTCTTTTGATGATATATTATTCCATTGTGTACAGTGATAGCTTGAATGCTCCAAAACCTGATCTCTGTTTTGGAATGGCAGAGTACTGGAAAAGCCCATGACATTTCCAGGAAGAGAAATTTTCAAAGTTACATTCTCCATACAGCTGAAAGCAGATTTCAGGTAGGTAGTGTAGCATGAGGCCTTTGAGTAGATGGGATTATGTACTTTCTTTATGCTAGTAGCCCAAATCTTTCAGTGATTTTTTTTTTTTAATTAGAATTTGAAATGTACAACTGAAGAGGAAAGTATTTATTTAAATATATGTTCACAGAATTAATAGAAACTGATTAATGGAACTGAAAAAAAACCCAAACCAAATAAACTCTTATTTATAATATATTTTATTTATAATATATTTGGAAGTTGCATACCATGCAACTGTAGCACTTGAAGAGGTTTTTGAAGCCACAGTATTCTAACAAAGGGTGAGGTTGTTTTTACTTCTGACTTACTTTGATGTGTTGAAAGAAACTTAAGGGCTTCTGACTTACTTTAACCAGCCTGCATGGCAAAATATATCACTTAAAACTACACTAGCCTGGCCTGAGTGCCATGACCTGGACAAAACTCGGTCTGGAGATCCATTAGAAGTTCACATCTCTGCTTACAGAAATGGAGTCATGAAACTGAGACAGTTTATAACATGTAACTCCAGGTACAAACAACAGTCACTTAAATTCAGAGTGTATGTTCAAGAGAAAGTCTTTGACTTGCCATTTTCAGCTTGAATTCTATTAAAAGGGAAGCTTCACTAAGATATTCACCAGCAACGCAGACCATCTAAAAATCAGTTTTATTCCAAGACTCTCTAAAATCTGGAAGAATGGAAGAAATCACAGACCAGTAAGTGTGTATTTGTTATACAAAGGCAGCAATCTCCAGTGAGAGCGTGATTTAGTGGGTTTCTTGTTTAGGAACCAGGGCCTGAGTAACATGACCTAACAGGTTAGCTGTATCTCCTGTTAGTCAGGGCAGTAGACCTGTGTTCTCTCTTCAGTTCCCGAACACTCATTGTCTTATCACCACATTGTCTTTCTGATACTCTGTGAAACTGAAAATGGTATTTTTTCAGGATAACTGGTGCAGAAAAACAATGAATGATTCCTGTAAGTGACTGTGTGCTTTCATTTCCTACTGATGAGAGTCACAGCGGGGCACAGCAAGCATCAGTCAAGCAGTGTTTGTGTTCTGTAGCCTGTAGATCAGGCCTTGTGCAGAAGTAATCACTGTAGATTAAGGAAAGGGCTCTTTTCATATTGTGTGGTTCTCTGTGACATTTGCAAACATTTTTGGCATAGGATGGCATTTGCAAACAGTTTTGGTGTAGTGTATTTATGTAATCCATTGTCAGAATATCGCAAGCTAAGCTCTCAAACATGAGTTTGTTGTTTACTGCAGATCTCCTGAAATGTCAATGTCTCAGTTCAATTGGCCTTGAGGAATCTGTTAGGGAAGAAAAAAAAAAAGAGGGGAATAAGTATTGAAAATGCACTATTCTTTGAATCAGAATGCTTGTGTGTAAATTTACTTCCATATGCAAATTTTACATAATTACTAGAATGGCAGGTTTTTAAAAAAATCAGTTTGCTAATGAAACAACATGACTTTAAAATTTTTCTCTTTATATAATTGTTAGATTTGGAGTATTGCAAGAAAAAACTATTCTGTAATACTTATTTCACTGGGAATAAAACCAAAGATTAAGTTTATTTACTCTTCCACAGCAGAAAAGATTTTGAGAAGTAAAAGAAGCTTTGCTGGGAGATGGATATATAAGCTTTATTCTTGCCTCTTAGCATATGAAACAGTAAGGAATACTCATGAAAATGTGGTTTAGAACAATCTGTTTATACATCTTACATTGCAGTCTTCCACTGCGTATTCATACTCCTCTCTGCAACACTGACAGTAATGGATAAATGGATGCATCCATTCTAATACGTGAGGCAAATAATCTTCATAAGGGAGATGTCTTTGTACTTGTGCATGTACTTGGCTTTAATCTAGATCATAACACGTTTGTTTATGCCTATCTGCAGTTTTTCAAAATGAGGTGAATTATTTCTTTTCCTTATTTGAACTTGCATTGAAAAATATTTCAGCAGTCATCGGTTTCTCATGTGAAAACAAAATGAATTAGCTACAGGCCTGTATGTCACAGTTCCATCACTGAAATTCAAAATATCCTACAGAAGCTTTGTTCCTTGGTTTTGTTAATCTGCCAGCTATAAACATAGTCCATTTGATTTTGTTGTCTTTCAGATACTGTTTTTGTGGTGTATTTTTAATGTTCGGCAATTCTGTGGTGATAGCAGAATCCATGAACAGTTAGCTGACAGATTCTAGAATAACTTGGTGTAATTATAGGCACTCATCTATTAATAACAAAAATTAATGGTATGCATCCATACTTCCCTGCCATATGACTTCATGTCATTAACAAATGAGTGAAGAAAGTGATTGTTGCTGTTGTTTTAAGGAATGTTCTTTAGACTGTTTCAGAGGTCTCCAAATACATTCTCTGTAGGTACAAATTAGGCCAAATGTCAGTTCAGAAATACAAAATTACCCAAACTGTTGAGGTCTCTGCAGAAATAATAGAGGTATCGTCATCACCCAGTTCTGGTTCATCTGCAGCATGCAGAGATTGCACAGATATCCTCTCCACGCTTCTTCCACTTACTGTTTCAGTATGGCCCTAACCCAGGGACAACACGACTGGAATACTTTGCATATTTACAACATCGATCCAAGTATAACATCAGGCTATTCTTGTCTGTGATGATGCAGTCAGAATAGCTGCACATTTCCTAATGCAGATCTGCTTTATAGTGAAACAGGCTTCTTCAGTTTACTCTTGCTACAATAATCCAATTTTAGACAGAAATTACCGGAAGGATTTCTACAGAGATGACTGACGTTACCATCTCCAAGAGCAGACCAGACTCAATTTTCTTCAAATCTTCACATATTAATTACACAGTCCGCCAGAGTTTGATTATACCAACAGCAGTATGAAGGTTTATATTTAGATTAAGATTTTTAAAAGTGTGACACAATTACACTTACTATAAAGAGTTTAATAAAATGCATGATGTGTAGTAGGAAGGAGAACCACTAATATGTGGGTCTGCAGGGATTGCTGTTCACTGGAGAAAGTGTTAGAAATCTGTGCTTTGCAAATAGCTTGCATAAAATTGCTTAGTTTTGCAACTGCAAAATAAGCCAGAGCCTGTTTCTTACTATTCCATGTCTCCTTTAACCTTGAAATTTTGTTTCTGAAATTTTATTCTAACCTTTGAGAACTCATAAATTAATTCTTTTTAAGAGATTTAATCTATTAGTCTTAATACAGTTTCTGGGTAAATCATAAATATACTGAACAGTTCTGAACATCTGGCTGCTTTAAAAAATCTTTCAGTAGAAGACTCCTACATATTGAGATAAATCTCAAAGCACTAGCTATTGAGAATAGCTAGGTGTGACCAAAGGGAAATAAAATGGGCCTGGTTTGCATTCTCAGGCAGACTGAATATTTTATCATATTTTTACTGTTAGTGCTACCGCTGAGTCAAATGCATCTAAAGCCTGAAGACTCCAACAAAATCCGGGGCAGCTGTATGTATAGGATTGAAAATGCTTCATGTTGAAGTGTAAAGCTGTGGTTACTGCAGTCGAGTTGATGTCTATCACCTGTTCACCTATGTAGGGCATGAATAGTCTTCACATCGCACCAGCGTAGTCCTTTGCTTTTCAGGCCTGTGCAGGAGGAACTGTAAGCAAGGAGGAACTGTAGGCACATGCTGTATTATGGTGTCTTCTAAGACTTGTCTCCTGCCACTTGCAAAGCAGAATTGACCCTAACAAAGATAAAATTCCGCGTAATCTTACTGCCTTCTGGTACTGTATACATTCATATGTAATATTGACCTCTACATATAGATGCTTCATTGATCTGTTTCTAAACCAGAGAAAGCAATACATCAGCAGCTTTTTCAGTTACCATTTAGTTCAAAATTTATTCAGAGCCATAATATGTCCTATATCAAGATTGGCTAGTCTTCCTCACACCAAAATCTTTGTGTGGCTGAAGGCAACAGAACTTAAATCAACAAGGAGAGGAGGAACTCCCTGGGAAGTTCATAGGTAAAAGATGAAGATGCCTTTCTTGTGATCCCATAACTTCCTTATGGGGTAAAACTCAGCTGGGCTACAGAAGCAGATACTTTGGGTAGCAGCAACTATTTACAGGCTTCTCTATGTAGCCGAGAACTGAGAACATTCAGCAGCTCCCAGGTTGCTACTGCCCAGTTGCCAGACATGCAACTCCAGTGCTGGAATTGCATTTAAATGGCTGCCGGCAATATGACAGTCACAGCTGATCACTGTTGTCCTAAAAAATTGGTTTTTCTCTACTATTCTGGCAAGGAGCAAGCTTATTGCAAATTTTATTTATTTTTATTTTGAATTCATTGGCAAAGTTGCATCTGCATTAGAGAGGGACCAAGATGATGCACTTTTTAAAGATTCTGAATCAGATGATACCTGGAGAACTGATCCCAAATTTCAGGAACTTATGTCCAGCAATGTGCTATGCATTTAATTCCCACTGGATATGGTAGCAAATTTTGCTTCCTGTTAACCTAATTTGGAGTTGTAATTAAAAAAAGGATGAGGCTATATTTATCATTGCCATTTTCATTCTTCCAGAGAAAATAATTGAAATGTGACTAAACAGAAAATGTGATTTTGGTTGCCAATTACTGTGGTCTTCTTTTTGCTGGCCAGCCTGATGCCTTTTTAGTTTCTGTCATCCATCAAGAATGTTGCATCCCAAGCGGGCTCCCTTAGTAATTTACCAGGCAATGTCATACCTTCTTTGATTAGCTTCCCTTGCTATGTTATATTAAATGTAAACATTACTCCTTGTCTTCATTGCCAAGATCAAAGTCAGCATTTCCCTTGTTATTCTGTTGACAGTACTCAATTCTGTACTTTATTTACGTATTTTCCCATCTTGATTACTTTTGTTTATTTAGAGAGTACAGGTTTAATTCCACTATGCCAAGACTCAGCTCTCTCTCTGTGATTGTGTTTCCAGGTGCAGGTGCACTGTTTTCCATGTGCTGTCCAACTCTGTGTGAATGTTTTTTTTTTAGCTTAGGGAAACTAAAAATAATAGGCTAAAATTAAGAACAATCTAAAAGCTCCCAAAAGTTGAGCTTAAGACCTATATTTTTGAGTTTTTAGGTCATGGATCACTCTTGGTATCAGGCTTGTAGTCGGAGTGCAGTAAGGTGCCCTTAGTATTTAAAAAATAAAAACCCCAGAAAGAGAGATAAAGAACTGTTCTTCACTTTTATTATTGCTAACATATTTTCCAGGAGACAGTTATGATTCTATAGGATTCTAGGATCAGTTTCAAAGTTTGTTCGTCTTTCACATTCATAGCTCTTATTGTTAACATGACATCCATTCAAATCTGGATCTGTCCCTGAGAACGGTCCTGTCAGCTCTCTTCTGCCTTGTTGCGTATGTTAATACCAGGCTGTAATCTTCATGAAAAATGAAGATACTTGAGAGAAGCAGCTGATACCTCTTAACTTGATGGAGCAATTAAAACTCAAGCACTTGCTTGGAAGATCAAAACAACATGTTTTGATCACAACTTTTCTTTATCATCCATTTGCTTTTATAGTGATTTTAAAAGAAAAGTTTTGTTCTTAAAAATAATATAATAATGGTAATTGCTTTTGCAGGTTGTTTTTTGTGATGGGCAGTTTACTTGCAAAACTCAAAGCAAAGACAGCTAAATTGCATTATTCCCATGGAGACTATGTAAACTGTGTTGAAAAGTGTAAATGATAGTGCTTGTGGGCCCAATATTTTTGCCTGGCTGAATTTGGAGCAAAGAACAGTCGAGGAGCACGGAAGGGACAGAGTCTCTCCACAGGGAAACAGCAGCCAACTGGTTACACCAGAGCCGCTGCCCTCAGCTCGGAACTAAAGCACCAACAGCTGTTTGCTCCAAGCAAATGGAAACACAGGTGGCAGATTTCCAGAACAGGAGACTGGTAACTGTGCTGCATTACCCATGAAGCTCAGTTACGCAGCGTTGAAGGTTAAAAGTCAGACGTGGTGAAGTAAGGCAGGAATACGCACCATGTCTTTAATTGAAATTAGTCTAAATACATCAGTGAGTTCAGTATCAGGTAAATGATATGGATGAACAGGTAGGAAGAAATGTTTTAAGCTTTCAGATTTTTCTTCTCTGTGATATTGGCAAAATTAGGCAGATTAGAGAAGATGGTAAATATTTCTTTTTTTTTTTTTTCCCCACCAATTGGCATGAAAGGTGGTCAACTTCTTGCATTTTTTGTTCTGTATAAACTAGAGGTGGGTAGCTCACTAATGTTAATATATAACTCCTTTTATTGGCTTCTCATACGCTGGTGTCTGAGAACACACTTTCCGTAAATTCTTTCTGTTGTTACTTCCAATGCCAATTGTATTGATTATGGGCTGTTTAAAAGCTAATTTGGTAATTAAGGTTGTCACCATTCCGTGTCGTTTCTGCATGCAAACAACTGGTGAATATGGAGGAGGAAGTTTTTGCTAGTCACTGTAACACACTGCTGTCTCAGCACTTTGAAATTGGTACTTACCAAACACGAGTTTTTATTCCATTTCTTTCAACATATATGATGCATTATGAATCCTAATGCATGTCTTCTGGTTTTAGTTACCTTAACATTGTCAATAAAAATGTATCTTAGATCTGTCTTTGCTTTCCTAAAGATGATAATTACAGTACTATCAGGACAAAATAAATCGGGTATTCAGCGAACACTGTTCTTCTGAAAGCAAATCCTACATTTTGTTATTATATAAACAACCTTGGAACATGTTCTGCTTCCGAGCTATGTGTTCATTAAATTACATATCACTGAGAAGTGGTAGATTCTACTGCTTACACAAATTCAGCTAACCCCAACAGAGTAAAATGTTGGTGATTTCTAGATAGAAATGGATGGAATAGCCAGACTTACTGCCTTTCAACTAATAATTGATTACGCAAAACAATTATATCAATTATAAATAAATAGTGTATTATGTGGCACTTTTTTCTTACATGTGCGTTCAGTGGTTTCTGGCTTTCGAGTTAGTTGTGAAGGGATCATTTGCGTGAGTACATGGCATTTATGCATTATGTTATTCTAGCTGGGGCACCACAAATATTGGAAAGTAACTGTTCCCATGTGCAGATGTCATTATGCATTAGAAAGCCAAGGAACGAGGTTGTAGATACAAATATTGCTCAGACGTAAACTAACGAAAGGTCACTTTTACAGGGTTTTGAGCATTTTCTGAATGAAAGAGAGAGTATTTCATCCAAAATTAATCATAGGTATTACTCATTTTATAGGATATAACTAATGGCTACTAAACATTTACTGTACAGTACCCATCTTGTTGGGCCAACTTCAAAGTAAAGTTAGCAGAAGAAAAAAATATCTGATCATCAGGTACAGTGTCATGGTTACAGAAAAATTCAAGTATCAATGCAGATGACGTTTATGAAGAAAATCTTCATGCTGGTATGGAAACTGTTTTGTAGCATGAGAACATTCAAGTTAGGTTCATTCAAATTATAATGAATGGAAGCATGATTATGTGTTTGTAATTATTTCACAGCAAGAAGAAATTGAATACGTCATGAATACTGTGTTCTGCTGTAGAAGTATGGATGTGGAAGTACAAGGAGCTGTATATTAATCGAACAGTTGGATAGAATATTAGAATTAATGCTTTTCATTTCTTGATCCGTTCAGATCTGATCTTGATAGGAAATGATTATTCAGTTTTTAACCTGACAACTTTACTCTATTAATGTCTTCAGGATTTTCAGTGTCTAAGTGTACTACAGAGGGATTATCTTACCCATATCTTTCTATCTTTTCCGTTCATAGCTGACCATTTAAACATCTCAACTCAGTCATTTGTTTTAATAGATGGAGATCACTGTTTCTTGTTAATAATTGTATTTCATTTCTACAAAAATGGGAGTGATGGCTGGAATGTGGCTCCAATTATTTTTACAATTCAGCAACTGGAAACAAGGATTTTACCCAGATCACTGCAAAGCAGGAGTTACAAGAGTATATAAAATGATTTGATGAAGTCAGTGTCTTAGTTAATAAAGCCACTAAACAGGTGTTCTAGCTGATTTTAATTGGTAGAAGAAGGTGCTGAGATATGTTATATTGGCAAGTCAGAATTAGTTCTCATTTGTCTAATAAAGATCTCTTGATATGGTATAGGCATTGTTTAATACTACCTTTTTGAGGAGGCTGCCTGCTTGAATCCAGTTTACTATATTAAATACTGGGGTTATAACCAGAAATTACATTATTATCAAGACAAAAAAAATATTAATAACATAAGAAACTGGCGAAAAAGAGCCACCAAATTTATCTGGCAGCTAATGCCTTTCTTCATGAAATATGTTTAGGAACAACTCAAGCAAAACTAGAATCATTAATGTCTCCAGAGATGTATTTACATATGTGTGAGAGACAGAGAGAGGGAGGTATGAAATACCTGATCCTGAGCTTTGCTGCACTCCCGAGATGTGCTTGTTGCTTCTGTTCTCCGATCTCTAGCTCTACCAAAGTATTTCCAATTGCAGACATGTTATACCATTTTTATAAGAAACTTCTCTCTCTAATTTTATCCTGAAGAGTAGACAATGAGATGGGAGATAAATTTCTTCATGTAAATGTTCACAACATCAGCTAAGAGAATACTGCAGCTGCATACGCTAAGTATGTGAAGAAAAACACACAGAATGCAGTATACGTTTTGATACATGGAGAGCAACAAATGAAAGGTACGAATAAACTGGAGGCTGATTAAAAAGACCAGTTATTTTAAGCTATTTTCTATAGATGCACCTCAGGCAGAACTTGACACCAAGACAAAATCAATGAAACTGAATTGGCATCCAAACAAATGCCGGGCAGATCAATCAGGAATGCTTAAAAGCTAAACAATGACCTGATGAGAAGAAGGAATTGATTGCTTCAGCATGTTGCTTTTTACTTCAGGATAGGACAAGGTGAGAGTGTAGACAAGAACTTGAGCCCTTAATGCTTGGACGTTCCACTGCTGAAGAGGGTAATGCCTGGCAAGATCTGGCTGCCTGCCAGACTCAGCCTCGAAAATTAAACCCTGTTAAGACTTCATTGGCTAAGAAGGTAATAGAATGAAAAGATGGATGTTATATTAAAACTGAACAGATGTAACTGAAACAGATGTAGACTTAAAGAGTCTACACTAAAGAACTACCACGGGGTAGCTGTTCTGGAAGAGTTATTCTAGAATAGCTACTCCTTGGTTTAGATTTACGTATTTTAAATTTGTATTTTAATCTGAGTAAAACTATCAACTATAAGTGAGTCCTAACTCAAGCCCAAAAAATTAGCCTAGAGACTGTGTTTGCTGAACGAGAGAAACGGGAGGATTTGCAAACATGTGCATGTAGGTATGCTTATTCCTTCCTCCTCCATCGGAAACGCAGATTGGCAAAAATGGATTCAGAGCAAGTGTCTCAATTTCATCTTCATGTGTGTTTGCCAGAAATACGGAGAGAATCATTTTAAGATGGACTCTGCCCAAGAGTTCCTGGAATATCTGACCTATTGAACTGTCAATAAGTTTAAAAAGGTGTCTCATTTAGTGTCAGAGACTGTAAGTATCATTTGACCTCAAGGCCAGAACTAAAGTATTAAATCTGGTAATGGGAGACAGAAGAGGTAGGAGATTAATCTTTTTGTCCTAATTGATTACCATGTATTTTGAGGGTGGTTGGTCATTTTTTCCCCAAATGTAATAGTTAAACTTTCTGGGTGTTACTTGAAAGTCAGCATTTTAATTGTAAAAAGCTACAGCAAGTTTTCTCATCAGGTTTTGGAGGAGGGAAGATGGAAAGGAGCTTAAGAGATATACTTTTAAATGTATGACTTTTTTTAATATTCTAAACATTTTTCCTCATACAACATCTGTTTCCATTGAAGTTGATTAATTTGATTTCAGCTTGTTTCCTTTTTCATGCTGGATGTATGAAGATCTAATTCCTCAGATATAAATGGGTTTCTGTAAACCTACATAGCATAATGATTTGTCTTAGAATTTGGATTGTCATTATAAAAATTAGCTAAGACATTTAAGACAAATTACCTCTAATTTGGTTATTAGATATATCTTGTTCTGGAGTAGCATCATTGAAATTAACAGAATTACTTGCAATTTTTGTCCTTCATTCACAGACATTGGTGTTCTTGTAATTATCCTGAGATGATCTTACCTCAGCCATGCCTGTCAGGGCAGACTGATATTAATTTAGATCTCTTCATTTTAGGGGAATTCATTTTGCACCTTTTGCACTTTTTTCTTTGAATGGCATTTTTCCTCCAGAAGGGAGAAGTCACGTCCCATTGGGCTGATACTAATGTCATTTTGTGGACATGCCAGCAGGAGGAGCTTGTGTATTAAAATGTACTTTCAATAAAGCAATCACCAAATTATAGTAATTGCACATTACACTGTGTTTTCTTCTGCAATGAAACTACCGTGTATCCGTAAAGTAGCTGGCTGGCTGGCTGCCTGATAAAGCTAAAGTACTATCAGCAGTGGCCATCATGCCAGTAAATTAACCAGTTTTAGAGTGAGAAAAGCGCAACGAGGTGAACATTTAATTTTGTTCCATTGTATATTTGATATTTAGATGCTTTCATGTTTACATGTTCTGAAAAATCCATGTTTTAACACAAAATCACAACCCTCTGAAGCCAATATCCCATGCTCTACTTTATAAGCATTAGAATACCAACACTGCATAGCTGCAATTTTATAAATAGTATAAAAATAATGAGTAATAATATCCATGTTACTAAAAGAAATCCATGCTAATGAGCACAGCTGAAATTGGATTCACATGATCAGAATTCTCTACAGCAACTTAGATAGCATTGCTGAGTTTCAAAATAAGAAATCATAGGACCAGGGTTGGAAGTCAAATTGTCCTTGGCTACCAAGAATTAATAACATATGCTAAATTAATTTTTAGTTTTTGTTTTAGTGACAAGAAAAATAAGGAATGAAAGATATAACTTGTTAATCGTGTTATTAAAGGAGAATGTATACCACAGGTATTTCATGTAATTTTTTCATGTGAAGGACTTTCTAGTTACCGAGGCAGCCTGAAGACTGTAAGAGTGCAGTGAATCTTAAATTAGAAAAATCCTTTATTATTGTAACCCAGGTTATTTTACACTGTTCTGCTCAGAATTTAGACAAGTAAAATACACTGCCATTGAAAACCATAATTTTATTTTCTGACAATATTTAGCATCTGAATTGGGCACTTTTTTCCTAGACTGTTTTTTTTATTATTATTTTAGTGAGTAACAGCCAATGTGTGCATTGCAGTTATACAGCTAATGGCTACCAGTGATACAGCTGCCTTACCTTGCAGAAGTGCTCTGCTTCCTGCAAGTGAATTTTCCACTGGGTCCCAGGACTTGTTAAAGGCTTCTGCTTTGCGAAGATCTCTCCCATGTGGGTGCTCAAAATGCTCGAGTGGAGCCTGAGTGTGCCTATGGCTTTTGCAGGGCTGTCTGACCTGTGAGGAAGGTCACTCTGCAGGAAAAAGGGAAATACATAGAGCAAATTCAGTGATGGTTTAAAAATATCTATTTGTTTAATCTTACAAGAACTGCAGATGAGCAATTCCTCCCTCGTGGACTTGTTGATGCACTCTGAAGATAGGTACTATAAATAAAGGTGGTTTTCTTAACTACTAAAAATAAGCTTGGATTTGTACACAGTGTAATTTTATTGTCTAGCTGAGTTGCAAAATGCAAAATTTGGTTTTATTTATTGATCTGTATGTAAGCAGTGTAATTAAAAACCACGTGGAGTCTTCTAAAAGAATGGCAAAAGTACAACGCTATCCCTTTATACTGTAGTTTTCCGAGGAGTCTATAGCTTCTGAATATCACCTAGGTAAGCTGGAATTTTCTGTTACTGCTTGTTGTTGAACTTAATGTACTTCTCAGAGTCTTTTCCAAAAGGCTCATTCATGTAAGTCTGTTGTGGGTCAGAAGAGACTGGAGAATTCCCAACAGGGATGTATTACTAATGTACTTCATCATGATACATCCATCCATAATTAGAGGATTGTTAAGTAGAGAATCATCCAAGCTCTTGTCTATTTTGTTTGTACTTTTATCACTTCAAAATGCTTTTCCCACCATTTCTGAACTGCAACTCATAGAGATATGCTTTTATCCTGTAATTTGCAATCTTCCATAAAGTATTGAAAGTCCTACTAGTTCTCTTTTTTGAAAGAGCCCATTTTGTAATTCACACTCGAGATAGAAAGAATGCAGTTCTGTGTAGCTGAAGATGTGTGCTGTACTTTGCAGTCATGTGCCAGGCTCTCATAACATCTGCTTTTTTCATGCTTGGAGTAACTACAGAATAATTTACATATAACATAACCTAGCTACTTCTGTCTTTATTTCTTGTCTTCCTAGTGACATTCCACCTTCTGGAGAACCAGTAAACAAAAGCAATCGCTCGAGAGTGACTACACGCTTCCCCAAACTATCTCGCAGCCATCAGAGAGAGCCGAGGAGCCTGGAACCTCAGAGTGGTGATCTTTGACCCTTTTTCCTAATTGTGAATACTGACACCACCTACTTCCAGTTGTTCTGTGATTCCTTCCTAGTCTGTATTTATAATTTAAGCTCCTGAAGAGACTACAGCTGCATCAACTTAAATCCTGAAAAGAGACATTCATTACAAAGGGTCATATCCTGATTAATTACTTTGGAAGGCAGTAATCACTTTCTCAAAAGAATATGAGGGCTCTTCATGGGAGCTCAGCGAGCTGATAGGCATTTTCTTTGTTTTGTAAAGCACATTGCACATATTCTCCTTTGTTCTGATGAAGTTCTTCTGTTACTATGAATTCCTTGTTGTCTCCCCTTCTACATGTACATTTTTCTGTTCCAGAGACATGGCTATCATGTCAAGACATTTTTTTTCCTTAAAAGAACAGTTATGATTATCACTACTTAATATGTCAGAAGGGTGTGCTTGAAAGAACCTCACTAATTTATTATCTTTTGTAAATAGAAAGACTGGTGTTTTTTTATTGTAAACCTCAGACACACACAAAGGTTTTTAAAAAACTTGATAAAGTAGGTGACAATTGAAAAGTATTACAGGTGGAAAAATAGCTTTTGTACATTTCTAGTTAGATATTCTCAATAGCTTTCATTTGTGGGAAGTTATTCTTTAAAATCAGAGAACGTAATAATTTTTTAGTGAAATTTCAGTCTTGCTGTAAAGCTGGGTAAAATATTATTGATTTCTACAAACCACTACAAGGCTACACAAAATTGGCATAGTACAAAATAGTGTTTTCAAGTCTCGGGTTATATTTTGGTATTAATTCATTGCTGATGTTACAGAACAGTCCATTATTAACAGGGCAGTGTGGAATTCTTACTCTGATTTTGTAAAACTCTTCACATGGTGATAGTTAAAAATTGCCTGTAATGAAAGTGCCTGTTACCCATCACCTCTTATTGAAAAGTAATTTGTAACGGTACTACTGTAAGTAAAAACATTGACGAGAATTATTACAAGTGATGGAAGTCCTGACATGGATTAACTGGAATCCAGTTCAGTATCCATTAGCTGCACTGCCGTAGGCAGTTAATTGTATGTTAGCTATCTTCTTCTCTTCATTACATTTAAGCAGTGTACATTCAAATTTTCTATCAGTCGTATTTTGGTTTTTGTGTGAGAACATATTTCTTCACAGAAGTTTTCTTAGGTAATGTTACTTAAATTGATGTATCTTGTCATTTTATTATCCATTCATTATATGAAATTCTCACATCAGTAGATATTGTAATCTAATCTTAAACCCTGCAGAAGAAACAGGCTGATGATTTATAACAGGTTTTTTACCTCAGTGCTTTACTAAAGTTCCAGCAAACTGGAGCTTCTCTTCTCCAAACCTGTGACCATTGTGTCGTCGTTTAGTCAGGTAAGTGGTCCAGTCATTTTCAGTGGCCCTTGTTGAGTGGGTTCTTGGCACACAGTGAGTAGCACCAGTGGGAGGGAATTCACTCTTCAGGTCAGAAGTTTCAGTAGATGAAATACCACAAAGTAAAATCATGTCACAGAAGTGAAACAATGTTTTTCAGTCAGTAAGAGACCTCATTTACAAAATAAATAGATGGATAAACAGAAAATCCAAAAGGCCGGGCTGGGAGCTAGCTGATTTGATTTTATTAAAAGATGAGTTACTGTTGGTGTTTTGTGTAAGCTACAGCAGGATATTTATTTAAGAAGAAAGGAAAGTGAGTAGCTTGTCAGTTAATGCTTCTCCAAACTCTTCAGTTTGATACACTGCTGATAGTTTAGTTGGTCTTTCTTGGAAAGAAAAGGAGCAATAATGATGGTCCCACTTTGAAACAATTCTAAATTCATTTTTCAGAAAGTGGAGAGTTGGTTAGTAGCAATATCACACACATCTATTAACATCAAATTGCAAGTAAATCTGAAAGAAGAAACTGTGGAAACCTTTGTGATGTATCTGTCACATGAAGCTGTATTCATTTTGAGGAAATAAATTACAAATTAAAGTACTCCTTATTCGGAAAGTTGCAAATGGTAAGAAATCTCATGTAGTGCAGACTAAATTTAGATTTTTTTTTACTTGTTTAGAAGGATTTTTTTTGTATCTACATTTGTCTCTTAAGAAATTATTTCATTCCTGATTATCTTGCTTCTTGTAATTTTTAATGTGTGTATGTAGATGACATGAAAATACCAAATGTGTTCACTGTGTACAAATCATTCTTCGTTAACTTGAGCTGAATGGTATATCAGCTCCTAAGACTACAGCCTGCAGACAATGTTCACTTTGATACCATAATGGGTGCGTTACTAATCCACTTAAAAGCTCATCTGTGGTTTCTCTTAAATCTCAGAAAATAATCAAATTAAAGCCTTTCTTCATGAGATAGCTTTCCCGCTTTATGCACCTGGTTATTTTGATGATCAGTGAGGTACGTGCATGACTGCAAGTAGATAACTAGTGATATGAATGCTCTAATTTTTAGCACCTCAAGATGTTCAAAAAATGCCCTGTCTTTGAGAGAATTGTACATATCTGTCACAAATCTCACTTTTTTTTTATTTACGAGACTCAACAAAGACTGTTGAAGAAGGTTGACCAGCTATATATAACTATCCCAAATCATTATATTATTCTTATAAAATACCTGTAAGCGAAACAATGATTCTGTCAGTCGAATGACTTTATCAGTTTATTCTGTGTCACCTAATTCCGTGCGTGTAGTTACAATTTTGGTACAAATCTAGTTTCCTTTGGTACTGCCTGATAGCTCTTAAACCCTTGTATGTGGTCAGTGGCGGGTGCACGATGAGTTGATGGGTTCAGCCAGTCGTTGGCTCCTTTGAACAGCACTGTAATCACAGAATAGAGGACATGGTTTAGTGGGGACTTGGTGGTGTTAGGTTGATGGTTGGACTCGATGATATTCAAGGTCTTTTCCAACCTAAACAATTCGGTGACTCTCTGATGCTGTGACTCAGGACAGGCTGGTCCCTGGAGTTGTTCCTACAAGCCTCACGCTACGGCCTGATACGAGGAAGTGTAGAGGAATTGGTAATGGAATTTCCATTTCATTCCTGTTTTATCTTTAAATGTAGTAGGTCTCTAGGGCTGCTCATCTGGAACCTTTAGTGACTATTCAAAATAAGTTGTAAAAATAAGTGGCGCTACTTTTATTTTAATGCTGTTGTCCAATTACATGCAAAATGAGCAATTTCCTAAGAAACAGGGCAGGCAAGACTCTTCCATCTTTTGCAGATATGATTGTCTATCAGTATTCATTACATATTGACTATGTTTTTTCAGAATCTCCTTTATTTGGAGATTCTGTCATTCATTATAAAGGATGTATTGCATCGACTTGGCTTTTGCATTAAATCAAGTTTCTCAATAATAATAATAAATTTCCAAGGTTTATATGAGGCAGGATATTGACATAGTTACAAAGGCGCAAACCGATACGTCCATTAAGTCACATAATCTTAGGAAAATTAATCATTTCAGAGCCAGTCTCTTTTATGGAATGTATTGTTGATGTGATAGTTGTAATCAAATTAAATTATCTTACAGAATCTACTGCAAGTCATAAACCATTATCATTGGATTAATACAAGTATTTATAGAAAGAGCATAATAGCATTGAAGATCACTGGCTCAAAATTGTGACCTATTGCTAAGGTGCGTTTTTCTGTTACAAAGTAATGTTTTATTGTATAGAACAATATCTGCATGGTAGCTGTCAAATTAATTAATAAGAACCTACTAACAAATGGAGTTGACTGACTCAGAGCAGCAAGCTAATAATAAATGAGACTCAGTGAACCCCAAGTGAAGTAACGATACTGTCTGTCAGGACATATTAATGATTTAAGAATATGATATTTTGTTAACAAATCAGTTATTAGTACTTTCAGATATGGATGTCATGCTTTTTGCTTCAAAGCTCGCAGAGATCTCAGTTCTGCTGTAAGTTTCATGCCATTTCAAAACCCCCACATCCCACCTCAAAACATTTTTCATGTAACATCTTTTAATTCTGAGGACAGATAATAAATACCCGTGGATAGAAATACAGTTACCTCCTGGAAATTACTATGAGAAACCTGTGAAACAGCTGTTTAAAGGAAAGAAAGAAAGGTTCTTTCACCAAATTCTTCTCCTGTATGCCCTTGCAAATCTTGATAACTGCACTCTGCTCTTCTAGCTGGAACTCTCGTATATATGAAAATAAACATGTTTAACATGAGAACACCATTTTCTCCTTGGAAACAATAATAATACCTCTGTATTGGAGCTTGAGTCACTTCTGAAAAAGTGGTTAAACAGCTCCACAAATTAAAGAATTTCTCTCCTTCAATTTCTGTAGGTTAGGATATTTCAGTCAGCACCCTGCATCACATGGAATATTAATTTGATTATTATTTAGTCATTTCAGTAATTTCTTAGCATTATGTATTGAAAGAATCACTTTAATATATGAAATTATATATATGAAATATAGAATATGTTTAAAAATCACTTAACCTGCTTTCTATTTCACATATGGAATAGAAGATAAAACAGTTATTCTACACAGTGGTCTGACACTGTATGTTTCATTTCTTTCTTATTCTGCACTAACTGTGCTTTTATGGTCCAGTTATAGATAATTTAGATTATTTATAAAATTTCTTTTAAAAAAATAATCAGAGCATACTTCTAATTAAATAATAATGGCTTAGTTTTTAGTTAATAATGGCGTGAATTTATACTAGAAAACAGCACTGAAATGTTTAGAGAGCAATGAATTTTCCAGATCTACAAATTGATGCAAATATTTGGACTTAAAGAAAAAATAAATTTGTTGCGTCAAAACCAATGTATTGCACTTCCATGTAGGGGGAATCAGTTTCTTTAACAAGATTTCAGAAATTATGTCCATGCCATGACGGAAGTTAAACTGTGGTAGTTGGTCTTTTGAGTGGAGTATTAGTCATTTAAGACACTAAAAATTATAGACGTGTAAATGTGTGGTAGAAAATCTAATTCTTAAAGGCTGCACTTGCTTTCATACTTCACACTGAGATAAATAACTCAGTATCTTGTATGTGGGACCAAACGAGAAGAAGCTGGATTTCCCTTCTGATTGTGGAGGGCTGGGGGTGGGGGAAGGATTTTTTGTTGTTGTTCCTGTTAAACTGTAGGAAAGGTAGTATTAATTCTGAAGCATATGTATGTACAGTATTCACATAAGTATTAATAAACTGTAATATTATTTTAACTTGTTATGCTAATGTTTACATTATAGATTTTTTTAAGCAAATGTGTATATATGTAATTTTCTAAATACTTTCTTATATTTTTTTTTTTAAACATCCTGTGGTAATTTTGTTGTAACCTGGTTGAAATATGCTACTTTACCAAGAAGAAAATAAAAAATAACATCTTTTCTGGTTTGAAATAGAGCATGCTTACACCTTATTTGTTCTTTTCAGCTGTTTTGTAATTGCTTCTGTGATTTATGTTCATTTTTTTCAATGTGTTTCTAGAATGATGTAGGTATCAGACTTTAATTTGTTAAAGTCTTATTATTTCATCATATGAGAAGTAGTATTTATTGAAAGAAATCTTGAACATTTCAGTTTATAATCATGTATTAGATAAAACACTCAAACAAGAAGGAAAAGAATGCCATGCAATTTTTGTCTTGCATGTTGCCATTACAAAAAATCTGCACTGGAGTCACATGGGATCTACTGGGAATTAAGTAGCATACATATAATTTCAGTGTAACTGGTGTTTCAGTGTAGATCAGGAGACTGAGATCTGTACTGTTTTCATGTCTATGATGCTGATTGACTCTGGAAATTTCACTCTCCCTCAGATTTTATTGCCTTTTTTAGAAAGCAAGAGTTCTAAAGCTGGTTTAAAGTCTGTCTGAAGGTCTGTGACATGCGTACGAGCTGATAACCCCCTGAAGAAGAGTGGTGACTTTTATGACCACTGTGTTCACTAGGAAAAAGTTACGAGGATAACTTTTCCCTTACTTTCTGTTCATTGCTGGAGCAGAGCAGGGGGTGCCTCTTCTCTGTTGCTTCTGCCCATGTACAGTGAGCTACACTCCATGCTGCAAGCCAGAATCTTACAGGAAAAGACCCTAAAAAAATCCCTTGAACGGTAAGTGAGGTTTTGTGCAAGGATTGATTTAACATCCTTATATTATTTTGTGGTGTTCGGCTTTCTTACATTTGGAGTCCACATATGTATGTTTCATTTCCTTTTATTGAGATATGACACATTTGGATATTCAGTCTGACACTTTCATATCCAGTTCATAACTGGATGCTGCTAGATTTGGATACTTCACTGGAAAGGAAAGTTTTAAAATGGAAGCATGGCATGTATTTAATCAATTTCCACCAAACAGACAAAACTAATTTAAAAAATATTGTGTTAATAGATTCCTTGTACTCACAGAATTGTCTGCTGATTAATTAAATAAAAAATTTTCAAGCCACTACCATTATACAGAGATCTAATTAGTTGACCTGCTCATGTTAAAAAAAATTTGTACAGAAAGACACTTATTGTAAAATCCATAGTGATGTTTAGGTATGCACATCTTTTAAAACCTGTGGTAGGCCAGGTATCTTTACAGGGGTTAGACGACAGAACTTTTCTTTTAGTTTGTCTTGGCAATCCATAGGATTTTGTTGTTTCTAAGCAAATGTGGATGAGACTTTTTGAACAATTCCAATACTGATACTAGCTACTAATAGTTACAGAATGTAAGCTTTTCATATCATTATTTAAGATCATAAGCAAAATTATGCTTACAAAGTTTTAATTAATAGTTTCAAGCCATAGGTTTTTTTTACATTTCTGTCTGCTTGAGGTACTAGACTCCAAATAGCCCCAGGTTATTGATGGGGCTTGCCTTCAGACTGTATGAAGTCAAAGATCTCACTGTACCAGACGTACAGACAGAACAAGTTACCTGTTCTGAATGGGTGTTTCGTGGCCACTTGAAGTGGGCCACTTCCCGCTGCTGTGGGAAGAGTAAAGTCTGATCATGAGGGGGAAGACAACTGGATTCAAAAACCTAGTCCAGAGAAGGCTGGAAAGAAAACAATTTACGCAGTAATAACGTTTATGTGCATGTGGCAAAAGCAGCGGCTGGCTGAATTGAAACCATATTCCACTGCCTCATCCAGATGCAGAGGTGCTGCTCCTTAATTACCACTTTCAAAATCCCAGGAAGAACAAAATCATTTAAAGGGACTACTGTTTTTTCTGTGAATCCAGGCAAAGAGTCAGGTTGCATCTGGGGAGTTGTAGTGGCCTGGCATTTCTACGTGTGCCTACAGAGTTTTTCTCTTTTCAGGAAAAGACCTGCGCAGGATTTACTGCTTTCTTCCCCGACACGCCCCCCCCCCCCCCAAAATTTTAAGGAAATAAGGAGAAAGCTAAGATTTTTGCTACTGTGCTTCAGTCTTTCTGAATAAGCTTTTAAGTATTGTGAAGTGAATTTACTGCATTCCCCAAATTAAAATAACAGATAACCGATATTTTGGTATATTGTAAGTCATGCTTGATTTTGTTGTAGAAAATCATCATGCAAACTATGGCGTGTATGTGTTTGTCATGCTTATTTTCTGAATTTCTCTTGCCTTTTTTTTTGATCTGCATTGTAACAGTAGGCTTTTATTATTTGTTGATTTGTTGTTTCTAAGCACCATGATGATAACCTTCTTTTACTTCCAATTCAACAATATCCATGCCATTTTCAACTCTGAATTTTCCAATATTTTAAAGTTGGTCAGCAAGTGCATGTACCTCATCCGATACACTCTATATGTCATTGCTAAATAAGTGTCTTTATTTTTGAAGTGATCTTATATCCCTACTCATATGCAGCTTACAATTGTTTCGTGCATTCAGGCCATTCATTAATTGCACCATGAGGTGCTCATTCTGTAGAGCTTTCCTCTGAGCAAACGGTTGTGCTGTGCCCTGGCTGTGTGCACGCAGTGCCCCTGAAAGAATAGGGTGAGCTCCTGCACTTCTTAAAGCGTTTTGTTCCAAATGCCAGGCATGTGGCAGTTTGTGCGTGCTCATTGTATGTGAAGCTTTATATACTCCTTTTTGTGCACTTGGACTTCTGCTCTTTACGTCCTCTTGTAAATTGTGATTATTTTTGGAGTCTCTGCTACCCTCCCCCAGTTTTCTAAGATTCGTATGTCTGGCAAATTCATCTTACATAGTGCTTTAGCTCTGCCTTTAACTAGTTCATTCTCCGATTAAGAATATTTTTTTATTCCTGGTGCTACATGTTGTTCAGAAACAGCTGAGGCACATCTAGAGTTTGTTTCACTCATTGTCTGAGTTCTAAGTCATCAACTTTGCATGCTATAAGCCTCTTTATAATGATTCTAGCATGATATAAGCCTCTTTATAATGATATAACTAGCATTTGCCAGAGCTGTCAAATAGCAAGCCTTTCTTTGGGAATTACTGTTATTGTAAAATAAATTTCACATTCATATTATATAGCTTATACTCTGTGAAAAATATTTACAGGTTAAGAGTTATAGCAACAAAAGAGTGAATCAGGTTAATACTAATTTTTAAATACCTAATTTTAATATTTTTTTTTCTTTTTCATTACTTGGTTCCCTGTTTTTTTCAAGTGCTGTGAATACATGAATTCAGCTGTTTGCAGCTGTTTCAAGTTCAGTGAGTACATCTCAATTTCTAGTAGGAAACTACACTATGATTATTAACATTCCCAAATTTACATGTGGTAAGAAAATTAATTTTTAGCAGTGGAGTGCCTTCCAAAGTGGGAATGTAGGCTTCTAGAGAAGTAGGAAATGAAATATCATTTAATATAGTTAAATAACCTTCCAGTTACAAGTCAAAGCAGGTAACACCTCAGACATTTGTCATCAGAAATATGCGTCATGTCTCCATTCATGTAAACAAGCAAATATACATCTTAACTGTAAGGCTAAATAAAAAAATCAGTATGTCCTTTATACCGTGCAGTTTAAGCTGCTGAACAGTTTGAAGGATCTGCTTTTCAGATCTGAGCTTTAGTTACACATTAATACTTTGTAGCCTACAACTTAGCTACTCACTCAGATTTGTCTTGAAGCAGCTCAAATTCGCAGTGGGCTTTTGTTTAATACAGTGATGGAACACACAGTGCTTTGTGCACCCGAAGTGATACGTGTAGCTTCAAGCAGTTAATAAGATGAAAGGCATTTTGCAGTGATACTTTAATTTCAAACAATACATTAGATATAATTGGCATTTTTGGAAACCATCTGGGTTGATATTTTTTAAGAGTGAAAAAAATCCCAAGTGTGAATTGGCAAACAAGATACATCAGCACCTCTGAGTAGTTCCACTGTATCAAAAAATAGAGGGTAATTGGATGCTAGAAAAAAAGGAAAATGAAAGCACACGTTGTGACACATCAAGAAGCAATAGATAAAGGACTGAGGAATTCAATGTAGGAATACATTAAAAAAAAAAGAAAAAAAAGCTTGTACTACATCAAACTGCCACCATATGTTCCATGATGAGATACAACAAAGTAGATAATGTATCTGTTATGGATTCTGTCAAGCCATAGGACCCTTTGGATATGTCAATAATTAACAAATAACATCTGTTGTCAACTGCTGTACTTAATCAGCATGGGCAAGGCTTTCCTCCCTGCATGACAGAGGTACACTATGATATTCTGCTTTCCCTTAGTAACTGAAAATTTCTTTGACCACATCGCTTTATGCAGAACTCCTGCTGAGATGTAATTAATGGGAAATCTGGCTGTGCAGAAACAGCAGAATACAGCTCGATTGGCAGTACAGTGCTGACTGAGAGTTTTGCCTTCACCTTTGACTACTTTTCAGCCAGATGTGCTTTTCCTGACTGCCTTAATGCCCTACTGTGTACACAGATTGCACTTTCAGAGTGGATGAGCAGCCTTTTCACATATGCAGAGGTCAATGATAGCCCACTATCTCATTTAAAGATGCAGAACAGATACATTGTTTTGTAGACAATAAGAAGACAAAAATGTGTTAAGTCAGAACTTGCTAATTGACTCGGATACAGAGAAACTTTCAAATACAATGCACCTTAAGAACCACCACCAATATAAGGTGAATTAGAAAAGGGCAATTTAAGAACCTGAAAAAGTTCTTAACAGAACTCAGTCTCAAAGCTTCTCTCAGTTGCAGTAGTAGTGGAAGTCCGCAGGAGCTGATCTATTTATCCTTTCCTTTTCTGAATCCATTCTGTCCTGAGAACGTCAAAAGATTCCTCCAGACTAGAGGAATATTGGATGTATTGAAGTAGCTCTATGCCCTTTAAGAGCAGCTGGTACAGAAAAATGGGGATTTTTAAGTCAAAGATCTGACTTTTCATTCATAGCCACTTGTTCAAGAAAGGGTTTTAATAGAAATCTTAGAAATCTTGTGCCCGAACAACAATTTGAAGTAATGAGATTTTCCTTTAATCTTCATTAGGATTCATTACACAGATAATATATGATTCATTACATAGATAATGCAGAATCTAATTAGTTAAGATAATGCTCAGAACTGGCTAGTAGGAGGTGCTTAGGTTGGTAAATAATTTTCGTAAATTTAAGTAAATCTGTTTAATCACAATTGGTTGCTGCTGCAGGTGTCACTGTGCTGATGTAGTGTGAGTTTAAGCATCCCCTCTGCTCCTACCAGACTGATCTTGGTTGCACAGAATAATTCTGTCTCCAAGATTATCACTTTTCTCTCTCCCACTAATTCTGATGATGAAATGCCAACTTTAAACAATAACTGTTTTAACTAAGACACTATAGTATCAAGTCCATGGTATCGAGGAGCTAGACCATGTGCACAGTCCCATTTTAAGGAGCAATGTTACCTCCGTCCCTGATTGCTCTGCTTTGCCAACACAGGGAATTGTCTTGCCTCTCTGTCCCATGGAAACACGTAGTCAAACACCCCTCTCTGTTCTTGACCCATGATCGAGAGTAAGTTAGGGCTGAGAATCCTCACTTCAGGCTTGTCTTTTCACATAGACTGTTCCGACATCGTTTAAACGGAGAACAGAGACCTCTCCCTGAGTTTCATATAAATACATTGTAAATGTTGTTCGTTCTTGCTTGTGAGCTCAAGAGAGAGTTGCATCTAGACTTCTGCTGCTTTGGCTGTAAGAGTGGTGCTGAAGAGCTGAAACTGTCACTGAAGCCCACAGAGATGCATTTTTGGTTGCTCAAAACGGAGGCACATAAAATATGGGAAATATTGTCTGACCTGACAATGTAATTCTATTTAAGAAACAGAAAATGTGCTGGATAATATATGCAGACACCTCTGTCATGAAGCTTCATGTGGTTTCACACCCAATTATGTGTGACCACCTTTGGTTACCATGGCAATTCTCTCTTAATTAGAAACTCACCCTCTGCTTATGGCCTGTTTGTGCTAAAGCATGAAATTCTGCTACACACTTAGGCACTTTATTTATTTGTTCATATGTTGACTGTAACTTACTGTGTCAAATGACTGCTTTATGCAGTAGTACTGTTGTTTCTTTGACTCAAACATTGACTGGACTTGTAAAATTCTTCAGTGTGTCCTTGACCCACTTTTAGTCTGTGTATAATGTAACATGCAACACCGACAGAGAAGGCAGTGGTGTTGGATGTGTCAATATGTGTAATAATATGATCAGCAGGGTGGAGGCAGCTCTCTTACTGCGACTCTGGGGTGCTCAGAGAAGGACTCTTTGTGAAACCTTCAGCCTGCATTCAGGCTCAAGTTGTTTGTGTAACAATTTCGAAAGAAAGGAGTCTCTACACATATAAAAGTATTCCCTAATGTATGAAGTTGGCTGTATTTGTGTCCACCATAGAGTGGACAAAAACCAGCACAGGGTGTTTTGGTGACAGATATAAGGGATTTATTCCTGATCTTATAAAAATAAGATGAGGAAGATGAGAACAAGTTACCTGCAATGTTGAAGTCAATTCTAAAAATTGGGCATCAGATCAGTGCTTGGGGCATGAGCTTGAAAGCAAAGGTTATGATCCTAAGCCCTCTCTCCTGTAATTCTGGAGAGAACAGAGACTTGTGATTCTTAAGTCCAGTGCAAGACTGTGGAATCACAAATGTCTGTGGTTTCTAATCTGAGTGTAGAATCTCAAAGTACAAACGCCTCTTTCTAAGATAAAAAAAATGCCCAAACAAAATGCTACAGCACAGACAATTTCTTTTGAGAGAACAGGACAATAATAGAACAAAATTCAGAAATGTACTCAGATAGTAAGTACATTGATAAGGTGAATATAAGAACTTGCTTAGCAGAATAGAAAAAAAAAAAAGTAGAGGACAAACCAGAATGAATTCATGAATTACAAAGTCCAGAGAGATTGTTTGTGGACTTCTGATCTACTTGTCACAATTACATATAACATGCAAGAAGTCCTTCCCTCTAGTCTTTAATCTGAAGTTCTTGGGCTATAAGAGGTTCAGGATTGCACTTTGAAAATTTATTTGACATAAGATATGAGAGTACTGAGAGAACATGAAACGTTTGGCTTAAAACAAAAGATGACCCCACCTGCTCTCTTTCACAAAGTTCTCTTCTGTATGTCATGACATACACTGAGCGAGGCTCGCGTTACCATCTATGTGAACTCAGCAGCGAGGTTCCAGGCCAATTGTCACTTACTGTATGCTATGAATCTCATAAATGCTAATATCACGTCTTACTAATATGTATCACGCTGGATAGCAGAAGCAAGAGTAATCTTACCTTATACCATATAGCATATTGCACTGTGTCTCTGGATTCTTGTTTAACATACGTTTTTGGTTACTGCTCACAAATGCCACTGTTACATACGAGCAGGACCAAACAAACAGCAAAGGATAATCCAAACCAATTTCAGCTTTGTGGGCACTTTACGGAGGTTAGGAGACGTCAGCCAGGTGATAGCTGAGCTCTCTCAACCTTTTTTTATTTTATTTAATGCTTCTCACAGCTTAGCTTAAATCTGATACTGAAACTCAAACACTGGGTTCAGAACTGAAATGCAATTGTTACTTTTTTGGAACATGCCTGGCATAGACAGAAATGGTGGGTTTAATTTAATCTGTCTGAAAACATTCATTAAACTAGTAATAAATATTTCTTAAGAAGCACAAGTAAATTGGGCAACAGACATGTATCTTTAATTACAATTTTAGCCTTAACAATTGTTCTTGAGTCAGCTGTACAGTATTATTACCATAAGAAAAGCAGTGTATTTTAAAATCTGATGTCACAGTGCAATTGATTAAGGTAAAAGAGATTATCCAGCAGTCAAAAGCTTAACTGAGTACTAAGGAGAGCAGCCAGCTTGTATACACCCAAGTTTGCCAACATTCCCAGTATAAAACAAATGACTCGTTACATGGTATCTCTGTTGTGCCTGGATTCTGATTTTCTATGACTCATCTCTTGATTTACGAAAATAGAATAAGATGAGTAAGAGAGTCAAATTATAAGGGAAAATAGTCTGCAAGCTGTGTAACAGTGTTGGACATTACAAAGAAGAATGATTATTCAACTTCTCTGTGCTCTTTATTGGCTCTGAATTTCACATCAGATCCCTCCTGCCATTGGATTTCTCCTGCAGGGAGGAGTTTTAGAAAAACCTCATGAATAACCAAGGTCAGTCTTCAGTACCGCATAGACGGTAACAGTCTTTCTCCTTTCTGATTACCTTTCTCTATTCAGTTTGTATTCATCTGTTACTGCAAAACTGCATCCCATGGAACACTGTAAAGGCATAGAGCATGTCTATATAATGAAGCGGATAAAAGCTGTTTTCTATTACCACCACATTAAGTTGGGATTGGATTTTGCATTATGAATTACCATGTTATAGCACATATTGCTAAACAGGAATGTAATATTCCATTTAGATGTAACTGAGCGGGAATGTGAGTGAATTTTAAGCATTTGAATAAGGGAAGAGAAGGGTGAAAGAGGAGGAGGGAGCATGTCTAACATTTTTAGTTTTTTAGGTTGTCTTCAATGCATAGCATCCTACAATTGTAATACACAAGTTTTTCACTCAGAGGAGTAAAAAAACTATGCAGTACATTTGACTATAGCTGTCATCAGGGACTGTTTGAAAAATCTTTAATTGCAACATTCAGAAAAATAAATAGTGAGTGTCCCACAGAGAAATGTCAAACATGGGAATCCTCTAGCTGTGCAAGGGCCAACCGCATACGGATCCAGTTTCAAGGCAGTATAAAGCTGTACTACAGAGATATATTCTTAAGGCCGCAGCTTTTCCTCGAGATTCATTCTTTTAAAATTATGTAGAGTATAAGGATCATCAATAAAATATCAAATAAGTTATCTGCTCAAGATGAGAACTAATGCATAAATGGTAACGCTAAGGCTGTAGTTTTAGAGTATTTAGTTCAAGATGTGCTACTGTGAAAAGTAATTTTTTTAAATAACAGTTAATAATTTACCTTTGCTTTGATTTGTAAAATCTTTGTCTATTTGTGTTTCAGCTGTTCATTGTTACATAACTGTTCCCCATGGTCTACGAAAATCAGGTTCAGTCTGAGGTTAAATTGTACCTTGTCAAAGCAGGGATGTGACCCAGTATGAACGACTCGTATGACTCCGTTTGTTTTCCTGCTTTGTACATCTTTTGACTCTGTGTACATGCATGCGTAGGAAGAGGGGAGCAGATGTGAGGGAAAGGTCAGGGATGCTGTGAAGTCTGTGAAACTTTCCTTTTACTTCCATGAGATTTAGATGCCTCCTTAGTGCGGATACATAAAAACGTTCCTCGGTGAACAAGAACGTTGTTTATTTTAAGCAAAGGATAAACTAGAAAAAAAAGGAAAAGTACTAATCAGGTAAAATGCATATGTGGATGACACCCAAATCCAGTATCGACCCATTGTCAGTATAATATTCAACTGACAAGAAGAAGGTTCCCTCACACATAGACATATCTTCTATATTCATAGCAAATAACTGAATTTTTGAAACAACACTGAAACTGGAAAACTGAAACAATTTGTGTGACTGCATGTGTGTATACATATGTGTGTATGAATGTACATCGCACACATATACAAAAGATCTATCCTTACCACTAATGCAAAATCATACATGAAGGAGTAGAGAGTTTATAAATTACACGTTATAGATGAAAGAAAATAAATTTTATTGATTCTTTTCAAATCTGGGGAGTTAGGGTATGAATTGTCCCGGGTTACAAGGAGAGTAAGTGATGCAACGAAGTGTCCCTACGCGGCCCAGTACAATACCAGGCAAAATTCCTGAATGTGATCCCTAAAGCAGTACAGCTCAGGGACATCCTGTCACAGCTCTTTTGCTTGCAGCGATAAGGATAACTAGAACATTTTCCCTCTGAATCAAATCTGCCGTCAGTTCCCTCATGTAGAAATGGAAGGCATGAATTCTGTAGACACCTTCATTCTTCTCTTCTTCCTGAAGAAGTGAGTTAGAAGGTCCTCAAGGCTAAGTGTTTGTATAATATCTCTCATGTGCCTTACCTGCCTTTGCTAAAATATTTGGAGGTGCCAGAACTGTTTTATAGTTTCCTATAAATACCTATGATAGAAATTGATGTTGGGAGGCAAGTCTTTCCTTTTAAAGAAATTTTTCATACCTGCTTGTGTTTTTACAAAAGCAACTCTCTCCTGTGTATATTAGATTACAGTACAATTTGTTTTAAAAATTTAGGGCTCTTCGACTTCCAGTGATTGTTGGAATGACTCTTTCTCTCCTTTTTCTCTATCATTACATACAACTCACAAAGCATGAGAGGCATTTGCTTAAATCCAAAGATTTTCCTTGATCAAAGGATTTCACACTGTAGAAAAGCATATCTTCCAACGTGGTTTAATATGACCATTAAGATCTTAACTTGTAATAACATTATCTACTGAGAAATTCTGGCTTCTGTTACTCATTCAGAATTGCACCTTTTGATTTACATTGATAATAATAATAATAATAATGGTGTTTAGCATTTAGGGAGTTCTTTGCATTGCGCAGGAGGACACAGTTTTTAGTAAAGCTAAATTACAAAGTTTTGCCAATGCACTAGAGAACAGAGAAAAAAGTTGCTTCTTTGTGGCTGTACATCTTTTGTTAGATTTTAGTAAAGTAAATGGTGTTGTTTGACATTATAATAAATGGTAATCCTTTGAAAAGGTCAAGTTATTATGTTCTATTAGCTATAAACAAGGGATAAACAGTGATCATTTTCCCATTGAAGGTGGATTAACTGAGGCTGTAATGAAGTACACAGTATTTTAAGATCAATGCCACCATAGATTAACTGTACCATATATTGAGAGACATTGGGAAGGATTCCCAGTACTTGGTTTCTCCAGATGTGCCACATCCTGATGACAAGTACACAGGAAACACTATCCATGGGCTGACCTTACAGCTCGTTTTCACAGGCTACATCACAGGAAAAAAAAAGCCAAAGTAGCTTTCTCTAAGGCATAGCCCAAGGTGACTGTATGGCTGCTGTGACTCTTGCTCTCTGAGTTTTTGTCATCTCCTATTTGTTATTTTGCGTGTAGGTTAGAGCTTTACAAAGACTTTCAATTAAAGAAAACAGAAAAAAAAAAAAAAAGCCATGCAATTGATTACCTTTTTCTGGTGTCAAAAGGTTTCCCAGAGTCGAAATTTATTTTCATGTTTCCATGTGTGTGCTAGGCTTGTTTCTCTGCGTCTGGCAAGCATAGGTGCCAATGGCACATTTTGGAAGTGGATATTGTCTCATGCTTTTCTCTCTCTGGTGTGACGTTTGTTCTTACCTTACTCATCTTCTCCTCTGTTTCAGACTTGCATTTCACAGCTTGGAAAGCAATTTGTCTGGCCTGCTCACTGGCTGAGAAGCACTGCATACTTGCTGTCTAGCAGCTAGCAAGTCATCTCAAGGATACCTGTCCTGGAAGGAAGTAGAAAAGGTTGTTGTTATTGTAGCCTTTGGAAGGAGGGCTGGTATTCAAACATATTTTTGCATGGTGCTATCTTTTTGTGCTATGCAAGGAAGTAAAAACGTGTTTACATGTGGACAATGAGTAGAAGAGATACCGATACAGACTACAACCGCACATAGGCAGTTGGGGAGGCATTGTTTTGGAGAAAAGAGAGAAAGAACATTGCATAGATAAGTCATGGAACAGATGACATACAGTGTAGTTAATAAAATAAGGTCATTCAAACACCACCTCTTCAAGAGTATATTCGTTATGAACATATATGCCAGTTTTCCTTCTCTTATTCTCAAGGAAACAGCAAATTTTCATGGATGGTGAGAAGAGCCTAGTTTTGGTCTAATGAAAACTTAAATACAATTGCTAGTAAGTTTGAACATTCTAGGAATATTTAATTGGAAATGATAAGTGAGGAGAGCTCTCTATGGAGAGCCACAGTTGTTGCTCATGTGATGTTCCCTTGTTTGCAGATCAGAGATCTTGTAATAGTGAATCAGTAGAAGGATGGAATTAAAAGAAAATATCTTTCACAGTTCTTTTTTGCAAAAAAACACTGTTTTTTTTTCCTGAAAAAAACAGGCAGTGAGACTTTGACTGGTGAAATCTGTGCACACATATTTCTCCTCCAGTCGGCAGCTGGCAGAAAGGATTTCCAAGGTATTTCCAAGGAGTTTTAGGAAGCAACTCATGTTCCGAGGTTAAGCACATGTCCCTTTGAGTGGTTACACACACCCCGTACTGCATGGCTGCAGACATGAATGGCATGAAAAAAGTAATTTGGGGAGAAAAGTTGTTCAGTATTCAGCAGTCATACAGTTCGAGCACAGAGGCCACTGGCATAAATAAATTAAAGCCATTTACATACGTACATAAAGAACATAGTGTGAGATTCCCATTTGTAAAGTGGTGTAATGTACTACAGAGGCTTTTTAGTGTGAAAGAAAGGCACCAGAAGCAATTCTGAAACATACAAAACTGACTGATTGTGTATAATGCTCCCCCAAAAAGAGCCACGTGAGAAAACAAGGCAACAGTAAAAGGTATTGTAAAAAATATTAAAGCAGCATACTAACAGAAAACCTGTTGTTTATTTAGTCCAATATTTACAAAAGGGCTTATGCTCCAGAATTACATTCAAACAGTAAAACTGTAGGACTTCAATGTCTCCCACTATTCTTAAAGAAGCAATCTTTCTAATTTAAGATACATTAAACCCTTCCAAAAAACTTATTTGGGTGGTGAATTCAGGTATTAGTCAGATAATGAGTTATACTCAAAAGCATTCATGAATTGCATGAAGCAAAATGGACTTTCCTTCAGCATGAGAAATGAATGCTTTTCCCCAAGAAGAACTATATAAAAGTAAATCAGAAAGTTCCACTCACATTTCATCCATTTTTGTATTCCTCAGGTCACTTTATAAATACAACTAACAGAGCAGTAGTTGTTGATGGAGATTTATAAAAATGAGCTCCATTGTTTATTTCTTATGGTGTTGGTGAAAAGCACATATAATGGTTTCTGCTTGAGCTTCTTGCATTTTCATCTTTGTGAAACAGTATTTTTTGCTCTTAATATTAAGCAAAATGGCCTACTTAATTTTGAGACAAGTTTTCGGCGAGTTAAATAGATGCATTCAACAGTTGTGTAAATTCTGTAAGATTCAAACATCTCACAAAAATAAAAGTCCATGTTGTAAAAATACAAAATAGGTATACACTGGAAATAATACGGCTTAAAGTGTTTAGTTTTTAATGTATTGACATACAAATCAGATATATATTGTCCAAAATGTAAGATTTTGTAATCACATTAAGAACTCTAGTTTCACGCCAATAAAGACTCAATCTGTAATTAATTTTTTGTAAAGCAACGTAATATGTATATTAGTATTTTAATATACTAAGTGCTCAGAGAGACAAAGGAATCTAATTTTGGTAGGCAAAGATACTAGACTTGCTGGGCAGATCTTAGCTACCGTTGGGGTCCTGATTTTGTAGTCCATTAAGGTTTTTTCCTATGGAGGAAAGCACTTAAACTCAACCTGAAATTTAAGTTAACACTTTTGTATTTTTTCCAAGCATGGTTCCTCTTCCAAATTTTTGAGTCATTTTAGTATAGGATTATCTGGCTGGTGAAGTAATGGATCTGTGTCCAGGCAGTAAGAGAGGAGCTAATGAGCCAGGTTCACTTAGACCCACATGTTAGCATGGCTCTGCCCTCCCTCCCTCACTCCCAATTTGATTTTACACTGAGTACAGTGAAACTTGGCCACAGCTGAAATTTAATCATCTACCCAAAAACAAAGGCAAGACCAAGACTAAGGCAAGGCAAGGCAAGATGGTAGATTTGATGGCCTTCGTACTTTCAGGAAAACTTCTGCAAGGGACTGGAAGTAGCAGTATTAGCCACAGTGGAGGAGCCACATCCCTGCCATTTAAATTTGAGTTACAAACTCAGAAAATGCTATAGTTTAGTGACTCAAAAGAGAGCTCTAGGAGTGCTCACGACAAGAAGAACATGTTAGAATTATGGCTGGTCTGCATATAAATTGAGAAAAACTGATCTGTAGAACTCTATCAGTTTGTTGTGTAAATGAAAAATTGCCTTGAGCAAAAAAACTAGAATAACTTCCACATTAGGGAGCTTAAGCTATAATTTAGCAAAGTTAAAATTCATGAAATCCTATCATCCTTTATAAAATACTGGAATTAATACTGTTTAAGAAAATAAAAAGTTAATCAATATGTCACCTATGAAAATTAATACTATTCCCACAAATAAGATCAGCCAAAGGCAGCATGTACATCTTAATCAAGGAACACAAAAGCAAGAGCTCTGGGGGGAAACTGGAGTGGTTGTCTAGGAAACAACAACAAAAAAGTCTATGAATACTGCTGTTAACAAGCAGTCAAGGTTCATGCAGACAGTGCAACTTTGCAAGGAGCAAATTCTGAGAATTAGAATCTCTTCTGAGAATTCCCAAATAACTTAAAAGTTTTTGAAATCTTGGTTAATTTAGACAAACAGGTGTGATTTGACATGAAAAAAACCCTGCAGCATTGTACATAGCCTGAGCCAGTCACCACACCCTGCATACACATTTTGCATTTTTATGAGTGACTGATTTTTCTCAAACCATCTTCACATCCACAGGTAAATAAACACCAATGAGAGTGTGACACTGACATATTTATTGTAGGTGTTAAATCTGTGCACAGTACTTGTAAGACAATATTGAGAGCCAGCACATAGTATCGTATTTTCCCAGTTATAACAGGTTGGTGGGATGAGGTACTGACAAAACATGATTAAAACATATATATTTGCTTGTTGTTTTTTTTTTTTCTTTTTTAAATTTCATGCACATCTTTTAGCTTTCTGCAGATCAATCTGGAATATCAGACAACTGTGACACATCATATACTTTTATATCAGAAGCCCTAGGGTTTTGTTCAAATCAATTATTGGTTTTACTTGTGAAAGGCCATTTTTAAAGTTCATGAACTGAATCTGCAAATTACCATCCTGCATATCTGTAGTGTTCAGGAGTCAGCATTAAAGGATGAACTTTGTAAATCTTCTGGTCAAACAAGAAAAAAGCATAGTGGGTTTTGGTGTTTGGGTTTTTTCCCCCCCCCTCCAATTTGCAGCAGGATGGTATTAGAGGAAGTTGAGAAAGTGAAAGTGTTATTGATTGCAACATTTTTCCTATCTTCTTTGACAGCTGTTTTGGATCAAGGATATTGGTACCTGAAAAGAGCCTTTTGACTGTAGTCAAGAAACAGTTACCTGTGTAATATTACAGACAGAGCGAGTGGTCTCTCTGAACAGCAGGCGTGTGCGTTATCTCCGCAGCGCAGGAGGAAAAGCCCTTATGATAAGGGGCGATCAGTAATGCCAGTTTCCCTGACACATTTTCTGTCATCCTTCTGAATTTCATCTCCTCTTGGACACTTGCTGACTCCCCAGCCTCACGGAGATAGGGCTGAAATATGAATACAGCAACAGCAACACACATCTATCAGTTCTGTGGCTCGTTAGAAAACACAGGGATGGTATTTTCGCTGTTAGCAGCCATTCCAGATAAGCTCTGAGGCATTCCTGCCCGGACGCAGGTGGCTTTGGGCTCGTGTGAAGTGCACAGAGGGGCGAGCTCCTTCCCGCCCGTGCCCGCCGGCAGCCGAGCCCTCCCTCGGGCGTCTGAAGGAGGCTCGGGTGCCCTTCACCCGCCCTGTTTCCCAGCCGAAATCAACGTTTCTGGCTTTGCCAACAAGCCTTCCTGCCTGCACGAAGCATCTGCCACCTTCTTCGCAGCGGAGGGATCTGATCTCTGAAAGAGGTCACCTCTGCTCCCCGCCACCGCCGCTGGCTGCTGACCAGGGTGTTTCTGTGGAAATTTCTCCTTGTTCATCAATCTAAAGTCTTCCCATACTTTCTTCCCGCGGGGTGCCCTTCTCTAGCAAACTTATCGAAATGAAAACCTGAGTGATTATTTTTGGTTTTTTTTTCTTCCTGGTTGAATACCCGCTCCGCTCTGCAGCACCTCACGGTGACGGACAGCCCTTTTCCCGCCCAGCCCCACCCCGGCGCGGCCGCCTGTAACAGCAAACCGCGGCCGGGCGGCAGGTTCCTCGCTACAAACCGAGATCGGGGGGAGTACGAGGCCTCCGAAGAGGCTGGAGACTGTGGCGTCTACTGTGTAAGTACCTCCAGAAAGATGGCTTTAAGCAGATTCCGAGGCTCCCTCCTCACAAATGTCGTGGAGGGGTGTGTGTGTGGGGGGTGCCCGCATTTCCCGCCAGGCCGGCCTGGTGCCATCCCAGCAGTGCCCAGGTTTCTCTCACCAGCGCCCCGGCGTTGTCCCGGCAGTGCCCGGGTTTCTCTCACAAACAGAGTTTCCAGCCGGCGCCGGCCGTGCCCGAACCCCGGGCGGTGTCAGCCAGGCGCTTTCTAGAACCGTCTGTGGGCGGCGCTGAGGCCTCAGCGGCGCCTTCGCCGGTCCCTGCTGCCGGCGCGGCCCTCCCGCCGCTGACCGCTTCTGCCCTAGAGGACATGAATATGGTTTGTTTGTTTGCTTCTTGGTTTGTTTGTTTGTTTTTAAAGAGCTTTTAGGCCTAGAATGTGTGTTGCCGTAGGGTGACCCCACTGTGCGATACGGAGCTGTACACGGGAAAGCGGTTCGGTAACTGGTGAACTGATGCTGGCCAGCGCATGGCGGGGCTTGTCCCCAGCGTGCTGCTGCCGGCCGGGGTGGCAGCTGCTGGGCTCCAGCAAGAGGCACCAGCTGTTCGGTGCTTGTCTCTTCAGCGGGAAATGCCACGAGGCTCTTCACTGTTCGGCTCTTCACAGTGTTTCCCTTACGGTTGACTTGCTGCTTTTGTTCTTCCTCTGCAAACTAAATGAGGAAGGAACTCGTGAATTAATCGAGGAGGAGGTGTCAAAATTTAAATGATTTCTTTGATAGTATTTACTCAATTTGCAACACTTTTCACTGAGGGAAGTAGTATAATTACTCATAAAAGAGAAATCCTGTGACTTTTAATGTGAGAATTAGGCAGAAGGTTCTGGAGGAAACCTGCAGTTTTCACCACCTCAGGAAGATCAACAAAGTTACCCTTTGTACCTAAGTCGTGGTGAGTCCTCTGCTTTCACTGTTAATGTCATTAGCTCATTTGCAAAGGGTTCACTTCTTTTTACAAAAGTCTATAGCAAAAGACTTGAATTAACTTCATAAGTAGTTTTTGAATTTTATAGTCACTACTTATTTCTAAATATGCATTCATGCTATTGATGGAAATCCTGAAAGAGGTTGGAAACGATCCAAACTTCTTAGCTCTTCAACATTCAACTAGAAACCTTTGTTCTTTCTATCCAGCCCATGTTACAGAGTGGATGCTCTTTCACCTTTGAGTGTATTCATTTCTCCCTTGGTACTTTACTTCAGCAGCACTCACTTGCCACATTAATCTAAGATGAAGTTTATAACCATGTATCTGAAGTTTCCAGGCCTCAGAAGGTACTTGATTTGTGGTATGGGACAGGATTCAATTCAGTTATTGTTTTTAATACAAGTTTAGGTAACAGTCCTTCATAATTCTTTAGCCAATTATATCTATCTGCATGCAGGCCGCCTATCGTATGTGGTTTCATTTATTTGTACGTCGTCAAGCTGGTAAATACAGTTGTCCTCAACTTGTAATAGAATAGAGAAAGACAAACAGGTATGAATAACTTTCCTGGTATGACAGATGGGACTGCAGTAGGAGTATGGTCTTTACGTTTCAGTTGCACTGGTATGATATGGATCAGCATTATAAAATAAGCCCACTAACACTGTGGATAAAGAGGAAGTCATTGGCAAGGCAAGGAGAAGAATTTATGAATACCATTTCCTAATCCTTCACTCTAACCATTAAACTCTGTTGTCATTAAGATCTCAAAAATAAGAGCACATTGTTATTCCTAAACTCTGATACTGTGTTTTTATTCAAAGTTTACATCACATATTGTAATGTATTATGGAAGATGTTGATAAAACAGAATTTCTTAAAGGAATGACAACCTCTCATACGAAGCCTACTTTATTTACAGTGTCTGTGACTCAGTGGCCTGATGACACTGTCACTTGTTGGAAGTTGTAAGTGGAAAAGGCTACAAATAAACCAAGTCTCTAGCTTCTCAGTCATATGCAAGGAAAGTGCTAGCTGGTAATAGGAAATTATATAACTATATAACGATGTGAGCACATCATTTTTTATACAGCCCTGGAAGCAATTTTGCCCCGTTGTCAATTTTGGTATACCTGTTTCTTTATTGGGGCAAGTGAGATATGCAGGTAAATGTACGCATGATCTGTAGATTTCTGTAGGAGAAATACTGAAAGAAGTCTGAACCTGACTTTCTTTCATTGTGAAGGGTTTTGGACAGCTTCTGTCTTTGAAAAAGGAATACAGAATTCCTCTGAATGTGAAGTGAATGAAAAATAGTCTCTGTTCAGGCTATGAGGAGTTACTTAATTAGTTCTCAAAACATGTCAGGGAACAGAACTCTCCAGTGTCTGCAGTAAAATGGCCTAGAATATCTTTCATAGCTTGTTATTTTCTGGTGATTTGCAGCATAATAGCTGTGGAGCAAGAAGATCCCATGTGGTTAGGTTCTTGGTATCTGTTAATAGTGGTGATTTAAAAAAAACACCACACCAAAACAAACAAACAAACAAAAATCCTTCATTCTTGTGCTGATTAGTGAGTGGCATGCTGTAAACCAACAAGATAACTATGGCTGTTTTAGGTAAGAAAAAAGTGTAGTGAGCATGCAGAAAAGTCAGACAGGGAGATAACCCTCACACAAAACTAAATATTGTGTTTAAAAAAGATACAGTGGGTACAATATTAATCTCTGTTGCTTTTAGATGTGGGAGGATAATTCATCCGTTATGATTCAGGAGCAGAGGCAGTCACAGGCCGTATTTTCTCATTGAGTATTGATGGGATGTATTTGTACACATTGGTTGCGAGTATTTTGAATCATTATAGCTATGCCTCTTGTGAAGTGTAGGTGTTTGCATTCCTGACTTTCACAGAGCTTTGAGGGCTTGGAAAAAACAGTCTGTGAGCAAGCTTGTGTTGAATGTGCGTGTGTACGGCTTTCTTTAGCAGAACCAGGAATCTTTGCCAAGCTCTCGCATAATGAATGAGCTTGATGGAAGCAGAGGATGTAAAGGTTCAGTAGAAGAAGGAAAGTAGGTCAGTGCGTGTTTCTTGAAGGTTAGCTATAGGGAAGTTTGGGGCTTCAAGCATTAATCATTGAGTTCTGCACATATTTATCATGGGCAATTATTGGGTATGTCGCTGCCACATTCAAAGTGCTGTGTCCTCTCACCTCCTTCACAATAACCCAGGACTGTATGTTTGTTTTCTTCCTCATTTTCCTGTGTGAAGCTAGAAGTTGTATAAAGATCATGGAAGGGGTAATTTTACCCTCTCTTTTTCCTTCTGTACCACCAAACTAGAGATACTGAGATGATGACTCTGTAGAAGATGCAGCTCCACCTCTTATTTCCACGCTTTTCTGTAAAAAAATCGACTTTTCTGCTTCTCTGGGAGCTTGAGAAGGTTTATTTAGTGTTTGAAAATGAAGCATCGTTTTCTTTTCCTCATGAGAGGACCCAGCTTGATCTTTTGGCTGCAGCGGGAAGGAAGGAAAGCAGTGCTATAAAACATTCAGACCTGCTGTCCCTTGTGAAAAAAAAGGTGTCAGTAGACCATGGAGACCAGGAATTGTAATTAAATGTGGTGTTTTTTCCACATTCTTTACCTTCTACAGTTATTGAGGTGATTCTTATTGAAGAAGTCTCTAGCCTTTCATCCTCTTGTGTGGTTTATCTTCCATGTGTTTGGAGTCAGTGTGGCTGGGATTTCACAAGTATGTCTGTTGTTTGTCTGTCTTTGGGCACCACATTTCTTAGACTTTTAATTCTTGCTGTGGTTAATTGTAGTGAAGATTTGATTCTCCTTCCTCTTCTCTGTCTCTTTTGTAGAGCTTCGATGCACCTTTTTGCAGTGCTCTGTCACTTTGGTCTTTTCTTACACTTGGAATTTTTTCCAAGCAGTTCTGGAATAGCTAATATTGATTTAATTCTGACACGGCTGGTAATGGGCACCTTGCTTAGATAGATTATTTGATCATAAAGCTGCAGAACAGAAATATTCACATGTTATTTCTTATAAAAGAAGTTCAATTTTTTTTTTTTTAACATGAACACACTTCCAAATATTAGGTTTTCTAAACTGTGAACTGTACAGGGTAGCAGGCTTGCCATTAGCTGTTTGCTTGCTTTTCAACAGTAAATAGGAAACTAAATATTAAACTGGAAATGGCAAACAAAAATTGTAAAGGGAGAATATGTGATGCAAACTCTGGCTTCTGGGGAGGTGGAAGGAAAAGGGACGAAAATAAAATATCCAGATTTCCCAAATGTACATTTAATCCCTTTCTTGTCTGTTTGAATGCATTGTAGAATGTTAATCTCTATTACCTCATATCACTTTGCCTTTCCAGCTGCCTTGCTTTTTATGACACATGCTGGATTCAAATTAAGAGTAAGCTTTGTGATTCTCTAATATTTTATTTCATATTTGCATATAAACAGTAAGTAAGCAGCCCCAAAAGGAATGCAAATATTGCATCTATGTTATAATTAGTATTAAGACATTTAAGAAAAAGGGAAAATGGATTTACATTTAGCTATAAAACATTTTATTGAAACAGCTATTTATCATTATAGATATTAATTCAAAGTTGTAGTCAGCTGAGCAGTGGTTTTGGAAATTGCTTACTAGGGATTAAAAGAAATAAGCCTCCCTTTTGTCATAAGCTTCCCTTATGACAAAAATGAACTGTCTTACTTTTACTGTAGTCTACTAAGATATCAAATAGGATTTGCTTATTCATCTGTGTAGCAGTTATACTGTAAAATGTTTTCATCCATTTCACAGACCTATTAGTAACAACAAAATGTTGATATGTTAATACTACAAGGCAGACTGTCTCGCAGTTCCTCTTCTTCTCAGAACAGTATAGGGTCAAGGAGACTCTTGATGTGTTCTTAACGTTATTCCATATTCTTTAAATGCTTTGCAAGTTTATGAGAGTCTTACCTGGATGTTCCTTGCTTTTAAAAAACAATCTCATCCTCGAGAAACTTCATGTTCTCTTAAAAATTTATTTTAAGATGAAGTAGCAAAAAATTAGGTGTCTCCCTCAAGGAATTTCCTTTCACTTAAAAAAAAAAAATCTTACAAGAATTACTTTTTGATAGGCTTTTCCCCAGGGCTTGTTAGCTGTACAGAAATCTGAGTAGGTCTGGTTATCCTGTAAGGATTGTGTTTCTGGTCTTAGACTTTCCAAAATGCTTACTGCCTGTGATAGACCTCTCAGACTTTGCATCTTGTGATATTTTTGTGGTGAAGTGTACTGGGAAAATATTCTTACAAGAATAATTTCTTTTATGCAATTTCAGTACATGCTTACTGGTGAGTATGAAAAATTAATTTGGTTGTGTAGATCCACCTCCTGGGGATAATGAAACCTTGAAGTGCGGGAAGAGAGACAATAACACTCTGCTGTTGTCATCACTCTGTCCGTTCCCTGGGAGTTCCGCTGTTGACCGTAACACCAACAGTAGTGAATGCGCACAGAGAATCTTGTTGGGTGACTGTGCAGTAGTATCCCTGTGGTCTTTGTTTTCTGTTTGTGTCACTGAGGTCTCGTTTCTCATGGCAGTAGTATTAGGATTAGGCATTTAGGATTTTTCCAGATTTTTTTCTGGAAAGCATCTTTGACATGTAGCAGCCTAGAACAGCTAAGCAAGCTCTGCCTCTGTGTGAGAGTAGGGAGAGAATCATTCTATTCTGATCTTTGCATTACCTGCAGACTTCACATTGACATTTTTCTCCTTTGAGGTGGAAAGGGACCACCTGCATTTGCTAATTTGGTGACAAGTTTTGACTGCTGCAGATGGGGTGAACAAGATTTGTCCTGGGAGCATGTGTGTGAAAGGTGGTATCTTTTAGTGCCTATTCTTTGGGCAAACTGTGTTCCCATATGAGGAATATTCAGTCAATCACTCTTGGTAAGTGTTGCTGCAAGTGACCTAGAACTTTGTTTGTTTGTTTGTTTCTGTTCCTTCTGTAATCAGGCAGGCAGAAACATTTGCTTTGATCAGTCATCTTTCTATTTTCTTGTTCCTTTACCCCCAGGTACCAGCTTTTATCATTTCCCACAGCTCCATGCATACAAACACTATAAACAAGTAGTAAAGTTTCTGAGTCATCAGATACAGTTCCTCAGGGAGTCCTGCAGAAGAGAAGTAGATCTAATTTTTGCTGCTGTTGCTGTGCTTATGTTAAGAATCCCATGCCACTGATCTGGTGCTCATTTATAAGAAACAAATCCATAACCGGATGAAGGAGTTCAGGAAAATCAGAATATTTGTGATCTTCTGTTGGGTCTTATGTGCCTGCTAGACAACAGATATATATAGCAGTAACTCCTTCCTCTTGGGTTTTAAAGCAAAAGTGGCAAATAACTGCTGTCATTAACAACTACTAAATTTGCATATTTATTATATTATGCCAATGAAGAGCAGGACTGTGAATAAACTAATGTTATAACTAACAAGGGATATTTTTTGACTGGTGCCTTATGTAGAATTTTATTGCTATGACACTTGCTGGTTTGGTGCCTTCCCAAATGCTGCATTTTCAAATAGCTTCTTCCGGGGAAGCATCCTCAAAGAATTCCCTCCTGATTTGATAGCTCCTGCCATAACACGAATTACATTTTGCCTCCAGAACATTGGTTCTCTGTATTAGAAAACAGTATCCAAAGTCATACATGGATGAAATATGGAAACATTCAATGAAAGGTCATAAAATGCATATAGACTGTCCTTCTTCCAATCTATTTGCTAAGATAACTTGCAAACTTGTGATGTGTATATATATATACACACACATATATAATATGTTGTTGATTACTTCTGTTGTTGAAAGAGAATTATCTAGGAGCGTAAAATAAAGTCACCATCAACCCGATACAATCTTAAAAAAAAAAAACTTTCTATGTCAAGAAAGCATGAAGACAGATAGCACAGATTGCACAGTAGTGCAACTGAAATCAGATTTAACATCAATATCGTATGGTCATGAGAATTTGGTGTACTGTAAATTATTAAACCTAATCCTGACCTAATCCCCTGTCCAACTTTGTTCTTACTGAATTATTACAAAGAAACATGTTAAGGAAACCCCTCCAAAAGAACAGATATTGACATGTGTGTATTAGGAATGGTTGGAACTCAACCAATTGGTGTATTTTTTTCCTTTTATAACCTACATCTTCTTAATGTACTTAGGCTAGTGTGATCTCTTTATCTAGATTATGGTATTCAAATATTTTCCAAAAAATCTTGTTTGGTTTGTTTTGCACCTCTGGGAATGAAAATTACCCTGGGAAGAGTGTTGTCAAGAGGCAAGGTCTTGGAATCTCAGTTATAAATTGAGTTGATACTTGGGAGTTTTAGTAGTCCCCGACAGGTGGGCAGACGCACTGTAGTGTGTAATGCTGTTTTCCTGTGGCTTACTTCTCAATGGCTTTGTAGTTTATGGGAAACAAGCAAACAAATAAATAAGAAAAAATAAAGACAGGGCTCTTTCATTTCTCTTTTTGCATGTAAGTTTTGTTTCTGACAGATTTACTAGAGAAGAAAGCAGGTCAGAATTTCTTAAGTTTTGCCTAAGGTATATGCTCAATGGAATCTGGTTCTAGCTGTAGTGACTTAGTAGATATAAATGGCTTTTTCCAAAACCTCATCTTGATAAAAAATTTTGGCAGTCAAAATTTTTTTATGTCTACAATATTAGGCTTCTAGGAGATGACATACAAAACCACGTTTCTTTCTTTAATGCATGGATTCATGCATTCTTAAAGTTGAAATCCATGGATAAACAAGAGCTATGATCAGTAGATCAGACTGGCATTCTCTTTGAACAAAGAAGACAGACAGGTTTTAATGATACGAATAAAAATAACTTGCTAACAAGTAGATTTGTACAAAATAACCTTGTCTCCATTTGTTACAAAGGACTTAAAGCTCTGTTTTCAAGTGGAATGGAATTTTCGGAGTAAAATTTCAGGTTGTTGTAGATGTTGGGACTTCTGTTGTTTGTGTGACATTTTGTTCCAGTTTGCAAACTTAAAGACCAATAAGCAAATGGCTGCAAAACAACATGGCTATCCAGAGTATGAAACCATCCTTTTCATGTCATTGTATTTTCTTTAACAAAAATGGAACAGTAAGTGGAACTGTGATCAGAGGGTGCCAAAATAAGATTTTATTTTTCATAAATATTTTAATCTGAGTGTCAAAGGAAGAAGAGGTTATGTGCTTATTTCAGCTTAAGTACATGCTTTGAGCAGGGTTTAGACAGATGACCTCCAGAGGTCCCTTTCAAAATAAACTTTTCTCTCTTTCGGTGTTTGATGTATTAACAAAGCGTGTCTGTATGTACGAAACAAAGTGAAATCATGTTTCTGATATCTTTGCAGACAACAATATGCACAAGTGCAAAGAACAGAATTTAGTAATACAGCAGTACAATATTAGGGAATGTTCTGTTGCCTCCAGAATACTTCTGTACTCACACGTTAATGTATCAGAACTTATTTACGTAAGTTTTGGACATGGAAGTCCAAAAAGGACACACATAGGCCACACTCCTTGATACAGTTCCCAACAGTTGTGGTAGATTGTGCTGGCTTTCATGCATTTGTTAATTTAGCCTTTTCAGGGTCTTCTGAGTCCAATATCTCTTTAACAAAGCACATTATTGATGTTTATCTGCTTCATTATCCCATACTCCTAGACCACCGGAGGACACAATTCTGGGCACTTATGCTCAACCTGCTGGCTTTGATAAAACCTTTCCTTGGTAACTTATGTCTCTTACAACCCCTTGCTTACTGAAAGACCTATCACAGAGTATGTGAGTCTGGAATCAAAGTTTTATCATCATTTATTTTGGACAAGGGTCTGCATCTTGGAGCCTCAAAGTCTTAGAATGTGGTGGGTGTTTTTTTTTGTTTCTAATGAAATTCAGCAAACTGAAGTGACTGGCAAACTACTTACTTTGAGACTTGTATGCATATGACTATTTTACTGAATAGCAATGTGAAGGACAGTATAACCAGTCGCCATGTGACATAGTTCTCTAGTTGGTATATGAATATGAAATTATGTCAGTGAGGTAACATTACTTCTTTTTCTCCAGCACGTCAATAAGTAGAAGTATTACATGTGCTTAGAGCTCTAATGTGATTATGTCTCCACAGGATATCAGGATTTAATGTGTTGCATAGAAAGTTTAGCATACGGTATTATGCTCTTCCTTACTGTATTTGCAACCACTGTTGGTTTGACAACTTGAACTGACTCTAAAAATAATATACATTTTGTTTGTATTTTACAAAATAAAAAAATCTTGATTGATAGTCATGAAAGAGGTTTCACAGTTAATGAGGAACATTGTAGAAGCATAATTAGTCAGATGATGATCTAGCATATGCAGGTAGACTCTAACAAATTTATTAGTTTGGCCACCTTGATCTACATTTTATATAACCATTATGACAAAGAAAGTAATCCAGTTTGATTTTAGTGTTCAAGAAGCCCAGAGAATTGTATTTATTTATAATTAAGAATAGTTCAGATCAGTGAGATAACAGCAAAACAGTGCCTTGCAGTATTATTCCAGCCTCATTTTTCCAGAATCCAAAGCGGTAAAAATTCCCAGGAATTTTGTAATGTAGTTGTGATCCTAAGCAGTCTTTAAATTGGATTAGAAGTGAAGTTCCAGATGAGTGTGTCCTATTGTACATAGGCCGATTAGGCCTTTCAGACAGCTGCTTTTTTTCATATTCAGTTCTCATAGCACTATATGCTGACAGTTCTTGTATATACGAAGGAGAAAACGATTTAGAGGGCAGTGATTAGGTTCATCCTAATGGATGGTTGCCAAAATTACTTTTTGCTGAGTTCTTGCCCTGTAATTCTCAGTGAACTCGGTGATAAATGCAGGTCATTCTCTGTTTAAATGAAAACCACAATGTCTGAAGATGACTGTTTGAAAGCAGAAATGTGTAAATATTTTTGAAATAAGTTTTAAGTCTCTTTGCCAGCATTTGCCTTCAGAAGTGCCACCTTTCATACGCAGATCCATCTTCTTCTCTTGCAATGTAAAAATAACAATCTTAAAGAATTGCAGATACTATATTGTAGAACTTAAGTAAACTGTAATCAGCAGACAAAATAACCTGCAGTTAATCACTTTCATTCCTGGTTTTTTTTTTTTGGCTCCATAGCTCCACGTGGTTATTGTAGTTATTGACCATCTTAAAAGGCATTATTATGACACTGTATGCAGCTCTCCTGGTGTTTACAGTAGAGCATTGAGCCTGCAGTAGTTTTCAAGTTCAGGAGTGCAGTTCATGCGGCGTAACATCATCATTGTTTGCTGAGACTTTTTCCCAAAGAGTCCTGCTTTGACTGAAGCACTTAAATGTGATAGAATCACAGAAACTAGTAGGGATAGCTGGCACTCAGCTGACTTTAAAAACCTGGTCAGTTGTTTACTGGAACAGGATGAAAAAAAATCAAGTGTTTGTCATGGGAATTTAAAAAAACTTGTTGTAAAAATACATAGCAAATCTCATTTTTCCTAAGATAGGAAACCATCTCTACCATTTATCCTCCCAAAATCTTCCACTTGATAACTGATGTAGAGGACTAACAGTGAGGGTGGTATGTTTGTATGTTTTGATAAGTACTGCAACAGACAATGAACTTGAAAAAAATTTGTGCAAACTTTTTAGACCAGCCAAATTGTTCTGTTGTCCTTTCTGAAACCATATATACACACTGTCCTCCAGAGATGCTGCCTTATTTTCTCTTTTCAGCCTTTAGCTGGATGGAATTGCAGGGAGGCTGAGAGTACATTGGCTATTGGCACAAAACCAAATCATAGAATCGTAGAATGGTTTGGGTTGGAAGGGACCTTAAAGATCATCTTGGTTTGGGTTGGAAGGGACCTTAAAGATCATCTAGTTCCACAACTGTGATGAAAAATAGGTTTTCTTAAACAGGAACAAAGCTTGTACAATTCCTCTGGATGATTGGGATGTACTCTGCAACAGAGGAATGTTAACGCTTCTTGTTGCTTTTAAAATCTGTGCCTCATTTTAACTGTGGGTTTCAGTCTTTTGAACAAATGCTTTTGTTTCGCAACTCACTCAATCACCCAGATTTCTTTAGTTATATTATACCACCTGGAATGGAAAGAAAAGGAAATGTTTACGGAAAATTGCTATCTGCTGGAAGTGAATTATCAGATCTACTTTTCTTGAGACAAATGTTGAAAAGAGCTTTGTAAAGATTTTTACAATTTGTAGCTCATTGTCAAGTTTAATCAGTACTAGTGTGGAGGCTTTCAGCTGGGCCTTTCTGCAAAGATCATTCAAAGTGTGATACCTGATAAAGATGTTTCTGGTGTATGTTGTGCAAGATGGTAATGTTGAAGAGGCTCTCTGTGTTAAAGCAGGCACTGGTAATCTATGTTTAAAAAATGCATGTGTTCAACATACATATGAAAAGGACTTTTTCTCATGCTTTCTGCCTCCATGTGCATACATTTTCAGAAGAAATTTCCATTGCTTAGGACAGAGAGTGCTCTCTGTTTTCTGGCAGTTATAAAGAGGAACAGTGGTCAGTCTCACACTTAACAATCCAACCAGGTGGTCAACATACTTCCATCAACTGACTTCAGCTGTGGAACACTCTTGAAAAGTAGGGACGACCTTGTCTTTCAGAAGTCATATTGTAGGCTTGTGAACAAGCTGATCATCCGCTCTATCTTAAGCAGAAGAAGGTATGGTGATCTGTAGTGTATTTGGTATGTCGAAGCAGTGTTTTACTTTCTTGCTCTCAATTTCCCTTAAACAGTATCATCCAGCTGTTGAGAGTGAAGTCAAAAGCACATGATGAATGCAACTTTACAATCTGAAGCATACCTCACTGGCAGTTTCTCTATGTTAACACACAGTGTAATTTATGTGTAAAGATGAGGGGGAGGTCTAATTATGCATTTACTGAACATGACATGTCATAAGATCATTGACAGCTAATTAAAAACTTCCAAATTTGTTCAGCATTCAAAGACCTTTTGTAATCAAATACAAATTTCAAATATACACCTTTGTATCTAACATTATGTAGATTCTGTTTTCAGTGACCTTTAAAAAAAATATACCAGAACTTTAGAGGTTTCAAAATGCTGACTAATTTCCTCTTGCACTAATTCCTCTAGAGTAAGCACAAGAGCTTTTAGAAAAAGGTCAACAATTTAATTCACTAACCAGACATATATACATAAATATGTAAAAAGGATATTGATAACCTTTATAAAGAATATATAGGCAGGATAGAAAGAATATAAAAGCATATACGTCTCCCTTATAAAGGATAAATTTGTCATCCTTTTATCACTGTTGTGTAGCTCACATAAGATAGCCTTGCTGTCTTACTCTAGTTCTTGGCTTTGAGGTGGTCATTCCTTATTTTCCCAACTGCCAGTAAATAGTACTGTAGGTGAAAACTTCAGAAGTAGTATACCAGGACTTAGGAACCAATTCCAGCCCTGGACACACTACTTTCAGCTTAGAGCTAGAATATTTTTGCTGCTTGAATGGCTCCTGCTGTTAAGAGAAGCTGGCACCTTAGCTGCTTGTCAATGAAACAAAGTATCTTGGAAGGTTTTGGCTAATGGGGTATCTAGTGACATAACTGTGGGGTAAAGGAGGCAGTCACCAATTCTAGGTGAAAATGCTTGAATGAATTAGTTGCTATCGCAAAATTCACAATATGATTATTTGAAGAATGTATTACCCTCATTCTGAAGTGAAGTAGCATTACTCTGTAAGCAAGAATTGCAAATAACTTATTCAGCAATTTGTCCAAAGCATATTTTGAAATGTGTTCAATAAAATATTCACATAGCATTTGATTTACCTTAGTCCAGAGCAGAAATGTCCTAATTTACATGTAGGGTAAGGAAATAAAAACTTCTACATGTTTTGGTTGATGCTAAATATTAGGTATTAAATTTTTCCAGTACCTTTGCTACTTTTACACTGTGCTTAGTGAAATGTAATGTCGAGGAGCAGAGATGATGACAGGCTGACATTTCTGAATACAACCTTTCCAAATGGTTTGATACCAGGTCAAGTAATCAAATTAGGATATTTCGGAGGATTACTAAGATTTTCATTTACTCCTTCTTTGATGTCACTTAGAAAGTGGCTAACAATTCTAGTGCATCAAAATGTTTTTGAATAATGTTTCTGAAGACTTTTAGAGTCTTAATTTGAGTGAAACTTGGTTTTACTTTGCAAAGGCTGTAAGACTATTCAAATTTGTAAGGCTTTTTTACTAAAAAGCTTTCTTTGATAAATGGCTATTTTTATCAAGACTTCTAAGTGCATTAAAATGCATTAGTCACATGTCTTCTTCAGTACTCATCTCTGAAATATTAGCTACTCATGGCTGAGGTGATAAAAAGGTGCAATGCTGTTGAATACTCAGTAGTACATTACTTGCTGTCATGGTACCAGTTTTCAGGGAGAGTTCAGTCGGGGGGGGGGGGGGGCGGAAATCTACCAGTCTATTCTTTCTTCTTTATTAAGCCTCTGAATGTGGAGAGCTGGCTGGACAATTTCTCCAACGGTTTCTGGGCATAGGCATTAATTTAAAATAATTTTATCGAATCTCAGGTGACCCCATCAGTGTCTGAATTCACGAGAGCCTCCTGGAAACTCAACTTATCCTATTCCCTCTGTAACGCTTCAGTGTCTTGTACTCCAAGAAATCCTATGCACAGTTGGAGGCCCTGTTAAGTTTCTGCACTGAGAACGCTGGACATAATTTAGTTTTCTGGTAGCATTAAAGCCAAAGATGGGCATAAATGTTGAAGAAAAGGTAGCCTGAGTTCCTTAGCTGAGAAATAAATGGTACTGATGAATGCACTGTATATTTGCTAGTTTTTAATTGTAGTTAAAGAATGCAGATTTCAGATGTGTTTTTTATCTTTTAGCTTGACTATTCTTGCTGAGAGACTTCACAATGAAGCCTTTTTTTTCCACTCACCTGGCAAACACTGACAAGCATTTTTTTAAAGAAAATGAGTGGTTATGATTTGTTTAGGCAAACCCTTTCCTATGGCCTTGTAATGTATCAGGCTACTCCAGTGTTTTCCTACAGAGAAGACAGCTCATGTTTAAAGCCACAGATGGGCTGACTGGTCAGGGCAGAATAATAAAGATGTAGTTGATATTAAGCCATGCAGTCAAAATAATAATAAAGATGGGCCTCAAGGTTTGGATATTTTTTACTAATAGCATTTACAAATATTTTACTTAAATGTTTAGAGTAATTTCTAGAAATACATTCCTTGCTGTACTAATATAGAAACTTCTTGCAATGGAATATTTCTATGACTTGCCATTAGCTTTGATATAAAGAGGAAAAAGAGGTAAACATCTGAGAAGAAAGCTATAAAACAGTGTATTGAGACACTCCAGAAACAGGTACGTAAGATCAAAGTAAATTGCAGCAATTCATCTTCTGCTTTTTAAATGTATATAAAGAACTTTAAAAGAAAATTGCAAACTTTTCTCTCAGCCCCTAAGACTGTAAGTTCAGAAAGAAAGAAATGAACCTTTTCAGCAATTAAATATTACATTAAGGATTTGTACACTCAGTGACACTTCCAGAACTTTTTCCTCACTGTAATAAGCAGCCATAAAGACCAATTAGTCTGTAGTGTGTTAGAAGTACATCATGAACGTGTACTAACACTACTACTGCAAGTGACTATGACTTGCCATTTTTTTATATTATGCTGAAAAATTTTGAGTGCTCCCATCAAGCATCAAATTGATCTCTGTCTCATTAACAGACCTTATTTAAGATGTCATTGATTCAGAGTTAATGGGAGGAATAATTAAATGTCCTTTGTGTGGTGATAGTTGAAATTATAAGAAGCCACCAGTAAGCTATGTGGGAAGATCAGTTAGAATTTACTCTGAACCTGATCGATGAAGGTTTGCACTGGAAGTGTGCTTGAAACTCTGGTTTTGCCTGTCTTTGAGGCAGAAAGTGAAGACAGCCAGTGGAGAATGAGAGAAGTCATCAGTAGTAAAGCCAAGGATTCTCTGCCCAGGAGAAACAGAGATCTTTCCATTGTAAATAGTTTTACAGCAAAGAAATACTTGAGTTGAACAATGAATTGGCCCAGCTAAAAGAGCCAACTAATTCTAGTAATGACTAGTAACTTTACATAAAAAAATGAGGTCAACCTCTATCCTCCACACTGCAGCCATGGTTATCTGAAATTCAGTTGTAGAGCTGGAGTCTCAGCCTCTGTCAGATCTCTGAGTCTGTCTTGACTATGTTGTCTGGTTTACCGCCAACTACAATTTTTCTGCTAAGGCTCTGTCAGGCTGTGTCCTAGTTTCCGAACAATATCTTCACTATGTTTCACTCCCCAAGGACAGTATCTACACCAGATTTAATTAAAACTGGGAATGCTAATCAGCAGGTCTTCCAGTAACTGTGAGATTTCTAAGACCTTGACTGCAGTCACTGTCCCAAAGTTGAGTGGCTTTTGCCTTCTAACATTGTAGGAAACATTAAAATCATGCTCCTGGATCACAGATGTGATGTCTGCAGTGCCAGTGTTCCTTACCACTGAAACTTCCGAATAGCGGCAAGTTCATTTGGGAGAAGTACGTCTTCGCATACCTCGGTATAAGGGTTGTGTAATTGAATTCTATAACAAATACCCTTCCTACATTTGCAAAACATAAAATAACAGCAAGACTTTATACTGATGAATACGTGTAAGAAAGATAAAAAGGACCTTGAATAATTTAATGCCCTTCTTTGCAATTAATTAGATCACATCTACACGTTGTAGCTGATACCTGTTTAAAGATTCTGAGACCTTGGTTAGGCAGAGTGCCCCAAGCAGGGCATCTCTGTTGCTCCTTGTGGCCTGTGCAACTGGATCTTCTTCCCAGAACGTATATTACAGGACGACAGGGGGAAGTTGAAGCACAATGCAAAAGCTGGGAAGTAGGTAAATGTCGTGAAGTTGTAAGAGTTGCAACTAGTAGTTGAAGTCAACAAGGCGGAGAATTCTTTACTGTGCTGCTTTAAAGAAAGAGGAGAGGAGCAAGGAAAAGGGAATCGAGTGGAAATAGTAAGCAATAAATGCAAATGCTTAAGTTTGCATTGCTATAATGTTTTCTAAGAGTATGGAAATTTCATGGGTTATACCACAGGAAGTTTTGTGTTTATATTTAATTTCTAGGAACCCAAGGGCAAAGGAAAGCAATTAAAATGTTGAAGACTTAAAAATAAACTTCAGAAGCTTCAAGTAAAATACCTTTAGCTGATTAGTTGTACAATGCATCTTTAATGAGAAATAAATTAGGATTGCATTATTTCTTAGGAGGATAAGGAGAGCCATTAGATATCTACATTGATAATAGAGGGCTTAGAAATAATCTAAGACTATGAGCTGCTTTTCTAGAAAAAAATAGCAAGCTTCTACATGGCCTAATGCACAGATAAGAAAAGCAGTGATACAAATAAATTTATAAAAGTCCTTTCACTAAAAAGCTTAATGCAAGGTGAATTTTAACATAGTTCCATCACTCTCTTGATCTGTTTAGACTCATCCCTTTGATATGTATCCATGTTTCTCTATTTTTGTCAAATCGTTTTGTCTTGAAGTCTGATTTTAGTGCAAACTAATTTATATAAAAAAAGCATGCTGTAAAATTTAGAATTAATTTTGAATGACCCACATTCAAAATACCACCTCCTGCATTTACCCACAGCAAACAAAATTATATTAAAAACAGGGCTCAGAAATGTACTTTATGAAATATTTCTTGTGTTATCCTATCATGACAGTGTACCAAATGAAGGAATAAGAAAAGTCCTTTGATTGGGAAGATTGGCAGCATTTATGTTTTTAAATCAATTGAATTTAAATATGCATTTATTGTCTGGGTTAAATTGCTACACAGTGAAAAGGAATGCTGTTCTCTAAACAATAATTGGTCTATTTCAGCTCTCAAATTGGGTCACAGTAACAGACTGCATTCTCTGCTCTTTCTCTCTTTTTCCTTGCTTTCTTGAAAAAGTGATTGAAACTGATCACTACTGCATTGAGGCAGTGTACTTATAAAAATAGTATTTTTCGTGAAGGCTAGATCCTCTTTCTTATCCTTGTTTTTGATGGTATTGTGTTGTAAAATACCTTAAAGAAGAATGTAGACATCTGCAGTCTGAACAAGATACGCCGAAATGCACTGAATGAGTACAGCAATCCCAGTTATTGCTGGAATTTATTTTTGATAATGAACACTTTACCTTCAGTATGGGATTGTGGTAAAATGAAATAAATTAGAATGATTAATCTTACACTAATTTACAGTCATTGTATTCCTAAACATGCTTTTTAGTCAGAAAAGATGCTTGGGGGTGTGTGGGAGGACAATACTTGTCTACAAAGCTCATGTGCTACATTACTTCTCTCCAGTTGTATCTTGAATTGCTCTAACAATTAAATAGGTTGGGTAGAGTTTTGTTACAGCTGTTACCTCGTGAATCGAAGCAGGAATGCTTTGGATCAGCCTGCTTTTTTACTGAAGTATGTGCACACTTAAAAGTGTACGAGGGGAGTCTGTGGAGCTGTAAGTAGATGCTGTGCCCTGGTTTGAACACAATGGATATCAGGACAATTGGGGAACCTACTTGTATGGTGTGTATATAAGGTGTAATATTAACCAGTATTTATGTTGTTGTTAACAGTGCATGTTGCTGAGGGTATCCACGTTTAACAAATGCATAGACCAGATTGGACCACTTGCCAACGAAGAACTATTCAAATAACCTGCAGGAGCATCTCATGCACCTAAAGAATGTCAGGGAGAGGATGGTGCCAACTTCCAGCTGAGGCAGGTAGCCCGTAGCATGTAATGATTGCTTCCCAGTTCTGTTTCATTTCTTCGCCATGTCTTTATGTGCTTTGACATGTCTTCCATTCGGCTGGATGGAAGGTTACTTCATGGTGTGAAACCTCAGGCCCTGACCTGTTGACTTCTGCCCTAGCCTTGCTGTACTGAGTCTCACCCATCCTATCTCAGATTTATTGTATAACTGTGAGATAAGTCCACAGGCATGGGAGAGCTTGAAGGGAATGGTGGCAGAGAAAAGAGAGTGAGGACCTTCCCAGATAGTGTCTGTGATGTTTATATGAGCTCCTATCCTGCTCCTGTGGTGGAGGCTGGAATGAGACCTGGTGGGAATAGTGATTCCTTTTTTTGCAGCTTGGAAAAAGTGAAGGAAAAAGAGGCAAAGGGAGCAGCTATAGTAGGGAAGTCTTCCGATCCCATCTCTCTTTCACTGTGGAGAAGGCATGTAAATAAATAGCTAGACCAATGGAGGGCAGAAGAGTTTGGGTAACCTGGATTAACTGTGCTTCAATGGAAGAGTTGTGAGAGTAGGAATCTTGGTAAAGCAAAATCAGAGAGGGCTCGTTAGTGTGTGTGTGTACTCCTATTGCATGCTTCTTATGAAGCTTCTTGCTGCAAATTCTCTACATAGCTGATGATCTGGGAAAAGGTAAATTTGTGTATGGGAGGGAGGAATTGCTTTCATCCCAAAGACATCTCAAATCAGGTGGTAGTGCTGACATTGTTTAGACTCCAAAGATATACTAGGCTCAATAATAAGATCTTTATGTTGCTCTGTATTTAGGTTTTGTTTCAAAATAAGAAATGAAAATACTAAATGTGAAAAAACATGAGTAAGATTGTTAACCAATATTTTTAAAGTAAAACACATAGTGTGTTTTTTATTAGGCAATTTCTGACGTGAATTTCTGTAAACAGTAGGCAGCCTGCTGCCAAAAGACACTTCAGCCTCTTTGTAGTAAGCATAGCTGGTCTAGAAGCTCAGTTTTGGAGCATTCTTTTGCCTTTGATAGACCCAAGATAGCCCAGGGATATTGGATGTAAACAAATATGACCCTTATTTTGAACTGTTTAAGATTCCCATGATTTTTTTTCTTTTTCCTACCACAAATCATCTAAACAACTTGAACAGCTACACTGTTAAGAAAGATTATAACTTGTAGTAGGCCTAAGTTTTATCTTATTTTGATTTATTCTACCTTTTCTGGTATACTGATTCTTTTTTAGGATGAGTTTATTCTGGTGCCTTAGCAAAAGTGTTTCCTGAAGGGTAGCAGGTGCTAGGAATGATAATACAAGCTATGGATAGTATTGGGAGCAATGATCAGAGGAAGAGGTTAAAGTAAATGTTACAGTCTCACATAAAATATTTAAGGTTTGAACTCATGTAGAAGTTTATAGTTGCATAAGCATAAATTACAGATTAAAAAAACTTGTCCCAGAAACCATCACAAATCATAAGCAGCTGTAACATTGGCATGCAATGTTTTATTTCATTTATTAAGTGATTATCCTGCATGCTCAGAGCATGGCTAATCCCTATATTTATATTAGGTAGCCTTCTTGGAAAGAAAAAGATTTTGGCAATTCGGAAAAGTCAGGTGCAATCTCTTCCAATGCCCAGTGGCTTCTAGGTCACACCTTGGCCTTCCACCTTTGCAGAGCAGGAACTAGGTATGGATAGAGATAGACATTGCCTCTTCCAGGATTAGCCTAACCTTAAGTAAAGGTTAGGAATCTTGTCTAAGTAAGTGAATCACCTACATTATGGCAGGAGTCAGTAGAGGAATCTTCAGGGGCAGTTCAGTCCATTTAGCTTACAGATCAGTTGCAGGATAGGATGAATTACCTTCTGGAGTAACATAGCTCCATATACATGAAGGAATCTAGTTGACCAGACCGGAACACCAGCTTTTACACAGCTGAAGTAAAGTGAGGGGGCTCCATCTCCTCCTCATTGCTTATGACAGCCCAAGACTTGGAATTAATGGAAGGATAAGACTAAGTTCAGCTCAGGCTTTGTAAAAAAAGACAGAAGATTCATTGTCTTTGCACTTTGCGTCCTGTTAGCACTCTCTTGGTTTCAGTGCTTGCCATATGCTGGAAGAACCATGTTCTTCTGTGGTAGACATTATCTTTGTCTCACACGTATCCAAATACAAGTCATTGGTTTCCTGGCTGGTGTGCTGGTGACACATTACTCAGAAAATTTCTGGACAGGCAGCTTGCCATATCTAGGACTGCTGATCTCAGTTCCTTAGAGCAGTATGAGATACCGTTCTGTATTTCTGTGCCTTTTTTATATAGAAACAGGTGTGAAATATTTGAATACACCTAGATAATGCTATTACCAGTTCATTTAAATGGCCACATTGTATTTTTTAACAACACTGTACTTTTCTAAACAATGTTCAAGAGAAATAGAGATATAGTTAGAAGATGGATGTTTCAATTGCTGGCTACCCAAAAGTGACTAACACCACTATAATTTTAAATAGGATAAGGCTTTAATGGGTCTCCTAGAGGGGAAAAAAAGCTGTTTATTAGTAGAAACGTACTAAACTACCTGCATTTGACAAAGTGCTAATGATGGAAATTACTTCTAGAGAAACAAATGAAAATGTCAATTAAAAAAAAGTAATGGCTCTGAGTTGTGGGTTTTTTTTTTCTTCTTAAGAGAAGTGCTGGGTATGTTTTCTGGATTGCTGGAAAAGCTTTTGGTTTGTGTCTGTTGCCTTAGTTCTGTGGATTGGTGGGGATTTTTTGTGGGTTTTTTTTCCGTTTGTGTTTTTTTCCCCTTCTGTGTCTGCTGCATCAGAGTTCATTTAGACTGGAGGCTAATTTAGTATTCTGGTCTAATGCTTTTTCTCTATGACATGTTTTATTTTTTCCAGTTTTTTACAGAGCATCTTCCAATGAAAATGTGTCCAAGAGCACAGTGCCTGCATTTATCATCTTTGAATTGCCTAATCTTCAGATGGCTGAGTAACAAACAATTAATAAAACCCCTTTATGTTGGGAAGAATGGGATTAGAATGGGTGCAAACTACTCATGAGACTTTGCCCCTTACTAAGAGGAAATTGATTGTTAAACAGATAATCTGAAAAACTTTTCAAAAAAAAGCCCTACAAATCTTTCATTGTTTAAGATGAAACAACTTTAGCTGAACCAGTGATGTGTCAGCCTGCAGTGGCTTGTACAATGACATATATAGAGAGAGGAACTGCATTTTTTAGCAGTGAAATCTGTCGGTTTTAATGCTTTGCATCTTTGCTTATGTTAGCTGTGTCTCTAATTATTTGTTCTCATAGTGGAATAAAAACAGCTACTTGAGGATAACATCTGGAAAAAACAGGCACTAGAAAGCAAGTTGCTGTGCTGAGGTAAGAGAGCAGTCCTTGAAGCAGAGGGACCATAGGACGTGCTCTGCAAAGAGGGATGGCAGGAGAGCCTTTAATGCGGCTGCTGCCCATTCCCAATATAAAATGGGATTAAGTTTTAACAAGACAGCAAGCATTTATTTTCTGTCTGTGATCTCCAGAAGTTGAATACTGTGTATCAAAACATTGCCTCTATTAAAACATACAAGATTAGATGCTCGACCTAAATAAACTAAAGGCCAGCAGTATGCAAACAGGGTAATCAAAGCTTAATGACCTTTTTGGAAAAATTCGGATGTGTGCTCTTAAATTTGTTGTTTGCACTGAAACTGGCAAACCAAGATTGATCTCAAACATTTCTTTAGTAATTTGCCTCCTGGTCATAGGTCTCCACCTCAGATTGTACTTAATTATGTAGTATTTGGTTACTTTCTCAGGTTGCTCTGGTGTTCTAATATGAATTTTCCACATTATAAGAGTCATCAGGGTTATCTCAGCCTTTTAGCTGCCTGCAGGAAACGAAAATGAATTGTGGTCACTGTGGTTTTTTTTTTTTTTCCCTCTCTGCCCAACCCCTTGAGTCCACAGAAATGCAAGAGGACTCGCTCTCTGTTTTGTCAGCACTTTGAACTTTTAGTGGCATCTTGCTTTCAAGTCAGTCATATGCTGACAGAGAGGTACAATTATCAGCCCCGCTGGATGTACAAAAATTATGTCCTCAACATCAAAATGTTTTCTTAAAAGATAATTAGTGTCTCCGTGGGTGGATTGTTTCGTAATTTAACATAATATAAATTATTTTTCTTTACATAAAGATGAGGCACTGTGACCACAAGGACCTCTGCCATTTCAAATTAGGTAAAGCATCACTATTAATTCTAAGTTAGCTAATTATGCTAAGAAAAGCCATCAAATGAAATTGTCTTTCATGCTGGTAAAAAAGCACATTCCTGTTTTATTTTTTTAACTCTCTGCTTCATACAGTAATGTCCAGCAACACGCTATGGTTAAAAATCCTTCTCATGATTGTATTATATAAATGAGGATGTGTTTTCATCTAAGTTATACATGATTGCACCCACTTCATATCAATGAGAAATTAGGTGGAAGTTCTGAGTTGTTACTCAAAATAAGAAATGCTTTGAAACAATGTGCATTGCAAGGGAAATAGATTTTATTTATTTTCCTACTAGCTTAGATTTTAGGATGGCAAAAGTTTAATATGTGTGCTAACTTAGACTGTGTTTGTCAAACTAAGGCAAAATGAACGACTAATGAAATGCTGGATACCCCTTCCTATTTCAGGCTAGTGCAGAGAATTCTTAATTCACTGAAATGAGCTGGACAAGGTCAAAGTACTACAGAGGCCAACCAGGTATGTGTTAATTACATGAATACTTTTTTTTATTATTATTTAACTGTAAACGAATCACGTACACTTGCTAAAAAAACCCAGGTGGATTGCAGCACATAAATTTCTTTCTATATAATTTATTTCTAAAGATTTATTCCAGTGAAGAAAATGTATGTTTTAGGGTTTTTAACATTCAATATTGTGTAATATTACTGTAAGGCATTCTTAAACTGTATTTGGAAACCAAAGCTCTCCCTTTGTCTATGAATCAATGAAGTGACTTCTGATATCAGTATTCTGTACAGAATATTCTTCCCATGCAATTATTCCAACTTCTGAAGCAATAGGAAGAATTTATGCTAAATGAATGGCAGTTAAATTTCAAAAGGAAAATGGTTGTTCCATGTTTAGTTTCTGTCAGTGACATCTATATTAGCTTCATTTATAGACTTTTCATTATAAAAACTAGGATATAACAGAAACTCAAGCTGTGACTGCAAAACAGAATGTGTTTGCTCTCTTATTGCTGCTGCTCTGAAGAGCTAAGAAAATGAAGTATAGGAAATGGGAGAAAATATGACCTCTAGGTAACCAGATCTAATCCAAAGGTTGGTACAAGTCAGGGAGAGTCTGTAGATTTCCGAGTTTTTGAGATTTGTTTTTATAGAGGGAAAAAATGCCCCATTTATATTGTCCAGAGTATAACAGAAATGACTAAATTTATTGATTTTTAAAATACTCTCTCAAATATAAAATAGACTTGAGTTAAAGGGTTATCTAGACGCTACAACTCTCACTCTTGGATACACTTTCTCTCTAACAAAAAAGTCTTATCTACAAGCAAAGTAAAAATTCTCAGAACAGTTCTCAATGAAACATTGCTGTATTAATTCTGCTATTCTTCCATATTCCTCATAGGTCTTTATTTTCAAATGGAGAAACATGTCAAGAACTTTCTTGTTATTTAGGATGGTAACGAGTTGAGAGCTGCTCTGGGGCATGATGCACAATCAGAAATCTGTATCTTCAGCTTGGGGAAACTTTCTGAAACTGTTTCTATTTGTGTAATATGGAAAAAAAACCATCATTTAGCATAGCCTAATTTGGCTTAGCAAGCATATCTAACAGCTCTTTCTCTATGCCTTGGCTGCTCAGTTCATTTAAACTGTAGTATCTATGAACAATCTTTTCGTCTGTGACAACAACCACTCGAAGCCCATGCGTGTCTTCTCCCAGTTGACATCCTATTGCTGATGAAACCACCATTTCCAGTCCTCTGTAGGACCCTCCAGCATTCCTATGGTAATGTCCAGAAAATACAGCTTTAATGCCTGTTTAAAAAAAAAAACAAAACAAACGAGAGTATGTATTTAGTTAGCAGTTGCAGTTTATGTATAAAATGTGTTTACAGTAAAAGATACTGCTGAGGTTGTATGCTGAGGCTCACATAGCTGCTGGCGTTGTAGAGAAAGTTCTATAGCAAGTACAGCTGCAGGTGTCATGTTTACTTTTGTTCTTTGATGGTTCATAAGGCACAGCATTAAATGTAAACCATCTACCTCAACTTGCATTAAAATAATTAGTAAATAGCAATAAATGATTCTAATAGTAGTAATAAATAATTAGTAAAAACTTTATTCCGCTCCACTAGCTCTGTTTAGGGTTACTGAACTTTAACTTTACGCTTACTGCAAGGTGTGCTTGTCATCTTGCTACTCCTTTGGCTAGAAAGATGGAGTACTCTAGAGGAAGCTGATGAAAATTTGAAAAAAATTTCAGTAATAGATAACTGCCTAAAGAATGATGCTACCGAAACATGAGTTGAAAGCCAAGGATTGTGGAGCTGTATTTGTAAATTAACATGCAGAAAATTCACTGAGAGCTTAAACTTGCCTACCTGAGGCCAGTGACCTAAAAAAAAAAAAAAGGGAAACACAAACAAATAAAAAACATAGAAGATAATTTGTAATCTTTTCTCAAAGACTTAGGGGGGTTATCACAGATGGAATAAAGCCAGGTACATCAAAGAAACCTAAGCAGAAGAGGTTGTGAGTTACAATAAAAGAGGAAGAAAGATGAGAACAGCCAAAAAAGGAAAGGTGACAACCTGCAAGAGGAGTCAGGCTTGGTAATGACATAAATTAACATTTATCTAGTGTGGGTTACAAACAAGGCAGGTTTATTCTGATTTCCTCTCTATTTTTTAGGACTTAAGGCTGTTCTGTTTCTTTCTTTTTAAAAAATAGACTATTTATATTTTGGACTGTATTGGGGTAAAATATCACTCCCATTATAAACTAGAAAAGAAAGACATACACTTGATCTGTTGCACGAGCCAACAATATGCTATATCAAAAATTTCTGGGGAGGTGGCATGCTAGTATGATCCAGGCGTGGTCAGGAGTAGAAAAGCTAAATGACCAGCAGCAGCAGGTAAAGAGGACAAACGTACTTCATATTTAAGGCTTTATAAGGTACTTTGAAATCCTTGGCTGAATCATTGACTTAGTGATTGCTAAACGAATGTTCAAAGAAGTCCAACCATTTTTCCCCTTCTCTCAGAATATGATAATTTTACAAAAAATAAATTAAGTTTGCAAATGCTATTGGATTTTGACCAACTTCTAAAGATGATCCATATGCCAGGTGTAGTTCCATGCCATGCTCCTCAGTAGCTATGGGATTTTTGCAGAAATTTTGACACAATTTCATATTAAATGAAATTGTGTCAGCCTCACCTCCAAACCAGTAATTTCTACTTTTTCTTTCTTCTGCCTTGCAAACATAAACAAATAAATTGGTAGCTGTATTCACTACTCTGAATGGCCTTTCTGACTTTCTTTACAGGTCAAATTCATGCTACCATATGGATTATTTTTCCCTCCCCATTTGATGTTTTAATAAAACATTTTTATTACAACAAAATAATGAAACTTTGTTTAGTCTCATGAGTCAATAAGGTAAAGAAAAAGTAATTTTGATGCTAAGTATTTATCTTTCCTGTCAAAATTTGTAAAACCATTAACAAGAGTTGAGAACTTAACTTCTTCCTGTGACAGAACATGCTGTCATAGACAAGCACTCCGTTTTCAGGTTATGCCAGCATCCTTCACGTTTTAGCCGTTCTGTGCACTGTTGATAGATACAGCTGAGTGTCATAGTCAACAGCATTCATAGTTTGGCAAAAAATTATTAATCAGTGTTCTTGCTAATTTAAGATGGTGCATATTTTATTTTGAATGAAAATGTGGAGTTAGTATAAATAGCTAATGTTTCAAACAGGTTTTAGGATTAATTTTTGGCATGTTCAGTCTAAGATCCTTGGATTTCAGACTACTACAGCTTCCTGAAACTGCATCTAGTGCTATTTTGTACTGTTGTGAAACAGAAAAATTACTGGACCAGATGGCTGAAAATACTGGGAAATTTTTATCAAGTGCAAAACATGTAAATTAATTTTATATTTTGTTACAGAAAATGTTTACATCTGGTGTGGATTTACGCTACTATTAATGACAACTCAAAAATTTTCAAATGGACTTAAAGCATTTAGGTGCAATTTCTCTACTGAAATACAACAGGTTGTGTGCTCTGCAATCATAACGACACTTCGATGGTTCTACATAAAGCATCTGAAACTATATTAAGTTAAGTTAATACTGAGTGACTCAAAAACCACAGTAAAAGTTCCCTGACAACTATGACTACATAGCCAGCAGGTTATCAAAATAACTAGCTACTTGATGAGACTGCATCTTTCCTGTTAGTTTGCTATGCTGCCTAAAAAACTGCTGTGTTAAAATAGACAAGTATTTCACTGGCACTGCCCTTAGATGCTGCCCCTTGCTGAACATCATTTGTGTTTTTATTGAAAAATAAACTAACAAGCAAAGGTCTAAACATGTGCCTGTTCCTGAGGAGGACAGCAGTGAAGAGTGAAGCTTAGCACGCGTAGGGGACAAGTGCCAGATACTGTGGGACGTGGGAGGTGCTCCATGATGGCACTCCTTCCCCCTGCGCACAACGAGGGTCTTGCTCACCACCCCAGGCAAAAGCTATCCTTACATATGCAGCACTGATAATTACCTTTCCAACCATTGTTTTTATCATTACAGAATAATAAGCAAGCCTATAAAGATACACAGGGATGGACACTGTGATGACAATACCAAACTTCTTTTGTTATCTCATATATTCCAGCAATCTGACATTCCAAGCTTAACATAAAAGGTAACACACACTTAGTCCTGTTCAAGTGGTAGGCCAGAGAACGGGTAACTTGTGAGATACTATAACCTTAAATGACATTTAAAAAAAAAAGCTAGCAACAACTGATTTTGCCTTCAGACAGAGAAATTCTGGAAAAGAGAGAGGCGATTTAAAGGCAGAGAGCTGTGATTAGGAACACACTATAACTTCACAAGGAAGTCCTTATTTCTCTAGCTAGAAAAACCTTCCACTCTTTCTCCTGCAGGAGGTTTAGACCTCTTTCACAGTGACTAAATGAAAAGAGAAGTAGGTGAACCTGTCTTAAGACAGTTGGCTACAGCAGTCCTTTGCTTTTTGGGAGTAAGTGATTTGAAGACTGGTATAAAATATATAAACTAGGCTCAAAGTATAGTTAAAAATTAAGTGGAAAGCGAAGTGTAAATTATTCTGCTTGTGTGCCTAGTAAAGAGCTACAAGGGTGTTTGTATTTCAAAATCCGAACCCTTCTGAAATAGCAAATGACTCAAGGTGGAAAACAGTGAAGTTACCTTCCCATTGAATAGTGGTATATGGTCATTGTTAGCTAGAACTTGTCTGTTTTCCTGTTTTATCACTACTAATTCTCTTTGCTCAGTGTAATCTGCTCTTTTGTCTGGTGTATGAGTTACACTTGGAAATCAGCATAATAACTTTGAGAGCTTGCTCTGACTCAGCTGCAGGAACCTAGCAGAACAGTTTGTTTTGGGTTGTGTTGTTTTGGTTTTTTTTAATCTTGGGAGAAACCCAATCAGAGTACCTCAAAAGGCAATGGTGGCATACAAAAGCCCTGTGACATAATGTGCTCTTTGCAGAGATTCTGTACTTTCTGTATATTATTTGAGTCCTTAAAATCATAATATAAAGATGTTTTACAACTGATGCTACAGTCATTTTGAGAGTGAGCAGTCGTTTCTCAGCTTCTACCATATTGCAACTTATTATGGTGACTCTCTAACGTAACATACTTCAGCAATTCAAGCAGCAGAACTAAGTGTTTCTTTCTTTCTTTCTCATTATATGCACACCTATCCAAACCACCTCCCTCCTCCACCCACAGCCTTTGTGCCTTGACAGACAGAACGTGCCCATCTAGAGCTGCTTATGGCCTGGCTAGGCATTCTCTTCTCTTGCTTCCTAATATAGAGAGCAAAACTGAACACTGTGGTACCTTTTCATATGACACCCTACTCCTTAGAGTGGGACCCATCTTGCCTTGTGGCATTGTCCTTAAAAGAGCAAGCCCTGAGGGGCTAGGAGTGGATGCTGAGTAGAGGAGGCTGCTCACTGCAGCCTGTGAGTTAAGGCATTAGTGGGGAGGACATTAAGACACACTAAGCTTAATGTTACCAATTGCTTTCAGCACAGAGCAGCCTGTAATGGATTCACATATGCAGCACTTTCCTGTCCCTCAAGAGCTTAACAAATAACCAGTGGTTTCCAGCAGCATTCTAGATTCCACTCTCAGGTACTCATCTAGCACGGACCTGACAGTATCTTGGTCTTTCCCTGCAGAGTTAAGCAGCAGCTAAGTGAAAGATCATGGAATGAACATTTAGAACGCTAACGTTTGGCCTGCTTGGTTACTGCACCAGCTACATCTGTAAAATACCCTCATACCGGTTTCCAGTAAGTGACAACACCAATACAGTAACAAGTGCTTTTCGATATTTTCCACTTTTTCTGCAGGTAAGCAAAACTACTTTAGTCTATGAAAAAGACAGGAAAAAGTAACAATCATAACACCATAGTGAGGTGTAAACCCCTATGACACACTTTTAGTGAGGGAAATAACTGCTTTGTAAGGGAAATAAGTGCTCTCTTTTTACTGGAAGCATCCATGTTCCTCAAGTAGCATCCTGCCACCATCCAGATAATTTAACCTTTGGAATTAAAAGAGGAACAGAAGCTAAGACTTTCTGTCATCATATATGTAAAACAAACCCTGACATACAGGTTCAGTGTAATTAGAAGAACAGAGGATAGAAAAGTAATAAAGCAACTTTATTTATGCTCTAAGTAAAAAAAAATAATCTCCTCTTGTCTGAGAATTCAAGAGAAGATTTTGAGAAACCCATCCTAGACAGCAGACAGACACCAGGTAAAAAGTCTGGCCCATGAATCATGCAGCTTTTTTCTTCTTAGGGCAATACTGCAACTTCACCACAATTACGTTTAATGTCTGTTAACTGCCTACACTCAAGAAGGTATTTCAGTATGGAACTGAAATGTGTGATTTGTAACCCATGCAAATATGATACCTGACACCATAAAGGATGTGATTTAAGACCTCTTTTATCTCCTGTTGGCTATGGGAGGCATATTCTGACTAAACAAGCTGGTGTTTATGGTACTGTTCATCCAAATTCCTCCTTTTAGCATATGTATGTCATTCAGATACTAATTGCACTAGATGGGTGTCTGGTGCTGAAACACCCTCATGGATCTATATGCTGGGCATCAGCCTCTGCTAGAATTTAGTAGCTGCTTTAGATACCTCCCAGTGAAAATTTGGCCCAGACTTCAGATTTCAGGTACTCCATTTCCAGCGCTAGTATTAATTCTTGTTATTGCTGTGTTACAATATGTTGCGTCTTGAACAAAGAAGCAAACTGGTCATTGCTGTGTATTAATAGAAGTCTCACCGATTTTTTTTTTTCAAATTCAGCAGCACTTTTTGTTCACTCAACTGTATTCCACTCACTTTTGTTAGTTAGCATAAGAAGGGAATCTGAACCAGTCAATGCAATAATACCAAGACAAGCAGACAATTTAGTTTTCTCTTGCTTTTGATCTTAAACATAAAAAGAATCTTAGAGATCTATGCACTCTAATTTAATTTATCAATTACAGATGTTTTTCTGAAGTAATACTGTCAAGTTTCTAGCAGCAACTCCCTACTCCCTTTTATTTTTTTCCTAAACTCTGTGAGAAAAGAACAGTGTCCTGGCAGACCTCATTTTTATAGCCTGCTTTAAGGTATCCTGAGGTCAGTTAAATGCATTCATACACAAAAAGGTACAGTCCTTTCCCACTGAAGAAGAAAAAAAAAAAGGTAGAGAGCAGTGATTTGTTTTTAATCCATTGTTTCTGAAACAGCAGTTGGAAAAAGCTTTGATATAAAAGCTATATGAAATACTAAAAAACTACCGTGTAAATAAATGTCCAAAGGATGGCACCTTCACACGCATTTATTATTGCAATTTTTATGAAATATATAGTGATTTGAATTTAAATGTGACGTCAGTATCCACTAACCAAAAAAAAAGCAGGATCCATTACTGTAAGACACTATTCATACCTAATGGATTATTCATTAAAAGAAAAAAAAGGGATTAAAATGACAAAAAGTAAAAAACTGTACAGATAGTTACTATAAAAAAAACCCCAAAACAAACCACACATACTGTCTCTCTGATCATGATCATCATCTGATGTCAGACTGTATAAGAATACAACAATTACCGAGTATCTGCTAGGAATAAAAGGCCTGAACTGCCAAATTATTTTTTGATCAGAACAGGACTGGAAGCCAGAGACTCAGAGCAGGCACCATCCAGTGCTGGTTACCAGGTCTTGCTCGCTCTGTTCTAAAACTGTTCTTGGATCATGAAAACATGAAAATCAATGAGGTCTATGACTGCACTCTAAACATGAGTTTCCAGAATCAATCAACCTGCAAAAAAATATAAAAATCAGTGTCTTTGTAAAAAAGGGTTTAAAGACAGGAATTGATTCTGATTTTGTAAACCAAAGATGTCCTCCTGCCAGCATGCAATTTACCATCATTTTCTGATCAAGCACAAAAAGTCCTTTTTAGTTCTGATCTGACAAAGCTGAATCTGAAAGACAAAGATTTACTGTTTCTAAAGATCTGATCATAACTCTTTTCCCTGTAGAATAATGCATTCCTACTAATGAATGAAATATCTATTATGATACAAATTCTGTGAGCCCAAAGCAGCCTACTTAACATAGGTAATTAATGACATAACGACTAACCAAAACATGGATTGTTCAAGAGACATACATATGCTGATAAGCCTTAGACTCTTCATTAGCTTGACCATGAAACAAGTTTGGTTTTATGCTAATTCATACACTGAATTATGTCACTTCAGACCAGGCGGCTGCAGAGGCTTTGGCAAGGCAAGAGGTGAGTGCTGAGGAGGCTAATGAACAGCTCGGTAATTCAGCATGCTACCTTTGATGCTATCCGTATGTTCATTCATAAGCAGAATCTGTAAAGCACAATAAACTTTTTAAAAAATTTCCAAAAAAATTTCGCATTTTAATTTGGATACCTTTGTCCACCTCAAAAACATGATATGAACACTTTGCTTATGGTTTCTGTTGCAGACATTTCTCAATAGAAAATTCAAAAACACCTCTGAAGACTTTTTCTCCCCCTCCCTTATTTCCAGTGTCAGCTTTCTAAAGCCAGCTCACCAAATAAGTAGCCATTGCACGAGCTTCAGCAACTCTTGTTGATTTGCATCTTATCAGTTTAACAGCTCTGGCAAGATGGACAATTTTTACCGGCATTTCCCATTTTCTCTTGGTTCTCTTCGAACACTGTGAACCAAAACAGCACACTGAATTAAAAAGGACTTTTCTTACGGAGATGATGTAATGGGTACTGTTAAACTGACTTACTGGCCTAGTAGGGAAAGAGATCTAAACAAGTATCTGAAATCTGCTTTGGGTGCTTCATGAAAAAGATTGGTACAGAAAGGGATGACCAGACCAACTAGGCTCAGGAACAACTGCACGTATACAACCATCACATATTCGCAGACTGCAGTAGCTCTCATTTAGAAGAGATTATTCTTTGTAATGGTGACCTCTTACAGCACTTCTTAGTTCCCAAATAACCCAAAGCAGAATAATGTTCTGAAAGAAACTGATTCCTATAAGAAATATTCACCACCTCTAACAGGTCTGGTGATACTGGAAAAAAAAAGGAAAGAAAACTTCAGCTACTCCAATGTTGTTAGCATGCTGCTGATTTTATTTCTGAGAAGAATTAGGTAAGAAAATAGTTCATCACATGAAAATAAACTACATACTGAATATCCTGCAGAAGGCAGTTTGTCTGTTAGCAGGAGAAGCTAACGTTATTTTATAGAATTTTAAAAATGCAGAACCTTATTCCCACAAATTACAGTTTATCACTCAGGAAGCCTCTCTAAACAACAGTTCTGTGGCACCAGGGAAAAGGGTCAGCATGATTTTGACATAATTGCACTGTAAGAGAACAAAGGCATTTAGCTTTGTCTTATGGATAATTCCTCTGAGAGTGATTACGTCCCAGTCTTACTTATTGTGCAGTTGCAGTCCCATAATTCCCAGACTCTTCTCCCTTACTTAGTACTCTACTGCTGTTGTATTCTGTAGCGTAGAAAAATGCAAGGAGGTGGAAGACTGGGCATGTTTTCAACTCTGTTTGAGGCAGGAAAGAAAAGGGACTATGGCCTGCCTTCCCTATGCAGACCAACAGGCAACCACATCTTTTTTTAATCAGTGTTTTAGCCAGCCTTTCTGTTTAAAGAGAAGTTAAGTCATGATAAAACGTCTCTATTTTAAAAGTGAAATGCTAGCCAGTCATCTTTTTGCTTTATGAAACAGACAACAGGCATATTCCATAACATTATGCTACTGAACTGTAATATGATTTTTTAAATTTTGTATTTTTTTTCCCTTTTTCTCTATGTTCTTTTCTTTTACCTAATAAAATTATTATTAGAAATACAGTGGCTGGTCTTCTATCCATCTGCACTGAGGGGAGAGCGCTGTTTCATGTCTGAGTAAGGAGGAGTTGGCCATGTCCCTCTCCCTGGGGCAGAAATCACCCCTAAGCAATCAGGACCGTGTCTGTGTAGGGGCATTCAGGACAAGCTGACACCTGAGCCACAGGATGCATGTGCTTCAAAAGACTGTTTCAAAAAAATAAATAAATAAAATCAAGCGTGCTCTTTGGAGGATCACTCAGAAAGCTTATGCTGTTGAAGTATTGTCATAAGCATCAAATGTCTTCCCACAGAGTGGTATTTCAATAACAATGTGAAGGAGAGACTCGCTTTTTACTGACAAGATTTCCTCTACCAAATTGTGAATGTTGTCATAAGTCTCCAGCTTCTGGTAGTCTGAGCTCTTACAGTGGCAGAGTTCAACGACTTGTAAAAGAACTGTAGTGGAACATTGTACATGACAATAGTACCGAGATCTGAAGTGACAGTACACACTAGCTTCCCATATGAAAGACTTGGTAACGGAGAGGAAAAAAACTGCAATGCAACAGTAAGATTTTTGTGAAATACATTGGTTTTCCTAACTTCTTGAAAAATTAGATGTTTGCCAATTTAATTCAAGAAATACAGACTGAGCCCAAATCTCAAAGGAAATCTAGTTGCAATGATTACAGAAATCCAAATAGGTTAAAACAGGATGGAAAATAATGCACCCACATTTATCTTGAAATATTAGAAAAGAATTAGAAAGAATTTCATACAGAAACTTGCACCTAGAAAACATTTTTTTTCTCACACAGATAATACTGGGCTGGAATTCAGACTTGAACTAGTTTAAATTCCAGGGGTGTCTGACTCCAGTTTCTATAATTACACGCACTTCCATGGCTTGCTTCCAAAAAAGCCTGAATTCAGAAGAAGTTGTTTTCCAACTCTAGTTCCCAACATACAAAAAATATTTTGAGGCAGGTTTGCTGTGTCCAAAATGTGACTGGCCTAGACTCAGTTGGAAATCAAACTGCTCAACCCAGCACTATGGACAGTGTAAAAATATAGGAGAAAATTACCAATATAAAAATAAATCAAAGAAAAGCAAGCAGATTTTCCAAATTAGGAAGAGAATGCCTGGAATAATCAGCATAGGCAATCAGTAGCATGCTTTATTTAGACTGAGCCTTCAATTAAATAAATGCTTTTCTCAGCAAAAGCAAATGAGACTGTAAGAGAAGGCTAAATTAGTGCAATATGAATGACATAATAAATATGTAATGGGTACAGTACAGACCTTGCTTCTCCTCCCATGCACTCTGTAGAGAATTTTGTGAGAAAAAGTGGTACTGACTGAGCAATGAAATTTATCACATGGTCCAGATTATCACCCTTTAAATGCTGATTAATGAACTATTTTTTACAGTAACTGCAGACATGAATCAATGTTCACTGCATTTCATTTACAGATTTATGGCTCTCAATACAGATTACAGGTGAAGTTTAAAGCAAATAAAAGGAGGCATTTCATTAGCTGTGAAAGATGAAACTCCCTCACGCAGACCATTATGAAAGCTGAGTTTTCAAAAATCAACAGAACAAATGCATAAAAGAATCACTAAATTGCACTATATCGATAACATTAATATGATGCAGTAAGTCTCCAAAAGAAAAATTGTTGGAGATAGAAACAGTACTTGGAAGAAATACCATTATGCACTTTGCTGTCTTGTGCACTTCCCAAGGGTTTGGCTAGTAGGAGAAGCAGGAGACTGGGCTATAGGGATCGTTATTCTGGTCTAGTTACTCTGCTTTTATGTTAGCTGTTCCAGTTTCATGATAAAATTCAGTTTAAAATAGAATTTTACTTATCTAAAAATCACTGCTTTAGTGGCCAAACCTCTTGGCTCAATCAAGGACTGAAGAAAGGGGATATACTAGCAAAAGCTGATCCTACATATATTTATCCTCAAAACTGCAGAAGGTTGAGAAAAGCAGCAGTAATACCTGTTCTCAGAACCATTTTGCATTCCAAAATGATGTTCTTTCAGCTTCCTTACAAGAGCACACATTACCGATAGGCATTTTCGCTGTACCTTCTTTCTGCCCTGGGCAGGTGGCGTACGTAATTTTTTCAAGACTCCAGTGCTACAAATGATAACATTTAGTAGTCTTTGCAAACAAAATCTCTCATGTGGAATTGAATTGATTTTACCTCATTGCAATTTGAGAGTGCTCACATCACCCCTTCTGCCAAGCAGGTGTTACAGCAGCAAACAAAGATGTGAAAGCATCAGTCACAGCACTTTTAACAGAACTGTTCAGTGCTCAGGCAGTTCTCAAACCCTGTTCTCCAAAAAAACCCGAATCATTTCCCACCACAGAGCTCCAGAAGAAGGAAACAGCCCCACTGATAGGTGTTGGGGATTTCACCCTCCATTTCAGAACCTCTTCAGTCAACCTTAAACAACATTATAGAATTATTTTGTGCAGCCCTTTAGAAGCTCTGTGTTACCCTACCTTCTTCATCAGATGAGTTGTGTAAATAAAATAGAACTGAATAATTAGAATTTACAGCACATAGCACCATAAGCATCTTAATAAAAATTCCCCTTGTACTGTTGTTTGCAAACACGATCCTGCAAACTTGCAGGAAAACTCTTCCTTAAATTTGCTTTGTAGGCTAAAGAATCCAGTGCTTTATGCAACTGGTGGCCAGTGGGTCTGTGTAAGTGGGAGACAAAATATTAGTTTGTAAAGTGTATCTATGTCAAAAGTACTTTTATATAGGACAACACTGAAAACAGCTTATATAGAGAAGGATCTTCGACTCATTTGTTTTTCCTGTATAATCAGAGGAGAAACAACAGGCACAGACAGAAGGTGATTCCAGATCACCTAATTAGCGTGCTGGTCTAAATAAGCCTTCAGAGGTGCTGTCTCTAGAAGGTCTGTACTTCAGGTTAATTTTTGTGAATGCCTCATGATCTTTCAGTGCAATTTACTTCCTGGTTTTGCTGTTTTTTCCATTTGAAAGCGAAGCTTTCTCATAGACCCAACACAAACTCCAAACAATCCTGGCTTGCTGCATGGTCTAAAGATCAAAAAGAAGTTTTTATCAACCAAAACTACAGCCCAGTGAAGAAAACATTTCAAAAATTAGATTAAGAACAAATATTACTCAATGTCATTACAGACTATACTAAATAAAGGTAATTTCATAGTTGCTGCTGAATTTCTACAAAAAAGGTCTATGTGTATCTACACACTAAATTACGTTATCATACCTCGGGAATGGTCTTAAAAAACACTGTTCGTGCACAGTGACATAGAAGATACCAAATTTGGTCACTCTACCTGTACCATGAGTGCATCATTTCAAGGCTGAAAGATGTTTATCTAAATGACTAAAGTTGAGAATATTTAAATCTAAACTATCTTAAATACTGACACAGCGACATGTAAGCAAGCACTTAGATTACTCACTCAGTGTATGGGCTTTGCCAAAATCAAGGTCTCAATGGCAGGAAGAAGAAAATATTACTCTCTTGTCAACTTTGATTACACAACAAAAAAAATAATGAAACATAGCATATGTTGTCTGGTAAATTTTAGCAACAACAGCTTTCAGCACTCCATGCTTTAATTTGGTGCTCAAATATATCTCTGCTGTGGATATTCAGAAAGCTGCTTCTTCCTTTAATACTACTCTCCTGTCATAACATTTCTAGGAGGAGAATGTAGGATCACACTCTTTTAATGAGCAAAGGTGTTAGAAGTTACATCACCTACAATCACAAATATAATGAAAAAACATGCCATTTAATAAAGTTAGGTTGTTATTTTTCCCCCGTATGTAAAAATTAAGTATTCTTAAGCACATCTGAAAAATAGTTTCGAAGACATTTAGAGGAATTTAAAACTTCTTCATTAAAAGAAGCTGAAGACTGATGGGAATTTCCTTCTGTATTTTATATCTGTTACCTAGCGATTCTCTCTTGAATGCAAAATCTCTCACCTAGGCAGACCACCTATACTCTTCATCCCTCTCTGAACCAAAAATTCTTTTCTCAACTTTGTTGGTGAAAAAACAGCTATTAATTTAGGTTTTATTCAACAGAGCTGTTAAGTTCAGACATTTGCTTATATGTTTTAGTTCATTAGGGCCATTAAGAAACATTTATTACTGCATTGTGTTAAGTAATATAAGTAGTTTCATTGTGTCAGTGATGGTTCCCAGGACAAAAAGTCTGAGAGAAAAGATTGTCCTAGATCAGCAAAAATATCTTATACTTTTCAGGTCACAGAAAAAAAAGTACCTTTAACATCCTAAGAAAATTATACTGGAATAAGGTACGTAAGAAAAAGTATGTCTTCTATGACATAAACTGCTTAATTTAAAAACTAGTTTATTACATATGTTTATCAAAGACACATGACATGCAGACCAGATTTTTGGCTAGACTGCTACCCAGATTCTTCATTTTCCTTACAAAGCTAAGAACAAACATTAACATCAGCACTATAAAATTCTTAAAAGCTGAATATGCATTTCACACAGCAGAGCTGATTGACTCCAGCAGATCTCACGGATGAGAACGTCAGGTCAGCTCATTCACAGCTCTTGCAGACAACTTTTTTCTGTACTTAGCTTCTGCATGTAGAGGAGACAGAGCTTTGAAAACTGAGGCTAAACTTTAGAAGTTATACAAATACGCTCTCAGAAATATATTTTCACTTAAATGATAAACTATGTTCTCAACTGACTTGATTTTCACTGTCACTGAAATCACTTTTTCAAGGACAAGGCTTGTTTTAATGCATTTACAGAAAAAATGGGCTAGAAGGATTTCTTAGACGTGAAGCTTACAAGTATGGTTTAACTTTGCATAGTAGTAATACATATTTACAAGTGCCAGATTTTCAATTTATAAATATTTATCATAAGGACATGATTTTATCTTTAATTAGCCCAACTGTTAAGGACACTTCTAATGTGAGAAATGTAATTCAGTATTTCGTACCAGATGTAGCCTCTACAGCTAGTCTTTTATCTCTGGTTCTAAAGAGCGGATACTTAAACCAAACCCATTATGTAATACATGAGTGATTAGAAGATAATAACTACAGAAGATCTGGGCTCTGAATTTAAAATAATAATCTTCTGAAGTTGCATCCCTCACTTTAAAGCACCTGTGCAATACCACCATACGTGAAGTATCTGATTGTTTTGTGTTTTAATTCTCCAAGAACGTGCAAAGTGAACTGAGGGAAAACCAATGGGATGTCTAATGACACGCTGAAATGGATTATTCTTTGGCAAAGCAGAGCCAGAAAGTAAGTGGAGCCATTGCACACGTGTGCATCTGTCCTATCGTAACTGCCTGTTTGCAATGCACTGATAACCTTCTGTGGTCTTACAAAGACCATTCTTCAATCAAATAATAAAATCGAAACAGAACACACCCGTTACTAAGAAAACTCTGAGCCAACTTTTGATGCAGCTGATTTTTCTCAGCAGTCTGAGTTACACTGAGCTCCTTCCTCTCTGTATTCCTTTAATTCGCAAAATGTTTGATTATTCGATTGTGGATACTACCTACTGACTCATTTACTTTTATACAAAACAGCAAGCAAAAGATAAGTGTTCTAACGTATTCATGAAGGAACCAAACAACACATCATGTTGGGAGGATTTTTAGGGATGGGAACCAAGGACACAACAGGAATTGATGGAGGTGCAAATGGGATGTTGGCACAGAAAGGAGTTTGGGAATTTCTTCTGTAGAGTTGTCTTGTATTGCTGGCTTCCTATTCTCTCTTCCTTTCCCCCATCATTTGAAGCCTACCCAACTTTTGGTTAAGCCTATGGATACACATTAGGAGAATCAGTCTGAAATATCCCTCTAAGAAACATGATAATGTAACAATGATAAATGTTACAATGATAACATTTTGCATAATTTATTTTATCTCTTGATTAATTATATTCCCGGTACTGAGTACTGCCAAATGTTAGTAAACCATCTGGATGACAGAAAACTCTAGAACAGACCTGCATGTTTCCACATTAATGCTTATTTACTAGGATATACCTGTATGCCAATGTCCTTTTGCTAACAAGCTCTCCAATGAACAAGGATGTGTTTTGGGCCAACAGTACATAAGCAGTCATTTAGCTGCCCAACTTTCCGATAGCAATACTTCCCACTATATTAACACTAGCACAAAAATAAAAAAAAAAAAGAGATTATGAGGTATTCTCTTATGGGAAAAAACCCACTTGCAAATCTTGAATCTGCAAATATGTCAGTCCCCTGGATAGCTGTGAATTTTGACCTCACTGATTGGAAACAGTAGGAGGTTCAGAGCTTGGAAATTAGGCTGGTTTTGCATGAGTCCAGGCTTAACCATTATATGGCAAATTAGGAACAATATCATAAACAATTTGCATTGTTTGGTAATCCAAATAATGTGCGTGCTCTCTCACAGATACAGAGAAAACACCACTCCGATGCAGCAGTGGCAGGCTGGCAGAAAATTTTGAGGGACTAGCACACCCCAGGAACATGAAGGCAATTAACAGGAAACAACAGGAACAGCATGGAGGAGTAGCTGCGTACTGTGACTGTCTCCATGGCATTCAAGTTCCATCAAACAAAGCTGAGGGATTTGGTACCATACACTTGTTTAGCACATGTTCCACCTGCCCTTCATTCCAGAAATGGCCCCTATTAGTAATGGATATGCAAAGGACTGATCTTAGCAGAGCAAGACACTTTTTAACACTGAATAAATCTAGAGTACATTACACTTTTGGTTTAAAATTGGCTCAGTGTGGGAGAAAACAACCTCCAAGGTAATTCTGAATTCTGTTTCCGTGTTTTATGTAAAACATAAATGCTATATTTTTCTCCTATGGCAATACCTGATCTTGTACTCCTTAGGCAGGAAAAACTCAGGTTGTCTTACATCTATCAGTACTTGCAAAATGGAATTCTTGCTATTAAAGAGTTTTTCACTTTCATTTTTTTACTTTTCACTCAAGGTTTTAAATTTTGTTTAGTACTTTTTACAGGTGATTAGATTCAGTTGATAATTTTGACCTACAGGGAACAATGAGGCTTATAAGTCGTATCTAAATTTCCTTGAAAGCAGTACCATTTGAGTTAAATCTATTTTGTCTGGCAGCATAGTCATTAACAATTTGAAAGAAAAACTGAAAAATAGAAAAATTTGAGAAAATACCTGCTTTATGAAACTTCTCCATTATCTCTTGACGAACGGATTTTTCCAAGTTGAAATAATCGTGGTCTTCATCAGGTTTTCTCAGAAAGAGAGGGATGTGCTGAAATACTATTATATGCTTGCATTTATGTTTTTCAGCAACAGCCAGTTGCTCATTGAGCCACACATCCTGGGCTTGCTTTAACTCAGGGCATTTGGAAGAATCAAAGTATAACTGAGAATTCAGCACGAGAAAGAAAACACCTCCAACCCAAAAGCTGAAGTAGTCATCTCCCCAGTTCTTGCAATAATTATCTATTGTTTCTCTTGTTGGAGTATTGCCAACATCGTGATTTCCACTGACAAATACCAGTGGGATATCCTGGTCAGTGTTCTTCAGAACATTCTTTAAATCTTGCTCTTGGTCCTTTCTCCATTGAGTTCCTATAGAAAAAAAAACCCACACATTGTAGTGTTTATGCTCTAGTAACAAAATAGTCCATATCAGATGTGATCATGTTACTATGCAGGGATCTAGAGTACATCTTCACTTTAATATTGTATGTCCGCTCAACCCTTTCCCTTCCCTTCAGCAAGGCTCTGGATATGAACCAACGGATAGCGTAGCAGTAGGTGATGTAACGGTCAGTGGTTTGGACAAAAAGGCTTTCACAGGCTGATTCTTTTCATGTATGGGCTGATGATCTGGCGAAAAAAAGCAGCAACCTTGGATGGTGTAACAGCTTTACACAAGGGTAAAAAATGGGTCAACTTCTGGTTTATGTTTTATGGCTGAGCAAAGGAATTAAGGATGTGTTTTTTTCATTACAAGAACTACTTTAACAGCAAAAATATAATTAGTGTCTTGTGGTGACTTGTTTATATGATGAGTCTGTTTTAATAATGAGCATGGCATTAATTTCAAAGAAAGGTAGTTGTGTACTTTGCCAGTTTTTCCTGCATCTCTGTTTTTGTATTGATATGCATACCCGACAGTTACTCTCTGGCTATCAGAAATTTGTCCTTGTCTAGGAAGGTTTATCTAATTGCTACATTAATTTGCAATCACCAAAAAAAAAATTTAGAAAGGATTTTTTTTTTAAAAAGTAGTTATTTTATTCTGATGATGATGGAGTTTTTCAAGTTTTCTAAAGAGTAATCTTTAGTCAGAGGCCATTGATATGTTTATTATTCACGAATTACACTGAACATTTATAAATTGTATTTTGTCCCACAGTACATAACATGTATCTGACACGGGCCTGTTTCACAAATACCAACTGCATTTTGTAACAGGATTTTTACAAGAACTCTGAAATCAGGTTTATAACATTAATTTGCATATGGCTCTATGCAAATCAAGCATCACATTTTTAAATTGTGTTCTATTTTTGTTAACTATACATATATAATACATAGAAATGTATTAGAGAGTCTCCTGTAGTGTAACTATGAGATAAAAGATTTTTTCTCCATGTTTCTTCAAAAGATGTATGATCAGTATGTTGACAAACACTGACACTTAGTAACTATTATTAGCAAATATTTAAATTCCTTTTCCATAACCTATAGATAGAGGTTTAAGTACCACCTTATTGCTGTTACTAGAATTCTACAGCTTTACAAAAATACTAGGAAAAAAACAAATTCACATTATGTCTGAATTATGTCTCAGTGTAAAGACAGATGTGAGATTTGATATGTGGTGCACAAAGCCAAAATCCACAACTCTCTTGTGTTTAACTGCTGTACAGGGTAGAAAGTTATTGCAGCAAAATCTTGGAGTGACTTGAGAAATACTGGGCATGTGATACCCAGCGTAGTCTAGAAAGCAGTGGACAGCAGATCAGTTTGTGGGGTGTATTCATGTACCAGGACCATGGTCAGTTTAAGGCTGTCCTTCCAGTTATGGAAATTATCCTTATTAATCCTAGAAAAAACAGGGCAAACGACATCTCATGTTACTTGGAAGAGCTGGATTTTAAAAAATAAAACAAAAATTTCAATAAACCTGGCACACTGTTGTCCATAGGGTAGGGAACCTGGCTGAGAAAGCTTCTTTTCCTGCCACTCCCCACCTTCCTATGCAAAGAGTTGGAAATTTCAAGCTATAATGATGAAAATGCACGGGGGAGGGGAGGGGGAAGGCTCTATTAAGATATATGTAAACACATTACACCATGTTAATCTCCATGCTATCACTTTGGGAAATTTAGCTAACAGTTTCAGAGTATAAAGTCATTTATGCATAAGTTACAGAAATAATTTGTAGAATTATGTATACCTCTTCCCAGTGGTGAAATTCAAGCTCTAGAGACTAACACTTAGATGAGATTTGTCGACAGCAGGGCACTGCTTCCCTCATTTAATGCAATATTATTTCTATAGCAACAGAGATACATATTCAGTGTTTTATTGCAGAAAACAGATAGCTTAAAATGGAAAACAAGGTCTCTGCCCAAAGAGTCTAGGAAATCATACTAAGTAAAGATTATGTTAGGACCATTGTATCTTGGCTTGACCTTTCCTTGGTAGAAGGTTAAACAGCTTCAAAAGACGACAAACTCATGAAGATAAAGATGGGAAAAGGCAGAGTAACGTCTCTGCACTCTTGAGTGTAGCACTGGCGAGGAAGGGCCGGGACGTACACGCTACCCATGAGCTGTGCTACAGTAGCACACACACTACTTGTGCCGCAGTGAGCCACACCACTATGCAGTGCCCCCCTGAAGACACCTCCCTCTAAATCTACAACTGAGGTAAGTAATAGATAAAGAAGATAAAGAGGAGATAAAGAAGTGAGAAAGAAGGATGCCACTAGAAAACTGCAGTGGTCATAGCATAAAAAAAAAGTCCCTGTTAATCTCTACCAGACGCAGAGCTAGCTATAATATTTAATTATTTCAATTATTATGAAGGACATTTTTATTTGATGCCATGTATTTCTTTAGCTTGGATAGAGGTTTGTTGTAGGTGAATAGGAAAAGAATATAATGCCAAGAGGCAATGTAAAAAAAGAATTTGGGAAGCGTCAGGGTAGATGTAACTGAAATTAATTTCTGTTCTGTTTATCCTGGCATCATGTGCAGTGACATTTGTAAATCCCAGGCTACAATTTTCTGTCTTTAAGTTAGTTTCTGTAAATACAGTCTTGCCCTGAGATAAATGACTTCACAAATTAATAGCCCATAAAGGACAGTGTGGCTTTTCTGAAAAACATGAAAGTGAGAACTGTTGCTACTGTAGTTGCCTACAATTTTCCACAGCTTCCCAGTCCATCATTTTTGAAAGCTGAGTGATGTGAACAGGAGCTCAGAGGTGCAATGTCAATGCCTCTATTGCAGTACATCTTTCTGTTGTATGTTATATCTCTATTTGCCTAAGCATTTCCAGTATTCTTTCCTGCGTTGCTGAAAGGAGTCAAGACAATCTGCCTTCACTCTCTGAGAGAGCAGATTTCAAGAGAGTATTTTAAAAGCATTTTTGGTGAAGCTGGCTTCAGTTAGCAGCAGTAGAATTCACAGATTATTCTGCCAAAGAAATAATCCTTTAGGTACTAATCCACAGTTACAGTTTACTTTGGTATTCCACAGAACAGAGCACCTCTGCAACAAAGCCTTGGGTTTAGTTTTTTTAACACACTAGCTGTAAAAACAACTTGAAGCACTGTTTACCCCCAGACTGTATCTCTGCAATGCATGCTGATTCTAAATTTTTGCATGAGGCAATTCTTCACTTACAGTAACCTCCACCAGCATTGTAACTTTTTCCCCAAAAGTATTCCAAATGAAAAATTAGCAATCAATTAACAATAGCACCCATTTTTCTACTGATATGTATTAGGAGAGGGGAAAATAGAGGTTATAATGGTATTATTAGGTGGGAACGACCCTGGTCGTTTCTGTGTTGGTGTCAGAAGAACTCCAAGTACTCTCTTCTCAAGGCAGGAGAATGCTGCCAGCCTCTGCAAGGGGACACAGGTGTGGTGGGAACAGCTGGAGTATTGGCCTGGATCTCCAACTCATGTCATTTTCCAAGAGATGGAAGTTCTAGTGAGGTAATCCAACTTCTCTTAATGATCAAAGCTATTGGTCAGAAATTCACAGAGAAAAAGACTGTCAGAGGTCAATTACTCCATATTATGTGATAATGCTGCATTTTAGAAAGCTTTCTGCTCTCCAAATATCATCTGAGAAGTCACTTTCAGGGATCTGGCTGGCACAAGCTGACTCAGCCGCAGGGCAGAAGTGCTGCAGCTCAGCCCGTGATACTGATGTTGCTGCTGTTTCTAAACCTCCTTTGGGGACGGGTTTTCTCAGCAGCCAGAACAGTTCCTCTTGTTTCCTGTTCTACAAATCTTGGCACAGACAGTACTATGTCATGGCTTGCTACAGGAAAGGCTATAGGCAAAAAATGTGGACCCAACATCTGAGTTTAAGTTTGACAAGGGGGCCCTGACTGAACCAGAGCACATATTTACATCCCCTCTGATGCTGTGCACCAAGTTACTGTCTCTTGTCTCTGCAATGTCTTTGCTCGGCTTAGACTGAGGGCCAGCATAGGCACTTTTTGGATGAAGCTACCCAAGATGTCTTCAGCTAATTTAACATGTGAAAATGTAGCACAATCATTTCCTGGATTTCTAAATTACTCAGTCTCAGTATCTCAATGTATCTTAAAAGCATCCCAAACTTAGAGGAGTTGCAAGCACACCATTTTTGAAGGAAAGCACAAATTTTCTATTTGAAAAAGAAAGTTTTAAAAAAAAAGTTTAACTATGAGCTTTTATACGAGCAGCACTCTTGAAAAGCCCTTATATGACAACTGCCATTTGCTTAACCTTTAACTCCAGAGACTGATTATCAAAGAACAGGTAAGAGTTAAATTATAGATTAAAATACTATATGAAATATCGGATAGAAATAGTAACTAAATCTGATAAAAGCAAAATAAAAACCACCGATGAAAATGGAATTTATAAAAACATTGGGCCAGTTCCTTTTGTAATATATTATGATACCATGAGAATTACTCTGCCATCTAGAGACAAGTATTTGTTGTTAGAAGCAATCACATCATTGTTACAAACAAACTGAAGACAGATTTGTGTATTTTCCTGGGCCTTACAGTGCATCACAATTGCTTTTAACAAAAAGTCTAATAATTTTGGGTACTTTCCTGTTCCTGAGATGTTTGTCTTTTTTTTTTTCCCCCCATGACTGTCTGCAGTTGCTCTACTCCTTTCACATGTCAGTTAGAGGACTTTCCCTAGTAGTAGTCCCTTACTTTCCAGGGAAGAGAGGAGTCCAAGCCTATATTCACAGCATGCTCCGTTTGTAAGTACCTCCACTGAAACAAACTTAACTGCTACCTCTATCCACCTGTGGGAAAGCAATCTCCTCCTGTTCAAAACAGCGTTGCCTTTCATCTCTGCTGTCGTTTTGGATACCTGGCTGTTGGCTCCAGCTTAACCAGGCTACAACTGCAAGTTGCTACAATGGGCAAGATCCTGCATCATCCCTCTCAGCATCTCTCAGGTGACCCCCTGCCCAGTGACAGCCCCATTGCTGCACCTGTCACTTGGAAGACAGCACAGACCCAAAACCAATGGGATCGTCAATATCAGACTGTATCTTACAGGTTCATTCTGCAATTACGTCTTTACGGCATCTAATTTTTATGTGCCACCATAACTGCACGTTTAACTGTGCTCTAATCTTGGCACATCTCAAATACTGATACACAGTTTTCTCTCATCTTTGCAAACGCAACCCAGCAACCCTTCAGAGAACTGATACAGACGGAGCTTTCCCGGCCCAAAGCTCTGACAGCATTCTTTGCCATGCTGCCTTCTCTCCTAACCCTCCCCATCTCATCGAGATGGGCGGCTCCTCTTTATTGTCCTAGCCACACTCCTACCCTCTTCTCACTTGTTTACATGTTACCATCCCATAAAAGCAATGATTCTCTCATTGTCCATGAACAGTTAGAAAAAACCCACCTTGCTCTCCACTTGGCATTCATTTTCCTGTTATGCTACAAAACTGGGATAATAGACAAGGCACTGGCGTAGACAGAAATGTTGTATCAGGCCACCCAGTTCAGTCTTACTGGTGCTCTTGTTAGTCTGTACTCTTCATTGTTTCTTGGTTTAAACTTATTCCCCTCTAGCATCTGCCATGATGAAGTCAGGCAATAGACTGCATCATTTGAAATTATTACATGCAAGAATAAGCTGATCAATTTTAATAAATTCAGTGTGTTCATGTTCTGAAATAGGTTTTTCCAGCTTAGTCTGTGCTGTATTAGTTAAAACATCTCTTCTCACTTCTTTGGACATAGATATTTCTAATACTAAAATAGCCTGAAAACAATTTTAGGATGTGCAAATAAAAATATTACACAGTTAAAAATAATGTAAATATGACTACTAGACAAAATGACTACTCAGTCTAACTTATGAAGAACGTCATCTCGTTACTTCCACTGAAAAGCAGGAACTGAAATAATTTGTCTATAGCAGAAGTATTTAACTCCAGTTGTAGCTAATAATTAACAATTGCATTAAAGCAATGACAAAACCCCAAAAGTGAACAAGGAAGCCTGTTAGGGGACCAACTGCTCACAGGGTTTCGGCGCATGACATTAAGTATAATGACTGCAAGTGCTGACATTTTTCTCAGTGCCAGCCACGCAGGTGCCCACTTAACAACCTAATTCATGGCATTTACTGTTCCACTTTCTGGTGTGAAAGTAAGTGTTATGCTTCACTTAAGCACAACTCTGCTCTTCTTATCCGTACTCATCTCCCAGCTATGCAGAGCTGCCACATCAAGCATAGGCCATCACTGCCTTTGGGACTGTTCTGCTGATGAAGTAATCACAAGCAGGAAAAAATACCACAATGTTCCATGAGTTACAACAAACTTAATAAAAACATGAAAGTACAGAAGTCTTGTTTCCAATAACTGTTCATTTTTAAGAGACAGAGCAAGATTTTAATCTCTCACACTATCTTCAAATGACTACCTGTAAGAATTTTACGGCTTTTTGAGGCCTTCATCATATTTAAAGTTTCACATTAGGTAGTTACAGCACGACTAGTAACTCTTTGAAACGCTAGTCCCTTAAGTCCGATGAAATTGTCCTCACAGATAAACTAAGAAATGCTTGCAATAAGTGGATACAAGTACTTAAAAAGATACGTACTTTTCCTGATATCTAAGTCATTGTCTACCCTTACAAAGACATCTTTGCCATCAGAACAAGTGCAGAATGAAAAGGCACTATCAGCCAGCGTCAATGGTTCAGACAAACCACTTCTTCCTTAGAATATGCTCTCTCAGTCCAAAAATCTTTTGTCAGTCTTTGTTCCACACTCATGTTGGTTATGGGATGTTCAGAGAAGAGCTTACAACACAAACAGGTGATGCACCATGGTCACGGCAGTAACACAGCTTGCTCAGAGCCACAGACAGGAATCGGATGTTTTAGCCCAATTCTTACCCATTAAAACCATGTTACTTGACTACGTAAGAGTTTGCAGTTTGGAAAAGACTTAGTTCAGCTTGATTAACTGAGTCAAAATTACGTGGGCTACATCTTCTGCCACTGACTTCCAAGGAAGAAGAAAGTCCTTTACAATTCAGAGGGATGGAAAAGCCTGGGAAAATACCTTTTAAAAAGCAAACACTTTAATACTAGAAAGACAATTCTAATCGCCTTGTCTGACCATACTTGCATAATCCAAAGCACTGACTTTGTGCAAGCTACTCTTTACAGACAGCAAAACCAACTCCAGGAAAACAAAGGAGGCAACAAAGACTCTGACACAGAGATATATTTAATGTAGAATGTGTCAAATACATAATTCGAAGTGGATGTCCGCTCCATGTATGCATTTTCAAATGTCCATACATAGGAATTGAATTGCTAAAGCTGAGAATGTGATAAGCTAAACTAAAACCTTCTGGGCTGAGAAAGAAGGAAGAAAATAAATTGTAACTGGACTTTGAGAGATTAAGTTTTTACTAGAACATGGAGAAAAATCTAACTATGATTCCATATATATTTATTATATATATATATGTAAAATCTAATACTTGTACTAGATTTTCAGTACTAGTACTGAGTCTAGTACTTGCACTGATACTTGTATCATAGAAGTATATTATTTGAGACAATTGTATAATTAATTACGTCTCAAAGATTTTCATATCTAGAGAGTTACTGTCAACAGAATCCCAGGTTCAGCTGTAGACTGGACTAGAGATTATGGTCTAAAATACAAATAAATATATACTTGCTGAAGATTAAATATTTGCTTCTGACGACCCAATGGTTTCTTCGCAATATGAGACTGCAGCATGCTGTTGAACATGCACAGAGACTGTCTCATGCTTCCCTACTCTTGGGCTGATTAGTGCAAATTAAATTTCACACTAAGCAGTTTGGAGGCTTTGAATGCTCCATTAGGTTTTACTAGAATCAGATAATTACTATAAAATGTTTGTTTATGCAACCATAGTGACATTTCCTGAAACAGGTATTATTAGATGCTTGACAAATAATGTGCTCCTTACCCAAATTCTTAGACATTATTCATTAGGGTTTGGAGAAGAAAATAGCCAAGATTGGTTTGGGCTCCATCCTACCAAGCTAATCACAGTTTTTGATAGGTTGCAACAGCAAAAGAAATGGATGCAGTGAATTTATTTAGATTAAGCTACCTCATTGACAAGGAATTAGGTCAAACTGAAATGCTGCTCCTGTTATGTCAGGTGAGAGTACAAAAAAAGCCTTATTGATCAGTCAGTGATATATTTATACAAAAATTACCTTATATTTAACCAATAAATTTTTTACCTATAGCCTCATTCCATATAAACATTTCAAAGCCGCTGCTTCTACCTCACACTTAAAAAGTCAATCTGTGCCTCTTCTACTTCGTGCCCTATTATAAATCTCCACTGACAAAGATTCAGGAATTGGGATTTAGCTGACAATTTTGCTGAAACTGCATGTGACAGTAGAACACAGCTGCCTCCTCCCCAGCTGTGACAGGCTGATGCCAGTTAAAAAACACAAACTTGCTTTTGTTAGTAAACCGAGCAGCCAGTTCAGATGGCAAAAAAGGACAAATACAGTACAGGTGACATGCTTACAGTAATTTTTAAAGATGGAACCATATTTTAAGACACCTTTTTTTAACCTGCTGATATGCTTGTTACATGGACAAATCAAACATCGGCATTCATGCTCTTGCCTTCTAGATGAGAAAAGGATTTTTTTTAAAGAACTATTATATTTTTAGTTAAAATTAAAACTTTACAAAATATCTCCTTATACACATACTTCCCCTAAGGACTAGCAGAGTAACTTAATTTTACCTGGCAAGATTTTTTTTGAAATTCACATTCCTTTGTTTTAGCAAAATAGGTTATTTAACAGTAGTTTAAAGCAATAATAAAAGCAGCTTACAGTTAGATTTACTGTGGTAAAAATCCCTTTTTGAGAAAGATATTAAGCATTATCAGGCATTTTTTTCCTTTGTAGAATGTCTTACTAATTCGCTGTATGTAATATTAAGAACTTGTATGGGACCTGACATTTCTCTGTAATTTATTCAGTTCACAAATGTATAAATGGCAGCTTGTGCATTTGCATGCAGATTTCAGCATTACATTCATATCACATCTTGTGTGCAAAACCCACCAGCAGCAAATCTCCAAATCTCCCAACAACTCAGTTACTGAAATGTGAACAAGCTAATTCATATCTAATTTAATAAAGTGGAAGTACAGCAGTCTGCCTCCTAGAAAGGACATCCAGCTGAATCAACTGCAGAACAATTGCAAATTTACAAGTTTGTACATTAAACATCTGTGAAATATTTCCTATGAAGAAAGAACATACACACACAAATGACTGTGCACTTAGATATAATAAGAGTTGTGAAACTCAGTATTATCTCCAGGTTCCTTTTTAGTGGATTGAAAACTGAAAGACAGGTAGAACTTCCTGGGAGGTACCAACTGCAGCTCTGACTGAAACCATGTATTCACTGACCTTTCCTTGTCAAGCCCAACAGTGTTTTTTAAGTAAGAGAATTTAGAACATTCACAATAGCTTTTAAACAATAAAGCTTTGACTAGGAATATTTGCTATGGTATGTGCTTTCCCCTTGACTCAGAAAACTGAATAAGTTAACGGGTTTTCTTAGAGTCACCCTGTAAGGCAAGTGTAATGATATGCTGCAGCCTATGGTTTAAGATTTAATATCTATAAAAAACTACATTTCGGGATGAATTCATATTAATGCACTCAATATTCTACAGAAACAAGAGACAGAAATATTCTGGACTGCAGCAGTTGCACATCAAATTTGGGCACAGGAAAGAGGCTCAGGATAATCCAGTTAGTAATTCTCTCAGGAGAGAAGATGCCTTCAAAAGTAGTGATTATAAACAGAAATGAAGCCATACTGCTGTCTGGACACCAGAACCATCAGCTCTGATGTTCCTCAGCTCTGAAGCTGTCTATTCTGAACGTAAATAACTTCACTCTCTACAGTGTACGTGTCAGAGCTTATAAGAGGTACTGATTGTATAAAAGCCAGTATGCCCAGCTCGTCTTGTATCCTGATCATCAAATTGTCAAGCAGAAGTCAAATGGAGAAGTGCTGATTAGAAAATCATGTCCCTTAATTGCTGCCTAAATATCAACTCAGAATCCCACTATTTGGCGCCTGCTTTTAAAAATCTTGGTGCACATCACCACCTGTATTACTATATGAAAAAACAGTTTGTATGGAAGACAGGATAGGGTACATAATTTTGAGGAGACACGTAGCCAGCAGTTTTGCTTTTCACATACAGCACATAGTGGTGCTCAAAATTGTAATTAGTCGAATTGAGCTGATATGCTTTATTGAGAAGGCAGAGTGTTAGTGAACGTGCAGAAATTGTGGGGGGAAAAACATGCACCAGAGATCCATACACACAGTCATGGGGAGTTGGCTGGCAAGTGAGGAGGTCGCAGGAGAATCAGGATCCCTGGAAGCAGGAGGCAGAGCATGGGACAGCCACACATGCCAACCAAGCAGGAAGGAGCCCAGGATGCTTGAGGCAAAGAGAGAGAGTGGCCAAAGGGGAGAGAGAAATAGGGAGGGACACTGAAGCAGGCAATGCACTTACATCTCCAGCAATCTCACAGTGATTCCATGACAGTGACAATTCCCTCTCAAATGAATGATCTTTTTACAGGATACCAGAGTTTCTGGGTAGCCCATACCTTTTCAGCACTACACATGGCATTGCGCTCAAGGGCGCTCTTTTCCCCAGCTGCAGCAGGTGCCCTGCCCTGCTACTTGGCTGCTCCACCCAATATCTTAAGCAGCCTTTTTCCAGCTCTCCAGGCTGGAATGACCACAATGACCAGTAACAGACCATCAATGAGCTGCTTATATTTTGGGGACCTCTGTTTTCAGCTTGTCACTCTATTGCCAAGACCTCTCCTGTCACCCCATGTTTAAACTGTTCACAGTAACACGGCCCACCCAGCCCCAAGCTCCAGTTCGCACAGCAAGTTCCCATGAGGAGCTGACAGGAAGGCAACTGGGCCAAGACTGCGGCATTACGGAGTCAGCCTGAAGCACACTGGCCGGTGGGCTACAGGGAGCAATGACTGTGAACCCCTCTGACTGTGCCTCTGGGCAACAATGACATTCACAACTATATGTGACCGTTCTATAATTGCCCGGCATAATTAACATTCTCTTAAAAAATCTGGGACGTCTTCAGCAACAGGAAGGTATGAAATGACATTCCGAAAGGATTAGGGGTTTGCCATGAGTTTTAAATTGATATCGGCCAATTTACACCTGCAACTGGCTGTAATGTACCTATGGAACGGATTATGGAAAACTGTACCTATAGGTACCATCTCTCAGCAGAAGATCAGTGCACATCACAGTTACTTTCTCCATCAAGATCAGCAGACAGTTGTTCCCTCCTGTTGAGTTCCTAAAGTTATATTACAAATATAAGACTATGTATCTTCTATGTTGCTTCAGCATGTGGATCTCAGTTGGATTAAACAGCATTTGTTGCTACACTGCTACTCTTTTTAGCACATTTAAATTTTACAGACAGATATGGAAAAAAAAAAACATAGCTGCCTCAACTGCAATTTAGGCATTCAGACTCTAACTGCAGCCTAACCCCATCCAGCTCCATAGTGTGCCTCTGCTTTCTGTCTGGAAGTTCTTCAGACACTTTTTGCTGTGCTCACAGCCCAAAGCATACATTAGATGGCACAATAAAAACATGAAAATATGTAAAAGACACAGTCCTGGAAGATCTTACAATCCAACTATGGCCCAACAGAGAGAGCGAGAGACACAGAGAGCAAGCACACCAAGGAGCACTAAGAAAACATTATCAAATATGACTGCAGCTCTGCAAAGCTAATTGAAACAATTTATCAGATGTTTTAACTCATTCAATTTACAAAAGAGGCATTTATAAAAGCATGTACATTTTATCATACTTTAAGGTACCAATATTCTGCCCAACTCCATGTTGTCACCCTACCACAGAGAACCAAAAAAAGGTTGATCCTTCAGAGAAAAGACCTTTGAAACGGCAGACACATCCTCCTCCCCACCTCTCAGCAAAACAAAGGAATTCTGAAGTAGAGCACAACACTCATGGCTCTGACCTGTCAGGTACTGTTTCCACTCACCTTAGCAGAGGTAAAGGTTCCTTCACCAGAAAGATATATTTCAGAAATGTGTTACAAATAACAGTTTGAAAAGCCTTTAATTAAACAATTTAATAATATAAAACAAAGGTGGAAGAAAAAAAGAAAAATTTCACTACTTGGACTTGATTGACTGAAAAGGCTGATGTCAGATTATATAACACTGAATGACTTGGCCAGGAAACGTGAGTATTAGAGATTATGCCTTCACTTAACTAAAGGAATTAGTACAAGTATTCACAGTGTACTTCAAGTGCCATAATACTCAATTCTAGTGATTTTGATTTCTTCTAATTAACATATACACACAAATGAATCTAAAACTGCAAGCATAAACATTACTTGCTCACTGATCCATTATTACACTGCTAACAGATCAAGCTTAATCAAGTTCTATCAGTTTTTTTGATTATACACATTATTAGACAAGTCTCGTTCCATTTAGTCTCTAAAGAGCTACGTTTTATTACAGTTAGAGCTAAACAAAGTTTGCAGGAGACTTGCTGTCTTACTTGTTCTTTCACCCATGTAAGCAGAGCAATTAAAGAAAAATAATTAAACACCTGGTCTAAAGCTACATCACAGAAAGGACTTTGCTGGCTAGAACTGATGTCTATCAAGTTCCTGATAGCAGTAGCATAATTTAAAAAAAAATGCAGCTTAAACAATTTCCTCCAAAGGAATTCAGCCACATAAAAATAGCTGCTAGTTTCTCAGCTTCACAAGTCAGTGTTTCTCCACAGCTTCAGCAGGGTGACCTTGGCTGCAAACAGCTGAATTCTCTGCTGTTGTAATGAAAGGGGTTGAAATGCAGAAGCTTTTTTACTGGACACCAATCTACACTTGAGGTATGGGATGAAGAAAGAAGAACAATGCTTCATGTTAAACAGCAACAGCAAAGACAGGCAAGAAAGAAGGAGGGGAGTTTGCCCTCAACTTATGGAAGGAGCTATTCTATGGAACTGACACCAGACTTGTTGAGCTTGTGAGTCAGGATCAGAGGGGAAGTGGTCAGCCACTAAAGAGTGGAGTTTTGCTACAGACCACCCAACAGGAGCAAAGAAGTGGATGAAGTCTTCTATAAGCAACTGGAAAAAGTCTCCAGGTCACAGACTATGGCTCTTGTACCTAACCTCCCTGACAGTACTCCAAGAGGGACTCTGGGACAACCTCTTGACACAGATGGAGCAACCAGGGCCCACTTTCCTAACCCTGCTACTCACAAACATAGAAGTGCTAAGGGACGTGATAATCCCTCGTAGCCTTGGCTGCAGCAGCCACTAGAGTGGAGTTCAAGATCCTGAGGGGAGTAAGGAAGGCAGACAGCAGATCTGGGGCCTCAGGACAGAAGACTGGCTTATTCAAGGAACTGGTATATAGGATCACGTGGGAGGCAGCTCTGAAAGGCAAAAGAGTTTCAGAAAGTTGACATATCTTCAAAGACAAGTTCCTCCTAACACAAAAAAGGTCCTTCCTGATACTGGGGCAGGAGAAGTAGAAGACTACCAGGAGAATGATTTGGCTAAATGAGGAACTTGTGCCTGAGTACCGATGGAAAAGGACATAAAGGGAGATGGAAGCAGAGACGGACTTGAAAGGAAGAATATTGAAAAAGTACCTGGGCTTGTGGGGCTGGTGTCAGGAAAACCAAAGCTCTCTGAGGGATGAAACTAACAAGGGCATAATAGGCAGCAAAAGCTTCTACTACTACTATAGCAATAAAATAACAAACAAAGAAAACACAGGCCCACTGCTGAGTGAGGTGGTGACAAGTAACAGCTACTCAGTGTTGCTTTTGCCTGTCTTCACTGAAATGTTCTCCCAGAGTTGAAGGAGCAGAAGAAATATCAGTAGTGGAACAGGATTCATTCAAGTATGTCCTGAAAAATTTCAACCCGAGCAAGTCTGTACGACCTAATGGGATACATCCAAAAGTACCGAGTGAGCTGGCTGCTGTCACCGTGAGGCACCTCTCTATAAATCATCAAAAGGTTGTGGAGCTCTCATGTTGCAGTCTAGATGAGTGGAGAACTAGATGGGTGAAAAACTGTCTGGACTGTTGGCCTCAAAGGGTATTGGTTAATGGAACAATATGGGAAGTTGTCATCAACTGAAACAGAAGGTTCCAACCTGATATGAGGAACAAATACTTCTAAAAATAAAATTCCAGAGTTTTAGAAAAATGCAGTGAAACAAACACATTATCCAATCAACAATATTTTGCAGGTTACCATTTTTGCCATACTAAGTTATGGTATGCTGACTTAATGCCCACAAATGTCTTCAGAAGTAAGTCTTTCATTATCATGGTGTATCTAAGTGTAAGCATCACCTTTATAGAAATTATTTTCAGTAACGCAGTTGCACTATAAGGTATTGCTTAAAATTCTTGCTTATGTACCACAATATTAGCGTTACCAGGAATAGATATCCTATTCTTGATTATGTAATCAAGAAAAACTTCTGAAAATAATATTCAGAGTACAAACTACTTTCAATCAGCAGCTAAATACCAAGATACTGGCACTGATTACTTCGTTGCTCTAATGACATCTATAATGGATTCCAAGTGCTGTGCCTGATTGCTTCCCAGCTGATCAGGATTCTGTTCATCACTTCTAGCTGCTGGAATTCTGAGATTTCTTGGAGTTCCTTCACAAAAAGCTTCACACTGCTTCAGCTAAATGGCTACAGTACATGCTTTAAAACAGTCATCAACTTTACACTTAGTACTCCACAACAAAACGTATTAAGAGAAGAGAGGAAGACCTGGGGGTTTCCCCCCCCTTTATATTGACAAGTATTGATTATAAAGCAGTATAACCCAAAGAATTTGATAGACGTTGCCCAACGGATCATAAAATATAGCTGAACTTCAGCTGATCATAGCTTTCTTCAACAATCATGCTGCAATAGCAACTGTGGCACACTTTCATTAATGCTGATGTTTTCAATTTTAATATAGCTGATATACACAAGTGATTTAAAAGGCAATTTGAGGCATTAAATAAGATACATGTGCAAGCCAAATTCACAATTGTTAAACTTAAATCAATGTCTTGTCTCATGTCATTTCTGATTTTTGCCTACTGAAAAAATGAATTTTTAATCCTTCATTTTATTGAACTAACATGATAAGGGAATTAATATAGCAATTATTCTTGGAGAGACTCCTCAGTGGAGAAGTATGAAATGACTGCAGTACCATTCTACTACAGATATGCATTACATGGGTCTAAACATCCTTGGCTAGAAGAGTGAAAATACTTAAGTTACTCCAGGAAAAAAAATATTACTACTGGTCTTCAATTCTGCAAACATTTATACGTTCGAATTATCTGAAAAGGTATTTGCAATAAAAATTCTTAAATTCCGTTTGCTCTTTTTCATTAATGTTATCTTGCTGAAAAACTTCTTACAATTTCAAATTTTGTAACAAATAATGAAAGTGTTGGCAAATTTTGATATCACTCTTATAATTTTGAAATAGAACTCTTTCTAAAATTTTTTAAAGAGTTTAATCAGTTGCTGACACAAGCAACCATCTCAAGCACAGTATTAGTACTGAAATTAACGGAAAGAAACTTGTGCCATATGACAGTGGAATATAATGGCTCCTGCTTTTTATCTGAGTTGTAACTCGTGCAGAAATACACTAGCGGTTCAAACACATACCCGTGTAAGAGAAGAAATTTAAGAATTCATTCCTCTGTAAGAAGAAAGTCACCTCAATCCCTACAGTTTAGCATAGGAATGTGGCAGAAAACTTCAGAATGCGACTGCAGTACTTCCAAGTTTTCCAAAAACTTTCATCGCAAGGAATGTGGAAGTTTTCATTTCTAACATCAGAGGATTTCTATTTTGATAAAAGAATATGCAGCAGATAAGTTTTTATAAGGCCAATATCTTGGCTTCTTAATGCCAGTGTCTTGCAATATCTCATACAGTAACAGCTATTAACAAGCCAAATCAAAGAAATTGTCAGTAAACATCTTGATAAGACAGTTTTAAAACAGGATACGAGTTGTCTTGCTTTAAAATATATTTTCTTTCAGTTTAACTCTTTTTTGTGATTTAAAGGAGTTTCTATTCCAGAAGCTAGATAAGTGAGATGAAAAAGTAGGAAAAAATCTTCTGAAAATCCTATTATTTCACTTGCAAAATATACATTCGTATAGCTTAAAGTGTTTCAAATTCTTTTAAACACACAAATTTAGATTTATCTTGTATGAAGTATTTTTCTGACTCTGCATTTCTGTCTCTCTGCAGTATCACACATCTCCCTGCCCTCCCAGGCAACTAGTCAAAGCGTGCTGATCCACAGGTATCTGCACCGCAGAGCGATTCACTTTTATCTTCCTCATCAGTTTAGACAGAAAGACAAATGGCTGACTGTAAAATTGTACTTATATGTACAATTTAATTATTAAATTGTGCTTAGATGTTTACCAACTCACAGCACAGCAAGCCATTTGCATAAATACAAAAGCAATAATTAAATCAGTAATTTTTCCAGCTGAATATTCTAAAATTCCTTTTAGTAGTGCATTTCCTTAAGTATTTTATATAACTATGTAACAACACAGACTTATAAAGTATTAAAGAACATAATTTCTATCAACAAGAAATTATTAGATGAATTAAAATATGGTGGCTCAAGTGAGGTAATCATAGAATCATTTAGGCTGGAAAAGACCCTTAAGATCATCAAGTAGTGAACTGCTCTTCTGCACGGTTTCTTGGAAATTGCACTAGGCAGCTTCAAATATTTATACAATCCACAGTACATACTTCACACCATGTAAGTGATCTCAGCAGTACAATGCCCTCAGTTTCTTTTACACGTTTTTTAGCAAAATGAATATATGATAATGTTTTGCAAAACTGTGAGAGGTTTGCATTAAAAATATTACCAAAGTCTGAGACATACGCCAGTAAAAGACATAATAATGACTACAAAGATCCATTATTAGAAAGAAACATAAAACCTGCCACACACAAGACCTATTTATTGCATGTAGCCATTCAGTACCCAGTAGAAGTCAAAAGATTGCTGGCTTTCAGTAGTTGGCACTTTCTATCAACAGAAAATAATCTTGTTTAAAGTCAATATATGTACTCAGAACTCGGCATTGATTTATGAGCCTTTGAGAAATACCCAGGTAAAATGAAATTAACTTAGCTTCCTGGATTATTTAAATTTGAGAGTGAAAGATCCTTTTCAAGAGGATGTAGGACACCCATTATTTGTCCTAAATTTTCTTCCTCTTACAAGGGATACCAAAGATAATATATTTGAACACTTACAGAAATTAAAAGTCCTAATTGAAATCCTTATGAAAACTCTGACATAGGAAGGCCAGATGATTCTTAGGAAGAGATTATTTTATGATTCTGTGTCAAACCTGTACCTCCAAAATTAATGGAAGAACATAAACCAATAAAACAACTGCATGCTAGCAGACTTTACATTACAATCAAGCTACTAGGGTTTTACAAAGTAGATTCTAGCAAGCTTAAATCTGTTGGTTTCTACACTTTCCCACTCTATCACTAAAATTGTGTTCTGGTGAAAAGAAAGTCTGTAGCCTATAAACAATGTTCATCAATTTGACAGCTAAGGTTTTAATATGCACTTTGTGGGACACTGAAGGAATTGTGAACTAACATGCTCAAGATCTTCCTGTGAAAACACGAGCTGAGAAACACCACATCAGGTGCAAGTGGAGTGCAAAGCAGAGCACAGCACAAAGCACACAGGACTATTTGCAAGCTCACTCGGTGGACTGTGCTGTCAGCTACGTAGCTGTGTATAGCTCTGCTTCTTAGCAAGGCTAAGAAACATAAACTTTTGTGCTTATATCTGCTTTTGAGATCACTTGTCAACTGGTAACATCATTTTCTCATTCACTTTCAAGAAGAGTATTTATCTTATTAAAATAGAAAATATTACTAGTCTGTTTTAAACTTACAACTGTCAAACTTTATAACCCACCTTTCTAGATAGTCTGTTGCTCTTCCTCTGACTAGACACCAAACCATGCTGATCCCCGAGTCCCACAGCAACAGGACAGAATGCTAAAACTTGAATTTGCTGACTTTCAGCATTTTAAGAATTTAAATATTGAAGTAGTTGAATTTATTAAGCATTAGGAAGCCAGAAAATTCTCTGAGCTTCACCCACTATAGGTACTCAAAAAGCTAGAGCTGTTCTTTGTTCTTTTCTTGGTTTTTTTTTTTTCCCCCAATGGCTAGAGTCTCTATTTGTCTTCTCAAAGCAATTTGTTTAGAAGAAATAATTTTAATGTGTCTTCTTAGGATTTTTATCTCAAAGAAAACTTCCTCAGGCCCACTGAAAAAAAAGCAACTAACAAAAGTACACTCCTAAAATGAAGGATACAGAAAGTCAGATAAAGAAATCAGAGTAATGTCTCAAGAATTGTCTACAAAGGACACTTTTTTGCCCACACACATAACAGTAGCATACCAAACTCTATGAAAGGATATTATGAAGTAAGGAAATTACATTAGTCTTGTTGCCAATCTTAAATATAAAGAAAATGGAATTACGATTGCCGTTCTACACCTTATTTGCCTTACCTGGCATTCCATGGATAAGATCTCCACACAACACAAAGAACTTGGGTTTAGGGTTTAGTTTGTTAATGGCCTGCACTGCTTGCTCTGCTAATTTGATTTCTTCTCCCCATTCATCATCTCCATTGTTAGTGTCTCCAACTGCCCATGCTTTCATCAGTCCAAACTGAGGATCTGCTCCTTGGATGAAGTAGAAGGGCCCCTTCCATTGGTACTCATCACCTAAGAAGAAAAAAGAGGGGGGAAAAAAAAAATGCTAAGCACTGGAAAAACTTATAAAGAGAATGAGAGTTTCCTTGCATCATTAAATTGATTGTTCTTCACCTAAGAAAGCTGAGGCCACTTTAATGAAAGTACAGAATTCTGTAGTCATTCATATAGGACAAATATAAAGGCAGAAGTACAAAATTTTCCTCTAATGGGAGCTGCAAATAAATGAAAGTACATTAATCTAATTATACCACATGGTAATTACAGACTGATTAGAGGAAAAGTATGTGAATAATTCTGCAAATAGTGCTGGAAATTACAAGACTACAACATAGCTCAAGTGTGTAACATTAGATTTCAGTTGATTCTTTTAAGACTTCAATTATTGCTTCTTTAATTAGGAAGTTAAAGCATACACAACACATTTCACATTTTATGGTTCCAGTAGACTTGTCCTTAAATTATTAAGGAGTTAAATGCTTCTTGGTTTTATACTTTTAGAGAGAAGTTGGATGTAGCACATTTTTTGGAGCTAGCACTGAAGCCACTCAACAGGACCAAGGTCAGCAAAATCCAGCAACATCTGAATTAGCGGAGACAATGAAAATCCTAATTTAGAACTGCTGCAACAGCTCCCAAGACCTATGATAAAAAGGTGAGAACTCAGAAACAAATTTCCATTGGTAGAGTCAGTGCAGACGGAGGGTACAACAGAATTTGTACTGCTACAATTTTCTTGTATACTTGTTTCTCTGGTATTGGAATAAAAAGTACCACAAAAGATGCATGATACATAAGACTACAAACACGTTATGAAAAAAAGTATCTCAACACTGGGCAAATAAAGCAACAGTTGGCTGCAAATTAAAAACGAAAATGGGTATTCTGTTTCCTAGACTTATGTCTCAAGTTGAAATTAAAGTAAAAACAGAAGTACACTGTGGTATCTTCAGCTAAATGCATTCTTTTGCAACCTATTTCAGTTTTGACAGCTGTATTTGGCTTAATTCATTTAGTGTCTTTTTTTTTTTAAACAGCATTTAAACTGTTAAAAACTTACTGACTACATCAATCTATGGTTGAATCTAAAAAAAAGATACAGCAAATTATTTCAAATTAAAATATAATCCATAAATATACTGTCATATTATGTCACTCTGATCTGAAATACACTCTGAGGCAAAACTAATCTTCCAATAACAGTACATGTCCACTGCATGGATTTACTTCTGGTTTTGTTCAGGTGATGTAGAACTGGAGCTTCTTACTTTGCAAGAAGCGGGTATGTTTGTTTCAAGGAAGGTTAGAAAACAGAGGTCAGAATTCATCTCTTGCACCATGGATATGGATAGGCTGGGGTAGGGGGGAGAAGGAATGTGGGCAACTGCTGAAAAGCTGCTTGTAATTGTCATCCGTTGCTATGGCATCGGATCATTTTGCCAAATGCAAGCTTCTACATTTTAGTTAAAGTAACATTTAATTTCTAAACAAAATTATTTATAGTCTGTTAACATCATCCGTTAATTCATACCAACATTGCCTTGTTCAAATAACAATCATGTATTTTATAGATAGAAGCTTTTAGCCACTCATTAGGTTTTAATTCTGAAATGAAATTAACTTTCTCAATTACATAACTTATTCAGAGAACTGAAATGATCCATCTATCCATGATTTTGCAATAGAAGTCTTATGGAACCAGCTGAAAGATACAAAGTAATTTAGGTTTTCATTTTGTCTTGCATGGCAAAATATGACTGCCATAAAAAACAGCTTACATGATGCATCAAAGGCATTGTTTGTGCAGAGAAATCAACTTATAGTTTTTGTAAGTGGAAAGCTATAGAAAAAAAACAGTTAAGGAAGCCTGCATCAGAAATCCTTTATGACCTATACAAAATAAAACCTGAAAAAGAGGAAGTCTGAAACAGGAACTTGTTTTGGAAGAGTAGCACAGTCCTCAAAGTCATTACATGGAAAAAAACTCAGATCTTTGAACAGCGTGGCGGGATTTTTAACACTTGTCCTTTATCCAACAACTCAATAGACCGTATTGATACTCGATGCTGAGAAAAATGTACTTGTTTTGCATTGATTAATCTGAAGCCATAATTTTTACCATATTAGCCTAAGTAAAATATAGAGATATTTATCTATCTGTTTTTACAGAAAAGGCTTAGAAAAGATAGCTTGTCTTTGTTTTAAAAGACTGTGTTTCAATTATGGACATTCTGTTTCCCTTTCCAGAGCCCCGGGGAGGGTTTCTGGTGGCTGAAGGCAGCTGAAGCACCTGCAGCAAGCCAGGGAGCTGGCAGGCAGGCTGGTGGGCACAGGCAGCAGGACTGGGCCAAGCCCCAGGTAACAAAGAGCTTCACCTATAATGCTTGAACAGAGATGAGCCTGGCAAGCAGAAAATGCACTGTCAGGGAGCGTGCAGAGCTGATGCAATACAGGTTGCAAGGCCAGACCGGGGCTACTCTAATATATGCCTCATGGATAGTTTTTTTCCTGCCTTATATTCATGCCAATACAGTAGCTCTCTAGGTTTTAAGTACCTCAATGTTTCCAAGACTGTGCACAGATGCTCTGGTTTGAGTGGGTGAGTGATGGTCATGTGAGGCAGAGAGAGAGACACTGATAAGATGAATTTGAAAAGAGAAGTTCAGTACACAGACAGAATCAAGAAGTGACAGAAGAAAGGAGAAACAGAAGATGCAGGGGTGGAGGTGAAGAGTGGGGAGAAAAGGAAAGAGATAGGAGGTGAAAAGAGAAAGGAGCTGAAAATAATGCAGAGGTATATGCTATATTCTCCTGTAGGAAAGAAAAAAATAAAATGAAGAAAGCGAAGCAGGGACAACAGAAAACATCCAGGTATCAGGGCTACATAAATAACATTTACTTAAAATGTTAGTATAATTACCTGGTCTTAGTCAAATCATTCAGTCAAAAGCTATTTTTGTGGTATTTGATAATTTATCAAATAGTTACAAAAAAATAACAGTAAGGTTGAATAAATATTTTCTACCTTTGTCTTGTTATTTGACCACCCAGCTGGAAACTCTATTTAAAACTAAATAAACCTGGTACTTAAATGAAATTCCATTGGCTTATTACTTATCAAGTGGTAGTTACTGATTCAGTTTGGTATTTACTGACTTTGTTCCCCATGAAGCAAAATAATATATGGGAACAATATATGGACAGTCAGTTTAAACTTACGACTTCAGATTTTGTTTTCAGGAACGTGTTTCAACTACTATAAATAAAAGCAGAATATCATGAAGAGAGTTGTGTTAGTAAACCACCACTGGTTCAAACTTGTATCTGCACCAACTCTTAAGTCTGTTTGAAATTCAGCTCATCCAGGAAATAACTCTGAATTGCCCTCACTGGTCTGTCTGCAGAGGAGTTCATGTAAGTTTTTCCGTATCTGTGCAAAGCGTAACACCAGTCCAGTTGAAGTTTAAAACGTTGCAACTACTGCAATTTGGCTACGTTTGCTTAAACTCCAGAAGCATGCCTGCATGAGTGCTCTTTCAACAGACCAATATGGTAAGAGGGTACCAATGAGAAACAGAATATAAAAGCATCTACCACTACCATAGATGGATCCAGAAGTCTTTTGCCTAACAATTAAACAATTTATCAATGGACTGCGTTCAGAGAATTATTAACAAAACTTCTGTACCCTCCTTCTCTCCCTCTCCAGCTGCTTCTTATCACCCTCGAGCAGAACAGGTACTGTAGGCCATGCAAATGAACCTTGTCTGCTTAAGCAGTAAGTCAGGCACCACAAAACACTGAACCATTTTTTTGGACTTTGCACTGAATCACAAGAAGAGCGTTCAGACAAACTGTTCTGTTGCTATGCTAGGGGAATGCCAAAGTCTGGCAGAGGGTGAGTGACAAACAGCATTGGGCACAACTGGTGGGAGGGGAAACAGCTGTTTTTGCAATGATCATCTAGTCATGATCCAGGTCCTAGATGTTACTCCATAAGGTTTCAATTAAATAGCATGTACAGTAGCTTTCTTCTCTTCAAATGTAGCAAGCAACAACTTTTATGGGAATGACATCAAAAGCATCCTTCTCGCTCGAATTTTCAATTTTCAAGCCTGTAGATGAGCTATGTAGTTGTATTAGGTAAAACGCATGCTACGTAAATGAAGAGAAGATTAGGATTCAATTAATAAAATTTTCCACCTTCTCCATTGCATCACAAAATTGAGCAGAGCTGAGAATGCCTGCAAATTGGCTCTTCATTCCTGTGACCACAGAGGCTGTTTGTAACTTTCTGAATTTACCACAGCAATATGAAAACGCAAATGCCACACAAAAGTCAGCAGATTTCTCAGATAACTGTTTCCATTTCTGAAGGACAAATAATGTCTGTGGAGCTGCTCTTACACATTGCACCACACAAAACTCCTATTTCAAATCTCTTTTTTTTCCAGGCCTCCTTAAGAGCTGCACAGCTGATTGCCACAGAAGAAGTCCAACTTCAGAAAATGTTGTTATGCCTCAGTTTCGATAGCTTCCCACTCTTTTTCTGCTTCCATGTATGCCAAAGCACAGAAAGAGGATCAATGCAATGTATTTTTAGGAGCATAGGCTAAAAAATGGTGCCAGCTTCTAATTTTATCTATGGATTAATTATGTGAAGGGCCAAAGTATTCAGCAGCAATTCATAGGACAAAACCTCAGCTACTTGTTGTGATCATACACAAAAAGACACTTCAAGGACCTAGGTGGTATTTAAACTGAACCTCACAATTTCTAGAGGACAATAGCTGATATCCTGCCGTGCCTTTATTTTTACCCCTTTTGCTTTTCCTAATTACTCCTCCCTTTTCTTCCCCCCCTCTCCAAGGATCACACACACACATATATAGAGATTGCTCATATGAACCACTGCAAGCTGGCCTCTGACAATCACGTAGTACTGGTAGGATTTCCAGTATTTCCCTGGTGGGATTTTTTAAAAAATACATCGTGTGGTTTCAACAGTACATTGGTTTTCTTCTTCCTCTACCCTCTTCGGTGCTTCATGGAAACAAATTCCTTATGAAAAGTGACTCCTGTCCATAGTGTCTTTATAGACACTGTTGTATCAGAGGAGAATGGACGTGGACACACATCTAGTGCTTGCTGAGTATATCATGGGAGGTAATAACTACAAAAAAATGCCCTCATTCTCACATTGGGTTTGCCAGGGGAATTAATGTCACTTCTCTGAAAGATCACAGAATAGCAGAAATAGACACATGGTTCCCTGCCGTAAGCTGCCTCTGCCTACAAAGTGTGCCTGTGATTCTTTTTCTAGGTAAAATTGGACAAGAAGCACAACCTTGGTTTTCCAAAGAAGTTATACACAGGAAGAAAAATGGAATCTTTTAAATGAATGCAGTATTTGTACATCACAAACAATACAAAAGGCAAAATTTTTTTTCCTTGCAATTGTTCTGTGGTTTACCTTTAAATGAATTTGTTTTCATTTCTCAGTTCTGGAATAACTTGAAAAACAACAAAAGTCTTGCACTAAATCCTTAATAATTCCTTGTTTAATATTAAAACATTATTAATAACTATGGCTTCAAAAACATCATTGTTGTTATCTGTATGTCCAAATACAAAAGATTTTAATCTAATGAAACATGTATTCCTTTCAGCTATATTTTCCATGTGCACCTGAGAGACTACCAAAGATATGACTATTGAGAGTTCTGCTGGATGACCAAGCCAACCTATTATGGAAGGCACAATTTTGTGCATCATGGAAAAAATGCTTCAAAACAGGTTTCAAAATACATTTTTTCAAAGAGAAAATAAAACCCTTTAAAAGAGTAATTATTGTAGAAATGGTGTACAATGAGCCTAAACTAGAGAGATAACATCAGTAGAAACACAAACTGGCAATATAGTTTCTCAAATAAATTAGGCAGTGCTATTGTTTTTAGAAGATATACTTTTAAACTTCTTGGATAACTATCAAGGTAGGAAACGTCCCCTCAGATACAGTTTATTTGTACTAAGGGCTACAGAATGCTAAAACTCTAGTCATGCCTTTATGTCCATCCCCAAATTTAACATGTAAATTCATTACAGGCACTTTACAGCCCAAGACTGTAGGTGTGAAGGGGGGTGGCTTGCATAATGACAAGGTGAAGTCACAGAAAGTTGCTCAAAACCCACATAAAAATTTGCCTAATTCATATGAGAGTTGGAGGCAGTATTGGGAATGGAATATGCTAGCTAAGAAGCAGTTCTGATCAGTGCTCAAAAATACTACTGCTGAAGAGCTCTAGAACAGTAATCATAATGTGCCAAGACTCAACACGCATGTGAAAGCCAGAAAAAATGAGAAATCAACCACAGTTGTACTTAATTTCAAAGGAAGGCCAATTATACGTAATTAAGATGCTTTTAAAAAGTGCAAAAATCCCTGAAGGCATCATGGAAACTATTCAAAGACACTATCCCAGAGGCTAGACCATATGCACAGCATTTACTAAGAACTTCAGCAAGACCAAAAAGAATCCAGACTGACTAAACAATATAAACAGCAGCCATAAGGATGCTAGTAAGAGCAGGACAGCATCCTTCAAAAACCTAAAGCATCCAAATAAAGAAAACAGTAAAGATTTTATACACTGAAAGGTTAGATACACAAGTCCAAGATGACAAGCTAAAAAAAGTGAAGAACAATTGGAAATAGCATAAATCTGAAAACTAATAAAGCTCTGTTTAGAGGCATTAGGAGCAGGTAGCCTGCCAGACACTCACTATGGCTAACATGTTCCAGACATGCAAGATGCACCCAAAGATAAAGGCAGAGCAGGAAAAAAAAAAAAGTAAATTTTTTGCATTCATGTTTATTGTGGAGGAACTTGTGGAGATCTCATGTCAGAATTGTTTACGAACAGTGCATCAGATCTGTCTCAAATCAAATTACCAGTAGATGATTCAACAAATAGACATGAACAACAACAAACGACTCAGATCAGCTGGAACCCATGGAAGAACTCAAAAGTGAAAAACAGCCAACCCCTGGAGAGTTACTTCTTGCTTAAAATTGCCTTTGCACTAGAGGCGCAGGAAGATGGCCAGTATCACACCTACATTTAAAAGGGTTTCCTGAGCAATCTGGGAACTATTGACTGCAAAACCAGCATCTGTCCAGGCAAGTTAATGGAAACTGTAACAAAGACAGTAACACTGCACTTACTGATTCTTCTGAAAGAGTCATTGACAGCTTTCATATGGACAAGGGAAATCTACATGAATCTCCAAGAGGTGTCTGTCAGTTACTCACCAAAGACCCTTAAGGAAGCCAAGTTGTCTTGAAATATGAAAGTAAATCCTCACATGCATAAAAAATAAGAAAAAATAGAAGTGGACAAACCACACGGATCCCACTGTAATCTGTAACTGGGATACCTATACTGTTCAACAAACTCAAAACAATCCGTAACAGCAACTGAATAGCGAGGACGTGAAATTTGCTAAAACTAAGCCATTTAACAGTATGAAAATAAGGCCTGGGGAGGTGCTTGGTGAAGAACTGGGGAGAGACTTCATTACACAGTGACGGTTCAAGAAAGCAGATGAACTTCAATACAGAGAAGCGCAGGATAGCGCACATGGGAAAAACACTACCAAATCACATAAAGAACACTAGTTCTAGCAAGTGCTACAAAGAGAAGTCATCTCAACATTCAGAAACAGCAAAAAAGTAGAGATAGGAAAGGCACAGAGCAAAATAAAAAAAATAGACAAACAACTGAATAAAGTAAAAAGTTAGCAAAATATTGGTGAGGGAGGCATGACAGAACATAGAATCACACGTGGAACTGAGAACGTAAGTTTGCAATGCTGGTTATCTGCCTCTTCCAGATAAAGGTTTTGGAACCATTAGCTAAAACCAGCAAAAGACAGGTTCAAAACAGAAACTCTTCTCAACAGTTAAGCTGATGGTACTATCGCTTGTTTAGTTACTTGAAAAAAGTGCTTTACCTACTTGCACAGAAATTCTTTGCACAGCATGCTGTCCGCATGCTTGGGAAAGAAAAAAAAAAACAACCCACACCAAAACAAAAAAATCCATGACTTTTTGGGAGAAGTGGTGAAGACAGAATTTACCCAAACTTACAGTCCTGTTTCTTCACTAAAACACTAATAAAAGTAGTAGATACCCAAAGCACAATTTCACATAATCTCTGCATAATTTCTACATAATTTGTAGAAAAGACAGAGAATATATTAAAAAAGTAAAACCAAAGCATACAGAGGTCTCTTGCCAATAAAGTAGGGTATTTATGCACTGTTTGCTACTATGCTCCACTGATTACATGGATAATTTAGATCCCTAATGTTGAGCTTCTCATCCACACGTCACAAATTAAGAGCAGATGAGAGCAGGTAACAGGTATAACCTCCACATTATGTAAAAGCAGACTGACCAAATTACTGTTAGGGGATAAGGTGTGGAAGAGTGATTTTGCAGAAAGGGTAGTAAGAAAAAAAAGCAAATTAAGCTCTCAATGGTGACTTTCAAATTTTAAAAGGAAACACTGTGCCAGGCTGCAGCAGTGGTAGTTACGTGTTCTGTGTAGCTACCTGTTTAACAGAAGGAGTGAAAACTACAGACTAAGGAAAACAACAAAACACAGGTAACTGATTTTCATCTTAAAGTGCAAGAAACTTTGCCTCGGTTCTGTTTTTTTCTGATCATTTAGTTATTAAAAGGTTGTGTTGAACTTTAGACTCTTAAGAAAGAGCTAAGTAAATTATTGATACAGAAACATTGTACCCAACGATGATAGCTGGACTGTGACAGGCTAAAAAGTTCTGAAAAAGTTAAAAACAACCAGTTGGTAAGAAAAGTTTTATTTATATTGAAAGAATACCAAATAAGGACATTTCAGGAGAAAGAAATACACCTGGAAAACAGATACCCAAATCACATTTTTTCTTCCACGTTTAAGGCAATTTTCAGGAAATACCTAGATAGGGCTTTTGTTCAGAAATTTTTACACTGCTGTTTAACACTCCTTTTGTTATAATTTCCCTATACAGTTGATATAACTAGATGGCTTGTCTGCCATCTGTCCCCTCAACAAATGCTCAGCATTCTGTTCAAAACCAAACACACCATCTGCAATTAATAGGTTGCCAGAATGACTGTATACATATACTTCACATGCTCAGAGTTGGTGATTTTTCTTTATTTGGCAACAAGCAAAGCCAAATATTTCCAGTGAAACGCAAGAAAATACCACAAAATTGTTGAGATTGAATGGCCTTGCCCACCTCACCAAACAAATACAATTTGTAATTTATAAATAAATACAAGGAAATAAAACACCTTTCACGTGCCGCAACAGGAAAAGATTTCTTAACACAGAGCTAGTTACGCACCAGGAACACCTAGGCACACTGCAGAACCTCCATCCTTGGGAGAATTTTACAAACAGGCGAGACACACATATCTCAACATACTCCTCTGTCGGTCCAGCCACAAGACAAGAACCAGCAGGTGGCTGCCATCTTTGTCTGGGCAGCGGCCTCCTCACCTTCATCACCTGGGAGGAGGTAAGTCTAGAAACATGTCGCAATGACTGCCTCGGGCCCCACCAGCCCAGAGGGATAACAGTGCTGCCTCTGCAGTGTGGAAGTGCCAGGGCAGGAATTAGCTGCTGACCTCCACCCTGCGAGAGGCTGAAGCACCTTGAAGAAACTACGATCTTATCTAGCTGCATCCGTTAAGTACACTTGCATTTCACTGAAGTAACATAAACAATTAGCTACCTGTAACTATTAGGTCACCCCTACAGGTACATGACAGCACGGTGCTGGCACCAGCAGTTTCAAAGCTACGGAGATGGGCTTTAACAGCACCGACAAGCACCTCAAAACCAATCTGGTGTCGGACACTGCCGGTATCTTCCCCACGGGAGCCGCATCCACCCGCGCTGCGGACGGGCAGCGGGCAGGGCCGCGGGGGCAGGCGCTTCCGCGCGCCTCTGCTCTCCAGTACCGCCCCAGCGAGCTGCGGAAGCCTCGGGCGCGCCCCGGCGCAGAAACGGGGCAGCGGGCGGCCGCGGCTCCGCGTTCGGCCGAGCCCCCGCCGCCCGGCAGCCGCACGCCGAGTGCCGCCCGCTGCCCCGAGCGGGGCACTCCCTGTCACGGCCTGCCCGGCGCGGGCAGACGGCCCGGGGCCCTGCTCCAGCCCCTCCGAGCGCCTGCCCGCCACCTCCCCCTCCCCGGCACCAAGCGCTCCGCCCGCTGCCGCCGGGGAAAGCCCCGGGGCCCCCCCCGCACGCCCCTCCCGCACCGCCAGCCCCGCGGCGCGGAAGAGAGCCCGCCGGCACCCACAGCCCTATGCCGCGGTTCCTCCGGGCGCTCCCGCCTCGGCGCGGGCCCCGCGGCGCGTACCTTGTCGGAAGGCGGTCAGAGTCCTGCCCCGGGCGCTCAGGAACGGGTCCCCCTGCGCCGCCATACTCCCGCCGCGCGGCCGCCGCCTGGCCCCGGGCCGGCGCGGGGGCGGCACCACCTCCGCGGGGGCGGTGCCTGCGCGCGGGCGGGAGAGGCCCGGCGGCGGGCCCGAGCGCGGCAGTGGGCGCCGAGTGTGGTCGGGCAGCTGCGGAGGGGCCGGCTGCCCCGGGAGAGAGGCGGGGGCTGGGCCCTGGGGGCCGTGGGGTGCTGCGGGGTGACGCCATGTTCGGGAGGCGGGGGGGTGGGCCTGGGCTGCGGTGCGCGCGGGAGAGCGAGCAGCCTGCCCCAGAGCTGCGCTGCCTTTTAAATGAGTAATTATTTGAAAACTAAGAGATCTCCTTCATTTGCAACTGACCTGTGAACTGAAGCAAACCGGTGTTTACTGCATTGGCAGTCTTCCTCTGTGCCTTGAAGGGATGTTTTCCGGGTCAGGTTTCCCTGTAGTATTAATCGCACTCACGAAGTTAGGCAACACCACCAGCTGCTCTTCAAAAAAGGAAAAAAAAAAAGTTACATGAGAAAAGCAGTGTGTCTCTGCCCCCAGGGCCTGCTCGCACTGGCCCCAGCCCGGGCGCCGCTGGCCCGAGCCTGCCCTGCCCGCGGGCCCCGGCCACGGCTGCGGAGCCGTGCGGGCAGGTACCGCGGCCCACGCGGCCTCCGCTTTTCTCGGCACCAGGCTGCACGGTCGGGTAATAACTGAAATACCTCTTGCAAGGCAATGATTTCTGGACTGGAGTCCCTTTTTGACCTCACGATACGGGAAGGATAATACGATTGTGTTTCTGGTTGAACAGGTGGGAGGATCCTGTTCATCTGCACCGTGTGGCGTGCAGAGATCGGAATGCCTCGGCATTCATCTTGTGAAACCTGTAGCCAAGCACTAGGTAAGGTTCCTGTTACCAACTACAACGCGTTCCTATGGCTGGATTATTTTTCCGTCTGAAAAATGGGGGTATTATTATCAGTATTATTATTTCAGTATTAACTGAAAACAGTTTCGTTCCTGCTTGTAAACTGCTTGATGATCATTAGATGGAAAGCACTAGAGGAAGTCTTTTTTATTAAGTTGGTTTTGACAATTCCCCTCTTTACGAGGCAGCATTTGGTACCTTAAGCAAGTAAATACTGAAGGGCATTTTTGACTCCCAAGTGCAGCCCATCTAAATCCTAACACTGTCATAGGGACAGGTGATCATGGTCTAATGCTGCAACAGCCCATGCTAATATAAGAACAACTGGCTGAATTATCCAATGAGATTTTTGACCTTTAATATTTCTTTTCCATTTTCTTCTTATCTGCTTAATAGAGCTGAGCAGTCATAAACCCAAATACATGACTACGGTGTGAGTTAAACTAAACTCAGGATGAATTTTGCAAATGAAATACAATCAAGATCAGGCCAAAAAGTGTAGAGAGAACATTCAAGACAGCATACTGTAGTTTTGTAGCATGAGGATGCAAGCTTGTGATCAGCACACCAAATTACCTTTGTCTTAACCTGGATGTGTTGCTAAAGGTGACCATTTTTCTTAAGTCAAGGTATGCATGTCTGAAAGACTGAATCAGACCTGGCAGAGATGCGGTTTCTAAGATGTTCTAGATTTATCTAAATCTCTGTAATGCCACAGCTCTTTTCTGTAGGCATGTGCAGGAGGCTCTCTTCTACAAAATTCTCTTGTCAGTGCTGTATTTGATGTCTTTGCAGGATGGGTCACAGATTAAGCCTCAGGATTCTCAGCTCTTTCTAGGTGATGAGTATGGTGAGTGTGCAGCATGCCTATGTTGCCTCCTCTTCAAATGGAACCCTCTGATATTACATCAGCTTGAGTGTTGTCTACTGGAACGAGGATGCCACAGGAAATTTCCTTTTTGTAATTTAAACACATTTTCTTGTGATTTTGCAGCCTGAGTGCAGAAGTGTTTTCATCTGCAGAAATAAAGGCACATTTGCCTATAAACGTGAGAACTGAGGATGGGGAGGGTGAGTGCAGGAGGGGGATTTTCTGCTCTCTCCTGCTTCCCTTAGTCTGCCAAATTTGAAGTATGCATTTTTGAAGCCAAGATCATGGACTAAATGCTATACAGCTAAACTCGTTTTACTATGACTAAATCATTTAAAGTTACTACTGATCTATGTTAGTTTAATTATAGATTTTCATGGACTTACTCCAGATGAGGCCTAGATAAAGCAGCAGAATTCTGTCATAAGACTTGATTTGTTTTACAAAGTGTCATGAATATAATGACACTGAATAAATAATTTACAGTACCACGTGTCTGGTCTTATTTATAGAGTATAAATTGAGAATAATTTTACTAATTTTAAAAAGTTAATGTGAGCATACAGAGGAGAATATACCATTCTGGAAGAGCATGCAGTATATTGAAAATAAGATAGATAAAAAGTGAGAAATGGAGGCAATGAAAAGGAAATGCTTATGTAAGGTTTAGCTTAGTAACGACTGATTAGAATACTGCAGATCTAAGAAGTCCATATCTTCTAAGACTTATTCTAGTACGCATTAGATCATGCTGCCAATCCCTACAGTTAACAACTTGAGAGTTCTGAAAATCCAGTAGCAGATACTCTACTTTATTTCTTACTGCAATTTAAAGTACAATTGTATGCACTTTGAGAGACCTAGAGAAAGTATTAACAAAACAAGTAAGTAATTCTAAAATTACTGTCTCTGGTGAGAAATTCATATAAAGAGCAGAATAGTCATGGCAGTGGTTGAAGAAGGGAATCCTTTCTCTATTCTCAGCAAATGACAAGGGGGCAACAAATTGCAAAAATGGAAGAATACAAAAGGTGAAAAGGACAGAACAGGGTTGCTTTAGACATTGAAATTAAAATTACAAAGCACAGACAGATATGCAGATTTGAAACTAAACCATTTTAATCTTATACCTAGAATAGAATGACTATCTGCCATCTGGAATTCAGGGAATCCAATGAAGGTTGGAGGTGTAAACAACACACAGGATTATCAACATGTGTTTTCGGTGCATGCATATTGGAGTCCTTGAGGGATAAGTTAGTGAAAATAATGGGAATTAATAAAACCTGATGGTATAAAAAGGATCACATCATTGTATTTGTTTAGAGACAATATGGACTTACACACGCTGAAAATAAATAATGCATACAGTGCATCAAGCCTATTTTCTATTAATCTCTTCTTCCAGCTCCCATAAATCCTGTGACAGGACAGCATTCCTAGCAGATGTAACATTGTGGAAGGTTTAGCATATGTTACCGCTCCTCTTCTCCAGAACAGCTAATGGATAAAAATTATTAAGTTTTGAAAACTAACAGTAGTATCTCATACTAGCCCACTCTCTCTCTATCTCGGTCTCTGGTTCCATTGCTGAGAGTAAAAAGACTCCAGATGACTATGACAATATAAATAAATTGAGCAATCTGAGCTTAAAACTTAAGATCTGCTCCTTTGACATTCTATACAAACACAAATTACTATACTAAAGAGTGCTTATCAGTGTTAAAAAAGGGTCCTGTTAATATTTTGTCTTGATACAAAATGACGTTCCATTTTCTGAGGGCCCACAAAAAAATATCAAAAATACTAAAAATGTTTTGCACAAACCAACTCAAAAAGATTGGTTGACCAGGACCAATACTTTGTTGCTAGGAAGGGAACAATGATGACATTGATTGTTTCCACAGTTAAGAATCCACAATGTAATTGATTTTTATCTGACTCATTTAGTGTGGGCAGGCTCCATTTGTTCAAGAAACCTGTAATATATTCCTTGAATCACTGTAACTAAGAGAGATATAAAAGTTGATGTAATGAGTTAAACACACTATTTAACTCAATTTGTTTTGCACACTGAATTCTTGTTTCAGACACAGATACAGGTTCTATCTAGATCTACTGGTCGTTTTTGTAAGATGTCTCATTCATTTTGTGGTCTGCCAAATATTCAAGATTTCTACTTTATTCAGGGTGCCTCTGATTTTGGATTTCCCTATCCTGAGATTTCATTTTCATGTACACTGAGTACTTGCACCTTTCATTGAGTAATTGGGCTGCCAGCAAATTCAAAAGTCATGACCAGTAATGACTTCCATGAATGAGAACACTAGATTAGAAGCAATTCTTTGATCTGGAGCATATTTTTGACACGTTAGGTGTCTACTCCTGAAAAGCCATGAATGTTGGCTCATGAGTTTGTATTGAAACTGCTAGACACAGAAAAAAGTGCATAGGAGTCCAGCAGGGCTAGACTAAGGTTAAAAAATCAAGGCTTTAGTTGAAGTACCCACTTCCAAAATTATGCAGAAAATGTGATTGACTGCCACCTCATCCTGAACTATCTAAGAATTTTCTGACTTAAATGTTCTCTATGCATGTTGAGTTCAGTGTAGGTGCATATCCAGAATTATTCCAGTCAGAACTGGACAGCATTTACCTGCTGTGTAAAGTTTATGATTCCTTCTGCTCATTAAGACCTATCCAGTCACAAATGGAAGGGAATTAGGCATATAAATAGATTTGAAGAAACTATTCAGTATCTATATATACACACATACATATGTGTGTTTTTAGAGTACTACAGGCTATACTAGAGTATATACTATTGAACTTGCTCTAAGAAGAAAATCTAGATTTAAGAGATTTTAATTCACATCTTTATCTAAAATTTGGACTTGTTGGACTTTTCTTATTTTTAAGCAACAGATTTTCCATTAATGTACAAGCAAAAGCAGCAATCTGGCAGAAGAAGCAGTATTTAGTTTATGCATCTGTATGCATGACTGCCAGATTCCTTTCTCCTTCTTTGCTGATAAATGACATTTTATTAGAAAAAAACCCCACAACCCAGATGATCATTAACCACAATTGCTATTTCTGCCAAAAAAAATCAAAGAAGCAGCAATCCTTCAAGTGTTAAAATTCAATAAACAATCAGAGCACTTAGATGTTTTTTCAACTAGGCATAAAACAAGGACATTCTTGTTTTACTGTTACATTGGTTAACTTAAAATGTGTTGCAAACATACTGGGCAAATCCCTTTGTTTCCTTGCTCAAAGCAGAAAATTATTTTCACACTGGAAAAAGCCATTTTTACATTACAGATGACATGCAAACAATTGGTTTTATTATTTTTTAAAATGATACTTCCTTTTACTTCCTTTGTTGTATAAAGAGAATTCATTCTTTCATAAAAGGGGAATTTTATTTTTTTTTGGTCACCTATATTTAGCAGGCAGGCTCTTTGCCTCTCGCTTAACCAATATATTTTTGAGAAGCATATATGTCACTGGACATAAAGAAATGACGACATCAGGTTACTCAGAAAAAAATAGTGATTACAAAAAAAAAAACTATGAAAGAGGAACTGTTGTGATACCACTTTGCAAAGTTGTAGCTTTTGCTAGAGAGTGAGGTTCGTCACCACAGAACTGTCCTCTGTGTAAGACTAAACTGTAGGATTTATCAGGCAAGTAAACCCTCTTGCTGATTGGCCTTCACCGGCCCCAGAATACTGCTGTGCGCCCCTCAAAATACAGCCTTACCAATAGGTTGCATCAGCAGTTGTGAGAACTTTTGCTGCCTTAGACAATGATTTATGTCCCCAAAAACCTTCATAGAACTCTTCTACACATTAGTATTCACTCATATTTTGTGCCAGGTTTTGCACGTGAAATAGATCTTAAAATTGACTTTACCATCTGTGATGTCACTAATGTAGCAGTCACTGAACTTCCTGAAACCGGATGACTATGAAGGATGCATCTACTTTCCCACAAATTTCAATAAAACAAAATGTTTTTCAGTAATTAAAGCTGGAGATGAACAAAGAAGGTACTCAGGGAAAACCACAGATTAATTTAAACATAAAAGACCCATTTAAATTTTTTTTCACTCAAGTAATGACTGAAGAAAATTAGTTCAGAGACTGATGAAGGATGCTGAATAGGTAATTATTGCTATTACAAACCTCTTAGTTTAATTTGTAGGAAATATGATTTGAAAATTAAATAGTACTTGATTTTAAGGTTTCAGTGTGGACTGTCTTTCAGCTGTGTCTAGCACTTCTGTTTCTCAGAATTTCAAGGACCTTTCCATTAATGATGGTATTAGATAACCAAAAGGATTCATTTTTCAACAGTATTATCGCAGCCATAAATAACATTTTCCACTTCTTTCAGGTTCTTGGTCTAAAGATCTGTAGGTGTTTTGCAGGCCTTGAGTAAAAAAAGATAAAGATCAAATCTGGGCACAGGTAGAGACACACAGGCTGATTTATGAGTGAAGACATAACATGCACCACAAAGCTCCTACTTTCAAAATTGATAATAGATGAGGACAAGACTGCATGTCCTACAAGGCAAAAGTAATCCACTTGTTTTGTACCAGCCCCTCACTTCAACTACTCTCCTCCACTGAGTTTGCGACAATTTTTGTCAGATTTCTTCGAGTTGTACTTGTTCATAACAACTAAGTCAATGACAGCAAACACTGTGTGTATTCACATAGTGGTGTCCTTTTAATTTTTTAACCATCCAGTGCTTTTCAAATCTGTTACAAATTCAGCAAAGTCCAGTGTCCAAATATAAAAAAGCAGACTTCAACTGACAATAGAAAAGTGGCTTTCCCAGTCTTTGAATTGCTTCTGTTTTTAAAACAATGGAGAACTAAAATTTTATTCATGGAAATATTGCTTGGTCTTATCAATGCATTCCTACATTTGCGGAAGGATGATCACAATAAAGATATGTCCCCTGTACAGCAGGCAAAATAAAGAAATTAATTAAAGTGTCCCTTCTCCAGATGACTTGGAACCATTAAAGATAATTTTGCTGTTTGCCAGTTGGTTGCAGGCACATGCAGTAGAAAATGAGAAAAGTGCTACATTCAATGCTTAGCAGATTTACTCTGTGGCAAATTCACCCGGTGACTTTGCAAAATGAATGGCTCCATCCATTTTTCCTTCGGACACTGTAGCTTTAAAATCAAATAAAACTAAGACCCTACTACCATGAAGCCTAGTCAGGCCTGTGCAACAGGCATGGTGGAGTCATTGAGTGCTGTTGTTTAAGTGGGTCTAAGAGTGGGGAAAGTATATAATGCCAGTCCAAAGAAGCAGAGAGACTGCAGGCCGTTTGTCCGTAGGGATGCGCTCAACAAGAAGAGATGTAACAAACCGTGTTTATCTATGGCATAGTGACAACACCCGTTTGAGAACAGTCTGGCTGCAAACCTGTGGTCTTGAACTTATGCAATGGTCTTAGTTTATAGACTAAGCTACTGGAATGAATGATAAAACAGGAACATCCTAAAAATAGTGAAGCACAATTAACATTTTTGTTGAACACAGTGGGATGGATTCATCAACCATAACATTTTTTTGAATAATTAACTGTGCTGAATTTTTCATAAAAAAAAAAAAGCACAACATTCATATGGTGTAATTATTACAGTATGAAACACGTTTGAATTAGAACAAGATAACTTTGTCATTGGGTAGGTAAATTCAGTGTCAGGAAATGTTCTCCTCCCCAGGTTCTAGGAATTATGTGCCTAACATTCTCTTGCAGCACACAGTACAAGCTGCTATTAATAATATATCTATAGCTGAACATAAGGTATGGAGGGAGTATTTAAAATGTTTAATTATTCAAATGAAGGAATTAATTGACTGTGCCTTTTTTGCAGCTCCACAATATTTCTAAACATTAGAAGAGCTCAGCATGCTAGGAAGAATATAATAAGTGCCTAGGAGGAAATAAAAACTAAAATAAGTGGAAACTGAAAACTTTCCTAATGACTGAAGCTATGGCATACATACTGTATATGGTGTCATTTGGAGTTACATGCATAAATCAAAACCATTCCTATGTATTAGGGCTCCTGAATGGGAAGAAATTAGATAAGAAAAATATGATCTTATCATTCCTAGTAGAGTGTAGGCTGATGGTGTTTGCATATTAACAACCTAGCCAGGGCGCTCTCAGAGATGGAAAGATTGCCAATTGGCGTTGGTATTTACCGATTAATATCAAGAAAATATAAATTTACTGTCTTGTGATTAAATCTGTAGCACTTGTGAATTCACAGTAAGATAGACAGTTATGCATGTGTCTCTTCCCAATAAATCTTTTTTATGTTAGTATCTTGGCATGAATGGAAGAAATCTTTTCAAGGAAAAGGTACGTCACTTTCAACTGCTTAGAAATGCAGTACAGGGCTTTGATCTTTGGTGTTTAGGCTTAGACTTTCAAGGGGTGGCTCCTTACTCCTCTTTCATGATGAGTTCCATAACTCAAAATGTTTTCAGAGAATGCAGTGACCTTTTGAGTTGCAGATGCCATAGGAATTATATTGTACTCCAGTGAAAACCTTGAAGAAAGGCCTTGAATGTGAACAAGTAATCACTGATTGGAGAGCCGGTGGAGTATATCTAGTGTTGGTGTAGTACTCATACTTGTCCTACCACTTCAGTTTTGAAGAGCAAAGTGAAGTCAAAATTATTCACATTTAGGCTTTCCATGACAACTGTAAGCAAGATGATATTCTGCTCACCAAAGAACCTCTTCTTTCTTTTTCTGTCCTTCCTCATATTAATCTGAAGTAGCTTCTTCATCACTTATTAGTGGTTTCTGTTAATTAAACAAAACAAAAACAACAGAAAGAAACTAGGGACAAGTTCTTCTTATGCTGAGAAGATGGAAGTAGGATTCAGAGTCCAGATTCTTGAATTTATTAGGAAGAGGCACCTGCTTGCTATCTTCTACTAGCTATTTAACCTCCATAGAAGAGCACTGGGTGAGACTGACCTCTGTGATCCGCACTTTGTTGTTAGTTACCATGTTTTCCATTCATTCTGCAGACTTTTAGGTTCATCCTCCTGAGGCATCTAACTCTATATGTCGAATAGAGAGAGCTTATGTATCTGAGTCTGCATCTGAGATTCTTCTCCGAAAGACAGGCATTATGGAAAAACAGTTTAAATTCAGGCATTTGGAAGAGAGTAACTGGCTTTGGGAAAAAAGCGTATCTGTGTATATACAATATATATACACCAAATATGTATATAATATAAAAAAGTGTGATTGATGAATCTGATCTGATCTGATCTGGGCGAAGATCTTGATGTACTATGATTATTTGGCTAACAAAATGTGACGTAATACTGTTTCAACAAGCTGCACTTCACTACAATATTTACTTCTGTATATGACAGATTTCTTTTATTCCTGATTCCAAAATGACACTACCTTTTTACCTTCATCAGTTCTCAAGCAATTCTAAGCTCTTCTCATCTGCCACCATATTGTTTGATTATTTTTTGTGAAAAGTATTAAACAATTCTGAATTGGTGACAATTTGCCAGTGCTGAACTTTTGGCAAAATGGCATTCATTATCATACGTCCAAGCTTACCTAGATGGAGATCATCACATTCCTTGCTGGAATAGGCTGATGGGAAAGCAACTATTCTGTTTGCCTCTCTAGAAATCTTCAAGGGTAATTTGGCTCAAGAGAAGGTGAAATTTAACTGGAAACCAGGTCGATTTACTTATTTATTTTAAGGCAAGCTATAGTCAAAGTTTAAATATTATTAAATGTAAAATGTATAGCCATATAAACAGGTTATTTATGCAAGTCAGCATATTTTCATTCATCTAGCAAGAAGGAGGAAGAACCTGTGCAGAGAATCAGCATAAAGACTGTGCAGAAGTTTTGTCTGTCCTAAGCCTACTTTTGAGAATTTATTCGGGACTGAGCTGTTTGTATAATGCTAGATTTCATTCCCAGTGCGGGTTTTGTAAGCCAGTATTGCTAAACTGCAGTAGAGTTCCTCCCACTGTGCATTTTAAGGCACTGAGGCATCTGTACATAGTCTGTTCATGTACTTGGTATGCCACAATACTTGAAGTCCATCTACGGTAAATAAGGATGGGAAGCCTGTCTAGGAACAGGCTGGGAAGTCCTGACCTGAAGAAGCATCTGTTACCTTGCTCTCAGCCAGAAATAATGATATCATAAACAGACTGGTACTAGAATTTCCAGTCTTTCCTCTTGGCTTCTGAAGCCAGAAGAAATCTGTGTATTTCTGGTGTTGCACTCTATTTTTCCCCTTCAGCTCCTGATTGGGCAAACAGGCACCTTTTGCCTTAATAAAAAGAGCGATCAATTTTTTACTAACAACCAGCAGAGAGTACTTGCTTTTAAGGCTTCTGCCAGGTTTGCTTAATTGGACTCTTTGGATGAAAAAAGCTAGCATAAGGCTATGCTAGTAGTCTCAAAACTCGGATTTTCACACTTTAGCACTAATTTGCTTCTGGATAAACTTTGGTTAATCAGATTTTTGCAACTCATGCAAATAAAGAGCGAAAGATCCCTTAGAAATTAATCTACTAATATTCTCTCAGTACTTACTTCTTCATTCAGCTTTTGAAGTATAATTGTTTTGGAAACATCCAGGTATGTACACAGATTAAGTATTTCAGTAGGTAAAATCTCTTAAAAATTAATTTTTCAATGAAAAATGTTTTATGCTTAACTCCTAATATACTGAGTAACAGATTTATAGACCTTGGAGACTGGCATCTGGTTTCCCCGCAACAGCAGTTCTTCCACCTGAGAATACCTTGCTCTACTTCTGCAGGTGAAAGATTAGCACCTCATCCATACCTACTCAGACTCTGACTTCTAATGATGCTGCCAGCAAGAACAGAAAGTAGTGTAAAGTGCAATGGCATTCTTGTACAATGCAGTTAAGAATTTGGAAATTTAAAATATCGGTGCTTACTATTTGAAACTTAGAGTTGAGTAAATATCTTGAGAAAGGTTTTGTGAACAAATGAGATTGCTATTATTTTCTCACATAGCCTAGTCTAGCAAGTATTTGTCTCATCTTCTAGATAAAACAAAAAAACAAAACAACAAAAAAAACCACCAAACAAAAAACCTCCTCTTTGTATAAATCTTATGTAAATAGAAAAAGTGCAAGGTAAAAGTTAACTTAGAGGACTTTCTGTTTGAGCTTCTGAACAATAAATCTCACCTGAACAAACATAATAATACCATTCTGGGTAAAACTTGCCTGAGATGACTGAGCAGACAGACAGGTATATAAAAGATTCTTTTATGCCAAGAAGGAGAACTCAAATTTATCAGCTAGAGTTTTAGAGGAGACTTTTTATCAAGACAATAATATACCATATGGGTGTAATTTCTGAAAAAATCGTGCACCTCTTCATACAGTCTAGACTAAATCAAAGTGAAGAGAGTTGTGGTTTCTGCAAGTAAATTCATAAAGACCAACAAGACTCCACAGCTTTTTAGGACAAAATCATAAACTTGTTGTGGTGAACACCATGATGTGTGGGGGAGGAGGGAGAAGTGCCAGCTGGATCCATCATCTGTCTTGGCAATTATACTGTGTTCATCACCATGGTATCGGAACACCTTTACAAGCTCTAAGAGTAAAGGATCTCTGGTTTCTCCTCATGTCCTAGGAGGGAAGGCTTTGTTATTATTATTATTGTGGAATAGGTAGGTGAAAATAAGGGATTTTATATTTTGTTCTTAAGGAGCTGAGATTTGTAATTGTTGCAATATCATCAGGGAATGAATTCCACAGCTTTATGTCAGCTGACAAGAAAATTTTATCTGTTTGTGGTATAGAGATGAATCTTGTCCCAAAGAAATGCAGCTGTAGTGAAAGGTCATGAAGTCAGCAAGAAGTAGCCTTCATCCTGTTGCACTTTATGGGAACAGGAAAGTTGCTTAGGATGGATGTAGGCAGGAAGGTAGAAACAGGGATTGTTGAATATGCTGCTGATTTTTACTGGCTTCCCTAGTGATACAGGCAGCTTCCCTCAGCACACGTGCTAGGGAGCTGTGCTTCTCACTCTGCCAGCAGAACGTGCCTCCTCGCTTGGGCTTCAATGTACTGATGGACATAGAGACCAGAGCTCTCTTTGAGGACATTTTGAGCAATATATGCTATCTGCACTGGAGATAAAATTGCACTGTACATGAAAACATTATTTCCTTAAATATTTCTACATTCTCTCATATAAGAGGAATCAGAATGTGACCCTTGTCTTTGTTATTTTTGTCTTTAACTTTTTCTGTATGTTTTTTTTTCTGGATCCTTTAATGTTAGATTTTGGTTTTGCTTTCATTATGAATGACACTAGCATTATTAAATGACCTCATTGAAACAAATGAAATTTTATGTCCTATAAAGAACATCTCAATGAGAATAAACTTATTAAATCTTGATCCTTAGAACGGAATCTTCACTCCATTGAATTTAATGGTAACATTCCTGTTAACGTTAATGAGTCAAGACTTTGTCCTTCGCATACGACTGTCAATAAGTAAGTAATGATAACCAACAGACCTAATGCTAAGAAAATCCTTTGCAATGAGATGGAAAGACTAAAAACTGGACCCAGGTTCAGGCTTTACACGGAGGACCTATTTCTGATCTTGCTGTGCATGTGTCTTTTTTAATTTGAGCTAAACATTATGACAGAAACAAGTGAGGTAATTGAGTATTACGAGATCTCTGTGCTTTTTCACTTACGGTCATTTTATGTGTTGAAATACTTGCATTGTTTATGTAGGAAAGCGATCCTATTGTTCAGCCATCTAAATTATCTGTTTCTTCATCATATTATCAAGGCCCACTTCAACAGTTCTAGTTTGCATAGAAATTACATGCAATTTCCTTTTTAATTTTGTAATTTTTTCTTTTTAAAGAAGAACAATCACTATATTCACAGGGAGAATTTGTTAAACTGGAAAATCACATTTAAGACTTCAAGGTGTATATAAATTACAAAATTGACTTTAAAGAGGCCAGCTTTCTGTCAGGTGTGTGGGAGTGAATGAAAGACTAATTCCCACACACAACTAAGAAAATTGTGAGTTGTCCTTTTACCAAGTATTCAGTTACAACTGCCCCTATATATATGTTATTTCCATATTATACAGAAGTATTCCTTTTGCAGCTTCTTTACATTTTACTCCAATGTTACTTGCCTGTATAAATGTACAGATTGAATAATCCATTCTGAAAACTGTACTCTCAGGTGCCAGCCTTTTGTATTAAAAATGTGTTTAGCCTTATTGTACTCTGCAGTAATCTCCTATGTATGTGTTAGGGAGCAGATATCCTAAATATGTTATTAACATTAGATAATATTTAGCAAGTTAATCTGCTGATATAAGTAAACACTACAACAAAAAGACATCACTATAATCTTGTCAGCATCTTTTTGCACCACTTCTCAAGACTCCCTAATGTGTGTTTCACATTACAGTTAAAATCTTTTTATTTGTCCTATTATTTATCCAGCCATGGGATCACTACACTTTTCACAATAATAAAAAACTCTAGGCAAATGTATGCTACAAAACCACAAGGAAAAAAATGAATGAGTATCAAAAATATTCTGCTACAAATTATTTACTTCAAGCATTTACTTTTCAGTTTACTATTGATATGATGTAGAGAGCAAGGAGATTGACTGATGCTTTTGCGTTCAAGATAGGTATAACAGAATACTTAGCTACATGTTCTAGATAGATATTCCAGATGTGTAGGTATAACGGAGTTGCACTGGGCTGAGAAATATCAGTGATGAGTCCTGTTAACATTATCAAATGCTCTCTAGAAAGAAAACACAAGAAATGGCATTTACTGTTTCACCTTGAGATCTTCATGGTTTACTGACCCATCTGTCAGTATACCTGGTTGATAGATTATTTCTTCTCACTGGCTATCACACTGGAGGACAGAGAAGCAAATCCCTTTGGAGCCAGCTTTAGTGCTGCTCTTTACATTGGCTGTCAAGTGGAGTCAAGAAGGGACAGTTGTTACATCTGCCTAAAAGCGTGGTCTGGAACCTGTATATGTGTTTGTGCACATCAACAGTTTTCCAACATAGGTGCCTAAATTTAGTCCTGAATTCATTATTGGGCTTTCAAACATGTGACCTGATTTTCAGAAGTACTGACCACTCAGACATCTGGTGATTTCAGTGTAAGCTGTGATTATTCAGCATCTCTTGAACAAAACCACCCAGTGCAGTTTCCATTTTAAACCAGTGGAAAGACAATCGTTGAATTTAGTAGATACTGAGTTGTTCTGTGGATATTTAACCTTCGGCAGCCAAATTTGACACTCTTGGCCAGGCATGGTAATCACATAACTTAATCTGATAGCCACATGAAAACTGCAGTGTCATACAATCAAAAATGTGTCACAGAACTCAGACCATTATTACTTCCTCTGTACCTCTTATTTAATCTGTCTTGTCACTTACTGTTTTAAAATCCTGAGCATCTTTTAACAGTTAGCAACATTTAAAAATGGAACTGTCAGAGAAATTTTCTTCTTCATAAATCTGAAAGTTCCTACATCTCTATATTATTACTATATGTAAGATATAAAATACATCAAGCCTCGGATGGGCATGTTGTGACAATGATATGGAGAGATATCATTAAAGCTTATTAGCAGGGAAGTGCACTAAAAAGGTCTAACGTTCAGTAAGAACTTTTGATTTTGCTTGCCTGACAGAACATTTTGGAAGACATGCAAAATACATGGTGGCTAAAATCTTTTGTTAGTTAAGTAATACAGCAACTTTACGCTTCTGTGAAGAGCAAGTTCTTCACTTTTGAGGTTTACAGCTCACTTCTATAGCCCGTGAGGGTTAACAGTGCTGAAACTGACAGACTAATTAACTCACTGATTTGACTTCTTCTTCTGGCTTCCATCCAAGGATGTTCCAGGCCTGGAAAACACACATTCTAGACTAAACTGATCTACCTCTTAATCTCAGTTACTGAGGAGTTTTCAGAAGAGGTACTGGTTAGATCTGCTCCTCAGCTGTTCTAACATATACCAGAGTCAGACAGAGGATTACAAAATTTTCTCTGCTGTGTGTCCTCTTCTATGTCTAAGCACAGCTTCTTTACGCTCAGGCACAGTACATCGCCTATTATACTGACTTTAACCTTGGGAATTTTTAATGCTGTTTTAGGTCTGCTTAGAAAAGCTTCCTCTCTGCCTTGGAAAGTTGATCTCATGGAAACAAAGGCGGTTGGGTTTTCAGTTGGAAGGATACAAAAGCAGTTCCAATTTTTTTGATTTTCTGTAGCTTTGCTTTTCTTTTTTGTTACCAAAACATAAAGATTTTGTTGGCATGAGTTTGGAATGATCTGCTGAGCCTTCGTTGTCAGTTGCAGTAATCCTCAGACACCTGGCCCATCATTGCAGATCTAAATTCTGTGGCAGTCTAATTTATAACAAGCAGAAACATACTTTGTTCACAGGTACTTGCAATACTCTTACGATTCAAAAGTAACATCAGTTTTGCCAAAGAGAGAAACTGACTGGCAGTTTTTCTTGTTCAGAATCAGAGGAGCAGTTGTGCAACAGGCAAACCTGAGGGCACAACTCATTTTTCAGCTGTACTGCTGAAAGCTGCTTTAGACATTTTGGCACTTTTTTCCCACTGCTGTATACCGAAGACATTTGCAGCATACATGTGTTTCCTCTTGTATATTTGCGAGTACTCCATTTACCTTCTAAATTTATCTGAACTTTTCTGTATTTCTGTTGAATTAAACTGAAGCTACAACAACTCTCAGGATTTCATTAAGTTCACTCCAAATGCGAATGCTGTTACTGCCTGCCTCAACCCCAACCAATGCAATTACTACAGTTTTGGTTTTGCAAGAAGACTGAAGAGAAAAATATTAGGTGATAAAGGTAATTTCTGCGTTGTAAAATTGCAATAAATTTTCTTCCTCCTCAGTGAGCCAGGAAAACAAGTCTCTTGTGCTTTTTCATTCATGAAGCACCTCCTGGCTCATTAAGATCTCTTGATGGTGATCCCTTTGCTACGTGCAAAGTGTATTTTTTTCAGACTTGATAATAACTAAAAAATGCCCAATGTTTGCAGGATGTTCTGGTTAAAGTTGCTAAGAATTCATGAAATTATAAGAATAAGCTCATTCTGTCCCAGTCTGTATATGCATCTTTTTTAATGAAAAGTTAGTACAAAAGATATGTATTCCATAATTATAAAAGGAGAAGTATATTTAGTGTCAACACACTGCAGGCTGGGATTTCACACATTGCTGCACTGATATGATACTGATGATTGCAGTTATTGGCTCACAGAACAAAGGCTTATGAAGTGTTAGCTGTGTAACTAAAAGAAAGGTCTAGAACCAATTTTGTTTTAACCATCCAGCAAGCCTAATACCAGTGGGAAAGCATACTCCTCATAAAGGAATGAGAAAACTTAGTAGAAGCAAATGGGGATTCAACTGTTGTGTGCTGATTCAAGAATGCAGAGGTGTTCAAAACAAACTTCTGTGTTGTGTCATTCAGGGCCATTTACAATATTTGTAAATCGTTTCTATATCATTTATAAACCTCATGTCGCTTGAAGGCTCCTTGTTAAACACATTTTGCTTCTTCAACTCATGTCTGCTAAGGCATTTCTTTCTTGTCTCAAGCTACCTTATTGCTCCACAGCAGACATCTTCTAACACGTAACTGTACTTTTGAAGACTAGTTAGTGATTGCAAACATGCTGCCAGTTGGCCTGCTATAGTAGAATCATCACCAATTTTGTTTTCCAGCTACAATACATTTTGTAACTACACATCCAAACATCCCATTACAGTATGAAATAACTATCAAGGAGGCAGACATTGACTGCTTCATTCCAGTTTCCACATGACATTTCTTATCACAAAATACCTTTCACATCAATACTGCCTGAGATCAGGCCTGTCTAGCTGCTTTTTTTGACAGATTTTCACAGCTCTGGAATGTCTGTTAATAATAATGATTGAGCTATATGGCATTTCTCGGGAATTAATGACTGGCTAGAAAGCTCCATTGACTCAGTGCTCAGCAAAGGACTATTCTCTCTAGCAGGTAATCAGTCCCTGGGAAATACTCAGAGGTTGCATCAACATTGTTATTATCAACAAAAATGGAATATGTAATTTGGAACATGATAATTGCAATTGCTCTATATGTTCTAATTGTTACATATTCTTCAGATTTATTGCCATCTCAATATTCAAGTTAACTTATTAACTTTCCTAATTTTACTCTGTTTCAAACTCTCTTATTTACATAAAAAATCCTGCAAGAATGAGTTCTAAGAGTATATGCAATTAAAAACAGAATTGAACATGTATAATGCACGCATGCATATATAGAGTATGTGTGTATGCATTTATGTAACTTCCACTGAGACACAGCTATACATTGCTACAGGATTTACCAGAAAAAAGCGCCTGTTTTCTATCTTAAAGTTGAACAAGAAGCATTGCCATTGATACACATGTGAAAGTCTCAGTGAAAACAGGTGAAAGAAATTAGAGGAAAATATAATTTTGTGTAAGGTCTGTGCCTAAAATTAAGTATTTCACTTAACTAAATTGATATGTGCTTGAGTAAACACAGCTCTGTATGTTCTAGTTGAAACATTCATCTTCTCAATTGTTTCAGAGGCAAAATACTTTCTTTATGGGATAAAACTGTAGAAAAGTAGGTAATTATTACTTACCTTAAAACAATATCAAAAAGTGACGTCTTGAAAGTGGAAGGCAGTGGTGCTAACTTGGGAAATCTTTCATGTTTCTCAGCTTTATAAGGACAACTGAAAAAAATTAAAAGTTTATTGGTTGACTTAATTCAGAAATGCTTTATAAAATCACGTAATGACTCAAGATGTGCCTCAGTACTGTGTGCAATACCGATTTCTGTCAACTAGTTCTCTTGTTTCCATTATTATACTTCATAGTTTTATGTTTTGATCATTCAGGTGTTCTTACAACTACACGCCATGAAGCCGTTAAAACATACTGCCACAGGTCTGGTAAAAAGTCTTCGCGCCCTAGTCTAGAGCAACTCAAGTTTATTATTAGAATTCTAAGACATGGTACAGCTAAAATAACTTCACTGCTAATGCGACTAACAGGCACAGAAACATAACAACTAGAGTGACTTATGATTAATTGGGGTAACATGATTTATGGGTTCTGGGTTCTGTGCATCTGATCCAAAGTCTTATGGTGCCATAAGAAACATTTTTTTTCAAAGAGCTTTAATCACTCTCCTGTTTTCCCCAAGCACATGCCATGCATCAGATTCTGATGGTATGGATCTGAATCCTGCAAGTGTTAGATTCTAGCCTAAATCCTTTGGGCTTTTTTTGCTATAGTGGAATTCTTAAGGAAAACCTCAGGAACTCAGTGAAACAAGAAACTTGTGCCATAGTTAGCCAGGATTAATAGCCTATAAAATAAATAATTTTTACATGTTATTATTTCTGCACATGTATAGCACTAATCATGCAAAATATTTAAGCAGCTTTTTAGCAGTCAGATCAACAGGGAAACTTGCCTAATCTTAAGCACCTGACAGGACTGGACCTTAAATGCGTCTAGATGCAATAAATATGGAACAGATTCTTTTTGTGCAGTTTTTTCAGCACAAACTGCATCACAAAGTGTTAATATAAATAATAGCAGAGAGAAGTATACACAAGGGAGGAATGATATGATTTCAGAGGAGACTTGAAAGGAGATGTTGATGAGGTGGAGGTTTTAAGAATTAAATATTAAAAACCAAAAAGGCTGGTTTTGGCTAGGACTGATTGTTTTTCTCCTCTGAGAAATAAAGGGGCTTTCTAACCTACCTGCTGGACAAAGATGCAAGGCTTACTGTCAAACCGTTCAGTGGAATCATCACTGTACTTAGAGGCTATTTTTAAGAGAAGGCAAAGGATCGCAATTAGCTAACTACAGCCCTCTCTGATTCCAAACGTCTGCTTTGTCCTTTGCCTCACCTTTCTGTTTATTTACCGCTTGACAACTCCACACGGAGTTGGCCAAAGTTCCTGAAGTGCGGTAGCAATACAGCCCCTGGCAAGAGCAGGTGGGATAGGAGCACCGGTGTGCCATTGCGGAGCCCTGGCACACCAGCCCCTCTTCCCCAGGGACACCGGGAGCCTGCAAGGCCGCAGCGGGGCTGCCACAAACATGCCCCCAGGAAAAGCGAAGCTGCTTTAAGCACCAGCCCACACTGTTAAATCACGCCATAATGGGCTTATTTCCTACATTTGGTGGCAGCATAGTATTCAGGATAATATTATTGCTACTTGGCGCAGGTTACTGCTGAACCAAGAGACGGAGATGAGAGAGTTAAATAACAGGGATGGGGACTGAATCACTAAAAAGTCTTTCCCAGAGTCAGTTCTCTGTTTGGGGGAAGTTATTTTAATTCTGTGTCTCGCAAACAAACCGCAGCCTCCTGGTGTCCTCTGGAGCCAGCCTGACTGACATTACAAAAGGATTTTTAAATAAATCACGTGCAGGGGCATCTCGCGTTTGGCAGACATGAGGGCAGCCCCGGTGGGAAGCACGCAGCACCAGTAACGCCGCACCTGTGCGCAGCGAGCCCGGCTCACGCCCATGGCTTAGCGGAGGTGCGGCCTCATGGACACCGCCGCGCCGGGAGGAGCTGCCTTTGCCTCACAGGTGAGTGATCCCCGGAGGGCGCCAGCCTGCGAGGAGGGCGCTCACGGGGAGAAGGAGCGCTCTGCTCAGCGGGAGAGCGGCGTCCTGCTTCTCGCTCGGGGCCACCGCCGGCTCCCGGGAGGCGCCCGCACGGACCGACCCTGCCAGGTGCCCGTGCGGGTTCGGCCGCGCCTCCCCGCCCCGGCCGTTACCCCACCTCGGCGTGGCGCGCGCGGGGCGGGGAGGGGGCGAGGAGGCGCTCCCGCGCTTTGGGAGACGCACCTGTGGGGAGGGCCCGCCGGGGCGGGCAGTCTCTTATGTAAGGGATGGCGGGGAGGGGGCTGGCCCCACGGCGGGGCTGGCGGGAGAGGGGAGAGCCCGCCGGCGGCGTGCTCGGGAAGGGAGCTCGCAGAGGGGTGCTCGGAGACGGGGGGGGTCAGGCCGGCGGGCAGCCCCGGGTCTCCGGCGCTCAGCCTCCCGCGGGCGCCTCGGAGGACGGGCCGCCTCGCCCGCCCGCCGCCCGCCGAGGAGGATTTCCCCTTTGGCGGCAGCCCTTCCCCGCCGGCTGGATGCTGCGGCGAGTCCGTCCAGCCTCCCGCGCTTTGCCTGGCAGCCGTCGCCTCCCGCGGGCTCGCCCGGCTCCAGGCGGGGCTCGGCGGGCGCCGTGGCCGGCTGAGGGAGCCGTGCGGGAGACGGCGCCGGGCTCCGCGGGGGAGCGGGAGGCGGGTGCCCCCGGCGCCTGCACGCGAGCACCGGGCGGTGCGGGGAGGTCCCTCGCTCGCCCTCTCTCCTCCTTCCCGCCCCTGCAGTGCCCTCGGCTCGGCCCTCCCGCTCGTGGCCCCCTCCACGCCCCTCTCGCCAGCCCGCGGCGCGGCGCGCTGCCCCGCACTCCCGCCGCCACCTCCACCCCTCGGTACTCCTCCTCCTCCTCCTCCTCCTCCCGCGCGCTCCCTCTCCCGCGCACTCCACTCCACAAGTGCCGCGCGCTCGCTCCTCTGGAGCGGCGCGGAGCGGAGCGGCGCCGGGCAGCGGACCCTGCCCGGGGGGCGGCGGCCCCGGCCCGGCCCGGCCGCGCGCGGCTGTCTGTGGTGCTGAAGGCGGGAGCGGGCTGAGCGGACGCCCGGCCCCTCACGGAGCCCCTTTCTTTATGTTCAGCTCCTGGCGCAGCGCAGCATCCAGCAGCTCGAGCGGCGGCGGCGGCGGCATCGCTGAGCTGGGGCTGGGAGGCAGAATGGAAGGCTTTATTCGGCTGCTTTTCGGCTACTTGGTGGCAGACCTTCTCACGCTGGTGTGTCGGGCTCAGGAGAAAGCTGGCCAGCAGCTGGGGAGCTTCGTGGTGCTCTCAGGAGGAAACCACTCCAGCCTTGGGGAACAGCTAGACCCCTCTGAGCCACCTCCCACGCCAGACTTCTGCAGGGGCTACTTTGACGTGATGGGGCAGTGGGACCCCCCCTTTAACTGCAGCTCGGGGAGTTCATCTTCTGCTGCGGCACTTGTGGCTTCAGGTTTTGCTGCAAGTTCAAGAAGACGAGGCTGGATCAAAGCACCTGCACAAACTATGAGACGCCGTTGTGGATGAACACTGGGAAGCCTCCTTCCCGCATAGACGACCCTCTGCATGACCCTACCAGGGATAAAACCAACCTCATTGTCTACATCATCTGTGGGGTTGTGGCAGTCATGGTGCTGGTGGGGATCTTCACCAAACTAGGGCTGGAGAAGGCGCACAGACCCAGCGGGAGCACATGTCCAGGTAAGGCTGAGTGCCAGGCAGCAGGGTCCTTTTCCGTGCTACCTCCCCCCCAACCCCTAAAGAGGAGAGAGAAGCTCACGTGTTCCTGCTAAACAAGTAACTCCTGCCAGGCAGGCTGCATTGCCCTGCAAGGCGACCGAGAGACACCAACTTTGGAGAGCAGAGCTCCTGTGGTTCCCTAAGCTCAGGTTATTAAAGTACATGCATATTGAGGAAGACTAGATATAATTGTGGAGTCTGCACAGACAGTAGCCCATTTTTATCTGCAGTGCCTGACCATCTCCCCATCTAGATCCAGCAAGTGTTCCTGTATATACTGTGCATGAATAGGAAAACAAAAAAAAATTCCTGAAACCAGCAACACTGAATTATAGAAAGCCCGATGAGTTCCTTCTTCCAACTGTTTCAAAGCTTGGAAAATGTTTTTACTTCTCAACAGAAGGATGTAAACAAATGTCATCTCGCCCTCCTTCTCCAGCTGCAAAATGGTTTTGGCAGGACCTTCCCTACTCCCCCAACTCTTGCAAGTGTGTGAGCTATTTGTAAAATTTCTAAGCTGTGAAAATGAGCCAGAGTGGAAGGGAAGAGGGAGACACAAAAAGGAAAAGCTACGGCAGAAATTCTTAGCATTTCTTTGGTTACTGTTGAGAGGTAAAAAATGGAATATGAAAGTCTTGTCTCATCCATATATGTGTGTGTTATACTCTGTATCCACAGTATAATGGCTGAGTTATGTCAAAGAGAACCTCCCCCACCTAGAGTTAGGCATGCTGTGTACCGTCTACTCCAGATACTGGCTGCCTAGTGGTGGACAGGCAGGTGGGCAACTCAGGACAGAGCCCAATGGCTTTAACAGCATATTCCGAACCCAGATTTTCACAGCAGTTCAAAATCAAGGCATAACACATTTGTCAAGTTTGCAGTCTGTCTGATTCTTTATGCTAATCCCAGGCACATGAAAGTAAAGCAGATGGGGAAAAGGCATTAAAAAAGGCAAACAGCTCCATTAAGGAGTCTAAATAGATCCCAGCATACTAGGCAAATTTAGTGATGAAATGCAATTAAATGAATACCTTCTACTGGACGTGCAGTGTGGCAGAAATCTTCCTCTTAGCCTGACTGGTAACAGTGTAGTTCACAATCTTCAAAGATTAGATGAAGAGTCATCCTTTGAAAGATAGTCCCAGCAATCAACTCAACACCTGGAGCCTTATTTTTTTACTGAAGTTTCTGCATGACTTTTTAATTAACTGCTTATCCTGAAATGAACAGAGAAAGACACAAAATACTCTTGCAAATGCATCCACAGTTCACTAGCAATTATTTGCTATTTATAAACTGGCTGATATGGATACGCTTTTACTACTGAGGAACAAAGCACATTGCAGAAAATTTAGTCAACTTAACATTTCTTTTTTAAATCTTACTCTTAAACTACAGAGCTTGTTTGGAAAAAGCTCTCCCTTGCTTCTGCCTCTTCCTTTAGTGTCTCCACGCAGGCAAAAAAGGAAGGGCTCGTAACAGTTAGAAAAACCAGGACAAGTGAACTTGTACCCATCCCTGCTTACACATGGCTTGAATAGGTCCTATTTCTACTAGTAGAAATATTTGCTATCTAAAGTACAGGTGTGAAGCATTCTGAAAGGCTATTTTGTCTTAGTTTATGGAAATAGAATTACAGGGGATTGGAAAATCATTCTTAATCCTTCAGTCATGTATGCATAAAGATTAGGTTTCTGAAGTGGTTCTTAGAAAAGGTCATCTGTTACCCTGATTACTTAACAGTGTCTGTGATCTTGTACTTTCTTGCCATGAAAATATTCAAGTCAGGATTATGTAGAAACTTGAAAAGTCATGATCACATGGAAAAACAGTCACCCACTCAGTACACATAATAGCCAGTCATGTTCTGAAAAAGCAGTGCTATCGCACTTTTTTTTTTTTTAAAAAAAAGTTCTTACTCTTGTTACAGCTGTGGGGTGGGCTTACCATTAATTTGAAAAGGAATTAGATTTGTAAATCCTTTCAGCAATCTAAAAATCTGTTCATTGAGTGAAGAATTGAAGTAACCTCTTTGTTCTCGAATGTGTGTTTAACTACAATATTCCATCCTAGCTCATTTTACACTACTAATGTTCGGAAGAAACGCTGCAATGCTTAAGAAATAATGCATCTGTTCAAAACAGTTAATAGTACCAACAATTAAAATAACATGTAGCCTATATTCATATTCACAGTCTTTCATAACACTCGTCACGGAAACATCAAAAAACAAAACAAAAAGAACACTCCTTTTGTTTGTTTTTTTTTCTTCTGTACTGAACCTTATTAATAAGAAAAAATATAACGCATTGAGAGCGTTTGGTAGGCCAAACCAAATGTACTAAGTGTTACTCCATTTTGGCTGACAGCAAGAAACACACAGAGGCTGATTTGTCATCTATTTCCTTAGCTAAGATTGTCTCCTTTTCCTTTCCTAGCCAATGGCTACATGAAACACTTGAATCCTCTTCATTCCTATGAACAAATTCACCTATGGAATGGATGGTACTGCTCATCAAAAATTACAATGCTTATTGTAAACTGATCTTTTTTTATGAGGGTTGATTTTTTTAAAAAAGTGAACAGAATACAACTGGTGTAAATTATATATTTCCATTTTTGATTTACTAAAAATATTTAAAAACATGGGAGTAAGAACATTGACTTATAAATAGGAAGCAAAACTGTGCCACACGTAATTCCTTGCATTATTTCATCTTGCAGTCAGTGGATCTGCTGTTGAAGTAAGACACTGGTATGTGTAAGAGTGGTACAATGTTAATAAAGGAAACTTCACAGGCTTGGTGAGTGTAGTCTCCATACGCTTGCCTTTCATGACGGTTTGTTTACTGCTATACCAAAGCAAACCAACACTCCACTAATTTCACAGGACTTTCCTGAAATATTTGACAATGAGAAAGCATTGTGAAAATGTATTTATTTAGTGAAAGCAATCCATAGGAAATAAATCTCTGTTGAGTAAGTCCTTTTAGGAAAAAAGAGTCAAAATTTGTACTTTTTTAGAGAGTTTGTTTACTTCCTTTTGTTTTGAGAAAAAAGGTCAAGTGTGGCACTGTTGACATTTTCTTTCTTGTTAGATCAGTGCTTTTCAGTAAAACACTGTTGGCATGGAACTGTAAATCTGGAAGATGAAAATGGAGAGGGAAGTACAGTATAAACTCTACATGGCATATTTAGTTTTAGACATTGTATGATAATGTCTTGTTTATATCATTCTCCTAGTTTTTAAATTTGTTACTTGACATTAAAAGGAGATAAATATTCCCTTCAGCCACAGTGTCCAAGAACTAAGCAGTGATGGTAGTATCCAAACAAAGTGATTCTTCCTTTACCCTTCTGCTTTCTAAGAGAAAGGAATAAGACGGTGTATGTTATCAGACATGGCAAAGGGGATGAATGGGGCAGTTTTGTGCCTAAAAGGAAAGAGAATTGATCTGCCTCCTGAAGTGGACCTAAAAGGTCTGTTAGGCATATGAGGGCAGCATGTTCTTGCTGCTTGAGACTACATCAATGGGATTCCAGGCTCCATCAGTTAAAGTGGAGAATCCTCTCTTGAAAAAGCAGAAAAGGGAAAAGCTTTACTTCTCTTTCATGGGGGAGATTTTTCTGTAAATAAAACCACACCTTTGCCTTCTTCCCTAATCCTTGTGAAGAATGTGAAAATAACCCAAAAACTGAAAGGACAATATTTACTATCATGCTCATACACTATAGCTCCTGTTTTTTGAAGCACTGCTTCTGACAGTAAGTTAGTAGCCTTCCCAAACATTGTGAACTATTTGAGCTCTTTCTTCCTTCACAATGTGCTGAGCTCACGAGTTCAGTATTTTGTTGATTTGAAAGGCATGTTCCTGGTGCCAAAAATATCTGACTTACCAAAATCCTGAATTTTATGTGTGAAATTATTTCCCTTATGGGTTTTGACCCAGTTTTGGAGGCAGAATATGACTAGTGACCTTTCATGAAATAACCTGTGTTTCAGCTTCTTCAAGCTTGTACCCATAAGAGAAACGCCTAGTTCCACACGTTCCTAGTAACACATGAAAATGATATTACATATCCAAAGAGAAAAATCTTATGGCAAGAGAAGTGCTGAAGTTTTGTGATACTTGGGTAGTTCTGGGACGTGAACTCCTATGTAGGTAACATTTCTCCACTTCTGTGATACTGCAGTCAGTATCAACACACAGGACCTAATCATATAGCTACCTGAATAGAAGGTTATCTTGTATTTCGCATTTCCTTAAAACATCATTCAGTATAGCAAAGGTGTAGATAAAGACCCTCTATGTATATATAATTTTTCAATGGGACCCACTCTAACAATTTCTTCAGATAATGAACAAAATTTATATGACAGTATTCAGGTGAGACATGCCTGAAGGTATTGTAACAGGCTGTTGGCCTATGTGGAATTTTTCAAAGCAAATATCTATTCAAGGATTTTGTCATGTACTGGGGTACAAACCTTCCTTTATCCGTTTCCTTATATGGACAAATCCCTAAAAGAACAAAATGCAGGTGCAGCATTTCCTGTGTACTTCAGTGATACAAGCTGCTACACATTTTTAACTCTCCCTGACATTAGTGGAAGATAAGGACAAGCTCTCTGTTATATGAGCTATTCTGCCCTGAGAAGATTGTACAAGTTTGGCTAACACAGTGTAAACATAGGTGGTGTGTTTCTAACAGTAGAATTTGATGGTGAGTAGTTCCTTTTTTCTTAATATAGTTGGAGTTGGACAGCTAATTCCTTAAAACCCCTTTGAAAAAAGCCATTCTAAAATGGTGGAAAACTTAGTTGGTGTTTTCACAGACAGGCAGTAGTTAATCTGCTATCATATGGGCTGTTATTTAAAGTCTGCAGTGAAAAATATTTACCATCAGATTAAGGGCAATGAGGAAAGCATTTCTGAAAACCTGCTCTCACAAAGTTGGGAAATGCTAATCCATGTATTACGAGATCTCACAGTTTTAACTCCCACACCGAAGTTAGGAACTTTAATTTGCTTTTCTTTCCTTCCCAGAAAAGTGTTGAGCTGCCTCTGGAATTAGAATTAATATGGATGTCAATAATTTCCTTTTTATAGAGACATATTTGCATAAATTGACTAGATATTAATGGTTTTGGTCCTCACTTATTTTAAACTAGGTTTTGCAATATAATGCTTTCCTTTTGCATCATTTTTTACATACCTTTGTGAGATCTCTTCTATTGAATTTTTATTATTCTGCTATGTAGGCCAGCTCTGCTATTTCTGCTGTATAAGCATTGCTTGAAATGGGAGCATTGCTCTGATACCATTAATCATTTGGTTACTGTCTTCTGACCTTTTACAGTATCAACAGAGTATTCTGTAACATGTTGATCACAACTGTAACTAATATTTTAATAACATAATGCTAGCCATAAACACAATGAAACAGTATCATTCAGCTGTATACCAAAGCAACGTTCCTGCAATCTGAAAGCAAGATCCAGCTCAGAATTCCTCTCTGTAACTTAAAGGAAGCTACTTTTTAATATTTAAAAGTACAGTGCTTCTCGATCAAGAAATCATCATGCCACAGAAACACAGTGGAGGAGCTAGACAGCACTGGCATGGCTTTCACCAGTGACTGTGCTTATTTTTATTTATTTATTAGTTTATAAACTAGTTTTTCTTGATGCAATATCTGGGACACTTTGTATAATTTTGCAGAAAATTAAACTAAACTGGGCACAGTGCCCAGAAATGCATGCATTCCCTTTAAAAAAATAGCTCAAGGAGTTGTAAAAATTAAAACTAGTAGAACAAAAAGGAGGCAAATAATGGTCAATGATGCATTGACCTGGATAGAAGACTTGCACTGAACCCTGAAGACACCGGTAACATATACCATAGCTTTCCTTTGCTGAAGGCAACAGCTTCTGCAGGTGGGGCCAACGATGTGGTATGCACAGCAGTTCAGCAGGTAGTTATATGGCATATTCAGGGGCTAATCCTGCTCCTACAGAAGTCGGTGGTAAAACTCCACAGCCCAGCGTCACAGACAGAGTTAGATGTTGCCATGCTGAGAGTTTCAGAGCTTAAAACTCAGTCACTAACTCTGGATTCACAGGGCTGGTACAGGTGTGTGTACTTATCCGTATGCCTAAGAACGGACTTGCACTCAGCAGGACGCTCCGCAGTGAAACTAGTCCTTATAAAATCCACCAGCGCAGGAGGAATCCTTCTCTCTTTCAGACATGGTTACTGCCCGCAGCTCTGCAGAAAAAGTCCTAACCAGTATCAGGTTGGGTCTGGCCTAACTGTTAAGAATCTTTTTGCTTGCTCCCTCTTTGCTAGCATAAAGCCTTTCATCCTGTTTCTGAACTGGCTTCAAAGGCAGCAAGGAGTGTTGCTGTGCAAGCCCTTTGCTCCATCTTAATGACTAGGACACTCATAGAAGTTAGAAAGAGATTTTGATCTCCCCTTCTGGATAGGAAAAGCTTAAATCCCTGATCATGAAGAGTGCTATGCCCACTGGATTGCTACATGAAAATCATTGGACCTTTCAACTTTGGTAACTTTTGTAACTTTTTTGAATGAAATGGCCAAGACCACTGGGTCGTGTGGTGCTCTGTGCAAATGCACGTGTGAGAACTTACTTTGACAGGCCTTGCTGGTAATCTAGGTGGAAGATAACTAGTTAGGTGCTGAGGCGCTCAGCTTATTCAAGATGGCAATGTTACCGAGCACGTGCAATGGCAGAACTCTACAAGTCCTCAACAAGCTTACAACATGTTCCTGCAAAGCCAAGACAGCTAAAGAACTTACTGTGTTTCTGTTATTTACTGCTAGCACACTGTCTGATACAACCTAAAAGAGCCTTAGGTGTGAAGTCTCACAATGAATCTGATTCCTTGATTTTGCTGTGAATGGAGCTGGTTTCTCCACAGGCATTGTGACGGACTGCATCACAAACTCAAAAAACCTTGCAATATATAGGTAACACCTTATAGATTTTGCAGGTTCATTCTGATTTTGTTTGGTTTTCAGGGCTCTTGCTGATGTATGCGACCTCAAGGTCCTTGTACAACAGATCATATGGAAAGAGATCTAAACATTGTAGTACATGTGCAACATTATGAAAACATGGAGACGAGACCTCCTCCAAATAATTTACGTAAGTGCATTAACAACTTTATCAATATCTGGAATGCTGGCACTAAATGAGCATTATGAAACAAATATTGCTGGATGTCAAATGAAGATTGAGAGTACATGGGTTTCTTGCAAATTAGAAGTATTCTTTATTTCAGAACTAGAAATATTTAGGATTTCCTAATGCAAATAGTGCAACACTAAGAGAAAGCCATTTTGAATAGAAAAATTAGTTATTATATTTATTTTTAATTAGTTGTCTTGGTTGACTAATCTTGGTTTTGTATCTTTGTCTCCTTCTACCTGGTGTTTTTGCTCAGCTCGTCAAGCTATGCCTTATTTCTATGGTTTGCTATACAAAACACAAATAGTTAAGCTTACAGCAAGATTTAACAAGATGTTTCATAGGGCTGTCACATCCAGTAGGAAAGCACTCTCTTTAGGCTGTTACATCATCTCCACTAGTAAAATAGTTAAATACTTTCCTGGAGAGCATTGAGTTGTATGTGGTTTTCACTTTCTCTTTTTTTTTTCCTAAGGGAAAGGTGAGACAAAAATTATTATTTTAGGCTTTTAAATAATATTTTTTATTCGGTATCTGCTATTATGACTTTATGTTATTGAAAGCAAGGAAAAAGTGCCCCTTGGAACTTCAGAGGAAATATGATGACATTTCAAGAGGTTTTGAAGTCCTAGGCAGGACTTATTACTCAGTCTTGTATTAGACCACACTACAGATCTCTCCTGTGCTCAAATATATTTTCCTTTTGTGCTGAACAATTCAGTGTAATTTAAATTGGATATATATTTATGTATTTTATATTCATCTATATCTTAAATATACACACACATATATAAATATATATAAATGCACACAAATTATAGATAATGTATTTACGAATTCAACTTCAATATATTTATGAAAGAAAAGGGTATCATTCAGGAAGTTTTAGATTGTTAGAGAATGGATGGCTTTATTCTGTGCTGCAGATCAATGTAAATGTGCGTTTTACTGCAAATACACTTCTGCATTGGTATTTGGATTTTGAAACATTTAAAGTATATGCACTAGTCTTTTCCTTATCTTTCTGTACCTACAGAAAGCAGAAAATTTGCTTATATTTAGACAAAGAATGAGTTTTTTAGACTGCACTGTGCAGTTATTGTGAGATTTTACTGCTTTCCTTTTGGGGGCAGGGTGTAAAAAACAATGGCAAGAAAGAGCAGGACTGATATGCTGCACGCACTCCTGATACTCTAGTTTGTGGCAGAGGCTGACTGCAATTTCTTATGCGCATTGTTTACAGAATTAAATCTGTGACCTCTAATAAAGATACCACATATAGTGAAGTGTGACACCTAATCTGTCTGCACTGCTTCCAGCAAAGTACTTCCACCTGGGCCTTGCAGTTCTACGCTGCAGAGGGGGAAGTACATACATACTGCAGTATTACATTCCCAACTGTCAAAACCCACCACTTCTGGAGGAGAGAACTTGTGCTTCTCTCTCAATCAAGGGTGCTCTAGCCCCCTGGAGCTGAGGTGAGGAACTTCTGAAGGTTTAAGGAGAAGCAGAATATGCACTGTAATCTCTTTGCTCTGTGTATTAGCGCTTTGCTGATCTCTGATCCTCCCTGTGACCATGTTTCAGGAAGAAAGATGCCAAATGATAATGAAGTTAGGGTACAATCCTTATTTTCTTTCATAGGTGAAAAGTTTATTCAGAATCCCAGCTAATAAAGGAGCCAGAAAGTAAAGATATTCTTACTGCATTGATTGTATCTAGATTTTTGTAATCATCACACTGAGATATTTTGTTTTAAACTCTTTGTATACTAAAATATATGACTTAACACAGCAGGTCTTTAAATTCATTGTTTCTTGGATTTGAATTCAGATTTAAGCCTTGCTTCTATAAACTCTTGCATATAAACACAACTCAGAGTGACAGTTACTGCATCAAGGAAGAAAAAAAGTTACATTTAGTAGTACCTTAGGATCTTGGCTTATGATGACCTCAGACACCTGTACCACCCCTGTCTCAGCACCTCTGGCACAGATGGAAGAATTATGTATGAAACAGCTCTTGCACCACTGCAATTTACAACATAGATTACTACTTCTACTTTGGAGCTATCTTAATCCACTGAGCAATGAATAGGGGCAGTCCCAAGACTGCTTCACATGCAGCTCAGGCATTCCTGCTGCAGATAGAAACCTCAGAAGCAAGCAGCTATGATAGTAACTGTTTCAGTCTTTAATCAACTTTATGGATTAAGTCAATCATTTTAGATTGTTCAATGCAGACCTGCAAGTCGTGAAATTACTCAAGGCATTCTATAACCGATATTACATACATTTACTTCATAACAAGTAGATCATTATTTTATATTTGTTGCCATTATATTCCCTCATAAACTCATCTAAAATGTGACTAAATGACTTACTAGAATTAGCCAGAACATCACAAATTATTAAAGTCTGTTGAGAGCATGTGCATTTATGGTGCAGAAAAAAATCCTTAAAACTATTAAGACAAATATTCCAAGTCCAGTATCTCAGCAATTTGAAATTTTATAGTGGAGTTCTGGAACACTACAAGAGTGGATATTGCTTGCAGAAACTTTGGCAGTGCAGCATTACCTAATACTAGTGCTGGAAAAGTGACAGGCTTTTTTGAGTATTTTTACAAGCAGATAAAACAGTGAATTACAGCTTTCGTAGAAATTCTATTCCAGAACTTTACTTATACAGAGAAAATGAAGTGGTACAAAATTAGAGCATTAGAGACTTTAATATGGATTTTTTGTTTTCTTTTCAAAGTTGCCACTTTCTATCTACTAGCCATCTCAAAATGAGACTTAGAAATTTGAGGCTGATGTACTTTTCACATTGGTCCACAGATACAAAGAGGGCAGGAGGAATTTCTTAGGTGTTATGTACCCCTTCCATATTGTGTCTTTCAGAGTACTGAAGACAGACTATTGAAGGCTAAACTTTATCAAAAATTTTCTAATTTGAATGCTCGTTTGCTCTTTCTGCCCTCTTGAAAACATCTTGCTGCTGCTGCCAACCCATTCTGAAAGTGTTCTATGAAGGGAAACTGTCAAAATGACAAACTTTGCACTGTCTCTGACACTGAAAATGAGTGTGTTTTTGCTTCTGGACTGTTCGTTACCAGCAGACGAAGATTTTCTAAGTTGCCTGCAGCTGACACAGCCATTTGCCAAAACTAGCAGTCCAATGGAAGGCCAGAAGTAGAGATGTCTTTTCAGCATCTTGCAGTTTACTCAGTTTCTTGTCACTTCTTTTCTGATATTCAGAAAAGAACAGACATATTGGAGGTTCTGGAAAAACACATTTTTTTCTTCCTTTGCCCATGTGAATCCAGACAACCTAGATGCTTTTTAGTAAAAGCTATTTTGTCCTTAGTGGTTGTTAGTTGCTGTAATTTTCTTCCAGTACTGTGCTTTACTTAGGATTACTTTTCTCTTATTTCCCTTCGTTCAGACACATTATAATGTAGTGGTGCTTTGTAAACAAGCAGCAGATATCTATCAAGAATCATAGCATTCAAGTTTTCTACATGGAATGTTAAAGTAAATAAAACAAAACCAAAAAAAGGACATTTAAAAGTTATGTTAAAAACATAAAATCAAAAAGCAAAAGTTCCTGCAGAATTTGAGTTGTTTTGTACATCTCTGACTCTCACGAATCTTAAGAAAGCAGCAGCATTCAAGGTTTTCTTTTTTCTTCTTTTTTTTTCTTTCTACCTGTTTTCTTAGAAGTAAGCAATTTATTTAACTTGTTGGTATTGTAACACTGGTGCAGTGGGAGTCAGGAGGCTTTGTAGCTACATTCTCATTTCTGAAATGTGATTACTGCTATTATTTCTAATTCATAATCTATGATAGCTGAGTGAACCAAATACTTAAGTTAGTGCAATCCACAGTCACTTCTCCTAATGATCAGTAAAAGCTCTGTTACTCTCTCCTCAATAAGAACTAGCCTTGCACTAGTTTATTTAAAGCATTTATGCAGACTCCCAAGATAAAGGTGACTTTAAATGGAACCCAATTCTAGATTATGGAGTTTTTAAGATGAAAAATGCTAGCTTTTAGTTAATTTGACATGTATGGATTATTTCTTCATTTTGAATTTAACGTAAAGAAAAAAGAAGTGAATTGTAAATACACCACTCAAAGAAGGAAGTGTTGTACTGTACCAAATGGCCAATTTTAATACTGGCCAAGGATCTGCAGCACATGTGATTAAAATGACTTTTTCTGTTCTTAAATATATGCAAGGGAATAATGTGTTTGCTGCTGCATTTGATTGTCAGTTGTCCTGGATACTTACTGGCTACAAATGCTAATGCTGAAAACAAAGCTCAGACACTTCTGTAACTGGTGCCTTATGATAAGTTAACTTTTGTTATTTCTTTGTTTCTGTGTTGAGACAGTAAGCATTTAAATAGGAGGGTATTTTTTGAAGTTCTCGCATATTAGAATAAGTGTTCTGTATTGTGTATTTCTGTGCTTTCCCCCATTTCTATAAATAGAAGCTCAGCCTCTGTTTTCAGTGAGAGAAACTGTCACTAGTTTGACACTGAAAATACAGTTGGAATTTGAAGAATATTTTGCAGTTTCTTTTATCCCTAGTGATTATGCTTTTTGTTGTTGTTGAATACAGTGGTCTTTGGCAATCTAATTATCTTTATGCTTAACATACATAAACATATTTATATCAGATGATTCATTGTATCACGTTGCCTAAATGTAATTTCTACCGTTGCTCATTGGAAATAAGCATACAGGCATATTAAGAAACTTTAGTAAAGAGAAGTGCTATTCTTTGAAATGCAAAGCTCTTGAAGTATATAAAATATGATAACTAATTCACTTACAAAGTAACTGTGGGACAATGAATTGCACAATCTTGAAGAATCAGTCATTGAGAACGTGTAGACATTACTGTAACAACATGCTTCTGGTGACAGGGGCCTTGAAACTCTACCAAAAAACTTGTTCAGACACAGGGCTGCGAAATCCGAAGGACTGAGCAAATAACAGCATGTTTGGCCTCATTGGTATCTAGGTTGTTTGATCACAGTAAAATGCTTTTTTTAAGGCTGGCTATATGCATGGGTCTAGCCCAGAGGAATTAGACTATGTTCTTCATAAACATTAATTGGCTGTTCACCTCCTCGCTTAGAAGGACAAAGTACAGTCAGAAAAGCTGAGCTGTAGAGACAGGGATCCAGACGTGTTTTATGCGTGAAAACATGGACAACATTAATGAGTTTTCAGCCAAGAAAAAGATAGTTTTAGCCCAGTAGCAGAAGGAGAAGTGAAGTACTACTGCTGATGAAGCGCTCCAAAACAGTGAAGAATGAGGGAGAATAGAACAGCTAGCTTAACTGGAGGATGTACTTAGTTCACAAGAAACTACAGTGCTATGACAGAGGGAAGAGACTGTAGTCAGTAAGAGTATTGGGAATTTGCTTCCATTTAAAGCCTTAGTCTTCACTGCCAGTATGCAAAAACTCATTTCACTAGGATTCCTATGATCTATCCAGGAAGCATCTTAACACTACTCCAAAAAATCTGATAATTTAGATTGAATTCCTGAGATAAACGCTAGTAGACTTAAGTTAACCCCAGGAAAGGAGTTCTTATTTCATTTCGACTGTAATATACAACAAGGAGGACAAATTCCACATTTAAATTATACACTTCACAAAACTAGTCATCCAAGAAAAAGCCCACACTACCATCACCAGCTAGGTCAAAGAAGTATTTTATTTTTTAAATACAGTTTCTGTTTGAGGTTAAAAGCTGCAAGATGCATTGTCACACCTATCTTAAGGCCACTTTTTAAACCACTTTGAATTAATTTCTAGATACTGACTTCAACTGAAATTATGTTACCAGTAGAACGTCAAAGCATTAGCAAATTGGTGATATAATTTTTGTTAATATAATTACAGCTATAGCAATGCATTCCAGAGTTCCAAAGCTTCCATGCTGGAAACAAAATTTCCCATATAAACTTCGAGTCTGAAGATGCGACTTACTCAGTCACTGTAAGATAGTACTGTTTAATCAGTTCTGAATGTGTGTTTAGCCTCACAATCATTAATATAAAAATGTGTCTAATTTATATTCAGATTTAATTCAGATGCATGATGCTGATTTATGAGAAGATGCTGTGAAACTCCTTGAAACACCAATGAATATTTTCAAGGAAGTTAATTACAACCTGAGAATGAGAGCTTTTGAGTTTGTTTAGGAAAGACAAAAAGTAAAACAAATGATATATCTCATTCGTCATTGACTGGTTTTTTTTTTTAGAAAACAGGATGACTTTGAAAATGTTGATCTATATCATACACAATAGATTTTATTTATAGCTACACCAGTCTTCACCAAGTGCACTAAATTAGAACTCTAGCAATGCTCCTACCATAAAATCAATTCCATGCCTTTGAAATCATCCTGTTGGCTTAATCTGGCAAATGAAAAAAAAAAAAAGAAAAGCTAAAGCAAATAGTAAACAAAATTTTGCATGAACAAGGACTGAGGGATTGCATCCTGGGTCTATAATAAAATAAAACTGTGAACTTAACATCGTTACATATGTTCAGTGGATCTCTTCTTTATTCTAAAATATTTCTTGTTAGATGCGATTTTATTGGAAACTCTGTGAGGATGTTATGCATCCTACCTGTAATTTTAGTCAGTGGGTTATGTTTTGAACCATATTGGGTAGGTCTCCAGAAGCTCTGCTCCATACAACCATTTCCATGAGGACTGAACAATGAAATTTTCACTCTTTCTTCACTTATTGTACAATAAGAACAATTAGATTAGATTACTGCCTTGCATCCTATCATTTACTTCTAGTCAGCTTTTAATTCAGATAAATTTGACATATCTTAATAAAAATATTCATCAATGTAAAATGTATTGGGAGAAACACAGTTAATCACTGACATTATCCTTCAGCGGCAATAATTAACATTATGGTAACAAAATTATTTAGAATATATTTTTACACTTTATAATGTAGTTTAAAAGGCTGAATGATTATTTAACAAAATAAAAATTATTCTCATGATAGAAGAGAGCGTTGCTCTACTATGCTGTTATATAGGCAGCTTTAAGTCACGCAACAGCAGACTTGGAAAGCACAGATGAAGGATGAGACTCATTTTGCTGTCACTGAGGTGCAGATTAAAGTACTTCGAAATGTGGCCAATAGTACAGGAATGTATTTACCATCTGCAAGATGAAAAGTTCGATATCTAAATGTGGTTTGGCTTTGGAAAACAGTTATGTGTTTCCCTTGTGATTCCACTTTTACTTCCGTACTATCAGCATAATTATTTAATAAGGGTTTAGTTCCAGGTGTTTTTTGTTAGGTATTGGTATGTCCTGTCATTAAATACGTCCCTGAAGACAAAGGCAATGTTTAGAAGAAGCGGCGTCATTTACTGTTTTGGCACTTTGCAATCTAAGTTTTACTTTTAAAATTTTATTAATGAGGTGCTATCCCTATCATATACTCAATTTAATATCTAAAATTGTATTTCGTCTTTGAACAGGCACACTGAATAACAGTATTCTCAATGTTGAGTAACTTCTAGTACAAAATATTTCCCCTATAAACCACAACTGTCAGCAAGATCGATCATCAATGTTTCATGCCTGTTGCAATCTTTCATGTCACTCGGATTCTTGATGTCAAAAACGGGTACAGGGAACAACGCCAAACTAATAGGAATCATGTTTTGAAAAAAAATAACCCAACAACACGACCTTTTTATGATTAAATTCTGCCAGATTTTAGCTCCTTAAAACGAGAGGATAGAGACTGAGATACCTTTTTTTTTTTTTCAATATGGCATGAGTCACTTCATTGAAAGGCAAACAAAAAGTACCTCTTGCTTTCACTGGTGGTTTGCCAACACCATCACGTGGACAAACTACACTTGCCTTTTCCATGCCAAAACAATATGGTTTTTAACTGTTGTCTTCAGGTTTAATCATCTCTCTAAATCCATTAACTCGCACCCTCATATTTTGCCCCCAAAATAACAGATTTATAACACAAATGTTAAAAGCATAAATTCATTAATACATCAGTTTCTGTCCATATATTCAGGTGCACACATTAACTGTTGCAAAGTGATATATGCACAGCTAAACATATATATTTTTTATCACTCTGGCTGTGTGAAACTTTGATACTATATTTTACATGTTAAAATGCTCTTATCAGAAATTTAGCATTCTGTAAAATTACTTCCCTCTTCATTTTTTAATCAGTCATACCAACTTTGCCAAGCAGAATCAGTACAGTGCTTACCAAATAGAGTAGAAGAGGTTAGCTGCATACATTAGAAACCTTATGAATACACATCCCGGCATTAGGAGGCAATTGTGATACGCTATTCAGTGAGAGATATTTTCAAAAATTTCCATCAGAAATGATTTTCAGTACGTTTGTTCTATATGCTCTACTTTATATCATAACTTTCCTTTAAATGTACACATTGACTCTGACTCCAGTTTTATTACCATAAGATAAAGTCAAGAAGGGAACTGTGTGTGTTTAACATTTATGAAATAGCTTTTTTGTTCATTTTTATAATAGAAAAAATAGTTGAAAACATCTCTGGAACCATGATACAAAACTACGTTGATAATCATTCCCAGATGATTACAATGTGGATTTTAATGTTTTCTTAGGTATGCTAATAAATTCAATATTTAATGTTTGGTTACCACATTTAAATAGCTTTTAAGAACCCTTCAGTAACATATTTTTGTTTTTAACTCATATGTTTAAGAAACATGTCCATGCAACCAAGCTTAATGCTATAACTATACTTCTGAATCCATAATGAATTTGTAACATAATCCGAAATAATCCAATTGTCTTTTAACCATCCACTCCTTACCAGTTACAGGAAATTTACATTTGATAGTTATTTATACACACACGAGCATACACAGGAGACAGTGTGCATGACAAAATTGGACGCTATTTGAGTTGGGAATTTGTTTAGCTGCAAACGTCCACAATAAACTGTCTCAAACACAGATCTGTTTTTTACCCTGAAAAGTTTGTTCTCACTGTGTTAGTTTCCCTTTTACACTCTACAGCACTAGCTAGGAAAACACCCCAGCCCTTCCCTTGAAAGACAGTTGCTCTGCCAGAGCTAATCTGATAATTTCTTACCAGCTTTGAACGGATTTATTGTTTTCTCTTAACATATTCTCCATGCATACTAAACCTTGTGCTTCCTATTGCTGTCTTTTCTGCTGCCTGTAACAAGCTGGTCCTCCATGGCTACAAATACTGTTTGATGATGCTAACTTTTATTGTCTTGGAAAGTCTGTGGTCAGCCATTCTGGACAACATATGAAAGAATACCACAATGTAGAAAAGTATGGCAAATATCTGCCAGCGTTCCATCTTATCAACAGGGCACTGAAGATTAACTGTTTTCAGCCATAAATTACAAAATGGTAGAGGATGCAATTCAGAGGTGTGGTGAGGCACAGTCTGTGAGCCTTGCAACAAAAGTAGGATTTTGACAGTGCTTAGAGCAATGGCTAGTTTAAGCCATTTAGAAGAAATTCTCATTGGTCAAAAGTCATAGTAAAGCATCCACTGTCTTTAATGGCTCAAGGATTTTACCCAGGGGAACTACAACTCACTTAGGACCTCATATGTATCTTATTGCGGGGAATTGTGGTTTTGTTATTAATCTTGAATAAGGAGAGAGATACAGGGATATGTAGGAAGTTTATCTTATGGCTTTGCAAAAAAACTCACTACACAGCTTAGAGAATTCAGTCTTGGAGAAAGAAAAATGCGTGTTTATTGCCAAGAGTAACAAAAGGTAGTTGGGGAAGTGCAGTGAAAACTACCAGATAATTTACCAAATTAAACCCTCCTGAGAAGTGTTTTGAGAAGCCAGGAGGCTAGAAGCAGTTTCCAGCTAGTTGTTTTTTTGTCCATTTCTGTTCGGATTTCAGGAAAGTTTGGGAGTCTGCAAATGAGGAAAACGTCCGTGCCGTTGGCACACAGGAGAAAGGGAACCTTTCGTGCTCTTTTCCATGCTTCTCCCCTTTGGCAGCACAGCTGCTGTGGCTGAACAAGAGCAGGCCTCTTGGAGGGCTTGTGCAGATACTGAACTCCTAACCGCTGAACCCTGGCATAAAATAGAATTGCACGTGGCAGCTTTCGCTTATGTAAATGGTCTGAAATTTCTCTGGAACCTTACGTGAGTAGAGAACTGAGCACAGTGGAGATTTGTTTCACTGAGGCTCTTCCAAGTACAGAGGGATCCAAGTCAGCACGTTTAAAAGGGGGTAGATGGCCAAGAACGGACTAACTGGTCTGCTAGTCTGGCCAGATGGGTTTGGCCTATGTAAAACAATATGCTTCTGTCATTTGGAAGCAAGTTAATAGATGAACTCTCGAGCATACCTGTGTTAAAAAGAAAGAGGCCTACCGACAGTATTTGATAAACAGCTTCCAAAAAGGATAAGTAGTCTTTTGAGCATCATTCTCATCCAGGTGTTAAACTAAGGAAGCTGACGGTGATTTATATATTTTTACTCTTTCTTTTATATTTATCTGAAAGCCCAAAGGAGTTGCTGTGCAACATGCTCTCAACAATCAGGAATGCGATTTTTTCCTAAAACCTTTGCTCTACCTCATCACATGACTAACTCTAGTTTAAAGAATATATTTTGCATTTATAATAATGGATTAAACTATTTATCATTTTTTTTCCAAAGCTGGAAGGTGGGAGAACAACATTTCTCCTATAGTAATCCAGATTCTTGTTAAAGTCTCATGTTAATTTATGAACAGCCAGCAGTACTGTCAGGAAATATATCCCTGTTCCTTGCAGGGGGGTTGGACTAGATGACCTTTGAAGGTCCCTTCCAGCCCTAACCATTCTATGATTCTATGATTCTATCCTTTGTCAAAACCAAAATCTGACTGTTATTTCAATCAGAACAGTTTCAAGTTTCCAGTCATAGCTCTGTGGTTAAATTGCCATTAAATACTTTACTTAGTTAAATGAACTCCTATAAGGATTTTTTAAGCAAAATAATTTACATTTCTGATTAATTTTTTTCCATCATTTTAACACTTTATTTTTCTTTGGTTCTTGCGTTTCCTCCTTGCTTAAGGGCCTCCACTTATGAAAAGAGGTCTGTGAAAAGGAATGTTTTCTCAGAAATAACTGGCCTCAGCAAAGATCCTCAAGAAACCACAGAAAATCAGAAAAAAAGCATGCACTCTGTGGGATAAGACATTTACAGAAGGCTTTTGCATAGACATTTAACTAGAGTAAAGATCTCTTTAAGAGTTATAATGAGCAAAAGTCACTTATAAGAGCCATCTCCTCGTCCTCTAGTTCGTGTCTGGGGTTTATTTTGTGCCTGCAAGTTCTTGCATCAAAATCAGTAAACTAAAATTTTATTATGGGAGCCCAGTATACCATTCCTTAACCATGCAAGGGTACGCTTGTGATGATAGAGAGGCCAGGGGCTAAGAAGGAAACCCCTGGCTAAGCTTAGACGAAAATGTTTGCTGCAAAAGCAATTACCAGAGACTTCTGAATCTTGAAGAATATTAAAAGTAAAATTATTTATGCTTCTTTGAAGACGCTTACATTTTAGCAGATATATTATAGATGAAAAGTATATAAAATACAATTTATATTATTAGGGTAGCTCTTTCTCTGACTTGTTCATTATATTAATAATTTAATGCACTCATGTAAGAATTACCTAGCTCACTAATTATTTTTCCAATTGTGATATTATACCTCTTATAGAGAGATCTAAATAACTACATGCAAATAGATTAAGCTTATTTCCTCTAAGGGTAAGCAAATTACAATAACGCAAAAACACCAGTGCTGTAGGCTTCTTTTCAAGCTCATACAAATGACACTCTTTATAATATGATGATCTTAAGCTGTCATAATCTACCATTTTAGAGCCATTAACATTTACTTCTGAAAATCGAGTTTGAAATATTTATTTGCAAGCTACACCTTATTTCCTAGGTGACACCATTTCCACAAATATGGAGACACCGATGAAGATGAAGAGACACAGAGCTAAAGTTATACTGCAAAGTGTGAATTACCTCTCTGCTCTGTGCACAGGAAAAGGTTTTCAGATTTTGTAAGCATCAAAATCACCCAAACCTTTTTAGAAAGGAAGACAAGTGGTCCGTGAAAATTTTGTTTCTGTAACCTAGTGCTTTACTCTGCTGAAATTGTTCACTGGAATAACACTAGTGTTCCCCTTTCCTCTTTACCACCTCTCATGTCTGTTCATCAGGAAGAGGAAGGATTGTGGATTGTGCCTCTCAGCTCCAACTCCTCTGCATCTCAATAACCCATACACAGTACCTCAGGTTCCTCTTGTATTTCTTAATTTTGTCTGGACAAAGAGTAATAGTCTCTGGCTTTTTCAGAGTTATCCATTCTGGTATACATACACTGACTGATCAGCAAACAGAAAAAACCAAGCACACAAATACAAAGTTTGTATTTCATCTTTCTGTCTCCATTCAGCCATTTGTTTTCCTAACAGCTGTAGAAATAGCTCATCCTTGAGATCTCAATAACACTGGAAGGGGCAAATGGGTTAAAAGGTACTAGAGGGAGTAACAGATAGCTAGACAAAAAAAAATTACATTAGCCTTGTTCTCTTTTAAGAACAATAAATCCAGAGTTATTTACTGAATGCAGTGAAATGCTGCAGGGCATTGTTAGCATGAGTATTGAGATGCTGCTCTGAGAGTCTATAATCATCAAATAGGAAGATCTAGTCATCAAAGTTTGGGAATGCCAGGAAAACAAGAAAAGAATGATAAAATAATCTATGGCACCTCCCCGTCCCCATGGATCAAAGAAGTTATCTACCAGGATGATGCCTGATTTGTAGTGTTTAAATTAATTGTATAGTAAAGTCTAAAGGGAGTTGGGATATATCAAAAGATCAGATCATAGAGGAAAACACGAGCTCAAAACCTGGAAGATGATTTACTAATTGCTAATTCTTATTTCTACTTTACATGATATTGGTGCATGCTAGAAGCTTCCAAGTGGAAAATCCATACAACAGTTAATGCAGTTCAAAAGCTGCATTAATCCTCCTTTATGGCTTGCCACACTCTTGGGAAAGAAGATATTGCACAGCTTCAAGGAATGGAAAGTCCACTGGTGTTAAGCAATCTGAGGCTAACCAGCAGATTACAAAGGGAGAAGTCCTAAGTGCTTATTTCCCTGTGTGAAAATCTCTGTATGTAGAAGTGGATTTACTCTCCCCATATTCCTGGAGCCTATAGTTTGAGATCAGTGCACCCTAGAAGTTGGTGAGCATGAGCTAGTAACTTCAAGAATACTCTTCTCATATCATTACTGACAAGTCTTTTCATCTTGAAGGAATTAACAGAAGAGGAATAATTTTATCTTAATTGTCATCCCAGTAAATTAAAAAATAGAACATATGCATGTCATAGTCCAACATCACAGGCATGACTGAATCCTGGCAGTCAGTATGTCATGATCAATATTCTATCATCTGAAGAATACTTCTGAAATATTCTCATAGTAACTTGCAGCCACAGATTTCACTAGATACGACCTGTGTGAGATAACTGCAAGCAGTATGCTGCTGCTTGCTCTGTCTTGTGGATTTGATATCAGTGACAGCTCCTAATTGTCATTCTCACCAGCTTCCTCTGATTATGACGTGGATTACTTTTTGCATCATACACAGGGACTGAAACAGGCACACGCTTCTTGCATTGAAACAGTTCCTGACACCCTCTCCATATAAAATTGGTGAGGCCTTACAGCTGAAGCTATGCCCGTATAAAGCAAACCGGAGCTTTTTTCAGTGACTACATGCAAGCTGACTGCCTCTGAGCATCGTATTATCTTTGTGCTTCATATCGTAGAAAGGTGCTGCAGAAGCCAGTGTAGAGCTGGCTGTGGTCCAGCAATACAGCATTATGATATTTATGGTTAGATGCCTACAACTGAATAGCGTAGATTGCTGCTGCCACAGCTGTCTCAAGTCGTACCTACTGCTATCACTACCAGTCAGAGCAAACTAGGTTTGGCAAACTACAGCGTACAGTATCAGCAAGCCTGGCAGATCCAATTCACGAATGAGGATCAGCATAACCTTAACATAAAGAAATGCCAGATGAAAAGGTAACTTGCTCTGAGCAGATGTATTGAACGTATGGGATGAGAGAAGCTGTCAAAGGAAGATGACAATGAAGAGCCTCACCTCACAAGGAAGATGTCAGAAAGCACACAGAGAGAATGGGTTCAATTTAAAATGCTCCAGAGATTCTTTTTTCAAATAGGATTCAAAATTTCAGAATTAGGTAGTGTGTAAAACCTGGAGCTGTCTACATAGCTCACTGAACTTTCAGAATAGAGAGCTGTGTCTGCAGAACAGTCATTACCCCATGGGTAAATTTACCTGGACTGACCATTTGGCATTGTATCAACTTAACTAATTTGGTAGATGTTTGGATGATAACGATAACGTACTTTTCTTTTTAAGCCACAGATAAATAATATCAGAAAAAGAGAAAGCAAAAATGAGCCTGAAAACCAAACTAATTTTACAACAAGAGTAATAATAAAGATCTACCCAACTGTGACTCAAAAGCAGGCCAGGCAAAGTCTCATTCTCCACACCCTGAGGATTATCTAGTGGATGATACCATTGTTTCAGCTCAGTCTCTCTCTCTCTCTCTCTTTCTCACCCATCAAAGCTTTTCTTGCCTTCGTGTTTGTGATTCTTCTTTTCTGTGCCTGACAGTTGTGATGAAGATATGCCACAGTTAGTGACAAGGCAAGTATTCTAGAAAAATACTTCCAAAAGAGATGAAATGCAATAGCTAATTCCTGACATTGGTTTCTGGAAGTGATCACCAATATGTAAATTTATATCATGCTCTGTAACTTACAGAAAAAAACATATTTGTTTAAAGGTCATCATTAATTAAAAAAATCAATGAAAACACTTACAAATGCATGAAAGAAAAAACTCACTGTTAAAGTGTCATTGCAACATAAGGATCCATAAAGATGATACGGGAAAAGACAGCATACGTTTGTCTCAGTTTCAACACCAACTCTAGCTGAAAAAGTGTTATGGATTTTTACAAGCTTGAAGTTGTGCTACTTGCCTTAGAATAACGAATGTGGGGTTTTTAAACAAATAATTGTGTTTTCTCACATACCCTAACATCCTCATCACTTCAAGATCCTGCAACTCTATATATGTTCTATGACAGAATATGACATTCCTCTTGTCTCTCCATAAAATTTCTGGATTTAGGCCATTTATGTACAGCTGCCACAGTATACATAGCAATATACATTAATATATATACCCCCACATGTGCTATGTAATATGTAACATGTATAGCACATTACATTCTCAGTGCACCATTGACACTGGATCAAAAGCGTAAATGGAGAACAACATAATCCATTTTTTCCTGGGCTCTGTAGGGAATCTTCATTTTGCTATTGCCTCATCTTTAAGTACTAGTGGGGGAATAACCTGTTTGTTATTAATATACCTTTATATGAATATATAAACAAAAAGTGCCTTCTGAGATGCATTTTCTAATGTTATCCATAGTTACTATTACAAGATTCCCTGAACTAAGTCATTGCACATTCTGAAGCAAACAAACATATTTTAGCAGCAGCAGTGTGATCTTTTCACCCATTATTTACAATGCTTTATAGTTATGGTAATGGCACAGAAAAGTTAAGAATTTTGAATCTGCAGATCTTAGGAATTAGTGCAAAATAATGTGAAAGTTACAATAGATACTGATCCAGATACAAAATAGGGAAAGTCAGGTATTGCCTTTCATTGTCTTTGAGAGTTTTTGAACTCCATCCACTATATTTTAAATAAATATGCTTGAGATGCCACAGTATAATTTGTATCAGCATAATACTATAATAATTTCAGAAATATAATACAGTAAACACCGTCATTGTTTACATAATCAAGATATTCCCATCTCATAATCCAAGGATGCTTGTAACAATCTGTTGTATCACTCACATTAACATTATTACCTACCCTGGGTACACAGAGATGTAATTTAAAACAGAAACAACAGAGTATTGGGGATAAGGAAGTGCTGATCAAAACCTTAAGGATTTCTAGAGGTCACAAACATCCTGGCAGTGTGCCAGGATTGTAGTTGCTGACTAGAGAACACTGCAGTTTCTCTGCACCTCCAGGTTTAACACAGTTTTTAAAATAAACGCTTTGAAAAAATTGAGAATTGATAATAATCAGGAGCTCATTTTGGGGGGAGAATAGGAAAACACTAATTTTCTAATATCTATAATGTTTCAAATAAGAGTATTAAAATATAAATAATGTAAAATGACTACCTAGGCTAATTTATTAATTTTTATGCAATTCACTAAAGCAATCAGCATAGTTAGCAATGGTGGTTCAAAAATCATATATAAAATCCGAGTGTATGAAAAAACTCCTATTGAAGTGGACATAGGCACTGACAAAAACATACTGTCGTAAAAAAAAAAGCCTTAATGGACTGGACGGTGATTAAATAGAACATGAAGCTTGTCGCACCTGGATCTCCAGGTTAAATACAGTCGTAGTGACTCTGACAGTGCTAGTCTGTAAGTTTGTAGCCTAAACTATCTGTTACTAGATTTCTAAACCTTTGAGCATTAAATACTCTGGAAAGAAATGAGTTTGCCAGTTTCTTAATAGTGTCAGCAACCTGTTCTCTTAAGCAGACAGACTTGCTAAAAACATAGGTGAGAGTGTTCATTAGCAAATGTTTAATTTATGAACACATTTATTCTTACGGAAGAAAACTAAAGGTCTTTGCGCAGAAGCATGTTAGCTTTATTGACTGACTGAATTTCAGGTGGAATTGTTACTTGGGAGAACTAATTCTGCGACAGACTGACAGAGTAAATGGGCTATCTGGTAAGGTGGAGAGCCTCGGCTTTCTCTTCTCTCTGGCGTTACAACACACTTTGGGCTAAAGCAATCTCAGTGCTGAGTTGCCTCACTGCGGGAGAGGAAAGGGAAAAGCGAATGGGCAAAACTGTGATCCACAGCAATATGCTCACGTTGGCCCAACCTCCGTCTCTGACCACCTCTTACCTGCATGGACTCGTGGATTCACAGCTTTCAAAGAAGAAACAAGTTCTATTAAATCTATGATCTACGCAGACACCCCCTGTATAATACCAGTCCTGTAATTTTACCCAGCAGCTCCTATATCAGCAGGTAGGCGTGAAGCCAGACTGCTGCTGTCCTTCTGTACTGAGGGTTTGTGTATCAGTGATGATTTTTTTTTGTAATTGATAAATGCTTGTTTATTTTTGTTCTTTACTTTTTTTGGTATCATATTAATACAAACCGAAAGTGTAAAATACGGTTATAATCCTGAGAGTTCTGTTAAACCCTAACTGACAGCAGGAAAAAAGGAGAATACTACTAACGGAAACAGCATACACTGAAGATTTTGCTTTCATGTGAATGCAATTAGAGCTTTTCCCCTTAAGCTAATAGATAAGTAACTATATGAGGAAATCCACAGACACTGCAAATGTGCAGGAGGGAGAGAGTAGTGCTTGCTTGGGTTCAATGGTCCATGTGTAATAAGCTGGCAGTTCCATCTAGTTCCTACCGGACAAATGTCTACATCAGAAATTCCTGTTTCTCTCTCCCCCGGCTTGCACATTTGGAAGTTTCAGCAGCGAAGCCAAGGGCTGAATTAAGAGAGAGGGCTACATTTTCAAAGCTGTTTTATTTTTATGCTATAGATATGCACACAATAAATTCCTATCACATATATGGCAGTGTGATTCCGTAATTTCCTGAATGTCTATGTATGACGATCAACTCACATGCCTTTTGCCAAATTATTCGATGAGATCTATTCTGATATTCCTAAACCTTTATCTTTTCCTAACAGCATTTGCCACCTTGATGTAAGCAGATTAATACTCTGTCTTTTGAGAATAAAGTAACGTTTAGAGTTTTCAGTAACTAATCTGATTCCTGGATGATAGACTTGTAATAAATGATGTACAGGATGGATCCCAGCTCTAATTAAGTTTTAAAAGATGTTGAAATGATTCCTTAATACTGGTAGTTCTTCTATAGAAAATGTAGCATATAAATAGCATAACTCAAACAAGCAGTGAATATGTTAGTTTGGTATGCACAATTACTGTTGGCATTAATTTGGAGTGCCTTATTTTTCGATTTTGCCTGCACAAATGTACTTCAAACCCCATGTGATATACCTCTGCAGCAAACCATGGTTACATGTAGCTCCCACAGCTCTGTATACAACCGGCAGGAAACTGCCAGTCTTACTTTGACCCATAGTATTTAGCTTGATCTTGGCCAGGAGGTGTACCCTTGTAGATGTACCATGTACAAATTACAGAAAATATTGTCAGGCCCATTCCTGCCTAGCTGCATGGCTTGGGGTGAGAAGGGGCAGGAACTTGATGCAGAGGGTGAGAAGTTCCCTTAAACAGCTAGAGCTGCACCATCCTTTTTAGGAAGTGTAGCGAGCACCAGGGATTGCAGCCCTTTTACAAGAAAGAAGAACAGGGCATCACTGAAGTTGCCCTTGCAACAGCAACCCTAGATAGTGCTTTAACTCGCTAGGAGCCAGGATGGCTGCCAGAGCTTTGAGGCTGCTGTAAAGCACATTGTGACTGAAGAAAATACAGAAATAGTGTGTAAATCATGGAAATACATAAGGCTCTTTTCAGGTTTTCCTTAGTTGTGGAGGGTCCTTAATGACAATGAGCTCTAAATACTACATACACAGTGCTGCGGATTTATGACTCAACAAAAGCTAGCAGCAATCTTAAATTATTATTATTTTTTTTTAATCTTGACATATTGGCAAACTGTGCGATTTTTAGAAAATTTCTTAATGGAAGGCTCTTTTCATCTAAAAAGATTTCAAGCACTATATATGTTCTTTCTCATGAACAATGGCTGCTGACTCTCCACTGCATTCTGTCACAGCTAAAGATTCACGATTCTCTATTCAGTCTGTAAATCTTGTCATGCCTGTTATATCTTTTTTTTTTTGTCCTCCAATATGCTTTCTAGTGCCTACATGTGATCCCTGCGTGCAGCTGATATTACTGATCTAACCCAGATTTATATTTTTTGCCCCTCAATACCTGCAGGTTTGAAACAACATTTAGCATAGTTGGGATAAGGGACATTAGTATCATCCATCCTCTTATTGCAATAAATGGTCCCTTCTGTTTGAAATGTGTTTAATTTGTGGGCAACATCTTGCTAACCTAAACTGACACTCACTTTCCTATATAATTTCATAAACCTTAACCTCACTCTGTGCAATCTCTGTAATGTTTAGATGCATAGTGACTTGTCATTTGCATTCCATGAAGGCTTTTATAACAATAGCAACTTCAATTAAACTATGCCACTTGGCTTCATCATACTTCCCCCAAATATCTTTGCCATCAACAGTTCTCAGAGTGGCAATTCTCCTGAGCTTTCCAGAATTTATAGGTCACAGGTAAACAGCATGTTCTCTGCAAATGTTAATGAGTTTACAAACTGCTGAGTATTATAATGATAAATTTGATCATATTTCTCTCCTGACTTTACACAGTCTTGGCATTGCAATAATTTTAGCTTCTGCCTGCTCTCAAGGGCCCAATCCAAAGCTCATTGAAGTCAAGGAAAATAGGTGTATCAAGATTAGCAGCTTTTGATCAGGACTGAGACAGTCAGTGCTGTAAAAACATTATCTGGGCACATCCCTTATACGCAACCGACATCTCCTTGCACCACTGCTCGTTACTGAATCTCATTTTCTCTGCAGCTTTCCGCCTGATCAGGGAATCTATTAAAGTCCAAGCAGTCAAGGCAGCTGTCTTGAGTCAGATAATTTCCAGCTTCCTAAATAAAGGGAAGTAATATTATATCTACTATATGCCCACATCACTGTCATAACTCACATGGTATTGTGGAGGATTTTCAGAGACGAGGAGGGCAGAATGCAAGCAGCAGTGATTTCTAAAGGCCTGTCCCTGGTCAGTCCTCTGCTTCTGCAATAGGCTCCCTCTCCTTCTTTTACAGATGTTTTCACCAAACTTCTTGGGCACAGTTCACTTTACAAAGTAATTGCTATAGCTTTTAAATATATCCTTTTGCACCTGCAGGGGTATAGTGCAGACTGTGAACGGGAGAGAAGGTTGCATTGCTGTTAGTGGTCTCTGCTGATACCGGTAGAGACCTGTAGTCTGACATGTTTCCTGGGCATTTTAAGGTATTTATAAACAGAAAGGTGACCTTGTTTAGAAAGTCTTTTGATTTCAGGGGGTGTAGGTTTTTTTATTATAGTAAATGATGGCATTAATATATAGCATTCAAGTGCTAGTAACCAGACCTAGCACTACTTTTAGAGAGAAACAAAACTGTTACATCAGCTTTGTTGAACCATCTTCTACACAAGTTAACTTATAAATACAGATGACAAAACTAACATTTTTCAAATTAGAATCTCCGTGAAATACAGACCAAATACTGAAAACACCTACTGATAACATATTAACTATCCTTGTCACTGAAAAATTTGTCTTAAACACCAAAGCCCCTTAGGTTAGTCTTTTATCAGAAGGCCAATCACAAAATCACTAGACCTGTAAAGACAATTGTTCACTGTTGCTTGAAGCTATTAGTATACATGTGTGAAAAAGAGTTTATTCAATAGTTCAGTCAGATACTCTCAATTATGTCAAACTTCAAAATCCATGCGACCTTTTTTGGGTATAGAAAATGATTTAAAATCTACCTTGCTTCTGACAATTATATATGGGGGACTATACCATTCATTTATTTACCAAAATAAACAGATATTAATGGAAGATGAACAAAATAAAGTGGACTCTTATAGAAAGAATTAAATTGTAGAAAAGAATGAATAAATAGGATTGCTTCTGGCTTTCTTATTGTTTGTTTTTTTTTTTTTTTTTCAGTCATTAAGTTTAGTTTTACACTGCTTAGGGACTAATAACTACATACAAGTTACTAATAAGCACCTGTCACCTCTTCCAGATAACTATTCTCTGTTAATGAAATAAAATTTTGTAAGGGTTTTGGTTTCATACTGCTGAATGTCACTTGTGCAAAAGGTTAGTATCTAACACGACTAAATGCTACCATGTATACTAGGTCTTATGCAAGTATCAGAAACTTCCCTTTAAATTACCAAGGAGCAAGATTTTGTTGTCTGGTTTAAATACTTGGTGGACTGCTTTGGAGGTCCATTGAACATTTCAATAATCAATTTATTTTTATGTTGAAACTGGTTTTGAAGTACTTTAGTTTGCAGGCTCTGGCATGGCCAGGTGTTTCTGAAATTCAACTATATGACAATTTTACAGTTCCCTAAAAGCCTGCTCTTATAGTAATAAAAAGACATAGAAGATGACTCTTTCCATTTTCTGTTTTCCATTTTTTGCTAACACTCTGGGAAAAGGAGTAGCACAAGCAGTAGTCCTTTCTATGCAAAAATAATCATGAGCCTCCTCAAAAGACAATGTTAATCCTTCCCTCTTCCATTCCACACAGCTACAATGAAAAAATACAAAATTACCCAAATCCTCAATATTAGACAAAACTAAAAATACATTTTCTGATCTCAAACTCTTGTATTTTTCTTTCCTCCAAAGCATATGCTCTAGTCAGTGTAATATATCATGTAAAAAAACGGTATACAATCCACATACTTTCTAAATATCTGGTAAAATGGCTTTTTGACTTTTTCAGGGCATAGGATGAATGTGCAGTGAATTCACAGAAAAAGCTACATGTGGAATTTCTGAGATTATATTGATAGGTGTAATTTATGTTTTATTTACAGTTTCTCTGGCCCTTAGTTGTTTGTGTTTTTTTTTCTTTCCTGCTGTCTGAATTCAATATCAAATAACTTTGCCATCCCGCAACGCTGCTTCAAGCTTCAAAAAAATGAACTACAGCCAATGCCAATCTTGGGCAACTATCCAAAATTACACTCCAGCTACATAGTGCAAAGTAACTTTTATTACCTTTGTATCAGGTAGCTACAATTTTGTTTTTCTTCCCTCCATTCTCTTGAGGGTTGCTCCCATCTAGGACATGTGCTAATTGTTATTACTTGGCTTCCTAACATGAATTAAGTTTAATCTCATGCCTGTTAAGTGCCTGAACTGTAGTTTCACTGTACATGTACCGTTTGGAAACGTAAAGCACAAGCACTCCTCAAGGTAGCATATGGTGCATGATCCTTTTAGCTCTTTGTTTTGAAGGTGAACTTTAGGAAAACAGTATTCGGTTTTTTTTTTTTTCCTATTCTTAATTATTAGACATCTCTGTCCTAGTTTTGGAGCAATACTACTGCCTACTGAATACAATTTTGACATCTTTAAACACAACTTCATCAAGGAACTAAACAAGTCAGCAACATACACAGCAACAGCTATACTGGCTGTTTCAGACAAAATTAGAAAATGTGTGTCCTCAAATCTCAAAATCTTAACATATGCACTATACCAATCCTGGTTTTGAGAATACAAATAAATACAACAAATAACCTATCACTCCAACATATACTTAAAATATAATATATTGTATAATGAATTGTTTGAGTTAAAATAAGTGAATAATTGCATTTCATGAACAGTCAGTGGATTTAAAAAATATTTCCAAAACAGTAATTTTTTATACCAACTTTATATAGCAAGATAATTACATAAATGGGAACATCAAATAAGCAGTTTAAGGTCATATGCCATGTACTTCTGAACAAATGTATAGCTATAGTTTACTACATCAGTGACATTACTATCAATTAATTGTTTTTATCTACAGTGGCCATGCAGTGTTTTCAAGATGAAATATCTGAAGAATTATTAATGTAAAGAGGCACAAGTATTTCTCAAATGATTAAGAGGCTTTTCACAGTCTATAACAAGTCTATATCTAAAAAATCAATAGTCAAAGGAACCTCTGACACACAACTCTAAGATTAGCTAACAGATGCTCCAAAACAAGCTGCACAGATTACTAACATTTCAGCAGAACATTGTTGTGAGTTAACTTTATGAGAGAACATAACAGAAGATATTTCAGCATGTCTAATTCCATATTATATGGCAACAGTGAACGTAATCCACAAGCTGAATGTCTCCACTCAAAGCTCTTACATTTCTGTTCAGTCAATAAATAAACACTTAGTTTGGCCAATAGTTCATAGCGGAGCTGCTGCTGGTTCACTTGGGAGTATGCAGGTACCCCATTCAGTAGGTGCCAGTGATGCCCATACCAAAAAGCTATTTATTATGAAATAGGTCAAATTAGGAGAGAAGTTGAGCTGGAAGTAGAAAACAAGACTTTTGGAATAAAAAGAACATGTTTATGTTGGCTTTAATAATGTCCATCCTGCTCGCCCTGTGAAACATTAGTGCTTCTCCTCCAGCTCCTCCTGCAAAGCTAAGCAGAACTTTGCTTTTGTGTAGATTTGTTGAGGACTACAAGGGGGTAGTATGCCTTCCATTTATAGTACACCCACAGGTTTTGTTATTGCTCTTTTTTTTAAAGGTATGATAGACAGAATTATTAGCTGTGCAAATTATTTTCTTACATAAGAAGAACAGAGTGTCATGTGATGGTTCAGGAGTGACTAGCAGCCCTGGTACCACCCTGCTTCTGTGTCGGTACTCCCTCCAGCTGCCAGGCCCTGCTTCTGCTGCTGGGTCATTCCATCTTTACTCTGGATCATGAGGTTTTGCAATCACTCTGTTCCCATCGTCCTGACATGAGAATGCAGTGAGTGGTGCCATGGGTCTCTGGCAAGTCCCTCAAAACTGTCCTGTCATGCATCCTGCAGTCCTATTGCTTTTTGGACAGGCAAAATTCAAGGTTTTCCCACCAAGCTCCAGCTGTCTCACGACTGCTGTGTTTGCCATACACCATACTCTCTTCTACAACCCTATGATTACAATAATCCACCATAGCTCATTTGAAACAATGCACCATCCCCTAACAGAAAAAAAGAGAGTGACCTGGCAAAAATATCAAAATTATGCATGGTTTGTGTGCCTGGCTCATTTTTCCTAAGACCTCGGTGACCCACCCGCCTCAAGTATATCCCAGGAAGCCTGTAGTTCAAGCAAGTTGCATCCTATTCTTTGTGGCTGTGGTGCCGTCAGACAACATCCTCAGCAATAACACCACTCAGAGTGTGCTCATTTCAACCCCTGGCCATTTTCCTTTTCCTGCCTCTTATTGAGGAATATCACCCTCCTCCTTCCCACTAATTACAACAGCATCACTGCTTCACAGCTGTCTTCTGAATCAGGCTGAAGGGTTGTTACAACTTCAAAATAGTTTAGCAAAAACCCCTGCATGTGTAGTTAAAGCCAGGTCGGTTCCCCTCACATAGTCTTCAGTGTGGCTGCCCAAAACGGGGCTGGAAGAACACTGGGGCAGCCGGCTATAGCTTGGGCGTATGAACAAGCTCTTTTTTTGGCATCCCTCCACTTTTAGCTGCAGGCAGCTCATATTTCTTCTGTAGACACAAGGTTTGTTTTCAACAATTCAGTGTCCTTCTGCGTTTGAAATACGAGAGAAATAAGCCTGCTAATCGGATTTGAGCCAGGAAATGGGCACCCCTAAATTAATGGCTATTTTCTTAAGGACTCTTAATTCCTTTAAGGACCTCTGATTTCCTTTCTTGCTGATTTCCCAATAGCTCAGAATTAAACAAAGCAAATCCAGTCACATATTTCAATATACCAACAGAAGTTGCATAGTGATAAAGTAATTGTACATTAATCCCATGTTATTCACGTATGTATGCAGACATAATGGACTAGGCAAGTAATTCTTCTAGAAGAGCTAATCAAAGGTTTTAATTTAATCAGTTCATTTTATGTTCATCTTTTCTGTTTTGTCAGCCTGAAACACATAATAAAAATTTAATCTCTTCATTGTTTTAGTAATGTGAACCACTATTTTACAAAGAGTACTCAACTGACGGTCATAGCCAAATGAAACAACATGTTCGCTTGCTCTCACAGGGATTTTAAATAACTGTTGTTAATTCTATGCCTCGAATAAAATAGTTTCTTTTCTCAACAACATGAGGGACAAATAAGAGAAATATTTGTGAGGCTTGTGCTGATTTTTTCCCCCCTCAATTTTCTGATATTGGCTTAGAAATCTTTCAGTATAAATAATTCCCAGTATATGCATAAATTGTTTCCTATGCCATGGCTTTCTTGAGTCTTCTAGGAGCTCTGTGAGGCAGGTGTGGGAAAGGTAGTGCTATAAAACCCTTAAATAACCTTGTTTTTCTAACTGAAAACCATTTACAATTATCAAGATATCAGTCAATGGAAATGAGGTTTCAATCCAAAAGGCATAAAAGAATGAATGGAAAACAAAGTGATTTTTCCTCATGGCCAACGACCTCTCCTTTATTGCCAACAGAGTACCAATAATGATAACGCGAGCCTGAGAAACAGCTATGAGGGCTACGCGTTCCAGTGCGACAATGCTTTGCCCATGATGGGTTAGAGGAAGCTCAATAAGCCATTCATAACTTCGGTCAGGATTCAGACTAATTCGAGACCTGGAGAGCTGAAAGCCTCCTTTGTTCTGCACATAGTCAGGCTACAAGACGCATCCCCTTGACAAAAACAAAATTACAAACCTGCTGCATTTGCTGACAGAAAAGCTACCTGCAATTAAGGTCTTTTGCTACCAAGAGCGACAGTAAGAGTGGAAATAGGAGTACATTCAACGACCTTGAAAGGCAGTCCGGTATCATTTTGCCCTCACATTTACTTATTAGTATGAAAGAATTAAACTTGCTTGTCTCAAAAAGAAAAGTTCTTGAATATTATACTGTTTTCTATATATATGTAGTTAATTGATACTCTTGTATTAGCTGTATAAAAATATTACATCACTAAATATTGTACTATAATAATGTGCATACACACACATATATTTATATATAAATTTATATAACTATAATCCTACTTCGACTTCAAAAAATGAATTTAACTAGATTTCAGAGACGTTACCAATCTATGGTCAAAACATGACATTTTAGAAAAGATTTTTCAAACTGTAAAATGAAGCAAGGGAAGGATACTTTGAAACTACATATATATTTAAAAACAAGACACTTCTCTTCTTGCGGCTAATAGGGTCTCTACTGTCTTTTAGTGGTGCTGTATAAAATTGTCTCTTGCATTTTTCAACCCATATTTAAAAATTATTGCTTCGTCCAGCACAAGATTCTTTCACTCCAGCCTTTATAGGCCGAACAAAAAGAACCAGCCTGACATAGCCTTAAAGACTCAGTCTTGTCCATGGGAAAATTGTCCCAGTGTAGGAGAGCAGAAAGCACGCTTTGCAGGGTGTGCTGAGAGAACCGCACCATGCTTAGTACAGACTCTGTGGAAGAAAAACAGGTATTGTGGCACACCAGGCACTGCCACAACACTTCTGTGTTCACTTTCTGACAAGCTGGAAGTCTTCTTAACACCATGAGCCTGTCCTGTGAATACAAGACTATCTTAGGTGTTCCTAAGGTTCTTGTTACTAAACCAAATCCATTTTAAGCCAGTTTTCCAATTCTTCCTTTTCCACAGACTCTCCTTGTTACAGAAGATGCCTGTAATACCAGTAAAATACGCAGTCCAGGCAGATTAGCTATCTGAGCAGACTGATACCACTGATTGTTATTTACCAACTTTGATGCTACGTACAGGTGCTACATAAAATAAATGATTTAATAGCTTATAGGAAAAAGTTAGAAGGCTTGACTTCCTAAAATTTTTATAACTGACTTCATACTTTCTAGTAATGCTGAGCTTGTAATTCTATTAGGAAGCTCCTTTTTTTATGATACACTAATTTGAACACTTTTACTATTTTTCCTGGAATATGTGGATTCTGTGGGCACAGTTTCAGGTCCTCTGCCATTGTTTTGTGTCACTGTGCTCCTGCAGCTGGAGATGGCATTTCTGAGAAAGCAGGTGTGCAGCCAGAACATCCCCATGATCAGTAATCCCTGGCTGCCAGAATTATCCCATAGGACTTTAGGCTGCCAGTTGATATTAACTTTAAATCCATTATTCTTTTGTGACATAACAAAACCCCAACCTTCCCAGGCTGGACTGAAGATACACCTATATAAACAGATGATATTTATATATCAGATAGAAGGGAAGTACATGCTGGTTGTATTGGAAAGGTTGCTCGGTATCAATTTAGAATATTCAAAAGTGAGTTTTAAAAACCACTGCAAATGGGGATCCAGTATTACCAGAGAGGAAAGAAAAGCAGAGAACAATTTGCTATAAGTCACTTGTTTCAAGACAACCTTTATTTCTATATTGTGGTGTGTAATAACACATGGAGGGTCATAGTACCAACCATTGCCATGAAGTCAGTTATTTCAGGATTTCATTACTTACAATTTTAAAGCAGGATCTTTACATTGCTATAGCTCATATTCTTTAAGATGATGAGCCTGTTTTTAAGGCCTGTGACTTTTAGAGCCTTTTCTTATCTCTTTCGCATACTTCTCATACAGCTAAGGTTATGCTGTCTTTTTGTCTCCTAGAAGTTGCACAAACACACTGATCAGTGTTTTAGTGAGAAATTAGAGAAGCTATAAATATGTTCGTGTCACTACACTGGAGCTGAAGTCAATGAAACGGTCCTTTTTCAGGGTGGAGAGAGTTTTCTAACTCACAGACAAAATTTAAATAAAATGACATTGCATTAGCCACCCTATAGATGTGCATATAATAATTACCTACATTAATATAGATTTTAAAAATACTGCATTCTTCAAAGTCATCAGGCATACAACATGCAATATACGATAAGCAATATATAGTCATAGAATCAAAACTTGGGGTGGAAGGGACCTTCAGAGGATATCTAGTTCAACTGCATGCTCAAAACAGGTCTAAATAGATTAGGTTCCTCAGGGCCATGTCCACTGAGTCTTGAGCACCTCAAAGGACAGAAATTCTGTAACCTGTTGAAATATTTAACCACTTTTCTGCAGAGCAACATCCTTGTAGCTTGCACTGTTGCATGAGATTCCTTCACGGATGCAAGATCTCATACTTTTTCTTGTTGAATTTCACGAAGCTCTTCTCAACTCATTTCTCCAGCCTGTCCCTGTCTGTCTGAATAGCAGCTCCTTTCCTCCAGTCTATTCACTGTGCCCCCCAATTTGGTGTCCTGCACTTTCTTGCTGAGAGGGTACTTCATCCTATTCTCCAGGTCATTACTGAGACATTAAATAACATTGGTCCCCCTGCTAATCCCTGAGGGACTCCACTAGCTAGAGGCTGCCAGCTGGATTTAGCACCCTGGTCAAAATACTTTGATCCTGGCACCTGACTAGGACACTAGTTACTAGCCCACTGACACCTCACCCACCCTATTTATCCAGTCCATATCTCGTGAATTTGGTGTAAGGAGACTATGGCAGACTGGGACAAAGGTCTTGCTAAAAATTAAGGTATACCACATCCACTGTTCTCCCTGTCTCTACAGGGCTGGTAACCTCATCTGAGACAGAGCAATGAGGTTGATTAGGCATGATTTGCCCTTTCTAGATCCCTGCTGGCTGCTCTCAATCACCTTCTTGTCTTTCATGTGTTTAGAAATTGAGCTAATCCCCTTAAAAGCCATAACTTTACCAAGGACCAAGGTGAGGCTGATCATGGATTTTATTACAATACATTGACTTGTTACTCTTTCACTTGCATTCAGAAAAAAAAAAATAAAATCCAACACTGAATAAATTACTTCATAAGTTTTATGTATTTTAATACTGCAAATCAGTGGCTTCGATTATGGGAAAAAGCTACAAACCTGTTTGTAGCAAGAAACATCTCACTGACTGAAGAGGGACGGAAGCAGCATATTACCAAATACATGCAATAACCATGAGTCAGTTAATTTCACAGACTGCTGTAATGGAGGTATTTTGCTACTATTGTGCAAAAATTATTAGATACTTTTTATTAAAAGGCAGATAAATAACATCTCATTTCTTTGCTGAGGATGTGTGGGTAAGAAACTCCGTTAAAAAAACCAAACAAAATCACTGTTAGTCTTTGGGACTCATCCTGTAAAGTGCTGAGCAAACACTTACTGAATAAAAAGTGCCTTACTGAATAAAATTCTAATTAGAGTAATTGAGCTTTGATAACTGCTATGTCACTAAACACAAATTGGCTTTAAACTAATTGTATTTGCATTGTATTATGATTTCTATTAATGAATGCATTAATGTTTATACTCTGCAAACTCTTTTGAAGTAAAATATTGAAGTCCATACCACTTAATCTGAAGTGAAATGCCTTTTGAATATAAACCTGGCACGGCACTAGTGGAAAAGGTTCTGTAAAGGAATATAGTCCAGATCTTCACCGTTTATGATTAAGAAGAGCAGAGGAAAGGCGACTGTTGGCTTTTTGGATATCCTCCATTCTAGACAAGGGGAGATGTGTATTGGTCTCTGTGGTGTAAGTCAGGGCACCGTGTGGACTTCCTCTAATTTTGGCCAGCTGCCACCAGTCCTGCAGAGCATATGATGCAGCCTCACCCCGCTGTTTGCTCTAACTATACTTCCTATTCCAATAGCAAACTATATTGGGACTCAATAGTTTTAGATATGGTGAAAGGTAGAAAAATCATACAGCCATTTTCTACTTCAAAACCAGAACTGCCTGCTAACAAAACCAATCCAAAATAAGGAGGTAAGAGACATAAAGTGGTTCTGAATCTATCATAACTGAGCTATGTAATGCATTTCTTTTTGTGGCATTGAGAACGAATACCGTGAGGTCAGTGTTAACACAGAACTCTTGTGTTGGACAAGTCAGGAAAACTCTATTCCTTAGTGATGCCAGGTCCCATTGCCAAGCCTTATTGGCCCTGTCTAGAAAAAAATCCAACAAAACCAACACACCAAACCCTCAAACCAGCTTTAAGCAGTTTTAACTTGAAGGTGAACCTGAGGCCATGCATAGTGGTGTGTTCAGAATGGCAACCAATAACTAAGCATTTGCCCTGGGAATTAATTGTTTTGTATAGTTGGTTTTGCCTCATTTCATTCCTGTTGCTATCAACAGACAATAGTCAACAAAGAATCATAAGAATTATTTGTCTAGTTGGACTCAGAAACATGAAGCCCGAGTTGCTATTCTTGTACCTGTGGCCTTGTCACTGCTTTTTGACCAAATTACTACAATTTCTACTGTGAATTTACAGTACCATACACAAAAACAACAACAAAAAAGTACTGATCTTCTTAAAAACAGTTCCTAATGTTGACCTTATTCACTGGAATATCTGCAGAAGGCAAAAACTGGGAGAAAATAACATGGACACAAACTTGTATACTATTGGCATGAATATTCAAATGAACAGGTGTGCATTATTTTCTAGTTATTGCTTCCATGAGGAAAATGTTGTAAGTTAAGAAAATTAGACAAAGTTCAAAAAGCACAGAGTAATAAATGTATTAGGCAAAGATTCTGAGTTAAAAATCTGCTCCTTTTCTATTAAAAATGATTGCCTAAAGCCTATTTTCAGGAATTTGCATTTCCAAATTCAAGTAGACTAAAATAAAATAATTGATTAATTATACACCAGCTGACCATTAATTTTATTTCATAAACCCAATAATCTGATTTTCTGTTTCAAATACATCAAATATTCAGTGGCATCCCATAATTCTGGAATGGGAGGCAAGGATATGAAGATCACTTTTTGTGTATATAATTCTAAACAGCTGGAAATCTGAAACTCCATTTGTCAGACACTCTTGCACATTTCCAAGAGCTTACAATAACTTACATGCTGCAGGGCAGATCTCCCTCTTTCTGTCCTAAACATTTGCTGCTTTTCAGTATTCCTGTTAAACCTTTCAAGTTAATCCTAGTTTAACTCACTAACTGATATCACACTAGTACTGATACTTGGACTTCCAGAAATTTGGAGTCTCTTGTGTTTTTCCTTAGGCATCTACTGCAAAGATTTTACACAATGTGAGTAGTTGCTCTAAACCCAGACCAAAAAAAATCCTCTATGGAGGTGAGCTTTATCTCTAGGGTTTGGGTGAAAGCTGAATGTGAACTGCTCTGGAACTCGCTGCTTGCAGGGAAGTTTTGATTTATACTCAGCTGGTATTCTCAGCCATGTAAGATGAGATGAGGATGGTTATTACTGTCACAAATGATAAATCCAAAGGTAAACAAGGGAATTTCTTGACAAAGCAGTGCCTTACATTTTGAACTTTAAAATGGAAAAAAAACCCAAACAATTAATGCCTTTTATTTATTTGCTACACACATTTTACCTGCATAGATTGATTAGCCCTCTCGATATTTTTGACTTTTGAGTTTTTGACAGTTTTATAGTGAAGTATAAGTCATTCAAGCCACTGCATAAAATGGTGTAACTAGTTTTGTCTTTGTTACTGCCATTTGCAAACTGGCCACATTAGGGCAAGGGATTCTTAAAACTTACAAGGGGACCAAGAGAATGAAGGTATATTGGGTGAAAAATGTTCTATAAAAGGAACTCTGCAGAAGAGATAGTACAGGAGGTAAAGTGCTGCTTTGGTGTCATGTCAGTCATCCCATTCTATGGTCTACATTCTACAATCCTACATCCCCTATGAAAACACGCAGGAAGATCTGCTTTCTGGAGTGTATAGGTGTCTGTTACTTAGATGAACAGAATTCTTCATAACAAATAAAAGCCTATATTTTGAAAGGTGGTTTTAATAACAAAAACGGGAAATGTAAATGGTCTGTACAGTGCTCTACAAAGATTAAAGGAGACAGAAATATATTTGAGTTCGACAGGTTGTCTTGTGGTGAAAAATAACTTTATACAATAGTTTAAGTCCTGAATAAAATGGTTTGTGACAGAAATTTCCTACAAAGGAAAAATTGAAGGAGGCATGTTTCCAGTGTAGGGTGCATATATTTGACATACTGTAAAATTCACAAGTATTTAATTTTATATTCGTAAAATATATGCAGTGAGCTCTCTGCAGTTTTCAGCTAGTGTCCTGTCCGATTACACTAATCTGAGCTAAATGTTTCAAAAGTCGCAAGCAGCCTGTGCTAAACGCTTATCTATAATCAGCCATGCCTACCTGATTATCAGTGACTTCACCAGCTGAAGCACTATACGCTTTTGGAATATTTACCCCTTAGGGCTTTGCTCACACTGTCGTTACTCCTGCATGACTTTTTGCTCATTTGCAAAGGCAGATGACTACACAACTTGTGGGAGCCTCAGCTCTTGCTTAACAGTTGATATTTGACATTGATGTGCATTATCAGTACAGAGTTTGTCCTTTTCTGCTCTAGTGTTTGCAATACCCTTATATCATCCGTGTTCAGGAACTATAACAACTTCCATACATGTATTGCTACATAGCATCAAAAGATCTGTTAGAATCTTATCCTCAGTCTAATAGGTCCAGCATTATGTTACCACCCAATAGCACGCAGCGATAGAGAGGGGAAACTACAGCTTTTCAACCAAAGCTACGTTGAGGATAGTTTAGTTTGGATCACAGGCTGGTTCTCCTTGTAAAAGCTAAATTTCCTCTAACCTTTTGGCATTGCACGCACTTTGCACATATCTTTGGGAGGAAACAAGAACATAATAGATTATAAAGAAAATAATGTTCCTGCCTATAGATCTTCTGATCTTTATTAAATGCGTCATGACTGGTAGATTCAGAGATATTGTTTATTTATTGTGTAAATATAATTATTTTTCGTATAAGTATTAGGAAAGAAAAGCAAACAGGATTCAATCTAATTTATGAGACACTTTAGAAGATGATTTGAAGCAGATTGATTACAGTATATCAGTTTTAATTACAGTATATATAAACTAAATAATATGAAATATTAATCTGCTGTTTTCAGACCAAAGAATCGATACATAGAATGGAAGTTAATTTCTTCCATGCACTTAAGTCAAGAAATGAAGATTTATGTAATTTTAAGATTGTTCTGGAATTTGACAACTAAATTAAAACAACCAAAATCTCATTTCTCCAAAATAAAAGCATGAATGTTCAGAACTAAGCACTTGACTGCTTTTTTTTAAATTTAATTTTAAATCTATTTTTCACTTCTTTCTTGCAATGCTAAATAAAGCGTAAATAATTTAACTGAAAAATTAAATTAAGGAGAATCAATTTGTGACAGATTTATGAAAGCATATAACAGCTCTTACACAATATTGAGCAGCTATACTTCTTATTTAAAAAATAAATTTCCTACATGATTATAATGAATACTTCCAGAAATATTACTTATTTTGTTTCGCTTCTCTGGTTCTGGGATTTCCTCTTCTTACTGACATCCTAAAACCATATCTGTACAGCTCACCCTTGTGTCATACCCTGCAGAAGATTCTGATTCAAATATGAAACTTCTTGATGCACAGGGAAGATATTCTCCATGCTTTAGCTCTTAGACTTGCAGCCTATTTTTTCTCTGAGTTCAGAACTGAAACTCTTTTCACTTGTATTGCTCCTGGGCACTGAATACAAGTTTAAGTCCTTGGTCTCTAGGATTTTAAGACTTGAAGTTAGGCCCCAAATATGTTGTGGTGCTCTCGTGTTCTCCCCTGGCACACCAGTGGAACAGCGAGCACCATCCTACCTGCAGTACAGAATGATTGGTCTCAACCTGCAGCAGAATTTTGTGCAAAAAGAGCTAAAATGTTCAGGTTCGAGTTTCTAAAAAATATTGTATGAACTAGTACCTAATAAACAGGATTTCACTGTGGTTTGAAGCGGTAGAGAAAGCGAGGCAGGACAATGCAGGCAAGCTGCCAAATAGGAAAGTCAGATTTTTCAGCACAGACAAGACCTTTAAGCCTACAACTATACTAGTAAACAGAAAAAGCGGGAATAATTTTCTGGCTTGAGGTCAAATTGTATGGCAGAGCACATGTCCTCACAGCTAACAATTGTCTCATCTCAGACAGAGCAGCACCATCCAAACTGCTTGTTGGGAACAGTATGTGGCCTGTGCTGTCGCCCAAGCCATGCCCAGGCATGTGGGTCGGTGCAGCTGGCTCCCGCCAAGTCTGCAGAAACTGTGAAAACCAGTGAACAGTATGGACAACTGTGTGCTAATGCTGTGGCTGAGACAGAGGCCATGTTTAAGTTACTGTTGAAGTTTGATATTCTGAAGGATTCCTTAATCAGAAAGAAGGTCCAAGCAGATTTCGATCAACAAAGTACAACTACAATAGCTTAAAATAATCCCGAGTTAATTTTAACCTTTAAATTTTTTTTTGTGCAAGTTTTATGGCTTTCTGGTACGCGGCCTCTCAAGGCATGCATGCACATTGGGCCAAATTAATCAGACTCAGGACAGCATTATCTCCCATTTTGGAGCAGCTGGTGCTGCTAGATTACTCTACCAACGCTGGAGTATTGTGTGGCTTCCACTGCCCTCTGGGGCTGGCAATCATGACGAATCACAGAGACGTGACCACAGTGTTGATCATGCCTCCTCCAGCCTGCTCCAGTCCCTTCTCTCCTCACATCTATTTACTGCACCACGTCTTCTCTGAAGGTCAGCCATCTGGCCTCCAGAGCCCTAAGATTTTGTGACTCTTATTTGGCATTTAAATTGCTTTTATTTTATTTTCAAGGCAACATTTTTGCTTTTTCTCTTTGAGTATTAGTTATACAAAAATGCCAAAGACAATTTCCAAGAAAAAAAAATACATTTTTTCCTGTCTCCTTGTCTCTGTATACACACACAGAGAGCTATTTTCCTCTGTATTCTCTTCTTATATAGAGGATAAGCATACGATTTGGGGTTATTGGTTCATTTGTTCAGCCAATTTTGCAGAACTGTCCTTGGCATTCAGGGACAAATAATTCTTTCCAATCAGCAAAACAGAGACAAAAGGGATAATCCAATACTGCATTAGATTTGCAAGCAGTTCAAGGTCTTATCAGACTTAAAGATCTTTTTTCAGAGAGATGTAGAGGTTTCTCAAAGAAATATATAGAACATTCTAAAGTTGAAGTAATAGTTATAACAGTGGAGACAGCAGAGCAGAGGCAGTATATGATTTCCTTTCAGATTCTGATGACCTTGACACTGTAATTATGAGCAACCAGTCCATTATTGTTAGGTCTTTAAAAAGATAATAATTGCCTCTACATTTCTTGATTGCCAAGAAAAGGAATTTTGATACTCATTTATCAATTACTTGGAAACACCTAATACCAAGGTCAGTTCCAAATTCTGAGTTCAATTTGCTGAAAGAAAAGATGCCAGTAAATTTTCAATCTACCAGCCTGAGGCCAGGGAAGGTCACATGATAGCACTTCAAAAAAAATTAAAAGACATAGTTGCCATTACCTATCTACCAACAGATACAAAAAAAGATTGCTTTTTTTTCTGCATATAAACAATTTCTTTCAATTAAAAGTGAAATACATCACTGAGTTAATGTATAAAGCAGGAAGAAAAGATAAGGGGACTAGGCCTGAAAGTACCAACCATCCTTTCTTCCTGTTGGTTTTAGCGCTCAGCATTTCACAAGGTTTTGTCCAGGCCACATTAATCACTTTTATTTAAATGCCTGCGTCATTTCACTCCAGTTAAGAGGTGTCCTGCTTTAGCATGAAGGGAAGCTTATAGAGAATTGCATCGTGTACAGTAAGAGTGCAAAAAGTAGCCTGAAAACCAATCAGATCCTGAAATTAAATACTTTCTCTCTCTCCTACCTGCTAGTATCTGCAAAATTTTCTTTGAACTTCTAAATACAGAAGAGATCAATTTAAAGGCAACATAAACAGAGGTGGCAGTCAGTGCCTGCTCTTAATTTATTAGAGTAGCTGCATCTCACTTGGACAAAACTCCTATTAATCTCAAATTCTGTGTGGAAAAGAGAAGTAGGCATTGAGACGGCTTTCACCACTGGCTGGTGCTGATGGCCAGCATAAGGTCTGTGCATCAGTAATGTCTCAAGGCAGGTTTAGATGGAGCTGAACTACTTCTCTACTGGCAACGTGAACTGGCCAGATATGAATGCACTCCTGTCAAGAAGCTATGTACTCGATGAGCCATTGTCTGCTACAGCAAGTTTTCCCCAGCACATGCATACGCTTCTTCCCTTTTTAATATTTTTAAAATAAAATGTTGAGCCTTTACATTTTTTTTTAAGACAAAAAATGTCTTAAAAATGTCTGGTTTGTCCCTTAAAACGAAACAAATGAAAATAAAGCACAAGGTGGAAGATTCTGCCTCCCTTTGTATGAATTCCTGTAGTTCCCACTCCTTTTATGGATGAATCTTGCTTTTTCATATCTTTATTGACATAGTATAAACAACAACAACCCTGATTAGCAAAAGCCTTAACCTGCATACCAAGCAGCTAGAACTGCACCTAGTAAAGCTAGATGCACCTGCTTCCAGGGAGAAGAAACTCATCAGCTAAATAGGTTTATAAAGGCTCACTTGCTTTTGCTACACCTCTCTCTCAGTTTATTATTCTCAAAGACAGATAGGGACAGGCCTTCCACCTTCTTCAGGGCTGCATATTTGAAACATTGAAATATATGTGTAAGAAATTTTCTGATTATTTGAATGCTTTTACCAAAACCAGTGAAATATTGGAGTAGAATAATTCTTTAGACACAGATTTTGTGACGCAGATGCACATTTGCAGCATTTTAAAGTTTTCATAGTTCCTTCAATTCCAACAGCGTGACTCAAACACTTCATGTTAGCCATGTGTTTAAAGTACTTTGTTAGATGTAAACCGAAAGAAGAATTCATTGGCTAAGAAAGACTCATCCATTCTTCCATTTATGAAATAAAACAGATCTTACCTCAGCCCTTTCTCTTCTGAGAGACAGAAAATTCCTGGTTTTGCTTGTACAGAGACTGGTGTCAGAGAAGTTTCCAAGGAAATGATAAGCTGTAACAAAACATATTCCTTGTGAAGTGAAGTTCATAGTCAAGAGAACAATACCATTTCCAGGTCTCCTGTATTAAGCTTTTCAGGTAAAAACAAATCTTCTACCAAAAATAAGATTCAGACACTGGTCCTGCAAACAAATATGGAAATAAGGGTGATTTCACATGTCAGTATTCAATCCCATACAGTTGCTAGACTTTGCAAGCACTTGCAAGATGTGAATAAGGTTTAAAAATCCCCATCTTTTTAAGGAACAATCACTTTTTAAAATTTGCTCAATATTAGAAACAATAAGGATTTTGCTTTATTTAAGGAGAAGGCTTAAATAGATTTAAATGACATAAGAATACTTTCATCTGTGGATTCAAAAGCAAGTCCATTGAACTCAATAGAGGTGCATCTTGGCATGCATTCCTCTCATTTGGAGAGACTTGTATGTCAGCATTTGGGTGGGCTCATAGCTACCATCCCTGCCATATAAAATCCAGTTTGGATTCCAAGAAACCCAGAGGTTTATCAGACTATGTAATACTAAATTGTATCTTTTAATAAGCAAGCCTGCAGTCAAAAACCCCACCTTTTGGACCTATCTGGTGGTCTTCAACATTTCTTTGGTCCTCTTATGTCCATCCAGGATCATGCCTAGGCTTTTAGTGAGCTCTTTGTTTTTTCTGCTGATCCTGGAGTTACTATTACCTTCAACAGCACTGTTTGTTTTCACAAAAAACTAAGTTTGGCAGTTACATTCTACCACAAAATCCCATTCAGCTCTTCATAAAAGGGATAAGTAATACAAGCTCTGCTGAAGACCTGATTCTTGTTGTTGGCATTTTTGTCAGCGGGTTGTAACTGTAGGCAACTCTGGGAGAGGCCATATGCCTCAAGGGCTTCCAAAACCTTTGTGTCCCTTGGACAAGGAGATACAGTTTGTCTTAATGGTTCCAGATGGTTACTAGAGATTAGTATTGCTTAGCTATATTGCATTGATGATCATTCTCAGAGCAAGCAAGCAGTAACTAATTGATTCCATCTGTATCTACATTTGGGCAAAGGGTGATTTATAATGACCATTCCTACAAAGCAGCAGAGGGCATAAGATTAACAAGTCAGCCCTGATGGGCTTTAGTGGTGTTGAGAGACCAACAGAACTGACAAGGCTTTCCGTAATATACAAGTTAAGCTATTGTAGTGAACTTACTATAGCTTGAGGTTTGAATACAGAATGTATATGAAACCTTACTATGCTATTTAACTGTAACAATTACTTCATGACAAAATTTGTCCAAATACAGAGACACTGAAAATAGTATCTGAAACTAGTATTGTGTAATTTTCAGTTAGAAGGTCACATCACCTCAGACAAGTGAAGCACTTTCTATTAAAGTTTACCATTTAAAATTGAACCAGAGATTGTCTGTCAGTGACCAATTTTAGGAAATGCAGGATGCAAGATATTACAGTTCATATACTGAAGTTGTCTTTCATTACTATTTTTGAAGTACCTATTATTCTGATAGGTTATTCCAATTACATATTCATGAAAGAATAATATAACTTTTTCTGACTGCTACAAAGGTTCCAATATTTACTGTAAGGATCTTGTAGAGACCAAAATTCAATGACTGCTTGAAACTTAGTCTCATAACTATTCATGGTCAGAGTTATGATCCATATCGTGTAACACTCTTATTCTGAGTCACATGGGTGATGCAAGGGACTTCATAAGATTTGCACAAGAGTTCTCCAGATTAGCATTTTTGGAAGTTGCCTTCTTGACATTGGGAAGCCCAACAGAGGGCCAAGTTCTTCCAAGTCACCTGCTTAATCCGTAAAACAGATCTGTGGACAGTTTCTTATTTCCGTAAGGCAATTTCTACAGTATTGAATTACATACTTTTGATGCCTTTCATTGTTTATTTCCATAGATGTGACTCATTGTATCACAAAAGAAGCATTTAAAGGACGAATGCAGAACTGTTCTCATTAGTGATGGCAGTTTTTCCTCAAAGAAAAACTTGCTGGTATTAGTACTTGACCACAGTCACTGGTCCTAGACTGATGGGCGAATTTCTCCTTGTGAAGGTTGGACTTTGGTTCATCAAATTTTAAATGGATCTTTCTGAATATTCTATACATTTTGAGTAGAAGTCTAACTAATTCTGTAAGTGGATTCACTTGATCATAAACCTGCTAAAAAGAGCCAGGTAAAAATTTGATACTTGAAAACAAGTTACCTACGTGAAGGCCAGCACTCTTTCTTTAACAGAGGCAAACATAGCTCATGCTATTATTTACCACTATTTTGCAGTCCCAGCACAAAATAGGTGACTATAGTATTTCAGTGTAGGCCTATCTACAATTAAAATAGACTTGCCAGTAATCTATTCTAGCTATGCTGTAGTAACAGCTGTCAGATTGAGCAGCACTTTGTAAATCACCTTCTGTTTAACATGCAAGTGTTAGAGTTATTTATAACCACACCATATAAACGTCACAAAAGATGTTTGGTGATTCACAGATGATAACAAAGAACATATTGTGGGACAGACATAGGAGAGAAAGCAGCACAGAGCCATTAGACAGAGCCATTTGGAGTTCTTGACGCTATTCCCGAGCAGTCCCTAAGGGTATCAGCGTTGTCACTGGATTGAACTTCTACTCACTTTGCCTGAAAATCCAGCTCTGCTGAAGCCAGCAAGAATTTTGCCCTTGTTTTCCTAAGAGCCAGACTTTCTCTGATGGCTTTACGTGACAATTAATACTATATTAGCATAGAACAACCGAGTAAAAATTTGAGTGTGGCAGGTTTGCGTCAAGTGCCACAATTCCCCAGGTTCTATCCACCTCTGAACCGTCACGTAACGTTCATACATATGACTAAGTGACTGCAAAAAACTGGCCCAAGGGTTCCACCAGCCTGAGGGAAAAAAGGCAAGTTTAAACCTGTTCTGGCAAATTTGCCTAAAACTATGCAAAGCAAACATACTTCTAATTGGACAACTGTGATCTCTTTAAAATCAGGATTTTCACAAAGTTAGCAAAAATTTAAATAAAAGTTTTAAGTCTGTCACAATATCCTAGGAAATGAAGCTCTGTGCTATTTAAAGCTTGATAAACCCAGCTTTCAGACAGACTGGCTCCTCCTTTTGGCTTTTCGACCAGAGAAAGTATTCGCTCTGAGAACTTTGACACCACTACACAGAGAGCTAATCTAGTTCACTGTTAAATGTATAATATAATTCAGGAAAAATCACAGGTGTTTCCTCAGACTTTCAGAATTTGTGTGCCACTGATGCCACACTTATATGTTGCCGATTGTTGCAAGAGGATTTACAAATAGATTTAATTTTCAATCTGAAGGCCTTCAGTTGTGATGTTGGCCATTGTTCTTGTGCCTGGTGATCTTAAGCATCTCTCCTGGCCGTGATTTGTGCTTTCTGATTTCTGGTTGGTGATCATGTATGTAAGAATTTAAAAAATAGTGATAAATATAAAATTATTTCAGCTATATTGAATTGATTACTAGAGATTTAAGCTTTGATGAACAAGGAAAAGCTTTCTTCCTGGTTACAGAGGGCTCCCTCATCTTCTGCAATTTGTGATATTTGATCAACTGCCTCACTCAGGTATGACTGAATCTGCCAGAACTGGTAGAGATTAGATTTGCCTGAAAGTTTATTCTACAACTTTCAGAAGGAGCTGGATTATATTGACCTGCAGACCAAAATTTTGTGTGCCTGGTCAGTTCATGTATAACAATGCATAATTGTTACAGAACTCAGCAACTTTTTGCTTAGTGGTAAATTTCATACAATTGATCGTAGAGAGAAACACCATTCCACTTTCAAGGCTCCTAGTTGTACTTCATTCTTGTGTAGCTTACATACTTCAGAGTGTAAAGCAGGTCTACACAGAGAGATTAAGTACTACAGTGAATGAGAAAGCAATAGAAAGGAGATTTTTTTAAAAAAATAATACTTATCAATTGAAAATTAATTCTTATTAGTTGTTTCTAACCAATAGCACATTAGCATTTGTGCTGCTTTAAAATCAGTAGGGATATAACAATCTGTCACAAGCATTAGAAACAATTGTTAGAAGCATTTCGTAGCCACTGAGTGAATTTAATTCTCTGCGGTTGACTGGTAGTTTTTACTGTAATGATTGGAGATAGCATTGTGGATGATTTCAAGGGCAAAAAAATACTTAAGACAAAATTTACAGATGGAAAATGAACTTAGAAATCATATCACATGTACAATTCATTGACGGCCATTAAAATTTTCTTTATGATTCTAATGTAATAGAAAAGCTACAGCTGCATCCAGATCTTTGTTCTTTATTTCTTTTCAACTTTAGATTTTTTGTTTTCCTTTTACTCTTCTGGTTTACTCATGTTTTATAGCAACTCTCAGAGAAATCATATTACAATAAATTTGTCTTTTCAAAGTACCTCTAAAATGTCATACTGTTACCTGGTAGCTAATGCAAACCTAATCAGCTCACCTAGAGTAAGTTTTCATTGCTTGTTGAAATAATAGCTTGTAGTTGCTCTCGGCCATCATAACCACTGTCTAAAAATTGCAAGCTCCAAACCCACTGTTAGAACAAGCAAACAAACAAAAAACCCACAGGCTTTATAAAGGCAGAAAGAGTCAATCAGATCCTGACATAATAGACAATCTAAATGTTATGTTTATTTAAATTCTTCACACTCTTTCTTTGAAATGAAAAGACGGCATCCACATACCCTTCATAGTTCATTAATCTTACCAGGATGCAATGGCATATTAATCAAAACTAGTGAAAGGAGTGCTGTCCACAGCTGACTAATATACACAAGAAGTCTCATTGCATTTCTTTGGAGAAGCATGTTTACCCAACAGAACACCCTTAAGGATTTAATTACAAACATAGGCATCTCCAGCATTTGCCTAAATAAAAATGTGAAGGATCTTTTGTTAAGAATTCCTTTGTTTTACTTAAAGTAACTTCATTGTTGAGGAAGAATAACAACAAACAAAAGATTTGGAAAATTATCTGTTACACCTCTTTAAATTTCAACCGGGAGCTAATTTACAACCTCAGTGAGACGGAGAAAAAAGAGATGAGATGGAGACATCTGCCAATTAAATGTCTCACAAGTAAAGAAAAATTAAAAAGAGTATTAGAAAACAGAGCTCTTTGTACAGCTCGACAATTGAAGAATGTATATTAAAATACACAACTTTGGAGCGTACTCTGGAGTTGGCAGACTAACTATGATATAGAAGTTTGGGAGGAATAACGATAACAGATTCTCTGGCTCAGCTTTCACCACTTTGACTGATGGCTAGAAATCAATACCACGGCTGCCATAGAAAGTAATGCCATTGACTCTGTGTTCATTGCTTTTTCTATCTTCAGGAATTAGATTTTTGAAGTTACACACAATCAATCATTAGTTTAATCATTGTTTTGCTGTTTTGTTTTATCAAGCAACAGATATTGACCTTTGAGGTTTTGAATTTTTAATGCAGTTTTAATTTATAGTAGTTCTCTGCACTTCACTAATATAGGTATTTTTCCCACACCATTGTAGTTGTGAACAGAAACCCCTACAGCAAATCTAGAACATGTCCGTGAAGCAGCAGCACATGAAGCTTTGAAACACTTGCTTAGAAGAAACACATTTTAAATATTTTGTGTCATTAAGTAACATCATAACAGCAAAAACTTAGAACTAGACTTTAAAGAAACTATATGCACACTTTTATTTCTTGCACAGTAGTCCAGACTGTGTCTAAGTTACTGTATTTATTCAGTTTAGAAACTCTTCCTTTCTTGTCTCCTCTCCTCCCCATTTGGAACATCTATTCACTTTGCTGAAATATGCATCTTTCTTCAGAGACCTAACTATTGGTCTTGAGCAAGTCCTCATAACAGGCATTCCTCAAACTGTGATTTTCTGTATGTTAATGTGCTTGTGTTAATAAGACATTTTCAGTGTCTTAAAAAACCCCAAACAACCAATACAAGAAAACCTATAATTTTCTAGACTTTTCAGAATTAAATATAGGTGTGAAATTCAGAATCCACTTGAATATGCCCTGATTTTGGCTGGTATACAGTCGATTTTCCTCATAGTAGCTAGTATGAGGCTACGTTTTGGATTTGTGCTGAGAATAATGTTGACAGCACACTGATGTTTTAGTGACTGCTGAGCAGTGCTTACACAGAGCCAAGGCCTTTTCTGCTCCTCACCCCACCAGCGAGTAGGCTGGGGGTGCACAAGGAGCTGGTAGGGGACACAGCTGGGACAGCTGACCGCGACTGACCAAAGGGATATTTCAGACCATATGATGTCATGCTCAGCATATAAACCTAGCGGAAGAAGAATGAAGGGGAAGGTGCTTGGAGTGATGGTGTTTGTCTTCCCAAGTAACTGTTACGTGTGATGGAGCCCTGCTTGCCTGGAGATGGCTGAACACCCACCTGCTATGGGAAGTAGTGAATGAATTCCTTGTTTTGCTTTGCTTTGTATGCAGCTTTTGCTTTACTTTTTAAACTGTCTTTATCTCAACCCACGAGTTTTCTCACTTTCACCCTTCTGATTTTCTCCCCCATCCCACCAGGGGTGAGGAGTGAGCGAGTGGCTGGGTCGTGCTTAGCTGCCAGCCGGGGTTAAACGATGACAGATATAAGGACTGTGCTTTGGCATAGGTGTTGCAGTACTAAACTACTAAAGTAAAAACAAATATAAGGTAAGAAAATACCTACCAGAGACGAATTTTGATGACAGCTGCTTTTCTGACTCTGAGTTTCCACAAACTGCTATGGACAGAGGAAATCATTACAGCCATCTGCCCAGACCCTGCAGGAAGTGTTCTCCCCACCCTTCCATCATGATCCACCTGAAAGACAGGTGGGGCATGGCTTTAAATTAGACTCAGGCAATCCTCCTTGAATGGGAGGGCTATGAAATCTGTAGGCATTAATTACATCAAAATTGCATTAGGCTTCCTCTCATTTTACTGAGATTTAGGAGATCTTGGGAGTGGGTAGATTGACAAAACCAAGGTGCAACAGGAGAAAAAAATCAGTATAAGTTAAAATGTATTTATAAGACTTACATGAAAACAAATCTGCAGTGCAGAAGTAAGATAATATACCAGGTGTTTGTGCTGTTTTATCTGACCTTTTAGAGTCTTTATTCAAGGAACACTCTGCTACCAGCATGGACTCGATACCACCATTCTGAGTAATGGCAAGATTTGGAAACTGAGAATTTATGCTTAAAACACACATATTTGGCAAAATTAGAGATATATATAGGTGTAATTTTTAAATAATTTTCTCAAAATTTTAAAGAATCTGTAGATTGATATCTGTAGCAATATGTTGTGACAATAATATTGTCTGTATTTTTCCCTTTAAGAACAAAAATAAAAATGGAAAAGCTTATTTAATTTTAACTCCAGTGTTGCTGGGATTAGAGTTTAACTGGGTCAAAGGGTGTACATGCCAGAGAAGACTGCTTTATGGTAGGAATAACTGGACATATTTCCATGTTAATCTAACTGAAGAACAACTTTTTTTGATGGCAGCTCCTTCTTAAAAGCTATGTCTTAAGTCTAGTTCCTCACAAAAGGATAATCTGTAGAGCAGGAGTCTCTGGCTGTTCTAAAAGGCAGTTCGAGCATGTTTTTTTTTTAAAAAGACAAGTAACAGAATCTTACACTTTTTGCTACTATGCTGTTTTGCCTCTATAGCATAATAATAGGTGTATATATCTTATCCTTTGTAGATCTTTTAAGTACTAGGGAGTGTTATTAAGCAAATGTAGTAAAACAATGTAAAGCAGGAGTGTGAGGAATGTGGACAAGATCAACTCATGTTTTAGTCATACGAATCACTGTTTTCTTATTACTGAATTGTTAATCTGCAGCTTGGTGTTAATCTGTAGTTTGGTAAGGACATGTTTGTTTTACCTGCAGGACATAAGAAGGGATGGAGTCAAGTAACTCGTTCCTTGCCTGGCATAAGTCTTTGAGAAAGAATCAGGAGCACTTAGAGCTCTGGCACAGCTCTGCTTCTTCTCACCCGCACGCTCAGAACGTTATTCTTCCTCCACTACTCTGTAAGATAAAGCAGACAGGAGAGTTGTCTAGGCACTAAGGAAGTACGTGCTGTACCCTTCCTAAGTGAATGCAATAAAGTTTCCCTGCATGAGTTGTCCCTGTCCCCTAAGCTGCAGTTGAAGCAACAGAGTTTCTGCATCCCAGCTCGACACCACACACCTGGGCCCTCGTCTGTGGCAAATGGGAGTCACTGCAGTGACCACTGTAGGCTTTGAATCCAGCCCTGGAGAAGAGTTAAGGCTTCACTCATCAGCGTAAAGAAAGGCTGAAAAACCTGATGAGCAAAACGATTGCTCTGAAATATTTCTTCATTAAATTCTTACAGAAAGGACAGGCTATCAAACACCGTGTGGCATAAGGAAGGAACAAGAATGCATTTTCCAACGCATGAATTGTCTGATGAGTGTTAGCCTTTCAACTACTGGGAAATAATCAACCAATTCCCCAGTCAACAAAAAAAGTTTCTAAATAGCAAATATTACATAAGAACCACATTACATTTAGGCACATTGAATCAAAAAATCTACATTTATGTGTTAGAGAGTCTTTTTTTTCCTACGTTGTTATATTTCTTTACTGTATGTTTTTCTGTTTACGTGACAATACACTTGTAAAACAGAGCAGAGATGTTAGCCAACTATTACATATAGATTTACATTAATTCATGCTGAATATTTTTTTTAATTTATATTTCAGCAAGATGAATTTTTAATATGGCTAGCACATAGTTCTCTCACATAACATTAGTTTTTTTCGTTCATCACCTCTACAGTTTTCTGCCTTTCAGCCCTGCAGTTTATTTGTTTTTACTAATTTTATCTGCTAGTAAAACTTACCCTTAGGTCTTTTGTACAACTAATGTTTTGGGGTAATAACAGAAAATAATCTGATTCTTATCAGAGAGGTAAAATATTGATGTAGCTCTACTGTTGCCCACAAAAAAAAAAAAAGGAGAAAAAAAAAAGAAGGACAGAAGGCCATTTAATGGAAACAAATATTCAAAAGAGAGAAGTGCTATATTATGCCAAGGATCTGATTCTTGTCAAACTCCATTTGCTAAATGAAAACATTTTAAAGTTAAATGACTGAGGGAGTCTTCCTAACATGTAAGAAGTGAAGTTTGTTTTACTGTTTCTCTTTCAGAATTGGAAAAAAAAAAGTTTTCTATGTTTTTAAGTTAGTTCCTTTACTTTCAAGCATTGGACAATTCAAATGCAGCCACGTAAAACACCACGCTCATTCTGAAACAAACATCATTACAGAGGGCTGGAGATAATAAATGCAAAAGATGAATATTTAGGAATTAGGACACCAGAAACTACTTGCCAGAGGTAGAATGGTCTGCCACAGACAAGAGAGATTTAAACATGAGTTTAAATTATGAACAGAGGCATCCTCGGGCTCTGTTTCTGATTCTCCTTTGTGTTGTCCAACGATTAACACTGGAGCACAAGTGAGAATCGGTCTCAGCTCATCCTTATGCTATCATTTTATTGTATCCTTACTGGCATTCTGGCTTTTTTTCCATATGTTGAAGCAAAAAATTCAGAAAAGTTAAATAAGAAATATCTTCATTTGTAAATTGGAACTATAAAAATATACTTTCCACCCACAAAGAATCTAGATCTACTCCTCAGCATCTTTTGGCCAAAGTATCTTTTCAGCTAGTACAAAGAATACCAACAGATGAAGGAGCTGCTCTTCTCAAAACATTTTTAAAAGGCTAACATTTTTAAAAAATTGAAAACTGTTAAGAAAGAGCACACAAGTCAAACATTTCAGATCTTAGTATTGATCTTGGGCTTTTTTATTTGAGGTGAAAAATGTTTTAGAAAATAAAACGATTAAAAAATTGCCTGGATATTCAGGAAACTTTTCATCAGTGCTTGCTTTCAGGTGGTTCTTACATGGAACAGCCAAAGCAGGCAGTTGCTCAAGGCAGCAAACTGGGACAGTAAAACAGCCATTGACCACCTGTTTACTTTTCCTCTACCAGAGCTCTGGAAAACAGACCAAGTCTGCTAGTAATGATACGCAACATTTCCTTTTGTATTTTTATTTTCTTTTCCATGTCATACCTCTGCATGTCTCATGGGAGCTCCAAGTGATCAGCCACAAACTCTGGCTGATGATCCCTTTAAAAGCAGTTTGCTGTGCTCCTGTAGAAAACCAGACTGTCCTTCAGGCAAAAGCGGCATATACAAAATACGATGTATTTGCTAAAAATGTGTCTTTCCCTCTTTGAAGCTGCCTGTAATTACATGTCTAGGGAATAGTTTGATGTTTACATTTTCAACTATATGGCTGCTTGTATTTAGCATAATATTTTTCATCTTTTCCCTTTCTGGTTGCATTTTTGTGGTCATAAATTACATTACAGTATGTTACAAAAAGAATGAGGATTAAAAGCAAGTCACAGCAGCCCTGAAACAAGAGGCCAACAACCAATAAGGCACTTTTAGGTGGTGGCCATCTCCCCTGAGCCTTCTGGAAGAAATGCCAGCTGGCTCTCTCTAACAGCTTCCATTCAGAAGAGTCTGGCATTTCCCATGATGTCTGATGCCCAAAGGGATCTGCTGACTAGTCTGATGTCACTTCTCGGGGAGAAAGTCTGGCCAGCTGCCACAGCCTCTCCCCCCTGCAGCCAGACCAAATGTCTCTTCCTCAATAAAGCTGGCTTTGGGCCCTTGGGTTAAATTCTTCTCTTAGATTTAGGAGCATAAATTCTGAAAGCCTTAGTTGGTTTCAAAGGAGGTATTCCAGATTTACACCAGTTTTCCTGTGATCAGAGGCCAAAGTGAGGTCTAGAGTATGTAAAATAAATCCAGGCTTTTGGTCTAAATTTATAAGGTTCCTTTATAAAGCCTTCGAACAAGATTTATCCTCTGGTTAAAAATACGTTTCAGTTGACTTCATCCTTGTCAGCCATTGAATAACATCCTAAAAATCTTCTTTTGCCACTAATGCAACAGTTATTATTTATATATGTGTATACATGTGAACAGTACCATGGAAATAATTTTAACTATAAATTTGCTGTCTTCACAATATAGTGGTGGCTTTATGATTTTTTAAATTTCATTTATTACTTTTAGAAACATTGTCTAAAAATTTTAATAGAGTAATTTATGTTCTTCAGGTTGGTAGTTAATTTTCTTCACACAAATAGACTGTTAATGCAACTTTATGGTTGCAGACATAAGCTCCAAATACTGGTCTCTAGGAACTATACAATGACATCAGTGGGATTTGTGTGTGTTTCTGCAGCCAAAATGTCACTCCATGTTGTTAATTTTGGGGCACTATTTGTTTGCACATTTTGGTTTTCAGCATCCTGGTCATTAGAATTAGAGAAGCTTAATGATGCGTATTGTAGTTTAAGTCTTTGAATACTAAACACATTCATTAAGTATTTTCATGTATTTCCTGGAAAAATTCCTTCTTTTTTATCAGATGCTTTAAGGGATGGTTAGTATACATACTATTTTGTGCCATAATGGACATCAGCTGTTTGGGACAGCATGAAGGAATCCTGGACATTTTAAAAGACATATACCATTGGCATGTTAGCAGGTGTATCCCTCACTATGGTTGCTGAACACTGCTTTGTACAAGCATGTTTTCTGCTGCAAGCACTGAGAAACTCCAATCATATGAGTTGTATTTTCTGTGCTCTCTGATTCAGGCTACTTATTTTTAGCTAGAAAAATTTTCAGACAGAGCAGTTCAGCCTTTAAAAAACATTTAGTCAAGTTCAGCAAATAGGTGGAAGAAAGGCATAGGAAGAGGCAGTGGGGATGGAAAAAAAGTGGGAACTCAAGGGAAGGAAACTAATTTGGGAGACAAGGGAAGAGATAGGTCACAGAAGGAGGATGGAGGAAGGTATTATACCGACCAGTGAGGTCTGCATTAAAGTGAATGACAGTGATGAGTTTAAACTGGAAAGCTCACTTGAGACAGAATGGAACTGGATAAGGAAGCAAAAACTGAGGAAGACAGTTTTTGAGAGACAGGGCAAGCCTTGGAAGTGGTTTCCAGGAAGACTTGCTCCATTACCTTCCCACAGATTGTGGTGACGCCAACCAGCCTGTAGTTCCCTGGGTCCTCCTTCTTGAGGAGGAGGCCTTTGCTTGATTTCCTGCTCACAGAAATGGACCTTTCTTGAACTTGGAGGCAGTGATCTTTGAAAATGAGGCAGGGGGGTTGCTGGATCAGAAAGCACGTCCCGAATATTAAATGCTGCCTCAGAAAATCACATTATAGCTCTGCATCTGTCAAAGGTTTCCTGTCCTTCTCTCATTAAGCGAGGCACTTAAACCAAATTTTTCATAGTAATTAATTTCTTATCTTCTAGGTGTCTGTCCTGAGCTTAGGTTCTGACTGACAGAAATGTTGACCACTATGTATTTTTCATGGTTTAGCCCAGCCGGCAACTAAATGCCACACAGCCACTCATTCACTCTCCCCCACCCCCAGGGAATGGGGAAGAGAATTAAAGAAGAAAAGGGAAGGATACTCATGGGTTAAGATAAGTATAATTTAATAAGAACAATAGTATATTAAAAATATATATAATGATAATAATATATACAAACAAGTGATGAACAGTGTAATTGCTCACCATTCGGTGACCACTCTCTCTCCTGTTCCGGCAAAATAATCCCAAAACAGGTAAGTTCCAACACCACAATCCCAGATGAGTGAGAGGCCCAAAAAGAGAATGAGAGAGAGAGAGCATTCCAAGAGTCCAAGAGAGAGCCCTCAGAACAGAGTCACAGAATCACAGAGTGTTAGGGATTGGAAGGGACCTCAAAGGATCATCTAGTCCAGTCCCCTAAGAGTCCCCGAAAGAGCAAAAACCCTTCTTTCCTGTCAGCCCTCATCTATATACTGGGCATGACATTGCGTAATATGGAATACTTCATTGGCCAATTTAGCCCTCAATCCTAAATCTAAGCCCAAATCGTATGGGAAATTGTGGGCCCTTTGTCCCAGCTATGCTCCCCCAGCCTGTTGCACTACTGCACACTGGCAAGAACACGACAAGCTGAAAAGTCCTTGAGGTCTCAGTACCAACTATAAACATCAGTGCACTGTCACCATTCTTCTCATAAAGAATCCCAGACTAAAACCAAAACACGGAGCTCTTCTAGCTGCTAAAAAGAAGAGCTAACTCTGTCCCAGCCAAAACCAGGACATTATTGCAACTGAAATGAATAGCGGTTTGTAATTTGAACATAAAGAGCTTTATTGCTCTAAACGCCATGTTCAGAGCATCTCAGTAGTGCATCTCCAAGTTAGGGGATACTTTTGACCTTCATCTGTCTACGTCTCAATTAAATGCCAGCCCTTATCTCGCAAGAGTTTGTGAAGTTAAATTAATTAGTCATTGTGAAGCCTTCAGAGACAGTAGTGATAAATGAGACAGAAAAGTCTATGTGGGAACTATTTCTCTTCTGACACAGTTTGAACAGTGAGAAACAAATAAGACTGGTAACTCACACAGCATAAAAAGTGTATCAGAAGGTGCTGAACGGCTTTTTGTGAGAACTGTTCATCCTTGGCACTTAAAGAGGCAAAGATCTTGTGGAAAAAGTGCTGAGAGATTGTGAAATGTGTATGCATGAAGAATACAAGTATAGCTACATAGACAATCTTAAATTTTGGCATTTTACAATTTTTAAATGATGATTTTGCAAACTTTGAAGTATTTCTTCATGTAGTTGTGATAGCGTATTTGATACCTCAGCAGACTAGGTGGTGACATCAGATGGTTTTGTCATTTGTTACAGCCCTTAGTTTTTCTTTACTTTGTGACTCATATTTTTATTGCTCTGCTTTCAGTATTAACACTCAGAAGTTTTTTCACTAATGAAACTAAAGAGTGTCTCTAGTAGTATAATAGTCTCATTAAAAATAACACATTTCTTAGACACAATATTGAACTTGGTATATTGTTAATTATCTTTCCGTGTTTTTCTCTGAAGTAAAATATATATCTTAAATGGTCTCTAATCATGCATTTCACTCAGAGCTTACACCGTGTGCATATCTTGATTACTGAGAAAATAAGGTAATGGAAAACATCTACATTGCAAGGAAAAATACATGGTTCTTTTTCATTAACATAATGGAGCACATTTTCTATAGAATCATGGTACTGTAACCACTGCAGCTTTGTCACATACTCTGTTACCTTCATTTGTTTTCACAGGTTTAAAACCTGGCTATAAGCCTAAGCTAGAAAATTCAAATATGAACACTCTCCCTTGTTATCTTTCAAAATTCCAGATTCTCTAGGGCCAAATTTTTAAGTTTCAACTACATGAAGTTTTTGTGTTTCTAAAAGATGGGACATGCACTTCTTATCCAATACTTGCCCTTCAAAGTGAGACATTTTTCTCCTATTCACTTCAAAGAGATTTAGAATTAAAGAACTTCAAAACTGAGAACACAAGCCACTGGATAAAAATTTTGCTGTGGTTAAAACTCAGTTGAAACCATGGAGTAAGCACTGTTTTACAGCAAGCTGAGACTGAAACAAATGGGATGAGTCAGTGCTCACACGGTGCTGGACCGTCAGAATTTCTTAAGTCATCTCAACATGTGTCTGTCTCTGACACTACCATGAGGTTGTTCCACAATCTAACTTCTCTGCTTGCTAAAAATCTGCTTCTTATTTACTTATGGTCAGTTTACAAACAACTGGTTTTGTGCTCTGCCTTCTTCCTCTATCATATTTACTTTGCAGATATGTTTTCCAAGAGTAATCATATCTCCTCTCAGCCTGCTTTTATTGAGCTAAATGAACTAAACTGTTAAACTGCCTCTCGCAGAACAGACTTCTCCTGCTTGTTCTTTTGGGAATGCCCTCTCTGCATTTCCCGTGTTCTGAATTCAACATTTTGATATGGCTGTCCAGAACAGTAGTGTAGAGAAAGTCTTTCAAGTACTTTCCACAGCAAAACTGGTATTTTGCCTTTTCCAGCTGCAAAACACTTCATCTGCGTTTGTGTGTACACAAACACTGTACTACCTAGTAAAAGGCATATTTTTTCACAGCTGTGGCATGTGAAGCTTTACAGGTATCCTAAATCTAACATGCTCACATCTTTTTCCTCATCTGCTATTCCAGTACAGAGGAGAAGATTGGGACAGTACCTTGAAGCAAAGCTCTTGGGAACATTAATTATATGCAGTGAAACTCTGAACCAGACCTAAATTCTTCTCACCAGAGTCAAAGCAACTCATTCTTTATTGCAAAAAGAGCAGAAAAGAGCACATAAACACATAACCTACAGCAATATTCGGTAATATTTAAAATTCCTCTGAATATTTATGATTACTGCCTAGTAATGCTAAGAGCAAAATTGTAGAAATGAGCTTACAGAAAGCCAGTCATATTTCTGCTGAATGCATTGGAGGCGTAGGGAATAGTGGAGATGGGAGCAGGACTAAAGTTCCATTGCTTCTATTTAATTTTGGGACATCAGGAGCACACGTAGCACAGCTCCTCAGGCAGCCTGGCAATATTCCAGCTCCCTGCCACGTCAGTCCCCCACACACATTGCCACCTGCCCCTCTGCCAGCAGCTCTGGGTCAAAACTTGTGTGAATTACTTCTCGTGCTTGGAGAGGCTGCATGACTAACAGCATCCTTTCCGTGCGACCTTGCAGTCACCACCATAGGAAGTTTACACTTTTCTTTCATGTGAGTTATACATTGAAAACTATTACTCCGAATTGTGACAACTGTCAATTTTCACATAATTAAATAAGGCTCAGTGTAGCAGAAAAAATGAACATGTTTACACTTGTGCTTGCTTCCCTCTGTCCCCTCCTGAGAAACAAATATTTAATTTGACCAGATTCTTCATGAGGGAAAACTAGTAGTCAGAGGCAGCTGGAATCTGAATCTTCAAGTTTTAACATGACAGTATAAAAAAATCATTTTTCATTAAAGAAAATAAGCATTTGGTTGATGTATCAGGTACTTAGTTTGAGATATTGTTAAAAATGTAACCAGCCATGGAGGTTTCAAGAGAAATCTGTATATATGGCACGCTCCAATTGATGACAGAATTAAATCTTTTACATACAATGTCAAAGGCAGAATCCTTCAGCCTACGCAGACACAATGAAAAGCAGGATGATCCTAGGTGATATTTTTAAGTCTGTACCACTATTCAGGATTACGCAATCATTCATTTGATTTAAGAAAACAAGAGGCACAGAGACGAGAAGACCAAAGAAAGGGATGAGGCCTTCACACCTGCCCAGTTTGTTAAAGGTACTGAAATATTGTCTGAAAAGGCCATACAAGTAAGAGAACTAGAGAACAGTGAATTTAGTGAGCCATGAAAAATATGACTGTTTCTTTCAAGGCCCATAGGTCTCTTAACAGTTGTGTGAAATAATTTTCCTTTGTGAGGGCTTTTTGCATTTTTTAATGAATGGTTACAATTATTTTTATTCTTGATAAATCTAGATATCCTGTGAGCAGTAAGGGCACAATTCTGTCTTTGGGAAAGAATGCTAAATGTTCACGCATATATTCTATTCAAAAGAAAAGTCCTCTTTGAAAAAATTTTGCCACTGTCAACAGGTATTAGTGAATTTTTTTTTAAGTCAGTGATGATTTTGCAGGTTAAATGCAGAAGTACTTTTTAGTTTGGTCAGTCATGTTGTTGTTAGGGAGTGATGGGCAGCTGAGGATGCTGGCACACCTGAACTGGGCACTGACACGGTGATACCAGGATGGCCATTCGATCTAGGTAGGGTAGTCCCATGGCACCCCAGGAAACCATACTTCTTGCCTCGCTCCCAGTGGTGCAGAAGCAAGTTTTGCTTGTGTGATATGGTCAGAGGGGTTGGTTTGGTCTGTTGTCTCGATCCAGCTATGGCAGTCAAGTGTAGGGCTGCCCAACAGATACCCTAGACTGCACCGATCCTATGGTTTGTGTATCTTTATGCTGCTTTTTCATTTCCTGCCTTTTTACCACCTATTTCCTCTGCCCTGGTCTCCTCCAAAACACCCATCTAATTACTTTTCTCCCATTGCTCCCAGTTTTGCTACATGCATCCCAAATTTACCAGTTCTGATACCATTATGTAGGTAATCTCAGCCTTTTGTGGTCTCAGTGATGCAGTTACCTTGGTGCCTTGCAAGATGTTACTCCCCCAAAGGTCTCCAGAACACCTCCCCAGTTATCTGTAAATTGGGCCTTCTGTTCCGTTTCTCACAAACCTCCCCCTTAACCACCTGTGAAACCCAGCAATCCTGCTCTGCACTAACTGTAACTTTAGTCATTTTCTCACACTCTTATCAATCATGTTCAGCACTTTCTCATGTAATGTCCAGTAATTTTCCACATCCTCTTCCCTTACCTAACCTTAGGCCAGGGCTTAGTGGCCTAGTTATTTGCTCTAATGTTGATTCCCTAAAATAGGTTTTCCATATCTCTTTTTCCCATCCTTCACTCAATCCAGATGGATCCTCTTCAGTTTCCTTAGTTTTCAAATCCCACTGCATCATTTACCTATAAGCTTTTTCCTTACTTCTCTTTCCCCCTGCTCAGCTGATCCACCTGTTCCCTGGATTAGTGATGTTACAGGATGAATTCTTCTTTCTCTTCACTGCTTCCTATCAGCCTCTTAAAATCTGAAGACAGTTACTGGCCTCAAAGAAATTTAGTTAACTGCAGAAAGACTTCAGCAAAGAGAGGAATCTTACTGTCAGGCAGAAGCAAATGGAAGTGCTTATCTCAAAAACAGTGGTGTAGCACTAGTTCTTCCTAGTACACATTCTTAACCAACTCCCACCGTCTATTCTTGAGTACAGAAGTACAGACTCTGATGCAGGAGGAGAACTGTATGCTTTTACACGCATATTACAGAGAAGAGATAGCCTTAAGATTAAAAATATTAGGTGTCCTTAACCTGAAGCACTTTGAACCCCCCTTTTTTTTTTCCTATAAATTTCCAAAATTCATGGCACTCTGAAGGATTTCAAGTTAGGAATCCAAAACCTGACATATCCAAAATAACTAGCAACTCTAAAGATTTTGTTAATAACAGTGAAATGTTACAGGCATATTCTCCCATCACAGTGCAGTAGTGAGACAGATACAGCAGTCTGCATTACAGCTTTTTGTCACGTCATATTTACTGTCTACTCAAAGCTAGATCCAGCCAGCACTGTAAGTCTCTGCCGTGCTGGGTTGAACAGAGCACTCCAGCAGCAAGGAGAGGATCTGCAGAGCAGGAGGAGGCAACACAATGTGTTTTCAAGTAGATGTCGTACTGATGTGACTACTTTGGTAATTAAAGCGAGCAGTGAAACTGAAGTGAGAGTATAGGTATCGGAATGAGTCCAGTGAATTTGAGATTGGTTTATTGTGTTGGGATGAGGTTTGTCATTTTCCTCTTTTCAGTGCAACCCCTCAAATTTCTACAGTATAACAAAGATTTGAGAAATTCATTATTCCAATTTCATTAATGTCTTTTGGCTATAAGCACACATTTTGAAAGAAAAAAAAATATAACTTTTGGATGGTGTGTAATGTGGGTTGTGATGATTCAGAACTTTCAGCTGGTTTTATACAACTGAAATCTCAACTGTACCCACAACGTTTCATATAAAACTATATATTTCGTTTCTCCACTCTGCCTAAATCTTCTTTTCTTGTTTGTGTTTTTTTTTTTTTTTTTAAACAAACAGTGCATTTTTCTCCCATTAGGTATGGATTTATGAGTGCAGCATGTACTCCTTTGTGTCCTGTCAAAGTGGAGAAGCCATGGGATGGTTCTGCCTTTTATTCAGATGAGGCTACATCCTATTCTGTCATTAATTATCCAGAGCTACAAGAACATCCCCTTTTTAACTGCAGTGTTAAATTTCTTCATATTCTGAACAAAACTACATTAAAACCCCCACACTAAATGCAAAGTAATGCTGTTCTCTCTTTTTATAAATTCAAATCTCTTATTACTATCCCTTATTTACATTGGACTGGTGGATAAAAATAGGATTTAAAAAAGAATAAAATAAATTTTATCATCTTATCTTCAGATTCACCAGCTCAAATCTGCCTCTCAGTTCTCCCAGCCTGCACAAGAGCAGTCGGCTGGTATGGTGAGGGAAATGGCTTCAACACGAACAAATCCAGAGGCACCTAAGGCTTTGAAACTTCATGACAGCACAGTGTTCTCAGACACCTTTCGTGGGGGCAACTGCGGTATGGTAATGGGGCTGGCTGTAGCTTTGCCTACAGCAATCCTGTTTCTTCTCTGAAGTCAGTTAAAAGCTAGATCAGGAAACTCCAGACAAATGGTTCATTGGTAGGCGGGAAAACTGACATTAGCATTGAGTTAGGGGCCTTGGATGAAACAAACTGCCACCAGAGGTTATAAACGACTGGAAGCTTTGATGTAGCTGGAGCAGGGCTCCTTTGTTTTCTGTTTGTAAAAAGCTCCCCCGTGGAGTTTTTGTTTGGGTTGTTAAAATCTGTTTAACTCAAAGAGCTGACAATAAGCACTTGGGAGCAAAACCCTCTCTTTGAAAGTCTTTTTGCTGTTCAACTGCATTGGCCAGCCCTGCCAATTTATAGCTCTGTTAGCTCCAAAGGCTGCTTAAGCAAACAATTAAGCTTTCCTGATCACTCTGAGTACCAGAGCAGCAAAATATGCTCTTTCTCTATAGCCTTAGAAGACACCCAGAACAAATACATTTTCTTACTTGCTGTTCCCCATGCCATGGTATCAGGCAGCTCGAGTTTCTGGTTTTAGTAGCCAAGGGCAACCTGTGCTTAGCAAGGACTTCAATTCTGATGTATCAGAGCCCTGGACTAAGAGCAAAGAGAGTATTAAAGGCAGGTGTAGTTTTACCTTTAATGTTCCTTGAGTAAGGTCATCTCTGTTGAATGCCTAACACAGTCAGGTTTGACCACTGATTAAGGTCTTTACATGTTACCCCCACACCAACTGATTTGATAAGTATTACTCATTATTTCCAAAATAAACTAATGTGGTCCCTGACTTATGCGCACTGCATTGGCTGCCTCTTTCTTTTTCCAGGACCTAAATGATGGGCTCAAATGACTGGTTCACCACTGGCTCCATTTTGTGCATTTAATCCTGAAGCAGGAGCAAGGTTTAAATGCAGCATAGCAGCCAGACAATATTTATCCGATAAAGTGGTCCTTGCAATCCAGATGACCTGTGTGGTGGGATGCCTGCATATCATGTCAGCTGTCAGATCGGTCATCTCCAGCATGTGATTCAACCTACAAGCATGTGCCTGTGCCATCTCATTCCTACCTAAGGCAGCCTCAGAGATTTAGAATGGCTGTACAAGCAGCAAAAAATTTACCCCAAGCTTTATGCCACAGTGTGTATTATCAAAACTTACTAGACTGAAATAGTTCACAGATCAGGAATCTGTTGGGCTAGGTTCAACATAACAATACAGAATTAACAGATGGTCTGGAAAGTTTACTGTTAATTCTGTTCTGAAAAGTCTTCTGGGGAACTGGTGAAATCTTTGCCTCTGTAAAACCAAAATGAAAGATAAGCTCTGTAAGACCACCTGATTTTATACGGGAAAACATCTTTGAAAGATAGGAAGCCAAACGTTGACAAGTTTTTCAGTCAGTTCTAACCTTAACATTTAGTAAATTCCATCTCTGATAGATTTTAGACTATTTCTTTCAGCTTGAGATACCTAGAATACCATCACTCCAGCCAAATCTTATGGCCTCTTGTTCACAAACTTCTGAAACTCCAATTTTCTTGGGTTGCCATGGCTATAAAGTTGATGGGCACAGTGTAAAAAACAAGCATCTCCTACTTGCTTTGGTACCAGTACTACTCTTCCACCCCCCCTAAAAACAGTAACAGAAAGAAGTGATTGAGAGTGAACTTTCTATGCTGCAATTCTCTGTGTAAATGAGCTAAAGGGCCCTTTGAGTTTGTCTCTGTGCTCAAGTTCCTGCACAGATTTGTGAGCGTAGCTAACTGCTTTTACTCTCCTGACAGTTAAAGAACCTTTTCCCACTGTGGAAGACACTGGATGGAAAGTCACTATATAGCAGCTGGTTGAGAAAAACAAAGAAGGAATATTGCTTAATACAATTATCTTATACTGCTTTTATCTACCAAGAATGGCAACACTTTTTTAGAACATTTGGAGAAGGCAGGAGGTGTTTTGTGGGAAGTAGTAATGAAAAATTCATGAAGGATTAAAAATAGTTGGATTTTTTGGGTTTAATTCAGAATCTCTTTATATTTCCCTTAGTTTCCTTCCCTATTTATATTGAATATAAACAAAGAACGTGTTCTAAAAAAGTTAGATGAATGGGAATGAACTAGAGTGAAATAAGAAATAAATTTCTAAAGTAGGTGGTTAAACTCTAGACCCTATATCCATATACTAAGTGTCGAACTGGTATGGTCTCTTGAGATATTCAGGCCATCCACAGATTTATCCACAGTTTCAAGGAATTTGTAGGTGATGAATTCCCTGAGAATCTGTCCATTTTCATTTGTTACCTGAGAAATGATGGCCTAAGACATTGTAGTTTCATTTAGCTTTATCTGAGCCTTTCGCTGAGCCTGCTCTCCTTCTCTTTCACACTGCTGAATAAAGTGTTCCTGTGACACAGGGCTGTGGAGACTACAGGGAGAGGGACAGAGAAAATGCAAGAACAGAGGTCAGCTCTGTTATCTGGAACATCTCTTCAGCTGTAGCCCACTAGATGTTACAAAGAGAAGAGGAGCACTTGAAGTGCAGTTCTCTAGCGCAGGCACCCTAACTCACTCTTTTACCATTATTCCTCCCAATTTACCCAGGCATTTCTAGAACTCCAAAAGACTGCAGAAATGAGGTAGCAAGAAAATAGAGAAAACACTGCCACTCCTTAAAGGCATCTAAGGCTCCTAGAAGAAGACTGCCAATCCATTTTGAGCCAGGTTTACATGATGCCAGAGTATAGAGTGACAGGAAGATGTTGGAGAGGTAATTTTCAAACTGGTATCTCTTTCTATGACTATAGCTGGCTTCTGCATCATGCCCAGTGTGGTTAGGTCTCAGAGGACCTAAGCAAACATGCCATCTTTTTTTCAACTTTCTTCTATTAAAATCAAGTTGTATTTGGTCACAGTGACCTAAATGAAAACTAGGTATTTGGTAGTTTCATACAAAGCTGAAATCAAAAGAAGAAAACTTTCTATTTCTACCTTCTACTATTTCTCTGGTGACATGTTCAAGGATCTTTACAGACAGCTATGAAAAAAGAACCTTGACTTAGGATACTCTTTCAACCTCTAAATTTCAGAAGGGTTTCAGGGTTAATATTATTTTTGCTTGTTTTCTTTTTCTCACTATAAATACAATGAGCAGAAAGATGTTGCCATGGTGAGATTTTATAATGTACTTAAAAGCACTTGTTACAGTTATGTACCACAGAGCCACCATCACTTACGTGTGAATTGTAAAGATATGTGAAAAATCATCCCAAAGAAGTAGACAGTCTACTGTCTCAGATGTTTGCAATACTTATTTAAAGTACAGATGCCACAAATATTTTAGCAGCCACTATAATATTTGGACACCTATACATTTACAGCCAGAAAAGAGGAAAAATTTTGAACAAAATCAATACACCTTACACGTAAATTGTCATCATTAGCTGAAGTCCAGCTTTGTAGTAAGAAGAATTAGAGATTACAAATGAAAAGCAACTCAGAGCTCTTGCAATCCAAGTTATCCGTTGCTACACTATGTGCTTGAGGACATTTTTGTGTAAACCCACGTGAAAAGCAATGGTTTTGCTTTGAGCACTATTTTGCCACTGCAAAAGGCAGAGTTTTCACAAATTACTGAGGTATAGCATCATAGATCCTTCTCTCAGGAAAGCAATAGCCTGGGGGCCAGTGCTGCATTTAGCTAAGTTTGTGCTGCTCTGAAAATAGTAGGCTCTGGCGCAGTTACGGTGTTACCATGCTCTGACTTTCTTCCTGACATCTGGAAGCATACCTGTGGGCAGTGTGCCCAGGAACTGCTGGTGTCTTCCTTGTTCTCTTGGCATGCTCAAACACGTGAGTACCCAGCAAGTTCTAATTTTCCTTGATCTGAACTTGAAGGCTGTCTATCTGCATAGCTTTTAAGTCTGAGGAAATCCTGGGGCCATCTTATACAGATAACAAGGGCTTGTGCCCTGGAATTTCTCCAAAAACTTTAGAGCACTTAAATCTCTGGCACACCTGTTACACGTCCATACTGCTGGTTTGTCTGGCATGGAGTTGAACAGCTCCCACTAGAGAGGATAAACTTTAATTAACATCTTTTTTAAACAAATCTTTTAAGCAGACACAGTAAGGCTTTCTCACTAGCCCCAGAAGGAAACATAACCCATCCCGAGCTTATCGCTAGCTGAAATAAAATGTTGTTACATTCTGAGTCCAGTTGGGAAAGGGGAAACAGAGCTCCAAAAAGTATTTTCAGAGCAGGACACAGTTATAATCTGAAGAGGGCTGTGCGATTGCTTTCTTGTTGTGTGAGTGCTAGTGTGTGCCAAGCAGTGCTACTGGAAAGAATTAGCTCCCTGAACTTCCAAAGAAGTGCCTCTTCTGAGGTTATGGACTTTGTACGTCCACGTGAGCTGGGGCAACACCAGAAGGCAGCACTTCTTGCACAGTCTACCTTCACCTTGGGTAGTTATTTTGCATAGGCTAGGGAGAAAGGAGTCACATTGATTTACTTCCTTTCACCAGCACCAGCTCTTGGCTGCACATCATCACAGTGAGGCATCCAGCTCAAAATGCCGAAGTACTGAAGGAAAAACCCTGCAGTAACCCACAACTTTTCACTGCCAGAATCAGGGACTTCACAAGCTCTAGCACAATTGTAGTAATTTATACAGCATTTATGTGGATGATGCATAGTGGACCCTGTATCAAATTAAAATTGTGTGTATATATGCACACATGCATAATATATTATCTGCTTTATGATCTATCATATTATATATGTATTTCTGGAATTTCCTCAGATTTCAAAAGTTTACATGGAGTTTTGAAACCAGCATTTCAAACATAAACACTGCACTACTGCTTTAAAAAAGTGAAAAAGGTGCTAAAGGGACTTTCAGTACCAATCTAAAACTAGCACTTTTCTGATAATGTTTCTAAGGTTGCCTGGTCTCTATGCTGTATTTTAGAGTTCTGAAATAGTTGAATTTAAAAAAAACCTCAAATCACTGGTTACAATCACTTTCAATACTTATGAATCATTTAGTTCAAATGCAGGTACTCAGTTAATGACTGTATGGGATATACCTCCTGTGAAGATAAAACCTAAACACTAATTATTGTTAGTAAGTGGTGTCGTATAGTAAGGTTAAATATCCTCCAAACGATTACAAGCGGGTGTAAATATTCCTGAATGCCTGTGATCAAACGTAGTTCCAGTCTGAAAGTGACAGGGATTGTACTGTTATTGCAGTCCAGTGACACGAGACAAAAATGTGCTCAAAAGTTAATAGCTAAAAAGAAGAAACCTATAATTTTAGGGGTAGGGACTGTTTTACTTGTATATGGTGACTCTGTACAGATACAGTAAAGTCATCATACCTGAGTGTAACCATCCATACACAGATAGACAGCTACTACCTTAGCTACAGCCAAAGGGGGATGTGGCTTTGCTGGTACTCCTATAGAGGAAGAGTGTTTCTTCATTTTGGTAAAGCTTTGGTTTCTACTTAATATTTGGAATTTGCAATCTGGATAATTACAAAATATTTCTATAATTGAGCACTATGGCCTCTGACCTTAGTTCTGCTGGAATCAGTGAGAGAACTTGTGTGAACCAGACCTAAGAGGTCAAGGCACAGGATGAAGTCCTAAGAGATCAGTTCAGATAACCACTAGACAAATATTAAACATTGCATTTAATAACAATCTTCCTCTAACATACATAAGGGAGCCAAATGTGCCCAGAAAAATGAGAGTCACAAACCTTTTTAGTTTTCAGAATATATGCATATATAAATGTCTTTGGAGTCAAGAAACTCCAAAGACATTTTGAAATATTGTCAGGACATCCACAGTTTGAGACACAAGTTTTATCTTCTGTCTTTTTACTGACAATAATGGAGGGGAAATAATTTTTGAGTAGTATGGGAAAGATATTATCTATAGCAGATGTGTATAATAATTATTTCTTAAAATCATACACATATCCCAATAAACTGTTCTGAACATATAGTATAAAAATGTAGCATTGTGAACTTTGAGAAACAAAGGAGGTTCATGTCAAACCAAGGTCAAGAGTAACATTTAATGACATGCAGAGATACCACAAGAAGATGAATAACAATAGCCCTTCCCTAAATTGTTCTAATTCACCCAAATCCACTCTAATTTTGATCCATAAAAAAAAAAACAAACAAACCAAAAAAACCTCAAGGAAATGTGGCTTATAGCTGTGCATTGTTGAGTAATATTTTCGGGTCCAAACACTCTTCAACACTTCCTGATTATTTGCAGCCTATGTTTGGTCTGAATAAATCCATTTATATAGTGATATAGTTAAAATGATAGGAAACTGTGTCATGTATTTTGAAAGCAACAGGAAAATATTTTAAAAATTCCATCTGAACACACAAATGCTAACTAGCAAGAAGAAGAAAATACAAATGAATAAATTTAAAAAAAAAGAAAGGAAAAATAAGTTGCCACAGTGGTTATGTAGAAAAAAACTGCTCAGCAGGGTAGGAAGTTTTCAAAAGTTCAGAACTTTGTATTTCTTTATGAAATATGTATAAGTTGTAACAGCCCATTCCTAGCTACATGCAGCTGTATTTGAAGTATTAAACCAAGGACACTTTGGAGTTATGAGAGAACAAAATCAATTAGAACAGATCTTCAAATGTGAGTTGATATATTTTATTTATGGCCATGAGTCTCAGAAATGGCTGCATTTTTTTTTTTCCAAAATTTTAAAATAAGTCACTTTTGAAAGGTAACCTTCCATACAGCAACAGAGCTCAGCAGTTTTAGTAGGCTGAAAGAGGGTCAGTGGAATTGCTGTCACACCGCAAGCTGCACCATCGCAGCGATGCCTGGTGCTCCTACCTGCACCACCCGCCAGCTCTCGCAGTCAGCCTGGAGATTTGCACGCTGGGTCAGCCTCTTACTCTCATTGATAAACTGCTTTCAAATTATGCCCTCTGTGAACTGAATCCACTCAGGTGTAGTGAAAGTCAATTAGGGGTTAGGATTTAAATAGTTTGCAATTTTAGTTCTTACATTTCCAACTTCCTACATAATCCCTCTAACACACACTTGATGATGCACCTTTGTCAAACTGGCTGTGGGTCCAGCTTCTCAGAAATATAAAGCACGACACAACTGACAAAAGGTGAAAGGACATCTCTCTCTGTTAGGCTCGACAGGCCCTATTTATCTCTCATGCCCTCCGTCCCTCTGGAGGAGAGACAAACGTGATACTCCTTAGTTCATTCAAGATCCTTACTAATACCCTGTCTGGGAAAGCCTTCCCTTCTGCTCTGTATGACAGATTCTTTGCTGTCTCTTTTTCTTCTGTTGTGGAAGAGCAGCACCTATGCACGAACACGATGACAAGAAACAGCCTTGTGGAAATTATAAGAGCGAAATGGAATATAAATACGTGCCGCGTTGCAAAATGCAAATCATATTTCAGGATTACTGTTTTTTTTTTAAACCAATAATCCCTTTAAGACTATTGAAATAACCACACGTATACACGCATTTAAACACATGCAGAAATGGACAGAAAAGAGAAACACACTGTATATAAAGAAATAAAGCACTCTATCTCATGCATCCAATTTTTTCAGTTGCTTAGACTATATTGAAACCATGAGACTTAGAATATTGTAATCAAGTATTTATGGATACACCATCTATTCTCGCTGTGACGTACACACACGTTTTTGTACTCGTAATTTCTACACATATGCATTAGATATGTGCCCTATTTTTATCCTGTCGTACAAGTAAAGGAAAAGATAATCACGGAGCCATTTCGCTGACAAACAGAACGGTGAAGACAAACCCACTATCTCTGCGGCCACCCATCCTGTGTGTTATTGGGCAGAAACAGCAACGTTTTTCAATATTGCCTTTTCTTTTTTTTTTTTTACACTGCGTTTTAGCAATTTTAAAGTATTTTTACAAGTGGAAAAACACGTTTTTTTCCCCGTGTTTCATGCAGCGTGTTGCAGCGCGTTTCCATGGCTCCGCGATGTGTGGTTGCCGTGGGGACGGCGGCAGCCGGTGCTGGCATTGGCTCCCGCGCGCCCGATGGCTGCCAGCGAGGGCAGAGTCTGAGCGAGAGCGATGTGGAGGTGATGCACACTGTGGGCTAACGCCTGAACACAGAAGTGTTTTGTTTGCAATACGCGACAAGTTTAATTGAAAATTAAGTGGGTTTTTCTTTTGAAATGAGTTATGTGCCGGTGGATTAATCTTGCAGGAGCAAAAGAGTTCCGATTGCAGGGAGACAGGAGGCATGAAGAGATGAATTGAACAAAAGTGTTGCGGATTCAGTATGGGTGCAGATTTCTGCGCTGAAAGCCTTGCCCATTTCTGAAGCATTGATTGAAATAAAGATTACAATAGGATGCTGCTACTAGAATTGGACAAGTGAGCAAAAGCACGTCGAAAAGCAACAGTACTAGAGTGTAGGTTGCACTGCAGCAGCCCTTTGAAACAAAAAGGCTGTGGCACATTGTCTACCACCTCTTATGCAGGAACTCATCTCAGAACTAATCTGTAAGGCAGAAATGCTCTCTCTGAGATTACCTCCAAGAAGTGCACCAGGCAAGTTGGCATGTGATTTTGTACAAAAAAAAAGTTCATCTTATCAAACAGCTGCATAGAGAATCCCATGATTCTTTCTTTGCCCTAAGGTTTCTTTTCTCTGTGAGCACTTCCATTTCTTCCACTAAGTTTTAGTGGATAGTAAACGGTAGCTGGATGGCAAACTCTTAGGGAAGACATTACAAAATCAAACGCAATGAGCCTTCAAAATGGCTTGGGACTCCTAATTGCTCTGACAATACTTCTTCTGGTATTAGGATAAGTAATAACAACAGATTGGAAATGTTTTTGAGCAGAGCAAGGAAAAATAACTGCTGCAAAGGAAATGGATAATGAATGCTGCACTAATAGAGGGTGTCTCAGCTGCCTCTTCTTGTGAAAAAAAAATTATACAATTTTTTCTTCTTACTCAAATAGAGTGATGCAAATAAGAATTTGCATTGGCTGACAATAATCAATATTTATGTCTCCAGCCTCCTTTACAGATGCTGTAGAATAAAGTGGATAGATAATTTAAATCTTACTAAGAGCTACAAAGAACTTTCATGAAATCATTGCAAGCCATTATCAAATCAGGATTTTGCCAGCCTTCCAGCAACCTCTGCTAAACCCATCCTGAGTACTGGCATAGCTGCATGCTGTTGGAAAAGCATTATAATATTTATTTATTTATGTAATCCTTGCAAGTACCTCCGTAGCAGAATTTCTGCGATCTTCTCACTAATTTTATAATTTCCACTTTGAATGCAAACTCTTCAATAGATGGTTTCCAAAACACACAAAAAGGCTATCCCTGGTTGAGAGGCTCGCAACTGAAAGACAGATCATTTAATCTATTTTAGAAGAATCATCACTGGACAGTTTATACGCAGTTTGAGTTTAATGTAATCCAATATGAAACAAGAGTCAAATTAGTTCCTTATCATTAGAAAGCCCAGCACTACCATTGTATCTGTGTTTCTAAAGTTGGAGCTTTGTTCTTTTTATATCTCATATTTTGGCTTTGACAAGCCAGCCTGGTTCTTAGAGCAATATTGCAGATGTCCTTTGTGCGACACGACCCAGTCTCAAACTCTTCCATTGCCTTTGGCAATCAACAGTGAAATAAATATACACACATGACTCAGTATCGTAACTGACTAGTGTGCTAACCTCACTCATTCTCTGTCTGTCTATCGTAGTTATTTCTGGGGCACCACACTATCTGAATGCTAAAAATTGTCCTTGACAGGAGACGAACACACACACACTCAGTTTCGGAAGAAGCAGTGTGATTTCTGGCACCAGAACAACAGTTCTAATTAGGAAAGAATGAATCTCTAAATAAAATAATTGATCAGCACAGTAGACCCACACTTGAAGTGGGCTTAAACAAAAACTTACTTGCATTCTTTAAATTCTGCTAGTTGATCCAAATTTTTAATTTTTTCTCCCACCCCACAATTCATTTTTCCATTTTAGGATCAGGGAGGGGACCTAAAATACCGTCAAATACATATTTCTGGTAGATCTCAAACTAAGAAATACAGGAAATACTCCTCCACTGAGAAGTAGTGGGCTGCAACCCACATCCTCTAAATTTTATATAACACTCCACATAATCAGGTACTTCACTGGACGTTTTTTAGATCCTCACATTAGTATCTCTTAGCAAATTTAAATTTGGGAGTACGCTCGGAATCCTAACTTGTTTTGTCTTTGAGAACAGCAAACATGGGAAAATAAAACAAATCTATGTTTGGCAATAAAAATAATTGATACTTTATATAGCATATTCCCCTAAGTTCTGATATGCTCATATTTTGATGATAATGGAAACATGAATGGAAAAGGGGAAGAGGCTTGCGCTCTTCTAATTTTAGTATGCTCTAAAAGCAGTTATGTGTGTGTCATTACAAAGGAAAATGACTTGGCTTCGCAGACCCTGTCTTCACTCATAAAATGATTTTTTAATGGCAGGGTTAACATATTAAAGATTTTATTTGTTATAACATTATTGGAGAACGGACACTTGTAGCAGGGGAGGTTAACACAGTATCCCTTATTTGTTTTACAGTAGAAATGACATACTCTTTGGTCATTTTCATGATGATGTTTAATTATTTTGTAGAAAAGGCACACCTTTTCCAGTTTATGCATAAGTAAGCGTTGTCCTAATTTGCACATCTAGCAATCATTAAGGAGGAAATTTTGTGCAAATAAATTGGCATTTTACATATCCAACGTGGCAATTTATGTCACATACATATATATACACAGTGTGATGATTTGAAGAATAAAAACACACATCCTAAGTCATATTGAAGGAAAGTTAGTCATTTTGTTTACAATCTAAAACCACTGAGCAATGTTAAATGCTCAGCTTGGCTGTAGGTGGGGGCTCTTTCCTTAGATAAGAGAGAGACAGAGCCCTTTAAAACTTCAGGAACTGGAGCCTTTTTTGGAATATACATGCTAGATGTCTAAAACGATTGCTTTGAAAGCAAATTTTACCTGTGTTGCGTGCTTCTCTTGTTATTTTGTAACCCTCCTCATAAACCCTCAGACGGCATTGTTACCATGAAATTGCAGGAACAAAATGACTTAAGAAACCGTAGTTGTTATGTTCTGATAAAATTTTTGAGGGTGAGTAGGGAAATTTTTAGTTAATAATTCATACGAGTATAGCCTATGGAAAGAAAATCTAATTTTTGAGGTCAAGGCTAATAGACAGGCAGATGTGAATATAAAGAGGAAAAAAGGAGCTTTTCTATATACATCACAATATATTGGCTGATAATGATCTGAATTTTGGTAGAAATTGGCTTTCCTGGGTAATCAGGAACACAATCTTTGAATGAAATCCACACAATATTGTATTGCTACTGTGCTGGTAAAGTATCCATGTACTATTTCATGCATATACAGTCAAATAGGTTGAAATAATGTCCTGCCTTATTTACACACCTCCAGGAACGGCTACCCATAGCCTTATCTATCTATAGGCTCTGTTCATCAGTTTACAGATTTCTCTTCTCTAAATCTGGCATGAGATCAAAGCCCAGGGAAGCTGATGGGGTTACTTGTGCTAATGGGCTTTTCTGTAGATTCCAGGAGGAGGGAAACAATTAGAATAGACATAATTCACTTCCTTTTTTCACCTTCATAATTTTTTTACCTTCATAAGTTACCTTCTCTTTTTCCAATTATATACAATAAACTCCCTAGAATTTAAAAAAATGTTTTCCAATAATGTTGAAAAAAAAAAAAAGTCTAAGTGAGAAAGAATAATCAAAACAAAAAAAACGTTGCCAGTCAAAAGTGAACGCGCTAAGTCCAAAACCCTGCGGGCCAGGTTTGTGTTAGGACCCACCCTAGAGGGACTGCTACCAGCTGGCAGAAAAGAGGAAACTGAAAGGGATAACAATATTCAGGGCACTAAATCTAAATGTCACTCATACTGACATTCTAATACATCAAACATACTTACTTTAATAAAGATTTGAATGTTTAATATCTTATTATGAGGGAAACAAAATAAACAAATTTCAACATTGTATCAAATTATATGGAGCAGAACTCCAAACCCACAGATCACAGGAATGGAATGGAAATCCCTTGTGTTTACAAAATAGTGTAAACTATTATGCTAAATTTTATGTTGCTACGATCAATAACAGAAAATATATAGATCTAAAAAATATTTTAACAATTCTGATACATGCATACACCAAGAGCACTACTATGTATAGCTCAGAAGTCCGGATGCTACAGGAAGAGTGGCTAAGCTACATTAGCCAGGACTATCCCACCCAGATCTTTAGAAAAATCTACTGATCAGATACAGTTGCTCATGCAAATATTCCATTTCTAAAGAGGCTACATAGACAGTAAAATGAAAATCAACATTAAACAATTACAGCATTAAAAACATATACATTATTCACAGGTCCCATTCTCTTAACCATGGTTATAAGGCAATCTGTGAAATAATGAGTAGTAAAGTAGCCAATATTTTTTTCGGCAGGGAAGCAATTGCTCCATGTGGCTCTGAGTGCGTTTTAGCACTTCTCCATATATTTAAAATTTCTTTTTTTTTAAAAACTGTGCAGCTTCCTCTGTTCTTCAGCAATGGAGACTGCCTTATGAGTAAAATCATTGCTGATGGAACAATCTCAGCTATTTCTTTAGCTATGACTTCATAAACAGAAATTTACCAATTTATTCTCCGCTTGCATGGCCATTACATGAATGCAAAAAATAAAGTCTTCTGACTTTCTCTTTCTAAAATTTTATTTTCAATTTGCCTCAATTCAGTGTAAATGTGGCAGACATTTTAATTACTGACAATCTTGAATTTGAAACAGCATGAGATGAGGAGTCAAGGAAAGATATAGAAGGGTGAGATGGTCAGAGAAAGGTAGAAATAAGGATAACTTTACACAAACGTTACTGAAAGGGAAAAAAAAAGATTAAACAAAATTACTAAGCAAGATGCTTCCAGATTTGAATGAGGTACAGGGAAGAATTAGCAAGAATCCCCTTAATTTGTTAGTAAATTACTTTAGATAATGTTTTTCTGCCAATTACATCACTCTATAAGTAACAGGGTTTTTTTTAGAGGACCCACAGTCTCCAGTCAATATTTATTTGAGTTGATGTTAGGCTGATCTACTTGCAGTGAATGACATAATAGATCAAAGGGAAAAATAAAAAACACAACCTCCAAGAAATCCAAACTAAATCAACCTCCCACTGCCCAAAGAACAGTTCTGGCAATGGAAACTCTTGCACAAGAGTTTGGCGGAATGGATGCAGCGAAGCAGTCCCACTGCAAGAGCACATTGGAGACAGGACTTCAGAATGCAGCTGGGGTTTGCAGCCCATAGCAGAGATGCAGGAGGCTGCTATAGACTGGGGAAAAAGCTGAGCACTAATTTGGTCACCTGCATGATCGGCAGTCATCTCCAGCAGACACAGATCAGGTTGAAATAAAGCATACTGTTTTTTGTCTCGCTCAGCAGCCTCCTGGATTGAAAGAAGGGGTGAGTGTTGTGGTTTCTCATTTGCCTACTGGAGAGGAGTAACCCCTCTAGAGAATTCTGCTGCAGCAGCTTAGTGATAGATTTTGATTTTTTTCAGTGTTTAAATGAGAAGACATGAAGTGAACATTGTTCTTCTGGTGAAATAAGAAGATTAATTTTCCAGTTCATACAGAAGGTTTTGAAACAATAGTAAGAAACGTATAAGAATGAGGGATTCATTAACAGAAAGTGTTCTGAGGTTCTGACCTTACCAGCCATTTAACTGAGCAGTTGCCCAAATTTTCCAATGCCATCTGCCAGATACGACAGCCTGGCATTTCTAGGCAGCATTCTCTGTAAATTTTGCACTTGAAAACTGAAATCATCCGTTAGGACAGAAAAATGAAACAAGTTATTTGTTTTTCATGTATTAACAACCAGTGCATGTGGCTTCCAGAATGATTCTATCTCATTCTTCCATGCAGAAGACAGAGCAGATGAGTACTAAGATCAGCAAAATCTTACCTCTCTTATAAAGAATTACATTGTATTTTACTAACAAAAATTCCACTTGGGCATGGAAAGGAAGAAAAATGCATGTTTTTTACAAGAGAAACACTTTCTTTTTTTCCTGAAAGCATCCAAAATCTCCTAGCATTGGCCACACATTAGGTGCTGACACACCAGGTTAGAAGAGACTGCTAAAAGGAGCTGGCTGGAGTTCCTATGAACAACAAAGTGTCGGAGGGTTGACAAAAAGAAAGGCGGCTGCTTCCTGAGCCGCATCTCTCGAGATGTGATCACATCAACAGCAGGCTGTAACGAGGTGAGAACCTGAGCAGCAGCTGCAGCAGATGCAAGAGTTTGCCCAGCCCCGGCAGCCTCAGGAGGGTGGAGATAGCAGCAGCTGGCAGGGGAGTGTGGTGGAGGCTGGAGAGCAGCAGCTGCTGGCTCTCAGGTCGCTGCTCTGTGGTGGGCTCCATGGGGAACACCAGGCAAATGATTGAATGTGAAGATGAGGACACTGGGAGTTAAAACTTTGGGGCAATTAGCACAGTATTGTCTGGTTGTTGTGAAAGAAAATTCATATGGTGGAATGGAAGGAAAAAGAATGTAAAGTGAGAAATGTCAATGGTGAGATTCCTCAAATTTGGCCTTAGTCGAAGGAGCACTAGAGGATTTGCCTGCAGTAAGATGTAGGCTAGTCCTTCAACAAGCTCTGTGTGTGGCGTTCCTGTGCATGCTGACTTTTTAACATTGTTTTTCTCCCAATGGCAATGTCACAGGTCTTCTTGCAAATGTATACTTCACAAAAATGAGCACGAACCCAATAGTTTATAATTGATTATGATTCCATTAGGAAACTGCAATATCTGCAAGTCTTACATAATCTAAAGGCAAATCAATTCTAAGTATATTAGTACTTTTAACACTTCAAAATTCTGAGTTAAATGCATGTTAAATGTACAAATTACAAAATCCTCATTTAATTACTTTAATAATTTTTTTGACAGATGACTGTGAAAATAAGTGAAAACTAATTCACTTTGTTCTGTCTGTAGTGCTGACAAAAACAGAACAAATTTCTTTTTACTATGATCTGAAAAGTGGAGAAAAAAGCTGAATATAATCACAATATGCTATCAGCACATGTTATTTTCCCATTAGTATAACTCGATATTTTTAAGTTTGAGGAAGGATTTCCTTTCATGGGAAAGGACTTTTGTTCCATTTATCATGGAAAACAAATGTTGAATATAAACTTGGTAACATATTTTATTTTAGCTTTAAAGATTTGTGTTTTAAACACTGTTATCTGTCTTACAATATCAATGTCCAAGACATTTACTGCACTATTTCATCTGTTGTAATCATTTGTTAATGGTTAGTGATCAAAATACAGAAGGAGTTGGCCTAGTATGATTACAAAACATTGGCAGCCCCCTGGGCCATACAAACCGGTTCAACATTTTGATCTTGGCTCTCTGGTACCAGTTTAGCAGAAAGGCAAGGATGCCAATGAAGTGTAGAAGAAACAAAACATATGATCACGAGTTGTTAATGACACTCAGAAATCAACAATTCCCTAATTCACCATTTTTATATTGTCCATATTCTTAATTGCCAACACGTAACTACAAAAAAAATAATTTCTACACTTTTAGTAAATAAGTGTGCAAGACAGGAGGCAGCTTCTTCATGGTCTTTTTAACTGATTCTGAACCTTTGGGTGAGATTTTCTTCCCTTTTAGGGTCTGATCTAGAGCTCACCATGTTCTAGAGAACGATTCTCATTGGTATTGCTGCAACAAAGATGACCCTTTAATCCTTAGAGGACTACAGCACCAAGTCAAATGTTGATTATAAAATACAAGGACTATTTTCCACTTGGGCTTGTTACTGTTTTTTTCCTTCTGGAACTCAGTTAAACTGAAACATGCTGTACATGACATAATACAGAGACAATAAGAAAAATGTTTGACTATATGTACATTCATAAAATGTGTGGATCAAACCAAGAAAACCAAAATTCCTTTAGCATTCTTTTCAACTTCCTCCTTGATACATGAATTAACAACTTACCTAGGAACCCAAAGGATACTCAAGCCCCCAAGGTAGAAAACAGGCTTGTCCAGCCAAAATTAACAAGCACTACCTCTCCAGTAAATATCAGTATAAATCTGCTGGTTTGTGAGGTATGCCTAAGGATAGGAAACTTATTCATCTGTTTATACTGACATTCATTAAGGAAATACCTTCCAAATCTCTCTTTCTCTTTTTTTTTGAAAGTATAATTTCTGGTGTCATACCTTTCAGAAAGCAGGATCTCCACTGTAACAGCCTTTGTCATTTCACAGTCACTCTTACAATTCATATATTCAGAAGACTGAATCTTTCAATTATTGTCTTCTGATTTAAACTGTTCATTTATTTCAACTATTGACTTACAATTTCTTACTGACCTAGTTCCACCTGAAGCAGATCTGTTGCCAGGACTGTCTTTATCGGAAGTGCTCCTTTTGAGGGCTTAGTAAGAATAGTTAAGAACACGGTTGGTTTCTTTCAATGTATTTGGAGATTATTTCAGCATACAGAAGGCTTTTTTCATAAATGAAGACAGTATCCAATTAATAGCTGACATATTATTGTATATAGTAGGGCACAGCATACACACACAATATGTTTCCTAATTACTGCACAGTACTATTAACATCACATTTCATATGCAGTATTACAGTTTAAAAGCATTATAAGCATTCTAATTTTCTTCAGGCTTGGCCTGAAATCTGAACCCTGATCTGAGGAAGTGAGGGCTGTGGACATTTCCATTGTTCAGCAGTGAAGAACAGGATTTACATTCAAATGAACCAAAAAAAAAGAAGAGACATGGTCTATAATTAAGACTACATACAGAGATTCGTTGATAAAAACTCTAAAAGCTGATGATATTTTAAAGGAGTATGTAGCAAAAGAGAGAGTTCAAGCATGCCAGAGCTTCTCCAGGTAAGCATTTGACAAGATACTAACTTTAAGTGTCCCAGTTGGAACCCCTGTACCTCACCAGGCTAACTCACGTGGTGTAGATGAGGCTGAGCTGGATTTAGTTAACATGATACCAAAAATATCTGTATTGACCTGATAGCAGTCTGTCTTAGAGCTGCCCCTAGTGCTATTACTAAACTGAAAAACTGGGCTCTGCAAACTCTTTAAAACATCTGGCAATGATAAACAACTGTTTAGAGGAAGGGAAGTCAGAGCTTTCAGAAATAAATAGCGTAACAAAAGTTCTGAAACTTGACATAAAAGGTCATTCTCTTGAAAAATGTTGGGCCTGAGAAAAACCTCCATGAGGACTCTAGAGGTGGGAGGAACCATTATCACAAGCCTGAGTAATCAAAGTTGTCCAGAAAACTGTATTTCTTGAATATGGTATGTAATAAAACGTAATCAGTTTATTCCACCAGAACTTTTGCCACTCACACAAGCTGAGGAGAGGAGACCACTATCTGGAAAATGACATTTGTCCTGAGAAACTGTAAGTCTGCTATGCATCTGGGAGGAGAGAGAGTCACTCTTGGTCTGCAATCACGTATACCCTGATACAGCAACATATTGGTGTTGTGCAAAGCATTGCTCCAAGCAAAGACTGTGACATTCACGGAAGTAATAACAATTAGAAACAGTAACAAGAGTGTTGATATTGAAGTGTTGCTATTTTACTCCCCCCCCTTTCTGCAGCGGGCAGTATGATGTCTCTTTATGTGTGTTTTTTTGGTGTAAGGCTGTGTGAGTGCTTTCTATTGCATCAGTCAGAGGCTATTAAGCCGTCATAGTAGAAAATCAGAGCATTATCTTTTAAAGGAGCATTTTTTTAACCATGTCTTGGTTTTAGCCATTACTCAGGTATTTTCCTGCTCCTTGCCATCGCCAGAAACACAGGATCCTGACATTTAATCACTAATTTCTCGTAGAATGGACGTGAGTAAATAAAATGTCCCAATTAATTTTAATGATAGGCTGTAAGATTTTTGCAATAATATTTTTATTCTCTTCATGGATTATATTGGCTTGTTTGACTGTCTTAAAGAGTTGAAAAGATTTAGATGTTATTAATAGCTATTATCTCTCATTTGAGAGTGTGTGATACACATAATACTGACTGAATTCCTTAACGATTGCTCAGTCTGTGGATTGGGCCAGTATCCTCTGAGGTTATTTTGTCCATGTGTAGTGAATGAGAATTTGATACTTTCTCCCCCAAATCAAATCCTTTAGACCTACCTGATTTCCATATATTGCCAGTTGGAAGCCCACAGAGTACAAGCCAGCTCCCGTAAGGCTTTGGAAATCCTAATTAAAAAAAAATAATTAAAAAAAAAATAGCTGAACAGTTTGCCAACACGTGTGGGAGTGTGGGGATATTGGCAATGGTGATTTGCACAGTTACACTATTTCATCTACATATGGGCAAGTCTGTGGCTCACTGACTGAAGAGAGTAGGACTGTAACCCACAGTCCCGCCTTTATCTTGCCATACCTAATAAATAAGATACAGCTAATAAGTGAAAAATACTACTTTTAAGAAAAATGTATGAAGAAACCTATTAAACCCATTCTTTGACAACTGAAACTTCTCAGGCCTCGAGCAATCTCCTTTGGAATAACGCTTGCAGAAACTCTCCTGTGTGCCACTTAGATCAGATTATCCTATTAAGAGTTTGTAATTTCCCACAACAATATTGCGCATTTGTGCTTTTATCTACTTTGAGACTCCACACGAAAATATTACAGTTTTCACAAATTATATGTTTGCGGTTGGAGAAAAGCATCATTTGCACGCCTTGTATAATCCAAAGAATTATTCCATCCAAGTTAATCTCAATTATCAGCATTTCCTGAAAACAGTATTGTGGAGCTCTGTAAGAATTATCTCTATGATTTTTCTCTTACTTTCAGTTACAAGCTGCTTTTCTTTTATTCTGTGCTTTAAATTCAGACTATAATATAGCTGTTAGGATTTTTTTTCTTGATCCAAACTTTAAAAGCAAAAAGATGCTTAAAAAGTAATATAATGTTTCTACTGAAGATGCATTAGCTGAAACAGCATTCCCTTCTTTCTTATGGAGACATGTTATTCTGCTATGAATAAAATGAATAAAATGTTGACACAAATCTGGTTTAAAAGTTCCCAGCTTTGCTTGGTTATTCAGTTATCCTTGATTGTACTCTAAATTCCCATAGTTTTATATAATATACAAACTGATCTGCAGAAAATTTGGATTCAGGCAAACTTGGGAAAGTCAAGACATCGGAGCTCATACTTTATCCAGAATACACCGGAATATGTCTCAGTCCTGTCCTGGTCAGCACCCATCAAGGAAAACAACGACCACGACACTTTTCTTGGAGTCATGTGTTTGCAGTATGCAGGAGAGCAAAAGGACCTCTGTGGTAGAGACAATATTCCTCCTGCTAAAGGGTTAATACTCCATGGTCAGAATTGAAGCAGCAGTTCCAGTTGCTCTGTGTTGCGCTTTCAATGGCTTAGGTCGCTCTCTAACCTGGCCAGCAGCCAAGCACCCTGCTGACCAGACTGACATTTGTCATGCCCATCTACACCAGATACTTCTGTCACATTTGAGCATGTTGAATATATTAAAATTAAACAAGCCTATAACTGTTTCCACTTTCAAAAGAAACAAGTGTTTTCAAGCAAATATTATTTGCAAATTACTGTTGGGAAATTTGGACATAGGAAAGTTAAGTGAATAGTCTGTTCACATTCATTAAGCATATAACAAAGACAGCAGAGAAAATTGCCTGATGTTTTGATCACAAAACCATCCGACTCTTCTCATAGAAAACCATTATTTATTCATCTAGATTTGGCTATCATTGTTAAGAAAGAGTAACTCACTCCTGAACTTTGAGTGCTTCTTACTGAACTCGAAGCTAACCCTCCTTCAAAGAGCAGTGGAAAACGCTGAGACAGTTTGTTCCTTTAAATCCTTTCCTAATGCATGCTTATATCTGAATTATCCTACTTTTCATTTCATTCAGCAGCTCTCGCAGGTACTACCTGTTGGTGGATTTATGATAATCTCATACATTATTAACAACTCAAGTATTTTTCAGCAAACGAGATGTGAAGTATAATGATATTTAGAATAACGTAATGCAATATGTTTGAACATCCATGTTTTAGGAGCTGTTCATCTTTCCATGAGACACTGTTTCTTTTGTTGTTGTTGGAGAAACTGTACACAGACATTATCTGCATTTAGTTTATATGAACACTGTATATTACAACAGCACAACAATCAATCTGCTTTTGTAAGGTACACGTATGAGATTAGCAGCAGTCCTGTGTATTTTGCACTATGTTACTCAACTCGTTAGAAGGAAGTGCACAAAAAGTGCACCCTGCAGATTCCCTAAAACTTGAGCAGACCTTCACCTTTATCTCTGTCGTCATTCCCTCTTGCTTGGTGCCCTGTAGGGGATTTATACCAGTAAGTTTCTCTGTGCGTTTGTTCCCCCATTGTGGAATATTTCCAAAATGGATATGAGATAGTTCATAGCAAATAATTGCAGTTCTACTTTTGAAGGGGAAGAGAATTATTTTACTCACTAAAAACATAGCGCTGAAGGTAAGTTATCAGCTCATGTAAATCAGTCAAGCTCCATTAACCTCAGAGGAACTGCATCAAATTAGCCAAGCTGAGGACAAGTCTCTTAATTATTCTCTCACTAACAGACTTCTTTGACCTTCTGCCTTAAGACTATGGCCACTGGACAGTTTTTAAACCTCAGCTTTTCACAAGCAACTGGGATTTCACTCAGAGGAACTCAGACATTAAATGTGAATTAACATACATATTGGGGATTCTCACTGTAGACTTTAAACACCTAATGCAACATTTAGTCTTTTCATTCTTGCCCAGTTGCAAATAATCTTTTCTCACCTGTATAGTTTAATTGAGGTTGCTTCTTTAACCTTCTTATTTCTGACTGAAAGCAACAGTAACAGATTTTTGGTGTGCATAGATTTAAAAATGCCTAAAAGTGTCTAAAATTTAAACCAGATTATCACAGTCGTCTTGGCTTTTCAGAAGTAAATTTCTCCTTGTATTCCTTAGATGAAATAGCCAGTGCAAAAAACTTAGTTAGCAATGGGCAAAAGAATAAGTAGTTCCAAAAGGATTATATTTTAGATACTTTGTTCAAGATCTAAAACCTGTAATGGCATCAGATAAAATTCCAAATTATCAAAATGGTCAGGTTTCACTGAATTACGTATTTCAAAGTGTTCAAGTGTTCCAGGCATGGTCTGAGCTGGGACTGCACATGCTAAGGGAATGGTGCAAGCACAGCCACTTCTACATTGCCAGTTTGCCTTGTTCCCTCTTTGAGCCAGGACCTGGATTCCTTGATTACACTCACCATGCTCTTGCTAACTCATTCCCATTCTTTTCTGAAGTGACCAACTGGTTTTCTCTGAGAGGACACCTTGGCATTGCTGGTGTGGTATTTTGCTCTAAAATCCACCAAACAGGCAATGTGGCTACTGATCCTGCCATGTTCTGTTCGCTCCTACAAGGACAGTTTTCCCATAATAGTTCTTGTGCCCTCACATGCCCTCACAGCATACTGCCGGACATATAATACACTCCTGGCATCATACGATAAAAGCAGTCTTAAGAGCATTGAAAGCACTTTGATTGCAAAAGACGTATTAAAGAGTAATTATGTCCCTAGGTCACGAGGGGACTGCACAGGAGCCACTTGATCTGCTTCTGCTAAATAGAGGAAGTCTGAGGACTGATCCCCAGTGCCCATGTCGAACGGCACTCAGCAGCTCGCAGCTATGGTGCGTAGAGCTAGTCAGCTTGAGAGTGGAGGAGTCAGAGAAAACCAGCTGGAACAGTCTCTGAGTTAGGGAGCAAGCTGATTGCTAGGAAATGGAGCAATCATAGGCTAGTGCCCTGACTCTGTTTTCAAGTGCTATCCAGGATAGATAGTCTTAGTTTAACCCGGTGGTTACTAGTGCGGAGCATGGGACATAATTCGGCAGCAATGGTCCAAAAGGACGATACTGAAACAGCATGGAAAGGATCAGAGATGTGACACATCGGCTAGAACCACTACTCATGCTAATTTAGGGCATATAAGGTGTGAGTTCCTATTTTGTCCATGAAAGTTGTTACCCACTCTTCCAAGAGCAGCGCACGCTAAAAACTAATTGGTAGCATGATGCATTTTAAACCAAAGTCATCATTTATGTTATGGAGGAGCAAAAGACAGCTGTTTGTTTTGCAGACTCTAAAAGTTTGTCTCTTTTTCTCTTGGTAAGGCAAAGAATAAGACTATAAAAATGCTGCTTAAAACTAATGAAATACTTTCAAGATTTACATGCTGAATTTAACTAGTATCTCTCTGTGAAAGGATAATTCATGTTTTAGAAAAAAACTGGACTTCAGCAAGGCAAAACAAAGTTTCTGATACGATGTCACATATACAATTACTATTTAAGATGGAGAAGACAGATCTGTTTGAAATGTAGAGTGGATAAGAACTGTAGGTCATCCTGAAAGCAACTTTCTGGGCTGCAAGGACTTTACACGGAGAATTCAAGGACCAGTGCAAAGCCTGAGCTTATTTGATCTTTTCATCAACAAAAATATAACAAAAACTAGGAGTGTGCTAATTGAATCTGCAGATGACAAAAGGTGAGACGCAGATGCCATATGGGAGATAGCAGTATCATGAAAGAAGAAAAGCGATCTTGAGGATTGAAATAACAAAAATCAGACAAATTCTGCCAGTACAAAATAGAATGCCAGTACCTGGGGACAATTATAAAGTTCTGCTAAAATCTAATGGCTATTTGATGATATAGAATGTATTCACGCTGTGACCCAAGGCACTAAAAAGGCTTCCTGGTTACAACTCTGGTCATCTGGTCCTGTGCAAGCAAGGTATTCTAATTCAAAGTGAGGAAAATGTAGAGAAGGACTATGGGAGAGGTCAAGGAGAAAAAAAAGAAGTCTATTATTTTATCAAATTAGATTAAAAGGAGCTGGTGTGGCAACCCAAGGAACGTCAGTGACAGCTGAACAAGAAGCAAAGCTGCTTTTAGCATAAGTAGGTGGGAGAGAAACACCAAGGAGAAGAGCTGTTTGGCCCAATGAACGAAGTTGGTACAAGCACAAACTGGTATAGACTGGCTTTGCATACACAGAGGTTGCAAAAAATAGATTTCTAATCATGACAGGAGTGAGTTCCTGAACCAATATCTCTATAGGGATAAAGAAAGCAATTGGCTTCAAAGTAAATGTAAGCCATTTATGCCGTACTTGCCTGAGAAAGTAAACAACTGGATCTGATAATCCAGAAAGTCCTATCCAATCTTGTTGTCATGTTCCTGCCATGGTAATGAGAGATGGTTTCATTTAAATGCCGTAGAGTATTTGTGGTATATAAATGTCTAAGTTCATGTCGAAAATCTTAGTCACAGGGAAAAAAATGTGAAACACCTCCTGTTTAGAAGCTGGAACTCTCATATGTACACACTTGGATCGATACAAGGTTATTTCACTCCTAAACTAAGCTGAACAGCAGCAACCTCTTGTCAGGACAAATTAAATACCAGTAAAGATCTACTAGTTTGTGCATCAGCTGTATACGTGTTCCTTACTTGCTAAAAGCTAAAATATGAAATGGATTCTATCCCCAAAATTCAAATCAACCTTGAAGTTTGTTCAGAATGTCCTCCACATTTAAACTATATGTATTTTAAATTCATAACCTTCTTGCTGAGGGAGAAAATCAACTGGCAATAAACATTGCTTGTATTTTTTATTCTGCTACTGCAGTAACTGCAGAAGGTACCTCAATTAACTAAAAAAACTACCCTGCCATCATCAGTGAAAATGGAGAAGCAAAGAGAAATTACATGCATTTCTGAACAGCATCTAACATGGAGAATTCTCTGTACAGGAAGAAACCTCTAGGGATGTCTGTGCCACAGAGCAAAGATCCTGAATCAATACTGATGGCACAAACCAGGGACTAGAAGGAGCTGTAGCAGACTGACATTGGGAACCAACTAGCCACAATGTGAAACAGAATTTAGACGCCTCTATGCAGTGCCACGCTAATATGTAGTCATACTGCTTCTGCAGCGTGAGCTGGTACTCAGAGCTACCTCTGAAGATGTGGGGATTTTGAAATTGAGCTCCACTCTGGGAGGGAAATGCGCCTAGTAACTTCAAACAAAGGAAACTTTGCGCTTGGATTCACCTTCAGTTCTTCCTTTGAAATGTATAGCCCAGGTTATTACCCACAGTTTTTCATGCATAGGATCTACTTGTCTGATTAGGGGAAAATTGCTAGATCACTGTCCACAGGAGAGGAAGTGGAGCCACCAGACTGGCCAGGCAAACCAGATCCTTTTTTTATACTACAAAGATTTTTTTAGGAAAGTTGTTACTGTTAAACTTCCATTTTACTTATCTCCTTTATGCTGAAAAAGCAGTTTACTGTACCTCCTTTGGGAGCTTTGGGATAATGAAGATGTGGGCAGGTATGGCTTCAGTTAAGCTGTGTTAGTGAGAAGCACAGGCAAAGTCCTGCTGTCCCTACAGCAAGGAGTTCCATGTCAGGGCAGAGGCAGACTGCAAAGGAATTTCCTAGCATAGTATTTGTTGTGCTGTGTATAAAAAAGCAATACAATTTTCTCTCTTGCTCCAAACTTTCTGAGGAAACAGCAAGAAAGAGAGAGAATGAGGAAAAAAAAAATCCATAAAAACGTTTTAACGAGGGAAATTCATGCTCAACAGATTAATTTAGGGACAAGCCAAATGAGGAACAGAGGTACTTAGAGGGGAACTTAGGCAGAATTTCAGCAATTAAAACTAAAGGCAAGAGCAGATAATAAAAACAGAAGAAATGAGTATTTTTCAAATGGAAATTATCACCCATATTCTGAGACAACAGACACTTTGTTTCTACTTCACTGCAATGCAAAGTGAATCAAGTGCACCTAAGCCACCTTCAGCAGTTCAGACCGTACACGTATCAGGATAGGGACACTTTTCCTGCCTCTCCTGAAACCGTGCACTGTAGATAGGAAATACAGATTCAGAGGGAAATCGTGACAGTGATTAAATGCGCTAAGTTATAAACTTTTCAGTAGGGAGCTGTTGATGTAAATGGCTTTGGGAGCAACACTAGATTTCCTATACAATAGGCTTTTTGCAGATTCCATATGTTAAGTGAAACCAGAACAGGTTCTGCACTGCCAGTTCAGGGTGTAAGATCAGATACATAAATTGGCCCACGAACAAGCTAGCTCTTTGCATTGTTCTGAGGGATACAGAAGCACTAACATTCCTAAGAATCTAATTTGCAATTATTTTAAGGATGTTTTATGCTAATAGAGCAGTCCAAGGAGCCTTTAATGTAAACAAGGCTCTCTGTCTCAGACACTATTTCAGCTCATGCATCTGTATAATAATAAATATTTAATTAACTTAACTGTTCCTGGGCCTAATTAATAATGTGTGTAAAGTGCTCTGAGATCTCGGATGAAAGACAGCACAGAGAAAAAAGTACAAAACGTATTTTGTGAAACATAATGTTTTATAACCCAAAATAAAGCAAAGAACTTGGATACCAAACTGACAGGCATCACTTACTTGCTAGTTTTCATATCCCCTCGCTTTCCCCACTGTGTGCTCCCGCTACTTAACCGAGACGTATGTGGTGGAACAGTTATTCGTATTACGATTGGACATTAGCATCCTAGAGGAAAGCACAGCACAGATGTGTTCAAGCTCACAAGTGTTGCATGTAGAAATAAGCATTTGGAATGCCACAGGCGCAGCTTTGCCGAATGTGGAGGCTTTTGCTTTGTTGCTCTGCATAATCTCTACGTACTTATGCGTACAGTCTACAAGACAAAAAGCCCAATTCCCTGAGTTGACACCTGCCTCGGCTCTCCTACTGCACAGAGAGATGTGTCCTCTCTCCACTGGAATTCTGTTGAAGGGGAAGTGCCTTCCCTAACCTTTAGGCAGGTCAGCAAAAACACCCTTTCACATCTAAGTACGGTTTGCTTCTCCACTCCCCAGTTTCTTTGTGCTGTCTGTTCTCACAAATAGAATTAGTAAATATTTTTATGACCTCTTATCTCTTAAATGTAGCAATCTTAAGACATTTTCCAAACATTTTTAAAACATAAATGATTTACCTGTAAGAAACAAACTATATTACAGGAATATAGGAAAACAGACAATTCCTGGGTCACTAAAGTCAGGATGTCTATCTATCTAGCCATCACTCATCAAAGGAAATACAGCTCCATAAAAGCCTGAATAATAAATAAAAAACAGAACAAACCAAAACCCAATCTGTTTTTTTGAGTTTTAATAAATGTACCCATCTTACAGTGTTACGTGTATAAAACCAGTTCCAGTTATAAATGATCCATATCAGCGCCTGTTACAAAGTACATCATTGTGATTCAGCGGAGGTGAAAGGAACAGGGAGTACCAGGCGATAAGACTACACAGAAAGGCTTTACATCACACTGTCAAGGTCAGCCCCTTTGGGTTCCGTTCTATCAGCTATGATGCCATGTCTACATGGGGAAAGATAAGCAGGAAAGCAAAGCAGAATTATTTAAATAGAGATGTAAATTTAAAGTATCTTCAATACAGCCTTGAGTTCATGTGGATACTGTAATTCAGCAATAAAGCTTTAGTTGACCAAAGTAAAATGAATTTACTTAGAATTTGTTTCTGATGAGAATATCGCAGAAAAGGATATTGAAAGTAAATATGTGAATACTGCAGCAAATTAATCTGGTTTAATTTTGCTTACATGTCCCCGTCTAGACATGTTTTAACTTACACCCCTGTAGTAAACTTGTAGAACAGAAGACCTTTTTTAATCTTTCTATGCATTTCTTCGCCTTTGAAAAAGAGCAGGAAAAGGTGGAAGCACAGTCATGTTCAATGACTGTTGATATGAATTGTGGTTGGGGGAGGACTGATTTTTAACAGAGGCCTGTAATTTTGTAGGTGAAACTCTGTGTTGTCAATTTTATTAAATTAAATCAACATTTTGCCTCTGCAATTAAATGTGGATTTAACTAACAAGACAAAAACACAGCCTTTAGACAGTAAAACCTGAGAGCCACTGAAAAATGCAGCTTGTGACTCTCCTCTATATATCAGAATAACTGCAGCACTTCTGCTAAACAACATGCTCTTTTGTTAGAATGGAGAGAAATCACTAGCCATCAGCATGACTTCACGAGACAGGGCTGTGTTAAAGATTTCACGCTGTATCCTGGACTACTGCTTAAATTATATGGGCTTGGTCACTTCATGGCTTTCTGACCCTTTTCATGAGGCAAATCTGTGCTGCTTTCTTGCCACCAAGTATTTATTCGTCTTGGTATAAAGTAAGGCAGCAACACAGAAAGCCGAAGCAGTGAGAAGACAGAACGCAGAAGCAGGAACTCGCAGGCAGCAGAAAGGCCACCCGAGCCTGCCCCTTCCCAGTGACTCCCACAGGAGACAATGACTACTGCCATAATGGAGCACCTAACACCAATCTCACCCAGACATACTTTTGTGAAGCTGGCACAATACAGAGAAACCTTTTGGAGCTATTCCATAGTTTTCAAGAAACTGTTTCCCAATGTGGAGTACACACAGGATACTTTAAGAGGTAAATGATGACGTGTTGAGCTTTGCTAAACCTCAAAGATGAAGTATCTTGTAAGATTTTTGTATGGGCAGAATAGGAAAGCTTTTCTCTTTCCAGCAGTCTGGTTCCATCCTTAATGAGGTTCACGGGGCAGTTTATATATTCATAGTGAAAGATCCTTTATAACGAAAAACTCTGTGTTCTCATTTACATTGATTTGAATGAGAAATAATGCTGTAATGAGGTTAATACAGAACGTGGGACAAGTGCGTGGAATATTACTTTCTTTCTTTTATTACAACAAAAATGTTTAAGACACATCTGGTGATAGGGGACTGCATCTTAAATGTTGACTAGACAAACCAAAGAGAAAAATAGAAGGAAAGGAATAAAGAGAATGATCATTGTGGAAGCAAGGTCATGACGTAGGATCAATGCCCATTTGGACAACTCACAAATGCTCCAATGCTCTCATGTAATTAATTTGAGTGATTTAAAAGTCACTCGAAAATCGATACATGAATGTTCTGTTAAGTGCTTAAGTGAATATAAGGAGTGTGCATGCTGTTCTCGAGCATTTGACATGGTAAACAGGCAAAAATTTGCTTCACTAGTGTCACCTGGTAGTGGTGGACAGTATTTTTATAACTCTTTTGGTTATTGAGTGGAAATGATTAAACCTGTAAAATCTGAGATCAAGAAAAGGCACAAGATTTCATCACCTGCTATAGAAGGTATTAAATTATTGACTAATGGAGTTGTTGGAGTGGTTTTGTGTTAACTCTAAGGGAGCCATGCTATTGCTACTTTGTGAAAACTGAGGAGAAAAAGTAAAATTGGTCTGTGTATTTATTTACCTAAGGCTACTTCTGTTACCTACCACAAACGCAGTGACATGAATTTTCTTTTCATCAGAAAAAGAAAGAAGACTCACAGCATGGCAATTTTTGGCAAGCTTAACCAAGTACAAGAAAAGCTTTTCTTGTCACTTTTCCAGGTCTTCCCATAGTGTTATCTGTATAGTAGATGATAACAGCATGTGCCATATGCAGCTGCATCATACAAACAAAAATACATACAATAGCAATTACATGCTGAAAGTTTTCAGTGGAAAGCTTTTTCTATCCAATTAGGCTGTGACAAAGAAGCTGTTTGCATTTTCAACTTCACAGAGGTATAACTGCAGGATTTGTAGAGATCTGGAACTTAATTTATAGTGTGGATCACTACCTGTAACGTACCTCTTCAGCACCATTGATTCTTGTTGCAGCAAGTCCTTCAACTCTATTCGATACATCGTAAATGTTAAAAAAATTGAACTAGAAAAATCAAAGATATTTTCTTTGGTAACAGAAAAACAAATACTTATGCCAGTCAGTGCATAGACTTTGAGTTTAGCTTAGTTGTATTAATCCTTAAAGAAGCATAAGACAAATTATAAAGAATTTTCTTTGCAGTTGCAATTCCGACACACAGCATATAGTCCTTATAATTAAGCTAGGAAAAGGAAAATAAAGAAATATCAGTTTTGATTTTAAAATAAAGCCAGTTGTACTTTTAACTTCAGTGGTTAGTTTCATGTTTGATTACCTACCACATTAAAAGGACATTATATGTTATGTGTTTTACTGTAAAGTGAAATGCTGTTTGAGGCAACTATGCGGGGGCGGGGGGAAATCACAGGAAGAAATCAAATAGTTTCTCCCAGTTCTGCCACCAGGCACATGAATTCAGGCAAACAGTTCCCCTGAGATGAGAAATGTTATTCATGTGCATACAATTACTTTTGTCTGCAAGTGTTTGCACCATTGAAGGCTCAGATGCCACTAAAGGTGAGGCTTTCGTTGCACGTCAAAAAGCTCTGCACATAAAACTCATTGCTGGTATTTCAGATGCTGCTTGCTGAAGGTCCTGAATGCAGGTGTTAGTAGGTGTTGTGATCACTGCTAGCAAGATACAGATATTTGTCACTGATTTCTGGATCACAGTTTAAACACAACTGTGTAAATATACCACTTGTTAAAGGAAGCTCATCTCTCGTATGTCTCGCTGGGCTGTATTTTAAGATCTTGTCATTCAGTTTTGAGAAGCACGGTTCCTTCATGGACAGACAGTTGTAAACATTGTTTAGTCTAATAAAGCAGCTGTTAAATACAGTGAGGTTGATTCACTGGTGCCATCACTTTTGGCAGTCATTTACCTCTCAAAATGTGTGCAATAATACTATTACTCTGATCTGGTAATCTTCTACATCTGCTTTCTTACATGCTAAGGATCAGATCAGAGGACTATTTGATCATTTGATATCTTCTATCATAACATAATTTTTTAAATTTATGAAAAATTAGTAATTGAAAAATCCATTAAAATAATGGGTTTTATCCTAAAACCAGTAGGATTAATCTTCAAATAAAGGTATTTTTTAAATTTTAAGGTAACATGATTTTTTAACTATAATTGTTCACCACACAATGCTTCATGCCTCAAAAAATGAAAAAAAAAATGCTACAGATTTCCTGTCCTAGATCAAAATTTTGATGTAGAAGCAGATATTCTTAAAATTGAATCTTAAAAATTTAATAAATCTTAATGAAAAGAATAACAACAAACAAAAAAAGATAAAAACCTAAAAATGCTAAACCCTTTACCCCTAAGAAAACCCACAGCTGAACTATCATAAGCATTTAAAAAAAAAAAAAAATTCAACATCTTCTTAGGATATCCATTTCATGCCCATCAAAAAGAACATGAACAAAAATGAAAAAACAGTATCTGTCATACAAACGAGACACCAAAAGGACCTGATCTCATGCAAGGCTAACTGAGGAGGCTTATCGATTCTGCTGGCACTAAAGACATGAAAATGAAATTGTGCAAGTGTTTGCGGTACAAAAACTAACTGCCAAATTAATGCAAATGATTAAACACTTCTGTTGCTAAAGATTCTCAAGGGCACGGAACGGCTGTCAGCACTGTGGTACGTATCACAAGCACGTTCAGGTTTCAGTATGAAGCTATTGTTGATGTTCCCTAGAGGTGTCAAATACAGCTCCACTCTACCACCAACTTTCATGTATATAGTATGCCACTTCTGCCAGATGATTAATGTTCAAATTCTTAAAAGTAAATGCATTTTTCTAGTTCAAATTCTGTACCAGGAGATAATATTTTAAAGGATGGCAGTTCTAGTTATCTGCAGTTACTAAATGCATTCATCTTTATTTTAAGGAAGGATTGAAATTTAATAACAATGCATGGTGGGAACTGGGAGATTTATTTACTTTGTTAGGAATGATTTATGGAAGTCTTGTTGTGGGAGAGAAAATGACTGCAACTGAAGGTGAATTATTATGCACAGTTCAACCACATAACATCTTAAGTACCTGTAAAAATATAAATGACAGGTTTAAGGTTCTGATGGAAAGAAACATCGTTGAGATCTCCAGTCAGCTGGGAACATTCCAATAATGTAAGTCTCTCGTGAAGCTTAGACCAAAGCTAAATTTTTCCTTAGCTTCAAACTAATTCGATGAATATTCTTCCTTTTTCTCCATCTGTTATAACATGGAAAACTTCTCTTCCAAGTTTCTAACCAAAACTCTAGGAAAGATATTTTTTAGATAAAATATTTCATACAAATCCTAGACCTCTGGTCACTGGAGCAAGCCAGCATTTGGGAAGTGCTAAAAATTCAGACATGTGAAGATTATTCCTGGGGCTACCTACTATACACATCAAGGATTAAAGATAGGTCTGTTACCATTTCTTGATAATGAAAGACTGAAAAAAGAGAAACTCATAAAACTGTAATGCAGCTACAGAGCACTATACAAAAGGCAACGTGTAGCTGAGAGCCATCCCAAGCACCAGCTCTTCCCACGAGCGGTAATCGTACCGCTGGGGAGCGAGGAACAGGGCTGTCAGCGAGGTGAAGTGACAAAGAGAAATCCCAAACAGCCAGAGCAGATCACAGCAGGACGGCTGTGGACTGTTATGCAACAGGAGAAGAGTGGTGCAATGCAGACACTGCCTGAACGAGGCATTAATCTAGGAAGTCAAACACTCAAAGGGATTTCACATGTTTCTTAGCATCTGCTGATAGAACTTCATGTTGCTTCCTGATAAATTTAGGTCTTAAATAATTAATGATCTTCTCTTTGAATTATTATTACCTTTTAATAGTATCTCATCTATGTGTTTGGGGTAGAACAGGTATGGCAGAAAGTCCAGGAATCTTCATTCTGCCCGTTTGCAGTTTACAACAGTAATGCCCGTTCTCCTAATGATTACGCAGCAATCACAGATGTCAAGAACAGCTTGATGCAATATATTGGCACACTCCTAGAGAACGATACCACCTGCCTTTTCATTCCTTCCAATGGGATTTTTATAACTTTGTCTTATTGTAACATAGTAGTTTCCTAGCAATATGCCAGGTAAAGAGTTCACACAGCATATGAGCCTTTGCTTCCGCTCTCTTACTTAAAGAGGATGTCTTCAGCTGCTGAAAACCACCAGAAAGGCAGAAAGATAGCAAAACTGTTGTTGATGCCATTATTGTTCAATGTCTTGGAAAGGACAGCAGAGGGAGTTTTATCATCTCAAAGTGTATTCATGCTGCCTCTTGTCCTTCTCCCTGGTACATGCTTGAGATTAGCTTTTTCTAAGGGTGAAGAAATTCTGAACAGAACATTATTTTGGAGAATATAAATATTAAGAGATGTAGGTGTTGGAATATGGAAGCAGAAAAAAGTACAACAATGAACAGACGAGCTTCTGTAATGTATGTGAAATCTGCAAGTCAAGAGCACAGATTGCGTTTTGAATAATGCATTTTGTATAGAAAGTGCTCTAAATAAGTCAGCAGAGAACACAGCGTGTAAGTAAGACAATTAAGCAATTTTACCAATTAAGCTATGGTCTACCTCAAAATAAGAGTCATTATTTACAGCTGAGATTGAACACTGATAATATTTATGAAACAACATGTTTAAAGGGGACTGGAAGAAACCTATTTCCTTGTAATACATGTAAAAAATAGATCAGCCTTGGGTATGAAACAAACAATAGGCCAAAACAGTCTAACCTAGATAAATAAAATGCGTCCATGTTCAAGGATCCTACTATGTAAGTGGCCTAATTACATTTTACGAATCCCAGGGAAATAAAATGGGAGCTGCACTCAGCATCTTTGAAAGTTGTATCATTTTTATTTAGGATGCCTGAAATGGTATTTCCAAACTATGCAGGCAGCTTCAGAATTTGCATATAGAGGGAGCGTGGCCAGTTCAATCAAACAGCAACTGAGCTGGGGCAGTGCTTTAGAAAGACTGTTTCTGGCCTCCCAGAAACAAGCCTCTTGTGACTGCAAAGTTGTGATTTGGAAGTCAAAGATGTCTTCTACTCTTACTGCTAAATCTATTCCCAGCAGAAAAGAAAGCATAGAGAGATGAAGCCTTAGATATTTATTAACTTAAATGATAATCCGAAGGGGTAAATCAATGGTCTCTTCCAGACTCCAGCCAAAGTACAAGGGGAATAGCAAGACAAAACGGCAAGGCAAACCCACTGAATTCTTAACGAGACAGAGACAATAGGTGTCTTCCTCCTGTCACTTTAGATGATGAAACAATGCTGAAGATAAGTTAGGAAAAAAGCTTAAGATATTTTATCAGTCTATACTAAGCATCTGCTGAGGTTAATAGTTTAAAAACCATAACTTGAAATTTAATTGTTGTATTACATGATCACATGCCAATTGCCAGGTACAAAAATACACCACTTCTATTGACATGTCTTTACACAGAGAAGATGGAGCTTTGACAAATTCCTATTGAATATGAAATTATGGAATGAAGTAAAGAACTCTTGTTTTTCAAATTATATATATTTTTACATTTTGCTGGACTTTTTCTATTTCCTATTTCCTTTCCCTATCAAAGCTCACTCAGTTTTGGAGATCTTTTGATTTTGATTTAAAAATTCATTTTTTGACCCAAAAACCTTTTAAACAAAAAAAAAATCCAACTGAGTCTCTAATCAGGATACCAGAAAGATATATGAAATTCACAGAATACTGAGATTTATATAGACAGCAGTACATTTTCAGAAAATGTAAACTAGCAGATGCCAGACTAACATTTAACCTTTTTGTGATTTCACACAGTGACAAAGACTAGAAATAAATGAGTGGAAACAAACTATCTTGAAATGCTTGAGAACACCTGCCTTGAGACTCTTCCTGAACTATAACTGTGGTTCTCAGATTAATTAACTTGGAAGTACAGTCCCCGATATAGGAGTCCTTCTGGATACCTTTTGTCCTATTCTGCCAATCCAGAATAACCAATCCATATGGCCAAGAAGAGGAAGAACATTTCTGCTGAGAAATTATTGCTTCTTTCTTCCTGTGGCTGGTGGAGGAGCATAGTGGAAGAAGAAGAGGACTATCCACAGTGTCCCTGTGGCCTATGGATTACAGCCTACCTCTAAAAGCACGTTGACAGAAACTCCAAGTTATAATTAGCATCACGTTGGCAAAACATTGATGGACTTTGCTGGCAATAGCACTTCACCCAATACATCTGTTAGCACTACCATAAATTTCACTGGAATTAAGAAAATAAAATTCTCAGAAGGGGACTGAGTCCCTTTTCCTTTTTCTTTCAGATTTTCATTTTATGTAGCATTTTAGTAAATATTTAATAGTTCTATGTTAATAGCTGTTTTACTGAAACATGTCTCTGTCAAGGAGCAGTACAGGAATTTTCAGTACAGCAAGCTTCTTATCATAGAATCACAGAATGGTTTGGGTTGGAAGGGACCTCTAAGCGTTGTCTAGTTGCAGCCCCCATGCTGTGGATAGGGACGACTTTCACTCTCAGTGGGGAGACACCAGTGAAATACAAAAAAATGTATTCCAGTGGAAGTATTTACTTAAACGCTCCTTGAATGGAGGATGTAAATCCTTTTAGCTGGCTCACAATTTAGAGACTTCAAAAGGTAGTCTTTGAAGTTTAGAAAAGACCTTTGAAGTGGCTGAATATGCAAAAAAGAAATTAGTGTTTAGCACAAAGTACTGAACTTCATTAAGTGTTTTTGTCAATTAGAAAATACAGCAGTTTTTGCAGAGCAAAAGAAGAAAATTAGGGTATGCTGTTAACAAAGGCTTTGGATATCTCCTGACAGAGCCTCTGAAGTTACCTAAGGGCTACGAACTAACTTGCAGCCCTATTAGGAATACACAGACTGGACACACTTCCCTCCGGAGATGCACCTGGCTATCAGATAAGGATAATAATTTGTGTTCTCACCAGCCAATTTGGTACGTGCTCCTGCCCGTGGGACAGAGCTGAGGCTTTGTAGTGTCCTGCATAGTTCCCTTACCTGCTTTTGTTTAGATCAGGGCAGCATCTGCATCTGTCACAACACTTTGAGCTATGAACTGTATCTATGGTCATGCTCTGATAAATCTGAAACCCTGAAGTGATTTCACTTTTGTTAGCTCCATCTTTAGGTAGGAGATGCATTATTTTTTGCATTTCACTAAACACATCTTTTCTCTTTTTTTGTAAATAAACGCCAGTACACTTAAAGGCCCCTTTTACTTCAGGTTTCAACTACTGGACTTAGTGAAGGAGCGCTGATAGTATCTGAGACGGAAACAGTCTACTGCCAGGGTACAGATACGAAGATAATAAGAGTAAACTTCTCAAAGAGTATACATGAGAACAGCTACTGGGATGAAGTCCGTGCACAAAGATGTACCATCTGCATACACATAGTTAGCAAACACATTGTAAGCTCTCAGTGCTGAAGGGACATCACTCTGCCTGATAGAAGCTAAGCTAAATGTCGAACTGTTTCAAGATCAAGCCCTAATAAATCAGCTTGCGGTAAACAGTACATCCCTTGCAGAGGGCAGATACCATGAAAGTCCTTCCTTTTCCTGCTTATTCAGTCATAAAAATGTACTATGGGGGAAGAGGCATAACCATCTTCCTACACCTTTAAAACAGAACACAATTTACATCAACAGCTTCTGTCTGTAACTTATTGGTAGCTATGAGTACATGAGTAGCTGGTAAATGTTGTTGTTTTGAACTGGGAAACTTTCCCAACCTGGTGTTTCTGTTTGCTTGATGAAAGCACTGAAATTACGTGTTTGGGCTGCTTTGGTCTGCTGATTTTACAGCTTCTAATTCTTTCTCCCTTAAGTAAGACAGGGTAACTAAATGAAACAAGTTTTCTGAGGAAACTGCTTTTATCAAAAAGAGAGAGATAAGAACGCTGTTATTGTTGATCTGTACATTGTATTGCTGTAGCACCCACATAATTTCGAGCAGAAGCTGTCACAGAGAATACCCTCTAGGCATAAGAAAAAGGCAACAGATGGATTCAGGAGAGAAATGGGGAGTCCAATGTAACAGTGAGACAATATTTGGTGAAAAGAAAAGGAGAGGTCAAAGCATACCAGCTGCATAATCACTCAAAATTTTCTGCCATCATATGGGGAGAAAAAGGCTTTAAGGGGATACGAAGGCAGACAATATTTGCATCTGTGAATGCTGATAGGAAGCTCATGCTAAGTATGGAGATCTGTGTGTGAAAATGTAACAGATGAGTTATCAAGCTGATGTTACTGGTACAAGAGAGGTTGGGAGCTGATGTATTAAGAACATCAGGGCTGACAAATGAGACAAGGATATGGCATAAAAATTATGTGATACATGTTGGAACACTTTAAGGATTTCCCAGTTGAGATCCCTTGATAAACAAATGAAAAAAGTATCAAATGTTCTAAAAGGAGGAAAACAACACAGACATGAAGGATGACTTGTTCTAGCACTGAAATAGGGAAAATGTCCCTGATAAAATGAATACTGATCCTTCAGTTTAATTTCTTGCCCGTATAAGAATATCTTTTAGGGGGTAGCCAACATCTACAAAACACTTGTTTTGTCTGTTGACTGTCATAATACTTTAGGCTACAGCTAAGAATAGAATTGGCAGAGCTGAAAGGCAACAATAAAACAAATGGTGTATTTTTATGGTATTTTAGTCCAGACAAGAGCAGATGGCACTAAATGTTCACACAATAAAAAAAAGACCCCAACGTTTTCAAACCAAAGTTACTGATAGCTCAGATTAGCCTGTGTGGATTTGAGTTCATGACAGAACCAAAACTTGGAAAGTTCAGATACAAAGGTCTAAAAATCTGACCCTGGAAACTAGGATGGCAGAGGGTGCTCTCATTGTAGGGGAATCTTCAGTCCTGCTAGTTAGAGATGAAACCCCAAACTCACTAAAGCATCGACCTATTAGTTTGTCCAAGATGCAACACATGCTTTTAGGCAATAGCCCACCACATAAGCCTTTACCATCACCCACGCTTAGACATTGAGTCTTAAAGAGCTAACTAAAGGTAAGATAAAGATGACACTAGAAAGTAAAAAAAAAATAAAATTTGTTAACACCAGACAGTTTTTTAACATTACAGCATTTTTACATGGATAAAGAATACATATGTAAATCTGGAAAGTATAGTCTCATGGATATTTCTGTAGAAAACAGTAAGCTAGCCTATCAAATGAACAAAGGATTTGGCTATGACTTACTTATATTATATAAACTAAAAGTTATAGGGCCAGAATTTCAGTTAGTGTAAATTGTTTCAGCTCCAGTGACTTCATATGCTGTACGTTAATGGAGGAAAAATGACTTACACTCACTGAAGTTCTCACCTGCACTCTTCCAAACTTTTTGGAGGAGTCAGAAGTAGAAATGCTCAGCATTTGAATTTACCCAGTGGCAACAAATGGGTATTTAGATGTTTCTAGGCACTTGGATCACAGAGAACACTGTTTGAAGGACATGGGTGATATGTTTTCAGTAATTGCCATCTAATTTCAATCTACTTCTCTCCATTTAGTTCTTTTTTATTGCTTAATCCTCCTCCTGTCATTCCCACCCTCAGCCTCAGGAGCCTTTATATTTCTCTCCATGGCTGGCCCCCTTTAATAAGGCCATGCCTTGTTATTTTATTACTCCTTAAGTGGTCCCCTATGTTTGGGAGCATCTACTCTCCAAATCTGGCTCCATCTTCTGCAGCTGAAATATGAAAGTATTTTGACTGATGTCATCCAATTAACCAGACTTAATTTTCCACGGAAAAATTAGCCTATTCACCCTTTTCATCCTGTTGATTTTTATAAGTTTTTGCTTGCAAATGTCTTGATTCTTAAGACATAGCAAATGTAGCTGTTCATATTATTCACATTTGGAGTATTATAAGAAGTGAGAGTTAAGTCCTACTTGCATTTAAGTTACTAGCAGTTATGGTATTGACTTTAATAAATACAATATCAGGCCCTGGTATATTATTTTTGGTCAACCTATACGTACTTTTGTGTAAATGTACACAATACATAACTGTTTCGCTGAAATTGCTTTACATTCTATGTAGCCAAATTATACAGCTCTGACTGCTCAGTCTCTCCAATTTTCAAGTCAGCTATATCTACTTTTCAACTTTCTAAGCTTGCTGAATCATTGCAACATATGAGTCACGCTCAGCATTATTGTATTATATTGTCACATGTGAGAAAGGAAAAATAACACCATTTATCATAAACAAAGATTTTAGAATTTATCATATACAAGCAATGATTAGGTACTCTCAGTAACATTGCTTTATATCAGAAACTGTCACAAAAACATTTTAGAGATTATAATAAAAAAGTTTAACCAAATCATTGATACACTTGTAGGCATTAATCCACCATTTATCTTTAGCACATTTTAGACAGGAGCATTTGAGATCCCCTGTACTTTATGAGGAAGCAAGGTTGTGACTTGCTATCCCAGGGGACATCTTTCCCACCTCTTATAGTGCTGTATATGCTTAAGGTCACCTCCCAAAGGCTACTGCCTGAAGGTAGTAAGGGAAGTGAGTGTTACTTACTCAGTGGGTCTGTAAGCCCCAAAAGTTCATGACAGTATTTTACACGATTGTTGTACCTAAACCATGCCATTTCCTTGAGACAGGACAGAAAAAAAACAGTCCTTAAGGGAGAAAAGGGAAACTTAAAAAACTTATCATGCACTGGATGGTTCCCATGCCTCTAATTCTTTCTTGTTTGACTTTGGTTTCAATTGCTTATTACTTTTCGGAATTTTAACTATTCAGTCTGAGATATAACTGACATAAATCAAGCCAGTTTTCTAATTCACGTCAGCATCATAACAACTCTTATTCAATGTGAAAATTCCACTGAATTCATCCATTTCTAGGAAAGAGGCGTAGGTTAACAGTTTCCTTCCTCCACTCCTAGACTCTCTGCTATTTGATTAGTAGATATATTTTACCCTGCCTCCACCTGAAAAGCCGAATGAATTGGCAGCTCTAGGAAAACATAGAAAATACAACATGTGATTGTGTGATTAAAGATTATCTTATAAATTATTCCTACTTATATAAAAGGCACTTCTTAATTTCTGCATGCTTAGTTTTGCAACCTTAATAATCTTTTAACATCTTTGCCTGTAGCCTTTTCTGAAGCAAAAATGTCTTATTGAGTGATAATTATTGAAGCAAAGATGGTATTATAGACATTTATAAGGTAAGCCGTCCTATACTTGTTGGTCACTGTCGGCACATCCTTATTATGCCTAAACCAGCTTGATGTTTATGCTATTGCTAGATTGTTCTTGCCTTTTCACCAACAGACAATCAAGGTTATTATGAACCAGAAGAATGTTTTCGGCCTTACACTTCTAAGAAGCATTTCCAAGAAAGACATTTAGTCATAGCCTTGTGTGCAGCCCAAAGTGACGACTGTAACAGAAATACTAATATGAGCAAGCTTCTCAGACTTTGACTAATTGCTGACTGCTGACTGCTCAGTTTGTGAAGTCTGAGCTGAGCTACAAACATACATACAGCTCTGCAGAGATGTGAATCAGAGCAAGAGCAATTAGTTAAACAAAAAATGTCAGATGCTGTTAAAAATAAACCACGTGATATTTTTTGAACTTAATTGTCCAAAATTACGTATCTTTGGTCTTTTCCCTGTATTTAGTCACACAGAGAACCCAACATGCATCAATTTTCTTTGAGAAAGTAGGCATTTGTGTCTAGAGTCTCGATTTGCACATATCAGTTAAGGTTTGTACATAGAAAATAGAAAATGGCACGTGAACACTTCTGGGGATAGGCTGTGACTTTTAGCTACTATTAAGACTCTTAAAAGACCAAAGTTGAACATAAGACATGATAAACAACACAGAACTAAATACCAAAACATCCACGCAAAAATATGCTACTAGATTGGGAGAGAGAGGGGATAAGGAAACAAGAAATCCATGTGGTGTTTAAATACACAATCACAAAGAAAATGGAACACGTCATCAGCAAAAACAAGGTTAAAGACTGTTTAAAATGGCATGGATGCAGCTGAACCCTTTGATGCCAGGCAGAAAACCAAATAACGAGACCCTTACCAGACATTTCAAGAAAGTTTTCTCTGTAGTTTGGGGAAACTCTTTCTGGAGTACTCACTAATGTAAGGTAAAGTCATGATGCTCAAGGGCTGGGCTGCCATTCAGACAGACTTAAGATTGGGCTGGAGGACTGGACCAAAAAGAACCTCACGAAATGCAGCAAGGACACATATAAATTCTTGCACCTTCAGATAAGCTTCCAAAAAGCTCTGCTGGAAAGGATCTGGGAGTGCTGGTAGACAGGAGGCTAAGCGTGAGCCAGCATGTGCCCTCGCAGCAGTGAAGACTCACAGTACCCCCAGCTTGTGTTAACAGGAGTGTCACCAGTGGATCGAGAAGAGTGATTTTTCTACTTTAGTCAGCACTCGTCAGACCACAGCTAGAACAGCTTCCATCTAATGTACCAAACACTCTGCATTATGGGAAACAAATCTGTTATTCCCAGAACAAAAGAAAAAGAAAACAAACCAGAAAGATTGAAAGCTGCAAAATACGAAAGTGTTATTTGAGACATGAACATTAATCCCTCAAGGTATTTTCCTCCTTCATCCTCCTTTCCCCTCCTTTTCCTCAGACTTTCAGATGCTTTATGAAAAGGATGAAAAAAATCTTGAAAGTTCTATTTCTGACTGAAAACTCCTTTCTTTCTCATTGCCCCAGGATATATTTGATTCCAATAAGCTACATGAAAAATCTATTTGGGATTTTCTGATCCTCTCTCTGTCCTGACCTATTATTGTATCCTCTTTCAACACTTTGTGAGAATGGCAATGTAATAAGCGGTTACTCAGAGTCTCCCTGCATACACGGAGTTCAGATGGTTGTTGCTCACTTTGAGAGGTGTGGGGGTTTTGCTTTTTGTTTGTTGGGGTTTTTTTAGTCATGTAAGGAGTATTCATACAAAGATAAAAAAAAGCTAACAAACATTAAGTAAAACCTTCAAGATTTCGAGCTTCATAGATAATCTTGTCTGACAGGGAGAGATACAACAGAGTTGGTCAGAAATTCTTAACTTTTAAAATTAGAACTTGGCAAATCAGCACAACTGTTTCAACTCATTTTCCAATTTAAATTTAAAATTTAATTTTAAATTGTATTTCCTTGCTTTAGGAAGAGTTTGGCCAACAAGTCAGGGGAGGTGATTATTCTCCTCTACTTGGCTCTGGTGAGGCCACATCTGGAGTGCTGTGTCCAGTTCTGGGCCCCCCAGTGCAACATACACAGACATGCTTGAGTGAGTCTAACAAAGGGTCATGAAGATGATTAAAGGACAATAAACAGGCAACAGCAGAGCTGAGAACTAAACGCAGGTCTGTCTACCGGGATACATGTTTTAACATTCATACACTTTAAAACCATAGCCTATGTTTGGATATAAAGAACTTGATTTTTTTTAATGTAGCCTTTTCCTAAACTGTACAAGCTGTAGCATTTCTAAGATTTAAAATTGCTGATGAGCAGGGAATATATCCATGACTAGCAGATCTTCCAGCCACCTGCATTCTCATCCCAAGGTTTGTGCTAGCTCTTCAAGGGGCATCTTACGGTTAATTCTTTTGGAGTTTCTGCTCACAGTAGTATTTCCACAGTGCTTCTTCTCAACTGAAGGGTCAGGACTTAGTTTCATTGTCTTGCAAAAGTGTTTGTCCTCAGACAAATATTCCTTGCCACCACCTCCAGTTATCTTGAATAAAGATAAATGAAGTTGGCATGAGAGTGTAAGGAAGGAGACAAGTAATAAATAATAAAGCAGAAAATAAATATATTTAAGCACTGCAGTATGCAAGAGGTCTGGGATAATTTGCTGCATTTTCTCAAAAAAAAAAAAAGCATTTTTCTGAAAATAGCTGGGTGGGTACCATCATCTGATTTTTCTATGCATTTCCAAATTAACAAATACAAATTTTGTGTTGTCGATATAAAAAAGTTAAAAGTTCGATTTAAAAATGCCTATATGTTTATTGAAATTGACTTTTACAGTTCATTCTGTTCTTTGGAATCTTTAAAATTAAAAAAAAAAAAAGTGAAAAAAAGATACTTATTGTCAAAAGACCAACATTCGGAATGAAATTTCTCCGTATACAGATAAAACTGTTTCACTGGATTTAGTTCTCCTAGCTAAGAGCTAGTCTCTCTGTTGTCATTCCATGTTTCTTGCACTTCAAGTCTGTTCCTCAGAGGCAGTGCTCTGGGGAAGGTCCATTCAAATATCTCTGTAGGGAACCCCCTGAGCACATTGGAGCTTCACAGGAATTCTGTGTATAACTGCTTTAAAATTCACATTTTGGTATGCTTTTTTTTGTAATTTATTTCTTTTTATATCTATTTGAAGCCTTTGTATGGCTAAATACTAAGAAATCTTCATTAACATCTTGCTTATTGTAGATCAGCTCATTCAGTTATTGTCATATACCTAAAAAATTTACATATATATGTATACACACATCTATTCACACAAATCCTTTCTAGACATACTTCGGGGAAATAATACATGACCTTAACTTCTAACTCTTTTCAATTTTCTTTGCATTTTCATAGGCATTTGAAATGTTTTGTTTTTAAAAAAACTTCTTTGAACGCATGCAAAGAGATTAGCCTTTTAAACTGAAATCACATATTAGATGCATGTGAATTAATTAGCAATGGAGTACCTTTCAAAGGGAATTAATTCCTTTGTGACAGAAATCAAACATCTCATTTACAACAGGTTTAGTTTGTTGGGTTTTTTTTTTACTTCTTCATATTGTTTTTCCTTTTTTTGGCTCTTGCAACTACTCAACTATGGCTTTTCCTACTTAACACACCCCATTGGGGCAGATAAGTCATTTGCAGAGAGACCTGACAATTTACTACACTGCGGCTACACAAACTCCGGTTTACACAGATGCTACTTACCTCCATGAAAGAGTCCCATGATTGTGAACTTCAGCCTGAATTGGATATTCAAGGAACAGGCTAAACTAAACTCTTAGATTGTGGTCATTGTGCAAAAATACGGCTATATTTACACAGATTTTAGACTACATTTTGAAGGAAAAATTATGACTCAATGCAGTTTGGAATCCCCCCCTTACTCCTGGAATTTGCAATGAAGATTAATTTCTTATGAATTCAATTACAAAATTGCTATTTTATTATTGAGTATTGAGTGCCCAGTATATTATCACTTGGAAATTGAAGTATTTCAGGTAAAGGGCGTCACAGAATGTGCAGGCACCAACTGCTGAGAATTTAATTATTAACAAGCTTAATCTGAAACATGCAACTTTCAAAAACCTTATTACCATTCTCTCAAAACATCAAGTTTTGCTTCCACTGAGAACGGTACTTTGGGTGTATGTGCTACTCCATTTCTTTTTTCCTAAATGGCCCACAGAGCTTCATTGACCAGTGTGTAGGGTTTTTGCCTTCCATGTTCTTTCTAATCCATTCCACACTTCTAATTTCACTTTGGACACCATCAAGAAAGCAGTCCATCTAGACTGTGACAGGTCAGGATAGCTAGTACTAATTTACATTAAAATACACATATGTATTTAAAATTATTTTTTACTCATCTCTCATGTCCACAAATATTATCCTTAATTTTTATCATTCATTTGGATATAAAATATTAACAGACTTTTATTCACGAGGTGGTTTAATTCTGAACATCTGTTCTCAGATAAGGGATGACAGTGAGGAAAAAATGTTAGTTCCAATTTGTTAAGCCTCAGGGGGTTATAGGTTAAAACGAGTATGTTTAATCTCAATAGAGATTGAGATTTCAGGATCCATGATCACTACTGAGCTATACAAGCCCAGTAAAAGACTGACTTTACTTCCAGTATTTCCATATTGCTTTCTTCTTTAAATCCACTATCCGTCCCATGATCTTTCCTGAGCGGGACATTGTGGAGCTCACCTTAGTACTAACTGAATACTGCCTGAGACAGTAAGCTATCTCACCAGCGCTGGATAAGCAGGAGCTAAATCTCCACTGCCAAGGGCAAAGGTGGCCCCATGGGCATGTTCTTCCAGCTGGGCTAATTCAACCTTCTCAGCAGGGTGCAAAACACGAGGGTAAGGCAGGACTATCATGACCAGTGCCCAAGCTATTTCATTGACTGTAAGATCCTGACATGATAATGCACCAGGCAGGGTCAACACAGTAGAGCACGTTGAAAATATGGGAATCCTTCCTACAAAATCCTGCAGGATTTTGCTCCAGTCACAAAGCTCTTTGGAAAGACAAGTAAGATGATGTTTCAAAAAATCCTTCAAGTCAAATGAAAATTTACAATCAAAACACTGTTAAAAGAAAAGGGAATTGTGTGGTAAGTTTACCAGATAAATAGAAATGTTAAGAAAGATGACATGGCATTACTACCAAAGTTATAATTCAAATTGGAGCACAAGTAAAAAAATCTGACCTGCTTTCTTTTAGCCCTGTTCTTTTAAGTCTGCTTACAACTAAGAGGTTCCTAGTTTGAAAGAAATCCCTGTTTTGACACCTTAGGTATCCTAGACTAATGTTACTTTGCCAGTCGGTCATATTGTTTCTATGACATGCTATGATAAAACATGTTGGGAAGACATGAATTTTAAAAACAGAAGTAGACAAACATCTCCCAAAACCAGTCACCTTCAAATTTTGAGGAAGCCTGAATACTAAGCAACTTGACTTTTTCTGAGAGGTATGACTTGTGCCGATGTTGCTGATACAGGATTTAGAAGACTTGTTTGATTCATGGCACGGATGTAGATCCCTGATACGGTTCAGTAGAAGTTACTTAATGTCCTCAGTCTCAGTGCCTTATCTGATGAAGGGGAACAATCACACAAGCAAGTTTAGAAACTCCACTGAATATAGTGCAGCACTGAGATAAGCAAAGATGCAAATCAAATAGCTCCCTAGATAGTTTTGCATTGATTTGGTAGCATTCCTTTTGAGCTAAGTAGACAAATATTTCAAAATCCGATCTTGTATAGGAGAGGAAGCTCTAAGCTGCCTTGGTAATGGTCTTTTATGAGGTCATGGATAACCTGTCTCATGGATAATCTGCCTTAGTGTACTAGAAGCATTGCAGACAGAGCTCTATATTATAATAGGATACTGTATTAGAGATGAGGTTTTTTTCTTAAGTGAAAGTAGCGGCCAGCCTCCAGCGAGCAGTGAAAGACTCATGACCCCACAATAAACTAGATGGAAAATAGAGAGATAAAAGCTATGTAGCCTTGAACAGGCAAGGGTTGAATGGAAATACAATTTCTTATTAGCCAAATTAATATTGTGAAGAGCAAGATGAGTAAATGGTTTTTCACAGTGGAAGAATTCCATAGACAGCTGAAACATTGCTTTAAAGACAGCTGACAACAAGACCACCACCACTCCCAGAGGATCCTTATTGATTAAAAATTCAAACCAAAATGTGAAGGAATAACTGAAAAGTTACAGTATTTGGGAAAAAAATGGCGACATTCAGGAAAATTTGGTGTGCTGCTTAACTCAGGGTCAGTGAGTTAACTCATGCTTATAACAAGAGAAGATGTCTAAAGAAGGAATGGATAAAATAGGACTATAAGGAGAAAAGGAAAAGGGAAATTAAGAAACAATGATGATGGACCTAATGACCTTTGCTGTTCCACTAATTACAGTTATTATGTTCCTAAGTTATGCAGTTCTCTCACGGTTGTGGCTTGTATTCTGTAAGTAGGACCCTTAGTGTTAAAGTAAATCAGGACTCGTGCTATTTTTGGTTCTAAGCTTATAATTAAACTAAAAAAACCAACCCCAACACTCTACATTCAAATCCTTCCCGCATGCTTGAATAACAGAATGAGATACAAGCTGCCAAAAATGGAGATATTCAGACATGAAGCTGCTACTTTGTGCAAAAATCTTCCCGTTGTCTGTATATACTTCAGCAAGAGGGCAAGTGGTTCAGGCTGGATATTTAAGAACATCATGTTGCCAAAGACAAGGTTTCAAAAATCAGTTAGGCCTCAAGAAACCCACAGAACCCTACAAGATCGTGTGATTTTTGCACCTCTTTAGGCACTTAGATACTTTTTAAAATCTGTCCCCAATGCCTGTTTACTTATATGAGAGATGCTACGGCTACAGTATGAAAGAAAAGGGCATATCAGACCAAACAAAAAAATTTCGGATACAAAAGTTTGAACATAACCAGGTGGTATCTGTATTCAGCAGAAGGTGAAAATACTAGGACAGTAATCTGTTTTGTTCTTACTTCCAGTCCAGTCAGTTGTTGGAAGCAATCCTTTCAGAAAGCCTGCTGTGAAGCAGTTGCCAGCCTCTGTTGACAGAATCAAGGTTTATAACTTATGCTGAAGTGTTGCAGGGGGACAGCAGTACCTATGGCATGCTGTGGGGAAGGACCAAGACACCATGCAAAGATTGGGAAGAGCTGGGAGGGGCATCACTCAGATGAGAGGAAGAAATTCAGATATTTTAGTTGAAGACAGATGAGCAGATGCCCCTCCTGCTCAGTTTGCTGCCTCTCTGCTCCACATAGTAGAGAGCTGAGAACATTTTAGTACATACATTTTACTCTTGAGTGGACCACTTATTCTTTCTTGACATTGGTTAGTGCATCAAAGTCAGGATCCTGGAATTATTTTAGATTACATAGTATAAAATTAATTTTAAATAATAATAAAGTTAATTAGTGATTTTAAGGTAGTTATTAATCTGTATCACAGTGCTGCAACTCCTGCTCTATTTCAGCATTGAAGAAAGCTGTGGGTTTCCCATTGCGCCATTCCCACCTCAAACATATGGCAAGATGCCTGAGGCCAAGACTTTACTGGGGGCAGGAGTCACTGCCAAATGAGCACTTTGAACAGTTACAAAATCTGGGCTCTGCTGAGTCATGTGTAACACACAAACAACCTATTTTTCTTACTACAGAGTGTCTTTTTACTATTATTATATGTTCTTCCTGCTACATGAAATGGTTTTGAAATCAATGGTGCAGAAGCTCTATTCATTTCAACAGGAATGAAAAAAAGATTGAAAATAGTATGTAGAGTGATAACTGCACAAACCACTGAAGGAAGATTATCCCATGAGATGAATCAGTAACTCCATTATGTTTCAGGCCAAGTTCTTATTATACAGTTTCCTGTTATAACCGTAACAAAGATTCTCACTAAGTAGATCCAAAGGCTCTTCTTCAACACAACTAGCTGTTATTTTATATTTACTTTAACCGGTTATTTGCAATTGGAGCTCTGATTCCTACAGAAGCTCCCAGATCCAATCTCCGACTAAGATCTTTCTCCCTGCCTATCAGCAAATACAGCGCTTATTAAAAGCACAGCAGATGCTTTGTCTGTAGAAATTGGATTAGTTAAGGGAACTGCCAGTCCACAGAATTTCCATGTTGACAGAGCTTTTTAGTTTCACATGAATGACAGGGTCTGTGGAACAGGGTCTGTGCATTTAGGTAGGTTGAGACGTAGAGAGAATCGGAATGAGCACTTTGTATATTCTGTTTCCATGCAGTTTAAAAGCATTTTGTCTATTTCCAGACCCTGTACCACCCATACAGAGAACTTCCTTAGGCAGCAAGTTTAAAATGCAAACAATATGGTCTAGTAGTATTATTACTGTTACGCCAAATCCTACTGAGAGGCAGTAAACTTTCCATTACTTTCACTTACAACCGTTTTGAAAGTCAGTATGCCACGGTTGACTGCACAGACAGTACAGTCTTATACAGTCATAGAGGCTGGCAATTACGTAATGTTACACATCAAACTAACTTCATCAAACACACAGTCTTTTAGGGGATACAAAGACGCGACGACAGTCCATGAGGTAATCTGAAGCATCAAAAAATGTAATTGTGAAAGCACATGCTCATCTGAAGTATCACAGCTGATTTTGCAAAGTTCTACAGCAAATGTTACTGGAATATTGGTATGGGTTCCAAAACTCAGACAGGTACAAACTCACCTCAGCTGGTAGTTATCTGACACAATATTATTCTTTATTGCTTTGGATTTTGTTCATCTAGAAGGCACAAAACACTGCACTTTTTAGAATTCTGTTTTGAAATCAAATAGTATTTGAAAAATTACTGGATAGCGTTTAACATTTCTGGTAAAAGTTGAATGCAAACTGCAACGCAACGAGAATCTATAATATAATATAATATAATATAATATAATATAATATAATATAATATAATATAATATAATATAATATAATATAATATAATATAATATAATATAATATAATATAATATAATATAATATATATAATATAATATAATATAATATAATAATTATTATTATATAGTAATTATAATAATATAATAATTAATAATTATTATTAATATAATTATTACAATAATATAATGCCATATTGACTGACTCCTTCATACAGCAGCATTTACAATGGGTGGCACTGTAAAAGAAAAGGTTGTAAACTTGATACTGTGGCATTTTCAAATTGACAGAAGTGATGATTTAAAAGAACTGCTACAAATACTACAGCTGTCCAAAGATGTTCCAGGCAGTGAAGCATTAACATTGGGAGATCATTTATCTGGATAAAGCTTGACATTAACTTCTTTTAGCTGAAAAAATAAAAACTCTTGAGACACTTTTCTGCAAAACGAGATCTAGATTTTCGAAACAGCTCAGCTTTTATCTAGACTTTCAAATAAACTAACCAGACACTAAGCACTCATTGAGGAAAACGTAGGCTGACAGCAAGACAAGATGCCTACCCCCAAAATACCTTTTAGTCTGCATTAGAAAAACTTAAGAAACAAGTACAGAGGTAGAGATGGTCAGACCTATATGAAAAAATATTTACATTGACATTGAAAGCTTTCCTAGTATTGACTATTTTTCAACTCGTATTGTTTCTCAGGTTCAAATTGGATTCAGGTGCAGTTTTTGATATGTAAGATGAACTGGACTGGGCAGGTGCTAAATACTCTAGGATGAAAATTAGGCTATGATTTCTATTTTTCCAACAATCACAAAAAAAAAAGTAGTAAAAGTTATGAAAAACTTATCATTTGTCATGAATGAGATCTTTTCATAATTTCTTATTTTACTCATCTCTGACTGTGGAACATCATGAAAGAAAGGAGAGGCAAAAGTTAAAATAGAGGTAGAAGTTCGGCCAAGAACAGCAAGCACACTCATGTTTGGGAAAAGTAGGATAATATTCTGATTATACCTATGTTTTTTCCAACTGAACATATTAAGCATGAGGGGCTTTAGCAAATGTGCACACAGCAAGTATAATCTCATTCCACAACTCACAGGTTACAGAAAATACCCATGACTGCACATTGCAGTACATTCTTACCCATTTTTTCTTTACTTCTGTAGGGCATCTCTGGATTTCTGATCAAAGAAGAAGATAAAATAAACAGCTAAATTCTTTGCCTTTAATAATATATATGAGTGTATTAGTAGTAGTAGGAAAACAGCTGGGAATGTTCTGCAGTTGTGGATTTCATCAAGATTTCAGAATTGTTTTCCAGAAGATTTCTTAGCACTTCACACACTGCTCCATGTGAGAGACATTTCAAGATAGAGCAGTTTGAGAAATGCAGATGTACTAAAAGGGTTTAGAAGCAAGAAATCGGAACATTACAATAACTGTAGCACAGTGGTTCCTGTGAAACAAACGAATAATGTAAATGTTTAAGCCGGCATTTTCCAAACCACAGGAGCTGATCAGCTCCCTTTCTCTCCAAGAAGGAGCAAGTGTATCACATCCGTTCCCTACACTGGAGCATCCTAATTGAAATTTGGACGGTGGGAAAGAGGAACGGATTTATTTTAGGAATGAGCACAGGAGGAAAAATAGTCAGGGGGAACTTTTTTGCGCATGGTGACCACATCATCATTTTTAGCTCAACGATGAACATGTGCTCAAATCTGCTTCTTTGTTCTCTGTCCTCATGCAAATAAACAACCACCTCCCTGCTGTAAAGCTTGGACAGAGGCTAACCCTGTGCTGCTGAGCTGCACATAACTCCAAGACTAGTTTAACCAAATTCCAAAATCAGACTCAAATTTCCAATGTCACAAGACTGAAAAAAGAGGCAGGAAACAAAGTACATAAAAGTATTGCTTGAAACGGCCGGTTAATTTTAAAAGGAAAATGCTTGAAATATCAATGCAAGCATAGCCTACTCAAGGAAATCAGTGATGTAAGCAATTTTTTGTTGCTATCTGATGATAACATTTTATTTTCATCACTATATTTATTGTATAGGACTTCTATGGGATTTAATATTATGGCTTTTTCAGCTACAGCAAGTGTTGGCAAAAGATTTATTTCAAAATACTCTTGTACCATTCAAAGAATTTTAATCGTGCAGTAATTTCTGCAACATGACCTGATTTGGCTATGCTATTGAAACTTGTCAGTGAAAAGTATAACCAGACTTTGATGTATAAAGCATGGTGACAGCTGAAGTTTAACCAGAACTGACTGAGTTAGTTCTGGATACTTTGAAATGAAGCTGGCCAACCAACAGGACATGTATATTTACGCCCTTTGAAGACTAGTTGGTGTTGCTATCTTGAATGTCTTCTACTCAAAAAGAAGCTTTTTCTGTGAGGAGATCAAAAGGTTGCCATGCAATGATGAACAGCTGAAATGATGGCATTTTTCCCAGAAAGTGTGATTATTCAAGGATTTGTCCAACCAAAGGACAAATTAATTATTTCCCAAATCTTTGCGAAAACCTGTCTTATCAAAAATCTCAGGATTCTGTTTTTCCTTGGTAAATGACATATTTTAAAATGAGAAGCAAAGCTCTATTTGTCAAAATCTGAATGAGTGACTGCACTTAAACGTTTTAAAAATGTGAAAATGTGGAGGCAATACAGCTAATGAACCATGCAAAAATGTTTGATGGATCTCAGTTACTTACTGCTGTTTCTTTTGAAAAAAAAAAAGAGAGGTGTTGACAGGACTCATATACTTGAATAATAGTGGTATTTGTATAGATTTCTCTTTGCATTTCTCAAGCTATGTTTTATTTTTAAATCTAATTTTATAAAAAAATATTTTCATTATCAAATTTCTTGGGTTTATATCAAATTAGGTACCACGGAGGAAGTAATTGAATGGACATTACTTCATATGACTAATGTGGCAAACTAACCCCATACATTGTAGTATTATGCACTCATACTACCTTACGTGACTTGGATAATTACCTCCAGAATTGTGAGTTAAACACTAGAGCTTTTAAGAGCTCTGTCAGTTTTCTTCAAAATTAAACACTAGCAAAAGTACTTGATCAAAATGTTTCTGAATAAGAATAAGGGCAACATTAAGATGGTGCCCAAACAGGGTTAAAGCAATTGTATCAGAAAACAAGTGCGAGTGTTCCTTGACAACATCCACTGGGGAAATGGAAAATGAAACCCACCTTTATAAAATTATTCAATATTATAGTTAATGTATAGCACGGGACAGGAATAGTATAAGGACAGTCTAATGGACAAATATTGCAGTTCAACAATTACACAGTACATTTTGCTACTAGTTCTTTAGGACTTTTAACTGCAACAGAAGTGTTGCTGTTGAATCGCATCATGAATAAACTTCATGAAATGAAAACATTCATTAAAACTTCATAGAAATGTTGCAAAAAGCATAGCAAACAGCTATGGAAATGTAACAGCTGTAGTAAAACAATGAAGTCCACTAAATGCAAGTCCTAAGGCTTGTATTACGGATTCACCCAAAAACTTTCAGTACAAGCATCACACATGAGGATACTACATGATATAATTGCCCTCTGAGAGTCTCTGAAGGTATTACAATAGATTTACTGGACCAATACACACGTCACAGTTACACTTATTTAATTTCCCAAGTGAGCTCTAGCAGAGCATTCTTATTTGAATAACAGTGACAACTTGGAGTTCTAAAAGCTTAAGAGTCATGTAGTGATTTACCCAGGAAACTTAGTTTAAAAGAGTGATTGTAATTTATAGTCAAAACAGTACTGCACCTAGTTCTAACAGATCCTGAAGGTGCGTTACATTCTGCTTTGGGCTCAGATTTGGTAAAAAAAGGAAGTGTGCACATGGACCTGTTCTTATTCAGGTCAGTATTTAGAGTTACAGAATAATTCAAGATTGAATGACCTTTGGAGGTCCAATCCTGTGCTCAGAGCAGGGTGAACTTAAGTCCTGTTGCTCAGGACCTTGTCCAGTCAAGTTCTGAGTTACCTCCAAGAATGGAGATTCCACAGCTTCTCCAGGCATCCTCTTACAGTACATCCCTAATAGTGAAATTTTGTCCTAACCAGAATATCTCATTTTCCAACTTGTTCTCATTACCTCTTCCTCTATCATTTTTGTCCCCTGAAGAGTCTGGCTTCACTTTCTCTCCACCGTCCCATCAGGGAGTTGAAGACCTTCTCTTAGTGTTTTCTTCTTAACGCTGAACAAACCCATTCCCGCAGGTTCTCCTCGCAGTACGTGTGCTCTAGGCCCCTGACCGCTTTTGTGGCCCTCCACTGGACTGTTACGTCAACAACTTTTGTGTGCTGGGGAGGCTCAAACTCTACATGGTAGTCTAGCTGTGCTTTCCCAAGTGTGAAACAGAGAGAAATAACCACTTTTAAATCTGTTTAAGACACTGCATCTCTCACAGATCTGTGGGGAAGGCTTTTGCAGCCAGGCCTGTGCTGCCTACAGAACAAATGAGTTGGTGAAATGGCTGCCGTAGTTTTGCCTTTCGTCAGAGAGCGGCAGAATGAGGACACTCCACAAGAGAGAGGAAAAAAGGCTCAAGGTCTGACTTATGGTCAGAGCTAGAACTACTCTCAGTTCTGACACCTGGGGTGGAATTAATTTTCCTAAACATAGGAATCTCCTATAATTTTAGACACCTTACAGTGGCTGGTACACCTTCCTGGGCCTGCCAGACAGACACAAGGCTGACAAGACCTTTGCCTTTCTAGAGAGGCAGCTGGAGGTGAGGCAGGAAGCCCTCAATGTCAGCAATGGTGTCTGCAATGGCCACCTGTGGCTACTGCAGATCAGCTGTGGAGTCAGAGTGGCTGCACAGTCCCACTCGCTGAGGACCACTCTGACTTGTACTGTGTTCAGCAACCACAGCTCTCTGAGGCAAGTTTACCTTTGGCATGTTCACAGCGCATGGGCCTGGTGTTGAACGTGGACAGCATTTCACATTAACTCTGAGCACAGATTATGGGAGAAACTCATCAGCTGCATAAACAGCATAAAAAGTGCAAACCCGCAATTCCCTGGTTACAGCAAACATCACAGCTGCTCAGTCCTATAGAAGAGAGAAAAAGGAGGGGAATGGCTCAGTCCTGTTGTAGCTGTTGGCTTCTTTCCTCTTGCCCTGAAAGGGCTGGCGCACCAGGGAGACTGTCAGCTTGGGAATTGAGTTATCTCTGTTGACTCCACTGCACCAAGCCAGATCTGTGCGTCTTGCACATTTAGCCGTTGCTACAGAATGGTGTCATGAAGACAGTAGCTCATAAGCGCCTTTGACATTTGCCTTTCACAGTAATGTAAGTACTCTGACTATTTGAGTTGCTATTTTTTATGCTGCTTTAAACGACAGTAGTATTAGAACTGCGCTCTGAATACATCAATTTACAAAGAGAATATTACCTCAGTAAAATGAAGACTTCAGAAGAGCTACAGCAATCTAAAAATATTTATTCTATATATTTATTCTGTGTAACTTATTGTTTATGCTCAGTTTAATAAACAGTTTACAAAGGATGACTAATACCAAATACTTCAGACAGTATGATGTCTCACAAGCTACACGTTCCTGAATAAAGCTCCACCTGTTAAAAAGCTAAGCAGTGAGTATAAACTCAGACAAAAAATAAAAACCCACCCCCTTTCCTCCACCTTCAGCCAAGTAGCTATATCTGAGCAACAGCTCAATAACCTGAGAATGGAATACAAAAGTCACAAAGAAGGAATACACAGATGAGAGAAGAAAAACTACTACATACTTATCCGATTGCCACATGAATAATATTTTCATGAGTATATCTCAAGGGAAGCATTTGCATTTTTAGTGTTAATCCCTTTTGTACAATATCTACACTGATTTTTTTTTCAGTTTCACAAAAAAGTAATAATTTGTGAGCATTTTAATTTCAGAGCTTTAGTCACTTTGAAAAAGACTTTCAATCAGCATAAGTCACTTCCTGAATATGTTTTAGGATAGTAAAAACTAACAGAACCATGCATCACAATGCAGAAGACAAGAATGTGATTGTAACAATTTTTCACAATTAACAATGCAGCATATAACAGGTACTACGTGACTACAGTGCTCTGTCACTCCTGGAGAAACACAAATGTTGGATTCTAGACACTGAATTCTAGATGGTTATGTGTTGGAAATCTGGTAGACTTGATGTTTATTTCTTAATCCAGCAAGCATTCCTGCAGCTACAGTCTCTCACCAGTCAATACCTCATCCAGAAGGGATTAGTTAGTAATACTGATTCTCTGCAAGGTAGAAACACTTGCTAAATGTAACTAGCTGTTTAGGTGAAGCTGCAGACCTTTTGGTTTCCCTTCAGGATCATACTTACACTCAGCATCTTCTTTTAAAACAAAACATTCTTGATGGCTATGAAACCATTAAAAAAAGGCAAGAATCAATGAAACTCCTGAGAGTCTCACTCACTTCACTTCACTTACAAAGTTAATAGGTTTATTAAAAACTCTTCCATCTGAACCGTTGTCTCTCTGAGGTTTCTAGTAATTACTGAGTCACACCATATCAGAGTTTACAAAATGCTTAGCAAGAGATTTTAAAATTTCATTAATCTCCTGGTCCCATCTTTGCCATGTTACAGAAACATTCAGGGGCTGGCAGTCTCCAATAAAATAGCCAACTCTGAAACTGCAGGAAGTTACATTTGCAAAATCTTGTCCTTTATGTTTTGTAACATGTGGGAACACAATAATGAAAAAGCAGTTAGATAAATTGCACTTAATCTAATAAGCGTGCAGTCCATTCTAATCCTTAAGGAAAGTCAGTGCAGTACACTGGTAGAGCTGCTTTCCAGGACACATGAACATCAGTTGGAGTGAAAAAATGAATTCTTGAGCTCATACTTAAAGATGCTATCAGGGCACTGGAAAAACAGGAGGCTTTACTCCTGACATTTCTTCTTCCTGTCTCAACTATTTGTTCCTGTTGTCAATAAAATGCCTCCAAAATATTTAAGTGGTGCATAAAAAGAAACATGTGGATACAAAATGTGCAAAGAATCCTTTCTCCCTCTCCCTGCCCATTACAGGGGAACTAACACCAGCAATAAATCCACTAAATCTTTGTCTACTGTACATCTCCTGAACTGCTGAGCAAAAATGCATTTTCTTTTCTCCTTTCCTTCCAATCCAAATCTGAGATTCAGACAAGATACAGCCTCATGTTTGCAAATGAATAGTGCGTAAAAGCTCAGCAGCAGAGTTAGCAACAAAATACATGAGCTTTTCTATTCCTAGCCCAATGCTTTATTCCAAAATCTAACATTTTTCCTCTCTTCCTTCCATATAAAATGGATATAGTCAACTTTGGCTGTGAACAAGTTACAAACATCATCAAACGGACAGATTAGGCTGCTATTCTCTAAACAGATGCACTTACAAACTCTACTGACCTTTGACAGGGAAATTGATTTCGCTAAGCCACCATTTGATATGCTGCTTCTGCTTATCGACACAATAAAGCTGCAATTTGCCTCCTAGAGTTTTGTCAGTAACTGCAGCAGAATGTCAAGCTGCAGAGCTGTGGTCAATGAGCTCAAGCCCATCCTCCCCTTGCGTTGCTACAGCAGCTGTAAATCTTGCTGTACAGAGCTTGAGGAAAAGCATTTTGTTGAACCTAAATAGTGAGAAGTCAGTTGAGCACATAATGCTTCCCAAACAGCATGGTGACTATCACAGCAGTAGCACCATAGGAAACACAAAGTGATTTCAGGCAAGGAAAGTGAAACAAATATTTTGAAGCATTGCTCAAACCACAGAAAGTTAGAATGACTGCTGGCACTAACTGCAATTGCATGGAAAATGTATACAGATAATTTCAGCTTAAAGAACCTTCCATTTTCTTAGCAAACAGCAAATGTAGAGGGGTTTTGGCTTCCCTGCTACTTGAATAGCTCTTTTTTCTTTTTTTTTTTTTTTAATATATTTATGATCCTTATTCAGTCAAATACTGGCAAAAAAGAGCAGTGAGGCAAGAGCAGAAGATCAAATATTGAATAGACTTGGCATGAGGCTGCTTGACCTCTCCTCCCTTATGGCTATGTCGTTTTGCTTGACACTATCCCATACTCCTCTTATACCAGTCTGTGTCTTCCAAGAATTTCCAGCGATCCCACAGATATTCCCACTAACATTTGACAATATTGACCTCAAATTCAGACCCCTTTGGAGTGACTGTTCAGTTCCAGTTCAGCTGCCAACTTCTCTATTGCTTCCTTAAGCCTGTGCAACTATTTTTAACGTTAAATAAATAAATGAATATGGGAAGGAACACTCCAACCTAAGTTATGCCAGTACCAGATGAGATCTGTTGTTAGTTACATCTCTTTTACTTTTCCTGTAGTGTTCCTCATTCTATTCTTTAAACATTACACTGAAAAATCAGATCTGCAGAGTGAACTTCAGGCTCTCAGCTTCCTGCACTCTTTTGTTCTCCAATTCATCTGTCTCAGAGCTCTCTGCCAGCACCCGTCGCCATAGAAACTGAGCACGTTTCAGTGATTACGTTTGGTGTATTATATAAAACTTCAGATATAGTAAGAAAGCTTTACCAAAAATTTGTAGGTGAGCCTCAAAGATGATTAGCATTGGAAAGTTCATTCTGCAGTGAGCCCTGTCCTCTGTGTACTGTCACCTCAGGTTTGTCAGCTACCAGGACTTACTCAAGCCCAACTGACAAGGTAAAGTGAGATCTGCTGCAGTAGCTTAACCTGCTGGTTACTCAGAGGATTAAGATCAGAGACAGGAAAAATGGCTAGGAGCCAGTAGCTGGATCAGAACACAAAGTGGGATGCATATGGAAAACTATCTTAAGAAGACATCAAGTGTCTACCTGCTCTTGAAAATACTGTGGCATCAGCATGAAGGGAGCTGCGCTTGTCAAAATGAGTAGTGCTATGACTGTCATCAGCATACTGGCAATCCTAAAAAAAGGTATTTCTTTGTGGCGACGGGGGAAAGCAGCCGCCCAAGCAGTATTGTCATTGTTACTGTTGTCACCATTGCTCTCTATGAAAAAGGATCTCAGCCACTGCAGTACAGCACCATCTCCTCTCAGTTATCTTACCTTAGTTATCAGCAGCATATTGTTGCTAACCTGGAAGCTAGTCAAAGGTCAGGTAGACTGTTCTGGTATTCAGACTCTTATCTACAGCCAGGAGACAATAGACTTTTATGGTGGTCTCCATATTATAACTTCAGTTTAGCAAGATGTTTAGGCACATGCTTGACTAAGCAAATGACTAATACCACCAACTTCAGGCTCTTCAATGAAAAAAAGTCACAACAGGACCCAGCTATACTACTCTTACCAACCTGCCAGAAGTATTTGCTTTCTGAGAATCACAGCGCAACAATAAAACAAATACCAATGTGAATATTAATTATGCAATCAGGCCCCAGGTATGCAAAAGAACTGTATGGATGGGCAATTACGTCTGCTTTCACAGGACCCTGACGCTGTGCATAGGTGCTGCATTCCTGCAACTTGCCAAAAGCTGTAGGAGTAACACAGCTGCTCATATATTTCAGCTTAACAAAACAGATAATCTCAAGACTATTATTAAAATAATTTGAAGTGGATGTAAAAGTGATTCTTAATTAATGGGAATGATTCAGTGTGTACTTTTGTGGAACACCAGTCTATACTTATTTTTGCACCATAAGAGAAAAAATGTCAGAGTTGAGAAGTATGTTGCTTAATTCATCTTGTATGGAATATATTACTTAGAACAATAGGAAGATAGAGACAGAAAAATATATTTAAATGGGAATGTATGTCAGTGTTTTCTGATCAGGCACATGAAACTCCCCCAGTATGGCAAAATAGGTGTAGAAACACCAAATGAATTGTTCCACATGATTCCACATGGGACATTTTAAGCTTTTCTGGAAATATTTTGTATTGCACCAACAGCTTTTATATTTTAAAATATATTTTCTACATAGCCTTTTGTCCTAAGGCCACTGTTGTGTGAGCCAAGAAAATGCTTCATAAGTGTTAAGTAAAACCAGAAGAAATAAAAAAGAAGATTTTTTGCTCATCTACTAATTCCCAACAAGCTACACAGAAGTTCCATTTCACACAAAATGGTACTCATGTCATCAGCATTTATATAATTATCTGGGCCAGAATCTGCCCTCATCTGAGTTCCCTCTTTCCCACTCTGTAAATGAGAGCAGTCCAGCTCTGGCTGAATGAAAGTGGGAAATATTATTCTAAACACAGTATTGAAAGAGTTAAACAAAGAGGGGAAAGATAGTATTTTAGTGCAGAATCCAAATTACACTAAGGTAAACAAATCCTGTTTGTGACCATTAAACATGCATATGAAATTTGATAGGTGATTAGTCACAGCACACATACACTATTTTACAAAATAAAATATCTCCAGTAGTTACACATTTTGATCATTCGTATTAAGTGAAAGAAGCTAATGTTCTATGCAGTTGATTTTAAATATCTTTCTCCAGGGAAGAAGGTACTTTAGATGTAGGTTGACAAATTATCCCACCACACAATAAAACAACAAGCCCTGGGTGCAAAAGGCTGCTAGATCGGTATCTGACATCCAGTTTGTACTGGCATGAAGGCTTCACAAGATTTAGGGCAATGAAAAACGATAGCCACCACGTGCACTTAACAGACACTTATCGACAGAACATACCAAGATATTTACCACAGCAAATGCCACATTGGAGTAGCAAAGACTAAGGATGTCTTTTCTGGTGATAGCAGTAGAAAGGGCTGAAGAGCTCCCACAGACACCCATGGGAGAGCCTTCCCGTGGCTCCCTCGAGAGAGGATTTGAGCCCGAGCTCAGAACGGAGCAGCCTTTGCTCAGTCGTTCACAGGGGCAGCGCAGGCTGGCTGGGGAAAGGCAAGGCACGAGCACCAGCAGGGTAATGGCACTCCCAGCACCAAGACAAAAGGACCACGCCGACAAAACCTAGTGAAGACTCAGCCGAAGCTATTGTTCTCCTGGTTCTAGTGGGTGAAACTCCTGGAGCGTTGTGCACAGTCTCAGCTATTGCTTGTGCCTCTCTTAATGCTGGGAACAGGGGGTTGGTATCAGTAGCCAGAGTTGTGCACCCTGAGCCTTTAGGTTGTTTTGCCAAATGAGAGGTGAGGCAATAGCTGAGGAACTGCCCACCCTTCCTTCCTTCTGGAGATGGAGAAAGAAGAAGGTAGAGTCTGTCCTCCTGTTTTGCTTTCCTTGTATCCCTTATTCTCCAGTTTGTGATATGGGGTGAGGCAGTTTCAACTTCAACTGGATCTTACCTTGAAGCCCAATGCAATTGTCAGTGAAGACAAAAATAAATTCCTTCTAACAGAGTGAGTAGGCTTCAGATGTCTGTTCAAGTGCAAAAAAACCCCAAACCTGCCTGCAGGAGTTAGCACTGAAGAAGTTAGTAACATGGCCTCCAGTCTGCCACAACAAACTACTGCAACCGTTGAGGCAGATAAAACCAGTTTGTTTACAGATCGTAGATGTCTAATGGATAAAAAAAAAAAATTAAAATTTTGATTTATAATGCAAATTGGATACCATATATTTGATGTAAAAATTAAGGAAAAATATTGTACATTGTAACATCACCTTTCGAAACACAACCAACTATGAAGTATTTTTAGCAATTCCGTACAGAATTCAGAACAACAGATATGGAGGTTTACAACAGATCTGTATCTCTTAGTGCTATTGCTACTGTTACCTTAAAAAACTTTCCTAAAACTACCTGTTTCATCCTATTCAGTTCCTAACAACCATTTCTTCCCCCTTTTTTCCTTTATTTGCACTTAGAAGTTAACTGTATTGGCAATATCATTACAGGTAACCAGCAGCTTCTGATCTCTGCTTTAAAGACACAAGACCTCTTGCAGAGAAATTAACGAGCACGAAGCAAGCACCAGAAACTAGCTGGGTAACTGCAGAAGATGGATAGCTGCTTTCAGCAGAGAGACTAACTTTTCTGTGACACAAATGGGTTATTATAGGGTCTGAAAAAGGAGCAAGAGAAAGTAAAAGATGGAAGCAGGATGAAGCCTACATTGTAGAGAGCCTAAATACCTTTTTCTCTGTGTAAGGGAAGATGGTGTGCAGGTCACTACACAAGACTCAGGTAGAAAATGAGCCCCCTAATTTCTGAAACAGAGTGAGGAATGAAAGAATGGAGTTGCAAGGCACGGAGACTGGGTGCTGGCAATGCACATCACCTATGAATTAAATGAGGCTGAATTTCCTGTGATGTCATGGAGAACCTTCTGTATTACGCATCAGGAGACAGAGGGAAGCACAGGGCACAATTCCATTGTACAGTCCAAAGAAGAATAAAGCAACTAGAGTCAGTTTATCGATCTAAATATAATGCAATAGGTGTAGATAAGAACATTTCTCTTTGTTAGTGTCATGATTCCAACACATTTACTGAGCATCCACTTAGAGACCGTCTTCATTATTGCCATAACACCATTCTACTTACACTCATTACTCACTTTGACACAGTGCACTCCAGATGCACAAAACACAAGGAAATATAGATATGACTTCCATGCAGTTTAACAGCCTTTTCATTTATTTGCCTAATGAGAGGGACTGATTCTCCATTTTTGCTGACAGAGAGAAGGAACAGTAAATCTGGATTCCTGAGCCGCAGTAAATTTGGCACTTGACATTAGAAAGCATGATGTAATGGGGGCCTTGATGAGCTCCTATGGGTTTGGAAATCTTTTGGAACCTCCTCCTTCCTTTTTTTTTTTTTTGTGTAGCAGCTTAAAACACAATCTAGTCATTCACTCAGACTTTTTTTCAGCATTTGCTGAGTTTAAGTGCAAGTCCACCTGCGACAGCATTTTGTCTGCCAAGAGTACCTGTGTCTTGTGATTCACTAGACAGAAGACAAAAGAATAGTTATCAAAGGGCAATGTCAGTGTTTCCTGAGCAATAAAACAGTCTCATCAATAACCTGCACCCAGAGCCCCCAAAACTCTCCCAAGAAGCAAATAAAAGATCATTGGCTGTTGAATCAAGGCTTGATAGGATTGCCTGAGCACTGCAAAGTAGAGAAGCTAAACAAAATCAGATGTTGTTCACGATTACGCAAGGATGAACAGAGCTCACTGGGGTTAGGCTGATTTCCTGCTATGTTCTTTATCATAGCAGGATTCTTGTCACAAAAAATAACCTCATTAGAGCTCTGAAAAAGAAAAAAAAAAAAAAAAACAGATCCCACAAAGGAAAGCAAATTCTATTTATTTTTAAAAAGGAAGAAGATTCACAAGGCAAAACAAAACAATGATAGCATGGTAGGCTCAGTCCTGGAGGTATTTTGTGTAAGAGCTTCTGATGCTATGCAGTACACAAAGCACCCATGGGAACACACGCAGAGTTTGAATGTACTGGAAAATGAGAAAATAACATAAGTGAAAGACAGAAAGCTGTGCTGGAAGTTGCAGTTCTTGTCGACGGTTTCTGATTGGACTCTTCCTGAGGTCAAACCAGGTCCAAAGTTAGCATATCATCTGCAGTCTCATTTTTCCCTGTGCTGTGCACTGTAGCGGTACATCACTGATAAAATTGGAGGTTTCGTCTCTGCCCCTAAAAGGTAGCTGATTAACACTGAGATGAAAGGAGACAGAGGGCTGCTGCTGCCCTAATCCACAAATCTTTAGGAGATGTACCAAATATGTACCAAATGGCGAGTGCTTGGTTGGGACCCATCAGGAAAGGAATGACTCTACAGTCAATATACATGATTTTGTCTTACCATTACCATACCACGCTGTATCAGCTATTATGACATTGTCTGTATTATGGAGCGCGATAGATGAGTTATAACTGATACAGAAGCAATTCCACAAATCATTTCACCTCAGAAGCAGAGTTGACCTGCCCTCATCCTCATCACTTTCCCCTTGTGTTGCTCTTAAAAATAAAACAAATTGAAACCTGATAATTCCATGACCCATTTTACTGTGTAGACCCACAAACATCTGCATCTGTGCAACTGAGTGGACAGTAACCTGCATCATGGCAGGACAAATAAGAGACTGGAGAAGAGTGGGAGGATCTGAAATAGGCTTTGGTGGCAATAAGAGCTGCAAGAAAACATACCAAAGATGTGAACAGAATTTACTTTGTCTTTTTTTTTTCTTTTACTGAGATGAATTATAATAGAAGTGAAAAGATAAACAGGTGAGAACCTCTAACTATGCCAAAATCCAAGCATTTAAAAAATGAACCAGGGGAAACAGGTAATTACACTCCTTGTGCATAAGCTGTGACAGCATGTTAATCTTAACACACAGCTCAGAGTGCATGAACAAATGCAAAGAACCTGGACGTGAATATAGCTAAACAAAGAAATGCTTAAAAAACCTGCCACACATATCAATCAATTATTTGCTCAGAACAGATTTATTTCCCACCATGCACTCCGAAAGCCCAGTTTGGATCTCAGAACAGGTATAGGAGAGAACTGGCTTTCTCAGAAATTGATGTGAAACTGGAACATTTTGTTTTAGAAGTTCTGTGTAGGCTGAACAAACTTTCTGAGTGATACTGAGGACCAGTATTAGAATTATTACAAGTGGTGAAGTTTCTGGTTGCTAAGATGCACTGATGTCTCTCAGGGAGCACATTGATTATCTGATGTATCTTTCAGAAAAGCAAGAATACAAAAAACAGCCATTTGGAAATTAATATACCGTCCTTTCAGTGGAAGAGTTTCAGATTTAAGTGGCTATAGCCCACTAGGTAAACGTCATCCTCAAATGGGCATCAAAACCAAATCTGAGGAAATGTGCAGTTTATTTCTGTCTCCTATAAAAATATAAGGGCTTGGTAATTCACATTGATTGTAAGTTTCTACCACCATTTATGATAACTATGCTTGGCAACTAATAGCATTACAGAAGCAGTTTGTGCACGTTTTGTATCAATGTTATGAAATTTGTAAAGCAGATGGAGTCTTTCTGCTGCTGCAACTTAAACACCCCTGTGGCTCTTATTTGTCAAATACACACATTGCACAAACATCCTGATTGCCTCTGTCTTCAAGGAAATCGATAATGTCCTGCAATCTCAGCAAGAGCACTTCGCATCCTTTCATAGCATGTCGCACTTCTGTGACTGAGGCATACGAACAGAAGATGCTCCCGGAGCCACTGGCCAGGCTATCCAGTTCGTCCTTTGGATGAACACTTGTGCTCAATAGGAGATTTGTCAAGGAATGTTTTCAATAACAAGATCGTATGAACAAACAGATGGAACACTGTGGTTTTATTGTAAATTTGGGTAGCTGAGCGAATGAGACAGAGGTCCAATGGGTGAGTGTATTGCCATTTTATATGCCACAGCTGTGTGGCTTCTTAATAGCTCTGCTCTCCACAGCAGAGCTTAAGATTTCCCAGTTGTCTTTATTGCTATATTTAACGAAGTAAATATAGAGAATACTTGACTCAGATTTGTAGAGTGCCAGTGCACTATTTCTCACAAGACATCCGTGCTAGCAAATACAATTTATGCCCTGGAATAATGCTGTGTATTGTGTCTGGGGATGTAACCCCAGAAAGGCCTTTGGGTTCTCCTCTGGCAGCCAGTAACATGCCAAGGGACACAGAGACAGGGCCAGGGCACTTCCCTGTCCGTTCAGATACCCCCAGCCAGTGTCACCAGGGAGACTCTTATTCTACTAAGTGAAATTTTCTACTCTACTTCTAGCAATGACATTTCCAACATTTCTAATTGTATAATTATCCACTAGGCTAGTGACAGAGGAGAGTTGTTTTAATTGGATGGTAGTTTTTGGTGGATTTTTTAAATCCTGATAAATATTTCCCACTATAGTAAACACAGGTGTACTGAAGTAGTTGGTTTTTCCTTCCTTGCAGAGCCGAGTGTTCTGCCTCCCTACATCCACCTCCTCGAGATGTTTTGTGTTTGTCCTTTTTGGGTGTAGGGGGACACCAGGCAAGCTGCTCTGCTTTACATGTCGCCTTTGGGATGCAACAAGACAGACTGGCCAGGGAAGCAACTGCTGCTCCTTGCTAATCTTGAGAAAAGTTTGTTCCTTTGCCTTGCTTGGGTCAGAAGAGTACAGAAAGGAGCAGCACTATGATTATGCCCTTTGGTACATATGCCCTAGAAGAAACTCTTATTGTGGTAAAGTGACCTGTATGGGAAGTACTCTAGTCAACAAGAATTTGCCAGATTAAATGCTTGCTTTTGGCATCAGGCCATTGAACGCTGTCCTGCTTCTTTAGACCTATGCAGCCAGTGAAACCATTCCATATTCTATAACCACAAGCATCAGATTAAAATTCTCTTCTGAGATAATTTTTGTCTTTTAAAAAAAGAAAAAAAAGTCTTAAAAGCACTAAGATTTTTCACAGCTTTGCCTTAATTATAAATTCAGGCTTTCTCCTTTTTTTTTTTTCTGAGGAAGGCATAATGAAACAAGCATTATATCTGAGCTTCATTTGCTTTTCAGCTGTAGTAGTATCAAAACACACTAAAACATCAATATATTCTGTAACATGTTATAGCACCTTGCTGCTCTGTGCTTTTCTTTCAAAACGAGATAAAAAAGAAAATATTAATGTCTTACTTGAAGCATATTTTATGCGTGAAAAATACCACAATTCAAAAGGACTCCGTTATTAACAAACCCTTAGGGAGTGTACATGGGCAACAAGGTAACTAGATTTTTCAGACTCAGGCTCTGTTGGAGCAGAAGGAGTGTTGATTCTGGGTTAGCTAGAAAAACACTGAAGAAAATGCAGAGTAAATGCAAGACAGATATGAGACAAATTTCTATGTATCTGTGTCTGGACCTAACAGTGAATGGCCTCCATGTATTTCTCCCATATATTATCATTGTTTTATACTTTCTTTTACACAATGAGATTAAAGTAAATCACTGGGACAAGGATCAGCACAATTTATCAACTGCATTGAACTTGGCATTTGATTTGTTTTTAACATTTAATGTTTAACATTTTATTTTATCTAAAAAAATTGTATTTAGTATGAGCTTTAGGTCTAATTTGTGACATATCCTGGGTAAACATGGTTCCATAAGAAGAACTTCCATTCTGGAGAGTGGAAGGCAGACTGTACTTTTCATATGATTTCATATCATCAAAATGTCACAGAGCAATGGCCATTGTGCATCTGATTTATAAAGCATTTGCTTGGATTAAGCCTGAGACTTAACTCAGCTAAGAAAGGTGTATCAGAATACATGACAAAATGACAACAAATGACAAGAAATACCCTTGTAATATAACATGGGATATATTTACATTTTTTCTAATTCAACAGATAAAAAGAGATGCTGTCATAAAAAACATACAGCCATGAATTCAAGCATGTAGGCATAAAATATTCTGATAAAAAATCTTTACTTTTCACAATACTGTTCATTCTGTCCTTCTGTTTGTCCAATAAAGAAGGGAAACTGCTTTATAACTAGAAAAACAACTGCCATATTGTAGACTGCTATATTAGGTAAGTATTATTTCTTTGTAAAAGTACAACTACTTGAGTTGAGCATTGTAGAATTAAGGTATATACCAAAAGATAACCTAAACATGACTCAAGAAATAAGTTCTGCTAGAAATTGGAAAAACTGATATCCACTTAGACAACAAAACACTACTACGTGATTAGAGGGCCGGATATTTACTCTTAGGAGCACAGAGCTTGAAGGTTTCCAGGACATTCAGACGGAGTGGTGACAGAGCAGTGCTGAAGTTGAAGGAGAGATCAGGAGTGCAAACACATTGCAGATAAATCTCTCTCCCACAGAATCATTGCCTTATCAAAACTCTGAATCAATCTCTGACTAAGAGCAGAGCCCAACTGCCTATTTTTTTTTATGTTCCTAGTTTCTTCGTATTCATCTCAGGAAAACTGATAATATCTCTCCCTACCTGCAAAACAAGGTTATTTTTCTAAAAATAATGCAAAGTTCACCAAACTCTTTTCTTAAGTCCACTCATGTACCTCGGGAACTAATACTCAAGATATGACTGTAGGTACTTCAATTCTAAGATACATCTCTCCAATATACAATATATATTTCTCAATAACAGATTTCAAAAGAGCAGCAAGGCTTTCCTCTCCTTCCAACCTGTACTACTATGGTAACTTTTAAGTAGTCACAGAACAGATGGAGATGGCTCATGGTTTCCTGGTCTGGTCAAGTACTCCTTCAGTAAGTACTTATGAATTATGCAGCAGTGGTTTAAAAATTAAAACATTTTGCTTTTTTAGAATAACAGATATCTGACTTTAGTGTGCCAGTTACAAGCAGGAGCTGAAGCAGAGATGAAGTAAGTACACTTCTGGAGGAGATCACAACTTTTACTGCAGTGGCTGCCAAGCAGGGCGAATGGCACCAGTGGATCATTCACGGCTGAGTCCCCAGCGAGGACTGAGGCCATATCTCACTCATTAGCCCATTAACACTCCTTAGGCAGCACTTCGTGTCTCATGTGTTTTCACCTTCACAGCTTCACCTACCCCTGTATAGAAGTCATCAATAAACAGCTGGGAAGGCTACTAGGTTTGCAAAACTAATATGCTTTTCTCCTCTTCTGGTAGGAGTAGAAAAGATTCACCAGAAGCAAAGGTCAGTCAGCTGGGGCACCTCTTGCTTTCAAGCAGCAGTGTTTTCACATCCTTCCACTCAAGTACATAAAGCAGCAGTCAGTTTAGGCAATTAAGCTTCATTTCAGAAGTAGTTAGGTGGTTCAGAAGGAAGAGGTTTTCTGAAGGAGTACATGTGGATCTGCCATAGCAACACGCACACAGATTATCATACAAAGGAGAAAGGTGACAATCCATGTATTTTTAACATGGACCTTCATTTTGACATGTAGTAAAAAGAAATTAGATAAATGGATTACAAAGAAAATAAATGCAAGAGAAATCAGTGGAAGAATAAAGAAGAGGGATACCCTGGCAAGTTTATAAACTGCCTGTTCCAAAATGGAATCAAACTGTGTACTCTCTTTAAATCTGGTTTGGTTAAGCATGTTGCCATCATCCTACCCTTCTGCAGTCTGTAACAAGCACACACATAAAAACCTACACTTCCTCACTCTTTCTGACAGTCAAGAAGTTTTGGTTTGTATTTAAAAAAAGGTAGCATATTGTCTAATGTTGAATCTTAATAAATACTTGTTAGGAAAACTGAACTAAATTTGAAGTTGAAAAGCTATTTTCCTTTCAGGACTCTCATAAATTCTCTGTCCTCTCATAGTCCATCCTATCCCTAAAGGATAATGTATCAGATAGAAGGATAAGGAAACAGAGAGAGTTATACTAATGGAGAGGGATGCTCAGTTATTCAAATAGAGTGGCTGCCTGTCTCTGTTAAAATGCTCACTTTAAGAAATTCTAAGAAATTGCTAATAAGAGATTATATAAACGTCAATACTTGCTGTTGCCAAAAATATTAAATGATGACATAAAAGAGCAGGTATAGGGCAAATTTCAGTGTTTCTGAAATGCATCTTTCACATAAAATTGTTTTGTACTCACTTATACCTCAAGATGACTGTTCCACTTAGATGCATGCCAAGCCCTACGAAATGCTTTTCTGCTGTCTTAATTTCTATGCTGATGTGAAGTTAATCTCAGTTCACCATGTCCCTTCATACAATCTGAAAATCATCTTCATATATTTTTTTCAGCTTGCTATATCATGCATTCCTGTACCTATCAACTCATATCAAAGGAGTGTAAGGGCTGTGTTTCCCCACTGGGGAAAAGATGTACAGAAATAATCTTTCTTTTTCTAGAGAATACAGATTAATGATTTAAATATACATAGGTGTTATAACTATAAACACATTTTTCAATTTGTTATTATGTTTGGGCAGCAGTATTTTGAAACTACAACCAACAGCAGAAAACAGGGTTATCTTACTAAGAACTACGTGGGGTTTTTTTGTCAGGGCCTGATGCTGCATATAGACACAAGGCTCTCATCTTTTGGGTTACAAGGATTTAGGATTCCACATAAAAGTTTTCCTTAGAGCTTCCTCCTTAAATGGAGTATTCTCAGATTTTATTCTGTTGTCATTATATTAATTATTAATAAAGTCAAATTCTAGAAAGAATGTAGGTTTTACACAACATATATTAATCAAGGGGCGAGGGGAGGAGGTTAGTCACACATTAACATGTCAAGCTTCAAAACCAGATTATCGCTGATCTTAGATAAATGAACACTGGTGCTAGAACACATCCGTGGAATTCCAGAGAATATATCTTTTTGGTTTGGCTAGGACCGAGTAATATATACAAGCAAGTATAATGATATGAGCCTAAGAGCCTTCCCAATGGAAAGACTCATAGAACACCTCCCCCTATACAGACACTCAGCCCACCAAGAAAAATAAAAAAAATCGTGTTTAGCATATCTTTTTCGTCATTCTGTGATATTTCTGTATATAGTATCAAGAATCAAGGCTGCTGCTTTTCCCTTTACGACGACACCAACTTAGAAACTCATCTCTGTTCAAGACGACACTCTAAGCAATATGCGTGAGTGATTTCTCTTGGGTGATACACAGATACGAGAATTGACAAAGAACCGGTTCAAGCTGTTACATGGGAATTGATACCTTGCTATACCAAAAGGAGAGAAGCATGAGAATATGAGAATAGAATTTAAAATTCCTTGGGCTGCTGCCCATGAGGTGAGCTCACTTAGTGTGAGCACCAACCAGATTGTCTGAGAGAGTCTATCTTCAGAGTCCAGCAGTCTCAGGTGGGAAATGGAAATTTCACACCATTTCATTAGTTACGAACGCAGTAAACCAAATCTTGCCCTCCAGCATCCTGGTTAATATGAAGTAACTGCAGAAGTCAACAGAACTATACCTGTTACTGGAGATGGAGTATTTGGCCTGATAGCTTTAGAACAACCTCAATGGCCAGCAGGAGCTCAGATACAGAAAAACTCTGTTTGGTGGGGGATCACTAACCCATAAGCCTTTTTAATATTTAAGAATATTTCTTTCAGGGGTTTTGTTTGTTTTCCAGTTTTACGCAATAGCAAGTTCCCTATCTTCTCCAAGACCCACCTTCCCTTAATTTCTGCGATGGGCCAGGCAGTACAATAAAAACAGACAAAGTCTTTTTGCTTATTTTAGGTACAGTTGAGTATAGAGCAGAAGAGCTACACTTTTTCCTCAATATGCCTTCTTGCTGTAAGAGAAGGAATCCATGCCATCTCCATGTCCAATAGGCCAGGATAAGCGGCAGTGACAGAGGAGTCAGAGTATTTACCCAGAATCAAGCCGATTCAGAACTTCCAGGCACATAACGTATGCTTCACTGAAAATTAACATGTACTATAACATAGTTTTCCCTCTAACTTCAGCAAATTACAGGTTTTATGGGGAAATATTTTCCAAGGAGCAAGTTTCGCCGATGATCTCAATTATTTGCTAATGAGATGTGTAATGCCTAAGTACCACTTTGAAAAAGTACCTCATACTGTTTGAATGTATCCTTATGTTCTCTAAGGGTGAGCCAATTTCCCTGAACCTTGAAATGAGCTGATAGAAGAATCAGTACTTCATGCTTTCTGGGAAAAACCTAAATCACATGGAGTTATATCAAAGTAGTAACTGGTGTGGGCAGGGAATGATTATAACGGTGTGAGGCTGAAAACTTTATTTAGACTCCTGTGTAATTGCAACAAGAAGAGAATCTCACTGACATAAAGCTGAGGAGAGGCAAAAGTGAATGTGCTGCCATTGATTTATTTTTAAATGGAATGGACAGTTCAGAAATTGAATGGTTGTGCACAGCTGGCAAAGTATGGCCAGAAAAATAATCAAAGAATAAAAGGGAAGGGAAAGGGAGAGGGGAATGAGGGACAGCGAGAGAGAGAGAGAGAGGAAGATTACAAGTAAAATAACCACAATGGAAATGCAGCCTCAAAACACAGTACTAATGTGGAAGATGCACAACCTCATAAAGATAACTAAAGGAACTAGGAATAGAATCAAACAAAAATAAAGTCATAATTAAGCAGTCTGACAGTAATTATTACTTTGCTTATTGGTTAGGTGCGTTAACATAGTAAATTAGTTTTATACATAAAATAAATTGAAATATTTTGGCTTGGAAATATTAGAAAAAGACAGTAACATCTGAAAGCTGAAATTGGCTGCTATACACTTCATTCAAAGTGTCTTTTCTTCTGACGTGTCACTGTTAAAACAGCATGCCCCAAAAAGGTAGCAATCACAGGAAAAGTGAGAGGTCTAATAATTAATAGCAGTGATGTAATCACACAAGTCTGTTTCCTTAGCAAGAACTAAAAGGTCACGAGGAACAAAGGCTTTACAATAACCCATTTAAATGAGTTAAGTTGAAATAAGAGTGCTGAGTGAAACATCTGAAGATAAGCATTAGTGGGCAACTGTGTACGGCTAAAACCGTTTCTTCAGTATCTGCATTACCCCAAGCAGCTCATACTTCTGAACATAGCCTCTCTTCTGGAGATCTCCAATTTTCTTTGGAGGTTACCCTGAATAAGTTTTGCAGAACCATCGAGAGAGATTTTGGGAAGTGAAGATCAAGTATCAGCAGATTTAAAGGTATGTTGAGGATGAGGCCAAGTTATCTGAAGGAACCTCTCTCTCTAAATCACAGCTTCCTTTCAGACCCTGGTACCACCATCATCATATATCAGTTTCATGTGTGAGTCCCACTAAAAATTGGTCTAGAGCACTGCAACTCTCTTAGAAAAAGAGAATCGTTGGAAATTTGTCTCCTCGAATTCACATTAGTCCAAGTCTGCCCACACAGTAAAATTAAGCAATGATATGTTTTTAAAATGTAGGAAAGGAAAAAAAAAAAAAAAGTTGTACTTGTGAATTTGGAGGTGACAAATGCAGTAGATTAAAGTGAAAATATATTTATCCTCTTCTGTTTTCTATTTGCTAGCTGTTCTCATACACATAACTTGCCCTGCGGAAATCTGCAAAAAAATTCATGCATGTTTTCTCACATTACTTTTTAAAATAAACAACTGTCTGTAGGGTTAGCTCTTCCCAAGGGCTAATTAAGAGTTAAAACACTCTGAGAAGTTATCTTTGTAAATTATAGCTACTGTATGCTATTAAATGTCAATTACCGGGTAAGCTGATTCCTACTGCATATTTATTAAGATTAATTTACAAGGTGTATTGAAGGAATTATTGAACATTTAAAAAATGTTAATAGATACAATTACTAATAAATCATTCTGACAACAAAACCCCCCCTTCTGTTCTTCAGTAAGACCATGAAGCTCATTAAATCTTTGAAATGAAACTATGACTGCTCTGTCAGACACAGAATTAGTGTTTTTCAGCTATTGCACTGAAACAGAAGGGTCTCAACTGCACAGGGATGCTGGATGGTGTCAGTGTGTAATTTCCAATATATAATGTGCTGAAGAGCCTCTTCCCTCTGGCTGACTGCCATTTCTGCCTGCATTTGGTGATATCTTGCTGCCTTCGAAACTCCCAGTTCTTGCTTCTGTAACAGGGAAGACCAGCCTGAAGGGATGCAGAGGGTAGTGCTTCTAGAAGATAGCTGACAAGTAATGACTTCGGAAATTCCAATGTTAAAGATGAAAAATTATTTCCGAAGTCCATTGTCAGAGTAGATTTTTGGTATTTAAGCAATTTACGCATGATGACTTGAGGACATAGATGACAGCCATTTCATCATTTACAGGCAACCCCCCAACACCTACAATAGCTGTTGACAAGAAAACACGACGTCAGGGAGGTAGTTTTTTTCATTTGTTTGTTTTATTCTTTTATTGCTATGACCTTTAAAAATAATTGTATGGTTTTCATTTGATCCTTCATGAGTTGCCCTCTCATCTGCTCTTCTTTCCTTCCTATTTCCTTCTAAATCTCACATCTATAATACATTGTCAGTGGGTGAATTCCTTTGATTTTTCTGTTGGCCTTCCCTTGAAACATATTTTCCTCACGTTTGGTTCTCTATTAGCCTATGTCCCTGAAAACACCAGCAACATGATTAATCAGCTACTGATCTTTTCTCCTGCTTCCTTTATTAAAACATTTGGAAGACTATTCTCTGCTGCCCTGGTGACTCCTCTGCAGCTTGGAGCTGGCAGCTCTAGTTGTTTTTCCTAGGGTAATTCATCTCCTTGCTTTCTACGCACAGTTACTAACAAATCAAAAACTCCTACATTTGAATTTAGCAGAGCCCTCGGACGGCAGGCTACACTATTTCAGCTTGTATCAAAAAGGGACATGTAAAATTGAGACCCGAACTGTCTCATTCCTGTTGTTTGAATGGAAACAGCTATTTATTTAGAATCATAGAATGGTTTGGGTGGAAAGAACCTTAAAGATCATCTAGTTGCAACCTCCTTGCCATGGGCAGCGACACAATTTAGCGACTACAACTGCCTTTAATCAGAGGTATACTGAAGAGAAATAGCTCAATTTCTTTGGTGGAGTAATACTTAAATTTACCATTACATTTTTTGGAGAGTCTGGATATAAAGATGAATCCCTGGAATGAAAACATGGTAATGATAAACTTGTTAAAGATTAATTGGTTATAAACATTGGTACAATTAGGGAGTATGCAGACTATCAGCACATTATGTAAATATGGAAAACAATTTCATTTTAGGTGGGATGATTACTGTAGTGACAGAATATGTTTCTTTCTTTTCATCAGTCAGTCAAAGTAGCAGGGAATTTAACATATTTCACTATAATATTAGGACACTAGCATTAAGAAACCATTAAATAAAAATATTTCTCTGAGGTATTAATTAGAGAGGCTTTGGTTTATGCTCATAAACTTTTTTACATTCTTTTCTTAGAAAGGTCATTTCATAAACAGCTGAATGTTTGCAATTCTGGGTGCAAAAACCTGCAGCTAATGGGAGAAAGAAAATAAATGAAACAAATTGAAGTAAAAATGGTATTTTCATCGGCTCTTACATGATACTTTTTCAGATATACAGCATGTGGGAGAAATAAATGCAATTCTCCCTTGTCTCCTATCAGTTATTTGTAAAGACAAAAAATATGATCTCTGACATATCTTGGAGCCTTTTGCTCTTTACAGACATTCCCAACGTCCCCCACGAGCACAGAGAAGCTGCATTTCCTTCCCCACAGCAGCCACTGGAGCTGGTCAGCCAGGCAGAGACAGAGGACTCAGTGTACGCACAATGAACCCAAAAAGGACTGGGCAACCTCTCCTCTAGGGCCCCCGCGAAAGACCTCCTGTGGTTCCTCTGCCTTATTACCCGGAGTTGCACTGCATGGCTTCCTTTTCTACCATTCTTTTCTTGTTATTCCTTTCAAAAAGAGTGGAGGAAGGAAATTGGGTAAAATGTAGATTCACACCACTGCAACAGGCATAATTCTTGTTACCGTGACTCTGACCCATCAAAATAACTCTCACACTCATGTTCTTGTGTATGCTAGTTGAAGAAAAAGCACAGCTGGCTCCCTTCCCACTCAGCCACCCAGGCTTTGCATCACTGAAACAATTTGCTCTAGCAGACTGAATCGCCCTCCCCAGCACGGTGGGTGTGCTGCAAGCGCTTCCTCGCATTCATAGCCTTGAGCAGGTCCTTCTGCCACTGCTGTACTTATGGCAGGACACAAGGATCCGGGCAGCTCTGGACTCAACGTCACCCAGGGCTAGCAGGAACCTGTAATGACCTATGTTTCCTCTGGCTCTGGGGAGCAGAGTTCTGCCAAAATGCAACACATCCGCTGCTGGGCTTTCCCACGGGCTGCTCTGTGCCACAAGGACTGAGTCTACATCCAACCATCCATCTAAACACAGCTACGCTGCTAACTACGTGTGAGCCCGTCATGTGTCTGAAAATTACTCCTGCAGGCCTGTGAAAGAAAAGCCACTCTGGTTTAGGGGATGCCAGCCAAAATATATTGCGCACATTTATACGCGTATGAACAAAACCCACTTGCCATACAGCTCCGTGTTCGTTCCCTTCACAGGGAGAGAATCTCACCCCGGTACATGGTCTTCGGTGCATTTTCACACTAAGCAACAGGAGAACAGAGACAACCTTTGTCAGAGCTCCCACAGAGTGCAGGGTGACTCGGTGGTGCTCCTCTCTGTCTTACAGTAACTGATCTACCAGCGTAAGAGCTGTGTCACAGCAACTACCTGCACGACACGTCGGTCTGGCTGTAAACAACCTCTGCTACCACTGCAGTGTGTCTACAGCAAAGGAGCACTACATTAGCTCCAGAAAAGTAATGAAGTTAATGATCCGAATTAGGCCTTTGTCCTTTAAAGAAATATAGGAAAGTTTTTTATACGAGCTGAGTACTTTCTAGCTACATAAGCATTGTTTGGAAAAGAATTAAAAATAAGTAAAACTAGAAACTAGATTCAGAAAGTCAGTTTCTAGTTTAGAATATTCTCCATGACATTTTTTCTTCCTGATTATTGTCATTATTTGTTTCTAATAACAATGGAGTCCTGACATGCCGTCTCACACATTTTCAAGTAGTAAAATTTGATTTGAAATATTTAGTTTCTTTCATATTTGTCTTTTTCATTCTCTGCTTGGAGGAGACCTGGCTGGTCTGAGGGCTTGCCGGTATCTGATGCTATCTGTGATTTCTGTGTTTCCTTCCTCTGTCACAATTTAATATATGTCTGTCCTGCTAGCTACTATGAATCAGGAGCTTGATTTAACTGGAAAGAAAGTCCAAACCAGTGGGCAAGAGGCATTACTTAACAATCAGCTACAGCTGGAGTCTGGGTTGCTGTTGTTGTTGAGTTCTATAGGTAATAAATGTTTTCTTATTATGTCTCATACCCTTGTCTGTATAGGAAGCACAGATTACACTGTGGCTGCTTATAAGCATATAGGTCAAAGATAGTTCCTCACTCGTATAAATGTATGCATGCGGGTATGTAAGCAGTAAGGCTGTATTCTGTGCCCTTCCGCTTCAATTGCTTGGCACAGTAGGGTTCCTGGAACAGGTAGGGTCTGGTTTTGAAGTGTAAGCAACAATAATTGCCAAGATTACCTTTTCATTATCCCAATTACCTTAGTCATGTGCATAGCTTTTTCAAGCAGCCTTTTGCTCGTGAGGAAAAGAAACAATCAGGCAGCTGAGAACTATGGGAGATGGATAAGTTCAAGCTTGGTGCTTGTAAAAAATCAAAATGAAGCCTCTGCTCATGAAACAAATCAACCGCAAGTCTGAATGTCTGTTTGTGACAACTGAATTAGAAACATTTTTCAAACAGTTTATTCCCTACATAGAGGCTGAACTTGTAAAGGTCAGCAGAATGCTGAATGATTTTCTATTAAAACGCCGGTTGCTGAAGGATACTTTTCCAGCACAACTAGATTTTCAAAAGATTATGCAACTTTGCTTATAAGATTTTTTTTCTGCTTATGCATTGCCAGGAGAATATGCTCTGCACTTTGGGGTTGTTTGGAGATCATAGCTGCAAGACAGAGAAATTCTGGATAATATTGTTGCCTCAGTAATGACTGAATATGCATCCCTTTGTTGTAGTTTACTACCAGGAAAAATCCCATAACTTAAAACTGAGAGTACAAAGTTATGACAGGAGATTATGATTTGTGCTTGGAAGGGTTTTGAAACTTCAGAATTTGGTTTACTTCTGGTTTAGATGAAAACTAAGTATTTCGTGCTCTCTGCAAAAGGCCAGTCCAGCACTGAAGCTCTGGCTGTCCTGTACCTCGTGGGACGGGACACAGCTGTGGAGATGGGCAGCTGACTGCTGAGGAGCTGCAAACCGGAAAGCCAAACCCCAGTGCCACATCATTGCACCAGGAAAGATGCACAACAGCCAAGAGCAGGAGCCGTCTCCCGCAGCTCATCAGATGTGCTGCAGAAGATGAGGGAGCTGGGAGCGGCTATGAGCTTTCGTTTCCCCATCAGCTTGCTGGGCAGGAAGCAGAGGTTGCTTGGCAGATAAGCTGACAGAGACTGACATAATTTTCAAAACCTGTTCATTTTCATTAGCCTTTGGTTAAAATCAAACTGCCCCTGGATAATGCTTTGATCTTCACAATCATCATTCTCCAGTGAAAGCATTTCTGACCAGCTTTAGCTGAGACTCCAAATGACAAATTCCACAAGAGCTGGATGCCTGTCTCCAGCAGACTCCTTTGCAAATCCACTCTTCTTAGAGCATCACATTCTTGGGATGCAGGCCTGATGCTATGGGCTTTAATGTGTTCAGGATTAGAACCCAATGGATTTCACACTAAGAACAACCAAGAGGTAAACAACAGCATTCTCTAAGACTCTTGTGAACAGTCTGTTTTCTGAAGACTCAGGACAAAAGAAAAACATAGTTACATGAATTTACAATATTTACATTTTTAGTCTACAATTATCCTTCTTGAAGAACAAAAAAATTACTAATGATTTATGCTATTAGGAGTGGGTAAAGAATCAATAGAATCATAGAATGGCATAGGCTGGAAGGGATCTAGAGATCACCTAATCCAACCTCCCTGTCATGGGCAGGGACGCCTCTCAACTAGATCAGGCTACTACAGAAACCTGAATAATAATGTTACTAATGCCAGCAGCAATTTTAATTGAATTGCCCACAGACATTTATTTCTGCTTCTCTTCCCCCTCACTGATACTCCTACAGGAAAACATGAATTCACAACTGAATTAATATAATTATATAGCTAGAATTAAGACTCAATATTTCACTTACATGAGGGTCACGATACTTCTATTTAGTTGACATTCAATAAGCTGTTCTAATTGGACTTTGTTTTAAATCAGAACAATTCATTTGAGACTTATCAGAGTTGAGCCACGGGCCTGAAGTTTTACTACAGGGCCTCTGGTCTTTGCACAGACTACTTTAGCTTCAGATGTTTTGGAAAACAAAAGTGAATTCAGAATTTTAAAAAGTCATAAATTATAATCCTTTGTATTTGCTCAGAAATATTGCCTTTTATTAACAATTCTAGCTTTGATGTGTTCAAAAAAAAAAAAAATAATCATACCCCGAATCAAGGATTCAACTGACTTGTTCTTGAGAGGGTGGCTAACCCAAGCAACCACTTATTTTACCTTAATCTTTCCAGGCTATGTATTTTTAATTCTTTCTATAACTATAAGGGTCATACAGTATTTACAGTTGTAGCCACCCAACCAAAATTTTAAAGATTCCTATATGTAACCCTAGTACCATCGTATCTAGCACAGTAGCAAGCTACAGGGACAGGCAGCATGCATACACCTACTCCCTATCGATTAACCGATGTCGAAGCTGGCCTTCCTGATGTGGCCAAAACCCAGTGAGTTTTACTTAGACAGGTGTCATTCTTTTTCTAGGGTAAGTATCAGGCTTTCCTCCTCAAAACGAAGTGGCCATAGTTTTTTTCAAAACACTTTTATAAAAGATCATTCTCTTCATATTGTAGTTACAAATAAGACACATGGGAGTATCAACGCTGTGTGCAAGGCAGCCGCAGTGGGCAAAGTAACAACGGACTTCAGCATCCAGAGCGTTCAACCCTTTCCTCTACCGACAGTATGGCTCCCATGTAAAACCCGTTACACTGTTGAAACAGAGGTTTTCTATGAACCAGGCACATGCACAGTCACAATATATCAATACATTAAAACATCTTTAGCATTACACAGCTACAAATGTAGGAGTGGGTGGTTGTCTGGTTCACGTATAACTGCTGCTAATGTACCATAATTGCTGCAACTTTAGAGGTGTAGCACATCTCAATTCTGTTTTTAGAAACAATCAGAACAATGACATACAGAAGTAACATAATGATTTAGATTATTAACACGTACTGTTACTTACGGCTATGTACAGCTACATCTTTTGGTGCTGTTGATATTGGTTCTGATACTGCTTAATTGAATTCTATCTTAAAATGTGTATGAACTAAAGCTATTCGAGGAGGATATATGAAAATTTTATTACACATTTTCCAACACCTCATGCAAATCTTGGTTATTTCCCTGCATAATCACTTTGTGTGGTTGAAGGTTGAACTGCAAACGACTGAATCCTGAAAACAGCAATTCCTGTAAGCAGTATTGCTGAAACCTGGGGGTTTTCTCCAATCCCACTGTATGCAATGAAATAAATGATTCACCATCAGGAATTAGAGTAAGGATATGTGGTCTTCATCCAGAAGAAGACTTAGTTGTCTGCACAGTGCCATTATGTGAGATGGCTTTAGATGTTAATACCTTGTTCTCAAGCACGTTTATCAAATGGGTCCCATTTGGAAAATAAAATATTATGGGTGAAAGCCTGCTCTTGTCTCTTCCTGCCCTCAACTGCGCTAGGACTTCACACAAATAACATGTCTATGCGCACGACATGGTTATGTGTTACCTGATCTAGCTGTGAACAGGCTGGTTTGGCTTTAGAAGCACCAGCGCTGGGCTCTTCCAGACACAGCTGTCCCTGCTGAGATATCTGTACGCAGAGGTCCTTCTAACTCAAATGTACTCCTGGCCAGAGCCGAGATTTTACAGGTTCAGATTTAAAATGCAAACACACTGCTTTTCCCCCACCTTCATACTGTTTGTGTTATCCTGTTATACACGAGATGACATCAGTGGCTGAGCAATGTGGCTCCCCAAGCAGACTGGTGTAAAATGAACAAAAAGTCAACAACCTTGCTGCTAGCAGAATAACTCACTCATTACAAACCACAGCACCTGTTCTCACCTTCACTCCATAGAAAAGCCTCATATTTTAATATTCTGAAGCACACAATGTATAGTTTACTTGCAAAAAAAATACTTATGGAAAAACAGGTGTTTATTCATTGTCTTTCTCAACTTCAGGCTTAATAGAATAAGATCGAACAGAATAGACTATTTCAGTTGGAAGGGACCTACAATGATCATCTAGTCCAACTGCCTGACCAATTCAGGGCTGACTAAGTTTAAAGCATGTTATTAAGGGCATTGTCCAAATGCCTCTTATACACTGACAAGTTCGGGACATCAACAAACTCTCTAGGAAGCCTGTTCCAGTGTTTGACCACCCTCTCGGTAAGAAATGCTTCCTGATGTTTTGGTCTGAACCTTCCCTAGCACAGCTTGAGCAATTCCCACGTGTCCTGTCACTGGATACCAGGGAGATGAGCTCAGCACCTCCCTCTCCACTTCCCCTCCTCAGGAAGCTGTGAAGAGCAATGGGGTTGCCCCTCAGCTTCCTTTTCTCCAAACAAGGAAAAGCACAAAGTCCTGAGCCGCTCCTCATAGGACATTCTTTCCAGCCCTTTCACCAGCTTGTTGCCCTGGACGCATTTAAGTGGTACTGTCTTAGCCAAGCAAAATCTCCAAGTCTTTGTTTCAATGCACAGTAGGAAGTTTTCAGTAGGAAGCATCAACGTGCGCAAGCACTATTCCCTAAGGATAGTGCTTATACAGAATAGCGCTATTCTCTCGTGATATTGCTAGGAAGTGACAATAGGTAACATTCTAAACCAAATAGATACTCATAGACATCTACAAGACAGAGTGCCTACAACATCAAAATTGTCCCCAACATATACTCCCTTATCACAATAAAGGTCAGGCTCTTTCACCAATCTCTAGTCAAGTGAACTGATACATGTATAATAAATTACAGAAATGCCCTTTGTGCTCTTTTATTTGTAAAAAGGAATAGCTAAGCAAAGGGTGCTCATCCACCCATGAGGAAAAAAATGTAAAACATAACAGAAAAATCTTTATTCTCTTATTGAATTTCAAAAAAGAAGAGACAGAAAAGTCCTATTTTCTTTTTCAGTCCTGCCAAGGCCAAACAAATTCATAATTGGCAGTTAAGCACATGTTTATCTGCCTTCTGGGTCTGTCTCCAATCTGAAGAGTGAAAGATCCTACGATTTATTTCAATAAATGCAATAACTGTTGACATACAGAGGAGGCATTCTTATGGTATTTATTCATGGGACAAAATTCTCAGAGTTGTACAGCTTTCTCCATCCTACCCTGATTGCAAGCAAACCACACAATTTGCTATTGCTTGGAAACACATCCAAGTTTCTTCGATCACAAATATTAAATAAAATCTAATAAAAATATGGAGAGAAGCTGGACACACTTCTAGTTTCCATGTTCTGTGTGGTTGTTGCATCATTCATATCCATAACATTCAATGAAATATGTACAGTGTAGAAGTACTTAATCTCTTTTTTCCCTTACAATTTTCTGCAAGGTTTAGGATTAAAGAGCATTTAGTAATCCTAACTAAGTCAGATGAGTATTCAGAAGAAAAGCTGTTCTGATGCCCTATCCTGTTTCTGTGTATATCATGTTTTCTATTTTTTCTACTCAATTGCTCACTCTAAATTGCAAGGACAACTGGTATTTAACAAAAGGCAAATTCTATTTCAAAGTTTTTTTCATTTATTTGGGTTTTTTTGACGTGAATTCTCCTAAGCACTAGAGGATACGACAAATCATTAGTGGTTCTCTGTGGACATAAGTGAGTCTTCCAGATACAGAATTTAATCAAAAGATCTTGCTGAAATCAAACGGGAGGTTACTTGTCCATATGGTTTTCTGTGCATTAAGAACAAAAGTTCTAATACAGGCATTTGAGTTGCTGGCTACAAAATTACATTGTGCATGATTGTACTGGATGTGGAAAAGCTCAATACTAAATGTGTTGTATTAGAATGGCAGACCCCTCTGTCTTGCAGGCACTATTACTGTTTCTTGCTTATAAAGTTTTGTCTAACTTGATTTGTTTCTGACTATTTGATAAAATAAGGCTGCAGGATATCATAATACATTTCAACTATTTCTTCCTATTGAAAACTGAAACATTGCTACCAAGCTGCCTCATGATAATATCTAGTTTTCTAACTGCATGTGAATCTATTCTGCCAGGCCAGTGCATTGAGCAAATGCTGGCTGCCACGAAGTCTATACAGACCAGTTAAAACGAAAGAAATGTATTATAACAATTCTCTATCTGCAAATGCAAAAAGCACTGCCAAAGTGTATGAAATGTTTCAAAAATATATACTAGATGCACCGTTTACATTGCAAGCCCTTTGGTGACTTCACCATGAGTACACAATGCTGCTGTGGTGTGGTCATGAATTGAGGTACTGGACTCGGAGTCCACTACTACTGAACTAATGTCTATTTGTCCTCTCCTTGGAAAGAGAGGGAAAGAGGGGCAGGTTACTCTAGAGTCCAGCATAAGGATCACTACTACTATTAGCAAGAATCACCCTTGGGTGAAACATGACAGTTGTTTAATAGGTCATAGAAATATTACATAAAAGATTAGAACACGGTCCAAAAATCCATAATTAAGATACACAAGAGAAGACTAAATGATTGCTCTGTGATTTATCATTAATTACACTGGAAAGGAACTATTAACCACAGTATTTCATGCTGTAAACATATAATACAGAGAGAATATTCCTGAAGCAGCATTGATTAAAGTTGGAGGTAAATATTCTAAACACAAAGGGAAACACGGTTAAAGCATATTGAGTTTCTGTGGGAAGTTTGAGTAATGATCCATTATTGTAGACAGAGATTATTTACAGTAACACGCTGTGAGAAGCAATAATTCTGACAGAATTAATACAAGGCCATAGCCTTTGGTCACAGAGCAAGTTCACAGGCATCCAAATAGCAGAGCTTCCAGCAGGCTCCCCTTGGGGCAGAGTTTGTGCCTTTTTCTGCCTGGCAAAGTCATAACGCATCAGGAATAAATAAATAAGATTGCATGGGAAAGTTTTCATAATAATCTATGGAACATTGAACGAGTTCCTCACTTCAATCAGCTGCTCAGGAAGCATCTTGCTCAGAAGCAAAGCCTTCCAGGCAGGTAACTTTCCCAGAGATGAACACCTGACCCCACAACCTAGCTCCTGTTGATATTGCTGTGCCTGGAATTTCAGTTCTTCCAGGGGCTGTTCATTTAAGCTGCGATAAATGAAGCCCACAGAAAACTGGGGCCCTCAGCACCCGACTGGATTTGACACTAAGGCAGAAAAGCTTGAGTCTTTGGCTTCTACAAGTTTAGAGCAAGATGCAATTGAAGGAAGCGTAGGAAGGCTGTTGCCAAAACAGTTTTGCTACCAACAGGAAAAGAAAAGGACAGCATACAAATCATACGTGTGTGTGCCTGGCAGGAGTCCACAAAGCCTTGTTCTTGGAAGACGTTCTGAGAAAGCTAAAGAGGCATTCCACAATCCATTAAAATAATGTATGCAGAGTAATAGGTTATAAGTAGAAACGTCTGAGAATAGACGCATCAATTTTACTTTTCCTTTTGGGTCTGTACTGTATTTTTGACATGAAGAACTGCACTGTGAAAGACCAATGGGTGACAACGGTCCAGTTAATAAGGAGATAGAAATGACAAAAAAGGTCATATTATAAAGGGACATAAATTGTGTCCCCTATTCAGCCTGCCTTCTGATACATTTTACTTTAGGCAGGTAGTATTGGGCAGGCACTCAAAATCTTTTCTGGGTGTTGTTCTCATGCCAAGAGGGACTTGAGTTCAACAGCATTGTTAATTAGCATTATTGCTAAATAAACCACCCCAGTCCCCCGTTCATCATTTTTGTATCAGCTGATCGTGGTTTTTTTAAAGGACTTAGACTTGATGTAGTGGTACTGTAACAAATTATTGAAACCCAACACCCTGTATTTCTGTTTGAGTATCAATTTATCAAGAGGGAAAAGGTCCAGCTTTGAAAGGTTTCTCACATTCAGTAAACCCATTGAACTTACCCCACTGAAAGGTAAAGGACTGAGAGACAACAGCTTTTTATTTGGATTGTAACTAAATAAATGAAGTAAAATCCTTAAGTCAGAAATGTCAGTCATTAGTACTTTGCCTCATTTAGGAAAGATAAAACTACATGAATACAGATATCAGTGAGAGCAGTTACATACCACACTCAATGTTCCTCTGGTTTAATGAAAGACAGAACCAGAGCTCAGGGAACTGTCATGGGATAACAACCACCCCATCTCCAAGGTATCAATACAAACATAACCCACGTTCATTTGCAAGGGACTGAGAATAAATTTAACAACTCATTTTCATTCGGTGGATTTGTGAAAAGGGGTTGTTGATCTCAGTCACTTTCCAGTGACCATGTTATCAAATGCAGCTCTGAAAGAGAAACTAATAAGAAGTTGGTCTCATTAGGAAGGTCAAAGAGATGGATGGAGTGAGATGTTCTTAGTGAGGTATGGAGCCTCTGTGTGAGATAGGGCACACTGGCACTGAGGAGTGCAAATAAACGCACAACGTGCACTGTGTTGAGGATATAAAGGTACTGCAAATCTAATTCATCAGGGCACATTTGTAAAATTACACAGTGATGAGGTATCACTACAGAAGATATGCTAAATTACTGCAATTTGGTTACTAAATATTGGCCTAACTCCATTAAAGTAGGTGTTCATAAAATTCATTCAGACAGAGCTTTGGAAATGTTCTAAATTTGCCTGATTCTGCTATTCTTGAAAAGTCTCAGTTTCATTGGGAATGAAGCAAAGGCTAGCCTGAGCACTGATCAAAACCTTACCCTAAATACAATAGTTTCCAAAATATCAGATCTACATTTTCATACTTGTCCCTCAACTTACAAATTATACAGTGCACCAAAATGTAATGAGTAGAGAGAAGAATGAATAGACTAGTAAGCAAATAGAGGCTATAAAAGAATACCCAGGATCTGAGAGACCTCATTAATTATTATTTTTTTAATTCTGAAGAGGAGAGGGAGAGGCAAGAAACGAGAAGAGAAGAGAAGAGAAGAGAAGAGAAGAGAAGAGAAGAGAAGAGAAGAGAAGAGAAGAGGAAGAGAAGAGAAGAGAAGAGAAGAGAGAGAAGAGAAGAGAAGAGAAGAGAAGAGAAGAGAAGAGAAGAGAAGAGAAGAGAAGAGAGAAGAGAAGAGAGAGAAGAGGAGAGAAGAGGAGAGAAGAGGAGAGAAAGAGGAGAGAAAGAGGAGAAAAGAGGAGAAAGAGGAGAAAAGAGGAGAGAGAAGAGGAGAAAAGAGGAGAAAAGAGGAGAAAGAGGAGAAAAGAGGAGAAAGAGGAGAAAAGAGAGAAAAGAGGAGAAAAGAGGAGAAAAAGAGGAGAAAAGGAGGAGAAAAGAGAAGAGGAGAAGAGAGAAGAGGAGAAAAGAAAAGGAGAAAAGCCATCCAACAAGTAGTTTATAGAGGCCAGTTACTTTGCTGTAGATTCACACTGTGGAAATTTACATTATAATTGTAAGAGCTGATTTATTTAAATTGATTAGCAGCAATTAGAAGAGAATAATAATCTTCCTCTCTCTTCCTTGTTATGCCACAGAAGGGTGGCATGTGTCTGTAGCTTTGTCTTCTCAAGCCAGAAACATGAAAGTGAGAATAGAGGAGAAAAGAAAGGGGATAGGAAATGTGTCAGTTGTGTCCAGAATGGTCACACCAACGTCAATGGAAGTACTCCTATTCCTGTAGCTTCAGGCTTGGCATTGTTGTTGTTCTTCAGAACCAAAAAGTACTGGTATGTATGTTGCTTACCTTCTCAGAGGAGCGTAAGCAACCTGTGTGCTATGTAGAGATCTTCCTCCTGCTGTAATAATCTCCTTAAACCATGAAAAGGAACAAGATAAAACATTTGGGATGGAGCAAGGGACCCCGGCAGCTTTCTCCAGTCACCTTTCCAGCATGGGTGGTACTGGCAGTCAGGACATAAAGGCCCTTTTACATACACCTTCAGTGATGGAGAGCACTGAATTGGGGTGAGATGGTGTTTGTAAGCTCTACTGAGGCAGAGTGAACAACAGCCTCCCGGACAAGCCAGCAGAAAGAGGACAGGACTGCTGCCAGTTCTCTCTCTGTCTTGCCTTTTTGGCAACAGCTGTATCTCTGAAGAGACTGCAGAGCTACCTCCATCTGAGCTGGCCCCTCACAAGTCTGGGAGTCTGCCCCAGTGGTGATGCCAGAAGCTGTCTGGAGTCAGTGCACCTCTGCCTGGGCCAGGGCACCTGCAGCGCCTGGCAGAGAGCTCACCTAGCACTGATTCATCTGGGCACTGAGACAGAGCAGGGGATGAGGATGGCCCCAGAGCCAGTTATCTTGGCTCTCCAGACATAAGGTGGAGACTGAAGAGTTAGGCTGGAGATATTTTCATGGATCCATATCCTACTCCTGTGTCTCTGAGATAGTACAGCCACCTGCAGTGCAGATGCTTTTCAGGGATATGTAGTACAGCCAGCTGTAAACTTGAAGAGGAGACATGGCTGAAGATGCCACACAGACAAGCAGTCACTCCCTGCAGAGACTTTAGGGAGGAGGAAGACACAGAAAAAGGTCTAACTTAGGAGAATGTAGAAAAAAAAAAAAGCAATAAAAAAGAAAAGGCTCTGAGAGAAACCTGGCAATCCAGCACAATTCTCTGGCAGGAAGAACTGCAGGGCTCAGATTTACCTCTGGCATGGCAGGATGAAAGAGAACAGTGCATAAGCCATGAACATGTACCCTCGGGACACTGATCCAACAGAACAGTCTCAGCTGTAGTACTTGCAGCACTGAGAACAACAGTGCTAATGTAAATATGCACTAAAAAGCAGAAGTGTAGCACACCTACAGCTCATAGCACAACAGTTCACACAAACTCATGCGGTCAACATTACATGACTAATCCATTCTGATTTCCACCACTGGACAGGTGGAGACTTTTTCCAGCTTTCCCTTCATGTCAGCTATGTATCTTAAAGAGTACTCTTGACTGAGCAACGTGCCTATGATAATGTAGCCCAATATGCCTTCTTCTCAGAGGAACAGAGTAACCTGTGCCTAGCCTACTGCAGTTATTTTGATAACTGCTTTCAAACTGCAAATAATATTTGCATTTTGGCAAAAAGGTCGTAATAGGATCAATAATCTCAACCTCTGTTCAGGTGGCTGAAGTCCTTTCAAAGCTATTGAAATTTGCTTCTTCAAAGCAGCAGGATTTTCTTGTTTGTTGAAACGTAAGTTCATCATTGTCCCTTTAACAGTAGAGTTACCACTCTACAAAGGCTGTTAAAATGTAAAAATAGAACTAGGTCATCTTTGTGCTGCACGTCAGTATATGTGCACGGACGTTATTGATCACAGAAATTACACATAAGAGCTTCTTAAAATAACATGGGGGTTGAGGCAGCAGCTACTGCAGTTGCCTTTTAAGTCCAAAGGTTCAAAATAAATGGGAACATTACTGATACGTTAAAAGGAAAATAACATTCCTGTTGATATAGGATTGCCTGTGTCCTAATTAAGGAAAGATTCTCTTTGCCTTCCCTTTCCTCCACTCTTATATCTATTTGGAACTTCCTTCAATAGGTTGGTGTGAACATCATCTGTAGAGATGATCAAATAATGGGAGGCTGAAGTCACTTAGTATCCTTTTGAATTATCCTCAGGATTATTTAGAATACTATAATTAAATGGCATCTGGTAATATGATGTTTATTTCCTTACAAAACTCTAATTTAAAATCAAATAAAAAACCTAGAAATAAGTCCCTTCCTCTAATAAATACCCGGGTGATAGTTCCAGGAAAAAACCAGACAGATATTCTTCCCCTGTTTCTCATCATAAGTTCTGAAATGTACAATTTTAAGTGCAAAAAGGAAAGTATTTTTAAAATCCATTTTTCCATTTTCTCTTTCTTCTTATCTCTACTGCCTAAGCATGAGACAAACAGAGTTATTTGACCTCTTGCAGAAATGTCATCAATAGCTACACTAAGAAACATTTGTGAGTAACAAGCAAGCTACAGACGAGCAACTGGTTTGTGGCCAGTGCCAAATACATAGCAAGAGTTACAACCTACACATCCGCCACACACAGGGACCAGTGCCGTGACTAAAATGACCAGTGAACCTACTAAGCTGACAATGCATTCCTCTTCTCAAATCATGGGGGTTTTAAGTATTCTTTCTTTCTGGTGAGAATGCCAGGCTCTGTAAACGGGATATATGATGTCTAGTCAGAATGCCCATCTGCAAGGTACTGTAACCTCTTTCCTAGGCTGCATGGTTAGAAGTGATTTACTGTAAAGAAAATGAGTGGGACACCTATCAGCTTTATATTTACTCTTATAAGACATACTTAGTCTACTTTACTTGCACTGTTATATTTCAAGTTTCAATTCAGAGGCCTAAAAATAAGAGAGAAGTGAAGAATATGCCATTTTCTCCCCCAAAGATAGCATTTTCTTTCTCAAAAGAAACTATTTGTCTGATCCTCTGTCTCAACTACTTTTTTTCCCCTGAAACTCTTGTGCATGTATTTGGATAAAACAACATTATCTAAATAGAAAATAATTTGAATCTACCAATTATTGAAATAACAATGTGGAACACATCTTAACTAAGGAGCCAAACGTTAAGCTATTATTCTACATAAAGGGCCAATCTAAATTATTACGGCTCATATAAATGCTCACTTATGTAAGGCTTGGTGTTGATTAAGAGAGAATCATTATACAGGACTCCAAAATACTTCATTTTTGTTAAATTTTTAGTTATTAAAAGCTACCATCTGAAGATTCAAAGAACCAAATTGTCCCTTTTAGGAGACAGTGCCTCAGTATTCACTAAAAAAGACAATACTTTCAAAAAACTAACCAAAATTAGCATCAGAAAGGGAGGGGTCATACCAGAGGACAGGAAGGGCAGCTTTCAAGAGCACTTGGAAAAATTATAACGTTTCTACTTGATGGCCCAGAAAGGTTCATCCTGCACTTGTAGAGAAAGGACTCAAGTCCTCTAAGAGCCATTATCTTTAAGAACTCACCCAATGGATGAAGTTCTGTAAAACTGTCAAAAAAAAAAAAAAAAAAAGGTGTGCTCTCGAGCCTTAAAAGAGAAGAAAGAACACAATTAAAATCATTTAGTAACCATTTAACTAATGAATTAAGGGACAGAGAAAAGGAAGGGAGGAATGAAATCGACAATTAATTCATCAAACTTCTTATAGCATCCTAGCCAAAACATGACCATGATTAACAACTAATAAAGATTTGCCAAGAACAAATGGGCCTAAACCTAAGCAATTTCCTTCCACGAAAATGTAACAGGCCCTTTAGATGGGAGAAAGATGTAGATAAAATAAATCTTGATTTTTAATACAATTTCAGAAGCTACTTCTAGAAGGTAAGTGCAAAAGAGTCTAAAAACTGCATTCAGAGAGTAGTCCCCAATGGTCATATTTTTTGAAATGGAAGGATATGCTGAACAGAGTCTCCAATATTGTGCAATATTTTCATTAGTGAGGAGGACGATGGGACATAGTGCACATACACTTACTAAATTTGTTGACAACACCAAGCTGAAAGAAGTTTCAAAGGCCTTGAAGGACAGAAATAAAATTCAAAAGATCCTAAAAAGCTGGAAAAATGGCGTGAAAAAAAACAAGGACTATCCCTATTAAATGAGAAGCAAAGTTCTATGTGTAAGAATAATCATCTAAATGAACACAGGATGGGAATGAGATGGTAAAGAACAGTCTGACATAAAAGGATTTCTGGGCTTTAGGAGATCAAAAGCAGAAATGGATAAACAGCACCATGCTGCTGCCAGAGAAGAAATGGTATGCTAGAGTGCATAAATAAGAAGACATCTTGCAAGATAAGAGAAATTTGAGATGCCAAACCTCAAGACAGATATGTTCAAAAAGGCTGGATTTCTGAGACATCTAATCATTCTCTGTGAGAAGACTGAAAGCATTCCTATTCCATAGTGCAGAGACGTCAAAATACGTAAAATGCTGCAGCGCAAGGGATAGTAATCATCTGCTCTCCATATCCCTGGAGGACAAGAGACCTAATGGACTTAAACTGCCTTACAGGAAATGTAAAACAGATAGTAGGACGAGCTCTCTAATGGTGAGAATACCACTAGAATAGCATTAGAACTGGATCGGAATGTGTGGGTAGGCTGTGGAGACCCTCACTGGAAGTTTTTTAAAACAACTAACATCTGTCAAAAGTACAGGTAATCCAGTTCTTCCTGAGAGGAGTATGGGATAAATGAGGTAATCTTTTGAAAAGCCAGTCATTTGTATTTTCTGTGATTCTATGCAACAAGATAACTTACATCCTAGTCTTTAATCAGTAAACTTTGTTCTCAACTATTCTAAAAGATAAAAAATTATGGCTATTTCTCTGAGAATAGAACTCTAATTCTTCACTGACCTTCTGAGTTCTTTCTCTGAGTTTTTGTTTGCTTAATACAGACTAACAAAACAAAAATGGCACCGACATTAACAAGACTTGCACATGCGGATTGGGAAAGAAGAGATCTATAACTGGATATCACATCTTCATTGTAGCACATTGATACATTTTCATCTCTAGAGAGACTCTAAATGAATAATCTAAATTATGCCTGAAATTAAAAAGCACACTCTCCTCTGTTGCTGGATAAGGTATATCAGGACAGAATATACCACTGGGATATGCCGGGTGAGATACATATTTAAGTAAAATTTTTCACAAACCCCACATTAGCTGGATGATTAGCTAGTGAAATTGTCCTCAACCTTTACTGACTGAAGAGGAACAATGCTGAGCAACTTCCTTCCAATTTAACTCTGTCTCTGTCTTAAATCTTAACTCTTCAATTGCCTTTGCCCATGAACAACACGAGAATCCTGCAGGCAATTTGTTACCCACAAGGTATAGGCAGGGGACTGCTAAGTTACTGCTTAGACATAACAGTAAATAACAAAGACAAGAAGTCAGTAACATGCTTGCTTTTATAATTTTTTATACTACCTAACAGTTGGTATATTGGGATAGCTAATAGACAAACTAGCAGAATGCCTGAACTAAGGGAATTTTTAATATATTCAAGCTGCACAAAAAATTATACTTATTGGTCATTAATAACCATTACGGTAAGAGAAAACAATAAACAAGGCATATAAACATTTAGAATAAATATTATAATGACAGGCACATTCCCATTAAGTAAAAGTATATTAATTGCTAGAAGAAAAGTAATTTCATTGAAAGACAAAACAGGCAAAACAAAGAGTCTGAGCTGGCTGGTACATCTTAGCAGACTCTTTTTATTTCTGTGAAAACGTACAGAAGTGTTTGATTTGTAAAACAACTGATACCTTATGGTAAGCGTAAAGAACATTCTTCTGGGAAAAAAAAATGCTGTTGTGTAAGTCAAATTTGCTGAATTTATCTTTTCTTAATTTGCATAGCTAAGGATATTTGCAGTGCTTAAAGTGTGTATAACTGGTGGGTTTAATTAATTTCTCAACTCTGCTACTTGAGGCAAAAGAAGATGAACAAAACCAGAAACGTGGGTGGGAGTGAGAACACAGCACCGCTCCCTGCCCTCCCACAACTCAAGCGCTGGAAATTGATATGAAAGCAGGGTCTTGATATCTCAAGAGTTCATCTGCTTATTGCCTTCTTAAAGGTTATAATCCTCTGTTTGTGAAGCCACAATGGGTTGCTCTAGAGAAGATTACAATGTCACAAATCCTATCAGAGGATTATAAATCTGTCAGGTTGTGAGTAATTATGAAGGAAAAGCAAACCTTCAGAGGACACAAAAATAACCTTCATAAAAGGAAATATGGTGTCACATAATAAAAGTCTACATGGAAAACCAACCTCAGACTGTAGCGTGCTTTTGCAAAGCCAGGGCCCAGAAAATATTAAGGAATGTGAGTGTGATGATACAACACGGAGCCCAAGCGAAACGAAAAGCAGAAGAGAGAGGCTTCCAGCCAGTTTAGTCACAAGGCCAGTAATATCCCAATCCCAATCCCACTCCCACCCTCCTCGGATGGCAGTAAAACAGCAAACTGATTTCACAGAACTCTGCTCCTACATGCTTGGAGTCTAACCAGAAACAAGGAGTCCAAACCTGAAACATGATGAAGGCCCCATCTCCTAAATCACCACAACCAGAGAGAATTCAGCACCTCACAGCATCAGGGACCTAATCTAGAAGACAGGGGGAAGGTTCAGTCACCAGCTCTTGAATTTAACTGATACACATGATGCAGTTTTCTTTTTTCCCATTTGTAACCTGTCACGCAGAGTTCAAAGGAGTTCACAGTCAGAAGATTCTTATATATATAAATAATTCTCAGAGATTTAAACACAAAGTGGCAGCAGCACATTCAATAAGAAAAAGGCCCTTTCGCAAGAACATTGTGTGCGCTTCCTTGGCTGGACTCTTGGCAGTGGAGCCCCACACCTCTTATTTTCCTTCTTCTATGTTTCAACCTTCCGTAAAATCCTTATTCAAAGACATAATCTCTGACTTTCACATAGGTAAGTGTCTGAAGGCTGTAGGTGGAAAAGTAAAGAAGTGGAGGAGGGAGGATTTGTATTGTAAAATTAGTGCTGTCCTCATCTGCAGTTCAGATAAATGTAGTGAGAATGAAGAGTGCATCTGTTTTTGAATGTGTGTAGATAGCATTGCCTTCATCTGACAGCAGCACAGAATTCCACTGTGCTGGAAGGAAACTTCAAAATTTTGCCATTTAAAAACAGGCACAAGGCATTCTTCGAGCAACAACAGCACTCTGACTACACAGCTCACTGATACGTCTCTGCAGTTTACCATTCCTGCCAGAGGAAAGTCAGTTCCTCCTAAGATATGCACCAAGGGCAGAGCACTGTGGATTTTGTGACCTGGCTCCTTGTCCTTCTTTGTCATGTCCAGATAAGTGATGTTTTCTCCGAACACCAGCTCATGAATCTCCCTACTGTAATGCTTTCTTATCCACAATAACCTTGTTCATCAGTGTCTCAAATTAGATCAACAAGGTGCTAAGAGTTATTATGCCATCCTATCTCTTGCCAATTTTCAATTTGAACCAACAGGAATTTTGGTGTCAGTCAGCACTACAAACCCTGCTGATTCACAAATGCTTGCAGCAGGGTGTACACTTCACTTGCCTATGCTCCATGCTGTCAGCACAGCCCACAACACCATTGTATCATAAGGACTTTAATACCTTTTTGAATCTGACAATGTAACTGAAGATGTTCCTGCGTCCAGCATTTTTCTGTTTTGGGGAAAAAAGCTTCTACTCAGAAATGCACTGAGGATATCCACATGTGAAAGACCATGCAACCTCTACTATGGAAGACAGCAGCAGACCAAGAGGTAAATCACGTATGAAGCGAATAGAAAACATACAGCACTAGACGTCGGTATGCTGAGAGACACTCTCATTCAGTGGCACGACGGAGAATCAAGAGTATAGCATGTAGCATGGGACTAACTCCTACAACTGCTTGATAGGACAGGGGAAGGCACAAGACAGTATGTTTGATGACAGGCATTTACACTGTAGACTGTCACTTCCATTAAACAGAAACAGTTTTTTGCTGGATGAAATGCCATCCCACTCATCTCAGATCCTTTTTGTGATGGTGATTAGATGGGTAGGTTGTCTGTGTTACAAGAATGTTTTTGTGATACAGTGCAGAGACAGAACAGATAACTGGCTAGCATAAACTGCCATGAAAAATATGTATTGCCACAGGGCTATCACATTTAGGGAAAATACGACAACTCACATGACTTATGCATCACTGATGAGAAAACAAAAAAGTCTGCATATCATAAGGGACAGAGACTTATAGGGATGACTTATGATACCATCAGATACAGAATAAAACAACTCCATGTGTTACTGAGGGTAGAACCTTATCTCAGAAGCTGCATTGCAAGGCTACAAGTGTTGAGAAATGGCAGCAGTAATGATCAAATCTTGGAAAGACTGTCAGATGAAGAAAGACTGAAAGGAGTGAAATTAATTACTTCAGAAAAGAGACAAATATTTGAAAAGTGGGAAAAAAGCATATAAAATAATGAATGGTACAGAAGCTAGATTGGGAGCATCTGTTCTTGCTAAAATACAAAATCAGCTAAATTGCAAGGCAGAGGAATTAAGTTTAGATAATAGGAATACTTTCCAGTTTAGGACTTGTGCTAGACTGTTGAAAATGCTGCTGCAGAGTGCCATTAATTTACCAAGAGCTGAAATACTATTTCATGACTATGTGGAGAACAAGACGATGCAGATTTATAAGTTAATGCAAACCAAAGGGTTTAAGATGGTTGCTGTTTCTGGGCATAACCTGTAGTGTAAGGAATAAGCACACACCGTTCATAGACAGTTTTGCATATAAATACCACTGGGGCTCTTGAACCTTCCTGTCACACAGCTAGTAGTGGACAGAGAGCTGCTACTAAACTGGAAGGACCATGCATATTCCATATATCTCTATATGTGCGTTATCTAATGGGTGTGAAGCCTGATTTTGATGTACCAGCTGTTGCAGAACATACCCTTGGATGCTCCTGCATGCAATGATGCTCTGGCTGTGAATAAGAATATCCTTTAAAAATACAACATTTAATGCAAATCTGAAGGAGGGAGAAAAGAATCTAAATAAAAAGACAATGACAATGGCAATACTATACCTACAAAGAGAGAAAAAACCTCAAGTTATACAAGTATAGGAAAATGCAAACACACACGAACTCAGGGAGAGTCAGTTCAGCTGCACTGGGACAACCTACAGGGAGGCAAAAGCAAGTATTTGAGTCAAGGGTTTGAGTTTCACCCCAACAGGGGGGAGGCTCAGTCCCATAAATGGAGAACAGTCTTATGCAGGAAGTAACTGCTCTGAAAGGAATTACTTTACAGTCATAGTCAGGTAGTTAAAATCCCACAGCTTTCGTCATATCTAGGATTGTTCATAAATAGCACCTGCAGTTTCTGTTGGTGAGGTTTGTAGGAATGTGAGTACAGATTTGCAATGCTGGATGAGTTAGTCTTATAATTAAGTATAATACACTCAAGAACAAAACCACAAATATGCATGTTGGTGGCAGTGCAATTATGGATGGGAGGGGAGCAATTTTATACTGGTATTCCTTAATCACTTAGATTTGTTCTGTTTTCATAGCTGTTATTTTCAATTTTAGTTAGTTCAGAGTATATCTTTTTCTCTTGAGTATCTGAAAATGCTCAGCTATTATTATATTTTGCTCTGAATTTTCCCTTCCCCCCCTCCTTGATTTCCCAGTCTTCTTTTGTCTGTCTTGTTCTCATTTCCTTTGTATGTGTGTCTGCAGGTGGCTTTTATAGCAAAATCTCATTCGTCTTTCCTGCCCTTCACCCATCCTCTCCTGTTTTGCTACTGCATCGCGTGTCTCATTTGTTCTTTTCCTTATGCCCATAACTGCTCATTTACTAATAGATTACATTCTATACCTATGGAGTTTTTTCATTTCACTGTCTTCCAGCACCAAATTATTGACAGAAAGGAATGAATCCCCAGGCCACTCTACAGAACAGGTTTCGCTCTATCGTGGCTGACGAGGAGGAGGATAGTGGCTCAACTTAAGGGATGTTCATGGCACGCTGTTGGCTCTCAAAACAGTGAACAAGCTTATTGCTGCAGCCTACTAGCATCCCTTCCTCTTACCTTGACTATTTCTAATCCTGGCAACTTCTTGATCAGAACAATCAAACTAGGTGAACTGCACAATATATTCTATAAACGATACAGAAAACAGAACAAACAAACAAAAAGTTTTGGGGCTTTTGCCTTGTCTTACCACATTCATACATGTGACCATGGTGTGTCAGGTTTTCCACATTAGGTCCTTCTTTGTACTTAATAATTGCTGAGATGCCCATTCCTTGATTTCTGAATGAAGTGCGTAAATTAGATATGACACCATCTTAATTGGATAGAGTCCTGCATAACATTACTGTTGTCACCATGAGGCGTACTAAAGCAACTCCAAAATTCACAACCAGGGAGGGGCGGAAACACTACAAAAAAAGCATTTTCACTTGAAAAATACAGTAAGCTGTTAGCTGTGACATCTGGACACAAGTCTCATTTGCACAGGCTGAGATATAAGTCAAGATAATAAACAGATAATGTACTGATCAGTTCATCAACTACTGGGACTGTGACCAGAAGCCGATGCCTTAGCCCTTTCCAAAGGCTCGCTGTTGGTGGCTGGGATGTAAACCCCACTTTCTTTAGCTATAAACTGGTTTTGGTGCAGCTTCCTTCCAGTTCTTGTTTTCTGCTCCATTTGCATCCCACAAGCTTTTCTATACCTAGGCCTTTTAAGAGGATAGCAGTCAAACCACTCTTCAACATCTGAAGACCATTTTCATTTTTCTTTTTTCCTGTCTGTCTTATTTCTGCCTAGCAGACATCTAGCTTTTGTGTGGTGAGCTTCAGCATGCTTTTTCAAACTCTTCTTTGTGGGCTGGTAGTAGGAAGACAGGGAGCAAACCACTAACACTACCTCCAGACTGACTCCTCAAAGTCATGGTATGTTAGGAAGCAGCCTGGCATCATATTTCCTTTCTTCAGCAGAAAATAAGATAGGTTGTGAATACTGCAGGTTTTTTACAGTATCACCATTACTAATCAGGTCTGACTATTCATCCTAGAAGCTGCAGTACAAATAGCTTTTTGACTCTCTGTGATGTTTATATTCTCTGTCTTTTAAAAATAAATACATAAATTGGCAGTAGCACAGCGCAGCTGGTTATATGGAATACCGGCTGGACAACGTACCAGTGTCAGGTTGCCAAAAGTCACGTATCAGCACAGCCACAGCTTTCAGGTTAAGGGTGTCCCCATTCAATGAAGCCAGCTATTTGCAAACACCCATCACAGAATATCTAGTTTATAAGTATGAAGGATTTAACTTGGCCCTAGATAGAGGTCAGTGATAGAGCTGGTAGGGATTTTTCTGGTTAAACTTTCTTCCAATTGAATCCAATCTCTTGTATCTCAAAAAATTTTATTAATCCAATAGTTTATTATTTGCTCCCCAAAATTTAACACTTATTATTTTTTCCGATTTCAATGAAAAAAAGTCAAAATCTCAAATTGAAAAATCTCAAATTTCACGTTGAGATCTTGTGAAGTAGTTGTAGACAAATTAATTTATTTCCTGAGAATCTCTTTTCAGTATTGCTGAGACTGAAGCAGTATTTGCAAGTACAAGATGACCCTGCTGAGGCCAATGCTTTTTTTAGTTATAAATGTGGATTGCCCCAGAGTAAGGAAGACAAATCCCGTTTGAAACCTCCCAGTTGCTCATGGCTAAGCAACTTACACTCCCCGTCACTGTGCCTGCTGCAGAATTTGCATTACACCATTGTTACTTCAATTATGAATATGTCTTAAATAGCAACCAAATATAGGTGAATTTACCCATCATCATTACATTAACTGTCTGAAGAAAATAATGTAAGTGTCCCATTTGCTCACTTATTTCTAGAAACCCAAGAATAAGGAAACAGATCACACGCAGTTTAGTAAACTTGCAAACAAATGCACCATTTACCAGTTATGGCCAGTTAGACTAAAATTCTGTATGATTCAGATTTAGACAGATGTATATATCAAGTTGAGATTTTCCTTTTAGGCCCTAGGAGTCCATTCCAATGGGAGTCTCTTTATAAATAGGAATAATTCTTCAATATAGTTCACTGCACTTTGCCAGAGTTTGGCCTTTTGCTTAATTTACTTTGTGCAAATGGCCAATTGAATGAGTAATTTGAACTGTGTCTTCTATGTGATGACTTAGTCTTGTATAAGCATCTAGGTAAGACTGAGGGACGCTGTGGAGTCAGTGTGGCAGTGAAAGAACGACCGCCATTAATTTGCTCGAAATTCATAATTCATGAGAGTTCTGGTCTTTTAACAAGACAAAAGAGAAGTCAAATATGATCTGGAAATAGAAAACATATTTTTTTACATGTTCATTAACACTCAAAGAACCAAACCCAGGAACATTAGTAACGCAGTAACCTAGTAACAACATAGTCTGCCACTAAACACCTGGATGAAAAGCAAATATATCTAACTCATGTTTCCCTGTACGTTTCTGAGGTGACTTTCTTCCCTACGTTTAAAGAGATGACTGAGCAAAAATAATAGGTCTAAATAAGAAACACAGCTAGAAAACCAGTCCTGGCTAACTACCTCTTATTTACAATGCTTTTGCAAGTCTCTACAACTGCAAGTCACTTTGGCAGTGAATATAGAAATACTGGTGCTCACAATACTTTCTTTACAGTGAAATCATGACGTGCTGACAGACCGAATAATAAGAATTGCCACAAGGGAACTTTGTAGTAGTAGTTGCAGCATCTACGAAGTCCTGATTTAGCTCTACTAAGAAAAAAACCTATTGAATATAGCGGTAAAGGCTGACATCTTCCTTATATTAAAGGTCCCACCCATGTTGGTATCTTTAGAGCCGTCCTGTTGCCAAAATATGGCTGTGTGTAGATGCAACCATAAAAGAGAGACATTTGGAAGATACAGATGGTTTGGAAAGAGTGTCCAGCTATTTTATGGTTCAAGCCATTAGAGTAAGAGGCTTTCCTCAGCTGTACTCTATAGATAGAATGGAAACGGAATAGGATTTCATGAATTCTTGCTGTAAGAGAAGAGCCACTCCACTTAGTTACATTAGACATGCCAGTATGATAGCTGAACAGAAACTTACTGAGAGCTTTTCTTCATTAGAAAATAGCAATTTACTAAAATAACAACTGTTTCTGTGAAAGGGTTGACTTAACAAACAACCCTTTCAAGGTAAACCTATCAAAAAAGAGTTCAAAAAGTGTTCCAGTACTTTTTTGGGGAGGGAATTCTGGAACAGAAAAGTTTCTTGTTCTCAATCTAAAATAACATTTCTCTTTTAGAAAGTGAGCCAACTTATTTTATATATGTATATAAAATTTGAAATCATAACAAAATGTTTCTCCTCATCTGACAATATTTGCAAAAAAAAAAATCCAACTTCAGATTTCATTTGTTTGGAAAAAGGAAAAAAACACCTACTGAAAAACTCTTTTTTTATGGGAAAATAATTTTTCATTCAGCTCTACCTACTATCCACAACCAGTTTGTTCCCTATCAACAATCAGTGACAGCAAGAAGAATCATACTGTTATTAGATGGCAGCACTTCCACCATTTTTCTTGAGTTGCCTCGAGGTGCCCTCACAGCTTGTTTCTACGTGTACGTGGTAGGAGGATGTGATTACATCGCTGTGCAGAGGCAGGGGCAGCCTCAGTCTAAACAGCAGAGACTGCACCAGGCAGCAGCAATGGTGAACAAGAAGAAACTTAAAAAACACCTTAGCTTTCCTTTTCTCTCCCAGCAGTAAATCTGTTAACTGGCTTCAGAGCCCCTGCTCATCCACTCAGCTTCATTAATGAGCGGTGGAGAGCCAAGTGGCTCAATTCCCTTAAAATCCTGGCAAACTGCAGGGATATTTGGCTCTTGCCAGATCCTGTGGGCACTTGGGGGGTGGTCCACTCACTCCATCACAATAAGCCTTCTTTCCCCTAACTGTCCAGCTTTCTTTCTACACGATCATAAGCCTGTGCTTGATGCTGTGGGTGTTACTGAATTGTCACCAATTCAGCACCATGGTTTCATGGCAGGAGAAGAATGCACTCTGCGATTTCAGAAGGCACGATACGGTTCTAAGATTGAAGATCAGCTCTAAATATCTCAAAATACACAGCCTGGAAAAAGACTGTGAAAAAAAAATATGCTGACCATGTTGAAATCTGTTGCAAATTGAATGCAGCATACAATTCTGACCAAATATTTTATAGGCTGGAATCAAACATCAAAAACAACTAATAAATTATGGTATATCTGAGAAAGAAAAGTATCCAAGTTGCATTCTCTACTATAAAGGAACAAATCAACTACAGAATGGATATAGGGTGAGTGCTGGTATAAAATTGTACATAAGCAGCAATTAGCTCCTGCTTTTAGTTATGCCTACTACAGAAAAAGTTATCTTGTTATGACATTGTGGTACCAACTGCCAGTGTAAAGGAGAAAACATAAGCACAAAGTGTGAGCTTTGAAGAAATGACCTAATGATAGTCATGAGCCAAAACTGCACATTCTGCACTGTGAGGCATGTCTGCAGAAGACAGCAATTTGCCCAGTGCTGTGTGAATAAACCAAGCTGGTTCTGCAATTAAAAACAGTGTAACTGCATATATGCAGCAGCCTGCCTGAGCCAATTTAAATTAGCCTGGCTATTTAACTGCGCAGGCAGAGTGATACTACTGCCCTGTATTCAAGTTTCCTTGTAATAAAACTCAACTTTTGGTTTGTATACTAATGCTGCAGAAAATTCAGTCTTTGTGTCGGTGTTCAATTGTTTTGAAAACCTACTTTTTAGTTCAAAGATCTTTTTATACAAAAGTTAGCATGCATTGCTACAATCATTCATCAGCCTTTAATCATGCCTTTAACTGTCTGAAGTACAAGTTTGCTGTACTCAAACTCCCACTTCATAGTAAATAGTGTTTTGTTGCATTAAATCTCATGACATATCCTGTCTAATCCATACTGGATGATGATGTTAAAACCTTAAGACTGACTTATTTTTTTCTTAATGCTTGTCGATTTTCTTTAATACAGATCCACCACAGATGAATAATGTCATGCCAACATCTCCCCTCCTTCCTCAGATGGCACATCAACATTCATATCCCAGCCTGGGACAGATCACAAACCCATATGAGCAACAGCCCCCAGGCAAAGAGCTTAACAAGTACGCCTCTCTAAAGGCAGTCGGTAAGTAAGCAACACGATGTGTGACTTCTCCTTTAGATCAATATGTTGCATTTGCTGTCGTCAGCTGACATTCTGCTTCAAAGTTAAAAACAAAGTCTTGCTCATCTGGACTATTTCATGACGGAATTTCATATAAATGTCATGTTAGTTGGAAATGTATTAAAAATTAACAGAGGAACTGCATTTAGTGATAAGAAAATTATGTGTAAGTATTGGTGATCATATGCATACAAAACCACACCATTTTTCAGCAAGTACACCGTTTTTCAGCAAGCTTCACCTATGTCATATGCACAGCATTCAGCCCTAGTTCTTTATGCCCTGAATATGTCTACCTAACCTAGGCCTTTCAGGATGTATTTTCCATAGCTATCTGCACAAATGAGAGAAAAAAATCAACGGATATGTTGCAAATTTAAAGCATATAATTTACACATCTTCTAAATACTTCCAAAAACAGAAGGTACACTTCCAAAGTAAGAGCTTTCACATTTTCTGCAGGATGTGCATTGATAGGTCACTGGAGGAATGTTCTGAGGCTTTATGGTTTCAAACAATTAGTGCATCACAAAGCTCCTAAAAACAATCCTGGTAGCAGCTATTTTCTGTGACTGATTAATATAGTACACTACTATTATAAGCAAATGGGGGAACATCCTCAAAGAAACAGTTGTGGGGAGGGAAAAGGACAACAGTGGGTAAAGATTTCAACATCATTTTCATATTGGAAGCATAAGTTGATAATATTTTTCAGAGGCTGTAAAAACCTGCTGCACACCATGTGAAGACAGAGAACCTTTATCACCTTACCTTTCACACCCCTTCTAGATAATAATAAATTCAGAACTGGGAGGAGGGGGTCTATTCATAAACAGCTTCTCACTAACCCCTGCTCAATTTACAGATATGGATGTTAACATCATTTCCCCACGAATTCAGAGCAATATCACACTGCCTATTTCCAGACAGAGCTATTTAGCTCAGAAATACAGCAGAACAGCTGAGAACATTCTGACTAAGAATCTAGTACTCCTCTTACTAGAAAAATTTTTCATCACAAACTGACATCTGAACTTCAGGATAGCAGACCTCTAATAAAATGTACACGTAAGGCCCATCCCAAATAGTTTAGCTTTGCTTTAGCTTGCTGGTTTTGTTTCTTACAAGTGGCATTTTTAAATCTGTTGATAAAAGACAATGGTTAATAGCTTTCTGCTGAATTTTGAATACAGACAGGGTAGCTTTACAATTCCTCCTTCAAAAGGTGATACTGTGTAATGATGTGATTTTTACAGATTTATGCACTGATATCAGGCTTCTTTTTTAGATGTCCATTTAGGTCAAGCCAATTACCAAAGCTAAAAGATACTTAAGCATAATAAAATGAGAGATGAAACACTCAAACTTCTCTCATCTGCCCAAGAGTCGCTGAATGTACTTGTTTTTAAAAATCATTAAAACAGAACTTCGATATTTCTTGGGTGTCTGAGTACAAGCTTTTAAAGCAGCTAGATTATAACCATACAGTTAAACCAACCTTGAAAGATTGTGCACTTCAGCTCCAAAAGTTGTATAATGCTTCTCAGAATCTTAAACTAAATTAAACATAACTTTCAGGGACACTTTCTTCCAGGAGTATTGCACCATCTTCCCTTGATTTTCCCCTTTCCTTCCTATCCTCTCTCTATTTTTCCTCCTGTAGATCTACTGGTCTCAGATTGCATTAGCCAAGTTTTAGATTCAGGTGAATTTTTGCCAGGAAAGTACAAAAGTGCTTCATTGTTATCCAAACTTTTCAGCAGAAAACCATAGAGATTTTGAAACGGTTACACATTCACGCCTTCTGTCTGGACGTATGGAGCAAGAGTTAAATATACTCAGCTTTTAACCGCTTTCAAACTCTCAAGGCCATGATTCTTCCCAAGAGGTACCTCTTGAGTACATCCCAAGATTACAAAGACGTTTTTCCATGATGCCAGCCGGGCCTGGGTTCATGACCATGCTGACATCAAGTTAACCAGATCATACATGGCAGAGTTCATATTGGCTTTATGAGAGCTCTGAGAGGAAATAGCAACTGGCCTACATCAGGCTCACCAATATAAATTTAACCTGACAACATATTTTGAACAAATAGACATAGACTGAGTTCATCCTGACCTGGTATTCACGTCGCAGGGCAATAGCATTTTTCATGTGCTAACATTCAGAGTCACATTTACTGATCCCCATAGCAGGTTAATGAGTGCGTGTAGTCCATTTACCTTTGCATTCAGTGATAGTGGCTTGAGAGTGGATTCATTTGCCACAACAGACATTTAATAAGGGATGTGTTCTATATTTCTCCATGTGTTTGAGGCAAACTATATTCATTTAAATGCCTCTTACTCTGCCTGATCCCGTTGTTCAGGTGTAGTCCACTGTGCTTAATTCTCTTTTTTAATGGGGGGTGTGGAGGAAGAAGCATTCCTGTTGCTTTGTAGCAACTGTAGCTATAGTACATTAATATCACTTATCATAATGTGACCATAAGTGGCAAGATGTTTAGATAACTGAAAAAGTGATGCTTTACCAAAGGCAGTATTAATTTAATTTCCACACAGCTGCTATCTGAACTACAGATGTCCTAAAAATTTGTCTATCTAATTTTAGAAGTGAGCTACTCATCCCTCAGTGACTGGCTGCTGTGAAAATTCAGTTCACAAAAAAGTAGCAAGACACAGTAATCTCTGTTCTGGACCGGCATTCAATTCAGTAGCTAAGACTCAAGCACTTGTGAAAACAAGAGACAATAGTGCCATTACTACTAATTTGCATTATGTTACTGAATGAGAATGACCAGTATATTGATAGCGAAGCCAAGCTGATCTCTAGGAAGCTATTTTAAAGCTACACCCTAGTCTCCAAATCATATAGCTTAGCAGAGTGCAATTTGGACTGTTGGTACATGTATGCAATGCCACATGTGCGTTGCAGAGTTCAGCAAAACAGGGGAGAAGAGAGTTGAAAAAGCCAGTGTGGATGTATTTTATTTAAAAAGCAAAATATTTTTGTGTGAACCAGTTCAAATTGCACAGGCAAACCTCTACATGCTCAATGGAAATGGATATTTTCCTCATTTCTTGTTAGGAATTCCTTTATTTGTTGCAGCCTGCAGAATTCCTTAAGTACTGACCAGCGGCTACTGACCAAATTCACCTTTTCCTCTTACTGTCTGCTGGCATTTACATCTCTGAATAATGCAAGGACATTCTGTGCCAATTTATATTCTCAGATGAGTGCTTGGAGTACAAGGTAATAGCGAGTTGAGATTTACTTACTATTTTCCTCACTGCACCAGAATTTTACTCTCCTTCTACCTTAACACATACACAATCAGGTAATAATCAGCAGAAGGTAGAAGACTCCTTGGAAACAAGACAGAGCAACACATACTTCCTGAAAGAAGAGAGAAGCAATCCATCTCCTAGCATCTCCAGCCTATCTGACTTACTGATAGGCGCACTCTGTTCATCCATTTTTTGTACATTTCTAAGCCAGAGAATCTTTTTTCAGTGGGGCCCAATTTGTCCCACCAAAGAATGCCAGAGCCTATATCTAAGGGAAAAGGGTTGATAAGCTCTAAGACCAGTCCCATCAAAAGTGGTCACTGAGCGGACTGTGGCAATAAAACACCCACTGTTTAGATATTTCAGTTTTTTTGCCGCCTGAGACTACACGATCCTGGTTTCCTTCAGTGCTTTGGCAGTATTTGATTATTTATGTGAAAAGTGCAGAAAGAGCTTTTTCTGCATAAATTATTCTTATTTCAGTTCATCAACCATGTTTTCACTCCATGCTTAAATGGTTATTGCTCACTTAAGCTATTCTGACATGCCTAAATCTACAAGTGAATGGAGATCTTGTATTTGAACACCTTCATGAAATTCAAGTCCCGGGACATACAAAGGCAGCTCATCACAAATTTTTATACACATCATTTGGACACTCATTCGGAAAGCATGAACAATCCAGCTTCAGATTCCACTCTGCTAAGCTGTAAGAATTGGAGTCGATCCTGTTGTTTAATGAGAGTTTCCTAGAGCTGAAATTAGCCTCACTATCCTGAGGTATTAGTTATATTTATTCAGACACATTGTTCCGTGAGCCTGCCTCAGTAACAGTTAATTTTCTTTCCTGAGTTTCAGGGAGTGTAAAGTGACTAACTTTCTTTAGAGCTTCTTGCAAAAATTAAAAATACCCCAAACCCAACTTTCTAAAGCACTGCAGGACCAGGAGAAAGATCACTCAGCTGCTGGAGAGGTGCACAGACATACATGTAAAAACTGAGTTTACAACTATGTCTATAGTTTAATATGATTTTATATTTCTTTCATAAACTTGCTTCTTCCCCTTGCTCACCCCCCCACCCCACACAAACCTTTGAGAAACTGACTGGGCATGACTTAAGAAGAGATAACTCAGACAGTTTAAATTTTTGCCAAAAAAAACCCACAATGGACAGAATTCCTCTCTGCAATTCAGACCCAGAAAGCCTTCAGTGATGCTGGGATTTGTAGTGTCCTGTGGGAAGAAATCAGATCTAACTGATTCGATATAGTGAAGCTAGAAGGAGGATATAATTGGCAGCAGATTCACCATCACATCTCTGAGTCTACAGCTCCTAGCATTTCTTGAAGCTTCACTGTTCTTTGATCCCAAAGGACGTTAGTCTGTGCTACAGCTCTGCTTGCAGCTGCAAAACTCCAAAGTGAGATTCTAAAATATGATGCTCAAAGAATAAATATTTCTTGTTTAGGTCACTATTACTATGTAGAAAATATTGTGGCTGCAAGCGTGTCAATGCACAAGGCAACATCTGCCTCAAAAATCTGAAGCACGTGAGAAAACTGTTGGGTTTGTTTGTCCTTTACATCTACACACACAAAAGGATCCAAAGGGGAAGATCACTATAAGGTTAACTCTAAGGTGTTATCTTTGAACCATCTTTCTCTCTGATGTGAAATTTGCTGGTACCCACTCTTGAGCTTCAGATCTTCAATTTCCATCAAAATGATTGTAACTCTATGCTGATACAATATCTGTCTTACACAAATAGAGATGACTTCACAACTGCCCCCTAAGGATCTGATACCTAGTCTCACCAGAAGTTGAGATTCTGTATTGTTCCCTATAGTTCATTGTGCTCTGGGCTGGAAAGAAATACTGTAAGTGGAAAAACGGCAACACAACAGGGAAAAAGGCCTTCTCATGCATTCGCAGTGGTTGATACCGTCAACTTTTAGAAAAAGAAGAACTATAGAATTATTGGACACAATATGTTTGTGTTACGTTACTAACCACACTGACAGGTAAATATTCATGTTTCTTTGGAAGGCTTGAAAAGGAATTGTACTTCCATTTCAAAGAGTAAAGAACTTTTCAGCTACTACTTCCATAAACAGTTGCATAAAAATGGATTAAAAATATCTGGGACATGGGAGTACCTCCTTGGATTTAACACCACAAAAACAGACAGGGAAGTGCAGATTAAGGCATCATCTGTCATATCCAGAGGATGATTCAGTTAATGATTTCATATATCTAGAGGTATGTTCAGTGTCATGGACAATGCTAGATGAGGTAACCTGCCTGATACAACACTGGAACTATGGATCTATCTCAAGGAAGTATGTCACAAAAGCTTGGAATCTTTTTATTATTATTTCCTTAGTCCAGTGTGGCTGGAGAATTTGAAGCTTCGAGTGTTCATTAGTTAAGGAAGTCTTTCATGCTTTAACCCTTGCTGCTTCTTCAGGCACAGGAGAAAAGCCAAGCAGCACTCAGTAGCAAGCCTCACTACCAACACCTCTGCTACCACTACTCCCTCAACCTTCATATTTCCCAACTAGATGAAGTGCCTGTGTCACTTGTTCCACCTATATCTTCTGCCGAGACCCCCACACTTCACATCCTGCACAGTGTGTGCAGACTTTAAAGACCTTTTCTTGCTTCCACTAAATAATTTAATTGCTTTTTCTGTTATTTACCAAATTGGCTTCTGAAACCTGGAGGCATTTTGCCATAGGTAAATAAAAAATGCTTGGGGAGTCTTGATCGAAACATTTTCCTATTTTGTCATCCATCACACTCATTTCTTCTTCCAGTGAGGTAGCCATATTTTAATTAAAATACATTGCTTGTGCAAAGTCTCAGTATCTTGAGCAAGATCAGCCGCATTGCTGGCATTCTTTGACAGCCTTTTAAAGAAACAACATTTTACTATGAAATCTACAGTGTGATATTTTTTTTCTGAGGCTGAGGAATTCTGCTGTAAGTAATGAGACATCCAAGCAGCCACGGCCCATGCCATCCTTTACCAAATAAACGGAGTTGTGAAAAGGTAACTCTTCGGGGATACATCAGTCTTAGCTGAAGCGACATCTAGGCTGCTGGGAGGAAACCACAAATAGTCCTTCTTTTACAAGATGCAGTTTTAACACCAACGTAAGATGTTCTTAAACATTTCCGTCTATGTTGTCTCATTTTTAAGACTTTCGCAACACACTGAACTTGTGAAAGAAAGGAAATTGAACCTTCAGGTCCATTTCGTTTAGGTTTATCTCAGGATTTATAGTTTTCTGGGTTGGATTCACACCTAGTGAATTTTTGTCTGAATTTGGTTCACTACCTGGTTTTATAGTGGATGAAGAATATTTATAAGGATCTATTAAATTCTCAACTTATTTTTCATGCCGATATAGCATATTTAAATCTGTCCATCTTTAATTCATGTTCTTGAAATTGACATTCTTTTCACTCATTTTCCCTACAGTGGATTCCCTACAAAGGAGAAATAGTTGGTTTTCTTGCTACCAGCACATATTTTAAAACAATGAAAATGAAACTGTCACCAATAAGGTCATAAAAGTTCAGATTATAAAGGCAACTTCACATTCCATCAGTTATACATCACAGAGAACTCAAACACTTCCACTAAAAATTAGGTTGGTTCTCTGGAAACTAGTTGACTTATAAAATCCTTATTATGTGATAATGAATCAAAATGAAACAAAAAGTACTTTTTTCCTTTTTATAACACACATTGGCCAGATCCAAAATAACAGTAGCTCAGTCCAGTTGGCCACTAGAGAATGTTAGTCTTTCAGGTTTTTTTACTGTCTTTTGCTTGTTGCTTTTTCAAATGTAACAAGCTTACAGCAAACAGCTTTATTTCCATCTACTGAGATCAGTGATGGCCACAGGAAGTAAACTAGTGAATCTAAATCAAGCGTGGGTTATTCAAACCTGTGTCTATGGAACATTAATGAATTATGCATGAGATTTTTTTACATATTAAGTGATGCGAAGATATGAGTAAGTGGAACTTTATACTTAGGCAATACCACTAAATAAAAGCGAACTAATAAAAGTGAACCAATAAAAACCAAAGCTTAGCTCACACGAAGACAAAGTCTAACAACGTTAAGCATTTTTGCTTGCAACCCCTTGAATGTCCTTCTCCATAACTGTTTTATTTTGCACTATAAGCATGTATCTACATAGAAACATACTTCTCATTCTGCAATGCCAATTTTTTCTTCATTATTTAAGAGTAGAGGTTAATGATAAAGATATGAAAACACCTGTGAATACTTGCAGATAAATAGCAACACTATGGGATCTCAGCTAAAGACTAGATTTAATCTGAAGTGTGACTTTTACAGTTCCAACCATGGAGCCTACACATCAATTGCACTGGTTGTTCTGGACATACTCAAATCATTATTTCCTCCTGGACTATTAGCTGTGCAGGTCATTTACAGCAATATTTTTGCATAAGAGTGTCATACAGGTGCTCAACATGTGATATCCTACAAGTGGTTCTCAGAGGTGCCAAACGATAAAGCTTATAACTTTACTGGTGACCTAAATCTCCCAATTGATGTTTTTCAAAAAATTATCAGCGATTTTGAGAATCTGTCTTGAGTTAAACACCATTTTTAAAAACCTGCAGTGCTTAGAAAGTGTTCTAAACTCAGCACGTGGAAGTGAAGTTCTAAATGATTTCAAAGTGTCGACTTTGAATGAATTCTGGAGAAAAAGTCTTGAAAAGAATTTTCTTGAATTAAAATAAAAGTTTTCTAACCAAAGGCTTTTGGGGATCACTTTTATTTATTGAGTAGTCTTTCACGATGACAATATTCAAATATAAATCAGGTTATAATGATTGATCCAAGATTTCTTCTTTTCAAAACTCAAAAGGTAAAAATGAAAAGTAGCTTTTTAAGGGAGAGGTTTGATTTAAACTTTCATGAGAACTGAGCAAAGAATAATGCAATGATGCCAGAGAGTACCATTCTGAAATTCCACTATAATCAACATGCTTAATTCAGGAATAAATCTAAGAATTTTGGGTTTGGGAAACAAACTTACTGAGAAACAGACATCAATTCCTATGTTCATACTTCATTTCCCATAGTTCTACTGATTTGTGTTGGGGTTATGTTTGTACAAAAGTATTATTTCCTCAAGTACATCAGAATCTGCCTCCATGTAGACAACAGAGCATGAAACTATTTCATTAAATTCTGTTGCACTTACAATGTTTCTCATGTGAACATTCAGGTTTGGGTTGGTAATTTTAAGCAGTTATGAAGATTACTTTGTTGCAATTCACATTTACTTAAGTAAACAAATAGTACTATTTTTTGGTTCTAACCAAATTCAAAAACTCAAAAGCCTTAATACTCTTCAGCTTTGTACATGGATATATGTCAACAGCAGTAGTGTGATGTTCTTCAGCATTACCCATGAATACCAGTGAAGATTAGTTAAGACAACTGATAGGAATGAATCCCTTATTAACAATATAATATAAATAGCAGCAGTTATCTGTCTGCTATTTTAGTTCTGCAAAGGATGTTCTAAAGACAGTAAATGTGTTTAAGAGTGAAATTACACAGATAAAAGCCACAGAGATCATTGCTTTACGCCTACACATTCATACTATAATAACAAAGGGCTTGAGGTATGGAGGGAAGAAGAGCAATAACATGGTTTGTAATGCACACAGTTAATTTTTCCAAAAGTCCTTCCTCTGACAGCTTATTTGAAGAAGGATAAGAGTAAAACAGAAGCTGGAAAGAAAAAAAAAAAAGAAGAAACAAACTGATATGTAGCAGCTGTAATTGTACAGCATCAAAAAAATCACTAAATTATCAGTCTGTCCCATCCCAATGACAATATTAAGTACAACAGGTAACTTTTATAGTGAGAAAGTTTGCAAAGCTTTCTAGGCTATGGAAGATGCTCCTGTGAAAAGTTCACCTTCCCTTGCAAGGGACCTGCCACAGCAGGGGAGGAAGATCTGTAGCTCAGCGCGGTCGATTCTCGTTTTCACAAGTGATGGTTATGATTGCAATTCCTGGGAAAAAAGGTAGATGTGGGAGCTGAACGCTCTGATATGGCAGAAGTCTTGTGTGTGTGCGCACACTATTAAATATTCATTGAAGTCAGCTTCATTACTGATTCTTCCCTGTCAGTCACAAACGCTTTTGCTTTATGTGAAGACTACCCAGAAGGTTCTGTTCAGAGCAGGCATTAGTTCTGCTTTGCCTTTGGGTTTGCCCCATCTGTACGAAACCCTGGTGAAACTGATTTTCTTCTGACAGTGCAAGTTTGGCAATTGCCAGGAAACACTATTTCTTTCCAGTTTGACGCGTATCTCTGGTTTGGAAACCTCTGACAATTATGCACAAGATTTTAATAATACAAATGCCACACAGTCTAATAGGAAGGAGACAGGAAGAAAGGAAAAGAAAAGGAAAAAAAAACCAGGAGTGAATGTGTGCAGCTACAGCTATGGAATTACTTCCTATTTTTTTTCTCTTGCTTAACAACTCTCTCTTAAAAAGGATTCCTTCTAGCAAAAAAGAATAGAAAAAGATAACTAATAGAGACAATTTATGCCACAGCTAATTTTGTAAAAATAAACTTCAATCCAGAATGATTGCTAAAAATTCTTTAAAATTATAGCAGTTAAGAAACAGATCAAATAAAAATAACTCTTGCAAAAAATAGTTATTACATCACTAGGACTTTTTTTCATTTAACTAGTGCAATTCAAAAAGCCTTTAGGCCTCACTCCGTATTCAGAATAATAGTGTAAATCTAGTATGACACCATCTGAAAGACAGAAAAATGCAAAACACAGGCTTATTTCTGCACTAAAATCATGTCTTAATTATGTATTCAGAGACCTGAACAGGGTCTTCTATGTTCTCATGCAGCTTTGTACATCATCACAACTAAAACTATTTGTAGCTGATTCAGACACATTTAAGATTTATAACCAGCAGTATACTAAATGAAGCAAAAACATCTAACAAAAAGTATTAAAACTGAAAATGAAATTCAGCACACAGAAGAATGCCAACAGCAACGTGTGAAAAAAACGAAATTAGGTTCATGCTAAGAACAGTTATTACAAATAAATGTGGTCAGGAAAATAACAGCTTTTTCAGTCAATGTTAAATAAGATGAATTGACACCTTAAGGATAAAACAAACACACATTTTTAGATGCTGAATCATATCGTAGAAGACTCTGAAATTTTTCCGACGTGACCCACATACTACTTCGCGTGCAGCCTGCCAGGACAGTCCACCTGGTTTGCGGCCCACTCCCAGGAGCAAGACGCACTGCTGTGTGCGGACTGCCCGGATTACTCCGCCTGCAGTAGTGGGCCTGTTATTGCACATGACTGCACCCTCGTTCCGCGAACGTACAAGGAAGCAGCGCTCCTGGAACAGTCAGGAAGCCTGCCCTTAAACAAACTGAAGATCCTCAGTGACCAAAAAGGTTACAAACAATTTCATATTATTGTTGATGTATGAAAACATTGCTGCAAACTTTTGACACAATCAGATTTGTCCTCACTGGTTTGCTTGAGAAGCATTAAAAACAACCCAGTGAAAAAGCAAGCAAGATTATTGAAGGAAGAAGTGGAAGAAGCCTTTTAAGCAAATCTCCTAAACGTTAACCTCTTTGGCTTCGGACAGCATTTTAGAAAGCAAGTCAAACCCTCATTTCCCATAATCAGTTTATCCTGCAGTCATGCTTTATTCAGAAGTTAAGCATGACAGTATGACTTAGATAGTTTCTATTTCAAAAGGCAAGTTTTCTTACCATATATAAGGTTTCCAGTAAAACTCAAACTGATAAACATGCCTAAATGTGATAAAATGAAATAAATGTTTCACAATAGAACTTTTCATATTTATTTGCCATTGTAGATGCCATGAAAGGACATGAGCTTAGAGGCCCTTAGGAAAAAAAAAAAAAAAGAAAAAAACAGATTTACAGTTACAGGACAGTCACTGGCTGCATTTTCAAAGGAAAGTCAGAGATTTGAATACATAATTCTCTTAGACTTTCAAAATTTCATCCATTGGTTCAAGAATAGAACTGGCAGTCTTATTTCCTTCTCAAGATTATCATTCATTGCATGATACTGAACCAGCAATTTAACATCTTGATGCTTGAATTTAAAATGTTAAATCACTTGAGGATATACAAAGTCGTGTGATCTTTGTCTACACATGCAACAGATTTCAAGTGTCCTGAAAACATTTACAATTTTAACATTAATTTAACACAATGTAGCCACTGTTTTTTTCCAGGTTGACAGAACTTACTGATTCTGGTAAATCTGAAAAGGTCCATTTTTCTTGCACTGGTTAGACGCAAGTATTCAGTATGTCATCAGTTTCTACATTAGGTACAATGTGTACGTGTCTGGAGTATTTTGACCAAAACCAAATCATGATATCACTGCAGCACAATGCAAAACTGAATCATAAATATTGCAATTTAATACTATGTAAATCAATGCAGTATACAAAGCTCAACTGGAAAAGCTGGTTTTCATGTCCAAAGAGAAACCTGTCTAAACTTACACAATAAATAAATGTTTGTAAAAAGAAAAAATAGACTTTGCAGTGCTGTGCTTTTTGGGCACCTTGTCAGAAGAGGGGTGCTTCTGCTCACAGACATCTGGCTACTCTTCTATTCCAGAGAACTGCAACCCTACACGTGAGTTACCACACATGATATCTGGTGCCTGAGGAGTTAATCAGATTCTGTCTCAGCGTTCCCAGCCAAGCAGCAGCCTTTGCTGCCTGCAGTGGATAAAGAGAACATTGCTGAGACTAGAGGCTCTACTTACCAAGTCTAATTACATTCCTATTCTAAACCATTTCTAATGCATTTCAAAACCCAGAAATATTCTGGCCTCTTCAGCCTTTCAGAAACTGTCATGAAAGTAATCGATAGAAGAGAAGGGCCTACATATTTATGTTTCGTCGTTTCTCATATTATGGAAGTAGAATTTTATTTCACTAGGAAAACAAAACACAGTCTTGTCCCTGTAGGTGGACACGCTCCTTTCAAACAACGCCTGCAGAAGAAAAGGTTGATATGATACATCTTTTCATGCTTGGTCTCTCTCCAGATCACTATAAGAGATAAGTAAATACATACAGTGGTAAAGGGGTCCAGGAGAGGAGTAACACAGAGCCATAAAAAGTAGGTTCTACCACAATTATGAAAGTAATTTACAGCTGGTTCTATGCATTCTGTACTTTTCTTTACCTCTATCAGTAATAGAGAATAAAAATCATGAAAAAGAATCCAGAGACATAAAATATTATCTTCCTTTTCAGGATATCCTAAATAAAGGCAAACTGGTGTTAGAACTTTTGGGGGAAGAAAGGCAAATATTTAGGTCAGAAACCAATGCATTGCAGCCTACAGGTTGAATTCTGCATTCTCAGAATTCAAAAGAACGGAGAAGGAGTGATGCAAAAATGATTTCAAATGGCTTTCGCCCTTTCTAAGAATTTAGTATGGTTTAAAATTGCTCCACACAGCCACTCCAGTGCTCATGAGATGGGAACAGCTAGTGACCAACTATAAAGTAGCTACATTCCTTCATCTTGATCACATACAGATCTATCATATCATTCTACCCACTGCTAGCATTAGACGGACAGAATTGTGTCTACCTGCTACATCTAGCTGGATTCTGTTTGCCAATAGACTTTATGTTATGCAAAGCAAATTCTTCTATGCTCCATGGTGCCTGGTGAACTCTTTCATTCAAAAGACAGGTCATTAGTTATTTGTTTTACTGGATGAAGCACATTTTTCAGTGAATTTATTGGATCCAATGCATGCCTGGGGACAGCTAATCTGAACTCAGTCTATGTTAGTTTTTCCCCTTCTCCCGAGAAAAGACTTGTGCTAGTGTAGAAATGATCTTTTTGATTTTCTGATGAGCTTCTGCAAAAACTCTCACATAGAGTTGGCTTGTATCTTGGAAGCCTTTGAACATAGTCTTACACGCCAGCTTAGAGAAGCAAATGAATAAGCAATCACACATTCAGACAGGATCAACAAGAGCATCACCAAAGGCAGCATCCCAGTGTTTCCCTGGGCAAAATTCTCATGTTGTCTTTGAGCCAGGATTCATTGCCCTTTTGTCTTTCCTTGAGTTTTCACTTTCATTACATAGAGAGAGAAATGTAAGGTTCCCATAGCTTCAGGTAACTACACCAACATCTCAGCAAAGTCACGGCTGTAGAAGGAAAGCCTTGTTATAAACTGTTAAATACTGCATAGCGATAGCTTTACTGTTACACAGAAAACGTCTACAAACAGGCAGTTAGTGTATTTTAGCGGTTATCTGGTGTGTCACTGTAGTCATTTCATTGCTATCCTGTCCCCCAGCACTTTCCATTGGTTTGCTTTCTATATCTCTAGCCCTAAATTTGAAATACAGTTTCTTTGTGGCTACAATAAAGCTCCGCATTTCACAAAGTAGTTCTTAAAATACGTTCAGATAACAAACAATTCTGTGAAACATCTACTGAGAAACAGGATTCCCTACATATTTTTTATCTTCTGACTGTGATTGCAAGCTCTCACTGAAGCCTTTTTTATTTTTTAATGTCTTTGGAGCTTTGAAAAGGGCTCACTCCTTTGTGAATTCTCTTTTCTCACTTCAGAGGTTTCTTCCCACTCCTAGGTGCCTGCTTTCACAAAAGCTGTAAAACATAATTGTCTTTCAGGATTCTACACTCCTCCCATAGCTGTAAGTGGTGGTGCAAGAATTCAGAGCCATTTTATGGACCCACAAAGATAAGAGGATTGTCAAAGAGGAAAAGCGTAAAAAAAATACTGCTTCAGAATTACCGAATACCTCCTTATTTACCTGTACTTTCTACACAGAAATGCTTGTAACTGCAATATTTTACAAGAAAAAGAAAGCATTACACAATGCTAATGGATGTTCACACAACTCTTTATGCCAGAAGTGGTTAAAGAGCCACCTTGAAGACTACTTAACTTAGGGAACAGAACAATATTATACAGCTTTAGGGCCACTTCTCAGCATGGGTAACATCTGCTCAAATAAGTGCATTGAGAAATTCTGGCCGTATTACAGCCACAAGGATTTTTGCCACTGATTTTCAAGACAACATGTTTTCATGCATGGTATTTAGTCTATAAGCAACTCACTGGTTTACATGCTTTTGTTATGTAACTGTGGATTACAAAGAGATATGTGAAATTTCCAAGTTTGGTCAGGGTCAATCAGCAAGAGAACAAAGCTTGTCTCTGTTAGTGACAGATTTAGGCTGAATGGGGAAACTTGAATCAAAACCCATCAAAAGCCCATTTTTTTCTGGTCACTTCATCTAATTGAGCCTAAACTCACTGAAATTTTCCTAGGCATTCCCATCACCTTGCTATCCCAAGCAGCTTGGTAGCCACCTCCTTTCAAAATCAAAATTCAAGGAAAAAGGCAAAGGTCCCAATCTGAGACATTTGACACCAATACCTGTCCCCACCCAGATTCACATTCTGATGAACTTCACGGCAGAAGAAAATTCAAGATTTATTCATCTAGAAAGACAAAGGAAGAGAAAGCATCTCTTTCACTTAATAGTTAAGGCACTCAGCTGGGCGGGAGGAGTCCTGCTTTTGATCCTTATGCTGTTTCTACAGATTTTTCAGTTATTCATTTCATGCACAGCAGGAACAAAAGCCCAAGTTCTCCCCCCTCCCAGGCACATGCTTTAGGTTGGAAAAAAAAAAATCATATTTCAACATTTTTTTCCGGATGAACAGTTACAACAGTAACTAAATTTGTGGGTGCATTACCTTGAAGGAGTAAAAATCTTACAAAAATATTGAAACTGAGAGCAGTTGTATAATTAGTTGCCAAGAGTGGAGGGAGGTAACACAAAGAATAACACTCAGAATTAAAGCCCTTCTTTTACTATTGTTCGTTTGGCAATTCTGCAATTCTAATTCTTTACTTCTTTTGCAAACATGACAGTGATATCTTTAAATCCTATTTTAATGATTTATATACAGAAGCCAATGCAACAGGCACTTCTATAGCACCTTTCATCTGAAAACTCAGTATACTCTACAAATTAGCAATTAATCTTCATAACACTTAACTACCTCCTCAAATGTGTTAATAGCTCATTTTATAGCTGGTGAAACCAAGGCAGAGGGAAGTTGAGTCGTGTACCCAAGGTCACATAAAAACTCAAAAATGTCTCTTTGTATGTTTAAAGTCCACAAAATATTTATAGGGTCTGGTTAAGAAGAAAAATCAGCTTCCCAAGATTCACATTGATTTGTAAAGTAGTTGGCACCATGATAGTATAAATATGGTTTTCTTGATAAAATATTTGTTACAAAACCACACTTAATATTACCCTTCTGAATAATTTCTGCTTTGAAAATCAGAAGTCAAAAAAACTGCTTCTGCACTATACTAGCATCAGGTCACTCACACTGGGGCATAGCACACTGGTATTACAAAACCCATAATCGAGTCAGTATGCAAGAATGAGAACTGCTTCAAGACTTGCCTTTGTGAACAACTGAACAACCAAACAATTTGGTTTTATGGATGCTTTTTTTGCTACATATTTGCTACAGTGGTATTTCCCCGCACCCAATTCTGGAACATGTGTTTATGTATAAGCCTGTGCATGCATGCTGGAGGAAGACTGTTCTAAAGAGGTTAAAATATTAGATAAAGAGGCTGGCTTTCACTGTTAGCATTTCACTCCTAGGCATACATAAGAAATTCTCAGGCAAAATCCCGCAAATCATTATTTGATCAGGACAAATACAAACAGCAGCTCGCTCTCACTGCCACTGCCACACAAAACACATGCCATCAGCCATTCCTCGTATGTTTGCCAGCTTTCTGCTTGACTTTGCTGATGAGGATTTACAGATCAAAGCCTGGTTTATTCTCTTCAAGCCTAGTTTCCAAACAATAGTTGAGAAGTCCCTAGAAGGGGACTATGGACTAAATTAGCTTAGGGAACTTTAATGTAACCACATTTACAGAATTGATAATTTCACTTACTGTATGATCTCCCATAAGAAACAAATAGAGAGTCGAAAATTTTACATATAATATGGCACAAACAAAAGCAAAAGCAATCTCCCAGATGTGTCATAGGCACAGTCCTTGCGGGGCTGATTTCTTCCTTGCTTAGTTTTTACAGTGAGGGTGTTGTTTTTATGCAACAGTACTATAATTTACTCTTCTCTAAGGACATCAATCTTGATGCGGTTTGGAGATCTTGAGTAACATATGTAACATCTGAAAAAATTCAGAGACCCAGGACCTTTGCTGGCAGTAAGAGGTGCAAGTGCGAAAAAATAAAGAGAAACTAAGGAAGTAGCTTGAGCTTGTTGTGGCCTTTTTCATTCAGCCATAAAAAAAAAAGAGAAAAATGGCACAAAAAAAAATCAGGCAATGCGAATATCTGCAATTTTTGGTCATTATTCATATAACTGCATCATCGTTATTTTTCTAAACAGAAGTCACTGTTTAACTTGTAGTTGATCATCAAAGACCTTGATTACGTAAGACAAATTACTGCAGCTTAACTAGAATCAAATTAAAAGTACAAGCTTACCATTTTTACTCTATCCTTACGTGATATTAGCTTAGTTTTTAATTTTTCTATGCAAATTAAACCAATTTAAATGTGAAATAGGCAGACAAATATACCTCTATTAGGAGCTGGACATAATTAACTATGTTGAATTTAAATTGCATAAGCTAGTGTGACTTTTCATATATAGAAAAGGTCTAAATCACAAGATAGAGAAGCTCGCTCCCCTAACCAGCTGACTTGCAGTACCTTTGATATAAAAATTTTTACAAATACTTGTGTGGATATTCACAATGCCTTTTCTGCAACTGTTTTTTTCAGTTATTGGTAACAGATCGATGAGAAATAAGCAATACAGACTGCATTTCCCTCCTGTTTTTATTCAACCTGTATACAATATTGTTTCGTGGCATTCAATGAATATTAACAAATTAAAAGGACAAGCCACATTTAGAACTGGAAAAAGCTCTTGCAAGGAGAAACAAGTACAGCTTCTTGATTATTAAGATTACAGATCTCTAAATGAAACAACCCACCCCAAAATCAAAGTAGAACATAGCAAGTTCTCTTTGTAACACATTACAGGTCTATCAGCAATTGCAACTGCACATGCTATACTGAAATCAGAATCAGCTGTTATCTACATTCTGTGATTTGTTTAAAACAGAAGATACCTGTATGCTATAGAAAAGTGTTCACTCATCTATTAAAAAAAAAAGACACAGAGATGGATAAAACATACAAAGTCTAATTTTACAGCAGAGACAAGAGCAGAGGAATTTCAGTTCATCGAAGAGGAAACATCTGTTTAATAAAAAAATGAGGTTTTAAGAGCAAAGTCCAGTCACACAGTCATTATACAAAAAACGTCATGAGATGATGAATGGCAACTGCTTTTGGTAATACTCCCTGTTGAGGGACGAGGATAAGGAGGATGCAGAACTGAAGCCTGATCTTCAAGATTAATGTGGTGCTTATGGGAATTTCACTGCCTTGCATAAAGATCCAGTTCAGAACTAGAAAGAAGGAGAAAATTCAGAGTGCAACAAAAGCCTTCTAGCAATACTGAGGAGAAAGAAAAAGAGGGAAAATAAACAAAAGCAGTGCAGGGAATTAAAAACTTGCTCATCATGAAAGCAAGAGGCACTGAGCTGTACAGACAGCTACATGTACAAGACTTCTGCAGAGAAGCCATACGTGGCATAGCTTCAAGGAAAACGGGTGGATCTAGCCAGGGCACAGCGAAAGTCAAATCCAGGCTGGCACAATCATGTATTCAAAGCACACCATTGCTGATTAACACACCACCATGTTACTTACCTACATACTTGGCACTATCTTAAATCAAAATCTAGATTTTTGAAGGGGGTAAACAAACCCTCTTTACATAAAAGGCAAGATCTTAAAAAATAAAATTCTGTTAAGCTCTCCTTAAACCCCTGACACTCAGTCTCAAAGTTTAAATGAGTTGCTGGGCTGCTGCAGAATGCCTTTAGCTTCCTGAGCATAGTTCATGCTTTTAAGCAAGGTCAAATAAATGCCAGCAAGAACAACAATCAAACTTGAGCAAAAGCATGCACTGGAAGACACCTGTCCGGGAATCACAGAGGGCAAAATCCAAATTTGAGAACTGCAATGCAGTATTTGTTGGCAGGGCTATTGCTGTATTTCTTAGCGGCACTGGCCCCACAAAACCATGTCAGAACCTGGAATTTAGGATTTTCATTGTCTGTAAAATCACAGGGTAAATACCTAACCTTCAGCAACTCAAAGTATTTTCAGCCCCATAAAGCATTAGTGAACTTCCGGCTATCTAGAAGAACAGACCCCATTCATTCATTTTGTCCTAAGGCATTATTCAACAGATATGGGGTGACCTCATACATCACTGGACCTTACAATTGGCTTGGTGAAACACCCACATGACACTTTGCATGTAAAGGAATGTGCTCTCATACAACAGGGCATCCCAAGATGCCTCAATATTTCCAAGAAAGTCTGTGTATTTCTGAACACTTCCTAAACTCCCTATGTTTTGTGAGATGAGAGTGGGAAGATTCACAGGATCTGTTCCCATAATGTAAATATCAGCACAACCTAAGTGATATGGGGCAAGGACAGTCTTTTGTTAAAGGGTAACAGGTTTTTGTCTGCATGTACGAGAAGCCTAGCATAATGGCATTCTAAAATATACCACAGAAAGAAAATAAGGGGTGGGAGGTGGCATGGATTTCTTCTACTGATATACCAGTAAGTGTATCTGGTCCACAGATGTCACTGTGCATAACCTACTGTAAACTGTGTAACACTTCTCTTGCGTCCAACTGATCTTTTTGTCCACTCCCCTTTTTAAATCCAAACAGCTGACAAAGTCAACGACGACTTCTACACCAAGCGCCGGCACCTTGCAGAGCTGGCTGCCAAGGGAAGCCTGCCGCTCCACCCGGTGCGCCTAGATGAAGACAGAGCGTACACGATCGACAGCGGCCTAACCAGGCAGAACGGGCAGAAATCCAAAATCGCAAAGATCCACACGCACCCGCTAGGTTACAATTCTCACTACAAGACCTGGGATCCCAACGACCCGTCTCTTAGGCGGCAAGCATACACAAACAAGGGGAAGCATGGTATGGCAGACCCAACGTTAAGCGACCCACTGACAACCCGGAGCCAGCATTATTTGGGCCCACAGCCATACTTCATAACTAACAGCAAGACAGAAGTAACTGTTTGAGTTTCTTTTCTTTTCTTTTTTTTTTTAATGAAATCCTTTAAAAACCACACGCAAATATACACACAACACAAACACTCAACTGAAAGGCAAAAAATAAATCTAAAAATATAAAATAATAATAACAAAAAAGGAAACGGAAGGAAGGAACCTCCACCTGGACACTCTTGGTATCCAGCCAACTGTAGGCCGAAGAGTGGGTTAATACCGTTCAGCAATACACACCGAAGGTTGAATTATAAACTCCATTTGTATTTCACAATGGAACACAAACCCTTGTGACTAAATTTTTTACTTGAAACTAAAATCCATGATGACAAGTAGCACAATCTAGAGAAACTTTACGTCTGCTTAAACATTTACGCTATGTTCCTGCCTTGAGACAGAGGAAGAAAGAGAGAACAATACACTGTAATATATTATTTCAGAGAGGAATTTTGTATAAAACCTATTAATAATCACTAGACCTGTGCAAAGCCAAGAGCAAACATCTTGGTACAACCCCTAACATCTATTATTGTACTTTCACACCATCCTATAGAAAGTGCAAAAAATACACATACAATAAGGGACAAAGACTCTTTCACAAGGAATTTATGAAGACTGTTATGATTAAGAGCATATGGGACCTTTCTGGCTGGTAGAGAATTCTGCAGGATGATAACAAACATCAGCAGATTTTATTTCAGTTTCCTTTGTTTTGAAATTTTTGGGAACCTCCAAAATAAGAAGAGACATATCATATGACATGGAAAGCTGCTGGGGAATAAGGGCATCAGAATATTCCCTCTCAGTCCTCCTGTTTTCAGGCAGATGGTAACAATTCTCACTTTGCAGACTGTCAGGACTTTTTCCTCACTTAAATGTTTTGCCTATCTTCAACTGCTTCAGACTGAAATTAAGCGTGGGTGGTGCCTTTACTGTATTACTATTGTTCAATGACAGTCTTGTTTCTCAAAGTGACCCCTCTGTTCCTTTAAGCTATTTCCTTATGTTTTGCTAGGGATGACAAGGGTTCTGCCCTGCTCAGCCTCCTCTGTTTGTCCCCAAGGGAAACTGGACTACATCTCCATGCAGTGGTTGCACAGTCAAGACTCTTTAGTTAGCCACTCCATTTTCCCAATTTAAACATTTTCCCTCTAGTCTCTCATTTTGTATTTGCTTTTAGCCATAGTACTTCTTTGTAGTTCAACTAAATGTTATGTGGTATATCGTCTCTATCGTTTGGCTTTCTATAGTGGCGTTCCCTCTTGGTGGACTGTTTGGTGGAAGAGGCTAACGAACTAGCCTCAAACGTCAAAGAGATCTGGGTTTAAATCAAACGATCGGACTCGTGGTCTTGACTGTGGTTCTGATGAGCAGGATGCCATGCTCATATGAGTAAAACCACTCTTGAATTGGGCACTGCTAGTAGACTCACAGTCCTGGGCCTGTAAAGGCTTCGGCACATCCACAAAGAGATAAACAGTTGGGATGGGAAAGCAGTGCTGCAACAGCCTGATGGCAGGCAACACACTCAGTCTTTCACTTAAATTCCTGCTTGTCCCCCTAAACAAGTCATTTGGCTAAATCCTGACTAGCTATCTTACTACAGCTGCATTCTCACCAGCTGTCAATTCTTCTGGAGATTAGTTTTGGAAGAGTATGCAGGGAGGAGTGAGAACTGTTATGTTGTAAGAAGAATTGGAAGCGACATTTCTTACTGTACTCAACTAACTGGCAGTGCTGCTTCTTAGACAAGGATGCAAGGGCTAAGAATCTGAAATGTGGTTAAACAGAGAGACCATTACTTTAGCTATATCAAGATTGAGTTGCATCCCAAGAGCACCGGCTTCTATCCATAAGCGTGCTGCTAAATTGAATGATCATACATTTTAAGACTATCAGAAGTGGACAAAGCCCACGGGACAAATACTTTGCACACGACCCAGATTCTCCACTATCTTACTTTTATTTCTTTAATCTTTATTGCCTTCACAACTGGCTGACTTAATTTGACCCTTTATGGAATGTTGCTGTTAATCCATACGCTTTAGATGCACATTACAGCTGCACTCTAATTCACACAGGTTTCGTGTAACTTGAGCATATTTTATGTGGAAATATTTTAGTAAATGTATGTTCTGTAAGTAAACCTGTGTTAATACTTGTTAACTACAGAGTTTATGATACCAATAATACTTCCTACAATAAAATGTTTGTTTGTTTTTTAAGAATGTTTATTTGTAAACATATGTATTCACTATATTAATATGAATTTCTTACCTGGCAATAAAACTGATTCTATGTGAATCCAACTTGCTGGCTCATTCCTAAACTTGTATCATTGGGCCAATTTTTGAGTATTAACAGAGCTTCCAGAGCCTCTCACTGTAGCCATTGGGGTTCATCTCAGCACAAATGGTGATTTGACTCTGCCATTGGTAGTCTTGTGAACCTTCTTTGGAAAGCAGCTGCATGTTGTATGTGTTACAGACGTGCAATGCCTGCTACATGCAATGTAACACAATGCACACAAGGCATGCAAGTCTCGCAAAGCTCCATGTGCCCTGGAAGCCTCCAAGCAGCACATACAGCTTGTGTCGCTTCATCAGTTAATTACAGTTTGGAGGAAAGGAAAAAAGGTAAGCACGCACAGGGCCAGATCCCGGTCTTCATGAATGCATGCGAGTTTTGTAATAAGCTTCAGCCACATCTCAGAACTGGAACTATCCATAAGAACAGATGAAACACTGGTGTACATTGCTTCAAAAATTTTATATGTTCATCACAGAAAAACCTGTACACAACATCCGTGTATCAAGTCTGCTGGAACAGAAAGTCCTTTACAGGCTTCTAGTATTGATAATGGCTTATAAACCTGACAACGAACAGAACCTCAGAAAAGGAGAGCATTGGAGTAGCTTCTTTTCTTTGCTTTGCTGCAATGATATTGGATGAATTTCAGAAGAAGAAACGAAGAATCAGGATACCTAGTTTCAGAATCAAACTAGTGCATGACGGTGCAAATTCTTTAGACAATTTATGATTCCTAGGAAGCATGACATTATCAGAGGGAAAACGTGAATTCGGAAGTGGCTGGAGTTAGCCGTTTAAACAGTAGAAAAGTCTAATTTTCATTATACACTTTTACGGGTGTCAAGAAATAGTCCGTAAAAACTCCACTTGTGATTACAGGAGCATTTCCCTGCCTCAGGCACAACTACAGAAACCACCTCATTCTGCCAGAGGGCTCAGGAGAGACTTACAGAGGGTGGCCATGGCATCAGAAAAATTCTGGGCAGCCCTGCGACTTGTAGGGAAGCCTGGGGAGCTCAGTGGAGTACAAGCCTAACCTACAGTAGACACATCCTACAGCTCCACCACCAAGCCATCTAATCTGGAAACAGCTGTTCTCTTCACTAAACCTTTTGAGCGTGATCCTCAGCTTACACAAACTGAAGACATGGTGACTTATATAAACAGAGGAGGAGGTGTCATGACATCTCACGCTACCTACAAAGTATCTCCAGGACTCGGACTTAGGTTTTAATAGGTAATAGAAAATATTCATGCTTTGCTTTATTCTTATAGAATGGTTATTGAATTTTGGGTACTAAATAAATACTCACACAATCCTGCGCACTTTATTTAATCCTGGTCTCTATACTTGAATACATGAAGGACTTAATGATAAACATATTTTACTGTCATTATATCACCTTTGTATTTAGCATGGATAATTTTATTTTGCTAAAAGCAGTTATGACAGGAAGCATTATTGTATTAGATTATATCATTTCATATATCACCCAGTGCTGACAATGTGAAAATACGATGAGTACCACCTTACTAAAAAGTGAGCATTGTTATTTTTATGAACGGGAAAGTCAAATTATTGTGTCTATCAGTTATATATGACTTCAGATAATTTTTGTCATTTATTTCAGCATTAATATAACGCATATATAGTAGTACAGATGCCATGCTAGCTTGGGTATGAAAGCTGTTTATAGCCAAAAAGTCCTGTTCATTTCAAGTTGTCAACTTGCTCTGTGTATTTTCTAAAATACCATTAATGGTCAGTAAGAAATAGCTTCTAGGATATATTAAAATCTCAATTAAAAAAAAAAAAAAATCCTATATTAGTTCATTAAGAAAGTCCTGAAGGGACAAAACAGTAATTAATGCTGCTGGCTGTATAAAATATCAGGAACTATTCAGAAAATTCCTAGTAACTATTCCTCTAGAAATGAGTCTGTTTTGGGAGAATAAAATCTGAGGTTTTCTGATTGTAGATAAAATTGCCAATTCACCAGTAGTTTGGCAGAAAATGTAGCATATAATGGTATTATTCCAAAAGTCACCTGGAGTCATGACACCTTCCCAGTTTACAAGTGCATTACTTTTACATTACATTCCTATTAGGATCTGACAACTTTGTCCAGCTGCCACCCACCTGAAGAGATGTACGAGATGATCCTTCACGCCATATTCTGCAGTTCCCACTAGGTGGCCCATAGAAGAGTGCAGAGGTCTAACCTGAAAATTTAGGATTCGAACTCAAGCTCATCTCTAGTGTTTGCCCAAGACATGAGCAGTGTTTTCTCGACAACATGCTTAATGTCATGAGTAACATTAGAAGAGATGAAGAAAGAGACTGTGCAATGTGAATTTGTCATAGGCAGCTTGGGTTATTACTCACAGAGCACATCTCTCGTAGCACTCATGCTCTGCTCTGGAAAACTGCACAATCAGCGCAGCTGGCTCTCCTGGTACGCATTGTGTACGGCCACATTTAGGAGGGCAATGGCAGATGAGTGTGACTAATGAGGGAAGATAAACTTCAATGTTTTATGCTAAACTACTAAATCAATTCATTTGAAAAATGTGACATAATAGCACATTAGTCTCAGCCTACAGATGGGAAAAAAAAAGAGCCAGCAAATGCTATTGCAGCTAAAACCCCAGGGAAAACTTTCAATGTAAACACCAACATACAGCTCTAATTTGAAAAGTGGTTGTAAAAAACAATTCTTGAAATTCATGCTTCATGCTTTAGAGATTTCCAGACTCAAATTTGCTCAGCCTGCAAACAAGATGTGTCCTTATACTAGCCAACTCAGTCTGGAACATGAGCATTAAACCTGGCCTTTCCTCCCCATCCAGGTTCATTAATGAAAGTCAGGACCAGATTAGGATACTGGTTATATCCTGTATCTGCACAAAAGCTGCTGTCAGACAAATGCAGCTGATAGGACCTAGTAAACACTCCTGCACAAGATGCACCATGAAGAATTTGACACATCTCATTCAACTGTGCCTGAATAGGCCAGGGCTCCCTGGATAGGCCGGCCCTCCTCATTCCAGGACTGCTCTTCTGGAAAGATAATGGTCTTGCTTCAAGAGCAAGGTGTTCTCTTCCGTTTCATTTTGTTTTTCACCTTCAGAGCTTAGGGTTTCTTTCTGGGAAGCGGAAGCTATGGATTCAGGCATGCCTGAGGCTGAGATAGGTCTAGAACCCCAATCTATCACCACTGCTCTGGTTTCACATAAGACAAAAGAACAAGATGCTACTTTTACCTAAGTGCATGAAGCAATGTTATAGTAAGTCTGGTTCTTCACAAATGTATGAAGAAGCTCTTTGCACCTATTTTTCTCTTCAGGTAACTTGAGGACAATTTTGCACGCTAAACCAAAATTAATTTGCAAAATGTCTTCTTTTTTAGTAAAGGTAGAATTAATATTTTTGTCTATCCAGGGCTTTAACAATACGCTTACAGAGTTACACACATAGCTGCACCTTGTCTGTTTAAGTCAACGCTAGCTTCCTTCACTTAGCAACTTCACCTGCATTTAAATTGCAAGAGGCATCACTGCTTGTTAGTAGGGGTTGATGTTGCAGTGTCAGAGTTCATCTTCTGAACCTGCACACCAAGCGTTGTGTCCATCCCTCACAATAAACAAGGCTGGAAGTACAATAAGCTATCAACAGTGATGATTTCAAATCAAGAGAAAATATCAGGCAGTGCTGCTGCTCAATCTGAGGTTCAGCTACAAACTAGAACTGAAAAGTGGGGAATAATTACAAGCCTTTTCAGTGGTCATTGGCAGGGTTATTTTGTCAAGGAAACAACTACCAAGCAGCAGGTATGGCAGTAGAGCCACTAATATCCCCTGAGAAGAAACACATTCTTCTTTTTACTGCATGCAGCTGTTGGCCTTATTTTTACTCTCTGGTATTTGGGTTTACACTAACATTTTGATCACAGTAGTTATTATTTGAGAGACTTTTGCCGGTGTTAGTGCATATAATTCCCTGAAGTAATTGGTCCCCAAGGGCAAGCACACTTTACCTGCTACTTACTATTTCTTTAAGCAACAGAATCACTGCAAAAATATCATAATTATGCTCTTTTTGCCTGCCATGGGTGAAGAGAAACTAGGTTTTGCTTTGTCCTTACAGGGGTAAGGAAAGAGCTCAAGGATGCCTACTTTTCTGTCTCTTTTAAAGGCAATGTTATACTTCAGTAGGGATTTTTCAGACATGCTCTGCAGGAGACAGCACCAACTATTGAGCACAGAGACATCCTGTTGACTCCCTCACATACTAGGAATGAAACAAAAAATGCAATTGAAAGACGAAGATAGACTAGACTACTGTGGCATCAGAACTGGCTTTGCCATATGCCATGGTTTGGTGGCTACTTTCCACCACCCATTTGAAGAGGTCAGGAGATCTGCCTGGTATTTTCAAAACCGATGTTCTCCAGTGAACTCCTGCAGTCTTCCCGAGCATCCCTCACACCCAGCACCTCACTTGGGCTCTCAGCTTCCATACTGATGCAGTTAGTCTCAGAAAAAAACCTTCTCTCTCTGTGTACACATCTGTGTACACGCACACATTTTACAAGATTTTCCACATCAGTCACTTGACCTTTGGAGCCTGACTCTCTCAAACATTTTGTGTTTGCAATGCCATCGAAGGGTAATAGTGATTTGGAAAATCCACCTAATTGCCTTGCTACATTTTAGGGGCCTTATATCACTTTTGAAGAGGGGATCTATACCTTTATTTTACTTTAGTGCTTTGGAAAATTAAATACTAAAGAATGTGACATTCTAAAAAGAGACAGTTTAAACTTTAGGGATAAAAAGTGTCCTCTAAGGCTATAATGCATTTTACCATTACTGCTTGGGGAATGATAATACTAAGAATGATAGAGAGCAACTAGACAGGATCCATTAAGGCAGAGACAGCTTGTGTATGCTATTATGCACAAGACTCTTCATACGTCTGCCTATGCAGACCAAACCGTTCTGTTTTTTACTTACAGTGATTTACGAGTTTGTTTTTGGTTTTTTTCCTGTTCTAAGAGACGCATCTAAAAAGCACAAGGCTAAGAGTGCTTATGACAAAGGTGCCCTGTTGAACACAGCAAGAGACAGAACATGGTACAGCATGACTCTAATAGCAAAGGCCCTGAGCCTGTACTGCTGAGTTAGTGGCAGGCTTGTCAGTGTGCAGAGGATCAGAATGACAACACATTCACTCTTTGAGATGCAAAATTTTTTAGGCTCCACTGCAAGTGATTTTTTTTCGATCTGACACCAGCTAAATGGTATGGGAAACGAAATGCAGCAGATACACAACAGGATTGCATAGAACCCCTGGACTCAGTCACTGCTGGGACTGCAGTTCAACAAAATAACGGCTGCAACATTGCCTTGCAGCAAAATGCAACTATCCTGCCAGGATCTCATCTACCTGGTTCTCTCGTAACCTTGATTCAGCTCACAATGAGCAGGGAAGACTCCACTCTCAGGGTGGAGCCACTCGCTTGGCTTCAGTGTGCGAGTTCGAAGTCCTTGTGAAAGACAGCTACTACAGCCATTAGGATACTGAAGTCTGCAAAAAGTCAAAGCGCAGGTACAAAACATTGCTTTCTACAAACAGCATCAAAACATTGAATTTAAGGCCCAGTTCCAATTCCCTTGTGAATTCCTGGCTAGCTTCTTAGAATCTCCTGCTTTAGACACTCTTTAGCATCTTTGACTTTTAGTTAATATTTGGCTGCCTACCTATTAAGATATTTCTCATGTTTCTACACAAAATGAGTGCCACACTAAATACTGGTATTCCTCATGCTGTTACTTCACTGTGTACAGTTTGTTTTATTGTTAATTGATTATTTTATTAGGTGAGATATCATTCTGCAAAGACAGCAGTATTAGATGAGTATTCGGCAGGAAACAACTCTTTTATCACCCCCAAATTTACTGATAATCACAATTCAGTTGTCTTTGGAGTTGCACTTCCTTGGCAGGTGAGTAATAGAAAAACTTACTTCTTGAAAAGCTCCTATATATACTACAAAAACTATTTTTCCATTTTAAACATGTTTCTTTTTGTAATAGGAAGAGAATACACATATTTGCAAAAAGATTGTGTCTGTGTGGAGTATGAGGAAACAGGTGGAAGAAGTGATGCTGGTCTTTTACCAGCTCGAATCTCATTCTCTGTATCTATAATAGTACAGCCACAACCACTCTATAATAATAATCTCTCATACAAAGGTACTACAGAGGTTGAAGTGTAGCTAATGCACTTAATCAACTTCAGGGAAAGATTAAGTTGACTTTCCAATAATGACTTTCCCGTATGTTCTATTATATTTGTTCACTCTTCAACAGTGACCTTTTAGGAGGGTCACAGCTTCAGAAGAAGATGAGATACAAAACTGCATAACTGTTCTTTGTAAAATATTACAGTAATGACTAGCCTTGAAAACTCTTTTCTATTGTCTTACCTGAAATGGGAGGAACATGTATTGTGCCTCATATGCACATATATATGAGAAAAGAAGAAGAAAAAAAAAGATATAAACACAGGCAAGACAGCACAGTGTGCAACACCTCCTGTTAATGTATTGGCATTACAGAACGCTAGCCAAAGAGCGTATTACCAACATTTACAGAATCAAGCTTGCATTAATATGTTTAAGCAGACACAGAGCATTACTTTATAAAGATGTAATGTTACTTTTTCTCTCTCTCCTCTGTGTTGGCTTTGGGGTTTGGTTGGTTGTTTCTGTTTGGCTGGTAGATTTTGGGTTTGATAATAGCAGAATGGCCATATTCCCATTAACAAACAGAAAACAGAAGAGAAGACTGTTTCTCAAAAATGTCCATTAGATCAAGAGAAAGGTTACAAAACTTAAGAGGTGACTAAGGCTGCAGTAAGAAAAACTATATAGAATTGATAGTGTTGCCTGTTAATAGCTACAGAACTTTTACACAACCTGCTAGTTTCCCCTTTGTCAGCTGCACAAGGGAACCACACGAGAGACACCATAATAAACTGAGATATTTTTTCCCTCCTGGAGGTCATAAGTCTTCAGAACCTGTGGCATGTACTTTCGCTTACACTCAAGCTGTTAATACATACAAGTGAGAAGAGAACCAGTATTTTTATCAATGTGGAATAGCAGCTGAGACAGACAACACAACCTCCGCAGAGGGACATATCCATATGTTACACAGTAATGAATGCCAGAAAAATAATACAGTGTTCGAGCTTCTCTTGGAGAACTCTATTCAAAGGCATTTTAACTAGAGGTCCAAAAAACGTTGTCCATAAAGACTCTGAAAAAACTGGCATAGCATGAGATCTTAGCAAAAAACATTTGGAAAGTACATGCTCTACACGAATCCCCAGATCTGCTTCTATTATCCAGTTAGGACATACACTACCTCCTGCCAAAGCCCTGCTATGCATAAACTATATTTCTTGTTATTTTCTGTTGCCTAGTTAAGGTTTTTGAATTTGCTGCCAATTCAACCCCTGAAGTACACATGGGAATAAAAAGCATTTTATATCCTAGCATACTATTTCATATCATGTTTCCTGCTACTTTGAAGCTGTACAATGTCTCAAACTGTATGACATGCCTGTTTCCCTTGGGAGACTATTTCGCATATACACAGAATCCCAATACCACTTGTGCATATTCCTGTACGTAAGGCTTGAAGCTGTGATAGAGAAAGGAACCTTCTGCTATCATGTTTTCATCTCATTATTTCAGCAACAGGAGGAAGAATTGCCAGAAAGCTATTTTATAGGTTTCACACCCAAAACGTCAGACTGACTGAGGGAAGGCACTTTTGGCACTCTGTTGATGAGCATAGAAAGTATCTCCTGGAGCATCCCGATCAGAGGTGCAGATTTCTATCCTGAATTCACCCAGCGACACTTACAAGTCAGCTGCTCATTTCTAATGGTAAGACCTCCAATCAAAAAGATGGCAAGTAACACAGACTGTTTGGAAACAAAGAATCCTGAGGCACAAACTATTTTAACTGTGTTATTATGTATTACCAATATCAACATCATTCATACGTTTGGCAGTAGCTCTTTCATTCCATGTCCTTACCTGGCAGTCAGCCACAGTCTTTAGAAGGCCAAAGCTCTGATCTCCAATATAACATCCCACACATATGATGTGATCTCAGAGGTAAGGAAAGAATCTGCCCCTGTAAGTCATTTTACAGCTATAATCTGAATAAATCCTGCCTCTGAATTCCAAGAAAGCACTTGAAAGGGTTACAGAGCACAGAAGGGAGGTAGAAAGTTTTGAACCAAGAAGTAAGACTGGACTTCCAAAAAACATAGGTTTCATCTCCCAGTCTGAAATGGACTTCCTACGTCATTCAGCATGAATCAGTTCCTTTTCTGTGATATTAGTTCATTTTAAAGGTAGGGATAAAAATAAACTCTCTGTAATTTGACTGTCAGTTACAAAGTTTGGCTGTTGTATACAAACTCTAGTCAGTCCTGGGAAGCATGCATGGGGTTAAAGCTCCAAACAGATAAATTCACTAAGAATTTAGGCAATGATGTCACCGTGACCAAAAGTTGGCCTTAAGATAAATAAATGGGCTTTCAGTATTCCCTGCAGTCATTTGCTGTCCCTTGGCACCAAGATGAAATCATAATGCTTTGTAATTACAGATAAAAGGGATTTGACACAAGAGCTCTCCAAACAAGCCAAACATCCTGGAAAGTAGAAAAAAGACACAACGCTTACTTGCATGCTCATTCTCCAGACTCAAGAATAACCATCAAGACAATTTTCTTATTATTAGCAGCTGTTCAGAAATCAGTACCAGATCATTAACTAAATCAGTGCGTTTTCCAAGACAAAAGGAAAATTATGGAAAAAGGAAGATTAGAGAATAAATTAGCCAGACTGTAACAATGTCACAAACACAAAACCCCACAGCTCTAGCATGTAGCAGTTACGCAAAAACAAATCCCACAAACAAAAGACACATTCCAAGCATAATGGAATAACTTAAAGTGTAACCTCCCATTCTTTTGACAGCACAGAGGATGGACTCATCTACTCAAGCAAACACTCCTCTGAGAAAGATTACAGGGATGCAAGAGAAAAAAATATGAAAACCTTATGCACTGCCACATCTGTAATTTAAAAACTGCTCTAAACTGTATTTGACAAAATGTTGCCATCACCTTAAAAAGGACAGGATGAAGAAAAGGCTGCTTAGAGTCTTTCTCTTGCTATTTTCCTAAGACAAGATCATAATACACACACTAATATTCTTCGTAATTACCACTGTAACCACTGTTACAAAAGTATATGCCAGTAACATGTATGTATACAGTTTGGGGTTTGTTAGCTGTCCACATGTGCTCTGTACCCTGAGGGTCACCCTCTGAGGGTTAATTCTGCAAGCATTTACTTTTTTGGGCTGGTTTTGAGTTTGGGGCTGCTGCCTACCCTACATCAGACCCTTGGCTGCAGCAGAGGCATTTGTAAAAACTAGTGAGACTGACAGAAGAGATTTCTTTCCTCCTTCCAGAAACTCCAGCAATCCAGGCTATTGCTATTAACCCACTACAGAGAAAAGCACTATAAAATAAATGTAAGTTGAATTTATATCAACAGTACAGATGTGCATGTAAAAAGCATAGCCCAAAGTCATACTTACAAAGCATGCCTGTATACATTTTTATTGATGAAGTAGAAAAACTGTTTAAGAGTCTAATTGCAAGTGCCTCACATTTGCAACAGAAAAAAACCCAGCATGTTAATTCTTTTCACAATAAGTTTACCATTAGGAAATGAGGACCACATTAGGAAACTCAAATTAGCAGTAGCTGTGATTATTTAATTTTATCCCTAAAGTCTTTTCTACAAAATTAAACAAAAAACATTGGCTATTTTCTAGGATTAACTGTTTCCTACCAGGTATTTTATGTTTTAAACGTGAAACACTTCATCTTAAATAACATAAACTCCAGATGTGTCTGCAAACGTGCATATGAAAAAGTAATCATTACCTAGTCTAGAACTTCACGTAAGTTTTGGCCACTAATTTTCTATCTGCTGTCAATGCTTTCTTTGATGCTGTTTTGCCTTGCTGTTGCTGTTTGTATGAGAATCATTGTCTTCAGTTTTGTAAACTAATGTCATGGTCTCTACTAGTAGAGTACTGTGAGCTGTGTTGAAAGATCATTAAATAGGATTTTTATTCTCATTTTTACTAGTGAGAATCCAACTCTCCTGACAGACTGTTGGAGAAACTCCTACATATGCCAAAGAAATGCCATTTTTCTTTTTATTTTATATTATTATTACCATCCATAGGCAGTCATAATCTATAAACACTGTAGACCTAGTTGAACACAATTACATATAAATTATAAAAAGCACCCCTACAAGTTACTCTGCAACTTAGAGATAGCTTGTTGATCTCATTACACTACAGAAGTGGTCAGTTAATATTTAGAAATGTAAATGTAAAACAATTATTCACCTATTTCACAGCAAAAGTGGTAATATTTGCTGAATAACCCTAGCAATCATAATTTAAAGAGTTTATATGCATGAGTTTGACTCTTGAAGAGAAACAGACTGCTAAAAGAAGTATAAATTGGATTAATATTTTAAAAATCATTGTAAATTCTAGACAAAACTAGTAAAATGCTTCACTGCTGATACCAGCAGGATCACTTCAGAGGTATTTATTTCAAGAAGAGGCAGCATCATGCCCGAATGTAATCCTTATAGATACTTCCCTACTCACCTCCATAAGGATTAGCTCACACCTGATGACTCTTACTCAGCAAGGTATTTAAGCACATGCCTTATATCCGACAGTTATCTGATAGTCAGGGGCAGAGGCTCTGGACTTAAAGCTATACGTATTCTTAAGCATCTTATGGCACATTTGCTCTAGCTGAGAAAATAACTCTTTGAAACCTGCGGAGCTGTTTAAATCAGAAGGATACCATCTGAATTTGCTGGATTACTTAACCCAATATGACAAACTGCTGTCTGCATGCTGAGTTCGTTTCTGGTAGGGCTGTTTCGCCAGATATTGGCTCTGTAGAAAGTTGCTTGTGTTGCAATAACTATTCTAACCTCAACAAAACAATTACCTAAAATTTAGGAATTACCTAAATTACCTAATTTTAGGAATTACCTAAAATCTTCTATTCTGTGGTCTAACATACTATCTGATGTTGCATTAATTTTATTCATTGTTTAAATAAAGTATTAAAGTAATATATAGTAGGAAATCTTAGCTTGCATATTAAGTTATTTCCATTTCTACATCTATCATTTCCCTTTTCCAACTGGCACTATCTTCTAAGTAAGTTAAACTACAAAGTTGTAAGACAATTGCAGACTTATCAATATTAAGTATTCTTATTCTCTATTTTTTAAGTTTTTTAATAAAATGCGGCACAATAAACATTCTGAAAAGGAAAAAAGTAAGAAAAAAAGAGAGCAATCGTCTGACTGCAAAAGGGAGAGTAAAGTGAAAAGCCTTTTTTCAAGCTATATCAATAGCTAATCCTAGTTTTCTGAACAAAAGTGGTCACTGGTAACAAGTAGTGGGTTCGGAAAGGCCCAAGTGAATTAAGGTGATCTGGGATCACTTAGTAGATTTTAATAAATTTTCAAAATTTTTTGAACATTGTTCCTGTTTCTGTATAATTTTAAATTTGTATGAATTTTTCTTTTCAGTGGTAGCTTCTTAATCGAAAAAATCTTATTTTCAGATTGCAAGTACACACCTTTACTGCGGAAAATTATTACTATAGCATTAATCAGAAGAAAGAACTGCACCATCCATAAATACATTCAAAATGATCAGTCTCTCCATTCTCTGTAAAACTAATGCATTGTAAGGGATATTGCCAGAAAAAAATTACAAGGAAGACACTTTCATTTTAACATAAGATTATTCTTGAACTTTTTTTACGGCTACTGAACTGAAAGAAAAGCTGCATTCTGATACCGGAGGCAGCTTCCTCAACTGAAATTCATGAAATCGCATTCACTCAGGTCATAATAGATTAAAAAAACACAACTGTTTTTTCTTTTTGTTCCTCCTCTGAAATTAATAATAAAGGTAAGCAGCCTATTGTAACAGGCCCCTAAGAACGACTTACAGCCATCTAACTAGCCTGTGAGCATTTAGACATGAAATTCCTCCTGATTTCAGTATTAGTTCTGTGTTTTTAAAGGAGGAAAGGTTGCCTTTAATAAAAAGTTTTCACTTCCACACATTATTCACAGATGCGCTCTTCGTCATTTTTCTCTCACCATACTTTATCTTTCTGTAAGTGTCTTTATGCATCTTGCATGCACTCTCCAGCTTTGTAAGCACTGGAAGAATATACATAATTGGATAAAACATCATCTCCAGTTTTAAAGGAAGGTTGCAATGAAGACAGATATTTCATAAATGTCTAGAAAGATGGATAGCAAGTCAGACAGAATTAAAAAAAAATAGACAGTATCAATCTACATAATATCATTCCCTGTCAAGAAATGGGCTATCTTAAATGGGTGTAAACAGCAATATTATTCATGGTTACACCACAGTGTAATTGCTTGGTGGATATGAATGAGGTTCTCCTGAATATAAATGAAGAGACAAAGTGAAGATAAAAGCAGCAGCTGAAACTAGAAACCAGAAAACTTAAAACAAAAATGATCGTCAGATACACTTCCTTTCATTGTGTGTGTGATAGGAATTATTATTAAATCAATAGATTTATAACACTACCCAGAGTGAAGTACAATGCAGAAAGAAAACTGTTTCCAAATTATGTTTTGCCAATGTGCCTCAGCCTTGACACCCAGCATTATTGCCAGTTGGATCCTAAGCCTCTTTTAAATACAGCCTTGAAATTGCTTCATACTGTATCAGAAGAACTGGTGACTTTTAGGAAGATAAACGATTGCAGAACTCTCACAAATCTGCATCCTTTTTCGCTAAGGGAAATCTAATGCCTAGGCCACTTGTGCTAAAAGGCATCAACCAGGCCTGCCATATCTGCAGCATGTTGATTATTAACTGAAAATTGTAACAAGGAACAGAAGGGAATTTAATCTGCCATTGTTGGTGTGTTTCTATGATTTGGAGCAAACCCAAGTGAGAAGCAATGTTCGATGTGTAATTCCCTGGTTCTGAAACTAGAGCAATAGGATTATACCTAAACCTGTTCAAAAATTAGCTGCTGAAAATGCAAAAAGACCAATACCTGAAGTGATCCACCTGAACTGCATTCCCATATCATACTGGGACCTGATCCACTACACTCCCAAGAAAGGTAGAAACCAGCACAGAAACTGTCATGAAACCCTGGCAACAGAAAATCCGGCCTGAGGCAGCTTGAAATGAGAAGGCAACTTCCGCTCTGGTAGCCAGTGCAGAGATGGCAGGGGACTTGGCATGGCGAAAACCAAGGAGCAGCCCAGAAGAGATGCAGCAAATGCCTATCAGTGAAAACCAGGAAGAAGATACTGTTTGTCTTCTTTCAAAATGAGCATCTCTGTATGAAGAAAACAGAGTTTGGGATTCCTTTCGGGAATTCCTACTGGGAGGCTGTCTTCCTCCAAAAAGGACATTAAGGCAACATTAATAACAAAAGACAACAAGGAGCTGAAGGAGCAAGAAAAATTTTACTCCATCCCGAGAAAACCATATTGGAGATTGCAGTGGCAGACACAGAACAGCGGATATATCGGCTATCTCGTGAGTCCACACCACAGCTAAATTTCTAGAGACTAGCTGAGCTAGACACAGTTTTCCCACTACTCTCCCACCTCTTCCACCAGAGAAAGAGTGGAATTCAGATTAAAAAAAAGCAGACTCAGACATTTTCTTTATGAAACATGATTACTTTTGATTCAGTACGTTAGAAAACTTATTTAATGATTTTTGAAATATTTCTGCTGCAGGCATTTAAACTTTTAAAAGTATTTTTATTTTAATTTTCTAAATTTAAAAATGAAAAGTTATTATATGGAAAATTTGGATGTTCATTTCTCTGTTTAATTGAGACTGATGAATCTGAAATTTTCTAGAAATCTGAGTTGAAGAATGATTCTTAAATGGCATTTCCCCATTAATGTTTTGTTTTGACATCTAGGCAACACTTGGCTGTAGCTTTTTTTTCTTGATAAATGTATAATTGACTCCAGCTCCTGACATAACAGTACTAATATCTGAAACTGTCTCTATGCGCATGCTTAGTATCTAAACAGTACTCATTTCATAAAAAAGTAAAGCAGCTTATATATATCTAGCCTTCTTTCAACCTTTTTGAAATACAAGCAAGCTTTTGAGAATAATCAAAGGATTCTAAATGCTTTCATTTACAGTAGAATATACATTGGGATTAACTTAAAATTTAATTTTCCCACTTTTTTTTAACTTCAGTTGTACTTGTTTCCTTGCTTATTTGTATGGCAAACTGTGGATTCATTCACTGTACTCTGTTAGCTGTCAAATCAAATGACTTCTTGTATTATTCAAACCTAGACATGGCCTCCTTTTGCAACGACAGTAAACACTTAGAAGTTTCTGAGATCCTGTTTCACAACTTGTTCAAATATAGCCGAGAAAAAGGAAGCCAAAGATATTCTTATATCAATACTTGCAGGAATTATTCAATGTACTTCAGACTCTACACGTTACAATTTTGATCACAGCAGATTATTTGCATAGTGTCATCTTCCAAAAATATAAAAGCCAATTATAAATACAACTACAATTGGAGCTTCAGAACATCCAAGATCGTCAAAAGAAAAAAAAAGGAATTGACGCCAATCTTACGGAGCAAAGTTGTGATTTTGGGATTTCAATGCTTTCAAAACTTGCTGTGTTTAAAACAAGAAATTTTATGGCAGATGGGATTCCCAAACTTAGTTTTCAAATGCTGAGGTTCATTTTAATTTTATTCACTCAAATGTTAAATCTTGGGCAAACGTTGTTAAAAAGATTAAATCAAATCAGGCATAAAAATTTCAACAGAAACACCTGTGCCATCTACAGAGTAGTAACGTTTGAATGAATACATCTAAAATAATATCTATTATTCAAGCATTATAGATAGCAAATGTTTAACCAGGGAGATAATCCCGAAACAGTCCAACAGAAAGACAGGGTCAAGGGGAAAAAGCACTTAAACAGTAAAAATGAGAACAGTGCAGGATCACCCTGAATTTTCTCTCTCACAATGGGCAGAGAAGCTCAGAAGTAGGAGTAGTTCTTAAGAACAGGTGAAACACACTTACCGTGTACTCCTCTGGCTTCCAGCAGTTTGCAGTTCAGGATCCCTACCATAAGAGAGACACAGATTTGTTGGAGCGTGTTCAGAGGACGGCCACAAAGATGATCCAGGGGCTGGAGCACCTCTGCTACGAGGACAGGTTGCACGAGCTGGGATTTTTCAGCCTTGAAAAGAGAAGACTTCGGGGGGACCTAATAGCTGCCTTCCAATACCTGAAGGGAACTTACAGGAAGGCTGGGGAGGGACTTTTTACAAGAGTGTCCACTGATAGGACAAGGGGAAATGGGTTTAAATTGAAGGAGAACAGATTTAGATTAGATCTTAGGAAGAAATTCTCCAGTACAAGGGTGGTAAAACTTTGGAATAAATTGCCCAGAGAAGTTGTGGATGCCCCCTCTCTGGAGGTGTTCAAGGCCAGGTTGGACGGAGCCTTGAGTAGCCTGGTCTAGTTGAGAGGCGTCCCTGCCCATGACAGGGAGGTTGGATTAGATGATCTCTGAGGTCCCTTTCAGCCTGTGCCATTCTGTGATTCTATGATCTCTTGAGCTAAGTATGACATCTTTAATTAAATTCTCGGTGAATTCTTTTTCGTGCATTTTGTTTCTCAGTCACTTTTTACACATGTAAGTTTTTAGGACCCTCAGCAACCTGCAGAAAAGCATTCTGTAACATTTTACACTGTATGAAGAATAAGCCCTTTCTGCTTGTTTTGCACCCAGCTCCTGCTAATTTCATTTGATGCCCTCTGAGCATTTTGAAAGATCAGTTGGTTTAGGCTGAGATGAAGCTGTGAACGTAAGATTAACTATTCTTTATAGAACTTTACATCCATTTATTTCACTTGTTATCCTTACATTTGATGTTCAGAATATGAAAATTTGTGTATTTCAAAAAGTAATTTAAGATTAAAGTTACAAAAACAAACAAAAAAAAACGGAGTGCAGAAATTCTAGTATAGAAACACTGAAGAATGCTATACAGAAATGGAAACATACTATTTCCTAAACCAATCCTACTAGCCCCACAGGATCATAGTCTAGAGCTTTTCCACTTATAATCTGCAGACATCTAAGGACCTATGTGCTGCTTCTACAACCTCAGGAAGAGTTAATTAAGAAAAGCAAGTCTCTCATCAATAGTTTTAAATCTATTATGGAGAGGTCCACTTCTCTTAGAAAATCTAACCTGTGACTTGAAAAAGACTGAAAATCCATTCTAGTCAAAGCAGAGCAGACAACTGTGTGGAGGAAACAGTCATTAAGCTTGTCACATTACAGGGAGGCTAATGAGAACTGTTATACATCATTGTTTAAATATAATATATAATAACTAAGAATTTTTTATTCAGAAGGGGACATGATCTCTCCTTTTCACAGATCCGGCTGTACAATAGATCTTCCCCAATGTCAGGAAGCTCAAAGAGATGGCAACACTTTCCTCTTGATCTTGCTGCAATTCCCCTTTGAAATATGGTCATCCCCTGGGCAGGGAATTATTTGAGAACAGATGTGAGTTTGAACTTCAAAGCAAGATGGCCAGAGTAAGAGAAACAAGTTTAAGGCTAAAGATACTATCGCTTCCATTGGTTATCTTCCTTAACTTCACCATTAAAAGCAGAGTTTCTCTTCCATGAATTAAAGGAGAAAAGACAATATCCAAGTCAATGCAATGTAAGTTAACTACCTTTTAAAGAGCTTCAGGATGCCAGACTTTAAACTATTACAATAAATTTCATCCCTTTCCATTAAAAAAAAAATAATCTTTAATGTCCTTGTTTCCAAGGATCTCTGATGGGAATGGGAGTTTGGCAGTAATTCTATAGCTGTCAGCCAAGTCATCAGGCATAGAATGTTACTTTAATAATGGATAAACGGCAACAGATTTAAAGTCAGCAGGTATGTAACCTAGGGACATAGAAGCATTAATTACATCAGTAAAGGCAGGCAGAAACTTAAGAGGAAAAACCTGAACAAGAATTTGGGAAGCACTGATAAGGCTCAATTTTCTCTCTGCACAGCTTGTGCCTCCAGCAATTCAGCCCCTAAGATGCAAGAAAGCTGTGAAACGAGCTATCAGAACACTTGTCAATCACTGGACAAGCTGTATCATGGTCAAAAGGTACTTCTAGGGCATGCAGGAAAATAATGGAATGAATATAGGATGTAGGTTTATCAGTGACTAAGCAACTGCAGTTGATCATTGCAACAACGAGGCTTAAATAGAAGGAGAAGAGTGATAATGGAAAAGTTAAGGATTATAATTCTTACTCTCTTTTCATTTCAAAGACCTTTTTTGTTTCAATTGCATTTGCTAATTTCCATGTTATGGAAGACTGTGTCGCAGAGAGAAGGAAGACCAATCGGCAAATTGTTAATTGAAGCTAGATCAGGCTATGCTCCTCTTAATTTCAAATCCATGGTTTTGAAAGTTACATAGGCAGACAGAGGTGCACATTTATCACTGGAGATGCTTGTTCCTCTTTGAGGAAGATGCGATACAGAATGAGAGAAGAATAGATAGATTTAGACAAAATCTGATAGTTGTCTCATTTATGAAACTATCAGTAACAACAAATCTGTGAAAAGTCTTAAGAGTACACAGTGTTTGTATAAATGCCTCTATTCAAACACACGTAGCATGTGGAATAAACAACCGGATTTATAGACCTGCACACAGGGTTATGATCTTATTGATATCACAGAGATGTAGTGGGACTGCTCCTATGATGGAGCACTGCAATGGAAGGATACAGGCTCTTTAGGAAGGACGGGCAGGGGAGACGAGGAGGGGGTGTCACCCTCTATGACAATGATCAGCTGGAGAGCATGGAGCTCTGCCTGGGGATGGATGAGGAGCCAACTGAGAGCTTATGGATCAGGATTAAAGGGAGGGCAGAGACAGGTGACAGTGTAGCGAAAGTCCGCTACAGGCCACCTGACCAGGAAGACTGAGCAGATGAGGCCCTCTACAGACAGATAGGAGCAGCTTCACATTCACAAGCCCTGGTCCTCATGGGGCACTTCAACCACCCCAATATCTGTTGGAAGAACAACACAGCAGGGCATAAGTAATCCAGGAGATTCCTGGAATGCTTTGATGATAACTTTCTTCTCCAAGTGGTAGAGGAACCAATGAGGAAAAGTGCCACGCTGGACCTTGTTCTCACCATCAAGGAGGAGCTGGTGGGGAATGTGAAGCTCAAGGGCAGCCTTGGCTGCAGTGACCATGAAATGGTGGAGTTCAAGAAACAACAAGGAGGGTGCACAGCAAGCTCACTACCTTGGACTTCAGGAGAGCAGACTTTGGCCTCTTTAGGTAGCTGCCCTGGAGGGAGGAGGGGCCTAAGAATCTGGTTAATATTCAAGGACCACCTCCTCCAAGCTCAGGGGTGAGCTCCAAACTCAAACACAAAAAGGAAGCCTACAGAAGGTGGAAGCAAGGACAGGTAAAAATTGTCCAAGCAGCGAGGAATCAGGTTAGGAAAGCTAAAGCCCTGAGAGAATTAAATCTGGCCAGGGACATCAAGGGCAACAAGAGCAGCTTCTATTGGTACTTCAGTGATAAAAGGAAGACTAGGGAAAACGTGAGCCCACTCCAGAAGGAAAAAGGAGACCTGGTTACCCAGAATATGGAGAAGGCTGAGGTACTCAACGACTTTTTTGCCTCAGTCTTCACTGGCAAGTGCTCTAGCTGCACAGCCCGAGTCACAGAAGGCAAAGAAAGAAACTGGGAGAATGAAGAACTGACCACTGTAAGAGAAGATCAGGTTCAAGACCATCTAAGCAACATGAAGGTGCATAACTTCATGGGACCTGATGAAATGCATCCGCGGGTCCTGAGGGAACTGGCAGATGAAGTTGCTAAGCCACTATCCATCACATCTGAGAAGTCGTAGTGGTCCAGTGAAATTTCCACTGACTGGAAAAGGGGAAACATAAACCCCATTTTTAAAAAGGGAAAAAAGGAAGACCTGTGGAGCTACAGGTCAGTCAGTCTCACCTCTGTGCCTGGCCAGACCATGGAGCAGATCCTCCTGGAAACTATGCTAAAGCGCATCGGAAAAAGAGGTGATTGGTGACAGCCAACATGGCTTCACTATGGACAAATTATGCCTGACAGATTTGGTGGCCTTCTATTATGGGGGTTACAGCGTTGGTGGATCAGGGAAGAGCAGCTGACATCATCTGCCTGGACTTGTGCAAAGCATTTGACACTGTCCTGCATTACATCCTTGTCTCTAAATTGGAGAGACAGGGATTGGACGGATGGATCACTTGGTGAATAAGGAATAGGCTGGATCATCGTACTCAAAGACTTGTGGTCAACAGCTTGATATGCAAGTGGAGACCAGTGATGTGTGGTGTTCCTCAGGGGTGAGTATTGGGACCAGCGAGCTGTTTAACATCTTTGTTGGCAACAGGGACAGTGGGATTGAGAGCACCCTCAGCAAGTTTGCAGATGACAAGAAGTTGCGTGGTGTTGTGGACATGCTGGAGGGAAGGGATGCCATCCAGAGGGACCTTGACAGGCTTGAGAGGTGAGCCCCTGCGAACCTCATGAAGTTCAACAAGGCCAAATGCAAGGTCCTGCACATGGGTCACAGCAATCTCAAGCACAAGTACAGTCTGGGTAGAGAACGGATTGAGAGCAGCCATGAGGAGAAGGACTTGGGGATGTCAGTTCATCAGAAGCTCAACGTGAGTCAGCAACGTGCACTCACAGCCCAGAAAGCCAACCATATCCTGGGCTGCATCCAAAGAAGCGTCGCCAGCAGGTTGAGAGAGGTGATTCTGCCTCTCTATTGTGCTCTTGTGAGAGCCCACCTGGAGTACTGTGCTCAGCTCTGGGGTTCCCACCACAAAAAGGACATGGAGTTGTTGGAGTGAGTCCAGAGGAGGGCCACGAAGGTGATCTGAAGGCTGGAGCACCTCTCCTATGCTGACAGGCTGGAGATAGTTGAAGTTGTTCAGCCTGGAGGAGAGAAGGCTCCAGGGTGATCTCATAGCAGCCTTCAAGCACCTAAAGGGGACCCTATAAAAAGCTGGAGAGGGACTTTTTGCAAGAGCGTGTCGTGATAGGACAAGGGGCAATGGCTTTAAACTGAAAGAGGGGATATTTCGATTAGAGATAAGGAAGAAGTTCTTCACTCTGAGGGTGGTAAGTCACCGGAACAAGTTGCCAGAGTACTTGTGGATGCCCCATCCCTGGAAGTGTTAAGACCAGGTTGGACGAGGCTTTGAGCAACACGATCCAGTCGAAGGTGTCCCTGTGCATGGCAGGGGGATTGGAACTAGGTGATCTTTAAGGTCGCTTCCAATTCAAACTATTCTATGATTCTACGATATTTTGTGAATATATTTTTATATATATGTATGCACTTTGTGTGGAAACTACTTTTTTTACCTATGGAAATACAATTAGAAATCCACCCAAACTGTCAATTGTCTAGAGTCCTTGTTAACGGTCTGAGCAAGGATGACTAGTAAATGATAACTAACTTTCAACTCTGGTCTAAATAATCTGTACCTTATCGGTTCAATTTGCAAGCAAACTAAACACATCAGTACTTGTTCTCTGGATATAAATCTGTCACCTTACTATCATGTGAAGAAGTGTTTTCCATCTGGTTAATCAATATGGGAGATTAATGCTGTCAGCTCCTTAGGTCAAGGGAAATTAAATGAAGATGATGCTTAAATGGAAGATACATGGCTGTTCATGTTCAAATGTGTTCTACAGAGCCAAAAATACTAGCCTAGAGATATCTCTATACATTTTTATTATATGAATGTAACACTTTTGAAAGAATTTGGCTTCATATCAACTTTCAGCAGAGCAAGAGCAACACAAAGAAGATTGTTCCACTCTTTAGAAATGAGGTGGAAGAAAGATCAGGGAACGGAGTACTCTAGCAGACAGAGAAATATTTGTCTCATAAAGAGAACATTTTTGAGATTTCCTATGTTCAGAACCCGACTGATCATTACAATTTCTTGAAAATCCTTGTATTATACTCATTATCTCTTCTGTTCTTAATTTACACATGTGTATAAACAAGACAGAAATGTAACAATAGAGAAAAAGTAAATAGAGCATTATAACACAGCAGCTGAAAATGCAATTGGGTTTTCAAAGCATTATTACTTCAGATCTGTCATATCAGTAATAGATAAAATATGTATCCAGTTTTCAAAAGAACGAGTCTGTCACTACTAGTATGCGGACCACATTCTTATCTGCATTCTGAGTGAGACTGAACCCTCATCTGGAAAGGGGTCCTGTTTCCCAGATTTTTGAAGTGATGGAATGGGGTGCAAGGGGCAGACCAGCAATTGAAAGAGCTACCTCAGAATGACTAATGCAACCACCTCAAAATACCAGAGACAGACGACAGATTTTCACAAGAAACCTTTTCTTAGATACTTGCAGCAGTTCAAATGACAGATTTTCCATTCTCTTCTCCATATCTTAATGTGCAGCCAGAAGAGGATTTTTTTCAGCGTGTTACTTTTCTATAAAGCCCTCAAACTAAGGGAGAAGTTCTATGCTTCAGTTATTTAATTTATTCATGAAATATTTTGCATTTCACGCTACCTCCCCCCTGCCAAATAACCCCAGGCAAAATTAGCATAAAAAGTGATGTTTGAGAAAGGTATTTCAAATTATTTGCACTGCACTGAAAGCCTAGCTAAATCATGAAATTTATGTAGTTAGGCTTTGATGCCGAGAGTCTAAAAGAAAAGTTTTCTCACCAGTAGAAATCTTCTATTAGTGAAGAGTTTACCTAGAGAAAACTAGATCAAAACAATTCCAAGTGCTAATTATGTTCTGCATATGAAGTTGCTCCACCTTCATAAGCACAAATAATGAATGGACAGATTTTTTAATAAACAACTTCTCTAAGAGGAAATTAGAAATATACATCCCTATTGAAGAGAAAAATCACAGCAGAGCTCATTTTTAATTCCCTGAAAACAATTCAGCAGTTTAGAATGGAAGAACGACACACCAGTTAAGGGGACTTGTGCATTAACAGCAAAACTAATCTGCATAGGCATGTTGTACAGATCTCTCTAGAGTCCAGGTTAGAGGAAACAAGATGTGACAAAACGGAAGAGCTGCAAACAGTAAAACTGAAAACATTTGTGCAAAGGTTCAGTAGTCTTGCTGCAGACTAATCAATCACCTGGTAAGTATGTGACCAACACACAGAGGAATTCCCACAGTGTAATAAACGGGTAGATAAACTGGGTGATACAATTTTGCTATTTCTGCTGCTGCAACTGGAAAGCAGTCATTCATTCTGGTGATGACAGTTATACCCTCTGGCCATCACCACTAATTAAATCGCTATCTTTCCTATTCCATTTTTTCCTCAGATAGAAATGAGATAAAAGAGAGAACAATATAAAGAAGGAACAGGAAACTAGATTTGGGGAATAATTTTAAAAGCAAAGTAAGATAGCCTGAGACATTAATGCAATCTCTTGGAAAACAAAACATGCTTCTGCCAGGAAGACAGGTGCAATGGTGTGTGAGGTGATGTGTGTACGACCATAACGCTGTAATCTAAACCTCATGCCTTTCATAACTCCTAAAATTGCAAGAAAAACATATATCAAACATACAAATGGGAATAGTTTATGGACAGCATGTTTATCAGTAATTACACAGATTATTACAAGTTACATTACAGTCTGTTTCAAAATAAGGATTAATTGATTCCATCTCAGATACTCAGAGCAGTTTATCACTTTTTCTCAGAAAAGACAAACATTCTTTGGAAAACAAATCATATTCACATTACTTTTCCAAAACCAAGGTCCAGTAAAACATTTACATGACTCTGTGCATACTAGAAGCTGCATTCCAGTGCTCAAATCCTCTCCTACCCACTGCCATGCATTTCCAATGATAAACACAGAAGTTAACAGGAAAAAGCAAATTAAACTACAACATGTAGAAATTGGTATTAGCCTATCTTTGTGGCTTTTAAACTACAGGCTGCATAAAATAAGAGACAGGAGAAAGTTTCAGCTGAAGTGATCCACCTAAGTAAGGTCAATTCCCTTTTGTAAGTGTAACACATTGCTTTTCTGAAGTGGCTTACGGATACTCTCATATACACTTCAGCAGGCCAGCTCAGACGCCAGTCACTGCTGGACACAACTCACTCCTCAGTTGCCCTGAAAACCCTGTGTCACTGCAAGACTCTCCAGGTTTTTTTTTTCGTTTTTCTTACAGAAGGAACACAGAGCTGTGTGTGAATGGAGGTCTAGCAATAGAATAACCTTGAAATTAAAGCTCTGACAAAAACAGCATGGCAATTCTGGCAGCTTCAGTAGCAACTGGCCCTCAGATATGGCTGTTTTGCCTTTAACATGCAGTGATGAGTTAAACGTACTAGTTTTAGAAATACAACACAGTGAAAAGTCAAATACCACTGTAAAGTGTTTCTGCATGCTATCCTTCTGCTATCTGAAATGCCCTCATATGGAACATCACTGTAGACAGAACTCAAGACAGCACCCCCAAAAAAGATTCATACCACACCAGCATGGGTGCCTTTCATTTCCAGAATGACTAACTAAAACTCCAGGAAGTGCAATAAATGGCTCGAGGATTATCCTCTCCTTCCTCAGTATAAACAACAGACTGCCTCCTAACCTCTTTTAGTTACAAGTTGCTGAAATAGCAAGATTACTAGAATTTAGGTTTGTTACAATAGGGAAATGCTGTGGAAAAAGGGCAGACTGGAAGAAAGGTTATGAAAAATACTGACAAGGCTGAGGAATAATAAGTAATTGCAGCACCCTGGTGTGGATCAACCTGTGGTTGTGTCAGTTTTTGTACAAACAAAGTAATCACTCTTGTCCTAATCTTTGCACTAACATCCTGCTTCAGAGATTCTTACCTGCAAAGACAGTTTCAACATTGCTTTGAACTCTCTGGGTTTTCTTCTCCAGCTACTGCCCTTTTTGAACAGAAAACATTCACGACAAATACTTGGTTGACCATTTTTAGCAAATTTGAAGTCCACCCAAAAACAGCATTTGACCAGGAAGAGCCTTCGCCCAAGTTAACACCAATGGAAAGCTGAATTACACGATAATGAACAAAACTCAATCCAGTCATCTCACACAGATTGGTTCCCGTTTAATTTTCTACTCATTTTTCTCAAAGGTACTTCAGATTTCACCATGCCATTAATGATCCTTGCTAGACTGACAGCTCAACAGATCTTTGTGTCAGCGCCCAGTGAGAAGTCTCTCCATCACAAAGACGAACTGTCTACTTCATCATGGGTCTGACCCAGTACAAACAGTGAGGCTTAAGGAAAAGATGGAGTCTTCAAATCCTGAAGCATTTTATAATGGACCACTATCTATTCTAGATCTCTAGATCTTTTCTACATCTTAATTTTTAATACCCAACAACTATTTTGCTGCCTACTTCTTTATGGAAGAAAACAGTGGCCTCCATTTATTCCTAACACATTTTTTTCTTTAAAAATAAAATAAAGAAAAGCATGCAAAAGCCCTTCACTGCACAAGCATGTAAAATATAGAAAATGAATATGAGAAAGCAAAGCTTCAAATTAGAAGTGGGACTGTAGGTAAAGGGAAAGAAAACATCCAGTACTTAGGGAGTAAATGAATCTTACACTTTAACCATATTAACTAGCGACCTAATGTCCTGGCACACCTTTTTGGGCTAGATTCTGGAGACCAAATTTAACATAACACAATTCTGTGAGTCTAAGCCACGGGTAGAAGGCACATTCAAACTGCAAACGTCTGTTGCTGTGCTGGGTGCCTAAAAGGAGTGTCCGTATGAAAAGGTGTTCCTTGCACAACAGTCCTCTAATCTGCAGCTTTGTTCATTCATACTTTTCCCTGGTAGTTCTCCAAGTACTGACGTACCCTTGGAGGAATTTTGCAGCTTAAGACATTACTGCCCCAAGCTGTCAACCTCAGCCTTTCCACAGGCGTCATTCACAAGAGTAGCTTAACAGGAGATGCCAACCTGTCAGCTGAGAAAGGCGAGATGTGCGCACACATCCTGCTCTGTCAACTCTCGTATGGGCATGTTAACCTATGGCACAAAAGATGGTGATATAACGACAGGAACTGCTGCAGCAACATTCATCAGAAGATGTCTGCATCCAAAACATAAGCCTTATCACAAAAAGAGTTTTAAAGCGTTTTATCTTCAGTACAGCAAGATGTTAAACCTATGAGCACTCTGGCTGACATAAGCACGACTACATATGTACTTGTAAGATCATACTTGCTTAAGTACCTTGCTGAATTAGGTTTTAATATCTTACATATTGGTATTTCTAAAGCAATTAATGAAGAAAAAGCTAGAACATACCAGCACAAACCCCCCTAGGAGACCGCATTAACTGAAACAATCATGTAGTTGACACATGGTTTCTGTTCCTAATGAGGCATGCCAACTAAACAGAAAATAAAGGGACACAAGCCCTGATACTTCCAGATCTAAAATAATTAGTCCCAGGACACAAAGCAGTATTATCCTGAGAATTGACTACCCAATGGCTCACAATAGATTTCTTGTATTTCAGGGAAACTATGGCCACAACAGACACACAGACAACAAGTCTGACCTACTGTGGAAGCTCCTGTATTCTGTTTCTTTAAACGATGCATTTAATCTACATCTTACATCTTCCCTTTTGGCTTCATAACTCCTATTGAAGTGATTAATGCTGGGGAGGGGGTGGGGTGAGGTTCAGCTGGCTGAAAGACAGAAGGTTTGGCAACATGAAACTATTAATATGGCCCTTCGTTAACTTAGTACACCTCTCCCTGGGACAGAAACGTATACAAAAGCAGGGCTAAAGAGCTGGCTGAAGACATTCCTGCAATACTGGCAAAAAAATGAGCAGGTGATTGTGTCACTGTCACAGTGAGCCATCCCATACTCAATTCCCTTCTGCAAGGGAATACATTCCAGTAGCTCCAGGAGTGGCTATACCACCCATAGTTCCTAAGGCATCCATTTAATGTTTTTTATTACCCTGCAGTCACAGAAGCAACAATTAATTCTGAAAGAAATAGTGCCTGAGGATCTGTAAAACTGTACTGAAGTTTCATTGATCCTCAGTACGCGTGCTATGGTACACATCTATACAGGTCCCGATATATGCATATATTAAAAAACGTATCAATCTACCACGCAAACTTCAGAAAACGCAGATCTGAAAGATACATTAAAACGCACCTAAATTTACTCCCATCCTTAAAGAAGCAAAATGTAAACATATGATTAAAGGCTGGATTAGCATGTCTAATTCCATGGAAATTAGAATTTAGATAAAAATGTAAAACTGTAATTAAAAGAATGAAAAGAGAACTTTAATAGTATGAACGATACATAATAATGCAAAACGGTATGTAAAACTGTAGGCCTGTTTTCAAAATTACTAAATAAGGAAAAAAAAATTACAGTTTGCTCCTGGGAAAAGACAGGTAATAAGCAATTATAGTTATCATACAAACAACTGTTGATAGTTTCTAAAACTTGCTAGGTATCTTTTATCATTCACAGGTATGTAGAAGAAGGTTTTTCCTTCTGTCCTTTGCAAAAAGAATGAAAGGAAGCAGAAATTTTTTCTACAAATACTGCTGGATAGATTGGCAATTATGTTTTTCTTAGTTCTCTAGCTACAGATTAAAACTGCAGCTTTATATTACCCATTTTTCCCTTATTAGTCAAAGCATCTCAGAGAATTTCCATTTCTGACTATCAAAGAAAACAGTTTTCATTTCAAGTTAGAAGTATAGACATTCCCCTGTTTCTTCATATATTATTCTTCGGATGAATTTCAATTTCACTTTACAGGATGTTAAAATATTTTCATGTTATAGACTGGTTTTGTCAAGAGCTGTCTAAATCAATCGAAAGTGAAACAAAAAATACTAATGAAAAAGGTTTTTTTGTCACTGATGTAGGAGAAGACGCGTCTCCTGGAGAAGAATCATGAGCTATAGTCCTGAAATAGGTAAATTCTTTTATTTTAAGAAGTGATATATACATTTATTTCTGTGGCAACTTTGTTTTGCATTTCACAAAGTTCTAACCCTGGAATTTCTCTGTTGCACTCAAAATATGATGCTATCTTGCCTCTGAAGTCGCTGTCTACACAATGAGTCGCAAGAGTATCAGTTGTATTTCATGCATTGACAGGTGCTAGAGATACCGGAAGGTTTGTATCCTTTCTCCACTTTGCAATTCTCTGCTTACTTCAGTTTTGTTTCTCTGCTGATTGCTTTTAATCAAGATTCAAGTTTTAACTAAAACACAGATATGTAGTCAAAGTGATTCCCACAGTAAGTGACCTCTCTGCAGTACAACAAAATTCCTTCTTTGCATCATGTTCGTTTTCTCACTGATGAGCAAAGAAAACAGATTCTGACCAATGTCTATTTAACTCCGCTTAACTCCTGCTAAAAGAGCACACCATCCATAGAGAAAAGCATAGTCACACCTATGTCTAGAATTTCAGTTTCAGAATCTCTTTTGACAATCATTAGAAAATATAAAAACATCAAGAGTGTGTGCATGCACACACAATCCACGAACAGACAGGAGTGAGGGTGGGAAACGAGTTAGGATTTCCACCCCTGCAGCCAAACCGTTATTCACTTGCCATGGTCAGAAAGCAGCACCTATTTTACGTTTTGAAATATTTACTTTACAGAGAAAAATGACTGCTTTACTGTACAAGTACAAATATAGTGTTTGGTTCTTTTTAACCCACTGAATGAGTAACTGGTGCAGCTGATTTTTAATAGTTACTAATTTGTTTCTAATAGATTTTTCTAGCAATAAAAGCATACATGGATGACTCACAAAGATATTTTAAAGATAAAATACAGCTAGACCTCACAATTTAGAGGTCATAATTAAGGTTTCTATTACTGTATGTGAATTGCTTTCCAAAGGGAGCTTATTTAAACAATGATCTCATAGGTACAACTTCTTCACACAAATTGTGAACATCACTGGATTTCCAAGCCCAGAAACCAAGCGATTTTTCTTAGGCATAAGACAGTTTGGGGTCAGGTGTCCTAACAACATACTAATGGTTAATTCCTCATGAACTGGCTTAAGGTCAGATAGAACCTTTAAGTGAAATGAGTGAAACAACTCGCACAGTTTAATGTCTAGATTGCTGTAGGTGCACAGGAGTGGCTAGCTGCATTTGGTGAAGCTCTACAGATGACTACCTCAGCAGAGGAGCTTGCAGGATCAAAGCTGTGCCTTCAGGCTAAGACCAATGAACCCATTTCATGGATGAATTGCATCAAACTTTGATGCAGAAGTGTATCATTAACTCATTGTCTCCCTGAGGCACTAGTATTTGTAAGCCACCTCAGATAGACCTTGGGATAATTTAGGCTGGAAGGGAATTCAAGAGGTTATCTAGTCTAGCTTCCTGCTCAAAACACCCTTCTGCTCCTTTCTCTGAAACTTTTATATACATACATACATATATATATATATGTATAAAACAAACATACAAACACATTTCATTATGAGCTAAGGAAAAAGCAGACCTGCTGCCTTATGAAACAAAACAACCAACATCTAATACAACACACAAAATAATATGGAGCATAAAGCGTTAGTTTTAAGGCCATATCAGCTCTTCTGTTAGCAGCAAAAGTGCACATAAGAGTTAACATTACAAATGAAAATGAAATAAATATGCTCTCTAATGAACTAATATACGTGGGTAAGGTAACATCTGCTACTTTGTTTATAACAAATGTGTCAAACATTAGACATGCCAGCATTCATGCGCATGTTCTGATGGAAGCTGGAGAATTTGCTCTATTCTCCCAGCAGAAAATGGGAGGTTTTATTTCATGGCAGAGTAATATCAGACCTGAGAATGCTAGGAGAGAAAGGCAGAATTTTCTTCTTAAACAGAGACAGACCTTTTGATAACTGTTGTTAGTTGGTTACTACAGAAAAGGAGTCCTAATGAAGTGATTTGGAAAGAAGGAAAGAACACATTTTTTTTAAGAAGTTCTGACCTACTTTCTACCTCTAAACAAAATTCTAAGTAAGGAGCAATTGGTAAACTGCACTATGTCAGGAGGGAAGTAATGTGACTCTGGGAGGTAATGTGACTCTGCTGCTTCCTTTGTGTTTCTCTTCCCTTGCCAGATAATCCTAACAGGAAAATCCCAGCATTTCTTAAGCCAGTCCAGATCTGATTTCACAGATAATGTGGGGCATATCCCCTACTTCTTCACAAGCATTGTCTATTCCTTTATAGAAAGTCTTGGCAGTAATGAATTTCAGTGGAAAATTTCAGCCTATAACCTGAAAGGTGCCCTTGAAAGGAGTTGCAAATTGACCTAATGCCCAGTATCTTCTGTAGCTATGTAAACTGTTCACAGACATTTATTTACTGTAACGGATAACATCTTGAAAGCTTATTACATCTAGATTAAACATTTAACAAGAAATTAGACCAATTCCTCCATTTTGTTTGTAAAGTTCAACAGTTCACATTAACCAAAATGTACTTTTAATTTGCCTTCAGTCCACAGGCCAGAAGGTTGCTAAATAATAGAAACACAAAACTCTAAAAGCCAATAAAACCCCCAAGATTTCCATCTCACTTGCTTGGACTTTTTGAAGATAAATCATGTATAGCAAGACAGATAATGTGGAGTAATTTTTTGTTTTGATTGTTTGTTTAAGCTTTTTTCATACTAAATATTTCAGCTGTTTTACTCTATTAAAACTTCTTAATTTTTTTTTTGTTTAACATTTTCATCTCCTTTTGGACAGATCAAAAAACATAACTCACTGGAATAATCTATCATAATATTACATTTATATATTACTGAAGCATTTTTCTATGAGGATTAACATTGCTGTGCCTGTTATGGCCTCTAAAACAATATCCAAGATCAATCTGTGGTAATAACATATGGTAATTAACCCATGTTAAATAACTTGTGTAAACAAAAAAGCAGTGAAAATTGCATTTAAATAAGCACCTCTATTGTGCAGGAAAACAAGGAACTTTATACCATAGGATTTCACTTGAGAATTGGAATAGCAGAACTGTCAAAGTTATTTGGGCACCAAAGTGCTGAGCATAATAAGGACAGATGCATGGGTGTGAAAAATATAAACTTTATCTGTATTATCTCATAGGCAATCCCTAGTTCTTCTTGAAGCTCTTTCTGCAGTTGCATATAGGAACTGAAAATTGGGTGAGAACAGAAACTTCAGGCTCACCTGCTGAAAACACTGTTGGTGTTGGAAGATCTTGACAACACGAAATGATCTGTTGCACATTCATTTTGTGGTATCAACGAACGTTTTCTCATTCCAAGGGTGTTGAATGGCTATGACAATTTCCAGTGAAAGGAAAGGTTGCTCCTAGCATCACCCACCTCAGAGACACTGGCATTCTCATTTTTCAGAAGTCAACCTAACGATCCTTCCACAGTGTGTTAGTACGTTGTACCTACTGCCTGACTGGAGTGCTGAATGCAACGCGCATTGAGAAAGGATCCAAACTCTCAACTTTACACCGAATAGCCCCTGGGTGGAACTACACTTTCACATGGAGATCTCTTACCATCAATGTAAAATAGTTTTTCCTTACACAGTTAGAGAGAAGAAAGTAGAGGACTGAGGCATGACTGTCAAGATCACTATATGAGTAACGAACAGCTCTTTGGTGGCAGGAGGATGAGGAGGTCACAGGCATTAAAAAATCACTATTTAAGAAGTTTCTCACATCAGCTCTGAATATTATCTGGAACAGGTGATTGTCACTCATCAGCCATATTCTCACTTCTTGGGAACATGACCCTCTGCTGCTTCACTGACAGTCTTTTCAAATTAATATTTAAAAAAGTCTACAAGCTCCCAGTCACTGCTATTATGCTATGCTTCAGCTCAGTTTCTTCACAGAATTTTGTAATCAATGGCGTTTCAGAACATAAAATAGAATTTTTTTTGACAAAACATACTTATGAAAAGATTACTCAAATTATTTTAAATACGTTGACATTACTAAAATATATGCTTTCCTCTACATCTAACATGCACATATACCTTCAGGTATGCAAACTATTTTAATCCGAAAATATGGTTTTTTGATTAATGTTTAACTAAATACTTGTAATTTTTCAAGCTCTGTTATGACACCACAAAGTCTTGATAATAATTCAGAGAACAAATTATTTTCATTTTACAGACTGTGTACATTATTTTATGTTCTTGATTACTATTATAAACTAAAGTGATTAAAATCGACTTAGACTTTTTCATCCTCATACTTCCCCTGCATCTTGCTTTTAGTAATTAAGCCCACTAACTTTTCTTCCTTTGTACTTTAAGCCACCTGACAGTGCAATAGTATGTAACAGAACAGTATGTTCCTCCCTCCTGTCCTGCTAATTTGACTTTAAGTACCCTATGAGTTGTTTATACCCTTATGTACAAGTACATTCCTATTTTAAGAGCCTTTCATCATTTGCTGTTGAACAAATCTTTCATTTTAAATATCTGGACTTGGTGGGTCTCGTCATTTCTACTGTTTTTTGTTTGTGCTCACTGAAAATTCCCATAGAAACCTCAGGGACTGTCACTGACTTTAAATTGTTTGAATTTAAATAATTTTTATTAGACAGAGTACGATTTCAGAATGCTTTCAAATACTCTTCAAATCTATTTATTCCCCCCTCCCCTTCATGATAATTCAGTTTACGGATAAGAATACAAGATACGTTTTTCTAGTTAAAATGTTTGTCTCTTATCTGTCACATACGAAGTCCTGGCCCCACTGATACAGACAGTAAAGCTCCCACTGGTTTATTTTGTGTAGCTTTCTATAATCTATACATAATTCACTCAGTTGTTAATATCCAAATCTCTTTAATAGTCCAAAGAGTTCTGCAAACATAACCAGTCTTCTAATCTCCAAACATCTAATGAAAATGCAAACAGCATGAATTAAAAAAACCAAATGGTATGCAGACTACGAAAGAGAAGCTGTGATAGTAATAATTTCTCCTATTATCTCCAGGAATCTTAAGTTATTAATGCTGCTGCCCATAGTAATTTCACATCAAATTGTACCCAAATAAACTAGTCCAGAAAGTTCACTACAACATAAGGAGTTGTAGGCAGTACTTTCCTCGGATGAACCACAGAATTGTTTGGATTTAGATTGTTTATAAATCAAGTCTAACCGTTACGCCAGCACTGCCAGGTCCATCACTAAACCATGTCCCTATGCAACACATCTACACATACAAATTTAAATAAAAATAGCAATGGATTTGTTCTTTTCATAATAAAATAATCTAGCCTAAGGGGGAGGAAAAGGCAACATAACTACAACTATAGTCACCCCTTTCTTTTCTGTGCTGCCAAAGGCAGACAGACTCCAAAACACTCCTGTCTGTTGCTGAAGTAAATCAGAACTGCTTGGCACTATGATCACTACCTTCTAAAATCTGTACAGAGGTTAAGGGGATGACGCTAAATTTCCCAAGTATCAGAGTAATTTGACAAGTCTTCTCAGATGCAGGTGGAATGGCTGTCCGTCTGTCGCTTTCCCTCCACTTCTGCACAAGAAAACGGAAATTCATTTCTAAAGTATTTTTCAATGCTACAGATCACATACAGACAGAACTTAGTTCACAAACTCATTTCAAATGATAAACGCAAAATGTGTCTCATGCATTCTATATGCAAACGCTGCATTGACAATGAAGAAAGCTATCAGCAAGTTACTCAAAAGTTTAAATGAAATTGTTTAAAATGAGATATTTAAAATTTAAAATGAAATTGTAGTGCTGTAGATCAACCAGAAACCATATTTTGAAAGATCAGAATGACTTAATTGCATACAATAAAAGTGAGACAAGAAACAGCATTTTCATAGTTATATGTTACAGATTTAGAAATTATCCTCTAATTCTCCCTCCAAAACTGAAAAGTAGCATATATCAATGGGAAAATTGTAGGAGGGATAGCCTATGGCTTCAAAAAAATTATCTAACTTTACATGTTAGCAGAAACTCTCATGATTCTTATAAAACCATTCAAAAAGGCAGTCTAAGCTCTGATTCAGGAAAATGCTCTGATATTTAGGACATAATTTCTCAGATAATGAATACTTAATGAGGATGTCTTCCTCAATACTCTGTTGCATTTTCACTTAAAGATCTCAGAGCAATAATGCTAACCAAAATAATAAAACCAACCCATATTTTAGGTGAATGTCTTCATCAATATCCAACAGACTGCGTGATCCGCAGTTGGTTAGTCAAACGTACATTTTGATTGCCATATGGCAGAAAGAGAAATTTGCTGTCTTATATCATGGCTGCTGTATTGAAATAATTTTTGGACTCCTTTCACTGATCATTTGAAATGATGAAAAATATAAAATCTCTGTGGTGAGTGTCCAAATTCCTCTCTAGTGAATTATTTCATAAAACCTGGAAGGGATAGTGGGGTGGAGGTTGGCCAGGTTCATTCCAGAGTGATCCTTGAAGAGCAGCTCTCAGAATACTTGCAAATAATCCAGTACATATTGGACTGTAGAGAGGAATGCATTTGTTTAAGAGTTACTTCCTCAAAGATCACAGATGTAATCTGGCATTATAACTATGGATTCAACACAGACACTAAAGTTTACTCCATCAACACGACGCTTATGAAATGTTAGGCAAACACAGGAAAAGCTATGCATAGAAGCACATCACAGACTCAACTGGCAGTCAAGTCTGGCAGAAGTCTATCACCTAGTGACAGTTTCCTTTTCTCTCAGTTGTTAGGATGATAGAAATGAGCAAGACAAGTCCTAGGCTTTATTACTTTAGGAAGGAAACGATTCCCAAGAAAAAAAATGATCAGCACATTGAAGTATTTTGACATAATGATCAAAAAGTCATACACATTTTAAAATGTTTTCAGGTTGTTCAAGTCAGCTATATTCATATTTGATGCATTAAAAACAAAACTTGCTGATATAGACAGAAAACACTCAGTATTAGGGAAGGACAGTATTTACTGGAAGTGAAAGGACCACAATTTAACTCCTACCTCTAAATCACCCACTGCCAGGTTAGAGGGAGACTTGACTGGCGTATAAGAACCATAACTGCAATCTCCTCCTCTGAGTTTGGTGTTTATTTCCCTAAAACACAACTGTCACGTGCTTGGGATCTTAGTCACCGTGCATTTGTGAACACTCCATATGTCAAAAGAAAATATCACTGGTAGGAATACCGTAGCCAGCATATGAATGTCATTATTTTGAGGTAACATACACAGTGGGATGTCTTAACTGAACCACTGGGAATCAGAACAGTGTAAAAAGTGAGGAATGAATCATTCTTTTCTATGATTTCTATTGTCTAGGAAAAAAAAACAATCTCAAGTCTTCCTTCTTTCAAGTTTAATTTCTCTTTTGTTTCCTTCCACTTACTGATGCAGCTGAAAAGCTACATAAAACAGTGGCTTAACACCTTCACTGTAAAGGGTTTGCTAAGGTAAGGAAACTATAAGAAAAAAAATGTCTGAACAGTTGGTAGGTAATATCATAAGAGACAACCTTGCAAGAGATCTAGTGGCTTTATAAAATAGACATGCAGTTGCACAGTGTTGGCCCCATTAAGACTGTGTAATGATGATTAGATGAGCTACAATATGGAACTCTCAAGACAGTTTTGAATTTATTTCCAACATAAGAGGAGTGAAACAAGCCAACAAGAGGAAGAGATTATATAAAACATAGTGAATTTGCCTTTTAATTCATGAAGTAATTCCTTCTAAGCAAAAACACATCACTGTTGAGGAATTCTCTGTTCTGTTCTTAGACTTACAATGACTGTTTCTACTGACCCATAGTTTATACATCTATAAAACAGAAATGTAACCTTTCTGTAGGTGTAAAAACCTATAAAATATTTCATGTGATGCTTACAGTTTGGATAATCTCTCAAAACCAGCAATCTACATGAAGAGTTTTGGAAAAAATGTTCTCAAAAGGACTTTCTCACTTGGGAAAATGACATATTTTTGCAAAATAAAACTAAGTAGGTGATTGTGAGATAGCAGATAGAGAGTCTTCAAAAACCATTATTAATTACTGGCTTGAGCAAATCCTTGCTCAAAACCAATGTTCACGTACATTTCATTACTCATAAGAACACTGTGCGGACACTGTTAATCTGTAAATTGTTCAAAGGTTTTTCCAGGGAAGGTGCAGTAGTTAAATAGCATTCATACCATCTTTACTTACTGACATTGAACAGGATTTCTATGCAGGTCAGATATTTCTAACAGAAATAACTGAAGAGCTTTATTACAATATGTTTCCTAACTTCTGGCAAACAAGCAAAGTAATTCTTGTTTACTGTTCATACATATGGCTGAACCCAAGTCATAGTTGAAGAACATCTTGTAAGAATGGACTGGTGCTCAAAAACACCTATTTCCAATTTATAGTTCATTCTGAGTGAGAATTCAGTACACTGCAAACGATTTCAGTGGTAACTGTTAATACCCACTAGTACCCGAGCTCCAATGCCCCGGCATAGAAAAAGATGCCACAGTTGAAAAATTAAGTGATAACTTGTTTTTGAGGCCCTTAAAATAACACTTGTCAAAGTGTTCAAGTTGTTTTACCAATAATTTACCACGTTTCCCACTTAAATCATCCTCTCTTGGTGTTTTCTAATAAAAACGGACATTATATTGACATTGGCTAGACCTTAGCGAAGTTCCCTCAAGCAAGAAAAACATGAGGAGAGAAATCCATTTAGCGCATGGACAAATTCCTGAAGAGTCTCTGTGGAAGCTTGCATCACAGACCTAATTTCATTTTTTTCCCTTCAACTTCTTAAATAAATGACCTACAAATGTTAGAATACATTCAGGGGAAGAAGGGGGAAAGACAGAAGGAAAAAATGACCACTGCGATGATAACGCAGGGCCAATTAATCTCTGACTACCATATAAAATAGGGAAGGGAAGAAGGTAAGGGTCAGGCAGATGTCATCGGAAATGGTTTAAAATTTACTACATTATATAAAATAAGAAAACCTGTCTGATTAAAACAAAACACTATATCAAAGAGAAATCTATATTATAGTATAAACTCAAAAGAAATATTTTATGATATTAATCCTCATAGCTCTGAAAACACAGAGTTCTCTGCATTTCTTGAGGATATCATTAATTCCCAGATCTTTCTTTTAAATCTGAAACTGAAGTGCAAATTCAGTTCTGTTCCAATGAAGGAATCAAAATATTTTTATTTTTTATACTTCATTATCTTGATCTCTTAACTTTGCCCTGAAACACTGCCAAAAAGCATTCAACCTTGGTAAAAGAATTCCATTCACCCTCTAAATGATGATAAAATTCACTAGTAAGCTTTGCACTTGGCATGAACACATAAACTTCTCGTCATTTTCTCCAGGTGCATAAGAACACTTTGTACTCCCCAAATATTGCACCCCACAAGAGTTTTCAGACTCAAATTGCCATCACAGCACTGAAGGATCTTAGAAAATCTACTTTAACTATGTCTGTGAATATGAAAGACACTGATTAAATTGTATAAAACTATGTAGATGGTTTAATTCAGAATTTAAATAGCTTATTTCATGTGTCTTAATTCACCTTCACTGTAATTTAGATCAAACCAAATTAAGACCAATTTAATTATGGGTAAGGTTGCCTATACAGAGATAAAGCATTGTTTAAGCTGCTAAAAATAATTCAGTCCCCGCATAGACATTCTTGCAGGACGTGCTTACGTATTATATTCTCCTCAGTGGCAAAACCACCGCAAGAAATGACCACGTCGCTCTGACATCTTTTGCCTAGGCCAGCTGTACTTGTCCCCCATACTCCAGTTTGTCACAGACACAGTTATGAAATGATCTGAACTGAAAATAACCTTTTGAAGCAAAGTCACTATCAAGAGCTACGTATGACATCACCTTAGATTTGGTAGTTACACAACACACAGCCAGAAAAGCTAGGCTGACCAGTCATGGCATTTCCTTCTCTGTATTGACTGATTTTTGTTATGTTTTATTTTATCACGCCCTTCCCCCATCTTTGTGCACGCTGGCCTTTTCTTTGCTTTAATTACTGCAGAGCACTTTTCTTAATACTTCTGCAACTTACATTATTTAAAACAGTAAAAATAGGAAGTTTTAAAGAGCTTTCTCATATTTGGGATTTGATCATAGTATTGCTTTTGACAACAGCTTTCTCATTTCACACAATACACCTATGTGATATATTTGAGAACAGAGTAAACGCTACCCTGTTGGGCTCATCTGTGTTTAACCACAACCATACCACAAGCTGCTGTGCCAACAATTTAAGCCATTTTTAGTGCATGTAAGCACTGGAAAAATCATCCAGATTACGATGCTCTTGAAACATATCGAGGTGTCTGAACAAAAACACCCATGGCTGCTGTTATCATTACAATTCTTTGGTGCTTCCAAATCCACACAGTTGAGGACCATTTTACACATAAAGTAGTCACCACATTACAATATGTAACTGTCAAAGATGCTTCAAAGGTGTGTTAGGGCCCATTTTTCTTTGAACTGCAGTGCCTCTGAAGTACATGCAAATTTCATTGAAGTTGTATTTGATTTTAGCTCACAGCTTCTCAGAGAACAAAATATATAAAAGACATCATGCTTGCCAGATTGAGGGCTCCTGACGAGAGCTAAAAGAGCTGGCTCAAATACAGGTGGGAAATAGAAAAAGCTAAGTTTTGATTTCTGTTGGAATAGGTACAGGAACTTATCTACATTCATAGTAACCTCTTCAATTTCACCTCACAACATATTCTGATATGCAGCAGGATTCTATAATCTGCCTCATTGTGTTTTCATATTTGAAGTCAGATTCACAGCAGTGAGATCACACAGGTAACTCAGCAGGCTAATACTTCTGGTTCATGTGGGATAAACTTCAGGCATCCATGTGTTTTATATATTACGTGAGCTGCCTTCCCATCCAAGCTGGAAAGATGTATTTCATATAAAACTTGGAGGCAAAGGCAACTCTAACAGTATGTAAAACACATGAATGCCTGAAGCTTATCCCACATGTTTTGAGACAACCAGACCAGACACAAAACTACTTTGTCACAAATTGTAAGTTTTCATCAAGATTGAATGTTTTATTTAGGTTTAAACAAATATCAAGGCTGTTTCTCAAACTCTGCCCATTGTATGAGGAGACACACAAGTTGTTTAAAGGTTGAATCTGAGCAGTCCTGCTTTAAACAGAGTTGGAATGACCTCCAGAGACCTTTTGCAACCTATACTGCTCTGCAATTCCACAAATAGCCATAACTGATGGCAGTAGGCAATTATAAATCAGAAGCAACATCTCTCAGAGAGGAACTGCTCTGAGATCATGATCATTGTATTAATGCTAGTTCAAAACTACAGGCAAAATGCCACCACTGAATCTCTACCTGTAACTGCACGTGCATTTTTTCCCCTGATTGATTGTGCCACATTCAACTGTGACATAGGGGATGGTCTAGAGATCCGGGCCTGTTTGTCTGACTGTGCAAAGGAAGCCTTGTGACGTCTCACAGTTAAAACTGTCAGATATAGAGCCCACAAAGACAAATATTTACAAATGGAAGAAAAAAAAATAAATCCAGTGTTATGTTAGGTTTCTCCCCGTGCATGCTTAACATCAAAGGGTGAAAAAGCATGCACCGAACACCACCACAATAAGAAGTCCTTAGTATTTTCTGTATCAAAGTCACCATGATGCTGCATCTATATTCCTTTACTTGTAGCTTTTACAACAAAGTAGTTATTAAATTTGCCATCCTGCTTGCTGCTCACAGAGAAGGAATTTTTAATCAAACCCCTTAAGCAAAGGGATTTAGTCCTCAGCAAATATATGAAGATATATATACAAGTGCTGTGTCAGAGTGTAATGCAAAAACCAACAAGCTTGTCTAGTCTGAGTATACACTTCTTGTATCTGTTTAGATACATTTCTTGAAGAAGGTTCCCTGCATCTTTATTTTGGGGTTTTCTGGCGGGGCAGCAGGGGGCATGTTTTTTCCTTTCTTTGCTTTTGCAGGCTTTGTCACATATATGTCTGTCTTGATTTAAACTTGCTAGCAACTAAACACCACGAAGCTGCTCACTCACCCTCCTCCACCCCTGTGGAATGGGGAAGAGAAAGGGGAAAAGGGAAGGAGACCCATGGGTTGAGATCAGAACAATTTAATAATATACAATTAAAAATAATTATGATAAAATAATAATAAATTAATATATTAACATAAGATAATATAATATACAAACAAGTGATACACAGCGTAATGCCTCATCTCCTGGTGACCATCATCTGTCCTGTCCCAGCAAGCAATCCCAAAACAGCTAAGTCCTGACTGACACCACAATCCCAGATGAGCAAGAAGCCCAAAAAGAGAGCAAGAGAGGGACAGAACTCCAGGAGAGCAATACCCAGTCAATGCTCATCTATATATTGGACATCACATTGCATGATATTGGCCAATTTGGCCCTCCATCCTAGATCTAAGTTCAAATCACAAGGGGAGTTGTGGGCTCTTTGTCCCAGCTGTGCTCCCTCCCAGCCTGTTGTGCTCCTGCACAGTGACAAAACACGGGAAGCTGAAAGGTCCTCGCTGTCCCAGTGCCAACTATAAACATCCGTGCACTACCAACATTCATCTCATAACAAATCCCATACTAAATTCAAAACACAGAGCACTTCCAGCTGCTAAAATAAAAGCTAACTCTGTCCCAGTCAAAACCAGGATGATGCCCAAAGCTCACATCTTCCAGGCAATACAGCAGTGTTTCCTTCTTTGTTAAAACTTTCGGTTTACGGAAAATACACCTGAGGAAAAATGGACCATAAAAAGTTTGAGGGTTTGACATCTCTGCCAATACTGGTTCTTTACAAAGAACTGCACTCAACAGTGTTCAGGGAAGCAGCCTGGCTACCACTGATTTTAACAGAGCAAGATTTGCCAGAGGCTTTTACTATTTTTTATTCCTAGCTTTGCCTAACTTTCTCCCGATGAAGAGCGTACAAAACAGATTTACTGTAAAGCAGTAACATCATCTAACAGGGGAAAACCACCACCTTATGCCAGCAGAGCTTTTTCAGTAGTAAAAGTTTGATTTATGGTCTTAGTAGAAAGCAATTGCAGGTAGAGGATTCCCTTGCTGTTGGAGAATCTGAAGTCGTGATTTCAAGTCTACAGTGCAGCACTTCCCTCTTCTTGTGAAAACAGCTGTAAGGTTTACGGTGGTTTTGCTCAAAAGAATCTCTTAGTGAAATCAGATCTTAAGCTAGTGGGGAGCTATAATCTCACATGGCACTAGCGGAGTCTTCCTCAGTTGGAAAACATGGGCCTAATTTTAACTCTCACTTGTTTAACAGCAAAATAAGCCAATTACTTTAACATTATTGTAAACAGATTAGGTCAGATTCAAACAGCTTGCATTGGTCAAGATATGGTGCAATAATCAAAATTATATGCATTTAATAGATCATCACTGTGATATTTTTGCAATAATCAATATCCTGGTTCATGTTCTTCTATTAGTAACTGCCCTTCTACAATAGGCACCCCTATACACCCTTTTTGCCATATAGGAATCAGATCCTAATGTCAATGGCAGAGAAATAACTTACTCAAAACGAGTAGCACTTGAAGCTATTGAAATAATTCTATGTCTACTCAAGCAAGGGCATTCAGAGTCTGGACCACTAGGTTAAGGCAGTGGTTTACTTTCCCTGTTGTCAGTCCTGAGATAATCTTTGAGATTTCTGCATTCCAACAGTGGAAGCGTCAAAAATATTTACAATAAACATTACCTTACTAACAGAACATTATTGGATAATTATTATCCAACTAATTATTACCTTAGTAACTGAATATTATTGAATAATTATTATCCGACTAAATTCACTAATAGTGCTCTCTAAATACTTACAGTGAAATAAGCATTAGGTAGCTTGAGTTTTCTAGGGTTTCTCCAACTATTTTTGTTACGTACTTCAGTCAAGTTGTATTTGATGATCTGTTTCCTAACCAGAAATCCAGCCATCTTTATGACAAAATAATAACAAGAAGAATACAATATAATTTAATTTGAAGAGAAAGTCAGTTCAGTTGAATTTTGAAATCTTTTTATGTATTTTTCAGATGAGCTCATTTGCAAGCAATGATGTGCCAGTTTCTCCTGCTTGTCCCTCATTTCTCTGTCACCCATCACAGTGAAATCACTAAAAGATCAAAAAATGTAATCGCATGGAAATTAAGGTCACTTAGAGGCATACAAAAGAAGCCACTCCTTCATGCAAATATGGAAGCTTTTTATTTGTTAGGTTACCATGCCATTTGAAAAAGCTTATCACTTGCTCACAGAAAAAGTCATAATTTGCATGAAAGAAGGATCTCAGCATGCAGTGTTGATAGCAAGGTTCCACAGCTGATCTTTGCTGCAAAGCCTGCCACAGGAGACCAGGATAAGATTTTATTTTGGCTGGGAACTGGCTAACTGCAAACCTGAACATCCTCTTATTTTATAAGACCACACAATTCATTAACATCAAGGTTCAGCAAATAACAGGAGATTTTGCTGCCCTCACTGTACTGTAACCGCTCAAGGGCAATGGGTTTTGCCAGGAGAAATGCTGTGCTCTACAAGTGAGAGACTTCCTGTGTGGCTGCAATATGCTTCAATTACCACTACCGTACATCTGGAATAATTTCACTGCAGTATAAACAAAGTACCAAATATTAGGAAGGTACAATTCTTTGCGCTGTTGTGTATGGCTAGATAAACGGCAGTGGAAAAAAAAAAGGTCTGATAGTTTGTCTCCCACTGTTCAATGTTAAGGTTAAAGTATTCAATTACATAAAAATACTTTCCAATCATGATACATAAAAAATAAAGCCTACTTATTGGAAAGAAGAAATCGCAAATATCACATGTCATGTTGAGAAAGTTTCTCATTTAGATATGCTGACTGCTCTTTCCTGAGCAGGGCAAGTCACTAGAAGTTTTGCGGAAGTTTATAGATCCATGTAAACAATAGTTTGTTTCATCACTCAAGGCTACATCTCAAATCAAACCTCCCTACTTTTTACCTGACCAGGAAATAAGAACAGATAAAACAATTGTATATTACATAAAAGATAATTTAACAAAACAGCATGTTACTGAGTTAATTATAACTTAATTATAAAAATAGGTCCCTTTCAGTCACAGGTTTCTTCTTATATTTCAAATAATCAGATTCAGACAGCTAGAAAACACCGCTTCCATACAGTGTCCAAACACCAAAACTGACATCATCCAAAAGAAACATCAAGAGACACTGCCCTTTCCACCTGCAGAAATGACTATAGCACAAGTCAGGGTGTTTGCCAGTGTAGGCCATCATGAAATTGGCAGAGATGTGGCAGATCTTGACATTTTAAATGAGATTAAAACAGAGAATGAGACTAATGAAGAGGTGGAATGTGGGCAATAAAAACGTACCCACATCACATATGCCAAGTAAATAGAAGAATGGCTGGTACCTCAAGCTCAGGTCCTGGGAATAAGAAAAATTGCACAAATTAGCTGGTGTGTGCACTGCAATAGACAGCCTTCAGCTAGCAGCCAACTTCCTGAGACAAACAAAGGTTACTGACTGTTAAAGCTGATTTAAAACAAAACCTATCTGGAAAAGAACTAGATAAGGATGTGCTTAAGGGAGGTAGTTACACAAGAAAAAGTGCAATATATTTGATATTATTCTGTATCCTCTTACTTCAGATCAGTACCCTAGTCACAGCACAGAGTCTTAGCAAGTGAAACATCCCTAAGGAAACTTGGAGCATCTCTGACTCGGGAATTAGAGATTGGTTAAGCTCAATCGCCTCAAAAGGGAGAAAATGTAGTAGCACAACAAGAGGGCAACTACACAACTACACCAAGCACCACTGCTCTACCTTTCACCCCATCCCACATCAAAGTGTTATGCATGAGGTCAGTCCTCTATGAATCAAGTAAAAAAAGTGCAGTTGTATCACTGCCTTGGGGAATGCAGTGATATTATTATTACTCAATAACAAATGGCAAATCCCAGCTCAGATTGTTCTGATAGTCTGTGTGGGGACTAGCAGGAAGCACAGCCAGAGGTTCGTGGAGTGTAAGAACCTTTGCAGGAGATTGATTGGGAGAGGCTGTATTTAAACAGCCACATGCCCAGGCACTGAAGGACAGCAGGTGCAAGCTCCCTTTCCCCATACTTCTCTACAAGACCGCATGCTACACAATCAGTTTCCTTCTTCATTTGCATACCTTCCCATTTCAAGGAAGAGTTAGTTTACTCCTGCTGCCTCTGAGGTAGCATGTTTGTCTGAAGTGGGGACTGCCCATTTGTTATGCTGAAAAACATCACTGCTGTGTCTGATCAAGGCCTCCAGATGCTACCTGCATTACAAATAGCTAGTAAAAATCTAGAATAATTCCTTCCCTGATGACAGACTGTTACCAGCTTTTGTTGCCAGGATAGTTCACTGCTCTCCACTACCTCTTAGGAAGAAAAAAGAAACAAAGTTTTTAAGAATTTGTGCTTCTTTCTTTGTAAGATAAACATGGGAGGGGGGAAGGATAAAAGATGGAAAAGCAACAGGAGATAAAAGGACTCTGGTAATCTCCTTTTGCACCCCAAGCTGATGTAAAGCCTCAATCAACACTGGGCCCTTCACACCCCATTTAGCTCCAAGGGAACGTCTCCTTTACTAAACTGATGGAGTCTCTGGTCTTTCAGAGCATGCTCTGAGCCAGCATTCCTCTTCCCCTAGAAGCAGAACATTCTCCCCCTACTCTGACCAGTGGGTAAACTTGGATCAGCTGAACAGGTCAGACTTTTGTCCAGGGTCCAAAACTCTTGTCTTCCTCCAGAGCCAATAACAACAGTGATTAGTCAGAGCCCCTGTTTTTTTTTGTTTGTTTGTATTTGGTGGGTTTTGTTGTTGTTTTCATGGGTGTGGGTTTTTTTGTGGTTTTTATTTGCAATTGCTTTGAGTTCACATAGGGCCAGATGAACATACCTTCTCAACTTCAGAAATGCACTGAAACTTCATAGCATACAGCTTCTGGCAACACAATATCCACAGCACCACTTGGAAAGAAGAATTTTGAATTCATCTGTTGCGGGTGTTTTGGGGGTTGATTTTGTTTGGTTTTTAAACTTGCATGCACATACAAACTCCCTGAAAAGTCACCCTATTGCTACTGAGGATTGCTTTCTCTCTCTATCCTAAAAGGAATTAGCCAATTGCTTTCACAGGGGGCGTTCCTATAATGCAGGATAGTTTTCCTTTGCTGACCCAAATACATAAAGTATTACCAGAAGGGAGGTTATTGCACAACCACATCAACAACACTAAGTTACATCCAAAGTTACATAGCTCCTGTTGATGACTTGGTATTAATTTCACCCATTTCTCTGCCATGCATAAAATTCTTATGTACTAATTCATTCAGATAATCTAAAGTGTCTTCCATACAGAAGTCTTCATGTGAAAATCATTATTTATGAGGTGTCAAGTGAACAGTATTACAGCTCTAAAAGACTATTCAGTAGAGACATGGGACACATTAAATTCTAAGAAATTGACACGCCTTGTTAATTAGAAATGCCAAAATTTGACATTTTTATTTCCAAGAAAATTCATTTATTATAGATCCATTTAATTTGGGGGAAAAAGCAGATGCTAGGAATTCTGATTCACAGTCTACAAAGTTAGATTTCCAATCACAGTGCAGTACAGTTTCAGATCACCTTATGCACAGCAAATAGATATAAATGAAACGCACAGAGCCCTGTATATCTAAAATTCTGAATAAGCACAGCTGTGTAAAAGAACCGAATTCCATTCACTTTCCAATTCCTCATCTCTCACCTGGGACTCTGCAAAGCACTTTTTAAGCAGTCCTAGTAGCTAGAAGAAAACTAATGATTTCACCACCGAGTAGAAAGAGCTAAGCCAGTGACCAATAGTTGTTTTTTTGTTTTATTTTTATTAAGAGAGATGAGATAGGAATAAAAACAGAATATACACATTCCTGATTTTTCAAAATTATTCTTGTACCTGGCAGTTCTCTCTAAGGAGGGCTGTTGATGCGCAATGAACAGATTTCCTTCTACAGCTGAGTAATACCATCATAAAGCACTGATCAGACAGACTTAGAAGGGGTTATTTTCCAAGAAAAAAAAATAATCTTAGTATTTCCCTACTTCAGAGTACTTAAAATATGAAACTGCTTTAAGCATCAGTGTAAAAACCTGGAAAAGCCCATTGATTTCAACCATGCTACAAATTTATCTTCTTCCCTAACCCAAACATTGTCATATGTGACCAACTCATAGCCTCCCAATAAATTAATCACAGTGGTCGATAAATTCACACAACCATAGTAATAGAGATAATAGCGATTTGCATGTCAACATGGAGTTAACGTGTGGAGGAGAGGGTGAGTTACGCAACTTGCCACTGACCGAAGAACCTACAGCAGGATTAAAAGAGTACTTCTGGACTATTCAGGGCAGTATTTGGAGGGTTTCAGGTCAAAGCCCATCAGCAGTGATCCTTTGAGTAAAACAAGATCTGGCTTATTCATATGACTTCCTCATAGTTTGGTAAATAACATGAAGTTTCATACAATGTGTAACAGCAAGTTTGTGTGTTTGAGCTTCTTTGTTATTTACGTGGAACATCAATGCTTCTGCAAAACAAACACAGCAAAATCTGCCTATAATCGGCACCAAAGGGACTTCTACTTTTCAGCTCTTTGTAGCAGCTGGTTGCATAAAGCAGGGTAATTAGATTCCAGCAGACAGACAGCTGAGATTTACTGACTGTGAGAAGTAGTGCTGCCCCAAGTGAAGAAAGCAACATAAAGAGCTCTGGTTTGACGGCTACCTTGGACATTGTCTTCACGAGGTATCAATATGCCAGGTTCCCCTGTGTGAGATGAACAGGCAAATCTTCTGCTGGGGTTGGGTTAATGTATAAAAAGTGATGAAGAGGCCCTTTGAAACATCTGGAGCATCTCTTAGCTTGAATATAACATACAGGAAGAGAAGGTTCAAGGGAAAGATGCAGTAAGACACAGGGAAAAAAAAAGCGAGGAAAAAAGATGACACAATAAAGAAATAGAGCTAAAAATCCTTCAGAATTAGAAGCAAAAAAATCTAGTCTACAAACTCTCTTTACACCTTCTTTAAATCCAAATTATTGCTGATCATTCTATAAAGAACTGCTGCACTATGGCTATCTCTACACTGTAGGTTTCACCTGTGTCCCTACAAGTGTTTTTGCCCAGATTACATACAATCTATTAATTTGTTCTTTTAGTGCTCACTGTCATTTGAGTGCAGGAGTTGTTAAACATCCTTCTGTATTTAGAAGGAACATTCTCTTACGGTTTCCTGAGAGGGGAAAATAATTCTTGGACATTTGGCACTGAGAACAATGCTATTTATCCGCAGAGACACAGGTGAGAATAGACCAAGCGACAGCACACCGACACAGGGGGAATCTGTTCAGACTCCAATCCAATCACATGGCCTAATTATGCAGCAGACTTACATTTAGCTGCATCACCATGGCTATTTCCCAGCAGTTCATTTTGGAAGAGACACAGGAAGATGTTACCAAAATAAAGCTTTGCAAGAGTGTTCCTAGACACTACTAGTAAATACAAAAAACTGCTGAAGGTAAGTGGAAGATCAACACAACAGAAAGCACAAAAAGGCACAGCTCGTATTTTTTCTTTTTTTTTATTACTAATGCTCCGAGATGCCATTTCAAAAGAGTTATCTCGAAGCATACAGACACATGGTAGAGGCTGGGCATAATTATTTAGACTCACTGACTCACAGATGTTACCTTTAACTGGTTTGTCAGTTGTCATGCACCATCTGACAATCATGCTGAGGAGATGAAGTACAAGCAAGACTGCACGTGTACTTTCTAACTGTAGTGCTGTATATTGCACCAAAGTGACTGTCAACAATGGGAATCTAAAGAGCAGCTCTTCAGGTCGATTTTTACACTAGTAAGACATGAAACAGGAGTGCAACATACTCATCTGTGAGACATTGGCCAGTTATGATGTGTTTATAAAGCTCTAGATGTCACTAATCTAAAAGAGTCTACAAAAACTCTGGAGGGACAGAATCAAATTTTTTTTGAAATCTGTTCATTGGAGAACTCTATCCTTTCCATGTGCTCTGTGACAAAAATGATCAAGACTGACAGACTGGAAAAATCTCTTGCTTTGCTGCAAAAAATATTGATGCCCCAGTATCTGCTAAATTAAGCCCATCTCTGCAGGTATTTGTTCTGCCCCACTAGCACGAGGTAAAACAGGGAATCAGAGTGGTATGTTCCAGGCAGCACTGAACTGTATCTCAGGACAGCTGCTTTTAGCAAATAGAGTAATTTTTTTTTTTTTTTTTTTTTTTTTTTTTTTTTACAGTTGGTGTAAATTTCTATAGTGACAAACATTAGGCTTCTTAGGAAGCACAGCAATGAAGCATCACTGCCTGTGAACAACAAGGAGACTTGAATACTGCAATATTCTTGCTTCCATGTAGATGCCTCAGCTATTTAAAATAGCACACTATGGGCACTTATGTAGCTATGTTCAGTCACATTTTCTAAGCCTTCACTTCAAAGAATTTAAGAACAAATACTTCAGATAAAGTGACAAAGGAAAATCCTATATATACAAATTACATTTACAAGCAAGACCTATACTGCTACTACCATTGTTTAGACTTGAAATGACAAGTAGAATTTAAGTGAAGCTTTAAAGAACAAATTCACATATAATCCCAATATAGTTTCTTGTTTTTCATGTATTTCCTGAAAGAGACTCTTTCAATATTCGTCACCATTTATTTAACATTGCAGTGATGCCTAGTCTCTATGACGAAGAAAGATAAACATACTCAGAATAATTTATCTCCACTAATTCCTATAAGGAAGAGAATATTAAATTTTAAAACCCCTGCATTTTAAGCGCATTGGCCCCTAACATATGCTAGGAACCATAAAGGAATTATAGTTGCTTAGAATATCTTAAAAAAAAAATACTGGCTGAAATATTTCTAATTTCATTTAAGACACTAAACCATTGAAACCAAATGTTTTGCTCAGGAACTATGTTAACTATCTCTCCTTGAAAACAGGGCTTGAAGGTGACAAAAGGCACCCTTTTAGCTGAACAGTTATGCTCCTGAGTGTGTTTCGTTTATGAAACAGAAGTCAGTTTCTGAAAGCGTGGCTGAGATAGACATACCAAGTTATCACAGCTAATTTCTGTTACAGGTTTTCTGTTCATGATGTTAAAAAAAAATACTCAAAAAACAATGACATTATCTGACTTCATAGCAAAACCAGGAAAACTAAGCTTCAAAACTATGGGTTTAAAAGTAGACATATCAACTGCATAAACAAAAGCATGGGAACTCTTAGCACAAATACCAGATTACGTCTATGAAATACTACAGACACTTTGGAACATGCAGACCATGTAGATCCTAACACCAGTAAGCAACGCAGCACCTGAAGAGGTACAATAGACAACAGTTGATCCATGTTGCAGTCTGAAAGAACATGACATTGTAACTGAATCAGGTGGAACATTCAGGTGAGAAGAGGAAAATTGTTCCTCCTCTTCAAGCTACCTCATTTTCAAGGAGGTATCCTTCAGACTACCATAAGGGCAGGCAGAGAAAGAGGTAAAGCACAAGAAGACCTCCGCAAGATCTGGGAGCCTGCGGTTTATTCAAAGACCAGGACACTGAGAAAAGTGGATGGAGTTATCAGGGTCAGAATATCAGCTCTGAAGGTGGCCATCAATGTTGGATACCAAGAGCTATAAAGGACATCCGAAAATACCGCTCTCTGTAATAAATTGGGTGAGTGATACAACATAGAATAAAATCCAAAAGTATCCAAAGACATAACAGGACAGCAAAGTATCAAATTCTCACCACAAATGTGTTGGAAATGAGCATCTGTTTCCAAAGGTTTCCCTGAAACACTTTGTCAGTCCATATTTTCAAATTACCAATTAAAATGCAATTTCTTCTCAGGACAATCTCAGATTAAAATAAGGTCCATTCTATTTCAGATTGCTTCCTATCCCCACCTTATTTCTCTCTAATGTTTAATCAAAGAGTGAATGTTGCCGTATTTCTGATGTAGCACTCAAGAAAGGAAAACAGAATTTGTAGCCTCAACCGTAAGTTGATTTTACTTTATGCTAAAATTTCCCAATCACCAGTGATTTCACCTGCTTTGCCCCCAAAGGTGTTTACTGAAAGGGAGAAAACCTTTCTGATGGCATCTGTGACAATAAAGTAATGGAATGCATTACAGAAGCAGCATGACAGCCCAAACATACGCAGGAGGGTGATTTCCCCCTCCCTTCCATTGGTAACTGGCTATTGTTGCTGCAGAACTTAAGCTAGGCTACAAAATTGCCAAGCTTTAACTACAGGTGAATTCTTTCCAACATATTTTTCAATGTAGTTTCTAGACATATTTTACATTTTTATTGCAAATTCAACTCTCAGAGGAGCTCAAGCACTTTGCAAACTACATGAAGGACTGCACCTCAATAGATTGTTAATTTTCCAAGAAGCAAGTAAATACTTATCAGGAGTTGGAGTAACAGTTATGGGTAAAGGTAATTCAGGACCAGTACCTATCGGAAAGAGGTTTCCAATATACGTAACTTCATTAAAATGTAATTCAATACTACCAGGATATAAGCCATGGATTTTTTTAGTGTCATACTTTCAGCACTTCTTGACAGACATTTTGTAATCACACTGAAGTTTCACAGCATGTTTAACACATACAACACCACATACCTTACCTGAACTCAATTAGGGATAGCTTACATTGTTGCATCTTTGCCATAAGCAGGTCAGGTTAGCAAACAAAATGATCAATTAGGAAGGGTCAAGCTTGGGGTAAGAAATTGACCATGTTTGAATACAATTACCGATTTTTATGAAATACTTAATACACTTAGTCTCCTAACATATGAGGACAGATCTTCCTCTAGCTTTGAGTGGACACTAATTCCAGGTAAGAATACCAACCAGCTAGCTGAAACATAACTGCTCTTTTAATACAAGCTTTGGCCTTTTTCTGCAGTGAGATATTCAATACAATAAGCCATGCTGTCTCCAATTTACAGATATCATTATCAGCTGAATCATCACAAGGTATCTCTGGATGGGTATATAAAGACAGACCACATTAAAAAAAAAACCACAAGCTGTTTTCAAATTTAAGCAACAACAAGAGTCCTTGCAAAATAACAAGTTAAACCAGAAGATTCTACTAGTTACATGCCTAAAAACAAAAAAAAGAAAAAGAAAAATTTCTTCCCCTGAATCTCATCTCATTTCAAATGAAATTAAAATCTTTTACCTGGGAATCCATTTTGCATTGATCTGTCTTGCTCCAAATGCCACTGCCTCCTAGGGGTTTCCTTTTTTAAGAACCTTCCAGTCATAGGAAGTACCAAGTCCTAGTGATATCAAAAATAAATAAATTAAGCATTATTTAAGGTAATGAATTAATGTTATATTCTGATAATGTAATTTAAAAACCAAGAGAAAAGTATCCTGGAGGATACTCGAAATGTGTCATATCAAATTAAATCTAAATGCAAAAACAACCCTTCTGCTTTCTAAACGCAGAATGATTCCATGCTAAAAGCGTACATTCCTTCAAAGGAAAAAAGCTGACACGAGATCCAAGTTACCAACAGATAGAAGGAACAGTGAGATAAAGATTTAATAAATTAATTGAGATTGGGAAATGTAATTTGGATGATAAGAGTATCTTTGGAATTTTCATGAAAAGGAACATAAGGAACATATGGAGAATCAGTGTCAGATTAACCTCTAGATAGGTTCAGATCACTGAACTCCTGCACCTTTCAATACTGTTTCATCACACTATGCCCAAGAGGTACCTTGCAAAATATTTCCTATTCAGAGACCGAACTAATTAACTGAGCAGAAAGACATTCAGAAACTCCTGTCCATATAAGTCTGTGATTAAATCTGGCACATGACTTTTGACATTTTCAAAAATTAGTTAAGTAAGATTTTCAATTAGTGTAGATTAAGTAGAGATTTACACATTTCAAAGACTTTCTAACAGTTTAACAAGTGTTTCCAATCTTCAGTAAAACATTGTTTGATAACAGATATTAGTCTCCTTTGTTTCTAAATCCAAAGGCAGGGAAGAATACTTTCCAAAATAGTCCTGTTTACAATTTTGTCTCAAGGGAGAAGGAAAAAAAACACAACCAAAACCAACAAACCATACTTCAATAAAAAGCAATACAGAAAAGCAGTTTCCTATTCACAGGAGCTAATTATGTTTACTAAAATAAAATAGAAGAAAAATTCAGAAATCACTTTCAGTAAAATGCAAATAGTAGCAGAGGGAGATAAATAAAAACCCAACAGAATTACTTGGTGTGATTTTGCAATCACAGCTTTCAGAAGCACAGAGCTGAAAAAGAGTAAGTAGTAAGTTGTTTTCCAACAACAAAGAAATAATAATGTTACAACTAGCCAGTCAAGAGGCAGAAAATGAGTAACTAGAGGAGAGTGACAGAACCAGCTTTTAATGACAATAGTGATAAAAAGGAGATTAAAAAGCAACAGAAAACACTGATGCAAACAAGTATTTGTAAACACCAGATAAAGAACAGCTGAAGGCAATAACTCAGGCTATAACATGGCTGATAAAGCAGCCTTGCAACATTCTAATCACCTACAGTCCCAGGACTCCTTTTTTGTGAGGAGCAAATAACTCACTGTTTTGATAGAGCAGTAAATTTCATGCATAATTTTGAAGTGTTTTAATAAGATGCATCCCTTCGGAAAGCAGACAGTTTCCAAGTAATTGAGAAATGGACACTGAAAACGGAATTACAACGCAGTTTGGATAGAACAACTCCCATATGTAGAGATTCCTGCAGAGTGGGATGTCCATACTATTAGACTCCTCTTGTTGCCCAGAAGCAGCATCGCTTCTACTGCTTGACTCTGCACTGGTAATTTCTGATCATTCCACCCCATCCATACTGGAAGAGGGGATGTAACATAACAAAAGGACAATCAGGTACACGTTGTAAGAAAGGACATACAGGCTTTATAGAAGTCTTCCACAGCCATCTATGGGTACACATATGCGTCAGCAGAGGATTGTGAGAAGGTATTTGAGCACACTAACTTACTTCCTCCCTAAAAAGCAAGCAAGTCTCAAACAGGCTTTACATATAACTAGGTTCCCACCCATACACTTTGCTGAATAAGCCCCTCAAAAGCCACCTAAAAGGCACATAGGTCTAGCTGGAAAGAGTATGGCCAAAGCCCAGAATGGAAAGTCACTTCAATACTATTAAAAACTGTCTCTAAGCATTTGTCTTTACTGTGTTTAAGTGATCCTGAAGTATAGAGAAATATGTGGATGGACCTTGGGCCAATAATAAATTCAACAACAGAGCCTCAGAATCCAGATAGATGACATAAATGTGTTGGAAACAAATTAGATACAGTAAAATAATTGAACATTAGTCTTTGTATAATTAATTTCCTACTAACTGACATTAATTGTACCTTTCCTCTTAGATTTCTGTGAAGCTATTCTCAATCACATCGTTTCTAATTTGCCTGAAGCCTTGTGAGGAAGCAGCATGTGCAATAACACAGGGCGATGTTTCTTACATCTCCCTGCTGTTACATTCTAAATGACTCCTCTTTGCACAGACTCATCCATCTTTTTTTATACATCTGTACTAGAAGTAGAGCCTCTACACTTGCTAAAGATTGTCATCTACATACTGTATATATCAGATTAAAGCTAGTATCAGGAAAGAATCAGAATTCATGGCTGTGAGAAGGCATTCTAGTTTTTCCTATACATAAAAAAAAATCCCTGCATACTCCCATTAACAATAACAAAAAATACAAGGCTCCTCTCTGAGCATTCAGCTCTAAAATTGTCCCAGATCCTGACAAATGGCATACAATTAAACAAACAATATCAGAACAGGAATCAGATTTCTAAACCTCTCTAGAGGGTGCCCTATCTGCACATCTGTTGAAAGGAGTACTCTGTGATAGTTTGATGTGTGGGGGGGTGTTCTGGTGGCAGGGGAGGGGATTTGCTCCCTGTGCCACCAGATCTGAGTCCCATCCCCCCCCGGGGGAGGTTGAGCCAAGGCGGCGCCTCTGCGAATTGCCCTATTTAAGTTGGGACAAAGGGGCGGGAAAGGGCTTTTGGCTCAGGAGCGAGGAGAGAGCAGGAGGGCGCTGCCCTCGCTCCCGGCTCCCGGCCGGGCGACTGCCCGGGCCCGGGCCGGCGCCATGTGCTCAAGATGGCGCCGGGGGAGCCGCATGGGGGACTCGGTAAGCGCCCCGCTCCCGGGGTGCCCGCCGGGCCGAGCTCCCCCAGAGAGGATTAATATCTAAGAGAAAACAACCACAACGACCGGGTCAGCAAAGATGGAGCAGGAGGAGGTGTACTGGAGCTGAGGCTTCCCTTGCAATCAGTGTGAGATGGCAGGCGGCCCCCCTGCAGCCAGGGTGTGCTCGGCGGAGCAGCGACCCACTCGTGGCCTGTGGAGAAACCCACGTCGGGAAGGAGATGCCTGAGCCCAGGAGAGGTCGTGGAACAGGGGATGCGCGACCAGGTACTGTTGATAATGGGGCATGGAATGCACGACGAGGTCGTGGAGGCATCTGGAGACCGTGGGACGACCCACGCCGACGCGAGTGGCAGCAGCTCCCTAAGAGGCCGAGACTGGTAAAGCCCGAACTGGTGCGATCCATGGGGAGGATTGCAATCCTGCGGGCAGGACTTACTTTGGAAAAGTTTGGGGACTTTTTCTTTGTGAGTAGGGGATCCACCGAAGCAAGGGAAAAATGGTGTAAAGACTCCTCCTCCTTTAAGAAAGGAGCGGCAGTGAACAACATGGATGAACTGACCTGTACTCCCCCATTCCCTGTCTCCCTGCGCCGCTGGGGGGAAGACAGAGCCAGGAACAAAAGGAAAATAGGGGGTGGGGAGGTGTTGTTTTAAGATCGGGCCTTGTTTTCTCTTTCTCCTCTCAAGTAACCGGTTTCGTTCCCTTTTGTCTTTTGTTTAGTAACTGTTAATAAATTGTTTTGTTTTATTAAGAAAGCCTGAGTCATGTTTTGCCCGAGACCATGGTTGGTGGGTGCTCCCTTTCGGTTCTTGTCTCGACCCTCAGTCAAAAAAAAAAAAAACCACGACAGTACTCCTAAGAGATTCTTACCTATTTCTACTGTTTTGTCTTTTTGTTTGTTTTTAAGGTTTATATGACAGTAATATTTTTGGTGTACATCCAACAAAAGTGCATCAAACATTAGAAATAGCAGAAGATTAAGTTTTACCAACCAGAGCTATGTGATATTTTCATCACCCCAAAATTCTTGATAAATTGACAATCATTCTCACCCTTATGAATTCAGCCTTTTGCTTCCTTAGCTGTAACTAATTCTAAGAGACACCAAGCAAAACACAATGAGGTGACACTAAATAAATTTTTAAAACTCATTAACCTGTCATTCCATATGAATTTTGGCTCTTGACTGTACCTAGTGAAACTGGGAAAAACATCTAACAACCTATAGGGGCATGCATGCAAATATTAAAACTTACTAAACAACAATCACTTATTACAAGTCCTGAAACATAGCAGCAGAATTTCCTTGTCCCGAGTAATGACTTTGACTGATAGAAAGATTTGGACATGGTGTCTACTGTTGTTCTACAAGGAAGAAAATATTGTTTCATAGTGTGTTGCATGTGATTAAGTGTTCTCTGTTACCTTGTGTATTTTTCTGCAAGATTCCTGCCAACTGTGTGTGGTAGCAAGTCTCCCACAGAAACTGCAAATGGAAAAAGACCCGTAACCTAGGAAGTTTTTCCCCACTGGTACTCGTTAGGCTCTGACTGAAGAAAAGCCAGTTGAAAGAACCCACAGCAACTCTAAAATTTCAAAGCCCAAGCTGAAAATTTGGCAAGTATCATGTCTTAACCTGCTGAGCTTCACTCTGCGTGTTTTAAGGCACAAGCACTCCCCTGTGCAGGGGCAGAAACTTGCCCCTCTAGCACATCTTTTTGGAAACTGACCAATTCAAATATTTTCATTGGGTACCCACCATTCAACCTGAGTAAATGACTTTTCCCTCCCTCTAATTAACCACAATTTACCGGTCCAGCTGAATTTACATTTTTCACAGGCTCTTGAAAAGTGAAGATGTGAATACTGTTGTTGCCACAAATCAGTTGGCCTTAGTTACAGTTTAGTTGTGGCTTACTTTATTTGTGAAAGATTTATTAGAATGAGAGGCACACAATGAATATTCCTATGCTCACTGGAGCTGGGTTCTGCCACAATATTTAAATCTTTGGCACATGTTTCAAGCATATATACAAGTTTTATTAAATTGACATACTTAGTCAAGCATTTAGAGGCAAACCTCAAGCTTCATATTACCAGATATTAAGTGCTAGATTATTATTTAATCTTGTATCTGTAAAACATGTAGTTTCTTCTTGACATACGGAGCAAAATAAACCATGTATATCACTTGTTTGATAAGCAAGCTACTTCATCATTGGATGCATACATTTTTTTCATCTGGTTTTAGAACATGCAGGTAGACCATAGCAATGTTGTTTTCCTACTGGTTTCTTACTGGTCTAAGGCATGTGGGTTTATTTCTAAAGACAGCCTCTTAAGAGAGTTTGCATCTTTTTGTATAGCAATGTTAAGAGAGCATCTAAAGCAAAATAGTAAAAGCACTTGTAGTGGGTTGAAATCCCAGAGAAAGTTTTAAGAATAAGGTTAATGGAGGGACAGAATCTCTTTTTCTCCTGCCATCTGCTACAGCTGGGGGAAAAATCCAAAAGCAAGATATGAAGTATTAAAGTTCTTTTAAAGTCATCACACAGCTGCATACAAGACTACTCTTCTCTGATTTCACATGAGTGTCTGTGTGGTGTTTCTCCTCACTGTGGAGTGCAGCTCTCCCCCACCCTTGTGATGACAAAGTTAGTTTTCAGATCTTTCACCCCTTCAGTTACTTGCAAAGTTTACAACTATATTAAAATTTCCCTTGGTATTAGACAGCAACACTAAACTGTTACTTGCTTATAAAGAATGTTAAGCTAAAAAATAGACTTCTGACATTCATTCTTATCACCTGTGCTTCATAGGTGTTTGTTGAAACAAACACAACAGAACCAAATTTTATCATAAGGATAGTGCTGAAAAGAAGGAATTATGACTGCTGAGTTGCTAAAAAATGCTTGGATGTTTCCAGAGACATAGGTCTGAGTCACTTAAGCATTTAATTCCTATTGATCTTAATGGAACTCAGGCACCTCTATTCCTTCATGCACCTGAGACTTGCATTCTTAAAGCCTTTCAATCATGGTGAAAAAATGTACCCTATCACTTGCTAAGTAAGTTCACTCTAGGTCATATTTATGTCAGCTTTCATATGGGCAATGCTAGCAAAGAGAACAGCAATCATTTTCATGTAGCTTGAGGCTTGAAACAAGCTCTCACTTATACAGGAGTAAATTCAGGGTAATTCCATTTACTTCATTTGATTGGATCTGGCCTCTTGCCTCTGACACTGCCTGTGGTAAAAAAACTGTACTGTAACATTTTTTTCCCCCTCCAAAATAAGATTGCATTTTAAGGAGAATGCTTACTAAGAGGAATGTCAAGTTTTTGCACCACTCACAGAGATTGCTAGCCTCTCTATATAGCTATTTAAGCTCAAGCAACCAAAATTACTTCTGTAAAATGAAAGAGAGAAAGTCATGGACAGACATAAAACTTGCTACAAAATACCATTCCCTTGCACATACAATTACTTTCCCCTCCCCACCTCCAAAGAAAGCAAGTGGAATTCTAAACACAAAAGATGCCTGTAGTTATGTCACCACATAAACTATATTGACTAGGGCAGAAAGATCCATGCTAAAGGTTAGTACTCCAGTAGTTAAGAGAAAAAAGTAAGTCAGATCCCTAAACCTCTTTTCTGGCATGGCAAATTGTTTTTACTCTTTTGTTTGCTGTGATGTAACCATTCCCAGTAGTAGCCTGCCAGGCAGGAGCAGGTGCACAACTGCTACTGTGCCAGGTAACACATCACGAAAAGGGGAACCATTTTTAAGCACTCGCAGAACACCTTCTATTTACCTCCTTAGCAGAGTTTCAAGTTTAGCATATCTTTGCATCACTACTCTTGAAAATTTTGGCTTTTCTACTTAAATATACAAATATTCCATAATAACTTACTTACAGTTCCCTGTAGTAATTATTCTTTCCACTGAAAATTATGGCAACTGGAATCCTCTGCACCGCAGCACATACTGTGTATGCCAAGAAAGAAATCAAAGTGTGTCATCACTGTTGATAGAAGGATAAATATAGTTGAAGTCAGATTAATATTTCCAAGATTACTCATTTCTACTTCAAAAGAGAAGCAAAGATCATGTGCAAAATGACAGCTACCCATCTGGGACTAGAAAAGTCACCATATGGATGTCTTTTTGCTAATTATAGATAAATTTTTCAACTAAGGGATTTAAAAGTAGAGATCTGTCAGTTCAAAAATATACTTCCTCTCCTCCCTCATTCAGGCAGTGCTTTGGTGCTGGCTGATCAATTAAGCAGAGCATGGGATCACACAGATCTGCTTCACCTTTAAGAAGGCAGTTTTCTCCTACTTCATGTAATACGTGGTCACATTTGTAGCTCAGTTAAAGGAAGTTTGTTACAATGGTTCCTTCTTTTTTTGAGATCAGAGGAACTGCTATAATCTTTTAGCCCAATGGCTCGTGTACAATATCTCTGCTCGAATTATAGGGTATACTCCTGAAAAGCATCCCAAGTGGATTAAAAGATGTTTCAATAACATAATTATCATCCAAGATAAGTTCTTCAAAAAGCAATTCATTTACATAAATGATTAAGTATATATTCCTAACCTTGTGCAAGTTGGTTTCTCATCCACTATAAGATGAACTTTTTGTTGTATTTTGTCTGATGAATTGAATGATTAATTCTCCATCAAATTACTGAATTGGTTGCATGTATTTATAGACCAATCACATTGTTCTTCAGCCTTTGCATTAATACACTAATAGAGTGGGCTTCTTGACCTTGGGAGATGTTTTCGATACTTTAAGTCAGGAAAAAAGAGCTCCTCTAAACCCTGCAGTTTTTGGCCTCCTCCTAGAACTGCCAACACTAGATGATAGTCCAATAGCAATTATTTCAGTGCCAAATGCAGAGGCCGCACAGTCTTTTCATGCCTGCTTAGCATTTTATAGCATTTCTGCATGGATTGTATTAGCCTCTTTGTCACTACAGTAGAAATTAATTTCAGCACATAAAGGTAGCTCACATGAGGAAAACTGCATCCCTAGTCAATGAGGAGAAAAAGGCTTTTCCAGAGGACCGTTGACAGTACTCATACCATGGGTCATCTCTGATAAAGCCTCTGTCTTCGCCTCTCTTGCGTACACTGAAGGTAAGGTAGGGCAAGTACATTGGATGTCACCCCTCTCTCCCAAATGGGCTAAGGGAGGGGAGGAAGAGTTAAAAAAAAAGAGTTCTGACCAACAGCTGTGCTCTTCTCTCCAGAGGAGTTTAAGACACATCATAGTGCCTTCAGTTGTACTTTATCCATATGGAACCGCTACTAGAGGTTCTGGTTAGCATACAAGTCAACACACCAGAAACGTTTTTTCATGCTTTTCTTCTCCTGTCCTGGTAGAGTCTCACACAATGTCCATCATTAAACCAAGCACCTATCACCATTATGCACAGAATTAGTCCCTGTACCTGCCCTAGACACATCTGAGTATCTACTTCCTGAAGATCACCCGCAGTCATCTTCGACATCTACACTTCAGTGAGATTGAGGATGAAAAGGCAGATGAAAATTGTAATTGCACCTGATCCGTTTAGTTTAGTTTACTACTTAAAAGAGAGCAATTTCGCCTTGCAGAGTCCCCAGTTGCCTCAGGAGCTAGTGCTTCCAGGGAAGCAGAATGCCTGCAGGATCAGGGAAGGTGCTTTCAGCAGCTGGTGAGCAAGGGCCTATATTCCAGCTTCTCCCCCTACCTTCCCTCAAAGCCCAAGGAGGGGAAAGAATATGTAGAGAGATAACCACAAGAAATCAATTCCTTTATTTACATGACTTTTGGTACTGATGGCAATGATCTAGCACAACAACTGTCTATTAAGTAACATAATTCTCAATTTGAGCATTATTTCAGTAATCCTTTATCCCAGATATGATTCTTACCCCCTCAAGAAGCTAGCTTAACACAGCATTTTTTCCTCCAACACTGCACCATTTAACTACACGAGTTAGCTCTGTTCTCATCACTGAAGCCTTATTTCCAATCATGTTGTTGTGAACAACTTAGTAGCTTATATCTGAGCCATGCCATGAAATCTCAAAGTTTAACCACACATAAAAGCCTTGTGACTGTTGCAGTCATGCTCTCAAACGCAGCGTGTCCATCCACACACAGAGCACAACCTGCAAAACTGTCCTATGCCACTTCAGTCCCTATTAGGTTCAAGTTTTCCTCATCTTATCGTAGCATTTTCCTACCTTGCTTTCAAGAAGTAAAATTACAGCACACAAATGATTTAATCCTTCAGCTAAATCAAAAAGCCTATTCTTCCATAGGGAAAACGCAGGAAGTTAGTCAGCTTTCCAAAGGATTATCTGAAATTAAGCTTTAAACTCAATCTAACATACATCCCATAGACAAGAATGGTAGTTCTCCTCAACAAAACAAAGATAAGACGAGGCACTAACACCCTATGCCTCTGTTCTGAGCTATTTGCTTTTAAACACAAAACTAACCTGCACCTGCGCTGGTCACTCTCCTCACACTGCCTCAGCAGCCATCTTGGTGCACAAGCCTTGACCCTGAGGAAGGGCTTTTTCCTCCCCTCATACCCTAAAAAGCCATTAAGCAGCCCTTTTATTTCAGCTCTCTCTTTATCCTAGTCTCAACTGGCACTCTCTAGCAACTCCCCAGCCCTTTTATGAGCTTCAAAACCAACTCACGTATAAAGTAGCCACGCTCCCGCACAGCACGGCCACAGCAGCCCAGCAGCAGGTCAACCCATCCTAAGGAGTCAGGCAGCAAGCCACAGGCACCTTCTGTTAAACCTCTTCCATGTCACCCGAGACAGGCTCCAGCTCCTTCGGGCCGACTGCTCCGCTGCCCCTGGACACAGCCTCCCGCCCAGCCCCTTCCCCTCAGCTGCTCACAGGTGCGGCACCGCCCCAGAGCCCCTGATGGGAACCAGCTGCTCCTGCAGCACCTGCTCCACATTCCCACACCTGCAGCTTCCAGAACTTTCTTTTGAAGACTCAAATTAAGCTTGACGGGGAAAAAAAAAAAAAAAGTGAGGGGGTTTGGATTTAGGAGTTGCAGCACTGCGCTTTCTGAGCTTTTACATACGTCTTTTAAATACATAGCTCTGCATCAGGTCTGGAAATGTTTGTGAGAGGCACAGAAAGGCACGGGGAGTCCCAGGCGTCATGACAAGATCCTTTACTTTACTATGACGATCAAAGAGCTGCCTAAAGGCAGTATGAACAGAAACATTCAGAATAAGCTCCTGAAAAACTTACCTTTCATGACAGTCAATAGTTTATGTGCTACTGAAAGGAAGCATCTGCTTCCACTTGAAGTTTGCAAAGCTGAACTAGAAAGAATTTAAAGGTTTGTTTTTGCTTTAAAAGATCTGTGGTTGCTGTCTCTGCCCTGTTGTATTCAGCAGAGCACTAATCTGGAACAAGGGAGTCAAAGTCAAGTCTCTCGCTTATCTGGAGAAGTAACAGTAAAAACTCGCTTTTCTCACCTTTTTAGAGAGCAAACTATTTTCACGACTCATCTGAGCATTTCTTTACCCCTTCCATCAAGCCACACATCTCTACAGAAAGTAATGGCAGATTTATGGCGCTGGAGAAAGGGAGCAGAACTCTGCCCTAACCCCGAGCATGCTCCGAGGTGAGAGGGGATGGGAAGGCAGAAACTGCATCAAACGCAGCATAAACTTCTGCATCCCCATTCTGGCACTTTGCTCTCCTAGGCTGGATTTTTAAACCAGATGACTGTATAGTGGATCATGCTTTAAAGCAACTACCTCCAAAAGGTACAAGTGTTTTAGTAACATATCTAATATTTATGCCAACTGATATGTTTTGCGAACTAACTTGTGGGATGCTGACACCCCTTTTACATATTTCCCAGAGATGTCAATGTGTTACAACAGAAACCAGGTTAGTTCTTTGCTGCTTTTCACCAGGTTTATTTTACTTAGGATGACTTTTTTTTTGCATTCAGCTGGAGGACCGTTAGGATTGAGTAAGAAATTTCACATGGAGTTTCTACTAAAAAGAATACCTCTCCTAATTCTCTGATGCTTTTCTTTGCCTTAATATGAAATGCAGAGGAAGGAAGGAGGAAATCCCTTAAAAGAACGAACAAAAAGAGAATTTAGCCTATCTATCTGCTGATAAAAGCATTGGTATTGATGGAGTTAAGGGATTGGCACAATCAAGTTGTTTATCTGCCAAAAACATGAAGCACAATGTGAATCATTACAATTCCAAAGAAAAGAAGATATATTTGAAAATGAACAACAGCATATGCTTACGCTTCCTTAAAATTAGCTTCAGGCCACTTGTTTGTATCCCACAATACTACCGAGCATGAAAAAAAAAAAAAAAGAAGAAAGTTTCTACATTGTAAATTTCCTTTAGGAGTGAGTCCAAAAGTATATGGATATACAACGAGCGCTGCTTGGGAGAAAACACATCCGAGGTTCTGTTCTACCAGAACTGCTAGTAATGCAGTCACTTAAATACACTAACTAGAAAGTTTGGTGGTTTAAATGTAGAACTTCCCTATGTAGGGAACAAGTAATGTGGATTTAGGTCCTTCCGATGCAACACTAACTTTCCAAATATGTGCGGATGTATTTCAGAGAAGAGGATGTAAGGTACTGAGCTGTCCATCCATCAAGAGGCGTCAGCAAAAAAAGGCACTTCAAAAAAATGGCACAGTGTGGGTGATGGGGGGTGTTTGTGTGTAAGTGTACAAAATTTTGACCACAGGCAAATCGTGCATTCTGATGTACTGACCCAAATTAAAGCAATTAACAAACATACACCTTATTCATCATGCCATTATACTACAGAGTTAATGCTGTTACACGTATCTACATCTATGGCAAAAAATGTTCGCAAGCAACAACAAAATGAAGTCATCAAATCCTAGAAAGAATGTTAGAATATCAGCCCACATGAAAATCAATAAACTTTATCTGAAAAGACTTTATTAAGCCACTCATGAATTCATAGCATGTTTCTTTGCCTTAGCACAGACGAACAAATATAAAAAGAGTTAGAACATGTAACTTGAACAACAAGTAGATTTTCTTTCATAAAACTTTAATTGGTAAGTGTGTCCTGCACTCAACCTACTGCTCAAACCTACTGTGGATATCTTAAAATGAAGTTATTTCTTACACCATGCATTGTGCCATACATCACCTGTACTCTAATCTGTGTTACAATAATGATTTTGCTAACAGGTTATTCTGATTACTTTTTTTTTTTTTTCACTTCAGTACTAAATAATATAAGGAAAAGGGGAGAGTCTTGTCTGCATGGAAGATATATTTGTTTCTTTGCTCACTATAAATAAGATTTTGATAATTTTACCAGATGATCCTTAGTAGCACGTTTCTTCTCTAGGCAATATTCTCAAGTTTTATGTTTATACTAAGTAAAAGAATTGTTATGTGACATCGTATATGTCCGATGTGCTTTGTGGATCTGTAAAATCATGAAATGGAAAATAATGCATCTAACAAACAGACTGGCGGAACAACAAGAATTACCTTCAGGTGTTCTGATTGTTTGCACAGTTAAGAAAAAAGAAAAAATCAGGGCAGCTAGCAGCTCAGCAGTTCCAACGTGGCTCTACCTTGGAAATGTGCAAACTGCAGCCACCACAGAAAATATCAGATGTCAGCAAGCATAAGGTCCTTGTAGGATGGCTGGCAAGTGAAGGCCTCTCATTAATCTCTTACAGATGAACGATGTCTTTGCTACAATCTCACACAGGTGTTTAAGGAGACAACTTGTCTTATGTTTATTATCCAGAGATACAAGAACCTGCACTGAAATCAGAGAAGCTGCCACAAGAGATGTGCTCCCTCTTGTCTCAGTGGAGTATGTCTTGATCTTCTGTAGCATAACTAGAGCAGAGGAGGAAACTTCACTGAGGGAACCTATTTCTCCTATGCAGTAACCTAGAATTTTATAGCTCAAATAAGTATTCAGACCAGCTTCTAAAAAAATATAAATGCTAGTCGCAGTAAGTACTGATTAAGCTTTTAAGGACTATGAGAGCTTTAATTCTGTATTTTATTGTTTGTGTGTGCAAATGTATTATTACGACAATTAAGAACAGTTTCCAGTTTCAAGCCGTTGCTTTGTATGGCAACTTCTCTGACGACTAGCTTCCAGTGAAACAGTCTACATGCTGTCCATTGAACAGAAGGACGACTTTCAGAGTAAGGTACTGCCAAAGGCTTAGCCATGAGATGAGGACCCCTTCCTGCTCTTGTAACGATGAAAAAATTTTGGGGAATATAATGTGTTTTCATTTATGATCTTTGCTTTCACCTGAACCTCATGACACTGTGTGTATTACTCATAATAGGTGACCACAGTAATAGTGACATTACAATAGGACAGATTTTGAAAAGCTCAGTTGTGCTGCTTAATATGTACCAGGGAAGTAAGTATTGGCCCCAAAGGTGCCAGAAGTTGACCCCTTCAGATTTCTTTGTTGTTGTTTCCTATCATTGCTACTATTTTACATAAATGGAAATACAACTGCATCAGCAAATTAATATTATGAAATCTTTTAAAATAATTATACTTAGATATTTAATAATATTTTAAATAGAAATAATTAAAAATTTCAAAACTATATTTTTGAAATGCATACAAAAATCTAAGTATGGTGGTATGAAGTATCACCAAGGTAATCAAACCAAATTCTACAGTTTGATCTGCTATACTGCCCAGCATATACGCTTTGAACGTAATGCTGTGAGGTGCTACACATTTACATCTAGGAAGTTTAGAAAGTTTGATTGCTGCTCTTTTCTAACTAATTCTTGGAAGTGATGTGTGCTTATGTAATAGAAAGTTATCGTAATGTATAATCTCGTGCAGCAGCAGCTCCAGACTGTGGAACAAGTTTTAGCCTGATGTACTGACCCAAATTAAAGCAATTAACAAACATATATCTTATTCATCACGCCATTATACTACAGAGTTAATGCTGTTACACGTATCTACATCTACGGCAAAAAATGTTCGCAAGCAACAACAAAATGAAGTTGGCACTATTATGCTACAAGATGTTACTACACAGTAACACCGTCTGACCTAGAAAAAAAGTGATGTTTGACTTGGCATTCATGTCACTGATGTGTATGGATTATGCCACTAAGAGCTGCTGGCCTTGTCCCTTTGTTTACAAATATAGCCCAAGTGTGGATTTCTACAAGAAGCTCAGGGAGAGTTCAGCATAGTTCTGCAGATTACCGGAGCTGAACCATAGTTCAGAAGGCACATTATTTTGATAATTTATTCAAAATGCACTTCCAAACCCTTAGTTTCATCAAGGGTAGTGAAAAGTTAAGGCTGCCTTTCAAATAGTTATGCCTTGTAGAACAGTCCTTATAAAATTATCCACTGTTTTGACAGCCATGCAATATTTAACGTCAGTGGGTTAAACCACAATTCATTCTTATATAAGCATTTTAACAAAGTATTATTCTTCATTGATATGCAATGTTGCCATGATGGCCTCAGAAAGGGAAGTCATGGACTGCTACTAAAAATGTGAAGCACAGTAACTGCTTCAACACACAGTATTTCAAGCTTCCCATGAAAATTTAATAATTTTTGATGTTCCAAAGAAACATGTGACTTAACAAGGGCTTGTGCCATTACTCACATGTATTTATGTGTGTGACACTTCTGTTTTCACCCTCTGGAGAATGTAATAGAGAGAACAGAAGAATTCCTCAAAAATGTCTTCTAGTCCCTACAGCTGAGGACAAAACAAGATACACTTCAAGGCATGAAGTCATTCAAGAAAGCTGTAGTTTAAACTTTCTTCTATCTCTTGCTACTACAGTTGTTAGACAACAGACCATGATCAGACGCACAGCAAATGGAAGACAGACCCTGAGTCAGTACATATGTGTGGCTTAAAAAAGAAGGTTTTAGTTCAAAAGTAGGTAAACTCCTCAGATCTAAATAACATTTAAAATATCTTGACACCACAGAAAACGATCAGAGAACCAAGAAGCAGGTAATAGGATTGTTCTGTACATTCTGTCAGTAGCCTTTTCTCACAGGATGTAAGAAATGAGCTTTTCTAGCAGATGGAGAGAAAGGAGGGGCACAATACATTCCCTTTTTAAGGACCCTTCTCCTAGACAAGTAGTTTGACAGGTAGGTACAAGTTAACATACTTTACACATTTCTATAGCTTGGGTAAGTGTAGCCTATTAGTGCAGGATGATGTAACCTGTGTGACAGAGGGTTGAAACTGAGGAAAGATGAAAGAAGATGCAAGATGAAAGAGCTACAGTATGTGATGTGCAACTTACACCATTATTCCTATCACCTATGTCCCCCAGCTCTCATAGATTAGGAGTGAAACACGATCTGCATATAAGTATGAAAATATTGAAAGAACCACAGGCAGCAACCAGGGGAGCAATGAAATTGGACAAGTATTTGAAGGTTACTTCAAAGAGTTTTACCCTAGAGAAGAACATTTGATATACTTTTTTATCTGATTTTTTTTTCTCTTATGGTGCATTCGCATTCACACCATAAGAAAAAAGGCTATTTCACCTTCCTTCTGTGCACTAAGGAACAATTACAAATTTAGGAGATCACCTATTATATCTTGGTTTTTATTACTCAGTATAAGAAAAAAGTAAACTTCCATATTTCATTCCAGTTTCCAACAGAAGTCATTATACATACTATTTTATTTTCTGGCTCTCTTAGAATTACTAAATCATTCCATTGGCCTGGCTGACTTTTATATTTACCACCTTTATATAAGCCTAGTTGGAAGTCCTCCTTTCCCAAATCTATGTTTAGAAGGTATAATTACCAGATTTAAAACAAAGGCAACATAACATTTTGCTTATTATATTTAAATGGCATTTATCATGTGAAGATGTGTAACCTTACAGTTTCATATGTTACAGAACTTCAATAAAAATTCTGACAAAAACCCTTCCAAATGCGTAACTTCCTTCCCTATATTTACATAAGCCTCCAGCAGGTGAATACAAGCCAGATGAAAATTCTCTTTTTCCTGGAAAAGTTTTGGAGCTTTCTACTGCAATATCCGGCATCCTGCAATAGAATATCTGCCATAGAATGAGCTAAAAAAAAAAAAGCAGCAACTATTTTACTGGCGGGATCACTAAACCACAACTGTTCAGATTATGGGTTTACAGTGTTAATAGCACAGACTATGTTAAAGAAATTGGGACGCAGTAAGTGATTGAACTCCTGTTATTTGCGTCACTTACTAACTTCCAGATATAGAACCTGAGAGAGCAGGAATAAGGTGGGCAAAGAAGATTCAACATCCTGTGTTAGTGTATTACATCTAACTACATGACAGATGGTTGTAAATTTTTAAACTTCTACATCTGTTTGCAAACAGCTAACTCAAAAATAATGAGGTAAAAACCACTCTAACTATGTTATTTTGGTGTTCTTGTACCTACACGTTGGTGTGTGAGGAAACCAGGATCCAACTCCATAAAAACTCCGACGTCTAGAGACACTTTTTCCTCCAGCCTATGTACCGTTCTCTGATACCTGGTGATTATTCTCTGCATTCCCCTCTCCTCATGGTGCCTAAGATCTCCTGTCTCTATAGGGAGCTCGCTCTTCCTCCTCTAACATAGCCCTAGCAGCTTGTGTAGCTGTGTAACATCCTCCTTGTTTCTAAATATTTTTGCAGATCTCCAGGATCTTGTCACTAAACAGCTTAGGCAGTCACAGAAGCAGCTAGAGACAAAATTAGGGCCAACATCTCGTGATCTTCCATACATCTATAGGAATCTCTAATCTAAGGCATTTGAAAATGTTAATTTGTTTTGAGGAACACATTTTTAGGTTTTTTTGTTAGCTTGTTTTGATTTTTTTCCCGCATGCTACAATATTTAAAGAACATTAAAACTTTTATAACAGTTGGTGTCTCATATCAAGGCAAAAATAATAGCCTTTCAGCTGTCTTGTTTTGTATGAAGCTTTTAAAGAATCTTTATTATCCACAAACAATAATTGACAACTCAAGACAGAATTACTGTGTGTAATTTTTTTCAAAGGGTAAACAGATTTCTTTCTCTTGTTTTGTCATTCTTTTTTTCTCTCAGTATACTTTGTCCTTCTCATTTGGGTAGCTTCCAAAGCTCTGACTTTACATCCCCTATATACACACTAAGAAACCCACAGGCGAAATCAATAAAATTATTCAGACTGGAAGGGATCTCTGGAAGTCATCCAGCCCAGCCCCACTCACAGCAAGGTCAACTTCAAAGTTAGATCAAATTGACCAGGGCCTTGCTTGATTATCTCCCTGGATGGAGATTCCACAATATCTCTGGGCAACCTGTGGCAGTGTTCGGCTGCCCTCACCATGAAAAATCTTTTTGATTGTATCTAGTTGGAATTCTCCCTGCTGCATCTTGTATCTGTTGGCCTTAGTCCTTTTGCTGTGCACGCTGAGAAGACTCTGGCTCTGCCTTCTCTATAACCTACCACTATGTAACTGAAGTCAGCAATTAGATCCTCCCCATGTCAGCCTTCTCTTTCTAAGACTGAACACATGCAGATCCCAGTCTCCCGGTACCTTGTCCTCCAGGCTCCCTAACATCTTCCTGGTTCTCAGCCAGACTGGCTCCAGCATGTCAATGTCTTTCTTGTGCTGAGGGTCAAAAAGCACATAGTACTGCAGGTGTGAGTGAATGTTAAGTTTGCCTCAGTTTCTTATTATTCAGCTATATTTAGGGTAAGCCAGATATTTAACTTCCAGCTTTCTCTCAGTATCTGCAAGCCACAAGAAATCCTTGCCAGTTCTGTGGCTAGATAGTATTTTAGGGAAAGGCCTTATACAAGATGAGTTTCATATGTGTTTGGAGTTAACAGTAGTAATAGATTTCCACAACTGTCTCAAAAGTCAAATAACCATCTTTTCCCCTTTGGGATACATACATATTTCATGCATTCTGAGATGTTTTAACTTGTAAAAATAATCCTAGTCCAAATCTAACAAAAATAATACATTTAAAGCAATATATAATGTTTAAGAAAAACATAGTAAGTTAATGAAAGTAAATAACTCTCTAAAGGTGGGGTACGTTAGCAATCTATCCTCTCCCTTTGTCTCTATTTCTACCATATGTTAAAGGGGCTTATCAGCAAGGTAGATAATCTATTTCCACCGGAGGCATTCTATAAAAATCCTGTGTTACACATCTAAAGGTGCTTGTGTGGTTCACAAAATATAACTCTGGTTCAGAGCTGGAAGAACATCCGTAGTTTGTATGCAGTTTATAAACTGTTCTTTGAGTACAGATGGATTTTAAAGAAATGAGAAAAAGACCAAATGAAAAGTAGTGATTTCAAGTCTGATCAATTGGTAATAAAGGTTGAAAATTCTTTTACTAGTCTGTTCACATATTTGTTCTCTAAAACAGCTCTCAAAGGAAAGGGCCTAGTAAATAACATTCAATCATATATTCAGGTTTCCTATACAGAGAAGCATAAGAACTAGAAACAGAGACAGAAATGCCGGTCACAGGGGGACAAATATATTCCTGTTGTAATTCTGCTGGAATCTATAATCTTGACTTAGATCCACAGAACACAAACTTGAACAGATATTTCAGTAATCATTCAGTAGAAGATTTTATGAAAGAATAATTATTCAATAAACGTCAAGTGCAAGTGGTAACAACAAGGTTCAAACTGCCTCAGAGGATTTCTCTGAAATAAATACAACTAAGTCTCTGTTCAGAACTATATTCCTGTACCTAGGTTTGGGAAATGAAAATCTAACGTCTCTCATTAGCCTACTAAGTACTTGCAAATTCTCAGGCTTGCAAATTCTCAGGAGCCTTTGTAACATGGAATCATCTGTACCTTTGGAAGCTAACACACAAAACAATTACATGAGCATAGCCTGGATCAGTTAATCTGGTGTTTTGTAATGCCTTCAGCTTCAAGCACTCTATGTTCAATGTTCTGTTCTCCAGAATATATTCACAAACAATTCCCAGGAGCCTGAAGGTCCTTGCTAATTACGCCAATGATATCCATTTCTGCTATGCTATAATTTAGTTTTGTGATTCACCTTTATTACTCCTACATGGACAGTCTTTGCCGAACACTGCCATTCTCTTGATTAAATCCAGGCCCTCCCCTCTCTTTCCATAACAGAATGAGTCCAAATCAGCATAATCTTCATTCCAGAAAATAAGAAGTCTGATGGAGAAATAAAAAGCAGTTCCCTGCAACACAATTGTAGGCTTTCAACGTCCTCCTGACAGAACGTATATATCCTGTTCCACAAGACACAGGTATAAGGGCACGGTGACCCACTTACTGCAAGGCATATTTTATCCAGTTGCTGGGGCTTTTGTCACAACATCAACCATTTATATAATCAAAACACAACCCTTTAACCCAAATAATGTGTTATCGTGTGGAACACTAACAAGAGAGTATCGTCTGTCCTAAGGGTGAAATAAAGCAAGTGTAAAGTTCATACTACATACCCTGGCTGATTTGTACGCCTGCTCTGGACCATGATTCTGGATCCAGGTGAACCTATAGGACTGAGAAAAGGTATCAATGATCACCTGATAAAGCCATAGCTTAACTGTGAAGAAAGATGTATGGCTAATTTTATGATACTCTTGCAATAGGCAAGCATGACTGTCTGTGTAACTATAGCAAGTTCTTACAGCACGGTGCCTTCTAGAAAAGTACTGCTGATGTCTAGGCTGGTATATTTAAAAACAAGATTGACTGCAGGCTATTTATAAACACTTCTACTTGTGCACACTAAAACTGAAAGAATTTAAACTAAGAAAATGCACTGACTTCATGTCATTAGTTTCTTCTCCAACAGAAAATTGACCAATCCCCCTAAAATTCCCAATAGCTAGGAAGAGAAAAAAGAAAAGCAAAAACAGTGATGTGAAAATTCAGCTAAAAGAAAAACACATTTTTTCAAAATTCTTTCTATCTTGGAGAGATTTTAAGATGACCAAATTTGCTTTCTGATTAGCAGATTCCTTGTATTACACCGGGATCTCTTGCCTGGTCTCCATAAATATGCAAGTGGAAGAAGTGAAACTCAAGAATACATAAAACCTTTTAATATATTAGATAGTTGAAAATGGTGTGGTAATAGTTCCCTTTTATCCTGACTTGAAGCTTTATTTATTGCTGATGCACTAAAGTGACAGTTGTCTTAAAAAAACTATTTCATGGGAAGAAATAAAAGTACAAAACTGATTTTTCACACAGTGAATAATAAATTCATGTACAAAAAAGTGATGGCAAACGCACAAGATTTTCACACCAGAACATTAGCGAGATCTTTGAGAAAAGAAAATCTATCTGAAGAGTGATACTTGAAGGTTTTGCTGACAGCTGGAGCTTTCTTGAGTCAAGATTCAACTTTCTTGAGTTGGTGTTGTGATAGTTAATCTCCCTATTTGCTTCTGACATTGTACCTGTGAAAAAATCGTAGATGTTTATTAGAAGTCGTCACAAATTTTCAGTACCCAGATAATATATTATTATATCAATAAAATTACCTTAAATTCCTGATAAAGTATCAGCATATGAACATGTCAATTCATCTCCAGTTTGCCTTCTGGTGTAAGAGGCTGAGGGCCACGATTTGGAGGCAGGCAGAAGGAGAGAGGTTAACAGAAACAACAGAATGTCCAGAAATCTCAGTGGAGTTGGAGAGGTAATTGCAGATCACTAAACTAACTGTTTTTACCTTTTATTGTACTTTCTGATTGTCATACTCTATTTTTATAGTAACAACATGGTTTTGTGAATTAGATCATGAGTCTGACTCCAGTTGTTAAAGGACTGCACTGCAGCCCGAGATTGTTTACTGAATTGTTAATATCATTGATATAATTTTTAACTCCTTACTTTTATCATTTGCAATATTCTAAAATGAAAACAGGAGGAGCAATACAGGCAGCCTGTCAATAAACGCTGAGAGATTAAAACACAAAGTTTTCGTCTTAAACATGCTCCTAAACTATTGGATGAAGTCTTAAACTCAGTGTTATCAGGCAACACATTTATAAAATCAAACGTAATTTTTACTCTGTGAATGTTTGAATATTCTGATCTCTAGTTTTTGGTCTCTTCCATTATTTGCTTATTGTAATTACACTTTATATTTGTGCTCAGTACAGTTTAACAAAGTTTATTTCTGTCAGTTTCCTTTAGGACAAAGTTAAATCTATGATGAAAATTTAAGTTTTTGAATAAACATCCACCTGGAAAGACTGTGGGTGACTAATGAATCCAAAGGATTTGCTATTAAGGCATTTTATCATGTTGGAGTGAGATTTCTGTTTCTCAAAGATTTTATCTTCACCAATCCCATTCAGTATGAAGACCAACAGCTTAAAAAGAATCCCAATCACATCGCAGCTTTATAAAGGTAGAGCCCATAGTTCCAGGAAGAGTGAAGACCACCTATGCCAGCTGCTGTACATATATTACATAAAGAAGAGCCTCTACCCTTTTATAAAAGGCCTTTTTGTCCTTTTTTTTAAAAAAAAAAAAAAAAAGATAACTGTTATAGATGTGGAACAAGGACAAGAGGAGGTTACGCACGTTTCCCCCAACCATATAAGGGACTGATGAAAAACCTGGAGACCAAACATAGGAGATGCCCTCAATTTCAGAGCTGAGTGAATAATTCTGTTTGAATTTTACTTTTTTACTGAAAAGACCACATGTAGGTCAACCAGAGCTTGGCTAACCCAAACTTGTTTCCATTTGTTTCAAAATATTTCATAATTGCAATTAAGAGTTATTCTCCTGCTCATATTATTTACTACCCTACAAATAAACTGAAAAATAATAATTTATCAGATTTTCCTCAGCTCCAGTCTATTGCATTAGTCACAAGACTCATCTTGATGTCTTGTTCCTTAAGCACTCACATTTCTGATTTTACTTACGCCAGGTATACTGGCATGGCTGATTTGGCTCATTTTTCAGAGAAATGTTCCCATTAAATGTGATTTTAAAGCAAAATCAATCAACCCTGTATGTATGTAACAGTTCACAGCTTTTGTAGTTCTGTTTGAAAACGTATCAGACTGAAATGCTCCACGTAGTATTCACTCTTTGTTCACATTGTTCCTTTCAAACACGACATGCAAAAGAGAATAGTTTATTATTGATGTTGGCCCATTAAGAAATCTGTTTTATGCTTACACTGGCTGTGGTATATTGAGGTCGTGGAAAAAATTACAAGAGCGACTCATTTTCCTGTATTTGAGTTTGCAGACAGTATCCATTTTCTAAGCATCAAACAACACACCATCAGACCTCTGAGCTTTGCTTTTCATATTCCAAACCCCTAGTCGATGCATGAAAAAGAAAAAGCAATGCTTAGTTAATAATGAAGGCTTCAGCGATTATTCAAAAGAAGATTGAATGACTTGCAAATGCAACATAATTGGCAATCAGGTGGGGAGGTTATCCACAGCAACTTATTTGTGCATCTGTTCTTGTCCATAGAAACTTCGCAGTATTCTTATGCCCGAATTTCATTTATAGTGCCAAATCCACCTCAGTGCAATTATTCTAAATTTTATTGAATATGATGGAAGTATAGTAGATACAAGTTGATACATCATTTTATTTCCTCCTATTTTAGTCATGGCTACATATTTTAAATCTTTATGCCAAAATATGAAACCTCTATTTACTACAAAAGAGCATGAACCTCTGTCATTTTGAGAACTAAATTTTGAAATTCAAACAAAAAGAAGTGATATTCCACTCAGCTACTCTAAATCAAAAATTATTTTTTTAATTTATTTTCACAAAACCAATTGACAATCTTTCTTCTTTTTTTCTCTATTATTACTATTTTAATGTCACCATACAACCTATTTACTTAAAAAACAAAGAACAAACAAAAAGCCTCTCAGTTCTTTTAAAAAAATCTAACAGACTATTTTCAAAACATAGAAATCACAGAAAAAATTATAGATGTCTTGTCTGTTTTATGCTTAACTGAAAACTAAAAATGTTGTTGCAATTATAATTTTATATTTTAACTCTGAAACAAGAATTACTGAGCTTTAAAACAAGAATTACTGAGCTTTAAAAAAAATAAATGGCTGAGTCGTTAGAGTCTGTGCATCACTTGCTGTGCCCAGGCAGTAATGTTTTCTAATGTGTATGTCTATATCAACATAATGACAGCACCATGCTTCAGATCAACTGGATACTAATTACAGATTTACCTGATAGACTGGAATGGCTCCCAAGGAGCTGTTGCACTCTATTTAGCAAATAAGTGATTCTCCTAAAAGCTGCATAAGGACTTGTAATGCTAAATAATCTCATCTGGATACCATTTTGTAATACACTTTTTTTATTAGAAGTTTTGATGGGCTTCAGCTAAAACTTTGCAAAAATGTGATAGGACGTTTCAGACGCTTGGAGCTCCAGACACTTGAACTCAAGTTTTCCTTGAACTCTTGAAGCCCATTTGTATAAAAGAGGGATTACAGCCCTTGAAGCAGCTCCTCAAATGTCAGATCTAATGTCTCTTTTAGCACTGTGAAAAGCAAGAATTTTGCATAGTGCATTTCGTGCATTGTGAGAACTAGGATCTATCTAATGAAATTACGAAGCAGAATATTCAACAAAAAAATTAATTCATTCTTCAAATAATGCATGATTAAGTTATGGATTTCATGACTGCAAGAAATTGTGGATGCAAAAAGGAAAAGTAGGTTCAAAAAAGATAAGCAAAAAATATGAGCACAGGGAATACATCTTGCAGACCTTTAACATGGTCTGGATACAACCTTACAGTCAAGAGTGATCTAAAGTTCTCATTTTTTTGAAAGTAAGAGGATGGATTGACAGAATAATTGCTTTAAAGACCCTACGTACTTTCTGCTGATTTTTCACATCCCTGAAGCAGTTCAGGCTGCTATAGAGCCCATAGTGTGTATGCTGACTCCCACTGCACAGCATAAACAATCCCACTGCATCACTGTGGGAAGGTGTTACTCAATGTGAGCAGAGTATCAGGTTGTGAGCTGTAATCATTGTTTACACAAACTTGGAAAGCCTTAGAGAAAGACTAAAAAAGACAATTTTTAATGAATACTCTCCAAAGAGGTGATTAATTTGTTCATGACCTGTTACTAAAAATGTAATCAGTGAAGTGTATAAAAGGTTTTATACTCAATATAATTGCCTCCTTATAATGTAATAGTAATAATGAAAACACCCACAGTAAAGGCTTGTTAACTCAGTGTGGGATATATGATCCCTTTTTCAGTTTAAAGCAGAGAAATTATTCTGAGCCAGCATCAAGAAGAATTAGACACTTGCTTACGCTCGTTACATCTTTTTGTTTCAAAAGCGCAGTAGCATAATCAATTGTTCCCATCTCAATTGGAAAATCAACACTACTATGAATCATCGTTCTCCTTGTCTATCACTTACAACAAATATGTTTTGCTGTTCTTTGATTGTTCTTGTCTTTCAGGTTTTCACTTCTGGATAATAAAATGCACATCACTAACTATGCCAAGTAATTTGTTGATTTCAAAATACATATATCCTGGGCTATGAAAATTACACCAAAACAAGTTAAAATGCAATACAAAATATACTACAGTTCATAAATGTTGTATTCGGATTAAATTGTGGAAAAATTCTTGTCATTTACCCAGGGTGTAAGAGCTATCTTGCTCTACGGGAAAATTCCGCATTTGTCTTTAAATAATTTACACTGTATCCAATCCAGTAGCAAAAGCCATTGTGCTCTTCTGGACTGGATACTGGGAGAAAAAAATAGGAGAATAGCTGAAGAATTCTAAAATTGTGGCAGAATTTTCATAAGGATATACATGGTATCTGCTTTTACACTGCAGAGTTTTTTCCTGACATGTTACTCAGGGAAAAAAAAAATAAATCTACAAATGGTTAATAGTCTATAACTCATCATTATAAATCAGATTCTGACTTCAGAACGCTAAGCAGCATCTTATTCCTTCATGTCGAGATTTATTCAACAGAACTAATCTGAAAATGAGGTAGCATTCAACATCAGTAATTATAAGCCTGCTCACTCATTTTCCGCAGATACTTCTGGGGTTTGTTGCTGTGATTTTTGGCTTTTGTTTTAAAAATGACTAGTAAAATATACTAACAAACATACGACAGCAAAGTGAGTCCAGACAGATCATAGAGGAGACATTCTTGGAAAAACAAGTAAAGGCCAGAAATAGCCATTGCTGCTAGGAAGAATTCCCTGATCTCAGGGAGTAAGTCTAAGAGAACGAGCGGGAATTAAGCTTTATCACATCATGAACCGTTACCTTGTGGCAAGAATGACAGTTCTGCATAGTAATTTGCTTAGAAGTATATATTTTGTGTTTATCTTTTGTTTTGTTACTTATTTATTGCAGGGCGTAGGTCTATGTTTTGCTCAGCTTTAATGGTACAAACCTGCCTAATTTCCTCGCAAACAATCACACCAAAAATAGCTCAAGAAATGAGTAATAGGAAGCTCTGGTTTCTTATTACTGCTAACTTTATCTAATTACTGCATCTTATTTTACACTCAGATATACACGCGGGCATATAAAAGCTTTACACCTTCCTTTACAAAAAATAAAATTACAGTAACTCTTGCAATCAGATTGAACGTAATAGGATTATCTGTTCAGTCTATTCACTGAGCGCCTCCATGCATGTTTCTTCAAATCAATAGTTTTACTTAATAAAGAACTGTAAAACGTGTAGCTATTAAGAACAAGAAAAAAACTTTTAAAACTATGTGCTTTTGAAGTTTATCTTCAGTAAATAAAGTCTTCCCTTTTCTGAAAAAAAGAAAGGAAGGACACATTATATTTTACTGCTACAAATGCTTAAAAAAAATAGGATTTTCTAAGGAATCTAAGGAGATCAGGCATCTACTCCCTTAAGCTCCTTTGAAAATTGTAGCATTTATCTTCAGAAGTGCTTACAGCCAGCTGGAGAGAGACTGGCTGAAAGGATCCCATTGGGATTTTGCAACCCTGAAGTCATGTAAGTTGTACCACCCTCTTCATTTGCCGGAGCTTTTCAGTAACATAGGCAACATTTCTGTTGCAAAAATCGCAAGTATGCCCTAGCATGCCCTAAAAGGCTCGGGATGAGGAAAGCACATTCTGAGCTTAAAAAAGAGGAGGGACCATAAGAGAGGAGGATTCCCAAGGGGAGGCAGGTTATGCGCAAAATGCATGGGAATAGACCATCTCTGAGCTGAAGAGCCAAAGCAGGACTGAGGAGCAGGGGGCTGCTTCACTAGTCTCCTCCGCTGGGAGTCCCTACACAGGGAACCAAAGAACTGAAAATCAAAAGGGGTTGTGCTGGTTTCTGCCAAGCTGAGAAAATTCACTATGAGGTTTAAACATGCGCTTCTGTGACCTGAAGTCAGATACTACCACGGACAGACTTGCCTCAGTCCATCCCAGTGTGGCCATCCCTGCTGGTAAAGGCACTCAAAAGCCTCTAGGAAACATGCAAGCGGCAGCTGTTGAAAGCCAATGGGACTGGGAGGAAATGCAACAGGGCTGAGGGAGCTGGAGATAAGACAGCCTCATCTTTCAATGTTAATGCTGCGTTAATAGAAAATAGAGCTGAGGTTGGGACTTTCACAGTTGTTTTGTACTGCTGGTGAAAACCATCCCAAGGATCAGTTGGTTGATATCCACTGAAAGACAGGAAACAGAAATGAAGAAGGCAGCACGGACAGCTGTGAGGGAAAATGAGCAAGATGAAAATCATAAACCAAGGTTTCTGAGGGACTCTTCTAAGTCTTATTCCTAAGGATAAGCTGATTCTAATTCTTTCCTGAAAGCACTCCTACCACATTAGAATTCAAAAGCAGATGTCCTGTTTTTTTCCGTAGAAATTTGAACCAAATATTTCAAACAGAACTTCTTGCTTAGACACAATATCATCATCATAAGTGAAGGAACAGAGTCAGGCTTTCAAAAACTGTAGTTTGGAAGAGGCACAGTAAACGCTACTAATATAGTTTTGTTAAACAAATGGAGAAGTGTGAAACCTCTGACTAATTCAAATCGATTCTTGTGCTGACAATGCTATATATTTTAAAGGTTTATAAACATTGATTGAATTCGGTTTTCTGGCTCAGAAGCCACCAACCATTCCTCTCAAAGTCGGGGTATCTTTGTTCTGTGTCTACGTGGATGGAAAGATGAATTTTCCAATACATGATTTGCATTTTAGCATTAAAGAAAACAGCTAAATGGTATGTAGCACAGTACAGGAAATATATACACTTTTGAAATTGCAGAAGCACATTGAGCGTATGTCTGAAGTGGTAAGAAAAGTAACTGATCTTATAGTAAAGGTCTGATCCTTCCACAAAACATGCTGCATTCAATCCCCAAAGAACAAGTTCAATAAACAAATATATACCATCGCATGCTAAAAACAGTGAAGTCAAGCACAGAGAGCTCCTTTCATGCATCATTTTTGATTGTCCTACTTTACTCTGTCAGGAACAGCAGAGACAGCTTAAGCGTTAAAGCTTTTTGACATTGCAACAAACCAAACAAAGCCTAGTTGCACATTTTGGAATTTATTTTATACCACATCTAAAATACAGACAAAATAGGGAGTTTTCGGCACTCTCAAACAATAGCAGCCACTGGGGACTGTTTCCAGAGATTATATTTTCCTCTTGTAAGGATTCTCGCTAGTTAAGTAGAAAAAACATACTTGATAGCCAGCTCCAGAAGCCAGGCTGGCCAACACAATTATTGCACATTCTGTCAGCACATTTCCTCCCTTCAGCTTTACTTCTCCAATCTTTTTCAATATTGTTAAAATGAGCAATCATTCGTGATTCACACTCCCAAAAAAGGCAGAAACCAACAATTCCCAATGGCTATAAATTATTAATGCAATTGTGCCAATCACATAGAGCTTAGTGCTTTTAAAAATGGAACGAGATTATCTGCACAGTTATTTTCAATCAGATTCATCTCTTATTAGGAAGCATTATGCACATGGCTTGCTTTCAGAAAGCCATCTTCTTTAAAAAAGACTATTGCACAGTCATTTCTTGTGAAATACTATGTAAGCTCTACACTTAGATACCAAATCAATTTTTTGTTTAAGGAAATAATTATATGTAATGGGTATTTGCTTTTGTAGATAGACTGATTCCTTCTAATGTAAAAGCCCCCTCTGTTCTCAGCTGTTATTCTCATTCAAACCATCCCTGATTTACACCAGTCTAGTAAATATACGGGCAGACCCGGTGGATGAGGTATAGCATTTTTTTTTTGCTGCAATAGCTTTAACAGGCTGCAACAGAAAAGTTTATAAGAGTTACTGTACAATGCATCTGTTAAAATATAGCTGGGGTATATGGCTGTCTCAAAAACTACAAGCTAGAGTATCTTCATTTCTGGTACACAAGAATCTAAAAAATTATAGTCAAGAACAGTAGAGATTCAAAGGATTTAAGTATAAAGGTCAATTTTGTGGAATTCAAAGAGTGGTCAAGAGAATTATTTACTTTGTACATTCTCTGTGACAAACACTATTTGCTTTTGTTAGATTTTGGACTGTCCTGCCAGGGCCTGCACTGAAGGGAGTATGGAAGAGAATACATGAACTGGAGAAGGAGGATTATTCTATGTTTACTGCTGTGTCTTGTAAGAGGCATGTAAAATTGTCTTTGTACTCCCAACTCCATATGACGTACTCAGATTATCCCAGCATCACACCATGGTGTCTAGGACCCATCAATACGCTGAATGCAAAGTAACTGCAACCAAATTCAGTGATGTCTCAAACTGCAGGAGTAGAAAAGTTATTTTTCTATTCCCTTGAGTATGCCTGGCTAGTAAGGTAGGATCTGACCTGAGATATATTCAGTTACTCTGAGAGCTGAAATACTGAAATCACAAGGCTAAAGGCACCAATTCAGAGCATATAACCATGTTCCATGTAATGGAACTGAAATATATTCTGAGTCAACAAAAATGTCAGTGGAACACTCTAGCACATGCTTAACTGTCTTACTTAATCTAGGTCAAAAAGCAGCTCTCACTTTCTAAGACCCTTGGCTTTTTGCTTTAAGTATTACATTATTTTATCTCTTGCATTGATAGAAAAAGCTGTCAAAATACTGCATCAGGATTTTGTTATATAATTTTACATATTTCAGCTCTGTATTTCAAGTACTGGCAATTGTCATATTTAATACATCTTCTACAATAGGGAGAACTGTCTGATTCTTGTGGTCATATGCCATGATGCCATTTAACAACATGTATCCCCATCTGTGAATTTGCTTTCTGGCATTTGGCTTGTATTTTATTTTTCCCATCTAAAAGTCTGGCAACAGTTTCTCACTATTATTCTGATAAGAGTGTGGGTCAAAATCATTCCACTATGAATGTGCATTTGTACTTGCAGAGAGTGAATGATTGATTGATATCAGGCAGAAGTGACTTCTGTTACACTTTTGGCACTTTATTCTGTGGTTAATCAGTTCTACTGAGTGTCAGTCAAACCTACCAGATGTGACTCTAATGGATAGCTGCTAAGTTGCCTGATGTCCGTTTTGCCACTGATGTGGCTAGAGTGCTCCAAAAAGTTAAAAGAGAAAGATAGATACAGAAGAAAGAGAAGAAAGAGAGAGGAGAGAGAGGAGAGAGAGGAGAGAGAGGAGAGAGAGGAGAGAGAGGAGAGAGAGGAGAGAGAGGAGAGAGGAGAGAGAGGAGAGAGAGGAGAGAGGAGAGAGAGGAGAGAGAGGAGAGAGAGAGTAGAGAGAGAGAAGAGAGAGAGAGAAGAGAGAGAGAGAAGAAGAGAGAGAGGAGAGAGAAGAAGAGAGAGAGAAGAAAGAGAGAGAAGAAAGAGAGAGAAGAAAGAGAGAGAAGAAAGAGAGAGAAGAAAGAGAGAGAAGAAAGAGAGAGAAGAAAGAGAAGAAAGAGAGAGGAGAAAGAGAGAGGAGAAGAGAGAGAAGGAGAGAGAGAAGAGAGAGAGAGAGAGAGAGGGGAAAGAGAGAGGGGAAAGAGAGAGGGGAAAGAGAGAGGAAAGAGAGAGGAAAGAGAGAGGAAAGAGAGAGGAAAGAGAGAGAGGAAAGAGAGAGAGGAAAGAGAGAGAGGAAAGAGAGAGAGGAGAGAGAGAGAGGAAAGAGCGAGAGAGAGAAGAGGAGAGAGAGAGAGAGAGAGAGAGAAGAGAGAGAGAGAGAGAGAGAGAGAGAGGGAGAGAGGAGAGGAGGAGAGCAGAGAGAGAGAGAGAAGAGAGAGAGAGAGGAGGAGAGAGAGAGAGAGAGAGGGAGGGAGGAGAAAGAGGGAGGGAGGAGAAAGAGGGAGGAGAGAGGAGAAAGAGAAGGAAGAGAGAGAAGGAAGAGAGAGGAGGAAGAGAGAGAAGGAAGAGAGAGAAGGAAGAGAGAGAAGGAAGAGAGAGAAGGAAGAGAGAGAAGGAAGAGAGAGAAGGAAGAGAGAGAAGGAAGAGAGAGAAGGAAGAGAGAGAAGGAAGAGAGAGAAGGAAGAGAGAGAAGGAAGAGAGAGAAGGAAGAGAGAGAAGGAAGAGAGAGAAGGAAGAGAGAGAAGGAATATATCAGCTGATATTTTCGGTATGAATTAATCACAGGACTATGCCCTCGTTTAATCAGGAAAGACTCGTGCAAAACAGTACTTGGGATTTTTTGGTATGTCCTGTAGAGGGTAAAAGAGTGTTATTATTAGTTTAGTTATTTAAATCCTTAGCAGTTCTAGAACATATGCATTATGAATAATCTTCACCAAAAACACCACAGAAATTTATCTTATGACTATGCCTTTTAGGTTGAAGCAGAGTCCCATTGAAATAAACACTGTCATGAAGACTGAGAGGAAGATCGTTCTCTCCCAAAAGAAGCTTCAAATTCAGTCACATAGTAAAGGACTGAAATTCTTTTCATTTAATTAAAAACCATAAATCCATCCAGTTTTAGATCCAATATGAATCAAAGACTGCAACTTGAAATATGCCAAGATTCATTTTCCATTCGGTTTATATCTGAGACTGGCCCTGGAATTACCAGATATTTGACAACCAGCAGACTGGAACTTACAGCTCATGTTTATGACAGATGTGGTTAGATGAATCAAATTGCAGACTTCTAAGTATAGGAATATTTATTCAAATATAATATTTAGCAATTATGTGTCCAATTCCACTGGATCTAAACTTTATTTATGGATCTGAACAGACCTGATACAAATTTTTAACAAAAGGTCAATTATTTCACTGTTGTTTAGGTTGTACTATACTGATGTTTTACTTACCATATAAACAAACTTCTACTGTGTATTTGCCAAGCCTTTCAGTAGCAGTTAAATCTACTGCCTGCACAGTTCACTTATTCTGTTCATTCATTAGCTCCAGTAATATTGTCTGTTTCAACAGGATTTGGCTTCAGAAAGCCTGCCTGTCATTTGAAAATAAAAGTAAAATGTATAACACTTGCAGCCAAACTCTGTTGATCCTATTCAGTTTTAATCAATTAACAAGATCACCTAAGTATGTGCAGCGATAGTCCTGCTTGTTGTGGAGTAGAACTGAGTAGAGGGATGAAATAACTTGTCTGTCCTGAGGCCTCTCAGAGAGCAAACTTGGAAATTACCTCCCCATGTTAAAGTTTTCAATTATTAGAAACATATTTGGAATAAATAAATCTCAAAGTTCAGGGTGAACTTGGTAGGTGAGCTTCTTTCAGGAATTGCTACAAAGTGCCATTTTTGTTTTCTGGCTTTTTTTTTTTTAGACTTGATTTTTAATATGGTAAAATTGATTAATGCTAGTTTCTGAAACAAAAATTGAATCCAAAATTGAATTCTCTTGGAAATTCCAGGGTATGTTTTGGTCCTAATGCAAATCTATAGCTGCTGACGGCTGACAAAATTTATCTTCAAATCTATTCCCAATCTAGACATTAACATGATGCACATGATGTCTAACTGAGAACATCAGGAAGGCAGTTTTTCTAAGTGACAACTCAGAAGATTTTTTTATTTTGTTTTTAAGCAAACTGTAACTTAAATCAATCATGAATTATAAACCTTGCAATGAGAATGGAGATGGTAATTGTGTCTCATTTTGATCACACAGTGAACACGACCCTTTCTCTTCCGACACCTTAGAAAATACAGATATACATCCAATTGCTTTTAATTTTCAGTGAAAATGACATAGTATCTTAAACACACCCCCAAACAGCATTGTGGTGTTTTTACATTTTATTAATAGGTCAAGAATAGATCAAGATCACAGTCATTAGTCCTAAACCTATTGTTCTATTGAAGCATGTTTCATAAACTGGAAGTGAAAATGTTTGGGGTTTTTTTTGGCACTTTTCTGATTGGTACAAGTGTTCTGCTTTCACATTGCTGAGATACCATTTTAAAATACTACATTAAAGGAATTCTGAGGAAGAAAGTCTACCCTTACCTTCATCGTATCTTCCTTCAGCTAAACTCATGGTACTGAGAAATGTAGAGAAATTACGAATTATTCTATGGACTCAGAATTCAGCATATATTATTTTTATAGATTCTTACACACTTACTGTGTGTAAATGTATGTATGAGTCTGTATATACGCATAAAACACACTCCACATTTTTTTATGTGCAACTTCCTTGCACTGTCAACAGAGAAGTCATAACGAGCTGTGGCTTTAGTAATTCCTTGTAAGCAAACGTAGCACAGAAATTTGGCAAGGAGGATACTGGATATAGATAACGTTGTTAATGCCAAGAAAAAGGATCTAAATGTGATTTTAGATAAAAAGAGCAGTTTGGCAGTAAGGATATTTGTAGTTTTGGAAGCATAGAAGAAACATGAAGCTAAACTTGAAAGTCAAAGGGACCAATTGAGGAGAGGTAAGGGAAATATTGTGGTTATAACCGAGTGCCTCACAAAGTCAATGATTACCTTTATAATGTGCACAGTGATGCTCTCTTATATGTGCTAAAAAAAAATGGAGCACTGAACAGGAGAATTTTACACTCTATAAACCTCTATAAAGGGGCTAAACAAAACATCACAGAGCTGACTTCATCCCATTATAAATTTAGGGAAACCATGTTTCCTCTCTATTTATTAATTTACCCATCCCAGCCTACGCTGTAACAGCAGTTTTACATAACTTAATTAACTGGTACTTGTAAAGTACTACAAAGTTAATATTAAAGCAGCTAAGCAAGTGTAAACTATTACTATTTTTAATACGGAGACCTGCTCCTTGGAAAGCGATAAAGTTTTACTGCACATGTAGGAATGGGTTAGGCCCCTAAATAAAGCAGTGAAGAAAAAACAAACTCAAATCTCATATTTTTAATTGGGGTCTCTCTTAATTTAAAATGCATGAGGGGAAAAAAAGAGCTGAAAAGATGAAGCGCAAAAAAAAGTAATAAGTGTTTGGTACTGTATGTAACACTTCCTGAGTGTAACTAAAACACAAAGCAGGAAGAATAGAGAATTCTAGAATTAAAATATAAAGAGCTGCAAGTGTTTGCCTATCAAACCAATTCCCTTCATATTAGTGTTAGGAAACCTTTTTGTATGTTCTCAGATGTGGTCATAACCAGTAAAGAAGCTGGCACAAGTGACAAAAGCTCGCTGCGGGGAATGGCATAGTGCCAGTCTCACTCCTCTGGGTAACTGGCAGTACATGAGATCCGGGGCCAGATCTTTACTGGAGTATCCCACTTACACAGATCTGCTCTGGTCCTCATAGAGGAGGGGACCTCATAGAGCAGCCTCCTCACAGGGGAGGGGACTGTTACAACAGAATATCTAGTGAACATGTAAGACAATATTAACAACACGTATCTACAGGAGAACAAGAAAGGTACTCTCTCAGCAATATTGTCTCGGCCAGTGACGAGTATGTACGTAGGCTCCAGACAAACATGCTGCTAGACAGCTACACTCTACAGCTCAGAATCACCGTGCTGGTTTAAGACTCGGTCCTTAATGGCTTTCTGACAAACCTTTGTTTGTAGCTTCAGCAGCAAGCAGACATGCCCTTTCAAATTGCTACTTTATTTAACATCTTCGTCGCAAGCTGCTAGTAGCATGCTCTTCATACGCATTTTTTTCCTATATATACGTTCACATCACACAAACAACAACCTGCTCTAACAACTACCTTTCAGCACCTCGAAACCGCTTGCCTGTTGCATCTTTTTTTCCTTTCTGGACAGTCGATCAAGGAACATAAGCTTTTTTTTGTCAGACCCGCAATATTAATAATGAGATTTCAAAACATGTCTAAGGCTGGTACTGAGTAAATATATTACTGAGGTTGACTTATTTCATAAACCTGTCAAGTGATTTGGTCACCGCATTTATATCAACATCTCCAGAAAGCTGGCGGACTCTTCTGTCAGAGAAGATATAGATGCTTTTATACCTCCGTAAGTGTTTTGTTCCTTAGGATGCTCTAACTTTATTACAAGGCCAGAAAGACAGGATAAAAACCTCTCACAACAAAAGCAAGCTGTTAGGTTGTGTGGTAATGCTGCCAATGCAGTGCCACTTTGGCAGTGCCTTTTTAAGCGCTCTTTATGCTTTTTAGGTAAAAAAAACCCAACAGCCTGCACTCTGACCAATCTCACCTGCTATAGCTGGTAATTCACTTTCTTATAATGTCTCAAATTACACATATGAGGAACTGGGTGCTGAGGGACTGCTGGCCCTGAACATTGCACGAAAGAGCCTGCTGCACGAGTTGCAGATCACAAAGTATGAATGTTGAAAAGACATACTGCAAGCATGCAAGTACGAAAGTATAAGCAAGGAATTTCTTCATCTAACATTCAAAACTCTTCATCCTCATCATGTTTATGGATAAAACTTCTTTCAGGTCTACCAGTCTAACCAATGGATCAGATAGAAGGTTTGCTGCCGAGTAATCCCATATACTGATAGGAGCATACCACAAATCTGTCTCAAGGTGTCTTGTAATAAAATGCAAGAAGTTTTTTTTTACTATGTTCTTCCTACAGTTAAGAACATTGAATGATAATAGCATTTACCTTAGAGGTGATGTGTTTTTCATTCAGTATCTTGAGGAAGAACTAAAGTGGCTTATAAGCCTCCTGGCCTGGCTGTTTAGTACTAGTTTTTAAAACATTGCTTTACTACAACACACTCCTGGCAAACTGTTAAGATACAATTGCAAGTCTTGATGTAGCTACATACTAATCCCTTCAAATCATTCAGATTAGCCCCTCTACTCCTCCACATGCCATCTTCATCATACATGAGTAAGACTAGCATTTCCAAACGCCACTTGGGTTACTGTGAAATCCTACTAATAGAAAGATAAAAAAAAGACATACGAGACATACACTTGGCAATGTTTTATGCACATCTAAAATTAAACAGATGTTGATCTGAAAAACAAAACTCTGATAAAAGATGAAAAATGAAACGCAAACACTGTAAGAATTTTCATATTCACTAACAACAGCAATTCTGGGGTTTCCCCAACTCCTAGGACAAGTATGTAGTAGATTTGCTGATTGTCAGATTACAGAAATAAAATAGAAATGAAAAATAATGTAGAAAAAATACACATGAGCACATCTTTTGGAGCACTCAGGCACAGAAACAAGCATCCAGATGCTCTGTTCATATCTTAATTAGTGATAATTAGCAGTAATCTGAAATCTTAAAAGTAACACATATGACAAAAGATTAATTCCACTTTGTGACTGGTCTCTAACTGTTTACTTAGATTGATTAAAAACAAAAACCAAAAATCTTCAGATGCCTAGGTAACACATTGTCAGATGTTCATTGCTAAATTCTTAGATAATATTTCTCAAGAGGCCTTGGGTAATTCAAGACGTTTTAATCACTAGGATCCTGTAGTGAAAGAACATTGATGATGTGCCAGAGTGTGCTCATTTGTAGATAGAACGTAAAGGAAGCTACGGATCTTTCTCAAGGGTGTTCCCTTCTGCACACACAGACTATCTAACCTAGCAATGCAGGCAGCTCTGGATAAACTGCAGAAATAATATCACAGCCTACAAGTTTTCCTAATTTAATAAATAAATGACCTGCTGCTAGATCACTGCTAGATTCTGTTATCTGTTCAGCTGTATCTCAGCACCCTATGTCACTAAGCACGTGGCCACCGTTGCCACAGCATTAGGCTGCTTCATGGATTTCTTTCTCCTGACTTACACGTCATTTAGCAAAATGCTACTCATTTCCAGTTGAAGAATTGTGACAAAAACTCTGTGACTAAATTGGAGATTCAGCTCCTACCTCCCAGGCTCAGTCCACAGTGCTGGTCCCTGGTGCATCCCTATCTGGTTTCCTCTTCTGCTGTAAGGAGAGGACAGCCTGTATGGCTGCTCTCAAAACTTCCTGCAGTAAGATTTTTCCACAGTTCTGCCATCTCCTAAATCATGTCATTGCACAGAACATTTTGCAAACCTTCTGTACCAGGAAGAATTTGCAATCACCTGCAATACACGAACACAGAAAAAGAATTTATTTCACCTGTTAGGAGCAGTGGTAATGTCTTAATCCCACAACTACATACCACAAATTAATCCTAAGTGGAGACCTCATAACTGACATCCATCACATGGATCACATCACAGTCACACACACAGAATCAGGAGGAAAGGAGACAAACGAAGACACATAACTAAACGCCAGATACGTCCTAGACAGAGGTGGAGTGTAGTATAACACCCCCACACTTTGGTACCGACACGTCACACTGCAATCGGGGTTGCATTTTAAAATTAGCATATAATATATAACCTATCTGGAAATGAATTGACAGCATATTCAATGGAGTTTAACAGTAAAATACAATGGTTGCTGCTGAATTCCCAAATCAGAGGCCTTGACCTCTCCAAAGCTGAAAGGGATCTAGATGTGGCAGAATGACAACAGAGAGCAGCTTATCCTGGATCCAAACCTCTTCTCAGAAAGGTTCATTGAAAAACTCCTGTCAGTTTAAGTGGACTCCAGCTGACCTGATTCCTAGTTTGTTGTTTTATCATATGTTTTCTTAGTTTTCACATCTACTACTTATATTCTAAATTATTTTAACCCCCTTTGTTAGTCTGAAGGCACTGTGTGTGTTTGTGATGTTTGCAAGAGGCAGCCTAGCCTGTTTTAACATGTGTATTATGAATCATGTATTGTTATTGGTTCAAGTGGTCCCATTAGCTTTTATGGGACAAAAAACTGTGAATTATAAGATATGAAATCAGCCCAAGAACTTTATTATCTCTTGCAGAAGACAAGCAGTGGTATAGATAGATACAGTGGGCTCTAGTTCTGGAAAGCATGAGGTTCACCACTATTTAAGTCCTTGGCCTGTGCACTTCAGATAGGTATGTTCTGCCACCCACACAAGTTTCTAACCAAAGCCTGAGTTCAGTATGTGTGCAGTATTTCTGAGTCCCCAAAGATACTGCAACATTTGGTAGAGCCAAACATCTTGCTTGATTCATTATTCACTATTTAAAATTTTGTCAGAATTCCAGGCATGAAGTGAAAGAATAAAAAAAGTAAGATAAAGAAGTTAAGCAATCACACACCATCATCAACAACATAAATAAATCAGAAAGCCCATATGCTGAAATTCATGAATCCAAATTACATGACAAAAAACTTACACGCTAACAGAAATAGCACAAAACCCAGGATAAAGCATAAAAGGGCACATTTCCAGTGAGTAAAGGCCACAACTAGTAATGCCTGTAACTGCATGTTTTTTCTATGAACATGTGGTTTTATCAAGCGTGACAGTAAACATCCCTTCCTGATGCTTCCTGTAAACTTTCACATCCTCCTGGAAACACAGTGGTGATCAGGGATACACAAAAAAAGCTTTGCTGTCAGAGCTCCCCACCAAACCCTACAATTTATGTAGCAAACTACATGCTTTTCCCCTTCTAAGACTTCACTGAATCAAGAGAAAAGTCAGTTTTATCCATAAGACCTTGTACTCCAGGAGCACCAGAACAGGACTGGCAGAGCCCTGTGCTTCTGTATTTCGACCTGGAGGCAAGGGCTACATTTTCGAAAGCTCTTTGGCAAGTCTCTTGCTATCTGCATAAAGAACGAAGCGGCTTTGTAGCTTTGGCAACCCAGCCTTAGTCTTTCTTTCCATTACATCGGTGAAAGTGGAAAAGCACCACTCTTGCTTTTTCTTTTGTCAGATTTGATTGACTTAAAGTTGCAAACCTGATTTTAGCTGCATAAGGATATTAAGCAGGTATTACAGGAGTCTAAGAAGCAGCCTGAGGCTGCAGATGGCAGACCACAAGCGTCCCCTTCAAGGCAATGAGAAGATGTGAAAGCTTAAAGGTCAGGTCACCTACCCAGGGGTTACAGCAGAAGTTGTCCCTGCATAAATGGGCTATAGCCACCAAACGAGAAAGCATTACTGTGAGGTAGACTTAAAAATGAAACTACAAGGCTTTCTTAGCAAAGATGTGTACTACTGATTTGATCAAAGTACAAAGATTCACAACTCTTCTCAAATTCAAAACACAGCTGACTGCAAATTATGAAAGTGCACTTTGCTATAACAGTTTATACAAATCTTCAAGTCATCTCTGAAAGGGTAGAAAACTTGATAGACAAGTATCCTCCTCTGAAAGAATACAAAACCCATGATACCAGGTTTTGATATACTTATTTAAAATTCTGCAAAGAAAACTCTAAATATTAATTGCTCTGTGCTGTCACTGATTAAGGTTTTAGCATATCAGTCCTAGAGAAGTAAGATTTTAATAATAAATTGGTTATACAATAAAGAGCTTTTACATATTGAAAATATCATAAAAGTTAGGTTTCATTGCTATCTGAAGAGACTGTATTGGCAGAGTATTAACAGTGCCACAAAGTTGGAAACAGTAGGTAGGGAAAACACAAGAGAAAAGAGGATGTTATCAGAAACCTTCAGGCTAGAAACCTGCCTTTGAATTCCTAAATGTGTGATAAGAAGAGTTACATAACATGGTTAAAACTCAATAAACAAAGCCTGTCTGCTCGGGAAGCCAGAATTAGACCATTTGTGTCCTATAAGGAGAAATGCTTAAAGTTATTTCTCTGTCAACAGTAAATTTATGAATAAACCTAATGAAAAATACAGAATCTGTGGGAGGAAACACTATGTTTGGCTATAACTTCACTCGTTTAACTACAGAAATATTGCTAGTTAAATGTTCCTCTATCTTGAAATATTGCACCTGGTAAGATAGCTCTGTATTCTAATCACCCACAGAGTAGGACAAAAAGAAGTAGGGCTCTGAAAATAAGTATCTGCCCGATAGTCTAAGCACCTTCATTTGATGAAAGTCTCTAGAAAAGAAAATCAGCTTTAGCCAGCTTAACAGTATCCTAGTTAGCTGTTAATGACCTGTTGTAACACTACCTGTATTATGGGAAAAGAGTAAAGCTTTTTAAAAAATTACCAGAAGTCATAATGTAGGTTTACAGCATTGTCTTTTCTTTGGAGTGAGTGAAAATAAGGGTCATGGACAGCTCACACGAGCAGCATTCAATCTTTTAAATACATCCCTAACTGCAGAAAGTGGCCACTTCTGTTAATCAAACACTGTTTGAGTGTTCAAACAGCATTGCGTGTATTGGATGAAAAGTACTGTTTTATTTTCTACCACTTTCTTCTGCTGTGCATAAAATCTGAACAAGCCCAAGAGCATACTCAGATTTCTCGCTCTGGGAATTAGTTTTGCAGAAATCACTGCCATCTTAGCAATGGACAGGTCCATTATAAGAGACATAATAAGTCTGGGCACTCCTAGATTGTTCTTCCTTACAAAGAAGGGAGAGAAGCTGCTGATCGGGAAAGAGGGATGAACAAAAGATGAACGCGAATCAGCAGTGCACCCTTGGGGCAATGGATGCTAACTGCACAGTTAGCAGGAGCATAGGCAGCAGGTCAAGGGAACTGAGTATTCCCTTTTATGTAGCACTTGTAAGAGCTTAGCCAGAGCCCTGCCTACGGTTTTGTGTCCCCTGGTACAAAAAAGTCATTGGCATAGTGGAGTCAGCTAGTTAGGAGACTGGAGCACATATCGTACCTGGAGATGGTGAAGTCAAAGCCCGGGTCTTCTCGGAGACTAGCAGAGGTCAATAGTGACAAGCCACAGCAAAGACAAATACAACCAGATATACCAAAAAAGGATTTTCATAGCGAGGGCATTCAAACATTGATGCTGACCTTGAATGTATTTAAAACTTGCCAGAATTAGACCCAAAGCAACCTGATCAAGCTTTGAAGTTAGCCCTGCTTTAAGCAGATAACCTTCAGAGGTCCTTGTCAATTTAAATTATTCTGTACTTTTAGTTTGGATATAAACACGATGTTTCAACAACTCACCATATATCAGATTATATTCCTTCAACTACTTATAAAAGGAACATGGTAGCAAGAACATACTTTCATCATTGTCCAATTTTCATTCATGACTTTCCTGTACAATGATAAAATATATCTCCACTGTACCGTGTGGTAGTATTTCTATAACAATTCCTTCATACTAGGTATGATGAAGGTACAAAAAGCTACATTCTAAAATCACCCTTTTGCAGTGATCCCAAAGGAACTGTTTAAAGGAGTCACCTCAGAGTTTAGGAAGTATGTAAATAACAATTTCAATCAAGCTGCAGGAGAACAGTCAAGCTCTGGTTTACTCAAATGACTGCTCCTTGACATCCTTTCTGTAGTATAGCTACTTCGAGAGCCAGCGTGTCTTAAGATTATGGCAAGAAGAGGCAGGAGAGAGAGAGGAGAGGACCTCTATGGAGCCTGCGAAGAACCAGCTGTGAATAATCCAGCTCAGTGAGAAATTAATGGAAACTGGATGGGGATTCCAAAGCTCCATTCTGCTAGATATGTTTTCACTTTGTTTCTGCTTTGCTGTCATATTACACACTGCAGAGAACAGGATTCAACACATCAGCAACCGTAAGTCTGAGTCACTACAATGGATAGAGTTACTTTTCCTGGAGAAAATGAAAATACTGAATGCAATTTAACTCTTAAAATACACTCAGAGCTTGGAAACGCCGAGGTGTGCCAGTTTAACTGAATGTGTGAGCACAAAATCTTCATGTGTTCTTGTAGTGAAAATCCTGCTGAGAAAGCAGTATCACCCAGAGTGCCATCACATCTTCGGGACAGAAACGACTACTTGTGTGAATATCACTCACTCTAAGAAAGCAAATAAGCACATGAAATAATTGAGCAAGGAAAGAAGTAGGAGGTTGATGTGTAAGCACATTCTTTGCTAAGCAGAAGCAGCACAGCCTAAGTCTTTCTGAATGTCTGGAAGTCTATTTGAACCGAGCAGTCCTGACCTATATGACCTTGTATGACCACCTAGGAATCAGCAAGGAGAATATTATGCATGGCTTGAGCATGCCTTGAAAATAGAGCATAATTTGTCTGAACCATGGCTTTTTAGATATCAGGAATACTCCCAAACAGAACCTGAAATATTTTTTCCTGAGCAGTTGTTTGCTTTTTCATGGATAAAATAATTTTAAATGAAATCACATAAGCAACTTTATAAATACTGTATGCAAGTCAGAAGTAGGTAGACACATATTTTGCTCTGATCAAGTTCCGATAGGACTTGGCTTTTGAGCTACTTTGCTGGGAACAGCAAAAAACTAATCCATCTATGTGTGGATTTTGAGCAAGTCTTTATGAAAGCAAAGCCCCTATAGTGACATTTAGGACTCTGGCTGATTGTGCCAGGGCCCCAAGCATGTTGCCCTCTGCCCAGGGCTTAGCTGCTGATGCCCAGGACCACTGCAGAGACAGCGCAGCCATGGGTGCTCCCTTCACGGGTGCCACGTGGGGAGTGCCTCCAGGCAGCTGTGCAGAGGGCCCGGCCAGGGTGACCCCTGCACGGGGAGCTGCCTTTGGCTGAGGATCAGCCGCTTGACCCACACCACTCCCCCCACAGGCAGTTGCCAGCAGAAGGAAGCTGGTGTCTTCTCAGGTTCCAGCTCTCCTTTCCTTGGGGCAGTAGCTGGAGAAATACAGAGAAGCTCGACAAGTAAAATACTTATGAGGCTATCATCCTTCTATGACTTCTTTTCATCTGGTTTTAACATGGAATTACAGCAAAGAGTGGGTCAGGCCTGTGCTGGAGATTGCAGTAGCCCAGGGTCAATGATGAGGTTACTCCTTCTGATGAATCAATAACCTGTGGTTTGGGAGCAGCCATTGAGCCTAAAGAAATAATTCCATTAAATTAAATCCAGCTTTGTGTAAGAGATACATGCCACTTCAGTTCTAACTTATGCATACTCTTTAAACATTAAAAAAAAATATTCATTGCTTAAAATTCCTTACAGAATAACAATTTAATTGTAAGTCAGACTTAAGTTTGTTTCCAATACTAAATGGTATGTACAGAAATGCAACAGGGGTATATGTGCATCTGTCATGAATGCAGTGAAAGAATCTCTTATGTACCACAATTTGTTTCAGAATTTATTTAAATATTTTACTACTGTCCATACTCTGACAAGTGGAAAATAAGTATGATGATGATTAATTTACTGACAGGAAAGTAACGCGAGAGTATTACTAACACAAGTGTTCTGAAAGATCTGCTAGAAGATGGTTTATGCCTGAAGGTGACTTTTGTGTGTTTCAAGTACGATGATGATTTTACAACTTGAGCTTTTAGAAATGTCTTAATGAAATTTAAAAAAAAAAAGTTTTGCCCAACATTTTTTGTTCCTTTTGGGACTACTTCTAACACTGAATTTTTTACAGCAAGGTACATTGCTTCCTGGAACTAATATGTTACTTGAAAAGTTTAAAATGGATCTTAGTGGAGCTCTTAACAGAACATGAATATTACCATCTTACCTACCCGTGTTTTCTCACAACAGACAAAATCCTGTGCAGAGCTTGATGATTAACAGTAAGTTAGCTGAAAATTTTTATTTGTCCCCAAATCATTTTTGAATCAATAATAAGCTGCAGAGGTTTAGCTTGAAAAGTATTTTGGAGAGAGAGATTCAAACTTGTGAGAGGAGCAATCTTCTACCCCTGCAGATGAGCTCAGATCATTTTCTTCTGCCTGTGGGTCTTTAACCTACTTTTCTATAGAGGGTTCCTCTGATTAAATTATGCTGGAATACAAGAAGAAATTCTCAGTCCTTCTCATCAACATTGCTCCCATTTGAATCAACGGTGCAACATTGACCGGAAGAAAAGACGGAACTCAGGTGCCACGTACGCAGGTGTCCAGACTGCATTCTCTGCTTCCTTTCCAAATGCCCAGTAAGCCAGGGCAGGACACAGCTTTTCCAATGGCAGCTCCTCTCACTATGCTGCACAAAGGCAATGACCTCATTCACAACTGCTGTTATTCAGTCCAACCCTATTTGTGCAGATGCTAGTTTCACTGGAATGAAATGGCACAACCACCCACAGCCTGTCCAAGGGAAAGCCTCCTCCTGCCCTGAAGCCATTCCTTTGTTCCAAGCCTCTTCTCTCTCCCCATCCCCTCATTTAATTTTATCTGCTCTTGGACTCACATCAAGCAAGAACTGTGCAACATAACTAACACATAAATTAGCAATAAACATTCCACTGTGATACCAGATCAAAGTTAGAAAGAGCTCCTTAATTTTGGGGCCCACTGTCACCCTCAACCAGTTATGCAAGTGCTGCACCTTACCCCATCCTTGCCCATCTCTCCTCACTACGCAGTTATAAAGGTTTCCCATGGATAGTCACTGCACAGAACTAAATACTGAGACTTCAGCATGTCAGGAAATATAAGATCAAAAGAAGAGAGTAAGAAATAAACTGACATTTTCCACACAATAAATAGCTTATCATTAGCATTACATAAAGTGTTATGACAAACTTAATTTTGGAACTATTGACAAGAGCCTGGAAGTTAGTCTTTAATCATGAACATTTTAAAACTGCCTTTGAAAAGGAAAGTCTCTATTCTTGCTCTGGCACATCTGTTTTCAGTTTTGGATTTATTGGCACAGAAATGAACAAAATTGCAAAGCTGATCTTCAGTTATCACTCTAGGGCTTTTTGTATCTGTTTGGGCTGTTCAGACTTTAGAGTTACTTTGATTCATACCATGGAAAACCATTATTCAAATCCTTCCACTAACAGGCCCCACAGTTCAGAAGACACTTCTCCTTGGATCCCAAGTTAGTCAAGGCTGAGATGAATCTGCCTTCTTTTAATGCAAACGTGCTACATTGTAAAATATAGAATTGAATTTTATTTGAAAGTAGGCTCAAATTCCTGAGTAGGAACTTTGAGTTGGTGGGGAAAAACAGCTTAAAATAAAAGGATTTTTTTAACAGTCACTTCCCTCCAGTTACATGCTTGCTGGCTGAAACCTTTGCTTCACTCATCCTTTCTAGTTCAACACACTTCCAATGGCTTCTTGGTTTCCAGTAGGCTCTATCAGTTCTTTCTTGATTACTATACATGGAAAGTGCTATCCGCCTTCACGTCTAAGGCTTGCCTGTGACCTGCACTCAGCTTTTCTAAGAGATGCTTCTAGTCATCTTCTACACTCATCTCTTTCTAGCTCTCTCCCCTGCTTTCCATGCTCCAGGGTACTGCACAAAGCTCTCTGAGCTGAGAATGCACAGCTACTCTGCAGGAGGGTCCACTTTCCCACTCCGCTGGCTGGTTCCCCCAGAGTTGGGCAGGACAAGACAGTCTTCTTATACAGTACAAGACACTCTACTGTACACAACAGCTGTGAACACACAAACCAGATATACCATTTATCTACCATATACATAAAATCAATCACGCAATGAAGAAAAACACATTGAGAGTGCTTAAATATCTTCTTGAATAGGGCCAGCCCTAATCAGATCCGAAGTCAACAGGACCTTCTTCAGCTTTTCCGGTAGGACCAATGCATGCCAGCTGGAAGAGATGCTAGGAGCCAAAACTGCCACTGTCTTGTACAGAAAACAATGACTGTTGCCACTGTATTTGAGCCTTCACTTAAATTATAAAGATTTGAATATTTACTTTTATCTGAAGATGTGATCAAGCATTTACAATAATGGGATCGCTCTTCAGTCTAAGATTAAGTCTTTCTTTCTAACTAGGTTTATCCACCTCCTGACTTTAAAACAATCCCTGCAGGCCATAGCAATGTAACTTAAAATACCAAACTAGTACCCAAGTCCTCTGAGCCTGAGACACGTTCAATGAATGCATGGAATCCAGCACAAAGTACCCCTAATGGTGATGGATTTTATATAGAAATTTAGTATTTCAGAGGTCTTCTACTTGACGCTTTCTTCTCATTTCTTTCCCCACCCTTGTTTTAAACTCCTGCATAAGAACCAACTAATCATTCTCATAAAACTTTAGAGTAGGGAAACATCATCTACCTCATTACTCAACAGGAAAGGCGTCCATGAAAAAGCTGCCCTGATCGATGACAGCAAATGATTGTCAGAGTTGGACTCAAAACTCAGGAATCCTTAGCTATAAAAGCATTAAGCAAATTTGTTTGTTGAACAATGCCTAACACAAAGTAGGAAGAAAGCTCAATTTGGAGCTTGCCAGCTCAGCATTTGAGTTAAGCTCAAAACAAATCTGAACACCAGAAAAGTACCCTCATAGCCAACTGATATCAGGAAACAGTTTAAAGATAATGCAGCAACCAAGAACTCGCTTTTTGAGCACTTCTGAAATTAACTGATAAGATCAAATCAGTATTTCTCAGGTACTTCAGAAACTAACATCCATATATAACACTTTTAAACAGTCAGAAGAGGCACGTACAGTAAAAGGTTAGTATCTCAAATGTATTCTTTTCTGGTTTTGAAAAATAGGCTGTAACTAACAAGCACTCACAGAATATAAACCTCTTATCAGTTGCCTCTGAAACTAAGCTCAGTGCTCCCACTTGATACAAACTTCAGTATTTACAAGGGCTTACAAGATCAAAATCAATTGTTCATACTTATGTTCAGAATTGTGGAAAAAAGAGCTTTTGATTTCTAAAATTTTCACACTTTCAGTCTAATAATCAAGAAGAATAACTGCTGGTACTTTGAAGATATCAATACATCCCTGCTGGTATATTATACTTTCTCCCTCTGCACAATCTTTTTGGGGGACATCGCAGTCAAGATAACTGTAGTTTTAAATAATCTAACATCCAGAGAAGGAAACTAAATGTAAGTAGTATGCGTAGTCTATTGTTTTGCTTAATCTACAGATTATGTTTAGCTACTGTGAAGATCTAATTTCATTCCATTTACTTTGTGAAGTGAAAGAAACCCCTACATTATTCCTTCCCTGATCATCGAGGTCTCAAGGAACAAACAGACACTCATGATTACTGCAAAATAATTCAATACAAAAAAAATATAATCGTTTATCAAATGTAGACACCTTTTTGTTCTCCTCATATAGTTTATAACACTTTGTATTATGTGCTCGATCAAGAAAGACTCACATGGCTGTTCTACAAGGCGGAACACAAGCAGAGTGCCAGTCACCACTTCTTGTGCTCTCCATGTATTCGCATGTGCAAAGGCCATTTGAAGCTGTCACTTCATCATCTCTTCATCTTTGTCAAAAGATTGCTATGGTAGACATTTATTTGATTCTAGCCATACCGTCATTCTTTTCTGTTCATTAAAAGAAACTATTGATAAGTCTGAATTCGTTTAAGCTAGATAGCTTCCTAGAAGCTTAGCTGTGCTTCTTACACTATGATACATGGAAAAGGCACAGGCAATGGCAAAGAAACACAAATAGCAAGCTGTATTTTGATTTCAGTGATCACTAGTAGAGAAAGAGAACACTATTAATAAAAATTTTACAAATATAGTGACACAAAACTAAGTCTCAAGTGCCATTAATATCTATAACTTTGAATTTAGAACAAAGTAATTTATTTTTATTCTTAAAGATAATGAATCATTTATCTTTTCTATTCCTACCAAACAGTAGAAATCCCCAATTCAGCAGAAAATTGCTTATAATCTGGCCAAGTTACTGAATGTAAAGTGCTCCTTTGACATAAATTGGCTCCTCCATCACCTCTCTTTTTCAAGAGGAAACAGAAAAGAGTTACTGAAAACATTTTCTAACAAACGGCACCACTTCAACACATCAATGCAGGGCTGATCAGCTTTATTAATTCCACTACACTGTAGTTGGTCCCCTCCCTTCATAACATTTCAATGCTGAGCGTGTTGCAACAAAGGCTAACCATTTAAGGGAAAGAAAGTGTGTCACTGACAATCTTATCCCCTTGCTGACTTGCTTTAATTCCCACTCCTCTGTTTTTTTTTCCTTTGACTTGATGAAATCCCTTTCCAACCAACACAATGGTTTTAATATACGTAAAGCAAATGATTTTGAAAGGCTTGTAACAGAACATAAACACAGTTTTCAAACCCCAAGACTCTTATCTCAGCTTGTTAAAGCTTATATGTCTTTCAACACTCTATCAATGTGGCCTGAAAAGGTAAATACATCCAGTGATGTAAGGAGAGGTTGCCATGACAGACACAGTGCTGAATCCGACAATCTCCAGAACGTTACTATGGGCTTCAACCACAGCAAAGCATCTTTGGGTGTGGGGAAGACAATACTGTAACACCAGATAAGTACGTGAGAGCCTCTTGTTCTGAATGCTAGATGTTCTTGTGTTCTTAATCAAGTAACTTATCTTTTTATCAAGTTGACTTAGTTTTTTCATAGGGATGCTATTAGAGTTGACTAAAACAAAAGAACTGTGACGAAGTATGATAAAAAGGATAGCAAAAGTGCTTTGTAAAAGGTGCTTAATCATAGGAAATCAAATCAAAGAACAAATCACCAAATCAAGCATCTTTGGTGCTTGCAAGCTGAAAGTTTCATTATAAACACCAGGTGAAAGAGGCAGAGTTCAACGGTCTTTTATTCTCTAGAATAGAATCTCTATTCCTTAATTTGCAAGTTGCTAGGATTCACTGAAAGACAAGAAATATGTTTAGCAAAATATGGATGTTTCAATAGTTTTCCCTCTACATCAAGGGGGAAAAAAAAAAACAACACAGGAACCTTCAATATTTTCAGGAAGAGCATGGGAGACTTTGCCTCCTCAAATATCACATCAAACTCTCCACCTGTTAATGTGTCTTGCTTAAGTTTTTGCTTACTGCAAATATTTGAAGTTATTTAACCTAAAGCCACTCCTGTACATTGTGATTCAGTGTAAATAACCAAATATTCATTCCTTCTGCCATAGGTGATTTGAAATATATTTCTTGTTAGATCTCACATTTCCTCCTCCTAGTTTAGAAGAAATGATATTTTTCAAGAATTGGAGAGACTGCTCCTTTCCAGGAGCCCTTAAAATAATATCCAGAGCTTTGTGCAACAGCAATTAAAGAAAAGATGAGTTCTGACACTAGCGTTATTTTTTATAATTGCAAGAGAAAATGTGAAACTCAGATGGGTCTTGTTAGTGCTAAATGCACTCCTACTGACTCCAATTTGTTTTGTTCTATTAATTTATCATCTTACATTCAGAATGATTTTATAGTCTGCTAGGAAAAGGTCTCAGAAGCATAAAGCAGTGAGATAATAGAATGAAGACGCAGCTAACTGTGATATTTCAGAGCAATTTGAGTACTATTTGTGAATATACTATTATTCTCAACACGACCCTGCAGCTTTTTATGCCTACAGCATATACAACAGTTTTTACTATTAACAAACCTGACAGTCTCAGTGGCAAAACCCAGTGAACCCCATACACATGAGCTTGCAACGTTTACTGGAAGTTCAGCAGGGGAAGACCCTGCAATTTGTTCATCTGTAACTGATGTGTCTGCATTGATCAGCTTTCTCAAGCCTATCCAAGTCAATCCTTGAACAGCAGATGCAGCAAAATTAAAAAAAATCAGGACTATAACAAAACAGTGAAGGTATTTGCTGTTGCTATAGTTTAGATTTAATCTATATGCTTGCTAATTAGTATGAGAATGTATATTTTTGCATAAGTCGGAACCGTGACTTAAGTTACATCATGATGCTTGTTATTTAGACCAAAAGCCACACTACTCTTTGAGAGAGATTTAGGCTGCTCCACTGGTTTCAGGAGTCTCAGCATTCATGGCTTTCTTTTCATACTACAAATGGATAATGTGTTGCTTCATGCTTTTCTTATCTATTGAGAATTCCTGCCAGCTACCATTTAACAAAGACCATGTGAGGGATATTGTGATATGGATACTTCTGTTTTCCAAGATGACAAACCAGTGTTTGATAGCACTATGAAAAATGTGCATCTACCCGCAGTCAGTGAGAGGCACACAAGTCGAATGTTTAACATCCTTCACAAACTTCTGCAGTGCCCACAAAAGCATCAAGAACTATAAACTCAGTTACACCTTACCAATCAGAGCTATAAAAGACAGTAAAGAACCCATAAAGTGAGCTGAACTGGTTTTCCAGTTTTGAGATTTTTTTTTTACTTTATCATCACCAGTGGTCAGAAAAGGCACCTCGCTGGATGGCACAACTCCCTCTGGGTAAGTACCACCACATCTCCACAATACTTGCAGGCTCTGCGATGCTAGAGATACTGTACTGGAATGACATACAACTATGTTTTTGGTTCGATTCCAGGCACTATTAGAAAATCTTTTTTCTACTAGTATCTTTGCTACATCCCAACCACAAATGTTATGCTCTTTTAATTTGCCATTTTATTTAACTACAATTTATTTTTGTTTTCTTAACACTGCTATTAACCCACTTAAGGACACTGATGTTAAAAGAGGCTGTATGTCTGTGCATAGAGCTAGAGTGAATGAGTCATATATACAGTGAGTTACCTTCATTTTTGCAGAAAATATTATCTGTCTGCAGATGCAAATAGTTGCCTGTGTTACGATACACAGAGACTGGTAAACTAGTTTATTTTATAACAATCATTATATTGTTTTGAAAAATATTGGATATGCTTTTAAGACTTCATAGGATTAGGCAAGTAAAAACTCAACATGCCGCTCTAGAAACACAACTGGGAAGGGCCAGGAGGTGTGATCATTCTGCATGCAGTGACATTTGCCTTCTTTTTTTTAGAAAAAAAAAAAAAAGAAAAAAATCACATGAGCAGAAAATAATTTCTATTTGGTAATTATGACAATGAAATTCACTTACCCAAAGGTCACACCTTACAAAAAAAAAGGCCTGGAAAACAAAAGAAATTAATAATCATTTTTAGCATAAAGTACTTCAAATTTGTTTGAAGTGATTAAGACCAAAAATCAATACAGAAATTCATTCTTTAGAAGAATGGCAGTCAAAGCAATTAACAGAGGAAGCCAAAGCACATTATTTAATAATACCAGCATCTAGCTTCAGTCCAAAAATCCAAAAATGTCCATGAACACCTCAGCAGGGTGACAAGAGACCCAGCAATGCAGTGAGGTGGCACCCAACCTGGTGTGGCTGGCAGTGAGGAGGGCAGCTCTCCAGCTTGCCCCTGTGGGTGGTGGGACTCTCATAAAGGTACTGTGCTGCATCTCAAGGGAAAGGGACCTGAGCAAAGTTTTGTCCTGTCATGGGGCTCTTCACTGGAAACTCCGTCTTTGATTTCAATAGGTGAGTTCCCATCAGGTTCTAGCTGACCAGTACAAATCTGCTTTGCCCTTATACCATCATAAATGGATTTGCCTAAGTTACTGTGCTTTACCTTGGCTGAGGTAAATTCTTCTGGACTTGGTACATTCCTGAGGATCTTTCTTGTAAACCTCGTGGAATCATGACGGTAGTATTCTCCACTTGCAGTAATTGTGCTTATATATCCTCTCCAAATATCTAAGGTAGTTACAATCTGCAGAAATAAAAGTAATTATATACCAGTGAGTGTAATACAGCTGTGGACAGCTGTAAATAAAGTGTTTACATGGGGATGGAGACATCGCAGAGCTTTAGAAAAGTGCATTATGAAAGTCAGGAAAATAAGCCTGTTCCAGTTTGTGAGAATATGCAATTCAATCCATGTAGAAATCTTGTTCATCAGTAATTACAGAAGGAGATTAGAGTCTTCTCAATTAAGATCAGGCAGAAAATGCTTTCATTTAATGTGTCCTGAGAAGTATCACATCAAAAATAATTAGACAGAGATGTAAAAACTTCCGGATGTTTTAAATATATTACCTCCTTTGAAATTCAGAAAAGCTTCAAAGAAATGTCAGGTTCTGGCATGTTAGGGAAAGAGCACTTGTGTTTAAAAACAACAAGGCCTTTCCTCTAGTTTTATACATATTTGATGGAGCCATTCAAAAAATAACAACTGAGAAACTAATTTAAATTCAGACATGATCCTTTGGACAACACTTTTTAGCTTGATGGTAGGAATTATTAGGAATGAGCCTGTGGCAAACCCTAGATTGGGAACATGACACAAAGGAGTGTCTGTCAAGCTTTTTCAATTATTAGTCTTCTCTTCCTAGTTATTTATATCTCCTTTCAACTCACATGTATAAGTCATACAGCAGTAATACAGTAGCGTCATCTCTGAGGAACAGTCTAGCACCCTGTGCTAGCAAGCTTGTTTTCATTTGCATGGTTTTAAGATATTCCATGGGAGGCAAGAATGCGTTTTTTAAATTTTGCATTATTGTTACATTTTTACAATTTCTAAGCATTCCTCATGCCTTTGGTAACCAGTCTTCAGGGCCCACTCTTACTCATTAACTAATCAATTACACACTGGCTAATCCATTTTATCAAAAGTTAACAAAGTAGAAGGAAAAGGCAGACATGAATTTCTACTACTGGAAAAAGATTTTCTTAAAACTCTGGTTACACAAACTCATTCTGAGCCACAGCCCCTCAGCCTTCCATATGGATTTTCCAAGCATCCATGTGAATTCATTTTGATTTGAGTCACTTATTATACTCACTCAGTGGGCTATTTTGTATGAAATGGTTTGGCTAAGCACCGTCGTCAACTCATTTGAAATCAATTCATTTATTGTTCACACCTGGTACACCATTTTGGGCAGAGATAGAGCACAATGAAATGAGAAGAAAGACTCACTGGAAGGCAAATAGTAGTACAGAAAAAAAGAAGTATAATAGTCGTGGACTAAAGACAAAAGAATAGAAAAGTCAGAAACATTGAGATTAAAGACAAACACTGATCAAAAATAGAAAAGGAACCGCAGACGGACGAGAACCTGTGATCAAACCTGATGGAAAGGAGCATGGTGAGATGTGAAAAAAGTAGACAGAAAAAAAAAAATCCTAGGCTCACTGCTTCAGGATATCCTATTGCTTTTGATTTTCTACCAGTCTCTAATTCAGTCCTGTTTTAAAAAGAAATATATGAATTTCTCTACATCTCCTAGGGATAAAAGATTTTTGCCTGGATATCTATCATTAACTCTCCCTCATCCACTTTGCTGTGATGTTCATCTTCCTAACATTATTTTCAAGCTGCTTTGCTGGTTGCAAGAAAGGATTTTCTTATACTTCTGTCACCAATTCCTCAACAAAGCATGTGTGTTAAATCTTACAAGCTAAACTCTGTCACCAGTCTAATTTCTGCAGAACTCCTGCTGCAAATAACTCTTAATCACTAATTGTGGAGCTACTACCAGATGACAGCTATTTATGCCCTAACCAGCTGAGGTGCAAGTACCTGCTCCCCAGGAAGAAAGGGCTTAAAATTGCTATGACACCAGTTTTGCAAAAATTAATCAGAACATGAAAAATGTAAGTTTTATTCCCAAAGAAATGAGCTGAAACCATACAGAAAAGGGAAATGGACTTTGAACCCATATGTTTGAGTCCATATGCTATCAGACACAAGCATGATTTGTGCTCTGTTATTCCCACTGTGATTTGTCAGCTAAACTTTATTGGTCAAATAATTCTAAGAGTAGAATATCTTCAGTTTATTACTCATCAAATGGATCAATTAAAGCAGTAAGATGGCTTTCCAAATACTTTAGGTAACCTGAAGCACTGCCACAAGACTAATTCTAGTTCACAGAACCACAGACTGGTTGACTTGGCAGGGACCTCTGGAGGTCATCTTGTCCAATCCCCCTGCTGAAGCAAGGCCACCTAAAGCCAGTTGCCCATGACCATGTCCAGATGGCTTTCGAATATCTCCAAGGAGGAAGACTCCCTTGGTAACCTATGCCAGTGGTCGGTCACCGTTACAGTGTAAAAGTGCTTCCTGATGGTCAGACAGAACCTCCTGTGTTTCAGCTTGTGCCCATTGCCTCTTGTCCTGTCACTGGGCACCACAGAAGACCCTGGCTCTGCATTCTTTGTACCTTCCCTTTGAGTATTTATATACATATTTATATTTTTATATATATACATATTTATTTATAAAAATATATATATATGCATATTTATTTTTATATATATATATACATACATATACACACATTTTTATACATCTCCTGGAGCTGAACAGCTCCAGCTCTCTCGGCCTTTCCTTACAGGAGAGATGCTCCAGTCCTCCATCAACTTCATGGCCCTTCACTGGACTCTTTCCAGTATGCCCATGTCTCTCGTACTGTGGACCCCAGAACTGGACACAGTGCTCCAGGTGTGGCCTACCAGTGCTGCGTAGAGGTGAAGGATCACGTCCTTCAGCCTGCTGACATGCTTTCTTTAATGCAGCCCAGGAGACTATTCGCCTTTGCCGCACGGGCATGTTGCTGGCTCACGTAGCCATCCAAAACCACTGGATGTCTAAAAAGGGGAAGCGCTGACTTGGTTTGTGCAGGTTCAGACAGAAACAATTGCCTATATTTGAAGAGCTGGGAACCAACTTTTTTCTTGTGAGGCCATCTTGTGGCTAATACTTCACATTATTGGCAATAAGCCATGTCGTAGAACTTGGCTGCAGAGAAGTAACTGGAACATCAGGAGTCTCAAGTCACCTCTTATGCCAAATGTATGTCTGCTTTTCACATTCAGTCTTTGCTCCTACAGATGGGATGAGAATCAGGAGCTATATTTGTAAATTAAAACTATATTTAAATACCCAGATGTATTTTTGTGAGATTATTTCTCCTATGGTAGCATTTAAAATATTTTGTGTTTTTCTGGACATATTTTAAACCTTCATTATTGCAATTAATGGTTTGCATGGTAAGTATGACATTGGCATCTACTGGATAAAGAACTGTTAATACTGTGCCACCGACAAGCCCTATAAATTGCTGAATGTTTGGGAGATGGTACTGTACATCTGTTCTAGGGACACGTGCCTCTATCAGGGAGACGGTGGATATCTTTCCAAGATATGCCAATAGCCACTATGTACCATGCTGTGAAGATGACAGTAGTTTTATTATGTACCCATGTTCTTAGATGATGGTAAGAAAATAAAATTTGTAAACACAACACTGCTTTCTACTGGCTTTACAACACTTCATGAGGTAAGTTAGGTGATTTTCACTAGTATATTACAATGCGAAGTTGCTGAGACAATTATTGAATTAAATGGACCTAGACGACAAAACATTTAAAACTTCAGACTTTCAGCAACTGGGATAGAAGATCAAGAAAAAACCTACATAGTCAATTCCGGTGAGACTGACTCTACACTGCCACCATCTCAACAGCAGCTATGTGAAAGCAAAAGCATCACCCATTTTATTTCAGTAAATCTCTAGTCTCTACGTTTGGCACCTCAAAGAAGCTCTCAGAGTTTAATATGCTTCAAAAGAACTAAAAATTCATCCTCCCCTTTATCCCAGATACCCTTATGATGGGTTTTCTAGCACTGGCAGACATGACGAAGTGCTTATCTTGGACAAATTTGTTTGTATCGTTTCTTGATCACAAATGATATCAGAGTAGAAAATATTTGCCTTCATAAATCAAAACTTTCGTAGCTATCCTAGCAATGGGTTACAGTACATTAGGATCTTAATCTACAAGCTGCTGATGAAAGATGAACTACACAGTTAATGATTTAATCAGTACACTGTGTTAATTACAAATGAAACAGAAATCAAGAGGAAAATGAAATATAGAAATAGCACATATAGGACAAATCCTGCTTGCTGTACTCACTGTGGCATTCCCACTTAGATTCAATGGGACTAGCTGCATGAATGAGGCAAGAAGGATTTGATCCTATGTGTATTATCTCTCCTAAAAAAAAAAATATTTAGATACACATGCCTGTAGAATATTTTATAATATTCTCATTATAGAGAAGATTAACTCTATAAGAAAGGAACAATGTTAGAAGTTTCTAATGGAATGCAGAATAGTTGCAAAAATCACTTATTTGAAATGTCGTCATTTGGACTGCCTCATTAATCCTTTTAACCATGGAACTCATGTTTTAATTGTAGATAGTACCATGCTCCCAAGTATCCAGAAGCATAACTGCTTTTCCACTGCAAATAGACTGCAAAGACCCAAATTCTGCAGTCGCAGCTGTGGAGAGAATGCCTTGGGGGAAGCTGATAGAAAGTGCGCCAAGCACCTGGCCAGATCAGCTCCTTAGATGCTGCTGCCTTGCCCAAAGCCACAAAGGCTTTCCAGTTCTTCATGTGTAGTGCGTGCAAGGAAACATCTCTTGCTGGTGGTCCCATCATAGGCCTCTTAAACTCATAACACCAGCTCACTTTCAAACAATAACAATTATTTAAAAATTCACACATAATAAATACTAATTTTAAAAATTGTAATAAATAGATGAGGGTGAACAAGAACCCGAAAATCTTCACCTTGAACTCCAGTTATTATGTGACAACTTTCTTCAAGATTCAAATAAATAAATAACACCCTGCACACACGCTCTCTCTGTCTTCTTTAATTCTTAAACTGGACCCAGAAATGGCGAAACACAGACTGTGAACCTGTATTCTAGAATCAAGTGTTTCTAAGATAATTTTTAATTTTCCAAAATCTAATCTGAGCATTTTCCATCCCTAACATAAGTGGCATGTATTTATACATACGTATAAATTAGGTGTACGTGTGTGTGTGCGTACCTTGCCACAAGGATGTATTACAAGCAATTAAACTCTTGATAATAAATGGTTCATCAGTCCGCAGGTGATGTGCTATAAGTGATTGCTCCTGCAGGTAGTAATCACCTGGTGCAATTGCTAGAATTATAAATTCCCTCTGGGCTGATTGGATTTTATCAACAAGAAGCAGTGAAGTAAAAAAGGGTTTGGGGGCGAGTCTTTTAGAGTCTAAAACCTAATATTAGAAATTTGCCAATTGGAAATGAGTGCCTTTCCCTTGAAGACATAGCGTCATGATGACTGAACAGATGTCAGAAAAATGTAACCATTTTCAGAACAGCCTCTGGGACCAGAGTACATTCTAAGGCAAAGATGAAAGTAAAAGTTTTTTTCCCACCTCCACAAAAATATATACAACTCTCATGCAAACTGAAACTGTTTTCCCATGGGCAGTGCAACATTCTATAAATCTATATAGGGGCTGGAATAACATGATCACATTTAAATTAAAAGCAAGAGCTAGTTACTATTATCATTTGGACACTCTGTCAGTACAATTTATGGATTATATTTGAAATTATTATTTGTCAGACTAGCAGTTCCCCTGATAGCAAACTGAGGAAGTTCTATGTATATTGAGTTTAGATCACTGATGAAAATGGAACAGTATGTTTAAGTTTCAACGAAAAACCTACCTGTTAAGTATACCATCCCTTTTTCTAAATTTTATTTTATTTTGTCACAGAATTAGTTTTCTTTAATCAAATATCAAAGCAATAAATACAGCTGTGACAAATACTACCTATCAAAATAAATCCAATCCACAAAATCAAAAAGATCCCTAAAATAGTCTAACACTCATCTCCATGCCGCGTGGTTTCTTTTGAAGCTTTTGAAAACCAAAACCTGTTTCTTGCTAACCAAAAGTTTCTTGCTAACCACTGTTACTTTCCAAAATATATTTAATGGGAAAAGAATACCCCCAAAATTATAAGCATTCAGAATTAATTTCAAACTGAAATTTAAGAGCGGCACTCAGATTCTTTTCTTATTTTTCTCATGAAAATTCTGCTGAGCACAAGGTTTGCATCAACCATTTTAGCTTCACTTGGGCAACAGGATTGTATCACAAATTTAAAAAGTAAAGCAGAAGACTGTTTATTTTGCCTTTTATGACTGTGCATCAGAATCCTAACGTGGTCCTTGGATGCTGTTACTTTGAAAAGTCATACCAATCCCAAATTGCTTACAGGAGCTCTTCCAACTGGGAAAAACATCGAGACAACATAGTATCCAGTCCACATAGGTGGGAGGTTTTTGGAAGGGAAGAGAAAGTAACAGTTTCAGAGTGAAAACTGTTTTATGAGGAAATATAACAGTAATAAGGTGAGGTACAGAAACAGCTAAAAAACTTTTAAATTATCCCAAATTAAGTAGTTTCAGTGTTGCTGTGCCACACTGATGCATTCATACAGGAATCGAGTACCTAGCTACGTTAACAGCATCAAGAAGGCAAAACACAGTAACCACAGCCATTCTGCATCTTTCTCATTCAACATAAACTTTTTCGAACAAAATTATGTTATTTATATTTCCTACACAAGTCTTTTTCATATCTTCATCCCTGTTTACTCTTACTGCCAGGAACCACCACTATCTATCATGCCAGCTAATAAACTGGGACTGATTTTGCACCAATTCTGCCTAGTGTCACACCGCTGAGAGTTACAGAGGGCTCCAGATCACCCCTATTCCCCAAGTGTATAAGTACATGCTTTATTGTTGGCTGTTTAAGGAGGAGGAGTAGCTGTGTACTTGGCAAGCAGGTCACAAAATCGTGCCATACACCTCTGCTACATTTCGAAGCACTGGTATTTGCTTCCAATTCTGACAACAAAGACTATTGTATAAGCCCTGATCCCCTGCTGGATCTCCTTCTGTATGTTCTCTACTACCCACATGCAAAAATAACGTCTAATTATACACCAGAATTTAAAATGAGACAATAATTATTTATACAAATTAAAAAATAGCTCCCCCTCAACGTACAGGAGTCTTTATATAATACTTTACATTCTTCTACTACAGCACTTCCTTCTCTTTTTTCTTCCTCCCTTTTCTTATAGACTAAATGAAACTGAGATGAGTTTTTTTAAGAACATACTCAATACACATCTAGATGCTTTAGCATAACAAACAGCAACAATAAGAACTTAACATACATAAGACATTTTAAAATGAGACATTTGAAAACACAACAGAGGCATCAATGAATGGTTGAAGGGTCATTCCTGTTGATTTGATTACTCTGACACTGAAAATCTACTTGCAGTGCAAAGTAGCAATTAGACAAGAGTAAATTTGTAGCAATAACCCGATAATCTAAGAGCCAGCTTAACTGAAATTTTAAACCATTGACCCGCCTGCTTTGCAGAAGTGTTGGTAAAGAGGGTGATGGTCTGATATAAGCAGAAAACTTTCTGTAAAAGCCAACTACACAGCTTTCTTAAAACCATTTCATTTGGAGGTATGACGTGTTTCTGCTTCCAGTGCAGAAGTACAGTGATGCATGAAAAAATATGGGATAGTGGCTATTATAAACAGAAACCCCACTATTTTAGAATGAACTTTTGCAGTTTAATTCATTCTCTTGAGGAAAGGCATTTATTAGCATTATGGCCAGGTATTGCAAGCCAAATCAAGGAACCGAGGTCAAAAAAAAGGTGTCTTTGGGAAAGGATTCTCCAAGGCCTGCATTGCTAAGTTAGCAACCTGAAGCGTGTATCACGAGTGGTTCTCCTGGGTTTCTGTGGAAATAATCAGACATTGCACATCATGTTTTCAACACCACAGGGACACTACAGTTCTTTGGAAAAATAGTGTGCAAGTTCCATATCACTTGGGTGCATTTGAAACGTGTCAGGCACAAGAATAAAGATTGAGGGAAAACCAAGAAACAAATCAGAATGCAGCCAGAGCCTGTCACTGTATTCCTTCTTCAAGCACAAACTGAAGACAGGTTACAGCTAGTTTTAGCGAGTCTTTACTAGATTCCTAATTTTCCCATCTAAAGTTACATGTAGTTTTAAGAATCCAGAAGATAAGACAGACAGGAATACAAAAGGAGAAAAAAGAAAAGAAGGAATCCACATAGCCATTGCCTGTCTGACTTGGGATAGAGAGAAGGTACCTATAATTTTCTTCCTTCAATCATTAGCAAATGATTGAAATATTGCTCCTGGAACAGATTGTATCTTTTAATATCTTGATATTTGCTCCATACCTTGAAGCATGGATCTAAGGAGATTCATGCAGGTTTGTTTATTCTGAAGTTCTGCTGCAAATCCTCATCCACCTGGAAGACATGGCGACCTTTCAAAGCCATCAGGGTACCTACAAAGGTAGGCAAAGGGTGCCTACAAGTCAAAGCAAGACTAGCTGAGTGCAAGAATGCTGCAGCTGTTCCTCAGATTACACCAGGTTTCATCCACTTAGTGATTTAGGCTTTTTCCACTAAGTACAATTACTTCACATGGAATCATAAAATCATTCAAGCATTGGAAGGCTATTATTAGGTCCTCCCAAGCCTTTTCTTCCCCCAAGCTAAAAAAGTCCAGTTTCCTTAGCACCCCCTCACAGGGAACTCCAGCTCCCTTACCATCTTGGGCTCCACCTGGCTTGCTCATCATTATCCACATCTTCCTTGTACTGGGAACCCAAATCCAGATGCCCCTGGGAAGGGGGCTATGTTCATAAATTAGATTAATATTATTAACTCGAGAGGTCTTCAGACTCATTGGGCTTAAGTTTATGGAACAAGCTGCCACAGTGCCCAAGACCCAGTGGATCAGGTCATAGACATTATGTGTTAAAAACAGAGAATTCTGTAAGTTTAATCCATTGCGTGCAACCCTACTGCCCAGGACTACAACCGGAAGAGAGATACGTAGCAGTGGGTCATGACAGGATCTAACCAAAAAAAAAAAAAAAGGAAAAAAAAAGAGAGAAAAAGGGCTACAAAAATTTCTTCCAGCTTTAATACTCGCTGTGTATTTTAATATGCCAACGTACAAGTGATTAATCCAACTAATTAGCTTACATAATTCTTTTTCACTGACAAGCTTCTTTAGTGGTCATTTTACATGCAGCATTCCTATACCATCAAGGAGATGAGATGGAAACTCTTTCACCTGTTTGTTTTAATGGAAACTAGGAGTCCAGAAATCACCTGGTGTCTTAAATCAATCTTGTCACTCCACACTATTCATAGCAGCATTTCTCTCTGAAATATCAATGTACTTTTCTGGGTTTGATTGCTATTGGGTAATCTTAAAAGCATTCCCTAGGATTTGAGAGTGACAATATATAATAATTTGTTTCTAGTCTTTTTTATTTTCCTTGCTTTTCATTGTCACAAACTAACAGGTAGTTCAGGGTGCTTTCAGGGCTACAAAGGACACCTGAACTTCTGGATCTAGCTTTTACAAGCTTCTGCGTAACTGATTTCAACTACAGCTGAAAAAAAATCCCATTTTGATCCCAGACCAACTTTCCCATTCGGAAATCAACTGTGAAAGAACCACCAACACTCAGTTACAGCATTTTCCATTTTAAGATCTTAAAGGACATTGCAAAAAAACCCCCACCTTTTACCATTCCTGTAAGGGAAACCGCATAGCCTGCTCTCTACCTACACACAGGAGTAGGCATGAGTGCCCAGGAGAGAAGGCTAACTTCTTGTTATCTTTAGGCAGGCATTAGTCTGCCCTACTGAATGCCAGGCACCTCGACTCTGCTGACCTCTCTCATGGTCTAAGATCATTCTTCTTTCCCATAAGTATATGGCTAAGGTATCGTTCACACCAATGTATGATGCACAGCTATGAATTTAATATTTCCAAAGTTTGGAGTCATTCAGATTGGGCTGATTTAGGTCATCTGTATTAAAAGTATACCTATTTCTGCAGAATATCGCTTCAAACAACATGCTCAGTTGCGTCCTGTAGGACATTCATTAACATGGCAAGGTACCATAGCAAGGCACCGAGGTACTAAATTATTTCTAAGTATTTTGAATTCAGGATATTTACTTTCTTCATCTGTAAGTAGCATAAGCTGTACCCAACAAAGCCTTGAAACTGTTGTTTGAAGTGGCATCATTTTTAGAACCGCTTCAGCAGCATAGCAGAATCAGGACATTTTTAAGGGATTGGGAGGAGGAGAGATCCTATATGAAAGAGAAAACATTCTCACTCTCTCCAAAACTCAAGCATGAGTGAAATGAAAAAAAGACAAATATTTAAATTAACTTTTTGAAATTTATAATGTATTTGGAAGAGCAGACTTAAAAGGTAGCACCAGCTGATGAAGGGGGTAAGCTGACATTACCTTTCTGGATTTATAATAGCTTTTGAAAATTCAAGCTCAGAGGGATCAGAAAGGAAAAACAAAGTGCATCAAGAAGATAGGTCAATTAAAAAAAAACACAAGAGCTTTATGGAATTAGTGAAGGCAGCCACACACTGTTCCCTTTTTGGAAGCATTCCAATTCTTTAAATCAGATTAGGGTCAGTCCTAATTGTTTCAAGCACAAAGATGTGTGGTATTTATTTGCTGGGTGCCTTCTTTTCTGACTGATTAGCTTTATGAAGATTAGCTGCCAGTAACTTCTGAAATGGCTAATGTAAGGTAATTAGCTCACAGCATGCTGCAGTTTGCACTGCCCAAAAGAAGAGTGTACTCATCTCAACTGAGAGGAGGATTATAGAAGACATTACAGACAAAGAAGCAGAAAGTTAGCTGAGTTCCTCAAAAAAAGTTCCTGCAGAATTTGATTCAGCTTTTTTCAAAATCTACTTTATAAACAGACTACGAAGAAGATTGGTATGGCCTGAACTATGCTAGAAAATACTTTAAAAGACAATACAAAGTGTCACTCTATTTTTAAGGAAGCCCTTCTAGAAGCGTCTCTCTCAATTTTCATTCTCTGCACTATTATGTTTAATCTTTTTATGATGTTCATTGAGAAAGAACAGTGATACATCCAATAAGAAAACTGCACTTTTAACAAGATCTTACAGTATGATTTATAAAAGTTTCTTCTGAAAGCAGTCTCAAGAGAAAAACAGCCTGGAGCCAGAAATATGCTAACTAAGGCATTTGACAGAGATTCTAATCATAAGCCATAATAAAGACAAGTGGAAGAAATTACAATTTTCCACAAAACTACATGATATCCTGGTTCCAAGTTTCAGAAGATAAGGAGGAAGCAAACAAGAGTTGAGAGGAAGAAGCAGGACTTTTCATCTGAGGCTAAAGAAAGGGCCAGTTGCAAAGACCAGCTCCTTTAGATAGGTCCAATTCCTACTTATGATAATAGAAGCAATGAAAATCCCCTATAAATTCTTCAAGGTAGGCAACTCCTGGAGAAGTTAAAGAAGCTGAGCAGCTATCATAAAAATCAGCTAGGCATCCTCAAGCCAACAAGGACATTTGTTATGTTAAACAGGTTCTTAATAGTATATTTTCCATTTTGTTTCTCTACGTGTGTTCTATTATTTAAACCAAAAGATGATTTTTATAAATCTCCCAAGTGAAGCTGAGGGTTTGGATACCCTTAGAACTGGAATTCTCATGGTGTTGTGCAATACCATGAAAACTCAAGGTACCCAAAAGCTTTTAGGGTGCTTATTCACTGGGAACAGTTAATATAGGTATTTGCATCAAAACAATGTTTTCCATTAACTAAGTTCACCCTGTCATTCAGGAAGACAATGCTATATGAACACAAGCAAGTGCACAAGAGGCTCTGATGAGCATTTTGTACTGATGTGCCTTCCAATTAGTCATCTGCTGCAGAAAGTCAGAATCTCTGACTTTAAAAGATTTGAGAATTATTGTATTACAATAGTTAAGTAACTACCATCTTCACCCAATTCATATTCAATTTTCTTTTTCCCCTAGAGCTACCTGTAGTCAGTGCTCAGCAAGTATTTATTAGGAATAGTTACAGAAATGGTCTCTTTAAATACAGGAAGCTAAATATATTCACCACTGTAAGGAGCACGAATTTTTAGCTATGGTTCTCTAGTTCCAGCATGTCCTGGTCATCATATTAAACTAGAGTGGAAGCCTTGCAATATGTTTTTAGAGAAAACTTTTTGCATAAATTTAATCTCAATTCCTATTTTATTATGCGCAAAACTTTTGGCTCTTCTTACATAAAACCCATCACGCAATATGTGTCAACATACAATGATTCAGTTAATGGGTAGGTGGGAATATGTGACAGGTAAAATTTGTTAATGGAAAACTTAATGAGTATCAAACAAAATACCTATTAGCATTAGGAAGGACTGAAACACTTTTTTAAACGATTACTAAAAAAACAAGCAACATGTGAGATGACAAGTGAAAAAGAGTATTAAAAGTTACTTCACCATAGAAACATACGATGTCATTGATACAGAAGAACATTGTGGTTGCCTTAAGCTATACCCAGCTACAAGTCTTCAGGCTGCTATAAATAAGGTTTGTTAAAGTTCCTGGATTGGAATATAAAATGAACAGAGTTTTTAATCTCAGGAGAAACCATGGTTAAACATTATAATTACTGAGACCAGCTATTTTAATATTGTGTTAATTTTAATGACCTTATTCATCAAAAGACTTAAGAAAAGGATGACTAAACCCTAAATGGAGAGAGTAAAATGTATTCTGCTTAAACAACAAAGGATTTTGGCGATTCATGGCGCATGTTTAAAACTCAACACGCAGAGTAATCTGACTCATAACTCTTCTCTGTAATGTTAGAAATCTAGGGAGATACTAAAAACTGTTAAGCAATGTTAGGGAGAGCAAATAATTTAATTCAACTAGAGTGTCATCCTTCTAAGGAATTTCAAAGCTAGATCAGTGGCACTATACAGAGTAATTTGATTGGTTTCTTTTACTACCTCTCTTCCCTTTTTCAAGTTGTAATATCATCACATTAAACATTAATCACTTTAAATATCCAAATGCCAAATTCTTGTCAAGCATGTCATTATTTCATGTCGCAAATATTCCAATGTCTTCTTCTCTGTCCTAACTCATATCCATTTTGATTACTGTTGCAAAAACAGTTCGCTTACGGGTACCTAGACCACAAGAACCCATAATGGATATGAAAAGAAAAAAAAAGACATTTCTTATTAGTATGAATATATCCATATATCCTCCCTCTTGGAAGCTTAGTTTGAGGATGTCATCCCATATCCACCATTTGTAGTCTACCTGCTTGAAAAAGGTGAGCTAATACTTTATCACCCTCTGGAACATAAGGAGGCATTCTGTACATCTGATCACAGGCAGACATACAACAGGTCAAACACCATTTTCAGAGCTTCCTGACAAAGAAGATGGCAGATACTACCACTGAGTGCCTGGCAGCTGAATGTACTAGATTTTTATGTCTGCAGAGGAACGTGTGATTTTGCCAAGCAGATAACACAAGTGTGACCCCTGGTCAACGGGATGAGCGCTTATTAAGAAAGGCATAACTTAAATTTTATAGCTTTCAGAGAAGTTATTTTTCTCTTCTTCAACTACGACTTTGAAGAGAAAAGAGAGAAAGTGAAAGAACAAAATACTCTCAAGGAAAAGAAAAAGAGAAGAGATGGACCAAGCACTTGAAGGATCAGTGCTCAGCTTTAATACAGTGGAAAGAAAAGAAAATTACAGACTGCAAAGCCTTTTCCATCTTTTCCATTAGTTGTCTTTTTTCTATTCTGCAGTTTTTAAGGTCATTCAAAGCCTCTTATCAGTATCATTTGGTACTGACAGACCAAGCAACCATGATGTTCACCTCCAAATCTCACTGATTATATTTTCAAATCAGTTACTTTTGTTTCTCTGAAGTTGTCTTCACACTTAGAAAAAACTCTTCATGAACACCTGCAGTCATGATACTCCTTTAAACTTCTCAAAACTGCTCCTTCTCATGGTACTTCAAAATAACTTGGAAATTGTTATACTTCTTAGAGCTAGAAAAACTCATGCCTATAAAAATGAGTGTTACTGATGATGTCTCCATGGCATACTGAAGGTAGAGGTGAATGACCTCTGCCTATATTGCATGATGGTGATGAGCATATGCCAGCCCTAGTCAGCAGGATGATGGCTATGTCACAAAGGGACTGAGCATCTCAGCAGGACTCTTCAGGTTGAGTTTACGCCAACAAACCTGGCTTCTGGTTTGGAGCTGGCAAGCTGGGTTCTGTCTGGAAAAGACCAGAGCCACACAACTCTCATTCATTTCAAGTTTAGCCAGATCAAGCAGAAATAGTTACATTTAAAATACACAGGTAAGAACAAAAACTAAAATCTCCTCAGTTACATTTCTTGACTGAAATGGAAATATGCAAAATCAGTATTTTATAATATTGATATACAAAACACTAGCTCCTCATTCAAATGCCAAGCAAAAGATTCTATTTTGATCTATTCTAATCTTTTGGATTTCTGATTTATAATGCAGTTATTACAGGTCTGCACATCATCTACAAGGAATGCTCACACTGGTAGCAATGGTATTCATACTTGCAGTCAAGAAAATAATATAATTTGAAGATAAGATCTTTCTCTCTTTTATCCTGGACATGCTAGGAGCCACCATTAAACTAAATATAAATATTACAATAGCTGTTTAAAAAACACCAACAGAAATAGTGCTTCACATTCGCATAGTGCAGTAGGGTAGGCGAGTTTTCATTAGCTTTTCATGTCGATTTTCTCTCGATTCTCTATAGTTTAATTTGCTGCTTAAGCTCCACAAGCTACATCTACACTGCCGCATATAGATCCATCGCCCCACTAGCCAGAACCACAGGAGAGCTTCTTGGCACCTTTCTCTGACGAGTCTAACACAAATGTGCTTCAGTTAAATGTTTGGTAACTGTGTACAAACATACCTTTCAAGTTGTGAGATAACAGAAAACAAAAACCCCTGCCGAGTAGCAAGTGCAAAAGCAGCATGATGAAGGGACTTTCTGCCCCCAGAATCTGGAGAAAGTTTTACAATTAGTGGAAATGTGGAATGATAGAGATGAAAACAAAAATAAAGAGCTCTCTCTTTTCCTGTAATTGTAGCACTGGATCATGACATTAAAGTCATCAAGTAGGAAAGATCCTGTACAGGTTTTCAAAGACACTGCCTGTTTTGGCTAATTGTGTCAGCCTGGAGTAGTTGATTAGCATAATTAATCTAAACGTCTGATTACCCAAAGGAAGGAGATGCTCCTGGATGCACAGGTGAAATATAATGATTGAGACTTCAAGAGGCTCACATTCAGTAGCTAGCAAGGAAGAGTATTTCAAAGTCCTGTTTGCTTGTCTCTTGCTTCCTTAAAAAAGGACTGCGGGGAACCAGGAAAGCACGCCGAGTTAAGCCCAGTTCTTTGCTGAGGGTACAGTGTTGTAAGGTGTTGAAGTTTTACTCAATAATGAAAAAAGAGCTGTGCTAGTAATCTGTACTTCAGTATTGTAGTGTCATTACTAACCGTCTGTAGTACAACACCACTTGGTGATCTCAAATGAAAGGCGGGTCCTTCTGATGCCCAGGAATCACAGAATAGTCCTATCAGAGGCTTAAAGACAGAAAAGCTGGGAAACGAGAAGAGAGGTTAAAAAACTGGAGGTTTTGCCACCATAGTAGTCAGACAGAGAACTGCAGCTGAACTCCAAGTGTCTTATAACCTAGAAAAAAATGTGTCACCCAAGAAGTCAGTCTTTTTTGCAGGTGTACAGCACAAGAGACCCTGCATTACATTTTTAAAAGAAATTCACTAACTGGTTTATATTGTTATTCCACATCCAGCCTCAGATCTAAGCTAATCCTATCCTAAGTAAAAGCTACCAAAAGCACAGTCTTTAAGTACGTGGAAAAGAAACCTAGCAACTCCCAGTAAGGAGGATCCAGTTGTGTTCTGTGAAGTCACTGAATTATATTTTAGAAGCTCCAGATAAACAGTTAATAGATATATCTAGAATTTTTATTGACAATCTGAGTCATGTGTTTGCTTGTCCTCAATTATATCACAAAAGCTCCAGCAACTACAACAGCTGAGAATCCAACTTAATCCTTTTACTATTTTCTACTATCTCAGGAAGAGAAGGACAGTTACATAAGTCATAATGACAATGCAGGATATTTTTAATGATTGCATATAAAATATTTCTTTAGAAAACATTATAATGAATTTTAATTGAGTGAAAGCTGCATTACAGGAAACCTTCTGTTTGCTCTCAGTATGTGCACTGATGATGAAACATTGCCTATTCCCATCACTGCTCTTCATCTCTCATCTGCAGAGAATAATTATGGGATTTTCACTTAAAACACTCTGCTAATTCAATCCTTTGTTCTCTGTTGACAGTGCCAGAAAACAGGAGGCTCATCAACTACAAATTGGACTGAAATTTCAATTGTGTGGCCGTATAAGCCACCACACAGTCAAAGCCAAAAAAATTCGACTTGTTTTACTCCATTAGGAGTCCAGGTCACGAAGGAAAAGCTCGATTTGAGTGGTCTTCAAATATACTACCTACCTTTACAACGTCCTTATATTCTTAGTTCCCACAGTCCTTTTAAACACAGGCTTATCAGTCAAAGAGAGTTTTGCCTTTTTTTTCCATCTTTAAAATCCTTTTCAAACACTTACAAAACTTTGTCTTTGGGCATGAACATTTAGATGATGGAAATGAGGTTTCATTCCACTGGAATGAATAACAAAGGAAAAAGACAAATGAGACTCCTAGAGTGGATTTACTATTGGGCAGCAAGTTCTCTCACGCCTAGTAAAACTAGCTGGCAAAACATATCCTGTCCCAACATGTAAAATGGCCTCACACAAATGTTTGCTGATGCCTCATCCTGTTCCTGTATAGACCAGGCCATTGTCCCATCCTGGAGACAAGCTGCAAAGACATTTGGTCAAGAACTCAAACACAAACATGTCGTCAAGACAAGCACAAGAGCTGTACAGCCTTTCAGGTGAAAAAAATCCAATGACTGCAGTGATGTGCCACTGACTGCCACAGAGCAGATGGAATATGAGACACTTCCTTAAACTAAAGCCCAGCTGCTCTGAGCAGGGCGAAGGTACCAGCAGCACAAACATGAATATGTCACTCTGCAATAAAAACTCTCAGCACGTTTAAGCAGCTCATTAAAATGTAGAAATGTTCTCCTCAAACCAACTTGCCTAAAACCTTTGCCACTTCCTGAGTGAATGAACAAACAGCTTGATCTAAAATTTGGCATAATCATAAAGAAATTTAAAAATATAATACACTTTACAGTCCAATGTCCAGAGGCTCAACAGGCACAGCTGTTTCATTAATACTAGATTCACTGCCAGCCTTCACTGTATCTGCTGTTACTTAAGATGCTACCGACTTGTCTCTAAACCTTAACTCTGGATAAATAAATAATTGCCTTATAATAGCACTTTGTGATGTTGTTGACCAGAAATACCCTTCCAGGTGCACAGCTAGCTCCCTGCTCCCAAGGAAGAAGGCACATTTTAATCCCCAGAAGTTTCATTACCGGAGAGGTCCTGCAAATGCTGCACACCACAAAAGCAATTCTATGGCAACCTGATCAGGGTGAGGAATATAACTGAGTAAGTGAAATCAAGTGGCATGAAATTTCCAAAAGGGCCTCCCCTTTGCCTTGGGGAGACAAGGCATCCTGTTGCTCAGAACACGGCTTGGAAAAGTATTTCGAGACAGCTGTCTTGTCCTTAAGCTGGAAAGTTTGCATGCTTTCAAACACCTGCTTAACTCCTTGCATAGTTTATTTAGTTATTCTGTGCTGGAAAGGATCTGCTTGACTTTCTGAGTATTATAGAATCATAGAATGGTTTGGGTTGGAAGGGACCTCAAAGATCATCTAGTTCCAACCCCCCTGCCATGGGCAGGGACACCCTTCACTACACCAGGTTGTCCAACACCTCATCCAACCTGGCCTTGAACACGGCCAGGGATGGGGCATCCACAACTCCTCTGGGCAACCTGTTCCAGTGCCTCACCACCCTCTGAGTGAAAAATTTCTTTCTTATATCTTATCTAAATCTGCCCTCTTTCAGTTTAAAGCCATTGCTCCTTGTCCTGTCACTACATACCCTTGTAACAAGTCCCTCTCCAGCTTTCCTGTAGGCCCCCTTCCAGTACTGGAAGGCTGCAATAAGATCACCCTGGAGCCTTCTCTTCTCCAGGCTGAACAGCCCCAACTCTCTCAGCCTGTCTTCATAGCAGAGGTGCTCCAGCCCTCGGATCATCTTCATGGCCCTCCTCTGGACCTGCTCCAGCAGCTCCATGTCCTTCTTGTGCTGGGGACTCCAGAGCTGAACGCAGTATTCCAGGTGGGGTCTCACAAGAGGAGAGTAGAGGGGCAGAATCACCTCCCTCGACCTGCTGCCCACGCTTCTTTTGATGCGGCCCAGGATACGGTTGGCTTTCTGGGCTGTGAGTGCACGTTGCTGGCTTCTCCTCAGGGCTGCTCTCAATCCATTCTCCGCCCAGCCTGAACTTGTGATGAATGAAAGGGAGACATGTGGGAAGGAAGAGAGGTTTGTGTTGTCATGTGTTGCCACGGGCTGGTTCAGTTTTGAAAGGCTCACAACACTGTACTATTTTTCATGTTAAATGGAGCTGCTGTATTTTAGACCCCCAGAAGACCTTAAATCAGAAGACGACATTTCTCTAGGCTAATGTACTAACCTTCAAAGTATTTGCTCTCTGAAGTCAAGCACTAGCTGCTCTCCTGCAGCTGAAATGAGTATGCCTTTAGGTTCATTCAGAGCTAGATGTCCAACAAATTCACTTCTGTCAGTCAAGTATGAGCCACACACAGCCCTTGGCTTCCAGAGGAAATAAACTCTCCTACAATTCCCAAGAAAACCTAAGAGGCCAGATACTGAGTCACGCACCTAGTGACTATTAACTACGAGGAGGGCACCCTTTCTGGGCTTTCCACAGGCCAAGCACTGCTTTCTTGGCCCCACCTTGTCCCACAGTGAGTTTAGATGTAGGAGGGAAACAATCGGTACTATTTTCTAAACATATAATTACTTTTCTCAGTGCTTATTTTAAATTAAGATAACTATTTACGCCATATACACACTGAAAGTCCACAGAAAGATCTGGATCTGCTAAGATTAGGCAGCATGGTAGTAAGAGAATAATTGTGCTGTTCATATGAATTTTACTTTAATTTTTCAGGGAACTGTTCACCTTCCTCTTTGCTGTGCTGATGAGGCACTGGAGTACTATAGGAAATACCGTCTTCCATGCCAGAAAAGCAATTCCATTTTCAAAAGCTAGAACACTTGGGCTAATTAGAGTGGCTCAGATACTTTGATCAGAGATAAAGTAACACTTCTTATCAGATCCTGCTCTTAGTTAATTTCTTTTAGGAAATTCCCTCACTAACGCTTTCTAATTTCACACAGGAGGGGAAAGAAGGAAGATGAAAGGAAATTTTTTAATCAACTTGCTGTAAATTTAAGAACAGTTTGCTAACTGTTTGTTTGGCTTTTTAAGAATATATTATGATTTTGTCTTATTGACATCCTGTTTTATTTATATCACAATTTATTAAACCATTGCACGGTATATAGAGCAGCAGAACCACAATGCATTGGGTATTTTATGCCCCATTCCACACTTGTTCTTTTCTCATTGCAGTGGTGAGGGTAGGGACCATAGCTCTGTTGTGAGCATGATAAATAGTAATCATCTGTAGCAGTCAATACTCACATTCCAGCTACATTTCACATATGAGTAATTCTATTAAGTTTAGCAGGACAATTTTGCACCTAAGGAAGCCTTCCAGCCATGTAAATTTTTAGGCATCTTCAGCATTCATATGCTCTGCATTTCAATGTGCTTGCTTATTTTCCAAAGCCTTTTTCACTATCTGTACTGTCCAGTTATAAAAGCCAGGTTTTGCAGGTGATTTAGGAAAGGCTGAGCAATTTCATGGCAGAGAAAGAAGCAAATTATTTCAATCTTACTCCAAAACTGCCTTGAATCATATTTATATAGTAGCATCTTTTGTGATAATGAAAAACAAGAAAATGCATATGATTGGTTATAAATTCAGCAAAAGGCTGTTTGGTGAACATTCCTTTTTCCCATCTGCATGCTTCACCAGTTGTGAGTCTATCAGAGCATCTTGGTTCACATTTCTGCCCTTCCCTTGCTTACATCAATCAATTCTCACTGAACACCAAGGAAAATACTGTCTTAACTACAATGAAATAGTAATACTACTTTGAAAATTAGTACTTGAGGTCTACTTAAAGCCAAAAAGATCCATGTAAACACACAAAGCCTAGAATTCCCTAGGAAAGCTTCAGACAGCACGCTTGCCCCTTAGAGATCCCAGATTTGACTTTTTCATTTACTCAATCCCTACTGGCAAAAGATGGAGCTCCAGTAATTCTGAACATCATGCTTTCTTTATAGTCAAGTGCCTCATAACAGTCTGAATCCTTCAGTCATATAATGCTAGTGGGGCTAATGGGACACAAATGCTAGTTATTGACAAAGCTGGACTCCTCCAAGAACTCTTGCCACTCTGCAAACAGACGTGAGTCCCATTGACAAATTTCAGGCTTCTGAACAATCACGGTGAGAGCAAAATTACATTCATCATAATGTAAATAATTTTTTTTAATATACAAAAGACATCCGTAGTTGTTCAGAAAAGGGAGTTTTTCCATCTCAAATTTTAGGCTCCAATACTTGTTGGACATATCTAATGGCAGAAGTAGTTATACAGATCTGACGCCGATGTAATGGGTGACAGCGTAATAGGTACTTAGAAACAGAAGACAATTGGTGAGTAAAGGAAGAACATAGTTGAAACACATATGTAAGACTTGCAATTTAACAGTCAGACAGCTCACAAGCAGTAATTATCTCACGCAGTTGCAAATAGGCTGGAGTATGAGACAGGAAGAAGGACTAGCAGAGACCCAGCTCCCACCTCTCAACAGATGGTTAAGATTTGTTAGTAATTTTGATCCGCTTTCATCACTGCGTCTAGCAGACTTCAGTTATTCACATGCTATAAAATCTGCAGTGTGTTTTTCCTCACACTTCCTATTTCTTCACTTCCATGTCAGACCCATGAAGGTTTTCGGTTTGGTTTTTTTTTTTCCCTTTCCCTCTAGCACTAGGATTCCTATATTTTCTTAACCTGACATATTAACATGCAGGAAGGACCAGCTAGCTTTTTCCATCGGAGACGAAGGCTTAATTTCACTATGACACACAGCATATATTTCTGTACAGCTGAGCAGGGAGGCTACGCAGCAGGGATGCAACAATTCAGAAAAATTCACTGTGTTGTAAGTAAATCAGTCACCAACACACCCAGCTATTATTGTCACTGGATTGAATAAAGCAGCTTGCTGTAATTTTCATTGTCATGCCTTTAGCACGGAGTAGTTTACCTTGTCTAAACTGGGCACAAATGTGTTCTCTGAGGTTGAGAGCTACAGAATGACAGTCACAGACTGGCTGAGGTTCCTAGGGACCTCTGGAAGCCCATCTGGTCCAATCCACCTTCTCAAGCAGGGCCACCAAGAGTCGGTTGCCCAGGACCACATTCAGACAGCTTTTGAATATTTCCAAGTAGGAAGAGTCCACAACCTCCTTGGGCAACTTGTGTCAGTTCTTAATCACCCTCACAGTAAACAAGTGTTTCCTGACGTTGATCTTTAAAGGCCCCTTCCAACCAAAACAGAATTTTATGATGTTCATATAGAACCTCCTGTGTTTCAGTTTATGCCCATTGTCTGTGGTCCTGTCACTGGACACCAATAAGATGAGCCTGGCTTGATCCTCTTTGCACTCTCCTTTCAGGTATTTAGATACATTGGTAAGATCCTTCTGAGCATTCTTTCCTCCAGGCTGAACAGACCCAGGTCTTTCAGCCTTTCCTCACAGGAAAGATGTTCCAGTCCCTTCATCACCTTTGTAGCCCTTTGCTGGACTGTCTCTCTTTTACTACGGAGCCCAGAACCGCACACAGTGCTCCAAGCATGGCCTAGGTTAGGTAGGTCATCTAAATGCAAGTGCAAGTTCATAGCAAATAACATAAGAAAAACATGCAAATGTTGAGACCAACGAATTGTTGTAGCTCATACCAGGCATTCCTGAAGAACTGTGGAAGTACTGAATGTCTACTGGCTCCATCATGGCGTATTTGGGTTCATATTTCAGCTTCCCAGACTGAGGGTTTTCCAGTAGCAGCACTGCAATATCTAAGTCAAACAAACACTATCATCTTTTGCACACACTCAAGACCTGCTTTCTTGCAGCTTTCTGCACAATAACTCCTCACTGAGGCCCACACTGTCTGTTAGCCTCTGTTCACAGATCTTGTGGACTTTGAGCAGCAGTGACTCAATTAAAATTCATAATGTTCAGTATGGCCTATAATACTAGAGATTTCAAGTCCTGGGCACTTGCTGTTTAGCTGTAGCTAAACACACTTGACAGGCTGTAGCACAGCCGCAGTTTCTGGCAGTACCCAGAAATGCAAGAAGCTGATGCAAAAGTCATTTTCTTCCGTTCTGTCAGCCACACTCATCATCTCCTTCCAGTTGTGCCGCAGCGCCACAGGCTGCTTTTTTTGCTTGTCGACACAACAGCAAGACGACACCTCGAACAGAGCTCCCCAGAGCCCAGCCACTCCTCCTTCCTCTGATTGCAGAAACGATGCAAGACAGAGCAAGTAGGGCGCACTGCATCAACTAAGGCAACGCAAACTCAGGTTGTGCCCAGAATATGGGAATGTTTATACACCGGTTACAAGTAAAACATAAGCATGAAGTTGTACTAAATCCTTCAGGTCACCTATAAAGTTATTGCATAAATGTATAATATCCACACACTACAAATATAAAGGAAAGTGCATGTGCATATAAAGAGGTATTTCTATTTAATGAACAACTTTGGGTTCAGTGAAGCATATTATACATAGCGTCTGTCATTGGAATTTGTTTGTTATCCATCACATGTTACAGTATAAACTCAAAACCTGAATGAACATTGTCAGTTGCATGCATCACTCAGATGGGAGTTCCTTATATTGTGTGTATCTGCCTGGTGGAATAACATTGCGATCATAAGAGAAAACTTTGAAGTGTAAGAGAGAATGTTTCAACCTTTAAGGACTATCACAAATAAGATCCTTGCCATGTTAGGAGATGTGTGTTGCTATCATTCACATAACATTCAAAACCCCATCCTTAAAGAGAACTGAAGTTGGTAAAAATACAAATGCACATACTTGAAACACGAGGAATATGTCTTTTGACTGAGATTTCTGAAACATGTTTGTTGCTTTCTGTGCACTCACTAATGCCATGCTAAATCAGATGATCCAGTAAATTCTATATATGGTAATAAAAATCTACAGGTAATATCCTAAAATAACAAGGAATAATTCACCATGAAAGTATGTTACAATTGATAGCAAATGCTTTTTTAAATTATTATTTTTTTCTCAGATAACAAGGTGTCCTTCAATTTGCCCATAGCAACAATAAGCAAATACTCAGCAATGTCATTAAGAAAAAGAGTAAAAAGTTATATTTTAATGATAATCAACAAGTGTAATGTAAAATATTTTGCTCACAATACTCATTTATCAAGTGCAAATGTGTTCATATCATTCCTGCTCCGTTTTTCAGACTGTAGGGCCAAAGTAGGAAAGCTGCAGAATCCGCATTGAACTAAGGCACATCGATCACTGAGACTAGTACCTTCCTCCTACTTCTGCCTCTCTCATACCACACTTTTCCCTCCTAATATAAAACAAATAAGAAGGAAATCGAAGTTTGAATTCTAGAGATCTGAAATTAAAATGAGTGTATGAGTCGATTCTCAAGAACAAAAAAGAAATAGACATTGGTCTGCTTACACAGCCCATAACATTTTTGCTTTTCCCTGGAGATAACATTGGAAGAGACCTCTTTGTTTATTAAGCCCATCACCCGTTTTTATTGCAGGCAACACCACCATGTGCTCTCCTTCATAAACTCATTGTGAGCAACCTTAGAATTCATTAGATTTTTGTCTCCAATGTTCCTGTCTGCCTATTCCAGAACAACACACCCATTATAGCAAGAAACCGTCTCATAATTTCTATTTAAGATTTATTTATAATCAGTTTATTATGATTTGACTTTGTTATCTTTTACCTCAAATCCACCTTTTCACTCACTGATATTTAATTTGATATATTTAGAGATACGAATGCATTACAAGTCATACTTCTATAGTTTGTAAGATTGGCTTTTCAGTCACAACTAACCTAGCAGTTTTTCCTTGCAACTGCTGACCGTGATGGTTTAGAGTATCCTAGATTCAGTCCACTAGTGTCTTTTACAAAGGCTTTAATTTCTGCTGTAAACTGCCCCATGCGACAGCTTCTCAAGTTGGATGTGCATTTCTGCACTTCTGTATCACACAGCAGGTAATAACTTTCTTCTCATCAGTAAGAAACCTTTGCACAGTCGTGGGTTTTTGACTATTATAATTGCTGTCTCCAGCTTCAGCAGATTTTCCTCATCTCATGTGCTGTATTCTTACAGTTCCATCCTGTTTCTAGCATTGCAACCCTCAATATTTTCCATTCTTTCCAGTTTAATACTTTACTACTTCTCCAAATTGATGTCGTCTTCAAGTCTGAGTTATAAGCAAATTAATTAGTACATTTGTACTTGCTATGCCAAGATCAAAAGAAAAGTTTCTTGGGAATTCTAAATGCATCAGTTTGGTGCTTTCACTTCCACTGCAAACTGCCATTACATATTGTTTAGTAGCTGCCACTGACCTTTGAGTTTTTGCATAAAGATGTGCACGGATCATTAGCTCTGCACCCAAATTAATAATTTGCTATTTGGCATTATGTTTCTGAAATCCATATGGATTAAATTCTCAGTTATCTTCTCAAAAAGAATACCTTAAGATTCCCTGATTTATCACTGGTAAAGGAACAGCATATCATATTCCACTTCCCGTTAACATTGTTATTTATTTACTCTTATTGTCAAAAAACATTCTAAAGTTTTACATCTTATTGAGGGTACAGTCAAGAGCTCACAATGCCTGGCTCACTTTCCTCCACTCTTGAGTTTTCCACAGCTTCAGCTTTTGTAACACAAAATCTACCCTTTTTATATTTCAGTTAAATATAAGCGGATTTTAATGAGTGATTTCCTAGTCTATTGTATCTTACACAATTAGCAATTCTCTAATAGCCTAATTAATAACCAAGAACACAACCACAATAGAAAGTTTCTCACAGGTTCAGTGACTACTTTAGGAAGAAATATGTCACCTATCCTACTCTGGAATATCTAGACTCTACTATTGATGGCAAATTTTTTCTTCAATCTACAATAAGGAAATCAGAGTTTTCCATAAAGGACACAAATCCCAGTAGTGTAAGTCAATTTTTGACCTGTCACTCCACCATGTTATAATGTACTAAAAATACAAAGGATTAATACTATTAAAACATCATGTTTTAATCATCTGAAAAGAAAATTATCAGAAATGCAGAAGGAAACGTCCCGGAATACTTTTCTAGGAGCAAAGAGTTATTTAGTTGTGGCCTGTTGTCACCATGAGTGATCGAAATACCATAGACTGTTTTACTAGCTCTGTTCAGCTGTGTAATAGGATGAGAGTTTAATATTATCTCTGTAAGTCCTGCTGTCATGAGCACAGATTCTGGTTATGAACATAGGTGTTTCCACTTTTATTCCTAGCCTTCAGAGGGCATAAATATGTTTCACCATATCTAACTACCCAAGGATGGGAAACAGAGACTGAAGAAACAGACGATTTTTATTCTAGCCATGCAAATCGTAAACTATGTCAGGAAACCAATCCATTAAAGTACTGGGCATCATTTCTCAACACACTGAACTTATTTCCCCATCCTTTCACGCATGATTTCCCTTCAATTCGTTGATTGGCACAGGGCAGTTGTGATGGTAGTACAGAACACACTATAATCCAGCTGCACAAAGCTGATGTAAGGCCTAGAGAACTTAGCTGAACTATTGCCAGCACGAAATATGAGCTTGTCACTTACATGATTACAGGGAATAAGTCTGATATATATATACGACAATAAAGAATGAATGCTGTTTTCAAATAAAACTGCCCCTAAAATTCACTTTTTTTTTCTTGAAGAATTTAAATGTTTTTAGATATACATACAAAAGAATGAACAAATGACGACAGGAATAGAGAATGCAGTTAAACATCACGGGTTGGGAGTGTGTGGGGGTTCCTATAAAACAGCTATGTAATTCATGCTATTTCATGCAACATCATTCATGGCATTTAGCTGTATTTTATTAGGTAGGTTCTTAGCTATTTACAACAGTATTTATGTTTGGGAAGCCATTCTATCTCTGCCGAGGAAATAACGTTTTTCCAAGATTGAAGATACTCCAGATACTGTGTAACTCCTGTCAGAATATTGCTAACACACCCCTGTTTCCCAGAGATTTTACAAATAATTTTAAACTGAGGAACTGTACAAATTACATGCTATTATAACATCATCTGTCCTGCTATTTGTTCACATGATAAAGGCCTAAAGGCCTAAGAAGACTAGAAACAACTTAACTAACTCAACCTATAATTAATTAGAGCTCTCAGGCCTTTTTTAAAAAAAAAAAAATAAAAATCTCTTCCTTGCAACTGTGTTTCTTTGAAAACTCACTAAGTTACTCTTTGTTTCCAGAAATATCTGGAGAACCTCGTATGAAATGAAGAAGCTAATTCTGACATCTCCAAATTTAAGGATTTCTGGTAAAAATAACACAAAATTTCAAAAGCAAACAAACAGCATGGAGAACAGTCCCCAAGATGTAACACTAACACATAGGTGCTCAAGTGCAGCAGCACAACAAGCAAATAGCTTGCAAACAAACTTCTTAAAAAGTATCAATAAGAACAAAAAACTCATTACATGATGACTGTGTTTGCTCTTTTAAATTAAAGGGACAATCGTAGTGACTAATGACTGAATTAATATTTATTCTTACCTTTGAACTATGGTTATCATGAGAGAAAACAGTCTTTTTTCAAGCATAGAAACTTCATTTCAGAAATCTGAGTTTAAGTAGTTAACTCTTGCTAAGTACTAGTCTAAGTAGTCCTCTATGATTCAAAATGAAATGACAAATAGGGCTTCAAATTGAGACTATTCCCCGTATCATGGAGGAATACAATGAGAAATGATAATCAGGAATTTTCCTTTACAGAGATTTTTCTTCAAAAGGTTTTTTTGCTTTTTTAGAAACTGCAAATTATTCAGTATTTCTTTGCAACTACAGTGAGATATCTCATTCCAAGATGGTTTCATTCCTATTTGGGTACTTACTTTTGTTCAACTGTCCTGAAACATTATCTCAAATCCATTCAGTGATAAATTGAACTTCCTCAGTTGTGGCTCACTGGCTTATGAGAATACTGATATTAAAAGCTTACAATTTCAAACGTAAATATTGATGTCCCAAGACAGCTGCCAAGATTTGCAAAAGTTGTAGAGACTGATAATTTGTGTGATTGCTAAAAATGTATCGGTCGTCTTTAAAATCCACTCTTCTCCAGACTTACTGACTAAACAAATTCTCATTTCTAAATACCTTTAACAAAGCTGATCAGACTCTTTCCTTCAAGCTCTGCAGAAGAAACTACAGAAGATTTATAGGTAAAAGATTGGGCAGGAACGATTTATGCAGAAAAGACTGGACAGGAATTAGGGTCCTATTCTAGAATAAATTCATCCTGAGATCTCAACAATGGCCCTTGAAGCATGATCAGTCTTCCTCAAGCTCTGCTGGAAGTACACAGCTGCTGGCTGCAGAAAGCCTGTGAATCAATCTATGATTGCTGTTATTTTTGAAAGCATTAAACACATATTTTGAAAAAAACAAGTCCTAAATACTTCAATTTAAGGACAGAGGATTGTGATTGAAGTTAAGTTTTACCAATGCACAGTAAGTACATTGTCCTTAAATGAACACATCGACCTGCTTCAGATTTGTGCATTCGGTTTTATCTAAGTCTTTTTTCTTCCTCTTAATTAAGCACAAGGCACAGGGAGAACTACTGGCCACACACAAGAAAGTGTGTTTTTTTCTACTGAAGGGACTACGAGCAATAACACAATCATCATTGTAAAACTTTAGCAGGACTTAGAGCACCACTTGTCTCACTCTTACAGCCTTTGCACTCTGTTCTGTGTTAGAAAGGGCATAGGGAAAATGAGGTCCTGAATAGGACAAGAAGCTACAGAACACAGACAATGAATCAAAGCAATCAAAAGAATTTATGACATCAGAGCATGAAGGCCTTCTGGGTTTGAATCAGTTTCCTACACTGTAAAGCAACTGAATTCACTAAAGTGGAGCGTTTTTCTTTAAAGCAAGATAAATCTCTTCCTTTGCTCTTTCAAAAACTGAAGTTTTGATTGAAGTACAAAGTACATGACCTGTAACATTAGATGAGCAAGCAAATCCACTTTGTCCCAGGGGAATTATGGAGAGCTGACTATCTTTCAATCCCAAACGCAGCTCTGAATACAATTGTCACTCTGGAGAGATTAAGAGATGTAAGCATATACGACAATTGCTAATCACTCTGTTCAGTGTGCTACCAGAAGGTGCTAAGACACTATGACAATGAAGATTTAAGAGAAAGTAACAGAATTTGTTCCTACAAATTACTGACCTGCTATCAAGTAGCACTTGAGAGACTGGAAAAGCGGTACAGCAAAAAACTAAACAGGGCAGCAACATGTAGTTTTAAGGCTCAATTTTGAATGTTCCCACTGGGTTGTACTAGGAGTCAGACCAAGTCTTTAGAATAAAACTGAATCTTGTAAAAGGATTGTAAAAGCAAACAGCATGTAAATGTCACGACTTCTATCCATCTCCAGCATTTAAACTCATTTAGCATCATTCACAGACTTTATATATTTGCCTTGCTTTCAGTAACACAATCCAACATGCACCCTCTCAGCTGCTACGCTGCAAAACCACAAAAACAAAAGCAACAGAAAGGCACATCGACAGAAATATTGGAATGTTTAACTGCTGTAGGGCAGATATGTATCTTTTTTACAATAACACCACTAAATTTAGTCTGTTCTGCCTTCTGCACTGTAATAAAACAAAGGCATTTGTAGTTTCAAATATCCTTAAAAATATTGGGTTTAAAACACGTCTTCTGCAATAACATTACCAAAACATACCTCAAAGCTTTCAAAAGTTTAACTTTTGGCATCAGACAACTTCTTACATACATCCTTTTGTATCAAGGACCAGGAACCCGTTTATACTTTGGAACAGATCACCTTCAGGATTTGCTACGCTATACTCTGAGCTGCTGTCACTAGAATCTATTTCTACAATGAAAAACACAGTTAGTGTCAAATGTCCGACAATAAAAAAAGAGAGATATCTCCTACAACGACAACAGGAGTAAAGTTTTATCTATATTGTAGGGATCAAATTTCTTATGCAGTGCACTTGAAGCAAAGAACTGTATTGCATTTTTTCTGCTTAAATGAAAGTGTTTCACTGGACCAAGAATGTAGGAATTAATCAGCGAGATGCAACATTTTTTTGGATCATCAGAAAGTCTCATTATCAACCATAGAGTATGTATGGTGTTTCAACCATGTATTGGGGAAGGGGAGCTGAAGAGAAGCAGGGGAGTAGAGCAGGGAAATATCCATTTTTCTTTATAGTGAAGATGGACTCTTCAGAGAGAAGAATAAGATACTTTCCTGCCAAAATCACTCTTGGTTTAGACGGTCTCAAGGCTTTGGAGAAGATTCAAAATTACTGCTGCTGTGGAGTAAGGTTTAGTCAACACAACATCTCTTCAAGTTTCCCAGTTTCCCTTGGAAGGAAACAGAGCACAGAGGTGCAGACAGAGTCACTGCACTCCAGTGTTATGCCCTACTGAGATAGTTGGGGACAAGGAGTGAGGTGCATTTCACAGTGCAGCCAGGATATGCCTCTGGGAACTAGGGCTGCACCCTTTGCCCTAGAACATAGATATAGCCAAAATCAACAGCATCTAGCAAGACCTCTCTCCATGGGATATTTCTCCCTACTGCCTATGAACATATGGAAATCATCAAAATAGAAAGTGGATTTATCTAGTGCAGAGGTTCTTGTGCTAAGGTCTAGGTCCAAGATGAATTTTTTTCACTAGTAATTTAAAACAATAGATATTAAGTGCAGTAGCAACAATCAACTCTTACTCCAAAATACATCTTAATTAACAATTTCTCAAGCATTCCTGAGGAAAAAAAATATTTCAATAAAAAAAAAAAAGAAGAAACAGGAGCTGAAAGTCCACTGAAGTATAATTCACACGCAGGAAAAGGAAGATCCACATTGCCAACAGAAAGACTTAGAAATCTGCAGCCCTGTGCTATTTCTGTTTGTATAACCATGCTTTTGTCTGGCAGATCTGCTTTTCAGATTTCACCTGGTCTGAAATCCAACTACAAAATGAGGACATTAAAATCAAAGGGGAAAACTGGTGAAGAGAACGAGCTCCTTGGAGAGAGGAGCAGGCCATTGCACCATCCTGTTCCAGGGACATAAAACTTGATTTTTTTAAGAGGAAGTGATACGATATAGTGAATTTCATGAATGTGGACACAAAGTTCCTATAGAAGCAGCTACAGTTAGTCAAGATTTGTTGTTCAAAATAGTCTTAACAAAATTGGCCATTTTCAAAACCAATCCTTCATCAAAATAGAAAATTTCCAAACAAACTCCCTGTTTTTTCTGCCTTCCTTTTTCCTCTCTTTCCAGCTGTTTGGTTTTGGATTTTTTTTTATTTTTAGGAGAAGGGGATGTTATTTCTCATTTTAACTTTTTTTTTTTTTACTCTGTTTTTTAAGTAATTTTCAAGTTTGTGTAATTTTTAATTTTTGGAGCTCTAAAACGAAAAAAAGAAACCCAAAACAAACAAAATCCAAAATTCCACCAGGTGTGTCTGTGTTCCTTCTTCATAAATCCCCAGTTTAGCAAAACTGTCAAAGAACTGAAAAAAAGGAAAATCATAAATTCCATTATATTGTACTCACCTCAAAGATGGGATGAAATAGAGAAGAGAAAAATGTAAAAGGGAAAATCTCCTTTCCAAAATTTATATTCTAATATTCCTATATCTCAATATTGATTTAAATATCAAAAATAGTTCTTTTAAATTCCTATCAATATTTGAAGGGGAATAAACTAACAAAAAGCAAACCAGAAAAACCTGCAAAGCTGAAGACCTCTGAAAACATATAAGCAGATCTGGAATGTCATTTAAGTGTTATCATATTTTTTCCAATTGCCTTCTCAGCAAATATACAATGTGATACTCCTAGCTATTAAAATATTAGAGCTGTAATGCAGTAGATGGTGTTATTTACACAATGGTACGTATGGAGAGACTCTTTTACGCCACATCTCCAGGGTTTCATTTATGTTTTTATCATCTTATGAGAAATACTGTTTATATTTGGAAAGCTCAGTTTCTAGTCTACAGTACAGGAAGGTTTAGAACCACTAGATTCAGTGTAAGGATCCTCAGTGGTTTCTATATTGGTCATTATAAACGTTACAGTCATTTTTGCTTTTAAATCTATAGTCTGCTTTTTCTATGAAAGCTCCTCAAATGATACTTGGCTCAGCTATACAAAGGATCTGTAAAACATTGACTGACTCTGACGGCTTTTATAGTGAGTTCACAGGTACGACAGAACTCGGAGAACATTCTTGAGTTCTCCAACTGAGCAAATACTTAATAATTCATACATTCTCTTGAATCTTCTACCTTGAAGATTCTCTTGAATCAATCCCATTTGAAAAGCTGCAGTGGTTTTTGTTTTCCTTGAACTTAACTCATTTTTTCCATCTCTTCGTCTTTTTTTCCAGGAATAAAAAAAAGTGAGCATTGTCTCTTTCATCTATTTCCAGTGGGTTAGCAGTGGTATTTTCCCCAACATACACACAAAGTTAAATTTAAAGGCGGCAAACCTGCAAAAGTGATCTTAAATTACATACAAAATCCTATGAGATCTGCAGATCTAACTTCTCTAACATTTTTGCCTTCTCAGAAGGAGTTAAAACGCCTCCTCTTTTCTGGTAACACAGAGTAACTGTACCATGTCATTAGTACTGGAACTGTAATATACGTGTTGTCCATTCTTCAAGAAATATCTAGTGACTAACCAGAAACCTTCTATCAAGCTGAAGAAATGTTACACATCTGACCATTTAGCAGCAGTAACAATCCATTTGTTGTGTGTTATTACTTCCGTGAATCATAAACTTGATTTTAAATTAGGTTATTAAATAGTGGCATAATTCACTTCGATGTTACAGGGATAATATTTTTACTTGTGGTTCCAATTGTTTACCTGGAATTACATTAGCTGAAGCTTAGGGTGTAACTGTGTGAAAGTCAGTTAATGACTGGAAATAAACACCAGGTTTTGTGTTTAGAACTCAGAAGAGCAACAAAGTTTTGGAGATATTAACTGGAGATATTACTTACAAAAGTAAGTCAATCTCACCACTCCATGTGATGTTTATGCACACTTTTGAGTGATAAAGTAGAAAAAGGGAATTATTGTTGTTTCCATTGTGTCTCTACTAGCAAAGCACGCTAGTCTTTCCCTCATAACCTAATATTGGGTACAGATATCTTAGGTCTGAGTAGTGGGATGGTAACACCACCTTACCAAAAATGTTGAAGCTATTTAATTTCCAATGCATAGGGTTTTTCTAGCTCCTATGAAATTCTCCCTGTCACCTTTTCTTACTTTACTGATTAAGCCACAGGCAGATTTTTTATTGACTTATCTCAAGCAGAGAAAAAAACCCATGCTTTTTCGAATAAAAGCAGAAAACAATGCTTATGAAGCACTCCTGAAGAGTCACTCTTTTTAAAATATTGAACTATTGTACCATTGGCAGGCATATGCTATAACATAGGATGAACCACAAACACTCATTATCTTTTGGTTCCACCAGGCTGATATCCTTCACATTTGTTCTGCGATGGCCCTGCTCTTCTAGACTTGCATTTGTATGTGAAAAGCATCGTGTGTGGAGTGGACTGTCCCTGTTTAACTGCAAATCCTATGGCCCAGGCTGATTTATATTTAAGTACGAAGCATTGCTGCTATTGCTAATAAGCATACCTCCAGGACTGCAACAGGACCAAAACCTACCTATCTGTCCGAAGATCCCATTGTATGATTCAGGCTTTGAATTTATATCACCTGCAGTGTTACTGGATCTTGTGACAGCTCATCCTCAGCACATCAAAAGCTTTTGGGTTTGATGGAATTTCTGATGAAAAAGTCCTGTAGGATGCAATAGGAATGTAACCAAATATAGGTGGTATGTTTTAAATGTCAAGCAGCTTAATAATATAACAAGCCTTCTTAGCACTGCAAAACATGTTAGCGGTAGCTGTACACGACTCCTCTTACCAGGCTCTAAACCTACAAAAATCAATTTTTGCCCCAGGCAGCTACTACCTAAACTTTATGGAGTCATCCTGCAGAAGCAGGAAGAAGTGCAGAGAAGTGAAAGGACCTATGCTGGGTGCCCAGGAGATCAATAGAAAAGACAGAATATTTAAGTGTTGAGCTCTCTTTACTTCTGGGTGCTGCAGTGGGAGGTGAATATTTAATAATTTAATTTGTATTCTAGATTACAGTACTAAATAATAAACAATAATTAAATCTCTCTAAAACTATAAGCACATGAAATCAATGTTTGTATTACTTATCTCAGCTGATCCAGTGTGTGATGTTTCTTCCTAACTTTAAATATCAATAAAAATCACTTGGGGTATAAAAACCCCAAGCATCGCTATAGGCTCGGGGAAGAGTGGCTGGAGAGCTGCCTGGCGGAGAAGGACCTGGGGGTGTTGGTTGACTACCGGCTTGATATGAGCCAGCAGTGTGCCCAGGTGGCCAAAAAGGCCAATGGGATACTGGCATGTATCAAGAATAGTGTAACCAGCAGGAACAGGGAGGTGATCCTGCCCCTGTACTCGGCACTGGTGAGGCCGCACCTGGAATATTGTGTCCAGTTTTGGGCCCCTCGCTTTAAGAGAGATATTGAGCTCCTGGAGCGAGTCCAAAGAAGGGCGACTAAACTGGTGAAGGGGCTGGAAAAGAAAACTTATGAGGAGCGGCTGAGGGAGTTGGGGCTGTTTAGCCTGGAGAAGAGGAGGCTGAGGGGAGACCTGATTACAGCCTACAAATACTTGAGAAAGGATGGTGGGGAGGTAGGGGAAGGGCTCTTTACATTAGTGTTGGGTGATAGAACAAGAGGAAATGGGTATAAGCTTAGTCAGGGGAGATTCAGGTTGGATGTTAGGAAGTATTTCTTCTCTGAAAGGGTTGTCAGCCACTGGAATAGGCTGCCCAGGGAGGTGGTTGAGTCCCCATCCCTGGATGTGTTTAAGAATAGGGTGGATGATCTACTTAGCGATATGGTTTAATGGGGATTAGGGATGGTTGGACTCGATGATCTCTAAGGTCTTTTCCAACCTAGAAATCTATGAATCTATGAAAAATATTATGTGCAGTCAAAGTCTAGTTCAAAAGCTAAGTAGCCAACAGAAATCTTCTCATTGACCTCAGCAGGGGCTTCAGGATACTTTAGCAACTTGTAGCTGCACAAGAAGAGGCCATGAATTCACCAGTACTTTGCTCCAGGACATGACTTAAAAAAAAAAAAAAAAAACAAGAAAAAAACTGAAGAATGGGAACACGTAACACTTGATTGCAGTGATCATTTAATTGCAGACTGTAAATGGTGTCTACTCACAGTGCAGAAAATCTGTGCTTTCAGAAGTTTGGGGAGGTACGAAAAAAGGAAAGAAGATGAATAAGGCATAGAGTAATAATGTCCTCCTCCTGCTCAACTGCAGAGAGTTGCAAGGGTGCCTGTTCTTAGCATTTGGTATGATTTTGTGCCTGTTACATATTCTGCTACTTAATAAATTCATCCTGACAAGGAAAGTATAATCTTTTCTGAGAAAGCACAGTTATTATCTTTCCTAGTTGATGAATCTTTATAGGAGTTTTCTTCTTTATAGGAGTGGCATGAACAGAAAGAAAGCCTTAGCTAACCAGTGGTTGGTGCTATAGATTCAACCATTTTGAAGTATGCATCATGGTTTTTTATTACAAAGAATTCACAATGTTGTCTTCAAGCTTCTCTTTATTATTCCTTGGTTTTGCAAATTTTATTTGCTTCTGGAAAACTCATTGCATTTGCTGTAGGCAATGTCAGAATGTCTCCATCCAAATGGCTCACAGGTCTTATGCATATCGCTGTCAGTCATGCCACAGGCGGATCACTAACTAAGGCAAGACATCCTGAAATGTTCTTATAGCTACATAACTGCCTTAATAATGACATGCAGCTGCCTGTAGCAGAGTGCCTGAAGCAGCTGATAAATTCATAGTCTACTTGCTGTCCAGTTTTTACTGTGCTGTAATAAAATGCTATTGGCAGGTGTAGATACAAAGGGTGAACAAGGTTCTGCTTCAAGGTTTTGCCCTTCGAATTGCTTGTCTTTTAACAACTGTATTGGGAATGCAGAAGTAACCAGTACAGTAGAGCTTTAACACAATTTAGAGCAAAACACTACTAATGTGCATGGATCCAGACTGACACATCCAGTAGCACGAGCTATTCAGCCCAAGGAAATTACTGCACTGGTGTATGTTTGGTAACTATGGATTACAACTGACCTACCATCTGGCACTAAAGGAAACAGTGTCATGCTTCCAGCACAGGGCAGACACTGGGGAGTCTGTGATTACTTTGCCAGACAATACTTTGCTTGAGTGAAATATATTGTACAGCCTCATTAATTGCATATTTTCACTCTACATAGCTGTAATAGTTTGCCATAAAAATAAGGTTTGTGAAGCTGAAGTACATGTCAGGACAACAGAAAAAGAAATAGGAAACCTGAAACTGAGGGACTTAATTCCTGAAATTTTTCCATCATGAAAAGGTAAGACATTGTCTGTCTTAAGCTCAATCCAATAGACAATAATTTAGAGTATGTAGCTCTCTGAACTTCAAAACAGAAAATCGTACATCAGAGGGATGGCAGGAAGAGTCAGCGAGCCCCAATGCCAGGAAAATCTATTTCAAGGACGTGGCCTTAGCAACAGAATACAAAGAAAGACCACAAAAACTTAGCAAAAGTGCAACACTTATCTGTAGAAGTGACACTATTATCTCATGAAATCTCAAAAAAGCCTCCATTCTACAAAGCTGAGTCAAGGCTGGGTATACTTTTTATAATTTTGTCAAATTAGCTCTTCAATCACCTCCTCTGAGCATTGCCGTATTATGTTGCTTAAAAAAAAAATATTCTGGATCCAGTTCTGAATTTTTTGTTCAGGCAAATCTCCCTGTATGGTTCCTTACTGATATGATGCCATTAGCAGTTATGCCTCATGCTAAAAAAAAAATGTATTAAACCATAAAGAGAATACCTGTGCCCAAAATATTTGGGGTAAGTTGACAGGGAAAATGGTAAACAGGTATTTGAAGAATAATGTAAACTTCCAGTTGAAAGGCACAGCAGGGAACGTTTTCTCCTGCATGGGACTTTTCTAAAAATCAAGAGCAATAAAAAGGAGACAGAGGATCAAATTTATCTTTAGATCTGAACCATATAAATAAATAATACCACATTACTTACCTGCTTATATTTTGAATAGATGTATCTTCAACTCCTCGGATCCCATGTATATAATGCAGATTATTAGAAACAAACACGGCACGAATTGTTTCTTATCCAAATGTCATAAAACATAAGCACACAACACACACCAGTCCCGCCATTGTCTGCCTTTAGTACCTCTTTTTGGCAGAAGTACAGCAATTTTAGTAAAGATTCTTGAGAACATGGCTAGCTTTCCATTACTATTCTAACAAGATGCTACCAGCTGCAGAGCCTTTTTTTGATTTCTGTTACTGCTAATGTACAGATAAATTTCTGACCCGACAGTAAACATAGAGAATCAGAGTCTTCACTGAAAAAAAAATTAATAAAATTATGTCACAGAGAATCTGCCTTTCATTCTTGCCAAAATCTGCCAGCCAAGTACATAATTTAGACATACACCTCATTGGCCAGCACCCCCCCCCCCCCCCCAGGTTAAAGCTTTTGGCTCTAAATAGCTTTTTATTTCACTGCAGATTAAGTGAGAGTAGCCACTTTCTGTTTTGTAAGTGAATGCCTTTCTGCTTTTAAAAAATTCAAAATTTATTCTTGAGACAATATGGAAAAGATCAAGGAAAAATCCTACAAGCGAGTTTCCTACTTACTGTTTGTGTTAGAAAGATAAGTAAGGAAAACATAGACTTTTTTTTTCCACAGTTCTATCCAAAATAACTACGCACACAAAACTAGCAAAGAGAAAAATGCAGCTGGAAGGATTATGCTCTTTCAGAGTAGCAAACCTGTAGCCTGAAGTTTTCACAGCTGCTTTACATTTGCCTTTCCCCTGCAAACAATAATTTGGAGATGAACTGACAAAAAGCTAATAGTCACTATAAATTATATCCTCTTAAAATACTCTCTTAGAAATATAAGTAGTTATTTTTACTTAAAACCTTTTAATATAACACAAATTTTAAAGATAAAGAAAAACTTGTACAAACATGATAGATCAGTACCTACAGCAGCATTAATCAATATGAGAGACAAACAAGCACATTACCAGAAAAAAAACAGATGCTACAGTAAAAGTTGACTTTATGTACCTCAGCGTTAATACACATACATAGAAATATTAATGGTTGTAAACATCATATCATCTGCAGTCCATTTTTACGGAAAAGTCTGAAGGAAAGAACCAACTTCTTGCTAATACTATCCATAAACTAAAAGAACTAGAGAATTTACGCTGTACCTATGTGTATACTCCAGCATTAGAGAATACAGCAATCACAGATATCATACAAAATCCTTTTTGAAATACCTCCAGTATTTGATACACAATCCTATTTCTGAAACCATGGTTTAGATTTTCCTTCCATTCTGTCTCTTCTTTTTTAAACCTAGGCACAGTTAGAATCTCTAGAAGCAGTAAAGCTGTCCTTGGTTTTGGTTGCTTTATTTTACTACATTATATCACACATTCCCCTGTAACAAAAAGCTACTGAAACAGGACCATCTTTTGGTAGACTTGCTGCCTGGTAAGCTTGATGCTGCTTTTTTTTTTCCTACCTGTCCTGGAACTCGAATGACCCTTATTGTTAGTGCAACAGAAGAGGCAGGAATGTGTGTAGGTTATTTCCTGTATTCAGGACAGGTTAAGAGAACACTCTCCAAGGAAGTGTTATGCCCTCACTTAACAACTAGGTCTGTTCCACTTAAACCTGTCAGGTTACCCAGGTTAAGGGAAATTTACTGCTCAGCACAAGAGTGGCAAAAATCAGGTCTTGAAAAAAAAAAATCCCCTGTGTTTGCTTTGCAGAGCAATTCATTGAAGAGCTGCAAAGATTTTTCATTTCTTCCTACCAACAGGAACCAGCCTCATCCCTCTGTCACTGCTTGTTTCACACAGTGAGGTGGGTGGTGCTGGATGGTGGCAAAGGGAAGGTAACAAGCCAACAACAAGACAGCAGAGTAATTTCAAATGACAAATGGCATTAATTGATGAATGCCTGTAGCTGTTCCTTCACCTGTTAATGCAGTTGACACCAAGTCTCCAAATGTGGGAAGCAAAGGACTACTACATCTTAGAGGTGCTGTTGCTATAAAGTTATATCAGTAAAGGACCTCCTCTGCAGGTATGTAGTGGAATTACTTTGTCAGTATATTCACACTACTCTTTCAAACAATATAAAAAGGAACTACAAAAAATGCGTACTTCTCTCTTGTCCAAAGGTCCAGAAAGCTGGCTCAAAGGCCAGCACAGCCAAGGCTAACCGGTACCAAAGGGATCACAGGAATTAGACCCCATTAATCACATCAAATAGGGAGCAAATATTAATTTGTTCATGGTAACACAAGGGTCTGACTTTGAAAGTAACATGATTTATGAACTTCCCAGACTCTGCTGTTAATATTGATGAATCTTAAATAATGAACCACCCAGGACTTGCAGACCCTTTTAGGAACAGTTTCTTCCATGCAGTTTTGAGACAGTCATGTCTCTTCAACAGCACTGCACGATTAGAAATCACACCAGCACACCCCTTCACTAGCACTGCTGAGCTTTAGAAAACTGAATAGCAGCACCAGATAGTGATTCCACTGAATGAGGGTACTCCTGGCCACTGCTGATTTTCATTCATATACTCAACATACCATACTGTTAGATCACAGGAAGTGCTACTTTATCTACTGCAATTCCAAAATCATGCTCTCACCCTCTTCATATTAAAGTTCTCATCTCTGCACTTGGTCTTTCATCTAGTTTTCAACTGAAAATTAGGTTGGGTAAAATTAATGAATACCTGGAAAGGAATCTCAGTAGTATTTTAGTTTGACTTTTAGCCTTTGAAATCCCTCAGAAGAACCCCATGTCATACCATGAGAAAAAAATTATACTGCAAGAGTGGCAAAACATTTCTTATCATCAAATACAGAATACAAACTACTCATTTAAACAAGTAACTACATATATGAGCATGAGTTAATGAGAAGAAAAATCTCAGTCTAGATAAACAAGAGCGGTATGATTTCATATCAGTTAAAGACAGTCTGCTGCCAAAAACCAAAAAGAGACAGAGGTGGTGGTTTGGGGTTGTTTGAGGTTTGGTTTTTTTTTTACAGTTTTAGAGAGATGCAGAGGGTATTTAGAGACTTGATTTACACCTGAGTTGGTATGAGTTGAAAATACACTGTGCTCAAATCACCATCCTTGCCTAAGTCACTTCTGTAATTAAAAAACACCTAACTACAAGTACATGAAAAGCCTGAGTAAGAGAAGCAACAAACCAGATTTTGCAAAAGGAAGTACAAATGGTTTCCTTCTTTACACAGATGATACCTGGCAGATCCTATTTGAAAGGACTTACTTAAAAAAAAAATATTTTAAAAGGCTCAATGTACCGGATGGATAAGCATCATTTATTCCTAACGCTGAGGAAAACGCTATCACAGCAAGGATATTGGCTGGTCTTGTGTTTCTTTACCACCAAATACTTGCCAACTGTTGCTGTCCTGAGCCTTCTGACTTTATGTACATCAGTGTATCTACTACAGCCACATATAGCTGTACTACAGCTACTGATTAGACACGTAAATAGAAAATCTTTATTCGTTCAAACTCAAAACTTCAGTTGACTTGCCACTGAGCTCTGAAAATAACACACTACTTACTGCCTGTTACTCAGCCCTCATAGATTAATTCAATTCTTTTTCTGAGGAGACAGAGCTGCTTCATTTTGGGCATGAAATAGTAAACAGCTTTCAGCCTTTTCCAAAGTCATCTACATAATATGCTAATAAGGAAAGATATTTATTCCAATTTCCTGAATCAATGACAATGATAAAAGCTATTTCTTCTTAAAAGAGTTATGGTTCTTTTATAACGAGTGTTGTTACCAAATAATTTGTTTGGCAAACCATCCAATGCAATACAAAGGAGAATACATTTAGTTCTTAGAATAAATACAGATTATTTCCCATTCTTATGGTAAGTTTGTTCATTTTGGCTTTCCCTTTATACTGCATACTCCTCTAAAGATCATTCACTTTTCTGTCAAATACTGTCCTCTCTTCTTCTTGTCTCTGTTCCGTGGGCTCTACCTTGCGTCTTCTCATCATAGTCTCATTCAATAAATTTTGATGCACTGTAACTGAAATTTTAAGTTCATGAGAAATAGGGATTCCCCATCAGAAATAATCATCTTCCTGGAGGAAAACCTGGCACACTGATGCTTCAGAACACATGTCTAATTGTATTTATTTGTTTTCAAATGTTATTTGGTTTAATTTCAAATAAATCATAAACTTTGATCAACAAACGTTACCTGCAGTACCAAACTGCCTAAGCAAAACAGCAACACCACCGCTCAGTGTCTACAGGTCACTGCTGGATCATCTGAAACTCCACCTATACAGTCTGACAGTGGCAATCCATCATACCCTGGTATCATTTGACACTTAACTTCCTCACAGGCCTTCCTGTTGTCAGCAATACACGTTGAGTATTATCACAGAGAACCTCCTTGTGGCTAGCTGAGAATTCAGTTAGTAATTCTTTTGTTTTTCCACAGTGAATTGCCATGTAAAATAGCAAATAATGTGTTTAATCCTTCCAATTCCTACAAAAGGCTTTAGGTTTTCACAAATTTGATATATGAGCAATAGTTTCCTCATCTGATCACAACAGCTCTCTTCTTCCTCAGGTATTTAACTCAAGCAGAAAGGTAGAAAGCATCCACATTTGATGGATGTTTTTGTCATACATAGTCTTACAGCCCTGGCCACTCACACACCAGTCTCATCCCACCTTGCAGCACTTCGTACAGCCCAGCACTCGCTGATGTTCCTGTCTCGAAGCAATACAAGATTCTGCAATGGCATCAAAGCCGTACAGCTGGCTAAGGTTTTGCCAGGGGTCTGTCTTCTTTGATAATGGGTATTCTCCTTTCTACTTCCACCACTCAATTTTCTCCCATTGATTGCTTTCACATGTGTATTTACATGTATATGAAAACTGAGATGTTTGACTTCAGAAAGGTCTTAGTTAAATAAACATCACAAGATAGCTAGTGCACATTCATCCTGAAAGAAAACTACAGACCCAGGCACAAGGAGAAAGTGTGAGAAAATCAGGAATTACCAAGCTCAGATTTGGTTAAATGGTTCACAGTGCCTAGAGCTGGATGTTATTTGAACATTTTTTTACTCGATTCCTTAGCAATTATAACTGCTTAGGAGTTTGATTATAATTTTCTTCTAGGGGCTCATTTTATAACTAGGCCCAATTTGATTCATATCCTCCATCAGCATCAGGAGACTAAAAATCAGCCATCATTATCATCTCACTTCCATTTGAGATATAAAGAAAAAAGTCACCAATAAGATTCTTTATGAATTGTCAAATCATGGCCTTCATTAGAGCCCACTTACTGTTCCCACAAAGGCATTTGAATCCATAGAAAAAATGCCCTTGCTGTGCCTGGTGTTCAATAACTTCATCATTAGTGAGCTTTGGGGTTATTTTAACCCTTATTTCTCTGGATGCCCTTCACACCTGTCAATGGAAGTTTCAAGCAAATCTTTACAGAAGTGACTTTTTAAAGAGGAGTGTTGTGGTTTAGCCCAGCTAAAGAGAAGGGGGAGAAAATTAAAGAGGAAAAGGGAAGGAGACCCATGGGTTGACATAAAAGCAACTTAATAATAATAATTATGAAAAAATATATATAATAATAATAATATATAAAAACAAGGGATGCACAGTATAATTGCTCACCACTCAGTTACCAACACCTGTCCTGTCCTGGTTAACAGTCCTGAAACAAGTCATTCCTGACACCACAACCCCAGATGAGCAAGAGGCCTGAAAAGAGAGCACAAGAGAGACAGCACTCCGAGAGCCCTCCCAAGAGAGTTCTCAGAAGAGCAAAAGCCCTTCTTCCTGGTCAACCCTCATCTATGTACTGGGCATGATGTTGCATGATATGGAATACTTCATTGACCAATTTAGCCCTCAATCCTAAATCTAAGTTCAAATCATAAGGAGAGCTGTTGACCCTATGTCCTGGTCATGCTCTCCCTGAGCCTTTTGCACTCCTGCACACTGGCAAGAACACGGGAAGCTGAGAAGTCCTTGAAGTCTCAGTACCAACTATAAACATCAGTGTGCTGTCAAAATTCTTCTCATAGTGAATCCCAGACTAAAACCAAAACACAGTTTTTTCTTTTAAGCACGTAGCAGAGCTCCATCTCTGTCCTGGTCAAAACTGGGACAAGGGGAAAAAAAAATATACCCGAGCAAGAAAAGTAAACCTAAAACTAAGGGTAGCGTACTATGACTAGCTGGCTTTGCGCTACTGTAATCAGAGTCTAATATCCATAAACATAAGCCCATAGGTCTGTATGATACCATAGACATATTTCGGGATGGGAGTGTTAACATTTCAGGGGTAAAAAAAACAGCTATAGTCAAATGCTTTTTTCCTTGAGGATTAACAGAAAAGATATATTTAAAAAAACTTTTAAAATGTATCCATTAATATTCTGTGTGGTTTTATCCCATGACATACTTTGAGGTACTAAGTTCTTTATTTAACTAACAAAGAGCAATTGCAGACTTCCAGTTACATGGGTTTTCTTTGTTGTTTCTTCTGCTATTCTTGATTAATTAGATTAAAATCTGAGAAAGACATAATTGTGTATTTAACTGCTCTTTAAAATGTTTGTTAGCCAAAAGACTGAAGCACTTTTTTAAAAATGCAAAAGAGTAATTCATATACAGTCATCTGGGTTTCAAAAAGAGAGAGAAACTCTGCGTTTAATGGTCAGTCGTGTTGGCAAAAAAAATAAATAATATCACACTGATATCTCAAGTAGCACTTAGCAAAAGATGGAGGAATGAGATCTTTAGTTCTCAATTCCTTTTCAAATCTGTAAAAATGTAATATCATCAGGATCTTACAGATGTTCAGTATCTTGTAGGACACAAATAGAGACATGAAACAGTCAGAAAAAGATACACACCTAATCCACAGAATAAACAAACAATCACAACTGGCATTTTGGAGTGTGCAGGCCGAATGGAAAGCAAAAGCTTATTTAAGATTAAACCAGAGCTGTCATCCAAAGTTTACAGGCCTATAAAATACACAGCCCCTCCATCTCCCAGCTCATTTTCCTGGATTCTGCCTTCTTACAAAAAGCTCTCCAAGGATGCATTTTTTTCTCCCAATTCCCTTTACTTTTTTCCAGCCACTCTATTCTCCAAAACACAAACTGAACTGCCTGACACTTCCCTTTCTAGAACTCTCTTACAGATATAGTTCTGTATATATTCCTACTGACTTAAGTGACTTTATGTTTTTCAGTATATCACGCTATTGCTGAGTCACAGTGGCACATCTAGTCCACATCCGAGAGCTCCAAGGAAGCACCCTAGAGACAGCCATCTTAACCTGGTTCAGGTCTAATGGGCATCCCGACACGTTTGCACTTCTGCAGTTTCAGTGTGGCAAACTCGCAGGTACCACTGGAACGGCGCAAGGGGCGCTGAAGACAGGCAGATAGGGGCAGAACTCTGCCTTCTTCTAGGTCCCACTGTGATTTAGCTGCCTACTTGCCTCCCAGACCCTTCAGTGCTCTGCAACCTTTGGCATTTTGACATTGAATTTTTACTCATAGAGGCAAAAATCAGAAACTATTACAAGAATTCCATGTACTTTTAAAAGAAAAAGGGAAAAAAAAGGTCAAGAGGATGTCTGACATCAGACCAACTGAACTGGATGCCCAGATAACTGAACTCTCAAGGAGAATTTTATACGCTCCAACTGTTTCAGCTCTCCTCCTTCCCATTTCACCAGCCCTGGCCAGCTCCCAGGTGTGTGCTGTGGACAGAGCCTGACTGTTCTGGGGCCAGATGCTGTCTCCAGGCAGCATCGCTGGGAAGGCTTTTAGTTCATGGTACAGCTTTTGAAACAGACCTCTGGAGCAAGCCAAATATTGTTAATGCCTGTGCTGCACTTAGATGGAGTAACTTGTATCACATTTGGATTCAAACTAGTTCAAACTTTGCCGTGGAGACTAAGATTTAGAATTCGTTTTGCCCCATAAAGCTCAGGTCAGTTTAGTAGTTGGTGCCAATATGAAGTAGGAGTAATCAAACATGGGAGGGCCAAAACTATACAAGGAAATCCTGCTCCCAAAAGCCAAAGCTTTAACTGAGAGAGTGAGTAAACCACCATGTGAGCAAACGCATGTTTGCTTTGCAACTACTATTCTTTCATTTTGTTTTTCTGCTATAAAAAAACATGCCTTTTACAAAAAAAAGGTTTCTTCAATATTCTCTTTTTATCTTCAGATTTGTTCTTAAAACTGAAAGGCATCACCAATAGCACGAAAACAAGGCCTGGCTTGTTCTATTAATATAGGCTTTAGTGTGCTTGCAAGCACCTCCGTGGCCCACGATAGCTTAACAGGAGTTGAACTGTGCAGCCTACCAGTGTGCAGAGCAAGAGGCACCTGCAGGTCTCTAATGGTTGCATACGTCTGGAAGTCGGAAACTCTGTCAAGAGGATTGTTTTCCTCTCTACAAATAAAAACATGTACTTCTGTCTGGTTTACCTCAGTGTTTAAGCCATTCAAAGCAAAGAAAAACGGGCTTGAAATTGCCCATTTCAATCTATGATTATAAAGCAGTATATCTAAGGTCATGTCTACATGACACTATAACTGGTTTAATTGATTTCGCAGAGAATTAATCCATATTCCAGAGGATGCTGGAGAGCATTAGATAAGGAAAAAAAAAAACAAAAAAAAAAACCCTTTGCTCTATACAATATCTACTCTCATCCAGTCTGTTTTTAAGTGATCTCTACTCATATTTGCAAGAATAAATAAGAACCAATGGTACCTCCCAGCTAGCAGTGATGTAGTTTTCTCTTCTGCATCTTAAGATGTGTTGGCAAGTTCAACACAGGAGTACGAGCCAAATCAGCCTACCAGAGCTGGCTGTGGAGGGTACACAGTACGACAGGTACTGTTTAGAGATCAAAATCTCACTAGGTTGAGTATGCCCAGTTTGCACCATCCCTGGACATCCTCCTTGTGCTCTTACAGGGATGAGCCCCTCCTGTGAAGAGCAAGGAATTCATTCACATATCTGCAAAGATTTCTGTAACATCCCCAATCAACCTACACTGGAAATTGGAAGTGGATTAAGAAACTCATAAGAAGAAGTTATGATGAAATTCAACATCTGGATAGAACAAGGATATTATTCAAGGTTTAAGCGCCACTGCGTTCCAGTTTGAGAATGCCTGGGGACTAATCCAACCCGATCCATTAGAATGCACTATAAAACACATTTTATGTTAAGTAAGCTTGACTTTGCTCTATCCCACTAGTATCTATTTTATCCCATTAATATCAAATTTAATAAGCATAATGACTGGAGAGCATTTCTAAAATTTTCACAAGTTTGGAGTTACAAATCATTCCCATTTGTCCAAAATAGACAGCACTTGTAAGTCTTTCTGGCCACAATGTAAATGATGAGTTTGACAGACACAGATAGACCAATACTTTAAAAAAATGTTTCTGGTCAAAACAGGTATGGGGGAATTTGTTTCTTGAGCATCTTGATTTAATGGAGGTAAATTATGTTCATCAGTAATGCATCTGCATATTAATATTTAGTATTACTATTGCTAATGTCTCACCATTAATTCAAAATTAATTACTGTTATCTTGCTGTCACAAGAACTTCCTGGCATTTTATTTTTCTTAGACAAACAGCTAAAAGCAGTTTACTCAAATGGAAGACAGTAACATACCATGAGATCCATACTTCTAATTAATCAGGCTGACAGTTTTGCATTTTGAATGCTAGGTGTTAAAAATGGAAGCGAGCTGAGATCACTCAGTAATCCTGGGGGTAGTAAGTACAGTATTAAATAGATGATGTCATCAATGAGACCTCCCGTAACATACATATAGGGAATAAGATAAAAACATTCTATGTTCCCTAGAAACATACCATATTGGTCTTGACATTTTAAATCTTTATAAAAAAAGTCTAGAGGTTTGAGTTTGCTTGTTTGCTTTTAAATTCCATTCAATATAAAAATCAGAATGTTTTATTATGAAAGTATAGAAGTCATGTATTTTGATATGATTTCTCAGTATTTTCTAAACCAAACGTTGACAATAATAAAGTATATAAAATTTGATAAAAAACTATATCTGCACTGAAAATTATTTTGCTTTAGAAATTGCAATCTGCTCATACTAACAGACTGAGAACCCAGATTCTTGTAGAATTTTGTGTTTAATAATCTGAGGTTTGAATTGATTGTTTTAGAAATAAAGTTCACTCTCATAAGTACTTAAGACCGTGAAGGGTCAGGTCTTGCTGTGCTGATAGGAAAAGTCTCTGATCACAGCTACCAGCCACTCCCATCCCTGCTGACCTGCAGCTGGAGTAGCTCCTGTCAGAGCACGCACTCAAGTGGGGTCGCGCAGCCGTTTAAAGCATCTCATATAACGCCATGGACTTTGCAGTTGGAAACAGCTGGATTTGGTAGCCCCTCCGAAAAAGCTGAGTCCAGGAAAGGCAATCTGACAACAACTTTACTTTATTGCTATGAGAGTTACTTTAAAACAGCGTGCTGCAAATCCATACCAAATCGACTTAACGTTAGCTATGCACATAAACCCATGTGTGTCCATACAGAGAGACAAAAACAGCGTGCAAAACAGCCACGGTGATGGAAACGCGTAAACATAACTTACGGTGCATTAACTTCTGTGTGGAAATACTCACGGTATTCACAATTGTTTGGCAAATTTACAGAAGCGATGCCAAGCTGTTGAAGTGTTTGCCAACTTTGTGGCCTGTGTTCCATACCTAAGTGTGTCTCAGAGACAATTCATGCAAAGCACAAGACAAGCAGAGGTTATAATGATAGATCAGTGCCCTATCTATGGCGATCTAAACCAGAATTACAGGCAACCTGTACGGACTAATCCCAGTACAGTTTTTCTGGCTCTTTAAGATGTTTAAAAATCTTGCGTTCTCTACCATTAAAGGATTTCTACATTAGTTCCTCATGACGGTTTTATGGAAAATAATAACATCAAGTAAATACTTGTGTCACCGTGATTCAGGAAGCACAGATACTTGTGCAATGTTTGCACTCAAACCTTTTGTGAATTCTGAAATTGCTTCAGGAAGAACCAGACTGTAACATAACAAGCTTTACTCTTCTATCTGTTGTTCTAAAGTAATAGGCTCAATATCTTGTAGAAAATATTTTTACTGCTGCCATACATGTTATTTCAGGAAGAGAAGCTGATAATGTTTAAATCATTATCAAGAGAAAACAAAAGGGAAATTAAGCAAAAGAGCTTCTCATTTTCTCAATAAAAGGTTGATCTAAAACTTATAGAAATATCAGGTAACAGGAATAAACTGTATTTCCATAGATACATTTTTCTTTGTGCAGTGTCTACTGAAGACCTTTGTGGATTATTTTTGCACAGAAAATTCACAGATAACTCAGTTGTTTTTTAATAAATAAAAAAAGTGTTGAGTAATACTGTAATAAGAACGTGTGCTGAACTGACTTACTGGGGACATTAGGATGAAAACATAATAGGTTCTACAAGAACATTCTTGAACTCACAGCACAATAAGAACAGACTAAAGAAGCATCAGAAAACAATGTTACAAGTGGAGAACAAAAATGATGGCAGCAATAGAAAATCTAGAGGAAAAAAATGGAAAAGTTTTCCTTGTTTTGACACCAGTTAAAAGTACGTTAGTACTTCTAATCTCAATCCATACAAGCATCAGGACAGAGAAAGACATCTAATTATGCAATAAAAGGAAAGGTCATTTATTGGGGTAAAAAGAAAATTCCCTGCAAAGCATAGACTTGAGAGAACAGTCTTTTTTTTTTTAAGTTTATCAAATATAACCCTTATCATCTAAGAGGTAAACAAACACTCTACAATCAGTAGACTGGTCTCTGGTATGAACCAACAGAAATAGGATGTGGGTCCACACATCACCTAAGGAAACAGTTCCCTAAGTGAATGAGATTATATTTCTACCTTTCTTTTTACTAACTTTGTGCATATAACATCACATTGCATAGACTGCATGTTTTTCCCCATGTGATCTGTTAATTTTCACTGTTTACATTAGATTTTTTTAACATGTTTTTTTTTTCCCCCAGCTTTTCTTATTTCTAACATATAGCAATCAAAAAAGCAGGTCCCTGCTGCAAAATTCTTCTGTCACATCTCCATTCAAGGCACTTTCCATTTTCTTTTCTTTTCAAAAAGCAATGCCAGAGGAGACCTCTCCCCCTCTAGTCAGCTGGACACTAAACCCCAAAACATGAAGATGCCTTGGAACATGCTATATTCCATGAATAGCTTTCTGTCCTGGAGTGGCACCAGTCTCTGCTTCAAAGTTCCCAACACAGGTGGGTGAGACCCAATTAGATTGTACTGACCCCACTGATAGCTCCACAGATGGTCAGGAGGCTGAGGGATGATGCTTTAAGTTCTCATGATAAAAGGACGCGTCACCCATTTGAATGATGACAAACATTTCAGTCATTAGCTCTAACCCAAAAGGGATTAAAAAAACACCAAAATCTCAGTAAATTTCATGTAAAAGACACTCCACAACAAGGAAATCGTATTTCCTATCATACTAGAGGTATGTTCCACTCTCTTCTTACAGGTTGTAACTGCATTGGGTACATCAAACGCACACAAGCAAGCCACAAGTGTGCTCACACAACACATTGACCGATGTCTTAAAGACCCATTGAACCTCACTAAGAGGCACATACATGACAACAAATGGTGAGGTTACCTGCCAACGATCAAAGCTTTTGCTTTGCATCTAACTAGTTCTATTCATTCCCTTTGTGCACATGAAGCACTAACCTTTTATTAGTGTTTCAGTATTCCCCATCCAGCAGTAAATTCTAGTCCGAAAGAAACGGTGTTATTAGAGCTTAGTGTTTGCCCATGATTGCTCTCCTCACAATGAAAGATACAATCATAGGAAGAATTTATGTCCTATAATTCAATGAATGGATGTGCTTCTCCAGTAATTCTTTAGTAATTACTTGTGTAAAGTATATTTTTCTGTAATTGAAATGCTACAGTGTACAGTCATTTATTAACATATATAATTCATTATGGCATTTTCCATCTCATTTTCATTACTTTCCTTCAATACAATGTTTTCAGAGTTACATTTTTGATGCATGTATTGGTCTGGAGATACTGAAAGTTGCAGGGCAACTTACAAGCATTCAAACAGAAAAGTGTGCTATAAACAGAGAATAAAACTAGAGGAGAGAACATAGCAGGGCAGTTACTAACAGAAACATAACACTTTACCTCTCCAGAGATAAAAAGTAGTCCAAAGTAGTCCATAAGCAAAATAACAAAATATTCTTTAATATTCCCCTACTTTAAGTAGTCATTCAACTGTAAAGAACACATTAACAATCCTAATCAGAATTCTTGCCCTCTAACAAGTATTCCTGAGGGAACAGTAAAAAGTAGTATGATGTCTTCTGGGAAAAACCTGAAAATCAAATTCAGAAGGACCCATTTGTGTTTTTTTTTTTCCCCCAGCCAGAAACACTGAAGACATTGACTCTATTGTTCACACATTTTCCTGAGAAAATAATTTGCCTATGTATTAAAAATCTTACAATAACATTATTCCAAATGAGGTTGGAGAGGGATAATATCCCACAAGAAGGCTACAGATTAGACTGCTAATCAGTCTCTTAGGGGAAAAAATAAATTTTATAAATTAGGTGTACTAAGGTATTAACCTGAAATTACATGTAGAAATTGATGCAAATTCTCAACAAGCAGAATATGATGAAACTTCAAAGAACCACTTGTGGCGATGACTGCCGGGGTGCAGCCTGCTATGTGCCCTCTGTCACAACACCCACAAACCAGGCAAGCACAGCTCCAGCAAATAGTGCAATGGTGGAGCAAGGGCTAGTGGCTACTGGGAGGGAAATTCAGGGGGACAGGCAAGTGAGAGGCAAAGATAAAATAGGAGACTAGTCTTCTGCTGCTGTGTTTTCAATGGGGCAGAGGGGGAAAGCCACCTCTTTTCCAAGGGGAAAGGTGATGATAAAGTCATGCAATGGCAGTTCCTCACCACCTCCCATCAGCAGACTGATGCCCGGCCAGTCTCTGAGTAAGGGCTATCTTGGAAAGACCAAACCTGTCCATGTACATTGCCGAGCATGATGTTACATGGCCCTGAATATACTTTTGGCCGATTTTGGTCAGCTATCCCATGTGTTTCCCCTTCCAACCTTTGCCATCCTGTAATGTGCTCACTAGGGAGCATGCAGAATAAGAAACAGAAAGGCTTAACACAGTGCAAGCACTGTTCAGCAATAGCGAAGCCGTTGGGGTGTCACGACACTGTTTACATCACAAACCCAAGGCGCAGCACCACACCAGCTACTGTGAGGAAAGGTGATTCCATCCCCGCCAGCCCCAGCGCAGTGGGATGCTGCACTGCTCCAGACTGCCCAGCCCCCCAGCTCTGCTGCGCTCCCACTGTCCTCTCCCATCAAACCCTGAGAAAGGCTGCCAGACACCCATGCCGAGGGAGGAAGAGTTTGATTTTAGTGAGAGCAGACAACTGAGTTTAGGAATGAGTAACGTTATGCTTGTAAAAAGAAAATAGCATCTTGAAGGTTACGTTTTCTGCTGTTTCAGCAGTTGTAGGTCAGCTGAAAAGATTGCTAAGAGAAGCTGAAACCAGATAGCACTGCTAGATTTTTGTGTCAAGTCCCTGTGACTTAAGGCTGTAACTTTCGGACATTAACATACTGTTTATCTTTCCTGCAAAACAGTTTGAGGATATCTTTTAAGCACCCCTTTATCACAAATATTGCAGACTTATGAAAATAGACGCATATGTACTGATAGAGAGTCTTTTTATTTTCAGTTTTATATCTCTCTGTATCAAATTCCGGCAACTGTGGGAAAGGTTCAGCTAAAGAATATTATCTGCTACCCAGAAAGAAAACCTTTTCCCACTTTCAATTGTAAATGGCTTTCATAATTGCAACCGAGTCTCTCATTTTTCCTCTAACATGACCTGCTCTGTGAGAATCAATATCTCATTATCCAAGCCATAAGGTGAAGCAATTCCAGATCAGAATGCACAGCAAGTCTGTTTTCTCTGCTTGTCTCGAATGATATGGACACTGGGGACCTTGATTCAGTGGGGGGTTTGTCCATTGATTAAATATTAAGTTATTTAATAGCAACGTGTGTTTCATTCAGGGGAGGCATAAATTTAAATAACCCAAGCTATAATGAAAATATCCTATTCTGCTAGCTTATGCCAAAGTTATAGAGACTTTTTGCTTCTTTCCAATAACTGCTGGAAGAAGTTATTGCACAGATGATTTCAAAGCAAACATAGCCCTAAGCTACAACTTCATCATCTAAAATAAGGTTTTACTTGGAAAGGTGCTTTAAGAACATGAACCAATGGCAGATGTACTGTGCATTTTGCTTCCTTCCAAGATATTTCAAACTTGAGATCATCTCCTTAGAGGTAAGCAGAGGATTTGGCAACGGAAGCCAGCACTTCATACTCAGCATACTTAATCTTTTACCTTGAATACACAGAACAGAAAGAAATAAATGCAGCCAAGGGAACTGAAGGCACTCCTGTTTCCTGTTAGCACAGACTCGTGTACCCATTGCTTCATCTCTCTAATCATAGGACAGTTGCATTTAGTGCCATGACTACTTCTGCTTAGAAATGGACCTGCATTTCCAGATACTATGTCATGAACTTTAAGAGTTAATTTATTTCTACTTCTTGAATCCCTTTATATTTTAGATGTTTGGCATGAGCTTCTCCCATACACTTGGATACCTTCAAGCAAGCCAGTCATCTTGATTCCTTTTAAAGCCCATGAACAGAAAGCTAGTATTCACGTAAGTTGTTTTAGATGTCAGCCTTAGGATGAGATGAAAGGAAGCCCATCTATTAATTATGAAGAGAATCAAGATGTCTAACTTACATGTAGATACCTACACCTAAAGAGAAGAGTCTCATCCAAATCTCATTTTGCCATCCATAGCAAAAGGCTCGTCCTCCAAGACCATTAGAGCCTGGACTTGCCCAACATATGTTCGTACTGAAATTCTGAGACTTAGTTGCACACCTGTTGGCTACTGCAACCCCTACAGACAAGCTCACACATTCAGCTTCTAAAACTCCAAGCTCAAACAGCAAATGAGTTCACTTTACTAAATGTTTACCCTAGGCTTTTATCATATACATTTTCTTCAAAATATTTTTTTAGTGTACCATCAGTTCACAGCAGGCGCCTGAAGTGACGGCAAAAGCTTCTACACAGACATCATATGTAAATATCAATAAAAATTAAATTCTTTCAGCAGAGGATATTATCCAAACACTGTAAATGCACCTGATCACAGTTAAGACTTGATCCACTTAGATTTATCTATTTACCCGCTTGTCTGTACAGTCTTTATGAATATTTTTAGAACAGCAAAAAGACAAAGAAACATAAGCTCATGGATAACATGATTACTTCTATTTGCTCAGGGAATACACGTTTTCTCTTTACAATGGAATTTCTGAGAGCCTTTTAACAGACATTGGATCTTCATTCAGCATACAATACAGGAACAAACACACAGTTCAGTGTAGCATACATAGACAATCCTGCAGACCATATTTTTCTAGTGAACGAGACACTCAGAATAAGTTAAGGCTTCTTCAAGTTTCTTCAAATATCACTTCTTTTTTCCCCCCACAGAACCACCTGTTTCCTGCCTTTCAGTAATTTTGCTATCGAGGCAGTCCACACAAAAGCCAACAACATTAACCACAGTTTAATTACTGTATGCATACAGAGAGGAAAAAAAAAAAGATTCCTGCTACAGTGAAGCCTGCACTGCAAATATAGGGCACTAAAGGCAGGAGCTAAATACAACAGTCAGAATGGGCAATGCAGAAATATTGCACAAAAAACAGAAGTGAGAACACTGCTTTCACTTAGGAAGGAAGCAGGAGCAAGAAATAAAAGTAGTGAATAATCAGGACTTTCCTTATTGAGAATACTGAAAAAACGTCAAATAACCATCAAAGTTCAATGAATGTCTTGACCTATTATGACCATTTTCAGTAAGAAGAAGAAATCAGCACTAAGTGAGGAGAGAGGACAAAACTCAGCACATCATATTGCGCTATTTCACCACTAAAACCTCAGAGCAGCTTGACTGTATCATATGTGTTTTACTGATATTTGAGGGCTTCTGTAAAACTAACTTGAACTTGATAGTACTTCAATCTTGGTGTTCATCTGTGTGCCAGCAAAATTATAGTCTTTTGGATGCTTCCTTGTATTGTTAAAAATGATTGCCAGAGAGCAAGTATAAAGCAAGCACTCTCACAGAGCCCAAAAGAGCTCTCTTACTTCTTGACTGTCAAACTAGCACCTTTCTAGAATTCAAAAATATTTTAAAAGATAGTCGTAAGCAACTCTTTTTTGAAAGAGCAAGGTGAAAAACAAGGACTACATTTTGCTATCCCTCTCCCATGCACCTCTTGTTCACTTAGAGCTCTTCTGTGTCCACATGTCTCAAAGTCACCTTCCTCTCCAGACAGGATATTGAAGTGGTGAATTGGTATTTTCAGCACACCCACTCCATCTTGGGAAGTAATGATGTGCAATTAAGACAGGAAATTGAGTTATCACAAGATATGTACACTAAATAGCTTTAGAAGGTTAAAATGGTATCTAAAGAGAAAATATAATAAAAATACATTCTACTTCAACAAAATCTCTAACATACAGTTTCTGCAAGTCAGAAGATGTCATTAAAGGGCATTAAAGCACTAATGTGATTAATGTAATTCAGCAAGTACTAATAATTCACAGAGCACTGACAGCATTTGTACATACTGTCATGCTTAGCACTCAGGTTCAACCAATCAAACATTTTTTTTTTTTTAGTTAATTCTTTTATTTCTCAAGTTTATAACAGAACAGATAAGTAGTATCTATCATTTATCGGACATTCCTGAGAATATCTGACCATATCTGGGATATTTTTTAACTTTCTGGAGTTCATTTCAAATGTTTCTTTTCCTAAACCTCAAACTTACCCAAAACTGCCAAAACACAAGGGGAATTTAATTAAAAGCATAGCAGTTTCAGCTCCTCTGAGAAACTTTCTAACGTTCTATATATAAGGTTTTTCTGCTGCAAAATTACTTCCCCCTGGATGGAACAGGAATAAAGCTTAGACCAAGCAGATGGTTCATTTGACAGTTGGATTGAAAGTTAATCTACAAACAAAAATCAGCATCATGATGGACTACACATGACTGCTGCTTGCCTACAAGTGCAGGTAGAATACAATTTGGAGACTTGTTTTGAATCCTTTTGTTAATTTGTTCTTCAGGAACACTTCGGGAAAAGAAGAGCAAATTGAATACAAGGGATGAGTAAATTCACTAGTTGGCCACAGAGAAAAGAAATTAAAATCAGTCCAAAGGAAGACAGGCAGATTTCCTTAAAAAGGTAGAAATGTAAGTATCCTGCAATTTACTCTTTCAGGCTCAGACTGACATCTTCACATTTCAGACCTAGGCCAGCTTACTCTGACATCCCACTTTGCAACTATATTTGACTTGTTCCATCTCATAAAGAGTGAGGTGATACTACATGGACTGTTCTTGACCTGTGTGGAACCAATAACCTTTTACCATGTGACCCAAACTCAAAGATAACCCTTTCCAATAATAATGAAGTGTTCTTTATAATAAGGAAAATGATCTAAACTTTTCCAAACTTAATCTTATCTTCTTGTTTCAGTGCAGAGCTCCTGTCTCTAATATAAAGTTCCTTCCTGTATAAATTCTTGCTACAGCTTTCAAAACTCAGCATATCCAGCTACTTTCCTTTTCTCAATGTTTCCTACATAGACAAAAAAGAATTAGGATTAAAAAAAATAATAGATTCAAATTAACCAGTGACAGCAGTTGGTTAACAGGAATTTTAGAAAAGTAACCAATTTACAAAGAGACATATGGAGACAGATGCACAAATCCACAGTACTCTTAGAAATCTCACCTGATATTAGCTACTGACTTCTAACAGCATGGTTCTAGTTATCTTCTGGCACTGAGGAACAGTTCCTCTAGTTGGATAACCAAATATCAGGATCCCAGGATGAACAGGCTCAGATTCTTCTCAGTGAGTAAACATGTTGCCATTACCAGTGCAACCAGGATCAGCCAGCAGTGCCAGTACTTGGAAGTAAAGGATGATACCATGGTTCTTTTAAACATAATATTTGCAAAAGATCGAGACTTTTGTTTTACTGGAGGTTGGGTGCTCTTGGTTATTGGATAACTGACTTTGGACCATTTCAGAAAAAAAAAATAAACAAACACTTCCATTGCAAGTACTTTTTTCTTTCAAAATACAAATTGTGTAGATTATCCAGGAGAAACACATACACGTCATTTCTACACTCCACCATTCTCCGATTTGTGATATCCCTTACGTAAAATAAGTCTAACTGAAAACATTGACTTTAAGGAAATTATCTTGTCTACGTTAAATGGCAGCATCCATACTGAGTTAAGACATAGTTAATAATACAATAAGAAATCTTTCTCTTTAAGAGTCTCCGCATCCTAGTAAAACAAAACCAACACAGAAACACGAGTGCTTGCCGTATACTGTTAAAGCAGGATTAGTGTCTCTGTTAGCCAAAGCATAAAGTGCCTGTTATCAGGAACACGTTTATCTGCAATTCCAGTATTCAGAAAGATGGGTATGTCCTGTGTGAGAGCAGCACGAGTACAGCCGAGCCAGTGTGACAGCTCGCAAGGCCTTGCGATTTGAAATCGTTTCAATCATCTTAATCTTTTTGCGTAGCCAGAGAAATGAACCAGTGCAGCACAGTATTATTAAACAAAACAATTTAAACCTGGCAAGTTCAAGGCCCTCAAACAGCCTCAGACTACAACTGGATATCACTCTGAGGAGAAGGATTCACAGCATCTGTGAAACGGAGAGGAAAACCCGCAAATATTTGCAGCTTTGCTTTAGTCTCTTCAGGCTGTTTCTGCTTCTGGGGCTATTTGAGTTCTGAAAGCCTATGCAGCACCTATCCAGATATCCATAAATGCTGACAATCAAAAGGGAAGGAGAAATAGGTCAGAACATTATTTTCTTTTGTAAGTGAAACAATTATTTTCAGGTAGACCTTGATACTATTTAAAAAAAAAAAAAAAAAAAAAAGGAGAAAGAACCATTTCACCTGACTTTCAGGCAAAGCCATAGCTATAGTTTATATCACTTGTATTTGCAAGATGCGACTTTAGAAATAAAGATACTGTTGCCTAAGTATGTGGGGACAGATTAGAATGAGAATTAACAGTCTCCAGTTGTCATCTATAACATGTTACGTTGAAAATTAAATACAGATTTCTTTTCCAAAGATTACAGAATATGAATTGCTATCTGCTGCTACCTATTTTATTAATAAAAAAATCCAAGAAACACTGTCAATAGCATTTTAAAACTTGTTAGTACCAAGAATCGCCACGAAATTAAAGCTAATACTGTTGTCACTGTCACCCTGGTTTTTCTAGGGCAACCTAAAATATAATTCCTGGTTTGAACGTCTCTGAAATAATCCCGGTCAGTTTCAGAGCTTAAATTTGCAACTTCATTTTCTCTAATAAGGAGTGGAAATGACAAAATTATATTGCTTTCTCCCGCACATTTCTAGGTGTCATTGAAATGACAGATCCCTACAGACCACACTTTTTATCGTGATGCTTTTGCAGCACATCTAGCACCTCTGTTTCAGTTTGCCCCATAATTTATTGCTGAGCAAATCCCACTGCTGCACACACTGTAAATCTGAAATACAATAGGTCCTTTACCAAAACGTCCCCTTTTCTCAGTGATGCTCTAAAAGACGTATGAACAAAAAGGTCAGACAAACGTTCACACAAAGCAAATTTCAGGGCATAACTCAGATTCATTCCAACCACTAAACATGATTTACTGAACAACAACTCAAAGTGAAATTACCTGACAAGGAAAGTATGCCCCCCCAAAGCACGAGTTACACATTTCCGGTATCAAACCCCTGGACAGTAAATATTTCATGCATTTGTTTACACACGCAGTTTTGGGAAATCCATGGCCTAATATATATTCAGAAAAATAACAGTTTGGAATTTCAAGTCGTGATCAAAACTGTCCGAGCAGGGGGCAACAGACAATTCGTACTCTGCAGTGAGGGCTTTTTTACTGGGTAAACGCACTGACTGCTCTAAGATGTCTGCTTTTCTCTGACAACGTGCACCATTCCTCCCAGGGAATGATGTCAGGATTTAAGTTTATGAAATGTTTAAAAAGAAAGTGGAAGAAAAGAGCAAAACACTGTTTTCAGTTCACTCCCACTAAATCCACACCCTTACTGAGAGCCCCTGAAATGCCAGCGTGTCCTGATGCCCTGTATAACATTGTCTCACTTACTGACTGCTGCAAGAACACAAAAGCTGAAAGTTTCAGGTAACCTATTGCTGATCGTATGATGCAAGACACATGTGCCTTCATATACCTGCAGAGCTACAGACACACAGGTTTGTTCTGAACGAGATGAAAAAGTGCTTGCTTAATGCCAACAGTGAAAAAAGTTATTTTTGCCCTACTCATCTGCACCCAGAAGACATCTGCTGGCAGGATATACCATTTCTTGTATTTCAACAATTTTTAAATCAAATCGAGATAATTTCAATGCCAGAATTATTTCAGAACTACTTTGCAAAAATATTTCAAACAGGACACTTTTGTTAAGCAGAGTTTTCCTCTATTTTTGTTTCATTTAAAACTGCTGTGAAAAGCCCTAAACCAGAGTGTGGAGCAGTGTATATTCTCAGCTAACTTCTGGTGGAATTAACGCCAATTCGTCATTCTGTGTGCCATCGCCATTAATAAATTATCAGGCTTCATAAGTATGCAAATCTATTACAGTTCATTAGCTTCTTTTGAGAACACTATTAATAATAAAAAGTTTCATAAAAAATAAATAGAAATAAAATCTATTAGATACTGGTTAAAAATTTGGATAGAGTCCAGCAGGATGTATTTTCTGCTCAGTATCTAAATTCCCATTGATGCTAAGAGTATTTAATATTAATATTTCTGAGCAAGTATGAAAAAGAAACCAGGTAAGCTTGAGTAGCTTTAAAAAAGTTTTAAAACTCTGGCAAATTAAAAGTAGAAATTGGTAGTTGACCACTTTCTGTTAGTATTTCTCCTATGTTTAGATAGCAATTTTGCAACCCCATCTTTCCACATTAGAGTTCTGGTGAAAGAATATTCTTTCACACAGGGGTTTTGTACATCACAGGAGGTTAAAAACTGTAAAACTAAAGTGAGACAAGGATTAGGCATCTCAGTAACAAATCTTACATTTCTGTGGTTTTGTTTTCGGATTGCAAAGGTTGCTTCTAATAGTCCATGAGACCTTTCTGATTGAGTGTTTCAAAAGTTCTCTATATCAAGTCAGCTAACATCACTGTCAGAAGTAATAATAGGAGGTAAGTTTTATTGTCGGTCAACTATCAAGAAGGGCATAATGTCAATTTAACTGGAATTTACACAGTAAACATAACTACCATGATATAGCAATATATTCCAAGATTTCACATTTTTTCTGAGGCTGTCTTGCAGCAGCACTTAGACTTAGCACGGAAGCATGCTGCTAGACTTATACTCAGAAAAATAATCAACCCTTTTTCATCTTTATGTATTTGGCAGAAGAATGTAGGTGGATGTAGATGTCTAATGTGAAACAACACTGCCCATATAAAATGTGACATCTGCTTTTCAAATATATTTTTTTCTATCTCTATTTCACAATTATTAGTTTCTAAACTAAAGGATTAGACTTTTGATAATAGTTCAAATACTTCAGCCTTGTCAGGACACTCCCCAGGTAATCCTAACGACTAACCTCACAGAGAGGTTGGGATGTCATCCTCTCACACGCTTGATAAGCATAGTATGAAAGAGCTGCTGCGTGATAAAGCATAACCACCTTTCTTAGTTTGCAGTACTCTTAGCACAGCACAGAAATGAATGCCTGTGGAGGGATACATCAGTATCAGACACACACAAATATCTGTTTGGTTTGACTCACCCTTCATAATGTCATCATTTTTTCACTACACGCTTCAAATAGAGCTACATCAGACACCTCTTTTGTAGGCACGAGTTACATTTTTGATGATCTAAGCAATAAGAGTTATTCGGAGTGATGCAGGGTCACATTTCTACTTATAAACCTATGTACAACTGTTACTCCATCTGGGTGTTTCAGACAAAAATGATGACTAAGAACATAACTATATTCTATTTGAATCACCTTGGCATGGGTTCGAGTTCTTTTAAATGAAGAAAAGCATTTACTGTAATGTTATTGTCACATCTTTTGGATATTTCTTTTCTTCTGCTTAAGGAAGTGACTATATTTCCATATCTTATACTAGACTGGTAAATCAGTGGAATACACAACTTAAAATCACATCAGAGTGAAATATTCTGTGTTCCAGCCCAACTCCTCACAAATTCTGAGTACTACAGCTTTCCATCAGACATCCAGCACACTTCATATACTCACAAGAAGTCACAAGGTGCCTCAGAAAGTACATTTTAACTAAGTACAATTTATGTTTTGCAGAAAAATTAAGTAAGTTACTTTCTGTTATGCCAATGTCAAGCAACCTCTCAAATATAGAATATTAACAACTTCAAAATGAACAAGGAACCCACACCAAATGCAGGTTGGTATGACAGCTTCCAGAACGGCTAAATGAGCCAGCTTTCTGCAAAATGCCATAAGGAGTTTCACATACAGTTTATATGCTATAGGTTTGGGGTTTGCTGCACAATTCCATGCTCAGTTAGAGATGATCAGATGTTTAGTGGACCATTTGTGGTACTTCAAAACCCCGGCAAAGAAATCCATTACTTCTCACCATCTGCAGAGGTTGCTTGCTTTCCTACTGCTGGTCAGAGGTGGTAATTTGTTCTGTATCCCATATGACAAGTGACAGCAGTACCTCGGGCACCTGCTGCATTCATAGAGACTTTGCATTGAGTTTAGCATCATTTTGAAAGAATTTTACAAGGGTTTGGGGGCGGGTTTGGTTTTGAGGTTTTTTTTGTTTGGGGTGGGGGTTTTTAAGGTTTTATGAGGATCTTGTCACTTCTAGACCACATCATTAGAGAATTCAAAATACTTATTCTCTACTAAATTCTAGAACTCTTTTTTAATTAAAAAAAAAAACAAAATTAAAATATTTGGGGCTGTTTTCATTTCAATCTTCTTTCTAATGAATTTGACTTGTACTCACCAACAAAACAAGTATATTCGCTTATTATAAAATGAAGACAACATGATCAGTTGATTTTGTTTTTTTCATTGCAAAGACAGGACTAAGAAAGCTTTTGTGACTAAGTGAAATTTAAGACTGTTAGACCAATACTAACTAGATAGATTTATGTTTGTTCTGCAGTCAACAATGCCACCATCACAACTATGTTCACCATAAGCTCTTGATAAAAGAATATCTTATCTAGTATACTTCATTAAGTCTTTATGGAGAGCTCTGTTTGTAAGACATGTCAATCAGAAAATCTCAACGGATGATTATATTTCCATGGTCACTCAGGGAGAATTCGACTGAAAAAAAATACTCAGTGCCATTAAATTGTTCTACTTTCAGATTCTTTTGTGAACAGTAGGGAATACTCATATATTGAAGAGGCACTGGTTGTATGTTCCTAATTGGAAAGTGTTCCCTGTTAGGCAGTAATCGTTTCACATTTTCACTCAGGTCTGGAGTCAAAGGCTGAGGTTTATTCAGTTTTACCTTCGCTCCTGCAAACATTATATTAAATCTGAATACATCAAGATTCACATATTTGTACTATGAAAACATTCTGATTTAGATCAGTTATTCATTGGCAAAAAGATATTATTCACATATCAAGAATGCTGTGGGGTTGAATTCAACCTATAAAATACCTGAAGACTCTTAGAAAGAAGATCGAGAGGCAGTTTAAGGTCCTGGGCTTTTCCGCCACTTACTTACACCAACTATTTGACTCCAGAAATCTTCTAAGCACAACCACTCTGACACGATTTGCATTTGGGTAACCGCTAAAAGGACATCACAGTAACGCTAGTGTAAAGACTACTTCAATTTTAGTTCTACAAATAAATACAGTAATATTCAATTTATCTCCTTTTTTTCTTTTTTTCACTATGGCTAACATATTTGATGGCATAATTTTTTTGCCGATGCTTTTAAAATGTAAATACTTTGTTGGTTCTGTACTGCACTGAAAGCAATAAAATACATTTTGATGTCAACCACCCATCTGAAGGCTTGTTTTTACTTTTGCTGTTTTCTCTAGAAATATTTTGTGTTGAAAGCTGAAAACTTTCTGGCTTCTTCCCAGCTCAATTTCTGCTGCCTTTTATCTGACCCTCTGATTTTCTCCAGCGTGTTCCCCTCTTCCATACCTGATTTTAAAGGACGAAGTGTGACTTGGAACAGCTCAGAAATCAGTCATGTGGCTCGATTGGAGGAAATAGTAGAATTATAAGGATTCTTCATCTTGCTTTCCATTTGCAAATTGTCCGTCATAGACTGAATCAGCAAGACTTGACAGCTCTCATCATAATTTTTTTTCTATTACAAAATTCTGTTCCAAAGAAGTCTTCAGCACACTGAATGAGATACACAGCTTGCCTAAGCTGACAACTAGGAAGCCTAGTATTCAGACAGACACCTCATTTTTAACTCCATCTAGCAATGTACAGTTTCCAATTAGTGCATCATTTAAGCACACCATGAGACTAATGCTGCCTTCAGGTGCAAGTGCACAGGCATTGTCTTATGTTAATGTCACAGACATTTCAGTTTAACCAAACATTTCAAAATGAACACACCAAACTTCTCAGCCTCATTCTTCCATTATTTGGCATTTTGTGAAATCACCAAGGCCACCGAAAGATGCCTCTCAAATTTAGTTTCCTGCTTTTCATCAAGAACACCACTGAGAAGGTGCCAAGCCAAGCCATAGTACTAATTCAAAATTGTCTGTCTTTATTATATCTTTTCCAATTTGATATTTAGTCAGTCACTTATTTTACATATCTCTTCATGAATACAAAATCACAACTAAAAGCTTCAGTTCTACATGTTCAGTTAGCTCTTTTTTGTGACTTTTCTACTTCCAGAGTTTCTAACATCTCACCCATACAGGCACACATATCCCTTTAAAATGAGAATTTAAAACATTTCACTTGGCTTTAGATGGTCCAATTATCTTCTGCAACATCACGCATCACTACAAAAGAGATCATCTTCACATGGTGGCCAAGTTTCTATCTCATCAGCACAGCCATCTGTGCATAGAGGCAAACAAAGTGATACCTGTGTCTCTTGGAACACCCACTCACAGATACAGGGAAACAGCCTCAGAGGAGCTGGGTTGCCTGGGAACAGCGCACGTGAAGCTGATTTATCCATCACAAAAGATATTGCAGTAAACCTGACAGGAAAGTCATGAAAATCTCATACTACGGGGACGAGACACTGCAAATATCAAGATGGGTAACTGTTGTACTTCTAAGACAAACAGAGGAAAATTAGCTTTCCGTGATAAACTGTGGAAAAAGGAAGAAATCTTATTACTAAGAAGGCTGAAAGCACACTGTACGTGAGCATCTACCGTTTTACCAACTAAGACATCCTAATTAGATTTCTCACAAGAGAGCAGCAGTAAACCTTTTATGTTGGAGCACCTGGCTTAATTTATTGTTGACATTTTAAACCCTAATGCATTTCTACATATAAGCACAGATGGTGCTTAATGCTGTTTGATAAACCTTCTCCCCATGGCCCTGACTAAGAACCATTTATGTTCCATTCAACCCACAGATCCAGAATAAAGAAAGTTCAGGTTTGCATATGCCCTGGCACGCCAGGCAGGAGATAACTACTTGGAAGTTAATGGGAGCCATGAGTCAAACAAGCAAGCCGTTTCTGGGCTTGCAGGACCAGTTTTCAACATCAGTCACTGTCAGAAGGGCTGTTAAATCTGCTGATGAGTATTATCCGAGTAACTGTTGGCTGCAGTCTGGGATAATAGAGTGACGGGACGTTGTTATGCTGTTGAGGAAGGCACTAGACGGCATAAGGTTAACATCTCACTTGGGCTGAAACGTGCACATCTGCCAGGCAGCATTAAAGTTTTCAGCAAGTAAAGGGGAGGAAGAACTAAAAAACTCCAATATCTCCCTAAAATCAGTACCCTTTCCCAGGGAACTCACTTCCAGTTTATGGATCTGAGTTCTTGAAACAGTTACTACAATTAGATACGTTCAAACTTTTAATCGAAACTGCCTGTATACCAATAACCTGCTGAGCTCACTAAACTAAATAAGGGTTGAGGTTGCAAGACAAAACTTTTGCTCGAAGTATTTTCATGCCATTAATTTTCAAAAAAAAAAAAAAAAAAGGACAGACTAACAGTTTGCTAGTTCTTAACTGCTGATGTTTCCCAGTGCTTATCAAATTCTGCCCACTGCAAATTAACGCATAGGGTGAACTACAGGGAGTCAGAGCATCAGCTAAGGTAAACCATCATACTTTTCAGATGCTAATGGAACTATGATAATTTTTACAAGTTGCCTTACAGCAGAAGAGGTTGTTTTGTGTTGTTATTTCCAGGTAGCTTTCTGGGTAACACAACCAGGACCAGTTCAGGAGAGCGTGAAAAAAGCAGTTCACACTGCATCGTAGAGATCTAAATTGTTTTAAGCTGAGCTGCCTCATCTGGAAAGCAATGCAATGGAGACAGAAATTCATGGTCCAGCCTTTCTGAGTGTCAGTAGCTTAAAGCAGTCAGTGAACACCACCAACATTATTGGTTAGCTTCATGGTATGTATTTCAGTGCAACTTTCCAAGAGAGAATTTTCCTGAGGTCTGTGCTGGTGATTCAGCTCCACTTCACAGGGCCATCACTGACCTCCCCGAGCTCTCACTGCCCCACGCAGGCATCGACATCATCACAGCTAGAAAAGGTAATTGCACCGTCCTTCTCTACAGCACTGCTACACCGATGCTTCTGAACTTTACAGTACTTATGTTAGCACTGAATGATTTACATGTGTGCAGATTTGTTTGCTTCAATTTTTCTATCATATCTCTCCACAAACATTTGCCTCACTAGTCCCTCCACTTACCAGAGGCCACATCCATGTCTTCCCACTGCTTTGCCTGATCTACAGCACAGCAGTCCCAGCTGCAAAAGGCAGAACGAACGTAGCTCCCTCTCCTCCAAATCGTTTGTTCTTCCTTAGCTCCTTTTACATGTGACGATGTTGCTTTTCTTCACCCTGATGTTTAATATTGCATGAAATGTTAGAAAAACATATTTTCTTTCTAATTTAAGCCAAGTAAGGTGGTTTTATTATGACACAACCTTGTATGGCACTTCAATTTCCAAAGAACCACTGCTAAAGCATGCAGACACACAAATCTTCACGTTCAAGGCCTTGGGAGCAAAACAGCCAAGTACAAAAATTGTGTTATTTAAACTTGCCTTGTTTGTGTTTCTCTGGCTACAAAATGGGTAATTTATACACTTTATGCAGTTACTTTACATTGTTAAATAGATTATGTTTCTCAAAGTCCTTACAAATGAAAGGTGTTAGAAAATTTTTCTACACTCTTTGGCTCCAGCTCTGTTTCAGTTAGTCCTGCTGCGAGACTCGTTAGAGAAGGCATTTTCCTGAGTATTCAGAAAGCACATTTCTCAATTTCAAAGTCTGGCAAGGTTCTCAGCTGACAAAACCATATTCCATATGTGCTACTGAGGATGGTATAATATTTGCACACATACTTTTTAACATCTTACATGAATACATCTCTACTTAAATAAGTGTGCTTTTATCTCTTACATTGTTTTAATTGCTTCCAAGAGCCAAATGTAACATGTCCCTTCTCTTACAACTGCAAATCCTCTTTGCAATTCTGAGATCAGACAACAATGGTTACCCAGAAGCTTTAGATATTCAGATATCCTAAAACACCAACAACCACCTCCAAAACACCAAAAACAAGCAAAAAACCCACATACAATCCAACAACAACAAAAAATAAGAATGGAAACTTGACAACTCTAATCAAGTATTCTAATCGCATTTGCATATTTGCACATGAGAGGACATGAATATGCAACTGTAGAAGCTTCTGAAAATAAAAACTGCTAAATAATAAATGACATTTATTTAACATGTGTACTGCCCTTCGTATTGCTTTATTTGTTAAGAAAGCATGCTCACTATTTCAGGTCACAATAAATACCTCCAACATTATCTGTTAAAATGGGATCACAGGAATAAACACCCTTCAAGGACACCTGTTTCTGATGCATGATTCAATTGCTTACATTTTTAAAAATATACACTTGATTTACTTTAAATCCAATTTAATTTTTATACAGTGCTATCTTTTCCTTACATATTCAACTATCAAATTCGGTGTGAGTCTGGGGTAAAAGCAAAGCAACCTTTATCACTAGACAGTGTACCAGATGTTTGGTGAAAATAGAAACCATGGAGTGGCAGGAGGAGGAACAAAAGAGGCAACAATCTTCCTCCTTTCTCATTATCCTCCATTTAAAATATCGATTATGGTAGCACCATTGCCTGTCCTTTACCTTACTACATCCTCAAAGGAGATGTGTATTGGTATAGCCAGTACTGTTACACTGAGTTGCATCAACTGCGAATTATCTCTCAAACAGTCATGAACTGAAAAAGCTATTTCAGTCTTAAAGAACTGTTCATATGGCAGCAGCAAGAGTGAAATGAGTCACCACCTCTAACAGGCAACATCATGGTAAACATCTTCAACTGGCAGAGACAGGATTCGACCAAAATCAACCAATACTGCTGTTCTATTCTGTAGCTCTTTTCTTCTATTATTTTCCACAGGAACATTTTCTTGTAAAATCATGTGGCCTAGCAACACCAGTTAAAAACTCGTGGGTGAATATTCTCTGTTCTGAACCGATGATTTCAAAAGAACTAGGACAATTTCACACTGAATGAGGATTTTAACTCAAATTGTTTTCAAACTACCTCAAGTTTTTTCTACCATCATCTATGATCTGTTTCCCTTTCCTTGAGGGGTATTTTGCCACTGAATCCCAAATTGCCTTTCAGTGGGTCACTAGATTGCTAAACTTCATAGTCACATCCCACACACACCCCAGTTTGAAGGCAACTCAGTCCTTTTTCATCTTCATTACACAAAGACCCTCACAGTCAACCCCAGCAGCTATGCTGTACAGCGTTGTACACGTCCTCCCCATTCAGAGCCACTAGAGTCCACCACAGCTTGTTTCCAGAAGTTCTCTTTCCCAGGTATTTCAGAAGCGAGCAGTCAACCAGATGAGATTTTTGGCAGAGGCAGCTTATGGTAATCCCCCATCTCTGTGTAAGAGGAACTGCGAAATTGTCACCATTTTGAGACTTTCAGCCTCTGCTGGGCAAGACTCTGAGCAACTGGATCTCATTTTAAAGTTAGTCCTGCTTTGCTTTAAGCAGAGGCTGGACTTGATGACCTCCAGATATTCTTTCCAGCCTACGTTATTCTATATAACAAACAAATCCTCTTTGCATGGTAGAGGAGGGGCCAAGAATCCACTGAAAAAAGACGAGAGCTAGGAGTGTGCTGCAGAGACAGAGAAAAGACTGCCCAGCAGCCTACATCCTGCCCGATGGCTGAAGACCATCCCTTCCAGGGGGCAGGCAGGCGCCGCGTTGGCATGGCAAGGACTGTGCTGTGCCGCTGGCAGGAGCTGCGTGCGCTCCCCAGCCGAACGGGTCAGCCAGCCCAGCTCTGAAGGCTTTCAGGCACCTCCAAAGATAACACATTTAAAGCACATCGATTTCCAGTCTTATTTTTCTTTCCAATTTACTGGCCGGCTGAGAAATTCAGAAAATTGTAAACACAAGCATTACTAGAGAATCCAACTAGCTTAATTATTTGACAGCTTTTCTTTTGAAAAGAAATGTCTTCATGAATACAGCCAGCCCTCAAGGCTAGATAGGAAGAGGTATTAGTCAGCTGTGGTTGCCGATGCTCCAAAAAAAATCCCTAAGAAGCCTTGTTTAAAACCTTTGATCAATTTCTTTCGCTTAATGGCAGTACTGAGACTCATCAGATTGCCTTTCCTGGCAAGTGAATTTGAATTTTTTAAGGGTAAGATTGAAGACATTCAAAGTTCACTACCTCTCTCATTTCTCCACTGGCAATTAACAGCTAGTGGTTATATACTATTCAGTTTGGTGCCAACATTTCCAGAGTTTAATGTTATCCAGCAACAAGAATGAGGTCAGGCAACTAGTTCAGATACATTACTTTCTAGTCTCTTTTCTTGATCCTTAAACTTACCGATGCCAATTAGCAAAGTACTAATGAACCTCTAACTATATTAAATGTCTGCTGCAATTCCTAAAACAAGCCATTTCCAATCCTAACTCTCTAAGAAAAAAGTGAATTGGATCACGATATGCATTCTAGTTAATGAGGAGTATTTAATGTATTTCTTCTTGCAGCACACTCAAGTGGGTCACAACCAGACAATTGCATTGACACTTCACAGCAGCCAATCTTTAGAGCACCACCACGGTGGTGTATAACCCAGTTATTAGACACGCAGCTCAGGGTAGCGAGTGCCCCGCTTCTCATTTCACACGACAGTTCTGCGTACTGATGATTGACTACTAGTAACTTTGTGACTGTAGTCTCTCTGTTTGGTACTACTGATCTCAAAAATCAAACTGCATGAAAGACCTTCAGCAATATTAGCATTTGTTTTCATGGAATCATAGAACCATTTTGATTGAAAGTTACCTCTGGAAATCACCTAGCCTAACCCTCCAATCAAAGCAAAGATAACTGCAAAGTTCAGTCTGGCTGCTCATGGCCCTGTCCATTCAAATTCTGAACACCTGCAGCATTTCCATCGTCCACCTGAGCAGCCTGGGTTCAGTGCTTAACTCCTCACACGCTTACTTAACCAGGTAAAAAAAGCTGTACAAGTTGCTCTGGTGGGTTTTTTTTGATTCTTTTATAATACCTCTCTGGTATTTCTTCCTTTCACATCAAATGAAAGTCAGAATCACATGCCAATATTAGTAAGCTCCCCAAACTATACCTTGCCAGTCAAGCGATGGGAAAACTACAACGCAGCTGTGGGCAGGCTGTGCTGCAGGCAAAGCCACAAGGAAGCCGTGGCTTCAGGCTTCCTCTAATTCTATGTAACCCACTGTCCAACTATGCTCAGCAAACTTAGTGAACACCCCAAAACGTTGCATATGACTGAGTCCAATGAACAGGACCACATTTACGCCTCCCTGTATAATTTCTTAACAATTTCAGCTCAGATAATACAAGAAAGCAAACTTTTTAGAAGTGTTATGGGTCTATTCATATAAAATTGTATTGCTTCAAAATGTGTGACACCATGGAATTACTTTCCGTTTTTAAACTCTTCAGAAAGAAAGAGAAATCTTTATTTCCATTTGGAAAAGCTTTTGTAATAACTACCAGTAGACTTAAAAGTTGCTTTGCTGCTTTTCAGGATTATACTTTAGAAAGACTGTCTAAGTCGTATCTTTAGTTATAAAGTGGGACAGAAAATTTGCTAAATAAGCAACATCTGAACATCTTTAAACACCCAGTGACAGAACAGGAATTGTGATCAGACTCATGACAGCTCAGTTCTCTTCCTTCATCTGCCACAGACTGTGATTTCAGCAAGTCATAGTCTTTTTGGAAATTTAGATTCTAATAAAAAAAACCCCACACAACCAAAACCACACACTCCTCAAAACATACACTTATTTTGAAGATATGTTAGATAACATTTGCATGACACTCAGATTTTAGAAATCTGCATTTATATTAAAACCCCAAACTCTTCAGAAGATGACATTGTTAACAGGAGACAAACTAGGAAAATTCAAATAATGAAAAGACATTTCCATTTATGCATTTAATCATCATATCTATTTTATATTGCCCTAATTCTCTGAAACAAAAGCCAGTGTTTCATTTTTATTGTAATAAAGGACTTTGTTCACACATTACTGAAATGCACTTACCCTACTGGTGCACACAGGGATGACCCAAGTAACGCTGAGGAGCTGTACTCCTGTTTCAACCTGATCATAATTTAATTAGCACTATCAAAAATATATCACACTTGATGCAGAACTAAGAATGCTGTCCCTTTGCTGAAGTCACAAAACAGTGGACATCTTCCCTCCTACCTCTGTCCTTGATATGTCAGATTATTAATTGCTGTAAAAAGCAGGAAGCAATTATCATGAAACTCAAAGGTTTAGCAGGTACTGACAGTGAAAGGTCACGGATGATGTGCTGTACAGCATTTGCTTTTCCAGTGTTTCACTGAAATTCACTAGGTAAATGCGAGAATCTTTGTGCTATTTTTAGACATCCAACAGAGCTTTGAATCAAAGGACTCCCCTTAGAGATCAAAGAAATTCAAAAATAGGAATTTATTAAAGAACAGTTAAAACCATACTAACATTAGAAGAGGACAAGAACTATAGGGCTAGGGCTTTCATTAGCCATCTTCATACTTCAAAATTTTAAAAGTCAGTTTATAAGATTACAATAAAATAATAATTTCCAAACTGGACCATAAACCAGAGCTCCAAGACAGAAGTTTGTAGCAAGAACAGAACTGTACCAGACAGAAAAATGGGCTAATGCATCAGACTCACGTGGCTACATGTGATCTATAAAAAGTTTAAAGGACAATACTTGTCCATTTAGCCTGAAGCTTGGAAGCATTTTTGTAATTAAATATTTCCCTCACCCTCTAATATATAATCAAATTTTATTTCATAAAGAACTAACCAAAGTCTCAAACGTATGAATTTTGGACATCTTCAAACATTTGTCAAGAATCAGTCATATGCTATTTCAGCACAGATTTGCTCAGGACGCAGAGCTCTGCTCAAATAATAGTTTTAACACATGCTTGAGGTATACAACGAATATATTTTAGCTTGTATCTTCTTATACATAAGACTAACTTGAGCTATGTCCCAGAAAGATACAAATCTTTCATTACAATCAGTATTCCCTACAGGACAGACATCCAGCGAAGGGCCTTTACAAAAGAAATGAATTTATCTTTACACTTGAAAGACTAAAGAGCTGTTTTCCACAAGCATACAGATGGCAAAAATAAAATCTGTGTAGGAAAGCTCTGATATAAAGATGAAGATGACTCTTTCCTTTCAAATTCTTTATGCTTTTCATTAAAAAGAAATTATCTAGTTTAGTGATATAATAGCATGAATCTGTAGGGGAAAAAATATAAGTGTTTACCTCTCTAACTGAAACATCAAAAACTAGGAAAGAGCAAACTATGCTGAAAGGTCACGGCAAGCAATTGCCACCCTTTTTCCCTTACTATTCACCTCAGCTATCCCTCCTGCAGTTGTAGTTACTGAGATAACAGTGATTAAAAAATAACTGTCAACATCCTTCTTAACTGTTCTGTGGGTAGGTTTAGGGTAGCGTAGCTTAGATCAGCAATGGCCAATCTTTTCCTAATGGGATGACCTTGTTTTCATAGTTGGCTTCCCTTCTGTCCCATTAGATGATGGTCAACAGTCTGAGAAAACAAGACACCAGGAGATGTAAGATTCTGCCTAGGAGTTCTTTGTGATAGGGAATTTCTAATTCGATCTTATTTGATCTTGTGAAACCTCAACATACAACATACCTTGATCTAAATTTTCCCAGATCTAAAGAATTTAGCCTTAAACAGGTTGTGTTGGCCTCAAACCTCTTTGGTAATATTTTGTAAAAGCCTATACTGGATCCTGTTCAGCATTCAAGAACTTTCTTCAGAATCTGATATAGGACTGTGGTGAGAGCTTCTCAAAATCCCCACAACACCACTAATGGAGCTATTAATTAGTGATGGAATCCAAGATTATAACAAGATCAGCTTTCAAGAAAATCTATATATCCCAGCTGCTCAGTAATTCACATGAAGACATTTAATACAGCAATGCCAAATTACAGCACTATCTGCTTACCTTGTTATTTTGATGTCAACTCCAGAAACCCCAGAATAAAGATGATAACACAACTTTGGTATGAATGGAACTGACCATTTACAGAGAAAGACAATGCTGAAAACAACCTGGTTTCAATGAACAAAGAATAACTCAGCATTCAAGCTTCAATAAATGGGTGACGATCAACATTAACTTTGAATTTCAAAAAATCATATGATATGTTAAAGAGTTACAGAGAAATTAAAATATTTTAATATAAAGTTTCTTGCAGATGCTGTCAATAAAAAAAAATATAGAGAACTGCATAGATTTCTGTAGTCTTTTTCCTTCTGATTTGATAAAATCCTTTAAGATAGAGTTTACACATGAAGAGTATCTCCTCCAGGGTCCACTTTGCTTTGGTTTAATTCAGGAATCTCTCAGTACAGGAAAAAGAGGGTGTGTGCACATGGTATACCACCTCGTCTTGAGGTTCAAAACCTGGGAAAAATCCCAGATCAACTGCTCAATGAAGACAGATCTTTAGGCTCAATGACCTCGGATTAATAATATACTTAGATGACAATTCTGTTCCCATAAAACCATACTGCATTTTTCAGTCTCAGGTATATTTTCATGATACAGTCTATGCTTTCCTGATATACTTATAGATACATAAAACATTTATTTCAACTAAGCACAGGTATGTTTATTCATAATATTTATTTGTGTTCGAGAGTTCATTTCTATTATTATTCAACAAAGAGAACTGAATAGAGGACGACTTTCTGACTAGAGAAAAAAGTCTCAGTTATCCTTCGGGTAGCGTAATTGAAATCAGAGAACACAATGCAGACACACTGAATAAGTATTTAGAACAGGTTTGGGGTTTGCTTTTTTTTGCATGCATTTTTCATAAGGTTTTTCATCTTTTTACAAAAGAAACCTTCATATAAACACACACGTTTCCTATTTAAGAGGTTTTTTTCCCCCGAAAAATAACTGCTTTCAGACAGACAGCACACAACAGCTACTCACTAAAATAGGAAAGAACAAGGATAGCCTGATTCAGTCAAGAAGTTGCTCTCAGAAGAACTGCCCCAACCTTTCTCATCTTTTTTGAAAAAAAAAAAAAAGGACTTAAAGAGAAATCATCATGGGTCTGACACTGAGGAACACAGAGCAATTTTCCACCATTCCACTACGAAAAGCTATACGCCTAGCTGGTTATTCTGAGAACAATCACCAAAAGCTTCTTGCAACAGAAGGAAGGACACAGCTATACAACAATAGCTACTACCATTTTTACCATCTAACGAAAAATATGTTAAAACATTCCGAAGCCAATGTAGGAAGCAATTCTACAAACTTGTGACATTTGAGCTGAAAATGTTATTATATTCTCCGATTGTTTTGTTAGTATGAATTTTGCCCTACTGATTTCTGCAGCTTTCAATCCAGAACATATTTTCTTGTATCACTCCTTTATCACCCAGCTCCAAAAAAACATCTTGGAGCATACAAATGTTTCAGCTGCCGTACAGTAGACTCCATAGCATCGCCAAAGAAATACACTTTATAATCATAAAGCATCATCTAAGACATCCATATGTAAAGAACAGTTAAATTGGAGGACTGGAATAATTACGTTAATAAATAAAAGCCTTTTGTACTGTTAGCATAGTTATCTATAAAATAACTCAGACTTGGAACAACATAAATTATAGTGCAGTTGTTCAGCTTTAAGCTTTATCATATTTGAACTACACAAATCAATAGTTATTACAAAATTAAATAGACTTGTATTCAAGTTTTGTTAGCTGAAACTTCTGATTTGGAAGACATTTCGTTGAGATTAAACACAAATCTATTTTGTATTACTCAATTTTTCACTCCCAAAGATCTGTTTTCCCCACTACTTTTGTATGCCAGTAGAACAGTTAAAAATGATGGATTACACTTCTTTAATTGTGGCTGCTACATATCATATAACAGAAAAAATGTCTTTCAATAGTGCACAATCCCTTCATATAATTTGCTTAATTAATAGAAAGTATATAAAAATCAGAATGCATAAACATGGATAATCTTGACTTTATTTGCACAGACCATCAAGATCTGAATTTAAGGAGCTTATATAAAAATATAATAGAAATACCATAAAAATAGTACTACTTTTGGAATCTTTCGTTTAAAAAATTAGACTTATTTTTAAAGGTAACTGTACTGGAGGAGCCAACAAACGAATGTCTTTTCCCTGTGCAAGTTCTAAATGATTTTCGTATTTCTTGGACAAGGGATGATGGCTTATTTCCATGTCTTCGGGTAACAAAATCTTTAGCCCAAGAGGGAATATGTGAAGGATCTCATTACGGTTTCCATTGAGAAATGCTCTGTAAAAACATATACTAAAGATATTACAAAGAAGCGCAATACTGCTATCCTCAGTCTAGAAAGCCATAACTGAAGCCAAGGAAAACGAAAAGGAATTTTATCCAAGGCCATGGAAGACAATATATGCCAACATTAAATTCCAATATCCTAAGTACATGAACATATTTTTTTCCTCAAATGGACAAGTTTAGACTCGGGATATGTCCAAACAGCAGTTCAAAGCTTTAACTGTAGTTTGTACGCCCCACCAGCAGAGCTAGGCAGGGTAACGACAGCGATGGATCCCTGCAGCCCAGGCTGCGGGGCATCCCAAGGGAAGGAAGGGATGTTCAGAGGCAAACCCGAAAGGTGCAAACACACTGACAGAGCGCCAGGCTGTTAAACCACAGCTATACAGCTAGCTCACATGAACTAATATGGTTGCAAAAGATATATAAATACACTCAGGAAAAACAGTTTCACATAATCAACCAGGGGGCTTTGGTTTTAAATATCAGTCTTCAAGGAACAGAACTAAAATAATTCATAGTTGGAAAAAAAACATTCCCTCACCTTCAATTCACCTATCAGCTGTATTAAAACCCAAGGCTTTCATTTTCTTTTTATTGTTTTTTTTCTTCGCAACTACTGACATTAGGGAATATGGAAACAACCAAACCATTGCAGAACAGTTACAGACAGGCTATTTCACCCTGCTGAGAAGAACATTTCCAAACCCTAACCCAATTTTTACAAGAATATTACAGAGGAAGGTTGTTTTCAGATGTTGTAATGCGCATGTTATAATAAATGGATATTTTCTGCATATTCATCAGAAGACTCCTTTCTCCCCGATTAGGGGAATGACATTTTAGTAACATTGCTTCCTTTTGCAAGAAACTAAATTTCGTTTCCTCTCATTAACTGTCACAAATATTAAAGATTCATTTCTTTTACTCTGCTTCTGCAAAACGCCACATTTATAAAGGCATCATAAATAATATATAGTGATGGAATAACTTATATTTACTGTAATTTCACTTTTGAGAGAGGAAAGTATTATCTGTCCAATTTCAATTCTGAATGTAGAGAATACTAGCTCAAAATCAGCTAGTCACAGATTTTGAATAACAGCTTTTTGTTAAAAGGAATTAAAAATTTTATGCTGGAAAATATGTGTATGGATTGGTAAATCCTGAAGATTTAAGTGCTCTGTCTACAGCTCAACAAGTACAGTAAACACACAGACAGCTGTGATGCCAGCTTTCTCACAGCACCTTGTCAAACAAGGCTTGTCCTAAGCTACTAGAGCCATTTATAAAGGTGACAGAATAACGCACTCTTTGCATCGATTTGATTTCAGCCTGGGTTGTGCAACTGCAAGTCACGGCATTACCTAGTGTCTGTCATCCGTCTGATTTTTGCCAAGTTGGAAGTAAATTCCTGTAAAGCAGGAGGCTGATATGTCAGATGGGCTCTTGCTCTCTTTACTGGCACTGACCCATTTGTAATAGAAGCTTGCTTTACATTGGAGGTTGTGAAAGTAATTCGAGACAAATATAGCTAGAGACCTCTTCAAATTCCATTTAAAACAAGATTTTGAACAAGGTTCTGAACTCAAAGAACAATCATAATGAGGAAAACAAAGAGCAACCAAGAACACACCTCAAAGGAGAAAGCAGTAGAGAAACACTGAAGGTCAGAAGGCGTCAGAGGGTACAAAGCCAGGAGCGACCAGCAAGAGCTCACACAGATGGCATAAATGGAAAAAAAAAAACCAAACACAAACTCAAAACCAACCAAAACTTTATGTCTAGAGAATATTTTTCTGTTATTTGTCATTTCTAACACAGATAACATCATTTCTCTTGAAGACTTCAAAGCTTCCACAGCACTGCTTTTTTCCAGAGAAGAAAGTTCTCCTTTTCCTGATTCTGAAGCAATGTTATAGCAGATTATAATTCTCATAATATTTAGGATTATTTTGCCTCTGCAATATTCCTTAACTGTGATACCACATGGAAATAAATCATATTATGTTTATGGTATAACATGATTTTATTACAGGTTAAAATTTCAGGGTTATATCAATTTAATCTGGTGAGTTTACAAAACTGACAAAGGAATTTCAACTTGAAAAGATGTGAGCTTTATGCTCAGGGCATCACTCATCCACTAGCTGAGGTGAGGTTAAATAAATTTTTATCTTAATTATCTCATAAATACATACAATAACATTTTTGTTTGCATCTTTCACCACACTTTTACAAGGCAGTAATGCATGTGGTCTGTGTAGACACATTTTATGCCAAATTTCATTGGTCTTTCATAGTGTCAGCAATGTAATTTTGACAGCCTAGAGTTTAGTTAAAAACTCAAAAACCATTCAAAAAAAGGTGGGTAGATATGTGGTTGGTCAGCCGCCAGTGTGAAGTTGGGTCAGTCTTACTAATTACCTTGCACCTAGTCAAGATGCATGCACATAAGCAGCAGTTAGTGCATTACAAATGTATCAAGAGAAAGAATTCCTGGCTAAAAAAAAGTTAAATATATAGTCTAACAGAGAAATATCTATCTGCTGCTTAAATTCTGTAATAACTTCATTACATTAACACCTAAAAGCTTCCTTGACAAAACAGTGTAGGCAAGAAATGCTGGAAGTAGGTAACACCCAGCTCAAGAAGATGTAGGGAAAGGAATATGAGAAGCAGCACATCCCTCTCTGAAAAAACTTACAGCAAATACACATACAAGAAACCAGAGACCTTGTATTTAGTTTTGCCTTTCTTTTTCTTCTCTGTCTTTTTTTAAGAGGAAGAGAGAGTGAGATTTTCTTAGCTATCAAGATGATGTCTGAGATAATCTGATTCGCCTTTAAGTTACTGCTGTTCAGACATAAGGCACTCTTAAGAATCCTTCATTTTCTTAGTCTTCTCCCTACATTTATTTTCCCTTCCATCTGTAACATTCAGTAAATGCAGCAGCTGTCTGCAATCCATCTAATCTGAAACACAGACGTTTCACTCTAAAACATTCAGTGCATGTGTTTTGAAAAATAAATCATGTAATATTCTACGTTATTTAAAAGCTTTCATCATTCTTTGAAGGCTACTGTAAACAGTAGCTGCAGGGGAGTTCATTTAAATATATTCACTTTGAACTGCAAATCGTGTACGGTAGAAAACAGAATGACACATACAATTTTACCTTTTTTCCTGCTAACTGTTGTTTACAAATGTTAGAAAATCTGTTTTAAAATTCAAGGATATGCCAACTTTCAGGCAGTTAATTATCAGTGTCAGAATGGGTACTATGGGCTCTTAACACTTGATGGGCCTTGGAGGGGAATTAAGTCCCTGTCAGATTAGGCAAGCAGGATTGCTTCTGACCAAAATACATGAACCCACAAGGAAGTAGCCACTGAGATCAGGACCTGTGCCCACTGATAAGCACAGACAGGTGGAAATCATTAGACATCCCTGGCAACTGAACACTCCTGATTTCTTACTAAACCATCGATATTAGTTTCGGAAAAAAAACAGCAAAGGTTGAGCCAGCCAAGTCAGTAAGCCCTTTTCTGTAGTCACAAACTTATCACAGTCATTTCATCTCTTACTCTATGTGAGCATTTTAAGAAGCATAACATAGCATGAGTTTAATACAAGGTGGCATTTGCAGTGTACCACAAACAGGAGTTACACTGGTACCGGCATTTGGGAACAATAAAGTATACAGCACCCTCTAACAGATACTCCAAGCACCACTCGCAGGACCACACAGAAAGCATTTACAGAATAAAATAAGATTTTCTATTATTAGTAGGAAATATATTGATAAAGCTCAAAGGTAAAAGTGATAATGTATTATAGATCTTACCAAATTCCAGAACTCAGATCTTGTTAATGGCATTCCAAAAATGATTAATTCTGTTTGCTGCTGGCAAAATTACTTTTTGCTCTTTAATACGTAAATTTCATTAACCATCATATAGTAATTGTACATTACGTCAAACACTACTCCACAGTTCTTAAATTAAACAACATACTTTCATATACTTGTTAGTAATATATCATCCTAAAAAGGAAAAGCTACTACATTACTGTCAAATAAATGGTTTACCAGTGGGAGAGGATAGTGGAGGGTGGAAAAGAGAAAGGCATCTTTCTATGCATCCAGTGTAACACTTATGCACAAGCAACCACTGCCTGAGCCGGGTCGTCACCGCTCCCATCATTTACACTACCGTGCTGGTGCAGCTCAGGCAAGCCTTGCTCTCAGGCCCTGCCAAGGTACGCTTCACCTTCTCTGAAGTCACACAGCGCCTGACTGTATCTTGGGTAACCCTTGTATAAGTTTGTTCAACTTCGCCAGCACAAAAAAGTGCGTCCCCTGTACAGTGGGCTGGAAGCCATGGAAACATATTGTCTAGCTCTAACATTAAGAAAGTCGTTGTGAAAACAGGAGACTAGGGGTGCAGCACCTAGTCAAGACTGGACAGGCTTGTGCAGACCATACTGCCCACCATCTTACCCGAAGCATTTGCTGTGCGATACAACACCGCCTTTCCAGTGTATTTGTCCACTACTCAGATAAGCAGTACTGTTAAATAAAACAGTAGTATAAAGGCACGTGGTTTCACAGCTAAGCCTTGTTTGAATTTAAACATCTCTCTCCCTCTATGAAAGACAGTATAAGACTCTCCAGTTTCATTATGGGCCATGGCCTTACTGTGTTAAGGCTGAAAGAAAAAGGACAGGCAAGAAATCAGTTAGAGCTGCACTGCAGCCTGGAAACAGCAATGCCGCCCAGAGCCCAGCCTGGCTCCTCCCCAAAGGAGGCACCAAGGCGGGTGCTGTAAGTACACTTTTTTTTAGTTTTGAGACACAAATCAAAGATGAAAAATCTAAGTTCTAGCAAATGAACTGGAAAGCAAAATATTCTGCCTTGAACTTGTGGTATATGCTTCTTCTTGCTCTTTCGTATCTCCCCCTTTACCACATAGATCCTTTTACTCTGAAAGAAGAACCTTTTTCCAGCTTAACATCACCTGCCTCAAAATCTGGTTTGCACTTAGAATATTTGGTTTCATGAGTTTAGATCAGAAGAATATGAATTCAGTAGACATTACTGCTTGGTATGTCTGCTTTTTGTTTGCTTTGTTCTACCCCTCTCTTTTTCACATCCTAGTGCTGCTCGCAGCACTGTGGACCAAGTTCCAGGCACAGAACAGTTACACAATAAATCCTAAGGGAGATTTGGATTAAAGAAGCCCAAAAAACTTTCTTCACACAAAAAGCTGTCAAAAAAATCAGGACTGTGTCAACCCTTCGACACAAAACCTGAGTGGTAATTTCAATTAGATTCCTTTGAAAATCTCAGCTAAACACTTAATCAGAGTGCACCGGAGCAGAAGTTTTTGTGGGTTTACTAGACGTACACTCTGCACTGGGTTTTGTGAATGTACGTGTGCAGGGAAACGTAGCACTGAAAATGAAAACACTCCAGCAGAATTGCATCGATACCGATTTTAACAAACATTTTGGCAACAACCACTTCAGTAGTGTCCTTGGATCAAAACTCTGCACAGATAATTAGTTTGTACGCACCAATAATTACACCATTGTGCCAGTTCTTGAGGTTGTTTTTTGCCAAATGGAAAGTGTTTCAACAATACTGCTTAGACAAATTAAAAACTATTAGTACAATAAATGACTTTTACTCTAGATTCCAACCATCAATTATGTTAAATTTTATTTTTTTGTATCTTAGTCTTTAATTTATGCAGAGACTAGCAGTATTAATTTATTTTCTTTGGAATCTATTATATTGTCCCAACAAAAATATAGCCAAAAGAGTATCCCAATATATTTACTTCATTTATTTACTTCATTTTGAGGTTAGTCATCTTCTGTTTTTTAACAGAAGAAACAAAACAGAATTATTAAATGGTGTGCCCAGAGCCCTGGGCAGTCTGCATACAAGCAGAATCTAGCACGTAGGTTGCCTACCTGTTTGCCTTCACCGTCTAGCTTGACAGTGCTCCTCCCTGGGCTGTGTGAAGGGCAGCTCAGGTCCCTCAAGAAAACCCTGGGAACCCATCTCTCACATGTCTTACACAAAAGCTCTAAGGACTAATATTTTAAATAAAAGAAGTTTATAACTCTATTTTCATGTTTCCTTTCCGAGAAACAGATTTTTCTGTGTCAAAACATGGCTGGTGTTGAATGAAAAACATTGTAGTGAGAGAAACAGTAAATTTAAATTTATTTGATCCAAATAGGTACATATTTTTCCACTTGCTCACCAATCCTAAAAAGTTCACTCATTTGCATTCTGTGTAAAGCATCATACTTGCAACATGACTCTGTAGTTGTAAATGGTCCCTGCCTCACAACTCAGCTCAGTGATGTAGGATAAATATGTCACCCTCTGGGCAAGTTCCTGCACTCTTTGCTTCAATTTATCCCAGGTTTATGAATTCTCCCCTACTGATGTAAAAAAAAATATGGGACTCTCTCTTTAGGATAAATATTTTTTAGAGAAACTTATTTGGAACAAATATCTTTCAGAATATTTCAAATGAATGGTTGATTCCCAGCAGTGACATGTTCTATTTCACACCCTCTTTATGATTTTAGCTCTCTGAGGAGCTGCAAACATTGTCCAAAACCTGCCCAGTGGTGTGTCAGATCTTCAGCAATTACACACAACTTAATACTCAAGCCTCTCAAGTGTTGCCAAAATCTTTAGGTTCTGATTTTCAAGATGGTTCCAATAAATTAAACAAAAACCTGTGTTTCCTATTCTCTTTAGATAGATAATACCCTGAAAGCTAAGTAAATCATTGAAAACAGCCATGTAAGTGTTTTACTATTTGCAACCAGAAATTGCTTTCCTTGGCAAAATCTTAAATGAAGTATTTCCTACATGAACTATTTTACAAGAATTTCTATAAAATATCTTGCCTGAATAATGCACATGGCATCTTAAATACATACATTATTAAACATTTACAAGGATTTGGATCATTTACACCCCAGATAAAAATGATAAATGCTTAAAAAAACCCTCAAAATCCCCACAGATGGTTACATCGGCCAGTTGGCATGCAGGGCTGCTAGCAGAACAGAAGCTATGGCAGATCGAGCTGTTTTAACTCTGCAGCTAAAGTGTCTTATAAAGAAAAACACTGATATGTTTTCATACAGCTTCCCTGCCTAGAGAAAAAGATCCAAATAGGTCTCTCTCAGGGTTTATTTTGTCTTATTAAGACTTATTTCAGAGATTGAGAGATTTGTCATAACAATTTCTACTTAGAACTTCAAAAACAGGAGCATCCAAAACTTGTTTCCTAATCTAATTTCTAATATAAATTGTATATCAGAGCCATTAAATTTAATATTATAGAATCCAAGCACGCATCTTCTAGTTCTTTCCATTGCATAGCCAAATAATAAATTAAAAAGTGCCTAAGCATACAGGCTATTAACTGTTTGACCACTGAAGTCCAGAATCACAAGGCTGACTGTAAAATAAATTAATTAAATTAATGCAAATATTATACGAAAAGTCATGAACTTCTACTGCCCCAGAAGTTCAACACATCCTCCTAAACAGCAGATGGAAGATATTAGAAATAATCTCGTGAGGAGTGATATAATACAGGCTGATTTCCAATGCCTCATTTCATAAGGATTCTCTCATGTCAAATAAAGCAGATTTCTGTTATTGCTATCAGCAGAGGAACTCACATGGTCTATCTCCCATCTCACAATATAAAATGAATTTTTTTAAAAAAATCATAAAGGAAAAGAAATATGTTTCTCCTGAGATCTGCAGCCCCTTACAAACAGCTAAAATCAGCCAACAGGTTCAAAGGTAGGGATTGAAAAAGAAAAGGAAGAAAAGCAGGTGCAGAGAAAAACCATTGATAAATCAGGGCTAAAATACTTATTTCAAAATATAAGTTTCTTCAAATCTATCACATAGATGTGAGATTAAACTTGCTTGTTTATGTAAGTTTTCCAAACCAAGCTGGACAGATCTTCAAAAGAAAGTTGGTGTGAGAGCGCTCCATGTGTGGCCTGCTTGTCTGGCAGCCTCTTCCTGTTCCCTTTTTGCGTTCAAGGTTTTCATTTTGGTGTAGGGCATGGACAGTAACAGTCATCTCAGTTGATCCGGGACCCCATCTGTCTTAACAGATTTTGGTACAAGTGTTTGTCTCCTGCAGTTACTGAGACAACCTTGAAACGTGAACTAAGTGAACTGAGTATCATGACAGTTGCCTGTATTTTTTGGATCTTGAATAATAATTCTGAGAAACAGGACCTGCTCTATTCATATGAGTATACAAGATTTAGACAGCAATACTTTAAATATAAAATTAATTATGACCCATGCATGAAAACGACATGAGAAAGATCCAGAAAAAAGGGAAAAACTGTCCCATTCTTCCCTTACTCAAAATGTAAAGCCTGCAGAGGTTAGCAGAGCATTTAAGCACCACCTGAAATAGAAGCTTAATTTAAGACTCTCACAGGACAACAAGAAAAGGAGTCTGCAAGAACACATAAGAATATTTGCAGTTCTGTACCATCGAGTTATATCAAAAGAGTCCAGGGTGAATGCATGGCTTTACTACTTTAATCTTCCACTAAGTGAAGCATATGATAGCTGACGTGATTTGGGGCAGAGGCTGGAAGAGTTCTCTTCCTCCTCTCCATCGACCTTTTCCTTACAGGTTTTCCCTCCTATTAGGCATGAAATGCACAGAATTTGGAGCCCTGGCAGAACAGGTATCTGCAGGGCTTAATTTTCACATAGCTAAGGCTCTACTTCTGTCCGTTCCAAATGGTCTCACAGTCCTACTTCAACCAAAATCTGTTACTGTTCAGAGTATTTAAAATTGTTTAACCAGAACACTATTAAAATGCTCCTTTTCGGAGAATAACACAATGGAAATGTTTGACCAAACTTCAGATTTGCTACTGACCCAATAAAGGCCTGGGAAAATTAAGGATCAGATCGCAATTCTCCCTTTGTCTTATTTTTCCCTCATTTGCCTAATAGTCAATGATTAAGTTTTTACTTATTTACTTGCTTTTCCTCATAAAACCAAAAACCTTTTCCAAGAACAAAAACAAGTGCCTCAAAAGGCAAGCCAAAAATATAAAAAAAAAGTTTTGAATCCCCCAAACGGTTACTATTTACATTATAAAACAATCTAAATTATACAACAGAAAAGAATGAACCTTAACTGTCTGTAAATGATGGGATTTCATCTTCAGTTTTTCCACATACTTTTCAGCTCTTGTATATGTTGAATTTCAACAATTCCTACTCTCCAATGAGAATTTTTTTCTTCTATGTAATTCATCATTTTGTATGAATGATGACAAACACTGCTTTATCTGATCTTACCTGTAGTATATTTTTTTTAAAGTATTGCTTTGGTACTTGCCTGGTTTATTCAAAATACCGGCCCAGTAAACATGGTGAAGAATTATTAACAAATATTTTTAAATTAGAGAAAAAACAACTCAGATTATTAAATTCTATAGGTGACCATTTACCTTGTTCAGACAGTGTTTCTCTCCACAGAAAAGGGAATTTCAAGGGGCAAAATTTATGTATTACTGTAGAAAATCACGTTATTTAATGATGAAGACAAAGGGACATTCAAGTCTTTGAACATTTGCTGGCACTTTTTCACCTCACGATTTGCCTTTCCTTCACGAAGGTTCCCCATCACATGATTCAACATCACCACACAAATCTAAAAATATTCCTCTGAAAAGAAAAGGACTGGGAAATCCATGACACAGGCATGGAAAAATATCATCCGTACCGTTATAAACCTGACTGGCCCTAACAAGTATGCCGTGTTTGATTTGGGGCATACAGACCCCACAGACATCCTACAGTGCAGAATCCCAGATGATGTTCCTGAACATCCATCACTTTATACCAACTGGAAGGCTGTACATAATTTTGAGCCACTTCTACTTGGTGCTGTTTTGCGCACTTACATCTCTAGTTATCATAGTTTTCATTTCCCTATTCCACAATCTTTTTTTCACCTACATTTAGAGGAATTTTTCACTTTTTCTACTCCTTTTTTCATACTTTCTGCCAATGATATGGTGAGAAGATTAGCACAGTAGATTTTAAACAAGAGAGAAGTTAATTAGTCAATCCCTAATAAACTACACATTTACTTCTGCTTTTCTAATGGGCAGAACATCAGTGATAGGAGTTTCTCCTCCTCTCTTCAGTAATAACTGTACTACTGCAACAACAGACAATCTCAGAATGAAAGTACAGCCCAAAAAACCTTGAATAACTTACTGCAGCCACAACAGACCGAGTGCAGAGTAAATTCAAGCCACTTTATTTTCAAGAGCAATTAAGAAAAAAAAATAGCATTTACCTCTTCAGTTACCATATGAAATAAAGCTATGTGAATCACAACCAACTGTAATTCATTCCCTGTGATGTGATTCCCAAAACCACGGACACAAAGCATACTTCATTGCTCACTAATATGTTCACTATTGTTCTTACTGCAAAGAAATGGTGGAGGGAATGTTCTTCACTCACTGAACACAATTACTTAAGCAGCAGGAAAGCAATGGGAAAAAAAATCTACTCAAGTTGAAACTGTAAATGGCATTAAAACGTTATCAATCCATTTAAAATGTAGACCAGTTGAAAGCGAAATCTCTATGATGCAAGTCCCAAGTGAATACAGTAAAACAGGTAAAATTGCACAGAATAGCTAACATTTCAGAATTTCTTGCTCCAGGAAATTAAGGGTAAACAAGCTTTCTCCTGTGTTTTCAGAACAGATGATAATGTTTATTAAATTTGTGAAGAGTGACATCTCAAACAGGAAATCTAACCAGGATTTTAAGATAAAGCTGCAGAAGCTATATTAACACGGGAATAAAAAAAACAGCCTGGAAAAGGAAGCTATAGGGCTGGTGGCAAAAGCAGCTCTAAAATAGAAGTTGGCTGAAGAGTCTGAAAAGCTTTTTGTAGAGCTCTTCTGCTTTTGACATTATGCTGTCTGCTGTTATCAAATGCTAATTCTTTGTCATCTCTAATCACTCGATTCCTTCTCAGCCATTCTTCCCAAACTCCAGTCCTTTTACTGAGCTCTCCCTGGATATTGCTGTTTTCCATTTCCACTACCTTTTCTGAACTAGTTTTTCAGCTATTTCACTTTCTTGCTTTGCCCACCCCACCCACCATCTGCTTCACTCCAGTCTCCTTTCAGCTTGCATCTCCATTTGTCAGCTGTTCTCTCCTAGTTCCCCTGGCTGTTTTCATTCTTATTCAACTCCCACAAGCTTTCTGAATTTCCCCTTACCTGCTCTGTTATCCTGTTTTATTTACTGCTTTTCTCTTTATTACACCTACTTCTTCCTGCAGCATTTCACTCCATCACAGCAAGAGCATTCCCTTTGGATTCTGCACACAATATCGTAATTAGACAATTATTTCTCCTTCCTGTCTCAAATCATCTTTTTACCTCTCTCCACTGCTTAGTACTTTTAACTATTTAGTGCATCTATTCTGTTGAGACAGATAGCTGTGATTAGAGAACAAATCATACAAGATGGCAAAAAAATCAAGTTAACTGAAAGAAGATGCTGGAGGAAGATAAAAAAAACTTAGTTTGGGAGGAAAAAAAAGGTAGTGTTTTGTGTATTTTTTCATAGTATCAGTGAAAGAGCGGTCTGGAACAGATGGCAAAAGACTATGTAATACAAAATTTCCATCAAGGACTGAAGAATATAGATAAAATCTATGACAGATATTTACCAAACCTATTCTTAAAAGAAACAAAGGAAATTCTATAATCTCTGTAGATAGCCTATTATAGTGCTTTCCTGCTCTTACCCTTTCCTAAAAATGTAATGTATTTGATTTACCTGAAACCATAGTGACCTTGACTCTATAAATACTACACACAGTCCCACAGCTGGTTTAAAAAACTCCAACAAGTGTAATACTGGAGTCAATTAAAAAAAAATACCAATTTTTTGATTGCCTAAATAGTAATAACTACCATATTGTCAAAATTATTACTTCTGACCAAATATGCATTTGTCAAAATGTGAACAATAAAAGCAAATTAAAAAAAGGCAATTTTATCAGTGATTTGTTTGAAGAAGTATGGCTATTACTTCAGCTATTTAGTAGATCTCCTATTATATGGAATACAATAGTCTGATTAATATGAATATAATTACTTAGAATATTTTAAGAATTATATTGAAGAGGGCCTATTTTGGAATATATTTTTAAACTTGGTGACAAAAATGTATTTTGCCTTTGCAGAATTCTTCATAACTTCCTTTTCAAGGATCATCTATATTCTTCATTTCTATTTGAAGTTTTTCATTTCAAGTTTGACTTTTTGAAGCAACAACTCTACTGAAAAATAATCAACGCAAAGTTCATGGATACTTGTGATGTTTCTAACGTTCAGCTGTGGAAATGGCAAATTTTTGTTGCCAGGAAAAGAAAATACAATGAATAGATAAAATATTCTTGCAAATACTTCAAACAGAGATTAGCACAGATTCAGTAATATAAAGGAAGTAGCAATGAAAGATTTACTTCGTCAGATGAAATAAAAATAGCTGTGTTGAGACTTAAAAAAGACATGCTAAAAAAAATCTGACTAGTTTTGACATACAAACTTAATTACACTCAGATTTTTATTTTTTTTTATATATCTAAATGTGGATAATGGGTCTATTTTTAAAGATTGATTCTTTTTCAAAATCAGGAAAATTCTGACATCCTCCTGACAGCCACAAAGCTATCTGTTACTCCCAAAATCATGCTATTTTGTCTTCTTTCTCAAGGTACATAAAGAACCCAACTGAAGATCATGCAAGTTTTCCCTTACTTTAGCATCTATCCCAAATGGATACAACTGCCTTTGATCCACATCAGAGACAACACAGCCAGGCGGCTTTAATGCTTTTCTTTTTCAACATAAGGTTGATATCAGGTACTTTCCTGAAAAGTGACATCTAGAAGTGACAAAGATATATACAAATAAAATGTGTAAGCTTACATAAGCAACATGCAACGATATCTTGATATTCCTTTTCAACCAAAAGTATAAATTAGGTTCTACTGGTCCATAGGTTTTCATGTCTGTCTAATCTTGTCCAAAATACTGTTCATGACATTTCTTCAAACAAAAATTACAATCTATAGAGTTATTCAATTAAAATCCTGAGACCATCTTCACCACCAGCATTTCTCATTACAGTGACAGCTCTTTTAAGACAGCTTTTCATTCTGAGGCTTCACATCTTAGATACATACAGTCAATGGCAATGGAAAACATCAAAACAGGATAAGAAGCACGAATGGAGCTTTTTAAGACTCCAACTGTCTACAGAAATGATTTGCAAACATAAACACCTTGGAAGAAGTTTCAAAGTCAATATAAAAGACTTCCTTTAAAAAATTACACTGTATTGAAAAGGTTTCAGGAAAGCCTTCTGAAGATTACTAACAATTTATGGTCCCAGACCAAGTTCTGCATCTCTTGAAAATAGCCTCCTAAGCTCTACCCATGAACTCACTATACTGTAAGGAACACTGGAATTGAAGAACAGACAAAGCGTATGTGCTATGCTACTGTCCTGGACAACTCACGTGACTTGGAGCAGACACCAGCCTAGTGTGGCTGATCAATGAAACCCTGTAATGGGAGAAAGCTCAAAGACAACAGGTAAGGACAATGGGCTCACAAAGCTCAAGACAATGTAGGAAGTGACTACAGTTATCATGAAGGAATCTAAACAAGAAAACTCAATCCCTTGTACAATAATTGGTATTTTTGCTGGATATCTTGACAAAGAAACCAAGGTGAATTCCAATGAATTAATTGCTGTGTTCACTTCTATTAACCCCAGGGCAAGAGAGAGTTAGAACCATTAATAACTTTTTTTAAGTGTTTGTGTGGATGTTACTCAAGTTGTGCATTTCTCTTTATAAAAACTTAAGTTTCCAAGGTGGCTTGCATGAGCATGTGAAGCGTACGTTGAGTAAAAAAACAATTCCAATCAGATCAGTTCTAATGACTGTAACAAATAGTGTTGCCAGTGCAATTTCTCACACCCAATTTTCATTCAATACGCATTTAAAAGTCACTGTCACCTCTGAGCAACAGTGTAAGGAGTCATTATGAAGATTTATACCCAATTTCACAATTTGGCAATCAAAAGACATTTGAATATTCTACTGAGCATTTCGGAGACTGCAAAAACATAACCTTTTATCAGTCTTGGGAAAACATTTCAGTGGTAGTGGACATGGCACTGATGACATTACAGAGTGCAGCATGTGTGCTAAGGAATTCACGCAAAAAAAAAAGAGCATCTCTGACACTTGTCATAAAATTCAAAACAGACTGTGTCTCAACAACAGCACTGAAAGTTTCAAACAAGCACTAACTGTAAATACAAGTCACATAACTTTATAGATCAAAATGTCCAAAAATGTATTTGAAAACATTCAACGACTGTGAAAGGATTGGTTCTTTAATATTTCACCTGCTTGCTTCCCTGAAATGGTGTGAGGGGAGCAGGGGGATAGAGAAGAGTTTTTAAAGTTTATTCTTTGTCCATAAGGCCCAGGAAAGCCAGAAGCCAGCAAAACTTGACAGGCAGGGCAGCTTAGCCATTTGTCTTTTGCACCTCTATGCATCGTTGATGATTATAAGGTCTCTACAGTCAGCACCTACCAGTGAGTCTCATTCCATTGGAGTATCCATCTCTAACCCAAATTCAGGGAAGCGGACAAATGATCTCACTCCCACTGCCCCAGCTGCTGAGTCATAACAGCAACAGCACAAAAACAATCAAGTTCAAAGGCTGATCCAGGAAATTAAAGAGCAATCCACGGAGACAACAGAATTCGGAGTGTCATGAAGGCTTTCCCCTCGGCTCCCATTTTTCTTTTCACTGATACTAAGGAATACGTTTTTAAATCCTCTTGTTTCATGCAAGAGCACAACATAACAATAAATGATTCATGTAGTTCTAAGCAATCTACCAGGTAAAAACTCCAAATATACTTCTCATTTCCATATACATCTTTCTTCCATGTATAAAATTATATTAATAGTATTTTGGTACTTTATCACTGTTTATTTTATTACCTAGTCTCATTTACTCAATGACAGGCTTGCAGTAAAGGGACTCTTCTGCTGTATGTTATGTACCAAATCTCATAGTAAGGTTCAATCCTGACTGTGTTTATACAGCAACACATGCAATTCTTATGATCAGTAGAATCATCCCATTAATGTCCCAAGTGAACTGCAAAGTGATCAAATCCAGATCAGAAAATGAAGCTGGCTACTGTAGATATTCCCCAGAAAGTGGCTTATCTTTATTCTTACAATCAATACCAGTGAACAACTTCCAGGATATTGACACTGTCTTGCATGCTTTATAATTTTCTCTCATCACTGAAATCAGCTTACTTACATCAAATTTAATTCATTGCAAAGCATGCCTTTGAAAAGAATTTGATTCCTTGTACACACAACACCATACTGTCCCACTGTGACATGAAGCACAGAAAGTCTCCTCACCAGCACATACCAGAATTACCAGGGGCTGCCTCCCAGTCTATTCACTGTTTGGACAGACAGCTCATGAGAGCCAAGAAAGCAGGGACACAAGCATCCTGATATTAATATTCAATATTTGGCCTCCACACTTTAGGAGTACTCTGAAGTTCTCAGCAATTTCACCATTTCAGGTTGCCGCTCCTTCACAAGAGACAGCAACAATCTCAGTGGCTGAGGGTCTTATGCCAAAGTCTTCACACAGACAAAACTAGAAAAAGGAACGTTCTCTCCTTTTGGCAGAAAATACGGCTACGCTCACTAGAATACGCTCTGAACTGAGAAAGGAAAGATTAACTGTGAGGACAGCAGAAGCTTCCATCTTGCTGTGCTGGAGCTCTGAACCAACAGCACCCAAGCCTGTCGGCTGCAGCACATTAAAGAGGCTGTCTCATGATTTCACGTGGGCCTGGTGGTGCCCTACGCTCAGGAAAACAGCACTTGAAAAGTTCTGGTAATAAATGAATTTCATTAGCTCACCACTACTCACTAGTGCAGAACACTTCACTCCCATTCCTCGCAGGAGGAACTTTCTTCTCTCTTCACCAAGATAGCAAGATGATGATGAATTTGCAGTCAAATATTCTATAAGTGGAAGATAAACAAATATTTACAAGTAATTTGCTCTTAAAGCGGAACATCAATAGAACTCTTCCGGAATTGTTTCGCTGTGTTGGAACAGAGATTAATTTTTCTGCCTGGAACTCCAGCCACTGTAGCTTTCACTGAGACAAAAATCATTACACGAGAAATTTTTGGGAGGTTTCCAAAGTCCATTCATTTCCCAGCCTTCATAGCTACTTAATCCCTTCAAGACATGCATGCCTTTAGCTGCAGGAGACATCTGAACTAAGAACTACATCATACCTTTAGTCTAGACAATTAATTAAACCGCCGAAAGTAATGCACAAACAGCAGGAAACGTTTTTCTATTCTTTAATAAAAAATACATTAATGTATTCAGAAATATTCACTAAATTACAGCTACAACCAAGAGGAATGTATTTATAAGAAATGAGGTTTTGCATTAAAAAAAATTACATGCCTCACACACCCTGCTGAGGATGTACAGTACAAGTTTAATCAGTTTGGGCCTCACTCTCTTTAAAAACAAGCCAGATGCCAACACTGAGAATGCTTCCCTCTGTTAAAAGTGTGCAACTTCTCCTCGTTTGAAGACTCTGGTTTTTGGTGGAAATATCACACATGTACTGGAGCAGAAAATTTGACTCTCAGCTTTATGTTTTCATCCTGGTTTTGTAGATTCAGTCAGATGCTAAGCAACTTTTGAATATCTTTTGCAAATATGTTGTTAAAATCACAAGGATTTACTAGTTGCATATCAGGGACTTTGAATTTTCTTTAACTTTATCCATATAAATGAAGTCATCAAGCTGCAATGTTGGGCACCAGTTGGACACACAATGAGAATTCAGTACCCAGATTAGAAACAAAGGTGGCGATTAATGCAACTAAGAAAAAGAAGAGCCTGGAAGAGGGAGCGAAGCAAGCAAAAGGCAAGAAGCTCTAGTCGTTATGGGTGCCTCTCTGGACTGAATTTTTGTATTAGGGTTTAATAAAGCCGTACTTTAGATTAACTGTGTACATGGTACAGATCCATCATACACTATATAATCATACAAATACACACATGCATATACACCATGCATGTGGTACGATATGAGTTACGGTACTCTCTAATGATACTGGTAGTCAATGGGCAGTCCCTGCCCACGCAGGGCAGAACGTCTCTATCTCCACCGCTGTAACACAAGATGGGGCTCCCCCTTGACAATCGCCTCTGCCTCTGCTGCACTGCCTCTCCTCAAATGTAAACATAGTAGGCACGGTGCCTGGCAAAAGGAGACGCTACACATGCAGTCACGTGTATCTTTTCTTGTTCTTCTGGTTCAGGCAAGCTGATACGCAACCCACAGTTTGGGCCAAGTTCTTGATTTAATGCAAGTAATTCTGTGCTGCTTTACAAACAATAGCTGTCAGTACCACAGCTGTAGAAAATTAAATTGATCCCCTCTTAGTGAGCAGTACATATGATTTATGTTTTAATATAAAGATTAAGACCCTTTCTTATTTAATCAGGATTTGTCTTGTGAAGTGATTGATAAACTTGTCAACTTATTGCTGTTGATTACATACTTGCAGGACTGGTTGGACAACATTAATGTAATGCAATTAATTGGATTTTAAAGAATTTGCACTGATTCAGCCTAAATCATACTAGATACTTTCAGCAAAAGGCTGGTCTTTTTCTGCCCCAACAGTAGGTAAGAGAGAAGTATGGAGTTTTTTCACTCTTTAAAATGAAAAGTGAAAGAACAAACACCTCCTACTTCAGAGCACTTCAGAATATAGCAGAGCCCCTTCCAAGTGAAATATTTCACTAGCATTCCTGGCAAACCCCTACCTTATAGAAATGACTCATTAAATTCAAGTGCTTTGTTTTCTTATTTTGAGCATTCATTTCAAAACTTTAAAAATGCCTTGTCAGATCAGCCCCAGACACTACCTATTAAAATGTTAAGTTACACTTGATGAAATATAATTATAGCACTTTTGACATCTTTAAGTAGCACACACGTTTAAGTCATATTAAAGAAAAATAAATTCAAGAAAATATAAGTTTAAAATATTTAAAGAAACAATGACATGGCAAGCCAAAATTTAATTTGAAAATTGCCTACACAAAAACCACACTTAAATCTACTTTTTAGGATCTCAGCCTAATCAAATATGCATTGGAATGGCCTCTCACTCCAAGACTAATGGCATTGCTTCAAAGCAAAGTAGAAAATATAACTAGTCTGTCTGGAAACCGCTTACGCAAACTGTCCAGCCGTGGCAATATCCAATGCACTCCACTAACAACATAAAATTAAGGCACCTCATTCTGGGAAAATATTGTTTACAGATTGATTGAGAGATAAATAACCTACTGACTACTTGCTAGTTCTAGAATCTGAAGAATTCATTAATAAGTTTAAAGTATGGAACAAATACTTTTTTTTTTTTGTAGGGTGGATGATCTACTTGAGGATATGGTTTAATGGGGATTAGGGATGGTTGGACTCGATGATCTCTAAGGTCTTTTCCAACCTAGAAATCTATGAATCTATGAAATATGCCAGTTTCTCCGTTAGTATAAGTCACAAAAATACAAGCTCTTCTTGAAGATCCAAATATTTATAGTGTTATAAGTGGACTTTCCAATAACACTCAAATAGGATGCAGTCAAAGTTTACTGAAAGAACAGCCACTGTTACTTCCTTTGATATAGACATGTCTTCTCAGGAATGACTAATAGTCACTGCCTCACAACAACAAAGATTACTGAAACTACATAAAATATTGTGTCTAAACATACATGTGTGTTTACAAATATCCTGTCACAAAACTAACACATCAAAGTTACATTAGTCTTCACATACATATGCACAATCTAGTATTAATGCCTTATTGCAGTACATTAACACACAGCTAATAATTGCTTCCATTCTTTTACAGATGGAACTACCAACGTGAACAAAGGTTGAGCATCTCCTTCCTTGTCTGAGGTAGCTTGGCGGCCATTTCCAACAGGAAGCACAGACACACCAGAACTTTTCCATTAAGAAGTATCCTGAGGTACCGAGGTATATCCACTGTTCTGAAGGACTGAAAACAACTCAAGGAGAGGTGGGAAACTTATTAAGCTATCTTCAAGATTCACACAGCTCAGCTGGTTTGCCTTGTACTGCTCAGCTGGTGCTGCTCACTCTAGCCTGGATTCACTTTACAACATGATTAATCCCTTCAGTTCAGCTCTCAAACATGAGAACAATTTCAGCATCAGTAACAAAACACTTTGTGACTCAATAGTAACAAACCAATTCCTCTCTTATATCAATGGCAAGCTACCACTTCACAAATTCCCTGCAAGATTAAACAGTCCTGTCTCCTATGGACAATAAAAGCTAATTAGTCATCCCATTCTACATATAAAATTCCGCTTTCCCCACTCTGATCTCAGCAATTTTGCCCTATTTCAGTTTAACCTTTAGGGTTTTTCTCCTCATTAATTACAAAAGGTACATATGGGCTTGTATTCTTTGCTAAGATGAGGCTATCCTTTACAACAGAGCTCCCTGGAGCCACCCAGGAAGTGGGTTAGGTCTGAAAGCGGCAGGAATTTCAGCATATCTTTCTTTTACTGCACAGCTTCCTAGCTACATATTGCAGTTAATGCCCCATGTAAATCTATTGCTTGAGATTTCAGCTTAGTAGACTTATAAAAACATATAATCTTGTGCCATATTGAGGGGCACTTTACGCTGGAAGACCAATTACAACTTTCTGTATTGGATTCTGTCAGCTTCTGCTGAGAAACAAAACATTTCTTCCAAAAGTACTTCCAAACCTTGATCACAGCAGCTGCTGTACTGTCACACTAAACTAAAAGTTACACTTCTATTTACACTGTAACATATTTGTATTTGCTTGCCCTCAACCATGTTTGTTGCATTTTCTACAATTTTTTGGATAACTATTTCATTGGAAAGAGTATTTTGATGACTTTTTTCCTAAAAGTACAAAATTAAGTGCACAGACCCAGAGCAAAGTAAAATTAAAACACAGAACTGAAACATGGGCATTAGGATTGAAGACTGGAAACACAAAGAGTGAGTTTGTAGAAGCGGAGGTCCTGGGGTGGAAGAAAGTAAGGATCTCAAGTCAGTAAATGAAAGGTTTGACAGGAGGTTTAGTGCTAGGGAGAACTAGAAGAGAAAAGAAAGAAAGGGAAAGAATTCCTGGGAAAGAATCTGGCAGGGGGCACTGAAGAGGTAAACTCTGCTGTTTGGGATGTTGGGAACTGAAGATGGTGTGTCTAAGACTCAGGAATATGAGTCAGAAAGGTCGGAGAACTGCCAAGTGGTCAGTAAGGGGAACACAAGCAGACCACATGCAGAATACTAGAGGGTATTTAAGGCAGCAAGGATAAACAGATTCAGCACCCCCACTTCAAGCACTCCCTGACCCAATCCTTCCCCTCTATGGAAAACCCACTTCCATCATGTTTCTTCTCTAATTTAGCTGTTAAAAAATAGGATGACAAGCAGGAAAAAAAAAAAAAACAACCATGGCCTTTACAGTCATGGAATCTCTGATGTAAGAATGTGTCAGTAATCCCAGGGTTAACCCCAGTTCAGCTTCCTCATGCTACTCAAACACAGGCAAAGCAGACAAACTAGTAAACACTGCAGCATTAATCATGAAACAGCAGTTGCCACCACACTTGTAATGCTGCTATTCCCACTGTCAATGCTCAACAAATTATTCCCATAATGTACAGGGAATTTGGGAACCTCTTAGTAAGTATTTATCTACAAGACTGCAGTATGGTTTCCAGTCTAGGTGAGCAAACATATACCTGTGGTTTGTTATTCTTTTTATTTCAGCTCCCAGTTTTGTTCAACTTAGCTTGGATTTCCAGCATATAAATATGAGCTTTGATAGTCTCATCAGCAACCCTGTGCATTTGGGGCCTACACAAAATGTCTAAAACTTCTTTACTAAGGTCTTTGAGGTGCTGAACAATCATCCTATCTTCCTCAAGTTTTTCTTCAGCAAGTATTTAGCAAAGAGTGGCAATGTAGGTCACTCCTCACTTGAGAATAGAAGGTCTTTTCATTTCTTTATTTCCACAAAATTGAGATCTACAAAGGCCAGCTGTAGACTTGGTTTCAATATACTGTTCTGAAATGCACTGGACTTTGTGACTACAAGCATCAAAATCTCTCCAAAGTTTGTGTTCAATTTATGTAACATGCAATTGTAACTGAAAAGTCATCTTTCCTCTCAGAACGTTTACCGAACTTGGCCATAATCGGTGTTTTAGGATCTGTGCTTTTAACAGTGTTGTCACACAGATGGAAAAATGCCTATAAAGGCTTTTCTTGAGGGTGGTGACTGTTAGCGCAAAACCTACCACTCAAGTTGCAAACGGTGCTGAGGAAACCTGTGACAACCCGAAAAAGCAAAAGAGGAAACTCCTAGAAAAATATAGGAATCGAGAAGTAGGGTTAGCATTTACCTTAGTTTCCATGGACATCTTTTTGCACCTGTATATCTAAGAACATTATACCAGATTTCTGGAGATTGCCAGCCCAGTCAGGTTATAGCTAGAAACAAAATTACTCCCTATTACGTTCAGACTCAAGAGGCCAGGTAATAAAGAGGTAACACATCGCCACTTTTCTCCCCCATTAACTTCTGTTTAACTGCTTCCTGAAGTAATTTCTGAACACAAATTTAAAACTTCCATATATGGTGTCTTTTTATTCTCAATACAGAAAACACACACCAAGACTGACAATTTAAAACGAACTTCTTTTAAGTGGACTCCTCATTAAAACATCAGTGGGAGATCTCAGAGTTTGTTGGGGTTTTTTTTAAACATTGTTGTTTCTTTTCATTCCTGTTAAAAGCATAACACAGAGACTAGCAAGAAGGAGGGGTTGATTTTTGCTGCAGATCTCCTGCTTCATTTAATACAAATGAATGGAAACAGAGACTATGATGAACTCTATGCGTAAGTGATAATCCTTAGGAATTCAGGCAGTGAGAGAAGAATCCTTGCCAAATAAAAGGGACAAGAGCAACTCTTCTGGTGAACTGTCAGTGTGGAACGGATGTTTTATAGACTCGGCAGACATAAACATGTTCAGGTAAGATAATACCTCCTTTTCATTGCACGATTGAAACTGTCCTCAGCTGAGCTACTTTTGATTTACACTGAAGTATAACAGGAGCAACTGGTGATCTTCGCTGATGTTCCACTGTGTATGGTGCTTATTGGTGACAGTGGGTAAATATTAATTATCTCTCACAGACCTCAGTCAAACAGCTTACCATGAAAGAGCATCTTGCAAGTTTTTCTTCGTATTCCCCTCCTCAGATACATCCCCTCCAACTTCTGCCTCTCCAGGCATTTCTAGCATTATGTACAAAGAATGAGGCACAAGACAAACATCTCCAAGAAACCTTCTATAGCTGTGGCCATTTAAACAAAAATTTGCAAAAGTTCATCTGTGACAGAAAATTTAGAGTTCTACTTCTCAAAATGACAAGAAGGTATTACCACAAAATTACTTAGAGCTCTCCCTCCCAACTGACAAAACGACACACAAAAAATTATTAAATCGTGACTTGCTAACGGCACAAGAAGAAAAGTCTTTGTTTAGTCGTAAACAATGCTTTTTCCCTTCTCACTCTAAAATCTGCTTCTAGCTGACAAATACAAGTCCTTGTGTGCTTCTGGAGCAAAAATCTGAAACTGTTAGCTATTGGGACAGGTATTTCAGATGTTAAATACTCAGTTCAAATTTTTGTAGGTGATTAGAGTGAAAAGTAGGTAGTGTATGACCATAAAATGAAGACAGAGGGACTGCTGAGAATTAACAATGAGTAGAGCTGCTTAATGATGAACTCATGCTAAGTTATAGTCAGGACAACAATTGATGCCTTTCAGGTTCTTCCTTGAAGGCTCTATCTATCAAACATAGCTTTCTCTAAGCTACTTGACAAAACTGCTTGTGCCATAAAGACTTTCTTTCATGTTTATCACTGAAAAACTAATCGATCACTTGACAAATACTAGCAGCTGTTATTCCACCTTTAAGTTATTAATGAATTTGTCTATATTGACCAGTATGACTTTTATCTTGTGCACATATGATTTGTGCTGAAAAAGGTTTTTAAAGTGCCAGCACTTATTCCCACTTAAAACCAAAAATGTTCAAGTAATTTTAGAAATTATCTGTCTCTAAATGAAACACACACTAATGCCCAAGACATGCAGGCTATTACTATAAAAAGACAACTACATGACTACTATAGATTATTCAACCTACTACTGAAGTTAAAAAATAATATGTATCACAGTAGGAATCCAATGTGATATCCTATATGCAAACTTTAAAAATGTTATAACTTCTTTCCTGTCAGCACTCTTCTGCTTATTCCCTTTGCAAGGAATCTTTGTTTATTTTTCTAATAAACACAGGAAAATAACTAATTATAATAATCTCTAAAAGCTATTCCCTTAACTAAGTTGTAATATTTTCTCTGCATGAAAAAGAAGCAATGCATCAAGTTCGGAACGACTCCTAAACGCTATTAGTTTCAAGAAACACATTCAGGACATACTACCGTACCTCAAGGTAAGTCAACAGACTGCACCTTGAGAACAGTTTGACTTGCCTTGGAGACCTGGGCAAGTCACTCAGCTCCAGGGCAATTAACGGGAGCACTGGGACATACTGCTGTGGACTGTTGCTTCATTGCTTCGGGAAGCTGAGCCAGGGTGCACAGCATCAGGCAGGCAGACTGGCCCATTCAAGCCAAGAGGGATTTCACTGCATGCCTTTCAACTCCTAAGTGCAAGGCAGCACGCAAGCCGCGATACGGATGCGCTCTCAATCCGCATATGCTTAAGGAGGAAATGGCAACTCTGCACCCCTCTGTTTGGCGTGGTTGCTAAGAGGAGATCACTCTCGATTTGAAGCTATGCACACTCAGATTTCAACTCCCCTGAGAAAGAAGCAACTCACTTAACAAAAGCAGTTAAGCTTTACGATTAAGGGGAGGAAAAGATGTTTTTACCAGGTTTCAATTTTCCTCTAACTCATTTTTCTCTAGGCAAAGAACAGTTCTTTTGAACAACAAAGCCTGGCAGACAGTTAACCTTTATTTCAGAGAGACAAATTAGTTTTTCATCACAGTTTATCAAACCAGCAATTCAGCTCCATAGATCAACACAGTGGGAAAAGTTTATCAGGACAGAGGATTTTACTGAAAACAGATTGGCTCAAAATAAGACATGCCTGCTTCCGTGAGGAAGAGCACCAGAGTTTTGCAGGGTATTCCAAAATGAAGACTGCGACCAGGCAAACTAGAGGAGGTAGAATGGCTTGAACCGCCACAAATCTTTTCCTGTAATCTCTTAACATAAGGAGAGAAGCTTGTCTATTGTGGATTAGGTAACATAAACCCTGCCTCCACACAGGCTTCTTTCACTGCTTTACCTTCCGTAATAGCAAAAGCAAAAACAGCCAAGCAAAATAGCATTGCTTTCTCCAGTTATCAGCAGAGGATTGACAAAAGCATATGTTAAGCACAAAAAGTTTGAAACTTTGGTGTGATAGAGACACATGAGCAAATGCTTCAAAGCCTTAGAATTTTTGGTTATCAGGACACAAAGACTCAGATTTCTCTTTAGTTCCAATTGCCTACATGTTCTGCCACAGTAACACTCAATACAAAGCAGATCCTCCAGTTTAGAATTAGCCTGGGTAAGCCTGCATGGCCTGCTGCTTCATCCTCACCTATCTTTTCACTGTTCTCCCACCATGAGAACAGCAAACACAGGCTCAGCCAAGTCATTTCCCAGAGCATTTGTTTCTCAGGCTCAGAAGTTTCCGACTCTCCTGACACACACTCAGTTAAACTACAATAAGCAAAGCCACACAGTTACAATAAGAACAATAAAAATACAAACCTACCCAAATAGCAGCAAACTTTCCTCTGGAAAAAGCAAAACAGTTTTCCTCCCACATGCCAGTCCCTGCCTTTCAATGCGCAGCCTACAAGTTTCTCAAGCTTTCAAAAACTACAGCCTGATCTTTTATATGCAGCAGCCACAATGCAGCTGGCTCCAGTTTTATGGCTTAACCTCCACCTCTCCGTTCATCTGCCCAAAACTTTATACACCTGCTTACCTTCACACTTAAGTAACTCCATGAAGAAACACTTTAAAAGGGGCATCCATATGATGCTGTAAGAACTTTGGTCCTGCTTTTCATCACATCTATGCTACATCTTGACAAAAAAAGAGTTCATCTACCTGAGTTTATTTTTAAATATTTTTAAAGATTTTTTTTTCTAGGTGTTGCAGGTAAATTACAATTTTAGTAGTATAATACTGTCCTAGTGGACTACTCAGTATTTAGATGTGAGCACTGTAGCACCAATCATCACTATGGAAAAGCTGTATTTACATTTCAATGTAATATTTCCTCCTCAGGAAACCAATGAAAAAGATGATACCAAATTATCGTCCTGGGGTACAGAAATCAAGAGTATGTAATCATAATGAACTAACTTTTACATCTTTCAGTAAAGTAAACTGGAATTCTCAGGAGTATTAAAGTTCATGGCTGAAAATAGTTTCCTCTGTGTTAAAAACAAACCTGAAGTTGTAGAAATGTAGATTTTTTTAAAAAACATTATTCTAGAATAAGTTGTGGTTTATTACTTCTTGATTTCCAGTGCAGTTACTGCTCTTGAATACCATCCTTAATACACCTTGAGGCTGAAGTGAAGTCAGCTGATTCCCCTGAGTTCTCAAGACAAACACCATTTGGGGAATGAGAATAAATAGCTCTGAGAATCTTGAATTATTGAAACAAAGTTACAGCTGAAACATTTCTTCCCAGTTTCTCTTTCTCCTCTTCAGAGTTTTCTGGTGATGGAAAAGACTATTTGACACTTACTCCACATAAAAACAGGCAAATGCCTTTTCCTTTACCCAAGCCAGCATGGAGCAAGCAATTGCCATGCAGAGACAAGGAGTGGAGCAGGACTCACACCGCGTCCTCCTCATGATTATGTCCCGGCAGAAGCTGTCACCAGCAGAGCTCTCTAGAAAAGGGATTCTCAAAACTTCATTGGAACATGGGGCCCTATGCAACATGCTAAAAGTCAACAGGACTTAAAAAAGTTCAAGACTATGCATTTGCAAATTCTGCTGCAGAATTGAGGACACATTGCAGCTTGAAAGGAAACATTTATCAACAACACTGTTCTGAGGAAAAGGAGACTGCAAGAAGTTGGTTAAGGATGTCATTGCTATCAACACAGGTGGAGAGCAAGGGAAACTAGTTGTGTCAAGAGAAGTATATTATTCTCTTTTCACGTAATTCTTCACGCTATCAATTTTCTCTGCACTGAAAGAGACGATGAGGCCTTGCCTGAAGTAATAGTACTGTAGATAAGCATGAAAAGAAAACTGATTATAGGTCAGATGCTGAAGAAGATGATGAGAACAGGAACAAAGGAGCAATGACATGCTGTTACCATGAACACCACAGATAATATTTTGCTCATTAATTGCTCATTACATCCCATTAAAGTAGCTGTTGCTTCAAATTATGCCAGTGCTCCTGCAGAAAGAAGCATAAAGCAAGATTGTGATTCACTAAGTGTAACAATGAAAAGCGTTTGAACAGTTTAAGTAGTAGTGCTCTGCATTAGGCTTGGCTCAGTCCTCGGTAGGAGGGCAACTGTCAGAATTCTAAATAACTTCTCAAACTTTGCTCTCTCCAAGCAGAACAGTATAATTCTTTCAAAGGATAATCAAAAAGCACTTTGCAAATATCAGTGATCTAAGCCTCAGAACACCTTTGGAAAAGAAGTAGTATCATCTCTCTGACAAGAATGCATGTTTTCTGAGTCAGAAGTCAGTTTAACACTCCTTTTGCTGCCCATCACAAAGGCACTATTCTTCAGCTGATTAAAAAAAAAAAAAAATATTGGTCTCACCTTACCTCTCTGGTTTCCAAGCAAACCTATGCACTATATAAAGCCTGTGACCTAACTTGAGAGAAACAAAGCCACATGAGCACAGCGCTACAGTACACAGCAGCCTAGGTATGACTGGGGAAGGGAGAGGACATGGGGAATAAAGCAATGAAAACAAGTAACCAGTCTTCCAGCAGACTGAGAAAATAAAGCTGTGAAAGAGAGCCAACAAAGCCATGAAAGAGATACAGCAAAGCCACAAAAGAAGAACCTAATTTAAAGTTATATTCCAGAATTGGTTTTTTGCATGTTTTTATTGTTTTGTTTAATGATTTCCAGTAACGCTATCAAATATTTAAGAAAAACTTCTCATCTTATCCTTGAATCTTGTACAGCAGCAAAGTGACCCCAGAGCAATGTGACGCATGTGCAATCCTGCTTTCCTCTAGGAATAATAAGTCAGTGAGCAGCTGATCTGGAAAGGTCTCAGAGTGCCTCCATCTATAGTGAGTTTAAGCCTTACTCAACCAAACCCAAATTCCAAATAACCTCCTATCCTAAGGGTCTTTTAAAAAGTAGAGCAATCCAGTAATTAATTGAATTATGTGGGACTACTTTATTTCATGGGACAGGAAGTGGAACCACCCCTGATGACACAGACTGAACCATGCAAGCGCAGCTAATCACTGCAGGAAAAGCAAGGCACCAGGTGCACAAATGGCAATTAAATGTTGTAAGTAAAGATGAGAAGAATTTGAAGAAATACCCCAGTAGTTCCCAACATGCAAAAATAATAACAATATGTTTCATTTTATCTGTTTCCTCTTCATTCCATCTTTCCTTTTGTATGTTCTTTGTAAGTTGCAGCTTGAAAGTGAATCCATTAATTAATCAAGTGTAGATTTATTGGGAAGGATAGGGAACTTAGTCACTCCAGTCAAACTCCACAGTCACAGCTATGCAGGCACATGCCCTGCCACCCCTGTGGTCTGTAGGATACCTTTTCCCAGACCTCACCCAGCCTCCCAGGTCTCCCATGGCGCAAATTTTACTGCTGTAAGAAAGAAACTCATCATAGTGTTCACATAATCTTTAAGAGGTTGCTTTTTGTTTTCTAAGCATATCTTCCCTCGTTTCCCCCAGTCTTTGTCAGATCTGCTGAGGGGCAACTGCTTCCTAATGCAGCCTGATAGCAGCCACAGCTCCTCAGCTTAAGCGGGAAAGGTCTGGCCAAGCTTGGAATCCCAAATCCTTCAGTCACTCCTGGCAAAAAAGTGGCTCCTTAGCCATCACTGTTTGCAAATCACTTTTGATAGCACCCCCGTTCAAACTGTAGCTTCAATTACTTTTTTTAATGTAGAAAATACACTTTCAAGTAGCATATCAATTAATTATAAACAGTAATTTTATCATGTATATCATCATATTGTCTTAGCCTTTTTCTTTTAAATCTAATGAAATTCTGAGATGAACTGCACAGCACAGGGTTAGGGTCACATTCTGTTCTGAATTTAGATTGCTGTCTTTTATAAGTGGCACTTATAATGGATTCATTTATAAACTTACATATACCCTAAACTCTGAAGGTTTTTTTAAATCATAAACCTTACAGCAAGTGAACTGAAATTTTGCTGCAAGAGGTGGATGTATTTGTATGATACATGACACGAGACACACCAGCCCAGAGAGGCAGGTGGCCCTCTCTCAGCCTGGAATTATATATAGCATCCATTACTGACATGGAAAGAAGTACAAGTGAATCACCAATCATCAGAAAAATTTACAGCAAGAAAACACCTGCCTTCCCACCTGTTTCTGTGTGTTCCTTTGTGCAACTAAAATGTAAGCTTTGTTTTAAATAGCTATATGCTAAAATTCATAGACTAGAAGTAAGGGTTTGTTAAACAAGAAGCAGGAAATACCTGAAAACAGCAGCAGCCCCTTGAACCGACTCTGAGACACCTTTTTCTTATACAAACCCAAAGTTATCTTAAAACCTGAGGGGCCTTCCAATCTGAGTTATTCTGCAATTTGTGTGGTTACTCAAAATGCAGGAGAGAACTCTAGGCAACCTTCACCTGCATTGCTGAAGAAGAATCACTGTATTTTATTTTTTTTCCTACAGTCATAACATTCTATTATCATTTGGGGAAAACACAAAAAATACACACAGTAGGTGTAGAATTGTTTTTAAAAAAGGGAAAATTGTGCAATTTTGGAATATTACCTTCAGCACCTCAGTGCTCCATTTCTGGGCAAGGAAGCTAAAAGTCTAGAAAAATGTGAATAAACTCCTAAAACATTGAAGATCTTAAAGTCTACACATAAAATGCATTCGGCTATTTTAAAATAAGTGATTTAATTTTTTTTTTGCTTCATCAACCTGTAATCTCAGTCTATGGGACACAGTTGTTGTTAAAAGCATTCAGGAATTTGGGCAGGGTAATTATAATAAGCAACTTGTCTTCTTCAAGAATAAAAATGACTGGTAAATTTTCCACCTACTTCATATGCAACAAAAGGAGAACATACAGGCATAGCAGAGTCATTGCTTTTAGTTTCTAATTAATCTCACCACTCTCTTCACTTTGGCCCTTATTTAAATCATTACCTCTCTAAGTATAAAAATGTCATCACCTATATTTTTTATAACAGGGTACTTGAATATGGGGCAGTGGGCACAGTTTCTTCTTTAAAACATGGCTACAGCAAAAGGAATCTCCACATAATTTTCTATAAAACCTCAGGTAGACACAACAAAATAGTTTAGGAATGACAGCTTTGAAAAGTAGCAAAAATGGCAACAACATTGCATGCATTAAATAAATCTTTCTCAAAATCAATGGCCACTATTTGCCATGGTCTTCAAAATATGCATATTTGGCATATATAATTTGGAATAAGAGATGAGCTCTTCCAGCTCCTTCCACAGAAGTGTTTTTTCAGTTACCAAATTCAGTATCTTCCATATGAAGGAAGCAGGGAAAGAAAATTTTTTTAAAAAAATACCACCCAATAAGTGCTGCATTTGGGCACAGAATGCTCTGAATCTTAGTTTCTCTAACTGTAAACTAGAGGTAACAGTTACTAACCTGTGTAACATTGCTATTAACCAGGGACCATTTCACACAGTACAGACATAAAACTATTTCCCGGGTAAAACAGAGCAGCTGTTTAGTGAAGCACAACCACACAACATAACACAATTTTATTCCAGTAGCAAAACCAGAAAAAAAGCAATTTTCAATTTCCTTCTTTCTGAAAACAAACAGTGTAAGTAGACAAGGAGCTTCTGCAGGTTTGATCGAGACATTGGCATTAATCATTGCATTACTGCAGAAAAACATGTGCTTTCTATAGAGTTTTCTTTTAACCTTTTGTTTTTACATGGAACTTCCCTGTACGCTTGCAAGGAGCAAGACTTTCCCATACACTTGGGACTGTGCTAAGACATGGTCTGTAGTCAATTCTAAAAGAGAAATCCCACCAAATATGTGTCTTCTGGTACAATTTAGCTACTAATGCTCTTGTGAACACAGCTTGCTTAGTTCTTTAAAAGCTTACAGCAAAACAGCACGAGATTATACGGCTCCTTGCACCATATTAGTTTCAAATTCACTAGCAACATGAAGAACATTAAATAAGTCTATGAAGTTTCCAAACAAAATCCTATCAAATAATGCAGTTAACAGAATTATTTTAATCACAATAGGTTGACAAAATCTTTAAAGAGCTCCCTGAAATAGTTATTCCCTGAACAGACTTCTGTTGAGGACATCTATCCTAGAGCTGACTTTATTCAAAGACAGCTAGTCTCAAATTAGTTATTCATCCCTTAATATCACCACATTTGTGCAAACTGCAACAAATATTTAAAGTAGAATGAGAAATCTCCAGTTCCCCCAATACTTCCATTTAATGTTACCATAATACAGAGCAGACAAACATCTTTGTACACGCTCCCTAAAAGATGAATTATAACACTTTGAAAACGACACTTTTCTTCACATACGAAATGAGTATTCACATGTGATTAACTTTGTTCAAGTTGTATATCACAAATCCATGTAGAATTTGGATTCCTACCATTTTGAACAACAGCTACTAATAATTTTCAGTATTACTGCAATACCCCAGGCCCATAACAAGCCTCTGATGAGGTCATACAAGACCTTTCCTTAAGCATAGATCAACTCCTCTCTGTAAAATTATCACTTCAAGATTTTTTGAGGATCTAAAGTGCACTTTCATATCAGTTCAGATATGGTCAACACAGTGGTTTCTGTGGACTTCTACTGAGTTTTTTTTTTATTTTGTTTAAACTAATACAGTAATATTTTGGAAATAAGTCCTTAATTCCACTCATGGCAGTCAGTAACATGAAGCAACAAAGAAAGGAAATACAATATCGGCTATTTTGTGTAAGGATGCAGCTAGGGCAGGCAATAATTCTGACTCTTTCTCATTTCGCTAATGTAGATATTTGATCACATTCTTTACCGAGTTTTGGTATTATCTTCAAAAATGCATGTCATTTTTGTGCCAGGGCAACCTCAGGATTGAACAGCCACCCATACACCAAAGAGGAAATAAAATGCCTGCTAGGTCTTGTATTCAGTCCACTATAACATCTAAGGGTCTATCAGCTTACATTACAAAGCAGTTTATGTTTCTAAAAAACTAAAATATTGGAAAAGTTACACTAGCAAATAAAATATGCTGATGTGAAAAAAAAAATCTAAATTACAGATTACTAATGTAGGCACAATATTTACTACTGGACAATATATTGAAGTTCAGTGGATGACCTTATCTCATGGCAGCTTTTAGATTCTAATCAATGAGAAAGGTTTGACAGGATTCTGGTAACATTTTTACTGCTTACCACCAAAGGTAAGTGTTTCAAATCTCTAGATTTAAATTATTAATCTTCAACAATAAAACAAACAAACAAAACAAAGGTACATATGAGAACAATAAAAGGACTAAGAAAACAAAAAATAAATAAAATGTGATTTTTAAAAGTTCTCAGAATCATACTGTTTGTTCTTGCACATTGTAGTCTCAGATCTTATTCATAACCATTCGTCTTCTGCAAGCAAACAATTAAGCTCAAAGTGCTTTCACTGCTTTCAGAGAAAACTTAGTTCACTGCAGCTATGGATACTGTAGCAAAGAGTTTGATAAAACAGGACCTAATCAGGAGATCAAAGCAGCTGGTGAAGAGGTCCACATACCTATCTACATTATATGATGTTCAAGGCTTCACTTCAAACTCTATTTAGGCCCATCCCCTGGACTGAATATTCCCATCGTAAGCACAATTCAAAGCTGTTCAAACAACAAGTCATTGGTTTGGACTCTTACAGCTCCATTAGTTGTCAAAGCAGAGTTGCTGTGCACCTAAAATAGAATTTTTAGTCTAGTTCTTTCAAAAATAACCCAATACAAGCACACCAGAACTGCTTTTCAAATGCAATCAACATGCATATGTATCGGAGAAATTCCAGAAAAGGTGATATCCCACTACTAAGAGAAAATATTACTATCTGACTCACATATGAAATAGCTTTTACTACTGGCTAATAAAAAAAAAAAAAGTGAACAAAGTTATTTGAGTAATTAAACTGTATGTGCAGTCCAGAAACGGACAGGAATTGTTAGGTACGTGTACATACAATGACGGACTGTTGCCCTCAGAGGATGCACTACAATAGCCTGTTCCACATGCTTGCAACATAGCTAATGGCTGAAGATTCTCACCTATTCACTTACTACCAAAAATTGAATTATGTATAGGTATAGAATTTGGAACTTTATTTCCACTCTAAGTAACACAGGACTTCAAGTTTTAGGATTTGTTGCATGAAACAGTTGAACGCCTTTTCAAGTGCCTGCTTTATTTCACTGGACACTGCAAGCAGTGTCTGGTATCCTAGGCTTGGTTAGGAGCAAAACCAAGAAGGGCTGACCGAGCTCCCTAGGGAAAGTAGAGCAGTTCCTGTCAGACAACTTTCTTCAAGGGTTTTTTTTTGCCTCTGTTTCAGCGGTTATTAGTGTGGTTGAATTTTTATACATGCGCATCCATTCCACCGTGTAATTCCTCACTCAAGTATTTTCTTAGACTCCTCTTGAGACACTCCTCAGCTTTTGGCCTTTCTGTGGAGCTTACATAAAGCAAGTGTGGCTATTCTGGTGTTTCTTATAGACACATACAGGCCTGTGAGATTTTTTTAGTGATTCCTTGATAGCATTTACCAGTCACTGATTAATTCTATTGTCTGTGCTTAATTTAAAAAAAAAAAAAAAAAAAAATATATATATAAAATGGAGTTACAGGCCTTCCCATTGTATTCCAGCCAAACAGAACTGAGAAACAGCAATAGCCTAAATTCGATGAGCTCTTAAATCTCTGCTTTTGAGATGAGGTGTGGCACTTTTAAAGATTGTAGGGAAGCACCAAAGTTCTCAAGCCTCACCAGGGTATTTAGCCACATAACTACCACTGAAAATAAAGCCTGTCCTTAATCTTTTTCTTTTCCCCTTCAAAATATCATCCCTAAACCTTGAGCTCAACCCTGCTGCTTTACTCAGCAAAACCGAACAATTGATCTTGAACGACTCATATCCAAAGCCCCCACAACCATTCAGCACTCAGCTATGCAATAAAGTTCATGTCTCTGTTGCAGAAGAGCTACCTGCAGCAGTAGCAGGTTTGGCTTTGCTTCCGGGCTTTCAGAGTCAAGTGTGCTCAGACGGGCTGTAAACAACTTACCAGCACTATCAATAAGTGATGGTGGACGGGCCAAGCCTGACAGAGGCTACTGGAAACGGACTGATGAATCGCACCCCCAGACAAGGAGAGGCAATCGATACAAATAAATGATGCTTTTGAACAATTCATGTGCTGCTGCTTTGCAGGCTACGGACTAGTTCAGGAGAAACTGTCTTACAGCGGATCTGGTAGAGGTGACATACCGCAGGAAGAACAACCTCTCTGCGTAGGAGGTAATGTTTCTGTGATACTGCACTGGCTCAGGAGTAAGAAAATGAAGTACGGACAGTACAGTTCACACAGCAAGAAAAGGTAAGGTATTTCAAATACAGCAAAGCAATTCCAGCTACTAGCTCCTCTGCAGTAAATAGTGACCCTACGATGACTGCACAAACCTTCTCTAGTCTGCAATGCAGATCAGTAGTGACCCCTACATTTTGCACTGAATAAGCCATTGCTTCTTTTCCAGTTGTAGAGTAAAACTCCTTTAGTTGCAACAGAAAGATGAAAGATGCTGTTTTCAACAGGTGCTGCTGCTAGATTTACCACCTTCAACTGCCTATCAGTATCCTACTAAAGAAACACTTGAGGGGACAGCTGCTAATTCATCTTCACATTAATTTAAAGGCTGAGGAAAGTTATCAAGTAATAGTGTCAGCAAATCATTTCCATAAACTCATCTATTGCTTGTGTTAGCCCTGAGAACTCCTACTACATTCATTCATGATGGCTGTTAAAACTGGGGCTTTATTATGTAACTGTGTCACCGGTATCCTTTACGTACCTTTGCAGAAATCATGTAGGAGCTCTGTGATTGAAGGAGAAAAATACAAGTTGTTTCCGTGCCTCATTTCACATGAATAGTCATTTACACAAATATAAAGAGGACACTTTCAGAATTGACCACATTTTTAAACCAATCTAAATAAAAGAGAATGACCAGCTGGGGAAGGAGGGCAATATCATTCTCGAGGTGTTTGAAAGAGACACATATATTCCAGCATATTCTCCTACAGCAGCTCAGGTTCTAGCTTTCATCAAAATCCTCTGGTTTAGGACACAATTTTTCCATTTATATGGGCTGTAAAAATGGAGCAGATCACAGGTAACACAAGTGAAGGAACCTCAAAAGAGAAATGCATCATCATCAAGGAAAAGACGTTATTTGAGCTTGGATTCTCACCTCTACATAAACCTCGTTCATTCTCAACAAGCGCACATTCAGTTGTCGAAACTGCTCTTCCGTTTCTGCCAAACACTCAACCGAAAGCTCACTGGGGGAAGTTTTAACTAGTGCTCTCCACACACACGCACATTCTGCAAAGTATCCATCCCATTTGTTGAACACATAAAATGCTTTTTGCACAACAGCTGTAAGTACTGCAGCCTCATCTGGTATTGCTGTAGCCATTTATCTGTTCTCTCATAGGAAGGAGGCAGTTCAGTCCCAGAACATTAAGACTGTTAGCATGCAATAAAGGAACCAAAGGGACTCTTGTTCCTTCATGATAATAAACCTGTTCAATGACTACATCCTTACTGAGTTTTTTTCTAACTTAAATTGAAATTAAAAATGGGACAGAGCAAGAATGAAACACCACATTAGTGTGGAAAAACAGGGCTCACCCTGTGAAGAACCATATGCACTACAACTACTGCATATCATCAGGAGTTACGGCCAGGTGGCAAGGCAATCAACCCCACATGCCAAGCTTAGAGAATAAACTCTTAAAGCATAGCATGTGAATTTTTAAAAGATATGAGAAGAGAAACTCGGCACTATGGCTTCTGTGCAAAGAAACATTTGTATGTAAGTGAGAAAAATGCGATTACACCTTGGTCAGAACGGAGTTACATCCTATTGCTTTCTGAGGGATATCAGCATCTACCGATGAACCAGCTATGGCTAGGTTGGGCCTTGGATAAAAAAGAAGGGCTCAAAACCATAGAAAAATTTTGTTCCCTTGAATACATTTATAAAAATGTGATTCCATTGACTTAATCAGTGTGAAAATTCATACTCAGATGTATCAGTTCACTTAAGTTCTTTTACGCTTACGGTAGTAAAGAAGCCAATAACTAAGCAGACGAAAGACACAGTCTACACATTCAAAGCATATATCTCATTCTAGTTCCCTCCAGGTGACAATGGCATCAAAGTCCAGAACTTTGGGAAAAAAAAAAAAAAATCTCGTTATTCCAAATATTCTGGACAGATGTGCCTAGACATTAACCTTACACGAGAACTGTCGCTGTCCTCTTGCTAATGTCATTGCTAGAATTTAAGTTTCAGTCTCGCAGGGGCAGAAACAGTCCTGCTCCAAACAGAAAGAAACGGATCCACTGCTGCCGAGCTGTGACTGTCAGAGCCACACACACCCAACAGGACTCGGGGCACGTCAACACTAGGAATGACAATGAAAATGCAAACTTTTCAACACTTGCCTATTTAGCTTGCTTACAGTTTATAGCTTTTGAGTAACACCTGAACTCTTTATAATACATCTAACTAAGCACTCAAAGTGTCAATTTGTTTCTTTATCTCTTCTCTCACAGAAAGAAAAGAAAGTTTTCCTAGGTTTTGCATCTATGGGAATGGTAAGCTAAGAAATTTTGCAGAGAAAGAAGGCAATTTCCACTTCTTTTCTCAGAACAGGAATCGATTTTCTACCATAATATACGATTTTCTGCCTTTTTCTTATCACAGATTTTATTGCTGCCTCTACAAAACCAGAGTAAAAAATATATCCCTTTCAGTTAAGTTCAATCTCAACGTGTTGCTCTGTCGTGAAAATATTCCTCTGCGAGTCTTTTGGAAATATAAGTCTCAGTGTATCAAGATATATTACATGGTAATATCTGAGAATAATGAAGTGAAGGAATGATATATACATTTAGTGGATTTTCAGACATCTCTCCCTCCCACTTTTCCAGCAAAAAGATTTTAAGACCTCTTGTGGCATTTGGTCCTGGTGGTGACAAATAGCTTAAACAACACACTAGAATTAAACGCGATTTTTCTAGCTGTTCTCAGCACTGGTCAGCAAGATAGAAGAGTTACTGTTGCCCACTTAATACTTCAAGTTATTCTAACAAATATACAAAAGGACTTAGTTTGGTCAACACTGATCTCAAATACAGAACTGTTTTATCAACCTCAAAAGTAGTTAAAAAAAAAAGAGAAAACAAACAAGGAAACTACATATCAAAGAGCAGTACATACATGAATGCTGATATCTCCTTTAAGATGTATTTATTCTGTGCTTTGTCTTTGGCTAACTTGCTCTCTACTCAGAGGACCTGTATTGAAATACTTAAAAAGCTGGATGCAATTTTGATATTAGAAAGCTTGATTGAAGAGGACATAATCATACGTAAAGTTATAATCCAGGGACTGCATGATACAAAGGACAGATGGAATTTGTTTGACATGGCAATTTTCTGTTATTGTTTTGGGATTACAATAAACCTGCAGCTAAACTAATTGTGCCACGATGGTTAAGGTTGTGTCAGCACTTTTCTTGTAAACCTCTTTTCCAGTGGATTTATTACTAAATAAAAAATTTTTCAGGGCTGAAACCTGGCTTGAAAGACTGCATTTATCTTTAGAGACTTTGAAAAAGAAATTCAGCTTGTCTTAATGGAAGGGAAGAAAAAAAGATTGCTAATTTGGGATACTTAACTTTCCACTGCTAATCTTACAAACACCGTGCATAGTCTCCATGTTTTAAAAATATAGGGAACAATACTGCATTGATGTAGCTTCATTTCAATTTAGAAAACAAAACTCCCATGCAAGCCACCTTTCCTTGTTACGCAGATTTTGAATTTTATATAGCATATGTAATGATTTTTCCCTGGATATCCAAATACAGTGCTACTAACAGGCCCTGATTATACCCTCTGGTTACACAAAAGATGAAAATAGTCTATGAATTACCCAACATATGTTTATTTTAAAACAAAACTCTCTTGCGGTATGCATTTATTTCTCAATTGTACTAATTCTACTTAGAAAGACATCCACACTAACTAGAAGCTTTTCAAAAACTGTTATATGGCAAACACCAAAAAAAAGTAGGAAGTCAAGAGAAAGTTGTCAAAGTAGACTAGGAAGTATGGCGAGGCATCAACACTAATTGCAGCATCCCAGGGAATATGAGATGGCCTGACTCCTGGTGGTAAACTCCCAACTGCAACCACATCAGCAAAACTCAGCACACAACTAAGAGGCTGGAAGCCAAGAATTCCAAGTACAGAGCAAGCACTAAAACATTTATGCTGGGATAAGCACGCTACCTTATCACACAACCTCTTCATCTAACAGGTAAGGCAAACTGAATTTAATAGAAGAGTGAAGAACCTCTGGCAAAGACTAAGACAATGCACCGTCCTTTAATATATCAAGTTACCTGAACCTTGAATTCTTTGTATTTCACAGAATTTACTGCACATTGGACTTCAAGAGGTAGTCAAGACAGCAGCTCATCTTTTAAACCATCTGGCTACTCTTCATATCCCATACAAGCCTCACACCAACACTTTATCTGAAATTAGATGCCAATCATCTTAGATTCAACTCTTTCTACATTGGTGATCTCAAATTTGGCTGTATTTTGTTTTTCCTTCAATATTGCCAGCCCCAACTCATATCGGAGTAAACAGCCAAGCTACCTTCACTCTCATACCTCTTTTTACCAACAGCAAAGGTCCGAGTCTCAACAAGGCACTTCTGCAAATTCACTTTCTTTAAGAAACACACGTAAAATTATCGTTTTCTCAATATTGCTCCTCACGGACATCTGTGCAGGTCTAGCACTTTCCATGCAGTTCAGAGGTGCAATAGAAAGCTGGTACACCATTCTGCACTGAAACTCAAGAGGAAAGATTCTGGCACAAGTAGTCAAAAAGCTTTGGTTAGCTCCTCTGCAGCTGTATCACTTATGTGTGCCAAGAAGAGTAAATTTTTTTTTAAAAATAAATAAAAAAAAATTTGAGTCAGTATTTCAGCAGATACAAGCAAAAAAAGACCTGAAAGTAGGAGTTCAATTTTAGTAAAGACACTCCTTTTAAAGAACAGCTTAATGTCTAGACCACCAATTTCAGCCTTATGACCTACCTATTGGAGCACAGACGGAAGATTACCGCCTTTAAAACTCTTTCAGCAAAGGCTTTGCACAGCCCTTTCTTTCTCCTTCAACAAAATTCCTTCCTAAAAGCTTTTTTCTTGTACAACTAAATAAAGCTTTGGCCTTTTTCTTTCTAACTTTTTTCTCCTTTCCTATTTCCTTGCTGTAAACACACATTTGAGACAAAAGAAAAAAATATTAGAGAGTGACAACTGAACAGCAATCACTACCTCAGTATTGCTTCATGAGAAAAATGACTTTACAGAGTCAGACAGTGCCTGTGCTCCTGAGTCAGTAACTGGAGCCACGCCACACCGCATAGGAGATTAACGTTCTTTATGAAGTAGAAAAAGACTCAGATGAGGCAGACACAGCGCTATCAAAAGAAACGTGCATTATTTTTGCTTCAGGATGGCATGTCAGAATCTGTAAACTCCTTCCACCTCAAAGGGCATTCAACCTTCACGGTTAGGACATGTGTGTTCAAGAGTGTTAAAATGAAACATCTCACTCTGTCTCTCCTCAGCCTTGTTTACCCGCCTGGTGAGTCTCCTTCCTGTTCCATGCCCTTTTCCTTTTGTTGTACAGCATCTGCTCCCTATGCTGAATTAAGTTTAAGCCAGTGAGCCTGCTCAGTCAAGCTTGGCTCAGCTTCTCAGAAACAGCTCTTTGTACTGTACCCTTGTGCATTTATAAAAAAAGCATGTGTCCGCATGCACACACGCTCTTCAGAGCTTAAAATAAAAAAAAATCGTAATAAAATTATCATATTCATGTCAAGCACTGGCGCACAACACAAGAGTCTCTCTTCCCCATCAGAATCTTTCTTCTTCATTTAACTGACACGCACTACCAAATTATGTTTGCATAGGAAAAGTAAACACACTTTTTATTGGAGAGATAAAATGACAAATGATTCTTATTTGAGATTTTCTTTTAATCTTTTGTAACTATAGTGATTCAATTCCATATTAAACAAGCATTGCTTCTGCAGCATATTCCCTTGCAACAGAGATTACTATAACCAGAAGAATGTGGTTCATAATGAATATAGATGAATTTTCAAATTGTCACAGGGCCATCAAGATCCAAAGACTTCTGGTGGACATTGGAATCTGAGTCCTTAGTCGTCTACCTACAGCAATACTATTTAGAACCATCGATACTAAGAACTCACTGTACTGGCACTATTTAGAAATACAGTAAGAATTCATGTGTCTTGAGAGCTTCTACTCAAACAGAAGGAAAAAATACCTAAATTAAAAACTAATGTTTGAAATCCATGCTATAAATACAACACAGTAGTGGGAGACTGACATGACCCATCCATATGTATATGTTGTAAAGACAGTTGGCATATACAGGTCCACACTGTGCAGCATTCCCAGTGAGTAACTCCTCAGTAATTTCTTCATATGCTTTACCTCTCCAAGCTGGTCTGAATAGCTGCCATTTTGTTTTCAGAATCTCACCACAAGAGATACAGTTTCTCTATATCTTCAAAAGCAAACCATTTTTAGATAACAAAGACTGAGGAGGGGGAGCAGTGGACTTTGTGGTGCTTTTTGGAGGTTATCATTGAGAATTATACACCCAAATGTGTTCCAAAAGCTTTGGGACATGAAATAAATACTATAAAACTCATTCCTGGGAAATGTAAAACAGCGCATATCAAAATCATTTTCAAGGTCTCAAAAATACTAAAAAATAAATATTTGTTATTCCCATCACAACATTCCCCAGAGTTGCCACAACTACAAACTGTTCAAGAAGGCCGTTAGTGTCAGGGAGCAGCAGGACCAGGGTGCCAGCCAGTAGCTGAGCATAACAAGGTAGGCACAGGCAGTGTCCTTGCTGACATAGGACACAACCCCACAATACCTGAGCAAGGAGAGCAGAGCTGGCCAGAAACAGCAGCCAGGGTCAGGCACACTTCAGTGACTGCCATCCCAGTCCACATCGATGCAGCAAGTCTGCGTTCAAGCCAGGAAGTCAAGTCAGTGGGTCAAGATCAGAATCAGCAAGGCAAATGGCCCAACACATGCAACAAAGCTCAGGCAAGCAACTCCGAAGCAAAACCAGGGAGGTCTCCAACACATCTTTCCAGTGCTCTTCGCACAGCAGCCTGATTCAAGGTTACACAGCTGCACCACATCAAAGCTGGCTTTGAGTACAGGCAGCCAAATCCTTAGGACAGGAGAAGGAGTTGCACTTATGGCCTGACACCTATTAGTTGAAAGCAGATGTATTACAGAATCCACCCTGAGATGGCAGCACCAAGTCATACCCACCAAAGTATTGACTACATCTACTTACCTAATTCTTAACTAGCTTGACCTTCTGGATGATGACAAATTTTGAAATGCTTTTATAGCACTAAAAAGATCAGCGTAACTGATAAGATGCAGAGTGCCATGAATCCACATGCATCAAGACTCTGGAGATCATGAGAAACTGATCTGAGCTGCACAATGTAAGATGTTTTCAGAATTGTTTTTACAGCTCTTTCTGATCTGACATGGTGCATCTAGGAGATACGTTCATCATGGAGAAAGTATATGCATTATAAACACACACACTGACCCACCCTACGTATATAGGTTGTGTAGTACCTATTTTTCTCTTCCTGCTATAGCTTTAAATGTATAACATCAAAACAATTGTTGGTTTTAGCTTCTATTAGTTAGCTAGGGGTGGTAGCAAAACTTTTTGCTGACACAGGACATCAATTTGGTATCCTGAAACATTAGTCTGCCATGGTAAAGCTACAAGGAATACAGATGGCACTGACAAGTATGTTTGTTCTGCCACCAGTATTCCCGTTAGAAACCAAAACACCATCCTTGAACTATAGTGGATGCTTATTACTGAGTTACAACCTTAGTATTTGATGTGCAAGGTTATTACTGCTAAAGGGTACTAAATCTGCTGTGGCTCAGTGAAGAACTGAAACTGCAGTTACAATTATCCCCTTCCCCTCTGTTTACGCTGCAAAACAGATAATTCATCCAGATAGTTTAAGTGTGAGCAAGAGGATGTTGAGATGATATTTCACACATTTTCAAGAAGTGAGATACAGATGTTCTCCCCTTGCAGCTGAATTTGTCATGAGTAACGATAGAGAGGGAACACTATGCTGTGCTCTGCCTTTGGATTGCTGCTCTGAAGAAAACACATCTTTCGTTTTTTAAATGCCATGGTCTCACACAATGTTATTTTGCACTGGAAGTATTACTATTTTGCTAACTACATTAAAAAGTCACTACCTCAGTTTATTAAGTGCTCATTTAAAGTAACATTTGTGATCTGCCAAACTACTTAACAGCATGCAGTGAGAAGTTTTAAGCCATTACAAGCTTGCAGTCACATATAATAGGGAGGATGGGTTTAAATAAAAATCACTTTCAAGTAGTGGAATGATTAATCATTGCTGTTCTCCCCTTCATTTGTATTCTTAGCAAGAGTTGTCAACCTTTGTCCCAGCATTAACGGTGAGTTTTATGTGACTGTACCTGGTATTCTTAAAATTGATTAATTAGCAAGGTCACATTTTATTTGAAAGTGCAGAACGGAGTCACATTTTCATTCAGTTCCCTAGGGAACTAATTATAAGGTCTGCTCAACATACATCACAACAATATCTCCTATATGGCACAAGTCATTATTTAGATACTGTAACTATTCTTCCAGATACTTAAAACAGAACTGCTTCCGCTATTTTAAAGTTTCATTAGAAACTGGTGCTAGCCTCTGCTGGAAAGTTCCAAATATTCTCTGCTCAGGAAAAAAAGCAGGTACTCAGCATCAACAAAATGTAAACCCTGTAATGGGAATTTAGCACACTCTTCTCTGAACAGCACAAAGGAAAAAAAATGGAGAGAAAGAGAACATAGTAGTAAAGATTACACAACCCTTAAAAAACCCTGAACATAAATGTTTAACAACCCAATGATGTTTTTCCTCCCTTAGCTCCAATGCAGCAGCCAATTCTTTCTTTTCTCCACCCTCCAGTACCCTGGAACCTGGCAGTTTTACTGCATCAACAGTAGGAGTAGAATATGCAAAAGCACACCTTTTAGAAAAGGAAAAATCCTCTTTTCCCATCTCACACTAGTCTTGGGGCAGGGGAGAGGAGGCTAAGGAGGGGCATTGGCTCTGACTCAGTCGTTGCTGTTCATATTCCAGTAGCTTTAAGTATGGAGTCCCATCATACTGAACATACAAAGACATTAAAAGAAGTTTTGCATAGCAGCACTTACAGTCTAAAAAGATTAGACAGTGTGTGGGAGAAAGACACCATTCATTTGTACCTGGGAAACCGACATGCAGAAGTTACCCTCAGTAGTACAAGAATTCTCCTTAAGCCTGAACCAGAACCAGAAACTCAGCTGCCGCAGAACTGCCATTTACCAGTCAGAATATACACACACAACAAACACTAACACTTGGAAAGCTGCAGAGTGGCTGCAAAGTACCTGAGTAGCTACACCAAAGATAAGACTATTTCTGGTTTGGCTCCCGGAGTTCACAGGATTTGCCCCCAAAGATGAATTTTAGGGGGAGGAGGGAAAAAGAAAAAAAAAAAAAAAAGGTATTTGATTGGCTCCAAAGCTATTCTAAATTGGATGACACAGTGCGCATCAAGCAGTAGAATAGCTTCCATAGCAACACACACTCTCTTTCTGCGTAGTTATTTCTAGGGCATCTGTCACTGACTCTGTTCCCTGAAAACAGTTGCACAGAGTGAAGGTTGCTTGCAGACTTGTAAACAGCCACCTACGTTATTTTAGAAGTGCATCTGTATTATTGTCAGAGCGTACCTTGCAAGGGCAGGCAGCAGCAAACCGCTGCTCCCAATTGATTACAATACAGATTTGTATTTCCCAGCGTCTCCCAAATAAAGACTTCAGTGCAGTCTACAAATAGACTACAAAACATCCTGCAAAAGCCCAATATTATAGATTAAACTTTCTGAAGCCAGAAAGATTAGTTATACAAGACTGTGCTGGCTAGATTTACATATCAGATATCTCCACGTCTAAGCAGAAGGCAAGTCTTTCCACATAGGAAAATAGTCTTTCTAAAATATTCCCCCAATCCACTTTTTCAGAAGGCATATCAAATACTTTAAAGTATTAATTTACCTCACCTTCACAATACAACAAAACAAACAGTATAACTTGAAGTTCAACATACATCCTAAATCACAAAAACTTGTGCCGTTATAATGCTTTAGTTAAAATTACATTATTTAGTCTTTAAAGATTTTCTTGTATTAGTCCACGAGTTATAGAGTATCAGTAGCTCTCTTGATTTTCATCACCTTGGAAACACCACTACATGCAGGAAAACAAACCTCGGGAAAAGAAATATGGATTCAGTATTTGTAATACAATAAATTTTTAATTCTGAATCTTCTATTCATTGTTCTTCAGGAATTTTGCAATAACTGAGAAAAACAATCTCATTTGTTTCTAATTCTGTATCTGAGTAATAGCAATTGTGACCATGATTTTGAAGATTATGAGCATAGATAGATAAACAAATGAGGTCCGATGAGCACATACCATTTCTCTCAAAAATGAAAACAGAGGACTTCTGAAAAAAGAGGCCACATTTGTGTGAAACGTAATTTTAATGTTAAATATTGCTTATTTTTTAAAAATGTCTGAAATGTACATATAGGAGAAAACACCAGTTACTTGTGTTCTAAATAAGAGCTCTAGGACATGCCAGCATCTACTGAGATCAACAAACATTAACACGATTTCACAGAAAAAAAAAATAAAAGAAGTAACTGTTGTTCTCTTGCCATTTAATATTATGCTAAAATAGCAGACTTAGAAGCTATAATGTAAGTTGTTTGGTCTGCTTTTTAGTAAACAACACTGAACGAGTCACCAAGCACACATATCAAGTGCAGTTAGTAGTTTAAATGTTTTTGTCTTTTGGGTATTTTGTAGTCCACTACCATATTCACTGAACAATGAGTCATAGGAGAAGAAACAAAATGTTCTGCATCTGAGATAACAAATATATTAACAAAGACAAAAAATAAAAGGAAGAAAAAAGACTTAATCTGAAAAAGAAGAAAACTCAATTTTTTGTTACCGCATCTTTGTCCAAAACAGCCAGTGCATGTTGACTCTCAGGGCATGCAGCAAACTCTGTTTAGTTGTAACGGCATTTGGGAAGAGCCAGAATTTGATGCAACTTGCAGACAGCAAAACTTATAGGACTTTACCAATGTTTACTATTGCAATGAGTTTAATTGCTTTGCTCTCACTTATGCCAGAGTCACTTATGGTCTTGGAAATAGCTTTCAGAATCCAGCAAAAGGGACAACACCTACAGAGTTAAAGAAAGTGGGGGAGACCTGGTAGGAGGACCAAAGCGAAGTGCCAGGGAGAGAGACACTTTTGAAATAGGTGGGAAAAATCTCAATGTGGGTACATGCTAGGAGTCTTTAGTAAAGTGCAGAGTCCCTGAGTTAACACCACCTCAGGGTGGTCTATACCCATGAATTTAACATGTATCTGGTGGTTTATGGGTGTTTTAATAGAGTTTTGTCAAAAAATAAATGTTAAAAATGAAAAGAACATACTCCAAACAAATCAGCTACTTATACTGACATTAATTACTTAATATTAATTACTTAAAGCTACTTAATACTCAGTTATTGCCAAATTCTTCTAGATGTGTTCAAGTACCAGAAATTCCTATTTCACCAATCTGACTGCATTCAGCTACCTAAAATACATCCAAAGCAAATTTTTCAGCAAATATATGTGCTATTAAATACCTTAGGATAATGGATCAACTCTCATGGATCAAGAAGTAGTAAGGTGATTAATATATTCTCTACTGAATGTGAGCAATTAAGCCTGCTCACATTTAAACATTTACTGAAGGCTCACCAGTATATTGGACTGTTGTCATGAGAGGATAAAACATTGTTTCAGCAATCAAAAGATGATGCTTTCATATAAATAAAAATATTTTTAATAAAGTCATCCACAACATCTTTACACGGTCAGTTACCAGTCTAAAGCCAAGATAAAGTTTAAGTACAACAAATAAATAAGTATGTTAAAATGCAACATAAAACCCATAAATGTTGTGAAAAGAATATTGGCACCCCTTTACTTCTGTTGAAAGTCAGAAACAGAAAAACACACCTACAAACCTGTAGACTTAAGTCCTGGTGCAAGCTCAGACTGACAGGTGATAACAAGAAACATTTTTAACTGCTACTCAATTACAGGGACAATGATCGCCCAGTAACATTCTTCATAATCAACTGCAAAGAGACTAAAATGATCAAGGAAAAAAAACACCAAGGGAGAAACACTCTCTGACAAGGGTGCCCCGAATGATAAAACAACACTTCAAACTGTACTGTTATATTTGTGTTTCAATAACTTTTGTAAACCCACTTTGATTTGGAAGCATCATACACTTAGGAACAGAGCCGAACAAATGACAACATTTAGAGGACACAAAACCAAAGAAAGATCAAATCAAATCAATTCAAGATTTAGGTCACCGGTACAAAGCAGAAGCAGCAGCAAATGTCATCAATAGCCACAAAACTGTCAGGCAAACAATGAAACTAAGAAAGGACAACCTTAAACTGTCAAAGAAATTTCGTATTACCAAATTGTAAAGATGAAAGGATTTTTTCCTCCAGTTAACTTGAATTGAGACAGATGAAGGAGAATGACTGAAACTGAAAAAAAAAAACAGAAAGGGACAGAGTTCAGAGACAAAGTTACTCAAGTTGCCGCAGACTCAGCTGGATACCAATATTGCTGGAACAAGAAACAGACATTCCAAATGATAGGAAAATTAGATTTAGAAACAAGAGCACTGAAAGAAGCAAAATTAAAAAGCAGCATAAGGAAGACAGACATTTTCATTATGCCTTCTCCAAGACAAGGTTCTTTTACTATTTTGAGAAATGAAAACTTAAAAAAACCATCAATTAGATCCTTCTAGTAAAGCTGTCCAGAAATAATCAGTGTTTCTCAATGGCCAACTAGAAATACATAAAAGGGCCCTGATATTCATAAAGTCTTCAGAACCCTAAGAAAACACTTAGCTTTTATATTTTGTTGATATTCAGGAACACTATAGTCTCCACAAGTGATGTTTGTTTTTCCAGACCAAAAATCCAGCTGTAAAATAATTCTACATCTATCAATAAAAGACAAGAAGAAATACAACTTTGATGGGCTTTTTTGAAGAATGGGAGAACTTAATGACCTTGTTATGTGAAAAAAATTTGACAGCTATATCATGTAATTTATAACATCCCCCATCTTCAAAATAAAATTTAAGTCCTCCCAATTACGCATATAATCAGGGGCTAACATATTATAGCAGAGTCTAAGATGTTATGACGTTACACTGTCACTTCTCAGTTGACCTTGTGGCTACTATCAGCATTGCCACAGAAGTGCAGTCATGTAGCCACAAAACCCCATTATCCATGTTGTAAGTGCCTATGAGTGTTGTATTTCCCGTACTGTTTCAGCTGTAGTTCAACAGACAGTGGAATATTTCTACATGTCATGAGAGCAGAAAGAACCTTCCAGCAAATTAAAGAAAAAGTCATACAACTCCCAAAAATCTTCAGATGATCAGTATGTCTAAAAGTTCTTTTACAAAGGAACTATTTAGAGAGTAGGGAAGAAAGAAATCTAAAAAGATTCTCACATTGTGATCTCATATTGTAGGGCATGGAAGTGAATTCCTTTCATTTTTGAACATCCACAGAAAAAGGACTCTTGAGACCAAGTGGCAGAAGATTAAAAAGTCACCCTGAAAGAAGACTTAAGCACTGATCCCAAAATAAAGAAAAAAAATGTAGTTTCTTAATACAGTCTCTGGCTTAATATTTCACTTCTGCAATGTTCTGCTTCATTGCTACTGAATGACGGAAAGGAAATACCAAAAAGACTCTTTGGTGCCAATATCCCAGGTCTTTTCTGCGCATTGTAAGAAGAAATGACAGAGCTGATCATTAAAAACGGTATCATTAAGTTCTGCAGTCACCAGATGAGCAGCTGAAAAGACAAGTGAGATCAATGCTGAAAATTACATCATGGGAAAAGAGAAAGAAAAACTGATGAACAAACAGACGAAACCATTAGAAAAAAATGTAGCCTCTTCTGTTAGACATGGAGGGTGAGGGAAGGGAGGAAAAGAGACAGTGTCATGTTGTTTGAATAATTTAATTCCCCATTATGCTCTTTTCTTTGGACACATAATTGTGGGTTTAATGCAGGTTGTGATTTAAATCACTGCAAAGAATAATATTTCCATTTCTCTTCCTCTTGATTAAAAAATATAATAGTTGGAAATGTGCAGAATCAAAGTAATTTTTCCTGGCTGGTGACACCTGTAAGTTTGACAATAACCACCTTATGCAAGGAACTGTGGGATATGCTTGCTGCTCAGTGATACATAAAATCTCCCAATGAAACAATGAAATGAGTGGAAACATCAATTATAGAACGGTTTGGAGTTTTGTTGGTTTCGTTACTGAGCAGTAAGTAAAATCTCCAGTACCGTCCATTAGGTGGTTACCACACAGCTATTCAAGTGGCTGCAAATGCTGGCACAGGTAGAGAGCATCGGCCTCTCCTTTCTCACGTGTAAAAGTGAATGAGACCTGCCCCGGCCTGCCACCCCTCTCCTCTTGCTTATTTTATCTCTTCATGTATGTTGAACTTTAGGTTATTGGTTTGGGGTTACTGTTTTGAATTCTGGACCCTTAAAAACACACTCAGTAAAAAAGCTCAGATTACTTATTTTTTTTCTTTTAGCCTTAAGGCAGCTTATATCAACTTTCTATACCATCCTTTGGCCTGTTCTGCTATATTTTTAACTCATAAATTATCAACGATTGCTCTGCAATAAGAACTATTTTTCCTATAACGTATATCCATCCATACTTTATGAGCCTGTCCTCAAAGTGTCAGGACCACAGGAATTCCTGTTTCCTACTGTGGTTGGCAACTTTGTTGTTTTCCATAAGTCAAAAATCCACATTTTTATTATCAGCATGCTTGTCTTCTACTGATGGTCCCATTATGAGACTGTAAGCAAGAGCTGTTGTGCTCTACCAATGTATTGTTGACTGGCTGGAGGTATGCTTTCTTTGCCAGCTGGAAAATCTCTCCCAGTTGCAACAGGAAACAAATATCTTTAATTAGCCTCCGGTTGGGACCGCAAAACCTACATCTCACAAGTTGTGCCAGAATTCAAGGATGAGATCTTGAAGTCTACCAAAAACTTTACTGAGGAAAGAGGTAGAAACAGACGGCTTCCACCAACTGAAAGGACAGAAAGATTTTGGAATTAGAGCAGCTTCAGAATAGGGTATAAAGAAAAAGAAGCTGACTAACTTACAATGTGTATTCTTCACAGTCAGAAGGGAATCCACATGAAAGCTACCTGGAAAGATTTCCATTCATATAGGTTTTTTTCCTCCTGACAGCATCATTTCAAATGCACATAAAGACACTAATAATTTGAAGGAGAACTTGTTTGAATATGACTAGAGAAAAGGACTTCAGCATGAAGCCAACAGATATAAAAGTGCAATTCAAATTTAGTCATTAAAATCCCTCAGGCTCAAGGAAACGAGCAGGGAAGCATTGCTCGGTAATAAGCACATGGAATTCTACCACAGCTGCTCAGCTCAGGCCTGCGTGCCCACTCACAATGCCTCACTAGCAGTTGTAAAGCACTAGTGTGTCAAGCCTCTCTCCAGTTACACTCCCATCTGCCTGTCGTTAGAGCTCTCTACCTCTTCTCCCTCACCCTTAACGGCACAGACCACCCTAACCAGACCATTCTACCTGCTACTCTCACAGCTGCTCGCCAACTTAAATGGATTCTCTGCATACTCCAAGAGCTGACCAGCTACATAAATTAAGACAAGTAAATTCTCCTCTGTCACTGCTTGGTAACCATATACATTTTATAATGGTAAACCTTTAACAGCCACAGGTTTGAGAGAGGGGTATTTTGTGGGGAAACAAGGGCTTTGACCATCACAATTTAGAAATTTTACTTACTGTGGCAAGGATAAAAACATAAACCCAAACCCTCAGTGATTCATTTCTCTGAATGTTTGGAATTTTCAAACAAAAAAAGACATTAAAACTAAATAAAAACATTCAAATGTTTGAAACATTAAAAAAAAATCTGCATGATGTAATCATCACTATTTACTATAACATGCTCTCCCATTACATAAATACTTGGAATTTCCTTGGCAGTGTACATCTGGGGACACAACACAAAGACTGGTTCATCAAAAGGCATATCACAGATCGGAAGCAGGGTTACCCCTAGCAAGACACTGCGAATTGCCTACAGCAGAAAAGTGCTTTCACCCAGACAGAGAGCTCCAAAGCATTCTCCATGTGACACCACTGCCTCCTGCAAGTCTTTTGGTTAATCATACTTACTGCGGAAAAGCAGGGAGCTGCTAAGGGTAGGAACACGCCATGCAGATCTGAAAAGCCATGAAAGCATTCCACACTGACTAGAGTGGTACAAAGGACCAGGTCAGAGCAGGCCTAATTGATACACGCTATATTTTGGAACCTTTATTTAAATAACAACTAAATTGTAGAGCACAGGGAAATACAACACAGAAACATTCAAGGACCAGGAACTAAACGGCGTTCATTTTTCTGGTAATAAATTGTCTTCAGGAAGATGTTACTCTGACTAAATGTAGATCTTTCAAAGTTAGTAGGAGAAATTACAAGCAAAACAAGCCCCATTTTTTTTTAAAGGAAAGTAAAGAAAATGCTCCAATCCAAGAGTCATATTTTCTTTAGCAAAGACTTCATTTGTCATTTATCTTATTCTGAACTCACTGAAGAAGTGTAGAGGCTGCTGTGAACTACAGCCAACCAGATCAGAGTCAGAAAAGAGCAAAGGAAAAACTGCTAGCTGTCTAACAGATGGAGCGATTAACTACGCTAGGGGAATCCAGTAGAAGCAAGTGAGAATAACTAGCAGGGAGCATGGCTTTCAAGGGCATTTAACAGGAAACTTGGCTTTTTTGGCCTTTTTTGTTTTTCTAAATTGGTATTTTATTGTAGTTCTTTTCTCTTGTCTCTTATCTCTTCTGTTATTTCAAATCCTTGCCTTAATGTTGCAAACCTGGAAAAAGTATTTATTTCTGAGCTACAAGAAAACAGAAAACACCTTGGGTTCTGGGCAAGGGTTCAAAATTACGTTAAATATTTTAATAATAAGCCCTAAAAATTGAACTAGGTCCCATATTGCTGTCAGTCAAGATCTTGATTTGTCTGACCATCTGCTTATTTTCCTGGTCTTACTGTCATACATCTATCAAACAAAAACTATGATCTTTTGAGGCACTGTCTATCTGCAGCTCCTGCTAATTCCAGTTTAGATTTATGGAGATTAAGTGTTTTGGACACCACATAAAAATGTGTTTTAAAACTGATAACTGAGCAAACACGAAGATTCACAAATACAGTATTTCATACGCATATTCTGGCAATGGAGGGACATGGGTTTGGGATTATTAAAATTATGAAATGTTATTTATTATTTGTAAAATAATTATAAAATTAGTATATAAACAATTGCTTGGAGTATAATTTATAAACTATTTCAACATTTCCCAGCCAAGCAGAAAAATATTCAAAGATGTAAAAATTTCCCAAATATAGTCAGGTTCTTGAACGTTAATCAAAAGTTCAGCCTGATTTTAAAATCATTAGAAACTTCTGCAGAGGGGTATTTCATAGCAATACTTATGTTGCACAAATTTTCAGCAGACTATTTGAACACAATTTTGAAGTCATACAACAGTCCATCAAAACAGACACTGTACTGGGAAGCAGAATGATTGGATTCTACTCCTAAGTCTAGGCAAGACCTCAGATAAATCATTAATCTCTTTCCTTTCATGCTCGTCGTCTTTTTTGCCTACTACAATTGTAGTAATCATAACTTTCCACAACAACAACAGACCTTCCAAACCAGCTAGAGTTCATATTTTCTAGTTTGACATTAATTGCAGCAGTAAACCAGGTATCAAGTGTCGATGCAAAGGGAAAAACCTGTAGCTGCTTGGCCATCAAAAAGCAATCTGAGGGTATGCAATATATTTAACGTACTCTGTTGCAACATTTGGTGACACAATCCTTTCTTAATGTGTGCACATACACAATACGCAACACAGAATAATCTTATACCTCATGGCGTTTACAAGTTTCGCAATTCAAAAAGTTCCAAGTTTTCAGTAGGATAGTCTCTTTTTGATATGCCGGTTTTGCTGTGTGAAAAGATGGAAACTATAGCTTGATATAGAAAGGATGCCTACTGAAGAGATAAAATACACTTTATAAAAAAGTAAGACTTATATGAGCTTTATATATTATCTTCTAATTATCTTCTAGCTGTTAAAGCAACAACCAAATGAAACACCTCAAAACAGGACGGAGATCATGAAGTTGAAATGGTGAGAAGAGTTCACTAGGCACAAGGAAAGGTTTTGTCAGCATCTGGTTCTCCTCTTATCAGATGTTGAAACACAGTCCAGAGATCTATCAAGAAAGGAACGCCACAAATATCATCCAAATATGTAAAGAAAATTCCAGCATTGCCAGATTATCATATATCTGAGAAATTTTCCCAGATGTAAAGCATCACTTAAAAGGAATAGTGATCTTTGTATTAAAAACAGAGAATGCTTTTTAATTTGAGAATGAGAATTACCCTCCAAATAATGGTATAGATGGCATCATGTTACATGTTATTATAAGGTTCTTTTTCTACTGAATGTAACATTTGCCGTCCTCCTGCCTGGGAAGAACAACTCACAAAGCCTTTCATAAACTTTTGGTTCTTGCCATCAACTTTTCTGAGATTCCTCAAATCCAAGTACTTGTTTTCCAGATAGCAATACTGAAACGGGCCCGTTGTGACACGTTGTGGAGTGTATTTATGAGTGACTGTAGGGTTACATAACAAATATGCACATATTTTGCATCACATGAGGGAAAGTAAACACATTGGTTCTGTGAGACAGGCATATCAGCTTGCATGGTAACAGGGAACACACTTTAAGTGGCCATAATCATCCAGGGCAAGAGCAGGATACCACTGGTTTATCCACAGTACAGTAGCAAAAAGGTAAAACTACCTGCAATCTTCGATCACACCAAATGATTGAATTGAATTTTCTGTGAAATTACATTCATGAAAGGACACTACAATAAAAGGCAAAGCTAAATAAAGTAGTAAAGAGCAGGAGCTAGCTACAGCTATCCTTTTTGAATATGCATCCCTCCTACTACAAGCTGGCAAGCAAACTTTTCTCCCAGTATGGTGTACCACATGCATGTTTTTCACTGCTGTAGTTTCCTGGAATAGCTCAGTACACAGTAAGATACGGGGCATTGGCAAAGGAAGAGAGGCAAGAGGTCACATTCACAGGAATTCCAAAGTATCTTAAGTTCTCTTTAAAATGCTGTCAATCTATGTTCCTGGAACTGGTCCTGCTAATGAGATAAGAAAAAGGTAGCACGCAATCCAATTTTTATTTTTAAAATAACCTTTCTTTGCCATGGCACAAAGTACTCCCCTTTATCACAGCAGACACTACGAGGATTCTGTCCTTTCAAATGGTGTTAGCAGGCAAATACAAATTTAAGGAGTTGATCTAGCCTCCTGATGTAAGGTTTTCCCATTACTTAACCAGTTTACTACTGAATCTTAACTTCCTAATATATGCTGTTAATCACACAGGACATGAGTAATACATATTTGCAATAACTACCCATTTCCTTTCTTTTTTATGAATATGTATTTATTTTTCAACAAGAATAAAGAGATATTATCATGATTGAAAAAATAATGCCATCTGGGCAATTTACATCTAAATATACAATACTTAATAAACAGTGTTATGGCTATCTACAATTCAGGCATTATATCAACTCAAACTTTTGTTTTTCATATGATCATCAGTTCTGCAAAGGAAACCGCACAGAGAGAAAGTGGCTCCCTGGAGGATTTTCTCATTTTTACAAAAAGCTAATATCTTTCTTTGAGGATAATATGAACAACATAAAAAGTTTGTTCAACAGAAATTTTGAAATTCAGTTGACGTGAGCGTCTGTGAAATTGACATCTTATCCATTGTGCATAACATATCAAGGAAGTCCAATGAATGTAAAACGTCAGTCCAACTCATCTCAAGCCTGCTTTCTATTTCAAGCCTTTATTCTTGTTACGTGTATTGTATAGCTTCTGGTTAACATCATGAAGGTGCTGAAGCATCCCAGTGTGTAGTGAACATGTTGCGAAACAGTAAAACTAACAATAGCTGCCTGAGCAGCCAAGTTAGGACCGACAGGTTATGTGGATAATTGTAACTTTTACGAGGTTTCTATAAGGAGACAGAACTTGAACTCAACTGATGCAGGTGCTCCCATTATCTAGCCCAGATTGATTTAATCAGAAACATTTTGGGACTATTAGTTAGCTAAAACTGAAAGAGTTTCCAGTTCCTCCAACTTCCCTGCAGAGGGAGAAGCAGAGCACAGACACTAAACAGGAAAAAGGAATAAAACTGACAAAGAGGCTTAACAGAACATCCTAGGAGAAAAAGACTTTCACCGAGGAAGATCAGAGAAGTGCAGACCAGACACACTGAAAAGGAGCTCATCTGGAGCTGTCTGATCAGTGTCTGAGAACTGTATTTCCAACAATTGCATTATTTGAAGTCTTCTCTTCCGTTACATACGTCATTGCACTGGTGCTATTAACGTATCCCCAGTGCAACATTCAAATACATTGAAAGCATTCATTAAAAAAGTCAGTTAATAGGCAGGCTACAAAAAAAAAGTTACCGTATCCTAAAACAAGTTGTCAAGGATAAATACAGAATACAGACTCTAAAAGACGCTATAAACCATGTGGGTAATGGATTAGCTTACAACAAGTAAAATTTCTTAGGTTAATTACGTAAAAAGTGAAATAACTGATACATAAGCACACACATGCCTTAGGATACATACTTTAAGAATAAATATAACCAGCAAAGACAACAAGTGATGTTAAATCTTGTTTTATTTTTTTGCCAATAGCAGGATAACATGAAGATGGTGACAGTCAAGAGGCACTTCTGTTAGCAAATATAACAGAATAGGCCCAAAGAGATGAAAAAGGAAAAGGTAAACACTCTGTACCATGTGTTTTAAGGAATGCTTTCTATCATTTACTTACAGAGCAATTTTGCCCATGTGCCTGTGGTGATCTTCCCTAAATAGTTAATGATGCAGCTCTATAGGTAAGTAACTTTGAGACACTTAGGAGAAAGAATGATTTGAGCCATCATATAAATGGAGTGGAATAATGTTTAGTAGTAATTTTGTTCAGTAAAATCCCTGCCTAAAACAACAGGAAAAAGTACCTACATTGCAACAATTAAAAATTGAGTATTTGACAATAGATTATTTGATTAAATCACAGAGGACACTTTTCCTGATACATTGTCCAGCCTTTCCTTCATACTTAATAAGCCCAAAAACATTAGCACATTGCAGCAACATAAGATTTTGGGGGAGGGGAGGGGGGTTGTGGTGTTTTGGTGGGTTTTTTTGTTGTGGTAGAGGTGTAGAGGGTTTTTTTGTTGTTTTCAGTTGTGGGTTTTTTTTTTCCCCATACCTGTTACAAATATAAGCATTTCATTAATTTCCAAATGATCTGCATTTTAACTCTACCAGAACAGTGAAGACAAAAGAAATTTTCAAACCAAAGGACAAACATATTCATGTATATTTCAGTTCTTGAGCAAATTCATCTTTTGTTCTAAACATTGTTTTAATGCAGCATCTACACTACAATGTTTCTTACAAAAGGTATTCTAACACAAAAGGGCTGAAAATCATGTTTATTAGTTTACCTGTTCCATTGGCTTCTGTTCTGATAATCTGCAGAGACCCAAGCAAGATGTTCTAAATCACAGTAAGGAATGGATAAGTTTAGAAACAACCACTCCTGTAAAGAGGGAACCTAAAACCAGTCAAGGTATTTAGCAGATGGACTTTCAAAACCAAAAGGTATCTGAATATGAAAGTAGATAGCTTAATATTCACTCAGCTGAAACACAAGAGACTAAACCAAAACTAACTCTGCCAATTGAACATTTGAAGACAAAGAACACTGAAGCAAATTTAGAAGACAGTGTAATGATAACAGAAATTGAACACAGAACCTCTGTTTGAATGAGCTCAAGGGTTTGCAAGTTGCTGTTTAAAGTGTTATCCACATTACTCTTTGGTGACTGAAATATCAATAATTAAAACACACAAATAATCAAAATAATCTGATTGCTGTTCTTTCCTGTTATCTACATACTAAGAATCTGTCTATTTATCAAGTACACATACCGTTGGCGCTGCAGAAGTCGATTTTGCAGGACTCCAGTCAAACTATGTTAACTTGTAGCAGTACTCCAGTACTGTAAAAGAAAGGTATAATGATGTAGAAGTTAGAACATATCACAAAAGAGATTTAACTTTAGCATTCATGAATGTCTCTGATGTTCTCCTTACCCATGCCCTAACTTCACACCATGAGAAAACATTAATAGTGACCATCATTGCAGTTTCTCTATAAGTATCGAGAAAATGCTTTTAGTTCAAATATATAATTTATTTTTATCCTACAAAAATATTACAACTTAAGGATCTCCTTTATGAAGTTTTATTGTATCTAAAGAATTGATGATTAGTTCTTTAAGTCACAGCAACATGTGTGATGGAATCAGAAAAAAAAAAGGAGAATATTATTTGTGACACGATGTAATAAGGCACATTGCCCATGGTTATGCACAACTGCAAACATCTTTAGTAAGAGTATTTGTAAAGTTGACAAAACCAGAACTAGCACCATCATTTGAAAAAAAGAAAAAAAAACAACCCACACCTTCGCAACTTCAGAAAGGAAGAAACAATTAATTATTCCATTTTCTGAAATACTGAAAACATCTAACTAGATTAGTAGCTGGTGACTTTAATTCTTCATGTCAGACTTTAGAATCACATAGAAAAGCATTTGGTGTCTGTTGACTTTGAATAACTGAGATTTCTTTCTTTTGGAACCTGGGAAACAGACTCTATTCATGTGCTTTGTTCCTGATTGCCATTTTTGGCTGGCACAATTTAAATAGTGTATCTCTCACTGACAAGTAAGAAAGTTGCCGTTTTCCTTTTTATTTTTCAGGTCTCCATATACTTCTTTAATGAAGCATAAATACAGATGGCGCTTTCCTCCTTACGTCAGTTGAAAACATACAAAAATACATTCAGCCGCAAAAGCACCTCTTTTTTAACCAGTCTTTAAATAGTTCCCTTGGTTTTAATTATTATTATAGAGATTTACGCTTCCTTCACACATGTGAACTATTCAATTTCTGAGACAATCTGTCCACAGAAACTCATCACACTCATTTCAGAAGAAGTATAAGAAAAAACATATGCAGCACTCAGAATAAGCAAACCCTTTCATGTAGTAAAGACACTCATATTACCATTCATTTACTTCATTTCCACTTCTTATTAGATGAGTGCTCAGTGCTAATTTTTATATGTTGTTATTTCCTCTTTAACTATAATTAACTCTACAAAGAGTCTGTCACTTAGTCCTGCACAGGATGAGCCGTACCTAACAGATAACTCTATCTAAACTCTTCCTGACAGATTTCTAGTCCTACTGCCAGAGGACAGGGAAAGAGTTAATTGTCTTCACAGAAACATTATGGACAGTGTTTTACCAAAGGACATTCCTGTTTATCCATTTAAATATCACTGGATATTGCAAACTGGCTTGTAACATTCCCCTGCTCCTATTCCATCTCCCACTTGGTACGTCACCCCCCTTCTTTCAGCTCACTCTTGCATTTTCTGTTGCTTTCTTGGTGGTGGGATGTTTTGTCCTTTTTTAGGCTCATTTACCCAAGCGCTCTGAAGGTGGAGAGAAAGTGGTATATAGCTGGAGTAACCAAGAAAAGATGTCTGCCAGCAACAGGCAAACGCTGACACACAGGTATCTTCTAGCTCTCCAATGAGAGCAATTGGTCACATAGCACTTTTGAAAAGCACAGCACCTACCAAATCTCCTAAATATGTTATTTTTAAGTATTTGTTTAAAATATTGATCTCCATATAAGTTCTTATCAAAATATACCTAGAAGCACCATGATTTTGTGTATGTGCTATTTTCTATTACAGGATTGAAATAATGTTTCTTGTCAGGTGTTTCCTGTGTCATTGCCATAGTTCAAAAAAAATGAGGGCACGTCTAAAAAGTCAGAAAAGACTTTATCAAAATATACAGATGAATTGTATACAGGAAAGACACCCTGTGCATGTCTTTTTGTTGTTGTTGTTGTTCCTCTTTACTTTTCTAAACCTGTATCTCTTGTTTGGTAAAATGTATCTGAGTAAATTGCTTCTTATCTTCCATTTTCCTTATATTCTCCCTCCTGTTCTATACCACATGGTTATCATTTTTCTGTATGCAGGGAGATTATTCAACTGTATCTCTGAGGCTGAGTTTTTGCTTTCTACAAAGAGGAAGATAAAATACCGAAAGGAAGGAGAGAAGATAAAGATCCAATTAATTCATGTTGAGTCAACAGGCAAATAGGTACTGCCGAGCAGGAATTGCCCCTCAAAAAAAGTCATACATTCTTTTGATGACAAATAATTATACTTTTCAAAATATCTAAGTTCTATCACTCTAAACAACAGGCATTTAATTTGAAAGAATGGAGAACATAGCAACATTCAGTGTACAAGAGAGTAATATAGGTGAGAAAGCACAGCTATGAATCATAGTAGAAAGCTAACCAACCCTGCAGCGGATTATTCCAGCCAACCAGATTATAAAGGGCAGACTTCGAAGGATTTTTGCATTTACTCAAGCTAAAACATTCATGAGCCTGCAATATTAACACAACACCCCACTGATTCCTGGAGACAGAGCGCTGGTACTCAGCCGAGACATTCCATTCCAAGCTGACAGCTTTCATTATGGCTTCATTGTATTTATAGATCATTTCGGGGTACATCAAAGGCTCAACTACAAAGTTGATTGACCATCCGCTGTACAGTAACATATATTTTACATCTGTGCTTTGTGGAAGAAAACAGATTTCATACACTACATGACTTCTAAAGAGTTCCTATAAAGTGTGAAAGAAGAGTAAATTCTAGAAAACGAGGAATACGTTGCAGGACAGAGCTATCTTCTCAGCCTCAGCCAGTAGAAAAGGAACTCTGAGTTCGCAGTGGTAAACATACAAGAAAAAAAGGAAAGGAGAGATCTTAAGAAGTCTTTTCATCTATTAGCCTGCAAATTCCACCATTGCTGTGGGGTCAACAGAAGTGAAATTTAGTCCTGAGACAAAATTCCTCCCGCTGAAGGACAACAGGAAAATTATGTTACATGGCATACATGTAACAGAAAATTGTTACATGTATGCCAGGTCTCTGGCATACATGTAACAATTAAAATTGCACCATTTTATTTCTTCTCTATTCTTCCTTCTCCCTCTAGTATTTAACCCATTCCAGAAATTCTCATTACAACTAGTGTTAAGAATAGTTATCCAACCTCAATGCCCTCTGAGCAGGATGTTGTAAATCAAGGATATTGCTTCTCCAAATAAAAAAATTATATTGAATAAAATAACCAGATGCATATCTGAGGCAAAAGCTCCCTAAAAGTTCTGGAAGAAGTGACTTACAAAATCACTGACTCTCTTTGTGTCACAGTGTTTACTCTAAAGTAATACTACTTTTGGAGTAAAAGAGTTGGAGATATCTCTGTCTTCATACTAAGAGTGTGTTACACAATGACCACAGACATCCCTGGGGAACCTACAAAGAGCACAGTAGGCATTACTCAATTACATTTTTATTGCAGGTAGAGCCTTGGCTGCACAAAAAAAGTTGCTCCACAACATGTCAGGCCTGTCCTAAATTGTTTAGGAGTACATTTCAACTTGCCTTGGATATGGAGTTATTACAGATTATTCACATTCAGAATAAGACTTCTTTTTCCCTCTTCATTTCTACGGTAATTCAGGAATAATCGATGTGTGAACAAGTTGAAATAAGTCAGGGAGACTGAAATATAACCCCACATAAGCACATCCAGTCAAACCTCAAAAGTATGGGAATTCTACATCTGAGTCCCAAAACGAAACAACCTTCTTATTTGATTTACAAGTGAATAAGCAAGCTACTTCATTCCAGTTAAATAAACTGTTATGTTCCCATGTACCATCTTTAAGCGCTTTTTCTTCTTTCAACTATACAGATGGATAACGGCCAAGATACCTACAAAGCACCTACCCGTGTATTTTTCTTAGCCAGATTATCATATGTGATATTTCCTACCCATGGACTTTGAGTTCACCATATCAAAAATGCAAATTCAGCTCCAGCTGAGCCCATGGATACTAATATGTTTGGGTGCCACAGTGCAAGGCAACACAGCACGTCTATTTTGGTGTCTGTTTACTGGATACATAATTACAAGCAATAAGTACATGCATCTTTCCATCCTTCTCAGAAAACCACCTTTCACACTTTATAATCACTTATTAAAGCCTACTGTTGGTTTGATTGAAGTGTGTAGGTTGCACTATACTTGCCTGCAAACTAAGCACCTTCATTTGGTTCTTAAGTTACTTCAGAAGCTCTCCTTGTTATTACATGCCTCCTTTTCAAATTACGAATTTCACACACTTTACTGCTTTTGTGTTTCACTTCAAATCTTGTTTATTGGTGGCATAAAAGTAAAGCTTGTATAGTAATGCCTGCCTTTTTCTTTTCATGCTTTCCCTCACAGGATGCAATTCAACTTACATTATTGACATGAATTATTCCTATCTGAACATCTTCCAAGTATATCTGAACCTAGGAGGTTGCTATGTTTTCTACCCTTGGAAGAAGGGGAAGAATTACATTATAGAGTTTCCATCCTTTGATATGTGTGATTTAATGACAGCATATACATAATCATATCTTTCTCAACAGATACTGTTGAGTTAAAGTCTGTATCTAGATGGACTACTGTGCCTAGCCAAAATCTGTTTTCACCACAGGATCACCGAATCATTTCTTATGAGTTCTTCAAATGTAAGGTTGTTTTTACAAACTAGAGTGTTACACTCCAAAAGTCTCAAGACAAACATGTAAAAAAGTAAAGCAGGTGAACAAAAAAATCTATATGGTTAATTTTATTTATTATAAACCAAAATGCATGGATTTGGGACATATGTTTTATTATTATTTACATTGTGCTTACAATACTTAAATTCCTTTGAAAAATAAGTCATTCACTTTACCTGTTTTCAAATACGTGTAATTAACGAAGAGACAACTCTAGTAAGTTGTCTAATACCTAACTCTGTAACAGAGTTTTTATCCATAGACTGCAAACTCAGTAACTATATGATTTCCCTTGTTCACGTAATGTTCATAAAAGCAGTATTTTTCTTTAGCCCTATTCTAAAAATGAGACAGGTCAGTTAACTATAACAAAAAGCACATTAGAGCTTAAGATTATGTGAAAACATAGCTGTCATCTGCTATCAGCTATTTCCTTCAGCTTTTCTCTTTTCATATAATGTTTGCCACAGGACAAAAAGTAGGTGGGCAATCAACACTGCTGGAATTAGGGTGGGTTTTTTTTTCCAAATCGGCTTGTGTTAGGTAAATAAACTGAAAGACTCCTAGAGGATCTAGTAGCTATCCTCAGGGTCTCCCATAGTCCATGTGGTTTTTATATATCCATACACACATAAACCCAAAATGATAAGCATTCTCAACTTTGTTACTTACAGCACTTAGGTTGTGCACGTTAACTTAGTCATGTGAGTTTCTGTAAGTTTCAGTTAAATGCAGGTTACTGAGTTCCCATTGCCTATTTTGAAAATTAGAAAACTTTGTTTTCCATGCTAGTTTTGCAAGGAAATAAATTACATAGATGCACTGCCAGGCTGTCAATTCTCATCCCCTCTCTCATAACTCTTGAATGAATTGGCTAATTTTGAACAAATTTGATGAAAGGACCTGGTCTCAAAGATATGAAGTTCCAACAAGTTTCCATGAGAACTGACAGTTGAGTAGGAGATAAAAGACTGACATGAGTCTTCCCAGTGAGGAAAATATTGCTGTGTAAGCTCGGCAATTATCTGTTATGCTTGACATATCCGCGAGTCGATCATTCTGTATGTATCAGCCACACAATCCACTTGCATGCAATTCTGAAGCAATCACAGGTCTGTTTCTCACCCAGCTACGCACTAGGGAACAGAGGAGTGGCTGGTGGTATATTTTGGAATCAGTGGAGAAGTTCGGTTTTAGCAATGAAAAGTGAATGAAGGGCACTGTAGTTTGAACATAATCTCATTTGAAACCAAGCTTCAGCATATACACTGGAATCAGACGAATTTGTTAAAGTTTGCAAAGTGCTTCTAGTCATTAAACCACTATAATCAAAAACAATAAAAAACAGGAAAAGATCAGAAAATGTCAGGTTTACTGTGATTTAACAATGTTGCAAAAAAGCTGCTCTTACTAGTCTTTGATGTTAATTCAAGTAGGCCACTATCCCAGAGTGCTCTTGAATGTTTTCATACAGTCACCACGTGTAATCATACCCTTTTTAGGCAGGTCCGCACTAGCTCTGTTGGTTGTTGGGGATATATCCCTGGTTATTCACACCTCAATACCTCTAATCTTTTAACATTCTTAGCATGCTGTGGAAGAACCCAATTACCTTGCCAGGCCTTTCTCTGGATGATCCTTGGCCCACATTTAACTGAGAGAATCCTAGTGTTACCTGCTCTTTGCTTTTGTTCAGTCCTGGTGATGTCAGCCCCTGGCTCTGAAAGTTTCAGAAGTGCTGTGTTTCCTTCCAGTCTCGTCAGCCAGTCTCACCAATGCCACATAAGGAGGAAAAACAAGCCCTCCACCCCTTACTCCTGCTTACTTTCCCTGCTTATTCAGGAAAAGGATTACATTACCTTTTTATGCAAAGGCATCACACCAGGACCTCAGGTTTGTTATTTTTCTACTATGAATCCTTGATCTTTCCCAGTCATTGCTTTCAAAGACAGTATTCCATTCTGTTGATCAAGTACTTCACTTGCATATGCTCAGACCTAATAAGCACTCCAGAACTGGAGGTCCACCAATGATATTGAAAATACTTGTTCGAATTATCTTTTAAGCAATCTCATCCCTCCCTCATCAAGATGTGACAAAGCATAAATGATAAGAAATCATTCTGAAGAAATGTGCATTGCAGTCATCATCAGTGAGTAAATAAAGAAAAGCTGATAGGACATTACACACTAGGCAAATTGCTGTGATCTTCACAGAGAAAGGTAATGGATTTATTTTTCTTATTTTTTTTAAATATAGCTTTTCTTCTAGGTTCAGAGGCTTTCATGTTAAATTCAGTATTTTTAGCACTTAGAATTAAATTGCAGCAGTTCCTTAGCATCTGAGTAAGAAAGCAATGCTAGATCACTGTGATTCTGCTGTCCTTGTACAGTAATCAAAGAACCATTCACGGACAGGCTGAATCGCTTCCACACGCAGAGATCTCACACCGCCATCGTGTGGAAGACACGGTTCCCTGTGTCACGCCACTGCCTGCTTCAAGCTCTACAGTTGACTTCTGCCTTTGTTAACTGTTTAGTTTTAGATGTTTTTACCTACAAGGCTTTACCTACTGCAGATATTTTCTTTAATGTGTAATTTAAACAACTTCATCAAGAGCAGGAACAATCTGCCTGGCCTCTTTATTTGTGTTCTTCTGTTGCATTTTATTTTCCCGTAGCATTATCCCAAGCAGGTGCATACTTCCACGGCTCATGTTTGTACCAAGTGGTGCAGAATCTGCTACTTAATTTTCTTTCCATCCTCTTTCTTTGTCCTGTAAAAGCTGAACACCTTACAGAAGTGTCCTCGGTGAACATGCCATAGATCAGTACTAAAAGTATTTTATTTTCAGCCTACTGGTACTTCTTAGCAGGAAGCACTTGCAATCCAGTTTGGGTGGCACAAAAGTTTTGGGCAGCAGTTTGTCTCATTCATGCAAATCATCGCAGAACTCTAATCTGTAAAGTTTCCATAATCCAATGCCAATAAAGTAAACAGTCATAACAACTTTTACCTCAGATGAACCAGGTGAGTTTCCACAACATTAAGAAAAATGTCTTCCTGGATTCTGGAGACAACGGTGGGATTGATCCTTATTCCTTTGTTGCAATCTCATTGTCCCACTGAGAGCTTCGGAAGGGACTGTATGTCAGAAATAAACACGTCACCATACGCACTCCACAGATGCTGATTCTATTACTGCTGTGTTGCAAACTGTAGTCTGCATCTTCCTACTTCCTCCACCCTTCTGTGGCATGAGTAGTGCTGCAGAGAGAGCGAGCTTTGAAGCCCTCAGCAAGCACAAGTTCATAATTATTCTTTGTGCTTCTCTCCAGCAACTTCTTAGATAATTATGGCACCATTTACTATAAAAGGTAAATTTCAAATTTAAGATGGTGTCAGGAATGCAAACTAAGACTTTTAGAGTGATAAAAACCACTAAGAACTTGAAAATTTCTGAACAATAAGGGCCTCTTTTTACAATAGGAAGTATTCATCCTCCTGTGTTATAATATTTATCCATTAACTCTTTGGTCATTAAGCAAGTATTTTATGGCAGCTAAGAGAAAAGAAACCTTCAAAAAAAACTCCACTATGCTCAAACCAGTATTTAGTCTGTCACCACATACTCATTATTTCCTCCATCAACCACATTAATGGCAATTATTCACCAGGTTTTGCACTTTCTTTTCATTCATGGTTCAGTACATACAGTGACCAGGTCATCACCATCATGTTTTCAACGAACAACAGAAAAGGAATGTTGACAAAAGATCCAGATGTTATGAAACTCTCTACTTAATATAATACTTAATATGAACAAGTCTCAAAGATAAGATGCAAAGATTAACTAAAAATTTAATACTAATAAAAATTACTAAATAGGAAATCATCAAATTGGAAATGAAAAGTCATAAATCATTCAACTATATAGTATTCATACATAAGCTTCTACACCATGCTACCTCTAAAAACCTTTTTTTTTGCTATATATTTTCCTTAGGGAAAGTGTATTAAAACACATCTATCAACAGACATCTACAAACTGAAATTCATCAAGAAAAAAGTTCCTTGGTCTTCAGTCTGTAACTCATTGTAAAGATTTCACAACATATTTTGATGTTTGGAACAATACTTTGCGTTTGAGAAGAAGGTATTTTTCACAAGCTGCAGTCTAATGTAATACTTCTCTACCAGATTATCCCAGCCCACGTTCACAGAAGTTTTCTAAAAAAGCAGTGAGTAACATGACTCACGGGACTATTCGTAGTGATTCTGGGAACATATTTCCCATTAATTTACAATTGAAATGTGTGAGTGGTCACAAATGACCACAAACATTCCCTCAAGTCTTCTAATTTAATTAAAAGGATAAATGATCCTAAGTATTTTCATCTTTTTTAATTAGCTTAAAAATAATTTTCAGTGTGAGAACCAGAAGTCCTAAGAGAAAAAGTACGGAATTGTGCACAGGAGCTTCTGCTGATCTTCAGATACACCAGATCTGCATGATGAATGTCAACACGATACTCAAAAACAGCTGCTTATTAAAATACTTGTAGTCTAAACTTCTTGTTTGGACTACAACAGTCAGAGGCTGTCTGAATTAACACATATAGGCAAAAAAATACAGTAGAGAAAAATCTAAAAATCATCCAAAATCTGTATTTTTAGCTAACACGCCAAGAGTTAAGGGGGAAAAATACAGAATGCTATCTTGATTGTTTCCCTACAAAGCATATTCCATGCCCCTACTGAGACGATTCATCACCACTTCAGCCCCCTGAATTCACCTTCCATACTGAGAAATATGATGGCATTCCTATCTTCTGGTAAAGGTCAAAATAAATATCTAGATACAATAACTGACAAGAAAAATACCCCATGTCTTCTGCTAAGATTTTTTTATTGTATGAAATTTCAGGAACAGTATCAACATGATTTCTTTTTACTAAGTTTTGAAGTGACTTTTGTTTCTCTGAGAAGTATTAGTATTACTCTGAAGTGCTGAAAACCAAAATCTACAGAAAGGATGAAGAAAAAGAATGAAAAGAAAAGACTTTCCAAGGTTCATACCCCACCCACCAATAGCTGTCAATCCTGACAAGAAACAGCTACCTCTGAATGTAGGTGGATACAATAGTTCATCCTCTTTACCCAGTCAGTCTTTGGACCATATTCCAGAATCTGCCAACAAGGTTGCCAATTAGTGCCAACCACAGCAGGTTTTTCTGTGATGCAGACACCTGTTCAAGAGAAAGTGGGCTGATACTATCAACCCACTTTGCATCTGCACCTGAAGAGCCTTTGTAGGACTTCGTAACCTTCAGTTGCTACCAAGATAAGCCAGGTTAAAATATTAATCTATAGATATGAAAAACATATTCCTCCATCCTACAACAAACTGCATTGTGCAGTTTATAGCTGGAAGTACTTTTAGACTTTTGAGAAAAAGTGCCAAGAGACTACTGCCAGAAAGATAGTTTGTTCAATAGGGTTACAATTATTCTCCAAAAGTAGGGGATTAAAAATTACGTTAATTAGGCTAAATATCAAGAAAGTATTAAAGTATTATTACAAGACAAACCGAACAACAAAAGAGTAGCTGAATATTATAACTGCTACAAATAATACTTGACAGGGACACTGCGTGTTGCATACAGTGCTTAGAAGATACAGAATTATGCAGGGGCTGACCACAGCAGTCTGGTGCGTGTGATCCTTAACCCTGTATCTTTTCATTACTTTGGTGCATATCATTAAAACTCAAATGTTATCAAAACCTGGCATTAGAAATCATTTAGTATTTCCGATTTGAGATGGAAAAATATATGACTAAATGTTAACTACGAGGCAGGTCACTCTAGTTAAAAGCAGGACAAGGTACAGTACAACCATACCTGAACCTGCTGTGCTACCCAGTCCTTCACTCATCTATCCCTTTTCCAATGCACGTGTATTTTGAATAAGGCATTGAAAGTGCAATCGTGAACTCCCTGGTAATCTAAATGGGAGACTTGGCTGCAGGAGGAATCCAACATCAGACTCAAGGCAGAGAGAATTAAAAAGTAAAATGCCTGGAAGACTTTGCAGGTAACCATAAAGGCTCTTGTTTTATTACGCACAACTGTGATTCTTTGGTTTCTAATGTACTTTAATCAATGTTCCAGGGTTTTTAAGAACCTCACTATATATCTCTTTTACAGGATTATGAAAATTTGCAAATGAGGTCATGTAGCAATGCTTCAAAGGCTAAAAAGTTAGATCAAGACTTATTTTCCAAAACTCCTTGAAATATTTCAAAATTAGAAGCCATGCCCAATATACATTGCGACATTCAAAGTGTTAGCATTCTCTGTGAATTTTAGCAACATCTTTTTATCACATACATATTACTGTTCTCCCTCCCACACTGTTTTCCAATGATGACTACAATTAAACCACTTTATCCAAAAGTAAGTAATAAGAGTTTCATTTAAAAAATATAAAATAAAACTACAAAAATAAGAGCTATGTATACTAAAGATTGAATTTATTAGTTTAACTTAATTTACTAAGCAACAGTGTGCAAGGATTAAAAAAATCTTTAGATTATGGTTGAGCACCTCTATGGCAGTTTTGTAACTACTCCTGAGGTGTTTTCCTTTCATCAGAGGAACAAAAAAACTAAAGCTGAATCAACAGTGATTTTACAGATTTGTAAAAGTATTGAACAGTTACAACTTCAGTTTTCTAAATTTGTGTGTAGCAAACCACTCCATATTTTGCACAGATACGTTTATTTAGTGGTCAGGGATATGTACTTGGAGCCTAAATGATAATCCAAGCTCTCAAATAAAGAAGTAAATTGATACTGCATTTACGGAAGACAATCCTAATGATAATGAGTTTTACATAAGACGAATAAATTCAGAAACCCATAACACATGAATGCAACTCCCAAATCCAGAAATAAAGCATGCACTTGGTTTAAACTGAAAGCTTGACATTGAGCTTAGAGTAATTATGCAGCCTATTAAATACTGAAAAAAGGCAAAAAAAGTTTTTTAAAAAAATAGAATTATCAAGACTGAACTGTCACTTTTACAACCTGGAACTCATTATCTGTGTGAGAGAATGAAAGAAGTTGGGTGCTCTTAATATTATTCCAGATAACTTGTCTTTACTAAGGGGAAACCATGCCTGACAGACTGTGTGGCCTTCTACGATGAGGTTACAGCATTGGTGGACAAGGGAAGAGCAGCTGACATCATCTACTCAGACTTATGCAAAGCATTTGACCCTGTCCCACACGACATCCTTGTCTCTACATTGGAGAGACAGGGATTTGACAGATGAACCACTCAGTGGATAAGGAAGTGGCTGGATGGTGAGATTCAAAGACTTGTGGTAAATGGCTCGATGTCCAAGCGGAGACCAGTGAAGAGTGGTGTTCCTCAGGGGTCAGTACTGGGGCCAGTGCTATTTAACATCTTTGTCGGCGAGATGGACTGTGGGATTGAGTGCACCCTCAGCAAGTTTGCAGATGACACCAAGCTGTGTGGTGTGGTCAACATGCTGGAGGGAAGGGATGCCATCCAGAGGGACCCTGACAGGCTGGAGAGGTGGGCCTGTGAAAACCTCATGAAGTTCAACAAGGCCAAGTGCAAGGTCCTGCACGTAGGTCGGGGCAATCCCAAGCACAAGTACAGTCTGGGGCAGAGAATGGATTGAGAGCAGCCCTGAAGAAAAGGACTTGGGAGTACTGGTGTATGAGAAGCTCAACGCCAGCTGGCAATGTCCGCTGGCAGTCCAGAAAGCCAACCGTGTCCTGGGCTGTATCAAAAGGAGCGTGGCCAGCAGGCTGAGGGAGGTGATTCTGCCCCTCTACTCTGCTCTTGTGAGATCCCACCTGGAATACTGTGTTCAGCTCTGGAGTCCTCAACACAAGAAGGACATGGACCTGTTGGAACAAGTCCAGAGGAGGACCACAAAGATGATTTGAGGGCTGGGGCATCTCTCCTGTGAAGACAGACTGAGAGAGTTGGGATTGGCTCCAGAGAAACCTTCTAGCAGCCTTCCAGTACCTAAAGGGGGCCTACAAGAAAGTTGGAGAGGGACTTTTTGCAAGGGCATGTAGTGACAGGACACGGGGCAATGGCTTTAAACTGAAAAAGGTAGATTCAGATTAGATCTAAGAAAGAAATTCTTCACTCTGAGGGTGGTAAGGTACTGGAACAGGTTGCCCAGAGAAGTTGTGGCTGTCCCATCCCCATAAGCGTTTGGATGAGGCTTTCAGTAACATGACCTAGCGGAAGGTGTCCCTGCCCACAGCAGGGGGATTGGAGCTAGATGACCTTTAAAGTCCCTTCCCACAGAAACTGTTCTATTTTTCTATGACTCAAAGCACATCCCCATGCCAGAATCTAGAATTCAACTCTGAATTCTTATCTAAAACATTTGTGCAAAGCAAGTGGTTACATTCAAAAGTGCTGACAAACGTCAGCAGGAATTCTACAGAGTTATAAGGCAATACTGATTTCTTAAATTTCCCATTCGAATAAAACTTTTAAAAAATCCAAAGAAAATTTAGTGTATCTGGCACAGTAAAGTTTGAAAAAGTAGTACAGCCTGAAACACATTCAGCATTCAGTCATCATTTTTGTATACCAAAAACAGACATTTCGATAAGAATCTTAGCTTACAGATAAAACATTTTGCATGTTGTTCCTTTTTAATCTTAGGAGCACATCCACTGTGAAACTAGCACCGTTCCATCTGTGAAACTACATAGAGTCAGACACTTTACCTCATAACAAATCTGTGTAGCTTGCTATTTTTTGGCTATATGAGTACAAAAGAAACTGGCACAAAACAAACTGCAAATAATCAGATGTAAGATCTAACTCTCTAGAAGAAGTTACACCCCTGCTTTTGTTAGGAGAAATCACAAATCAAGTGTCAGTAGGGGCTTGGCAGAGGAAGAGAGAACAAGATATAAGCACTCGGGGAACTAAGAGATTGCACAGTAGAAAATCTGCTAGGAAACAGCAAGTAACAACAATTAATCCACTGAATTAAATCTGACAGAGCATGAGAAGACTCAAGACAGACATCTACTTCTGATAAAGATCTCTAACAGTTTCCATGCTAGATATATGCTTCTCTGTTCTTGTTTTCATAACTTCCCAGTGCTTAATTAATTTAACTAACAAATTGAGTGTACTTTTCTTCTTTGTAAAAGTTACTGTGCAGAACAATTAATTATTGCTATATCACTATAGTATAATTTAGAAAATGATGCATATATAGTAGACATAATGGAGAATTTTGTCATAACTCAAAAATCCTGTCAAGACAATATTCAAGGGCAAAGGCAGCACAGAACTGGACTCAATCTACTTATCAGCACTCACGTTTTATATCACAGTAGCATTTGAAGATCCCAAATACTGCTTGATTCTCTTTTGTTAGTCAGTGCACAAGCACAGAATAAAGGATTTTACAGATGCCACTTGACAAGTTATGACACTACTCACTCCATTTGACTCCGCTCTGAAGAACAGCCAGCAAAATTAAGCGTGTCCACACATCTCAACCACAGGCAGCTTAAACTATGATCTATCTGCATGAAGACAATGCTCTGTGAACTGAAATGGCTGTGGCACACATACATCTTCCATTAAGCTACAAACATGAGGAGATAATAATGGTATTTTTTTAAATTGCTGAATTCTTCACCATGGTTTTGGCAGGCACAGTATGCTACAAAAGCCATGATTAATATAGCTGCTCCTTTCTGAAAAAAAACACAACAAACCTCCCTTGCAGCTCCTTAAAAAAGTTATAACTTGCATCATTCATCCAGTAAATAAAAATCCTTCGAAAAATGGAAACAATGAGAAAGCAGTTTCATGTATATTCAGATAGTTGTAATTGCTATGGAAACCATCTGTAGTAACTCAGTCTTTGTCTCAAAGCATCAGAGGCAAATCATTATACAATGACAGCAAAAGAAAGTGTAACACTGTCTAAGACTTCAAAGTTCAAAATTAAAGAGAAAATTAAAGAGAAAATTAAACCACTGTGTAGGAAAAACCTTCACATTCTCCCATCTTCCATGTTCTATTTAAGTGGACGAGCTCAGTATTGTTTTATGCCTGGGCTTCCCAAATAGCTGCTTAAGTAGCACTGAGGGCTGGCAGAACTATTTCAGATTATTTTATGATCATGTGAACCTTGCCTTTCTTACTCTTTTTTTATGTCTTCTAAGCCACAGAAACCAAACAACTTCCCACAGAAAACAAACTCAAGGAAACACCTGTTTTTCCACATTACAATAAGTCAGAAGTCCAGTCAGATGTGAGCAGATAACCACATTTTGTCAAGCAAAGCATAGGATGCAAATTTTATGCTAGCATTATTCTGATAATCAGAAGGCAAACACTAACTATTCTCACATAATGTCATTTAGTTGAGTAGTAATCCACCAGCATTTATTTCTTAATGTAAACTGGCAGGATGTGAACTTTGCAGATAATTGTATCACATGATCACAGCTTTTTTTTTTTATAGCTATTGTCAGATGTAAAGCTACATTTATCACACCGCCAAAGCACAGCCCAGGCTTTCAGGATAAAAAGTGACCAACGTACACAGCAAGTTGTGCACACAAACGCACTGTATGTGCTTCTCTAAAATCCGACACCGGGATATCATCGTCAAAGCCAGCAAACTAATATATAAAAAAATGGTATTGGTCAAAATGTCTAAAAGGAGAGAAACAAGTAGTGTTTATTCTTTTCAGAGTAACAGAATAAAAAACAAAAAGGTTTTGTCTCTGGCATAGACTGTTCACTGCATCAATACACACAACTTTTTCATCCAAACAAATTAATACATTTAAGTAAGCCTCCTACAGCAAGAAAAAAATCAGACTGAAGCAATCGTAGGGAATGCACAGAAAAGGCAGACTCGGATTATTGCATGAAGCTCTGGGACAACAGAGGAGAATACCCAAGAAACTGGGAGTTGAAGAAGGAAAGGCAGCAATGGAGAATCTGAATTAATGAGTCAATAAATGATGAGATTTCTAGAAGCCCATATCTTTCCGCACTGAACATGCTTCTATTCAAACCCAAGATTCCAGAAATCACCACTCAGGCTTTCTACATTGCAGAACCCAAAACTCTAAAAAAATAAATTACAAGACGTGTACTTCTATCAAAGAAAAAAAATGTAGTTATTAACTTGATCTAGTGCCAGCATTAGGGTGAGTTTCCTATTTTATGATACATTGTCCATACACCTGGATCAGAAAATTTGGGGTTTTCCTTCTCAGGGACTTCCCTCCGACCTCTACAGACTGTTTTAACAAAACCCTATGCAGCTTTAGTTCTGCTTATGCTGCAGCTTTAAACTGCATTTTTATTAAGAATCATTTAACCCATACCTCTTTAGCATATATATTATCTTTACTTACATGCACTCGCATATTTAGACTTCTGTTCACTTTACTGGCTGGAAAATGGTTTAAGTCTTTTTTCAAGTCTCATATGTCAGGAGATTTTTTTATTTGTATAATTCTTCATTAACATATAAAGATCATATCCCTAAACCGATGTACTTTTCTTAGCAGGGAAAAAAAATATTATTGGGACATCTGCTGGTCTCACACTTTCAAGGATCTAAGAAAACGTTCAACAGTCACATGAGATTTGTGAGTGGTACATTTGTAAAACGTTTTATCTGACTAACCTACCAACTCCCTAGCAACATACACTCCAGGATAAAATGCAGCATGCAAAGTTTAAAAGTGATTCAGAGAACTCTTGGAGCTCAGTAAAGACAATATAGTATTCAGGTCTAAAATAAGAAGCCAGTTTCAGTCTCAACTATGAAATTATTATTGCTGCTTCATAATTAGAGGTTTCCTATAGGCTTTGAAGAACATAAGTCAATGATTTTCTCTCTACTTTAAACTGAGTTTAAAACATCATTACAAATAGAACAAACTACACATTCATTTACTAAGACAGAAATCTGAGATGTGTGATAATTCGGTATATATCTAATTTTTCAGATACAGTCACTGAAAGTAAAGAGTAGAAAAAATATATTGATTTGAAATGCAAGTAAAGATGCAGATTCCAATTCTGATTTTTGTGTTGTGTGGTATTGTTGCTCACCAGCCTGGGCTGTGGCACCAAGGACACTGTTGCATCCTCCGCAGCCAGGAGGAAATGGCCTGCCTCTTGTAGGCAGGATAGGTACCTTGAGTTGATTAGTAATTAGTTCATTATCTCAACTCAGTCCAGCTGGGTAAGAATGACTGGTGCCATAATTCCCCCTTTTTGTTTTACCATTTTTTGTTTTCACAAAGGCTTTATGGGTGAACAGAGACCCGGCCCATTCATCCAACTCCAGCACACTTCCCTCCCGCGAATACCACGTCGGGGCTTGCGGCTTTACCTTCTTCTCCTAAAGACTCTCGCTCAAGCTCCCGGCTCCGGCTCTTTTGGCTCAGGCTCTCGGCTCGGCAAGGGAGTCGGGGCTTCCCAGGGTCTCACGGATGTAACACGTCGGGGTCACCAGTTGTTGCAGCTGGAAGGCTTCAGGCAGGTCCAAGCAGACCAATGTTCTAATGCGAAGGCTTCAGGCTGTACTCTAAGGAAGGCCCACACTCCTCCAAGGCTCAGGAGGAAATGCCTCACCCTTAGGAGTAAACGCCCCGCCTTAAATAGTCAGGAGTCACATGGTTTGCTAGATGGGTCAAGGCTATTGGTCACTTGACCATCCATCTCCCAGAGTGATTGGCTGAATGCTACAGCACCTGTTTCAAGGTAACTTTCCCAGTGTAACGAGCTACAGGTGTTTCTTAGTTAGCCTGCAGAGGGAAAGAACTTTCACAGGATGCTGCAGCAGCCAAAAGGTTTCTCCACATGGTATATCTCAGAAAATTCATTCAAGCTTATAAATGTTCCAAAGATGTTCCAGATACTATTTACTAAAAAGAAGGTTAGTTTCTTGATGTGTTTCTGGGAAATACGATACATTCAAACTAGGATGTAAAAGTCAACAATTACTGAAATGAAGAGAAGAGGAAGTATCACAATCCCCGAACTATTTCCTTTGGAATAATACAACACTGATAGGAAGTAGCGTTATTTCTCACTTTGAACTGCCCAAAATGAAAACATTCTAAGAAAATAGTGACATTGTACTGTAGAGCTTCTATACATCATATGTTCAGTCAGACACTTAGTTTTTCTTTCCTGTAAGCAGCTAACCATCCCCTTTACCTCACTGGAACATGTCAGCTAGGAAGACAGTGATTTTATTTACTTACAAGTCCTGTTTTACTTGGCATAGTAGGAGCAGAGATGAGCCTTTTCCTTTGTTCAGAAATCTAAACCTCTCTTCCTATCAAATAGTTATCTAAAGTAAAATGTCATTTTCCTGGCTTCCTTGAACAGTCACACTTACACAGTGCGTTATAGGAGAGTGGACATCACTGGGTGAGGCATGAATTAATGGTCCAAATGTCAGATGATCAAGCCTGAAATCTGAGTCCTGATTTCCTCTGCTTGGTTGCTGTCCAGGTCTGGGTAGCACTAAGCTCTAGTAATTGTGGATTGGGTCAACTCAGTTTTTAACCGTCAAATTCCCCTGAGTATATCCACTAGTTCAGGAAGCACAGAAACAGAATGTTGTAAAGCAGCGTAAAAATGCTGCAATTGCTGTCTTTGCTGAATGTATTCTATAACCAAATGCTTAGAGGAATGGAAAGCTCGCTTCATGTTAACTTTACGTTCTCTTTAGAAGTCAAGGAGAAGTTACACAAGTATGAATCTGCCCCACAGAGAAAATCAGAATATTCCTTCAGCAAAGAAACTGCAGTTGCCTTCAGTTATTCAAGTGTTAAGTAAATTATACCATAAATATGATCCTACATTAGCAGCGATATCCTGTTTCAGTAATAGGCTACAAGCACTCTAATTAGAAATGTCTATCATGTTAAACAGCATTAATACATCTTTTACAATTCCCAAACTAATATGAAAATGCTTTTAATTGTCACGTTAGTACATTTCCTTGCTAAACTACCCTTGTATTGGAGAAACAATAAATTTGATAATATGGCTTAGGAAAAATGTCTGTATAAAACTGATACTTCGTACTAACTTGTAATTTAGGAACAGTCACAATTTTGTCTCTTGTTCATTTTACCCACAGGACAGTAGCACAGCAATGCTGTTGCTCTATACTTCATACAAAGTTGTCGTGTTCACTCACACAGCACAAGTTGGTTGTGGAAAACAGCTTTAAAAGCAATGACTAAACCTGGTTTACCCACAAAAGCAAATACGCTTTGGAAAGAAAAGTACATCACTCCTTTCTCGACAGGGACTGATGAGAGTAATAGGCTGAGGTGCAAATTACCTCCTTAACTGTCTCTCTGTTTTCCTAGCGCCTAAAAGCATGCTCTTCAGAATGCTGCGTCCATCTTACCTCACACCTTTTTCTCTGTTAGATCGTGTGCAAGCTCTTTAGCAAAGTAACAACTTAATAGACTATTTGGTTTGCGAGTGAGAGAAACCTATATTTTTGTAAAGCTCCAGTTCTCTCCCTGAATTTTACATATGATATAAATATGAGAATATGATATATATGATTCTTTTGGATTCAGAAGGATAAATAAATACTGATTGAACTATATGTTCCAACAACTTATGCTATGTATCTGCAGCTCAGATGAACAAGTTATAAATAATAACATTGCAAGATCACTTCTTTTCCCAAAAAAACACTTCTAGTAGCCCTCAGAACAAGACGTTTTTCATGAACATTTTTTCACTTAAGGTCAGGAAACACAAAATCTTCAACCAAAATTGCAAAACCAGACTTGCATTGCCTCTACTATACAACAAATCTACACTGGTCACAACGGCACAAATGTTTACGCATACGTAATATGGTCTCTACACATCCACGTTCAAATATTCCCCATCGCATTATCAACTGCTTCTTCTTTTGTTAATAACCAAGTAGTTAACATGTTAACATGTACAATTACTTCTTAAATGAACAACTAAACATCTCTGAGTGAATATGACCATGTCCCTTAGAAACGTATAGTAGACTTGAACGCCAGTAACGTATTAACGTACTTAAGTACAAACTGTGTATATCTTCGAAGTTTTTAACCTAGCTTTGTAATCGTGAAGAAAAATACTGTGGAAATCATTAACATCTGCCTAAGTTTAACTCTGAGTTTACTTAATTCAAAGTACATTGAACACACTTGCTGTTGCTTTGTGTGGCAATTATACCCATGGGGCAAATGAAGGTGAAGGAGTTAGTAATTCCAGGGTCTCACCGTCTGTGCGCAGCCAATGTAGGACGAGAACTCACCTCTCCTCACTAATGTTCCCTATCCATCAGACCATAGCCCAAATCAATTCTTTAATTGGAGTTCATTTTTAACGCAGGAAAAGCATGTCATGTTTAATTTTTACAATAGCTACCTTTAAAAAGAATAATTAGGTTTTCCTTTATAGGGGAAATATGTTTTAACCTGTAAAGAATGTTCTGTACGTAGACTGCTGGAGAAAAATGTCTTTCAGCCGATTACAAATTACAGAAAGTGCCCACCTCAGAAGTAAATATTCTAAGAACATGAATAGATGTGGCTAAAAGAGGGCTTACAATATATTTCCAAATTATGGAACACGTTTTTTCAATTTCCAATGTATCTTTATACCTACAAATATATATCAGTATTTCTATTATTGTGCTGCCTCTTAGAAAGGAAGTTTGTTCTTATTAAAAAAAATATATATATATTTCCTCAGGAACCTGGATAACAAAGCTATGCATTAATTCAGACAATTTCACTTCAGCAGTCTTCTCTTTTAACAATAAGCTCCAATAGGTCCTTATTTCCAGTAAAGGTGGGAAAAAGAATAAATACGTAGTCTGCGATATAACGATGCAAGATAACTCTAGTAACAGGACTACGGATGTTAACCTCGTGAGATTCATCAGCTAATGAGTTTAGGAACTCATATGTTGATAAATCTAATCAGAGATAGTGAACTAAAATGTGCACAGGACTTGAGGTAAATATAGTAGATTATATTTATTATAAATTTGGCTCTGTGGGAAATTGCAAAATGTGAGGATTTTTAGGACATTTCAAAGAAATTTGGCCTAGTCATCTTGGCTAACACAATTGAGGTTTAAAACGTCTCCTAAATCAGTCAGAGATTTTTCCCTGTAGATAATGTGGTTGATCAGCCTAAAATCCAAAATCAGGCCAAAGACACAATAAGAGATCCACAGAGTAAGAAACCTCACCACATTTTCACAGCTAAAAATATTGAGTTTTACTTAAATATAAAGATAGGATGGAAGACAAAATAAAATATTCATGTTTTAGAAAGAATATAAAATAAGATTTACATAAGTTATCTAAATATTGCTTTACTTCTCACAAGGAGTCCTCCTCAGCTCTGTACACTATCAGTAACAAAAGTTTATTAATATTATGCACAAAAACTGTTACTAGTTTTTATAAAGACTGTTGTCATTACACAAATGGGCAGATTAATGACTAAGTCATGGTTTATTGCATTTTTCTCTTCCCTAGTAATGATTAATAATAACTTGTCAAAATTAAAATAAAAAAAAAATAGTTGTCAAAAACATATCTTAAAGAGAAGATTAATATTAATATTGGTGATCCCAAATAATAACGAGCGATCCAATAATGATCCTACCTCCAGTGATTTGTTCTACTGCACTATCAAACAATTAACCTGCCTTTCATACAGTGTTAATACGATGAAGTAAATAGGTCTGTTAATGCCTTTTTGAAACGTGCAAGTACGTGTCTGTCTTGGGAGGTTGATAATGGGCTGTATGGACCATCTCATACAACCTGTCAGTTTCAAAGTAGCCTGTAATTTGTGTTTGGTTATAATTTTACATGGAATCAAATTCCTAAAGTCACTCAAAATGGTTAGTAAATACATGTCCATAACAGAAGTATTAATATGTTTAAAATTAAAAGTAAGCCTCCATCGTGGAATACAGAAATGTATTAGCATGTACTCCTCGGAATGTCATTCTCCTAGCTTATTATTCCCAACTTAAAAATTACATATCTAACTCTTAGCTAATTCTTAGACAAATTTTATTTATCCTGTTCCTATACAAGTTCTTTCTTGTGTTTTTACGAATACTTTTCTAATATTTCTCTAAAGTTTTGCAAAGAAAAATTACACCAAAATTAATTGTAAGATTTAGGCTTAAATTCTGTTCTTCTAAACTAACAAATGACAGCCCTCTGCTGGTCAATAACTATATAAGCATAAGAAGTACATTTCACAACAAGTTTACATTAATACTATATTTAGCTAAAGTAAAAAAAATATAAAAATATATGTAGTACAAAATAGAATCAGACTACAGAGATGCATGAAATATTTTATTTGGACCATTAGAAAATGTAGTATTCCTAATTTATGTAGGAAACAGTAGGTCAAGGAAATGGCTGGTTCCTTAAATTATATGGACAATTCTATGGAATATTGTAACTCTTCAAAGAAGCAGCCTTATTGAACTACAGCTTTCCACAGAGTATTCAAAAATAGTAATAAATATTAACGATAATTGTCACGGTGCTGTGTAAGACTTTGCAAAAGTCAGTAAAATGACCTGCAGGCCACAAAAATGAAATGTTGTCCAAGTAAAAATACTGATTTTCTGACATTTTGTGGTCTAAAAATAAGTTTTAAATGCAAATGTCAGAGAGTTTAGTAGCAATTGGCTAAAAATGAGAATCAAAGCATGGTATTTGGTACAACATTTGGCAATATGATCCAATTGCAAAGAGAAAATTGTTAGGTAGCATAAAATTTCAGATATTTGAAACATATATGAGAAAAATCAAGAATAGTTAACATACTTTATTAATTTTTGCCAGTTTTTAAAGACTTTTTTCCTACTTTCTACTGCATTTTAAAATGCAAAAACATATATTCTAAAATAATTTGAAAATTTCCTATATTAGTTCAAAAATTCTATAGAATAATCCTGATTGTGTGGCAAATTCACAAATCATGCATTGCAAAGTGCATCTCAATACTGTCATCTTGAATAAGCGTGCAGTGAAAGCACGTTAGCAGCTATACAGTTTATTTTCCCTTACTTAGGGGGAAAAAAAAAAAAAAGAAACCCCACTGCAACTGCGAACATGTGACAATGCGAAACAAAGAATCGAAAGTGTTTATTTGAATGTATTAGGCAGTTGACTCAATACTTTGATACTGGCATTTCACCAAAAGTAGGCAACATTGGGGGAAATAATGGAACTTAATACCCAGTGTAGGTAAAAGAGATTTGAAACATCTTCCACACATTCACATTATGGAAGAAGCTGGCTATATGCTGTCCCTCTGCATAACCCTGCCAAAAAAGAAGCTGCCACTCTTCCCCCTTGCTTTTCCAGAGGCTGGTTTTGACCCAGTTGAAGTAGCACCCATCTCCCTTGCAGCAGGCTGAGAAAAATCGCCTATTTTAAGAGGGGCTGGAGACAAGTTCACCCGCCCTTCAGCAAACTGAGCTGTAGTGACTCCGAAAGTGCCCTTCATCTTCGGCTGCTTCCGAAAGCAGGTCTGAAGAGCCTCCCGTCCTTGTGGGAACCAACAGCCTGCGCCGCCCTGACGGAGCTGGGGACGCTAAAAACGGGGCACCAGGAAAATCCTGAGGCAGCAATGCCTTGTGTGAGCAACGCGGGCTGCACTTCAGTCAGGTTGGTTTTGTTGCTTGAGAAATGCAAGTAATTAGTAGCAAACTACAAATAACTTATAACAAAAAAGGGGAAGAGCCCCTGTCCCATATTTACACTCAGCGCACACACACCCCTCCACACGAGGCGAGGAGGCTTCAGTTCGCCTCAAGACGAGCACCTGAAAGGAGCTTGCAGGGCTGATAAATCCCTTTCCCACCTCATTTTCCACGGAGGCGGTTCTCGGGATCCTCCTCTCCCGCCGCTGCCCTCCGCCCGCCGGAGCTTCGCCTGAGGCGCCTCGCGCTCAGGGCGGGAAAGCCCGCCGCGCCCGAGGCGGGAGGACCGCGCCGCCTGGGCCCGGCAGGGGGCGCTGTCGCGGCGGCGCCCGCCTCGGCGGCGGGAGGGCGGGGCAGGCGGTGCGCATGCGCCGCGCCGCTCCGCCGGCGCGGGGAGCCGGGGCCATGGCGGCGCTGCTGGAGCACGAGAGCCAGGTCTTCCTGGACCTCTTCCACCAGGACGGGCTGGTGATCTGCGCCCGCGGGCTCGGCATCGACCGCTTGCTGCTGCGCTTCCTGCGCCTCTACTGCGAGCCTGCCAGCCTGGTGCTGGTGCTGAACACCGGCCCCGCCGAGGAGGTGAGGGGAGCCCCTGGTGCGGAGCCGCTCTCCGGGCGGGCTGCGGGCGGGGCGCTGTGCTCGGCCTTGGCGCTGTCACACGGGACGCGTCCAGGATCGAATTACGGCCCGAAATTCTGCTCGTGCGGCTCGAGGAGGCCTTAGTACTAATTACGAAGGCTAAAGTAAGCTTCTGTGCGTTACTGGTAAATAGCAGAAGTATGTAAGTAGCCAGTGAGCACGAAGGGGTGAAACTTATTGACAGATTTGTCCCTTCTTGCGAAAAACAAAACCAACCCAAAAACCAAACCAAAACGCTGCTCTGTTTTTTCCCTGGAACCAGAGAGTTCTGGGAGGTGATGTTCTGGGGATGTTTTGGAGTGACCATAGGTAGTTTATAAGATCAGGCTTGACGTGTGTGACCTGCCTGCCGCGGGTACCTTTGACAGCTGGTGCAGGGACTGAAAGACGATTTCTTCTCAATTCTCTGTTCTTAAGTCAGTGTTAAAAGTGCCTGTTGTCTAAAAAAGAGCTATTAAAATGCAAACTCCTTTGAGTGCCAGTTGCTTATAGTTACTAAACTATTATCTAGCTATTTCTGAAAATAAATAGGTTTTTAAATTACCTGGGTGAGTTTGAAGCTGAACAAAGTACACCTAAGAAGAAAAAAATTGTGATAATTCTGACCTCCTTAGGTAGTTTGTTATACTATCATGCTTTTAATTGTTTTGGACATTTCCTCAACATTAACAGAGTATGTATAATTAAGGGGCTTTTGCATCCACGTAATCCGTTACCACAACGATGTGTTTTTATTGTATTTGGTTCAGGAGTATTTTATTGACCAGCTGAGGTCAGATGGAGTTGTTCATCTTCCTCGGCGTGTTACCAATGAAATTACAAATAACACTCGATATGAATTTTACACGCAAGGAGGAGTCATCTTTGCAACAAGTCGAATCCTTGTAGTAGATTTCCTTACTGATAGAATTCCTGCAAACCTCATTACTGGTAAGAGTTTAATGAAAAAAAAGGTAAGACTGTTCTGTTTGAAAATACATAAAGCTTCATTCTGTATGAAGAGTTTCTACTGACTGGTATTAAGGGTGAAGAATTATTCCTTTTTTCCCCACAAAGATTGAGGCAAAAGGAGCAAATATTTAATTCTTTCATTATTTTTTTTAGAAGGTTTTCTTTGTTCTGAACTTATTTGCCTTTTTTAATGATGCAATTTGAAAACATTCACATTATTTTTAGATTCTGGATCATGCATTTGTATGGCTTTCTGATATCAATAACTGGCTGGAAAACAAATCAACAGTTAAAACTGTGCCATTGACATAAGAAACAAAATTCAGACGGGCTCTCAAAAGAGAGTAATTTATTGCACTTGGTGAAACAGTGTCCTATCGTCTGTAGGGCACTGGCCTATTATTAAATGGCCTATGATTAAAACTGATTTTAGATGTCATGTTTTATCAACCATGCACACTACCTATTTTTTTGCATAAGCAAATCACTCCTGATGACTTCTCATCAAAAAATGGCGACACCTTACTAACCTTTGTCTTGGCACACCTTGCGCTCTATCAAAATAGCAGTATTATGCATTAATGCTGTTACTATCGTAAAGATTTTGGGAATAGCTTGCGACCTTTGTTGTTGTTATATAGAAGTTATGCATGAAAGATGTTACAGTTACCTTTTTCTTCTCATGTTCTATTCCCCTTCTCTCCTGACCACGTTGTTGCTCTGTTCTTGTCTAAACTGGAAACCCGGTTACAGCCTGGAGAGCTAGTGAAATAGATACCAAAGAGCCAGGAATATGAGGATATTTTGCTGTTATCTAAAAGTTAACATCTTGATTGCTATAACTGAATATTGAATGCTTAGGAGAATGTAAGCTTTTGCTTCAGAAGCTGTGTCCCCTTCCTTTTAGTCAATGTGTGACAAACTCTGATTTGTAAAACGTTTTTAACGTTTTTATGCTGGAGCCAAAGATGGCTGATGCCATATCTGTCCATTCTGGTATTTCTAGCTTAAAAAAGTGAACACATTTTATGGGCAACCTACTTTAATTTCTCTTCTTCCCCTTGACTCCATCCTGTCTACCTTTCTAACCTACCAAAAAAGAAAAGAAGAAAGAAAGAAAACACACCTTTGGACTTTGTCAGTATGAAAAGAAGAAATACACTAAAGATTTAAAAAATAGTCCTGTCCCATGACACAGAGTTGTTACAGTTTTTGCGTTGCCACTAGAGGTCAGTGGGACAGCAGCTTTGATAACTGCTGCGGCATTTAACACTTGGGTAACACGTGCTTCTGTTGGAAACATACTTACCTTATCTGTGTGTGAAATTGTAGGACAAAAACTTGTAGTAACGTTTCTTGAGAAGTTAACATAGCAAAAAAAAAAATCATTAAAGTGTTTCAGGTGTTTAAAATATTGTTTATAAAATCAATGTAGAATCATGTATGAATTAACATCTGATGAACTCATAAATTCAGCTAAATGAAGATAAGAAATTATCACTGCAGTAAAGAAGAATTATTCCTGGTGGTTATAACCGAATAGAAGTTATGTACTTAACAGCATAGTAAAACTGATGCAAGTTGGTGTAGTAAACAGTGGCAAGTTGTTTCTACCAAGGCTTACACAGCAGTATGAACTCACTTCAGAAGCAAAGAAATATTGAATAAAAGTAGGAAGATATTACAATAAACACATAGTCTTACTGGACTGTTACAAATTCTGTGTCTCCTGTAATGTCCTTTCAGAGTCACATCTTGACAAACTGGAAGAAATTCAGAAATTAGTAACTGAAAAATTTGCTTCATAGGAGAGATGTAAGATTACCTAGATAGAAAAAGACTTTTTAGTGGTTTATTCCATGACTTGATCGGAATGGCTAGCAGTTACATGGAAGTCTTTTTCTTATAGATGCTTTTTTCATTTACAAACCAAAGGCATATTAAAATCAATGGCTGTGTGCTGAGTTGAAGAAACTTGTTACAGAAATTAAATGCACTGTAAGTTTATCAGCTTATGTAGGTACAAGGTAAAACCTGTGATATTTGATGTCCTTTACTTCCACCTCAGAAAGGCATTTATTATTCCACTGGAAGCTGTGAACAGATAAAAGTACCACATAGGTCTTGCTTCACTAGAGGGAGAGTGAAAAGTGTCATGTGCTATTTAACACAATTAAGCGTGAGAAAAGACTTGGTTTTAACAGGTCTTGGCTGAGTGAAGTGTAAATCCCAGAAGTATTCACCTCCAACACTTGATGTAGTTAAACTATTGTTTCACTTTTCTGTACTAAAATGTACACAAGAAACCTTTTTTTTTTTTCTTAATACAGCCATAGCCAGGAAGAAAATCGGTGGTGTACTTATACAGTTGATGGTACATTTTGTCCTCATGTGTGAACATGAATGTCAGAAGGGGGGTGGCAGCAAAATAAATGTTTTCAGAATTTCTTTAATTATGTAAAGACTTGAACTGTTACCAATGAAACATACTTGACACGTCTGTAATTCCAGAGCTTCTGTAACAAAATAATTCAAATATCACAATTGTGAACATACTAAACTTGCTTTGCTATAATAGTGTTATGTGTTGCATTCACTTTGACTCCTTTTAAAAGGCCCAAGTTCAAGTTTTGCCCTAGGAGTAACATATTTTCTAAGCCAAGAAGTCGGGCCACTCAAGCGCAAGCTTTTTTTTTTGCTGAAGAAGCATCATTAACCCAGTTCTGTTATTTGGGGATTCCATGGTACTGAAACTGAGAAACAACTTGGCTTGAACCCCAGAAGTTTATTCAGCCATTGCTTTAGAAGATTTAAATTCCTATTTTATTTAAGAAAAAACTTAAAATAGTAAGACAGTTTTAAGGAAAAATCTATACAAAATTGGACTTTTCTTTGCTTTTTTGTAACTTGAAAACCTTTATTTTGGCAGGCATTTTGGTATACAAAGCGCACAGAATCATTGAGTCCTGTCAGGAAGCGTTTATCTTGCGACTTTATCGCCAGAAGAACAAGCAAGGTTTCATTAAAGCTTTTACAGATAATGCCGTTGCATTTAACACTGGCTTTTGCCACGTGGAAAGAGTGATGAGAAATCTGTTTGTCAGGAAACTCTATCTGTGGCCAAGGTAAGGCACCTCTTTACTTCACTGGAGAGTTAACTTAAAAAAAAGATGAAGGATGTTACAATGGGTTCCGAAGAAGATGAGGTATATGCAGTCACACTGCTAATCTGTGTTGCCTCTTGTATTCTCAAACAAAATTTATTCAATTTTTGACAGAAGAAGTAGTCTTAAAGATACTAAATTTCTGTAAGTATTTTTGAAAATAGACCTAAATTAAATATAAGAGGCTGAACCTTATGGTATAGCTATCCCTTTAGCCAATAGAAATCGCAGCACAAAGTGACATTCTTAATAGCTTAAGAAAAACTTCACTTATTAAATATTATTGAATATTATTAAGCCATTAAGTAACAGGAATACAGTCTCTCAGTTCTGTCATTCATGGAGGTATTTGTTTCCAACCATGGTAAAACTCCATGGATCTCTCTACAAGTCAGATTTTTTTAGCCTTCATTTACACGTATGTTTTGTATGAAGAATATTTCTTGATGACTGGTAGAAACCAAATTGCCAAGTTTGTGACAAGCATTATGATTACCCATTCAGTGCTCTTGCCTTGGGTGGGAGGTCTGCATTTTGTCCTTTAGTCCAGTCTAGAATGTGTTTCACTCCATCTTAGCATACTGTTGCTCTGCCTTGTAAACTCTTTAACTGTTGTTCTTTCACTATCACAAAGAAGTAGAAATGGACGTAACTAGGATAGGAAAGGTTGAATAGAAGCTCTTAAGTGTTCTTCCTTGGCTTCTGAACCATGGCAAGACCTGGGGGTGCAGCATGCAGTAAGGGAGATGCCCATTGAGGTCAGCAGACATCTGAGCCTCGTCCAGTTAGTAAAACTCAGCTAGCACCTATATAGCTGTGCAGGCAGGCAGGCTGTAAGGGCCGTGTTCTAACAGGGACCTATGGCTTGTAGTCAGAATCCTCACTGAATCTGCTGGTGGATCCATGTGATTCCAAAGGATTTATGAACCCATTCCAGGTTCTCCCTTATGAAATTTTTTGGGGGGTTACTTTAATATTAGTTACATGCAATAATGATGTAGAATCTAGTGCAGTGATCTTCCATGGATCGTTCACCAGCACTGTAGGCTCGCATGACTAGAATGACTACAGTCGTAATTGTGGAACAGATGGTTTTCCGAGGCTGCTCATAATATTGCAGTCTTCACATCTGTAGAAATTGATTTATTTTGCAATGAACTTACTTGTTTACCTTTAAAGCAATTAAATAATTGTAGTTTCTACAAACTTTTGAATAAATGTAGATCTAATCACCCATGTAAATCTTAATAAGCTGTTTTCCTCTTAGATTTCATATAGCAGTGAACTCATTTTTAGAGAAGCATAAACCTGAAGTGGTGGAAATACACGTGTCAATGACTCCTGCTATGCTTGCGATCCAGACTTCAATCCTGGACATTCTGAACGCATGTCTGAGAGAACTCAAACGTTACAACCCAGCTCTCGAAGCAGAAGATCTATCTTTAGAAAATGCTATTGGTAAACCTTTTGACAAGGTAACCGTTTTGATTGTTTTGCTGTGTCTAACTAAAGGGATGTAGATCTTCAAACTGTCTGCCATGCGAACAAAAATATTTCTTGTAAAATAAATAACCAGCAGCAACTGAGTATTCTCCCGTGTCCTGTTTATTACTGGTACAAGGAGAGAAACTGTGTCTGTAATGGTTACAGTTGCCAATAGGGTTTTTGGTGTATTGATATTACTGCTCTTCCTTGGTTTCCAAAGTCCCTGTGGTAAGAACATTCTGATTCATGTTTGATTTATTATTATTAAGATGGCTGCAATTTTGGTTTAAAATATTTTAGAGATAAGAATGGGGTTGTTTCCACCCGTTTCTTGAATGTCTTGCTTGTACTTTTTATTTTCTCTATTAGGACTAACACTATATATAATGCATAATATGCACATGCATGCGTCCGTTGTATGTCATTAATTGCGTGTGCATTGTTATTTTTGACAGATCTGCAGTGTTTGGCATACGTATGTTTTCTGTAGGGTAAAATAATAAACTTCAACTGTCACAGTGAAACATGGTTATTTGTTACCTGTGATTTAATCTTGATATGAGGCCCTCTGTACTTTATATATTTGGAGGGTTTTTCTTACGCTCTGTAGGTTGCATATCTGCGTAGTACTCAACTTACTTTAAAAATTAAATGACATTATAATGTTATTTACCTAAGTAAAGGATACTAGATACTAAAGGTACAGGCCAGTACCAGTAAAATAAGGTTTTGTTTGTTGTTTGGGGTTTTTTTTTATTTTACCAATATTTTATTATTAGATGGAAAGGAAAATACGTACTGAAAGCATTAAATGATATACCTCTGCTAACTGTTGAAATGTTTTATATAAAGGCATCTATATTATGTTAACTTTGCAAAAAATGATTACTTGTCAAAACAAGTATCTCACCATCACATCTTTAATTGGGTATGTTTAATACCTTTGGGAAACTAGTGGCATTCCCTGTAAAGGTAAAAAAGTGCACTCTTATCTTGGTTAGTGTACTATGTATTTGACATCCTGAACTTTCCAATTTATATTTCTAGACAATACGTCACTATTTAGATCCTCTCTGGCATCAGCTCGGAGCCAAGACAAAATCTTTGGTCCAGGATTTGAAGATACTACGTACTTTGCTACTGTACCTAACTCAGTATGATTGTGTCACTTTCCTTAATCTTCTGGAGTCACTGAAAGCAAGTGAAAAAGCTTTTGGTGAGAATTCAGGTAAGCACTGAATAACCATACAAGTTAATGCATGAAACAGTGAAATGTTGATATTTTTAATTAACATTGCCAAACATATGAAGGTATCTAATTAGGTTTTATATAACCAGCCATAAGGACGTAGGTTTTTATTGACAGATAATGCTTTCATCTTCCCACTTAACTGCTGTTGCTTAACAGTGTGAGATTTGCATTACGTTTCTTTCATTAAGCTAGTAATAACAGAGCAAGCAGGTAGCACAGGTATTCCAGATGAGAGATTTGGAGCTTTTACTGGAAAGGGTTGAAACAGGTACACATTGCACATGTCAACCTACTACTACTGCTTTCGTTTCCTTTTTAGGTTGGCTGTTTCTTGACTCCAGTACTTCAATGTTTGTGAATGCTCGAGCTAGAGTTTATCGCATTGCAGATGAGAAGCTGAATCAGAAAGGCAAAGTCTCTGAAAAAAGTGATGTAAAGAAGGAAAATGGTACTGATCATTCCTAATTTTAAGTTTGAGAGTGTCACACGATTTCAAACACTCTGCATATTATTTCTTATGCTATGATGATCTTACACAGCTCAAGATCTCAATCTGTTAGCTGGGATAAGTTGAGACATAATCTTAGTTGAAAAGCATATAATAAACAACATAAAACAGTCACGAAGCAGTAAGAGGTTCTTCTAAGATTGTTCAGCTGATCATTGGGAGAGTTTTTATAGAATTGTTCTTGAATTACATAGATGTTTAGCTTGATCTTTTTTATTTTATGTGAACGGGTAGGATGCTGCTGTTGCTTTTATTTAAAAAAATGTATTAAGGAGTTTCAGAATTAAAGAATGAATGAATATTTTAACTCTGCTTCACTAAAGCACTTATCCCCATTTTTAAATGTTTCTGTAAGAGTGCTCTACAACCTATTAGCGTAATAAGTTGCATATGTAGGCCATTGAATATTGTATTTGGCAGCAATCACCACACTATTGACAACTAACCACTAATTTAATAATCTTAATTTGTTTCAGAACTGAAAAGGGAATTGGTTCTAGAAAGTAACCCAAAATGGGAAGCTTTGAGAGAAGTACTGAAAGAGATTGAAAATGAGAATAAGAACAGTGAAGATCTTGGTGGTCCAGGTGAGAGAATACTAAATGATGGAAGTTTTCACAATACAGCTAGTTTTTACTTGACTTTTGAGAGAAGCCTAACTCTTTAGTGTAGTTTTATTAAAGAGCTAGTTTTAAATTTAATAATTTGTGGACTTAATGGACTTTATGTATATGTGTATATAAACTATGTAAAACTAAATAGTTTTACATAAACTCCTATTTAGTTCTTGCTCTAAAGGAGAAATTGTTAATTACTACACAATATGGTTTAGGAAAGAACCTGTAGTATTACAAAAAAATATTTTAATTTATATCAATATTGTACTGATACCTTAGTCTCAAAACCAGTAAAACTAATAACATGGAAATTTATAATAATCAAGGTACCATTCACTCACTTCTAAAGTTAAGTTTTAAAAAAAATATATTTCTGTGTTACACCCTTTCCATCTCACACATTCTTCTCATGCACCTGAAAATTTGCTTCTCAAGGAGATGCACCTGACTGGGGCAGAGTAGAAGGCAAGTGTGTTTCTAGCTAACTGCTTTGCTGCTTTTCCTATTTTAGGGCTTTTCATCTCCTTAAATTTCACCAAGTTTTATTTTAGGAAATAGTAAGGGTAAAAAAGTGCTTTTTTCTCCTACCCACAGTGTTCTGACTCTGGATAAGAACTGGCTCTCTTGCCTAGCGTTGTAGGAGTTTATCTGAGTCAGCTTGTGGAGAATTGTTATTCAAGGCCAACAAATGTCAATAATACTGTGTGAAACATCTATTTTTTTTTTAGACTCTTTAACACAGCTGACAAAGGCTGAAGATTAAAATGGTCTAAATTAAGTTCTCTCTTATTCCAAGTTTAAAAAAAAAAGTAATTGTCTGTTTTAATACATGCTGTATCTGCCTCATTTCAGATAATGAGGTTTTCCTTTAGACCAATTCAGATGGTGTAAGAATAAGGAATGCTGAACTTCCATTAACCTCCTCTAATCTCGTTTGGTACAAAACATCATGCAATTTAGACTCCCTGAAAGTCCAGAGCAACTGTGACAACCAACCATAAAGGCATTTGGCAGGCACGCTTCTAGGATCATTAAAACCAATTTGCTCAAGAGCTGTTGTGTAGCTGGATAAGTACAGCATAACAGCTTATAAACGTGATGCTGTTTCTCGACTGCAGGGCAAGTGCTTATTTGTGCCAGTGATGACCGAGCCTGTGCGCAGCTCAGGGAGTATATTATTGCTGGAGCAGAAGCTTTTTTAACAAGACTGTACAACAAAACCTTTGGAAAGGATGAGAAAGCTGGAGAAGCATGGATTAAGGAGGACAGAAAAGTCGTCAAGTCCAAAGGAAATGCCAGACCAGACACAGAGTATCAAGCCAAAAAAGCCAAACTTGCGGCTTCCTCAAAACAAAATAAAACCAAGAAGCAGCAAGACCGGACTATAATCCAAATGATAGGGAAAACTGAAGAGGAAAAGAGAGAGGAGTTAGAGGTGGAAGATAACAAAGAATTAAGCAGTAGCCAAGAAAGCAATATTGAAGAGACCAATCCTGAAGATTTCCATGTGAACTTGCCCTCAGATTGTTACTACGGTATTTTCAAGAACCCGCTCACAATTATTCATCCGTTGCAGGGTTGCAGTGATCCCTACGCGCTCACTCGGGTGCTGCAGGAAATAGAACCAAGATATGTTGTATTATATGACGCAGAACTAACTTTTGTTCGGCAGCTGGAAATCTACAAGGCAAGCAGGCCTGGGAAGCCTTTGAGGCAAGTTGACTCGGTCGGGGTAATTTTAGTCTAAAAACATAAAAAGTGCACTTTCAGCAGTCAAGGCAGAACATGCACCTACTGATGTTCTTCAGCTACCTTTTAATTTCTGTTTAGCCACCTTCTTAATATTAAACAAAAGCATAACAAGTGATGTAACCAAAAGACTATTTTTACTTCCCAGCAGGTATTTAGTACCTTAACAGCAGAAACATACCTCTAAGGGGAAAAAAAAATCTGAAAAAAAAAGTTCATTCCATCTTTTACAAGACCTCTGCTTAGATATCTTAGTGGCAATAGATATGTTTTGAGGTGCTGTAGTCTAAACTGTCTCTATAGGTACAATTTTTACACAATAAGCTTCATTTGGATTTAATTAATTTTCATGTTTCTTGATGTCTGGTCATGCTGAAGACCAGTAATTCAGAAATTGTAACAGAAAAACAAGTGAAGGAAAATGCAATAAAGAAAATAAGAAGTATGTGCAGTTATACTCGGTTCTGGTGTTAGCTGACAAAGATTTCTGCATTGTGTATTTATAGTTGATGCAGTTGTAAATCACAGAACTGTTATGAACAGATGTCACAGACTAATTAAAAATGGAGAAAACGTAAAATTTAGTATACTATCAGGTTTTGCATTGCCTTTCATTTATATGGCTGCCTAATACAGCATTTCTTGAATGCAGTAAGCTGTAGTTATACCTGTACCTCTCAAAATAACTTAGGGTAGTTTCTTAAGACTTAGAGTAAACACACTTTACTTACTACAGTTGAAACATACTTTATTGGCGTATAAAATTACCTTTTGAATTATAATGCTTTATACGTTAATCACCTCATGAAAATAATTGCATAGAATTTAGCAAAGCAGTTGTAATTTTCCAGTCAAAGATTTGTATATATGCACTGTAACTGAAGATGGATATCAGTTTGGCAGTATTTAGTGTCAGTACCTGATATCCAGGTACTCTGGATAAGGGCTCTGTACCACAGATGTAAGTGACAGAACTCACAAAGTATATTTCATGAGGATAATTATGGGTTATTTGTACAATTTATTTTTAATTGTGTAATTAGCATGTGTTGTATCTACCACCAGCATCATGTTCCCACACTGCAGAGCAGGAAAATCAGATGCAGTTGTGAAAGTAGGGGCTAGGAGATGTACTGTATGAAAAAGTAATAAGAATAAAATCCTATCAGTCTGTCAAAATGTACCTCAATTAAAATAAACTGAAAAAAAATGACTGTGCTGAAAAGCTATATGCAATTAATTCCTTAAGGTAATTATTAACTCTTCTATATTCCATATAAATCCCTGTTTGCGGAAAAAAAATTAATTTGTCGGTATGTTCATCTCTGTGAGATAAATGACAGCTTGTTCTTTGTAGAACCTACAATTTCCATGTACAAATATATCATTTTAAAATCCTAGATGGTGGGTTTTTTCCTAACCCAAGATGATTGTTGATTTTTTTTTTTAGTTTGTTATATATATTCTACTGAGAAGATTTTAAAGTAACTTCTCTGTTATACTTGCTTTGTGTCTTTACTGAATGGCTGACTGAAATCTGAGTCCACTCTGACTGAATCCCAGAATTCCAGTAAGTGTATCTGCCACTGGGAAAAGAGGGAACACAGGATATAAGAATTTTTGTTGCTGATTTTGGAATATCTTTACAGAAGATATCTTTACAGAAAAAGCCTTTTTTAAGGCAAATACTAACTTGTCAGGCATGTCCTGCTACTAATCTCAAATATTGGTTGTGGGTGTTTTTAACTGAAGTTTTGTGATCTCTCTTTTCTTTTCCTTTCTTCCCCCCCCCAGGGTTTATTTCCTCATATATGGGGGCTCAACCGAGGAACAGCGCTACCTCACAGCTCTGAGACAAGAGAAGGAGGCCTTCGAAAAACTCATTCGGTAACAAAATTAGTTTGCTACCTTTATTATTAATTATAATGGGATTCCCTTATATGCTTACACTTTAAATAGAGGAAGTTCTTAACTGTGTGAAAGCTTTAAATAAACTTTTAATTCAGTTGCTTTTTGGATGTAAAGAGAACTTTCCCACTGAGAATCAATGACAAGTCAAAACCTTCCCTTTCAAAGCACCTGATATTTCATTTATTAATTTCAGGGTGTTTAGTATTAAATTTCAAAGGCTAAACAGCATCACTTGTATTTTTCCCTAATTGTCTATTATTTTTATTTCTGTAAATGTGTTTTTTTCAGCAGATGACATTTCTTATAAGGTATTTCTAAGGCTTTTATGACTTGATGTTGTTTAGCAGAACAAAACGTTTGTTTTGTCTTCTCACCAGGTTATATGGCTATTACTGCTCATTAGTTCCTTTGGTTCATATGCCCTGAGAAGTTCTAAAAATAAAAAAATCAGATGCTAAAAAGTGCTAACAATTGAAAATAAAAACATAGCATTTAGCGGAACAACCTGGAAAACCCAGTCAGATGCATTTCTCATCAGGTTTGCGATTAGTATTAAACTATATATAATTTTACATCTGACTGAAGGGTATTGAAGTATTCTGATCTATTTTTTTCTCATATAATTGCAGTTTTTAGTGTTTCTTTCTTTGTGGTTCCTTAGAGAGAAGGCCAGCATGGTTATTCCTGAAGAGAGAGAAGGGAGAGATGAAACAAACTTAGACCTAATAAGAGATGCTAAACCTGCCTCTGCTTCTACTGACACACGCAAAGCAGGTGAGCAGTTCCTGAAGGTGGGCTCAAGGCTCTCAGCTTTCAAAAAGACCTGTAACTTTTGCATTTGAATCCTGTCCGAAGCATCTGCGTCCCAGACACACTGCACATTGACCCTGCAGTCCTGATGGTGAAAAAACGTATCTCCTTTACTCCATCTGCCTCTGTCTGTGCAATGACAAGGAATTACACTTTTCTTGGAAAATATGTGAAGGATTTTACCATTAAGCCAGACACCATTTGGATTGTTTCTGGGCAGCATGTTGGTTATGAGAAAGCCTAGTATTGCTTGTCATGAGGCAGACAGGAATTAAAACAGTTGAGCTAGGAAATGTTGGGGACTTGCTTTCTATCTTGGCAAAGCGAATTGCCTGGGTAAACAACTGCAGATTGTGTTTTCTATCTACTTTCTTTGCAGTAAAGCATCTTTTTTCTTTTGTTGCAGTTCTAGCTGTATTTTTTGTTCCTTTCTTTTGACGTGTATACTCTCTTGACAGCTCTGCCCCTGTTTTTCTTTGCTGTCATTTTTTAAATCCTGCTTTCCTTTACCATGTGCTCTCTCATCTTTGCTATTATGTCTTTTGTGGCCCTAATGCTGCAGTCTCTTTGTGTGTCCTTCTACAGATCTATAAGAGGCTAATATATAACCCCTACAATAAAATGCCATATGTACGTGGGAGACAGATGAAATAAAAACGATCAGCTTCTGTATCTTGTTTTGTGGCAACTTTTAGAAGATTTTCCTGATGCGTTTAAATAATTATCATCTACAGTTTAACGTCTTTCACTGTCACATATACAAAGCTTATAGCAGGTAATGTGATAGATCTACAAAACCACAGAGCATACTCCATAAACTACAGTATATAATTTGGCAACAGTGAAAAATCTAAGTCTGAATTTATGATACTGCTAAATTTGAGGTATAATTTGAGATGTGTAGTCCATCCATTGCAGAGGCATTGGCAGCACACGGGAAGAGTGCACAACCAGAGTCAGAGGTCGTAAGTATCAGGTTAACTCTATTTATTTTGCTCCTTAGGTGGACAGGAACAGAAGAGTGTTCAGCAAACTATAATAGTGGATATGCGGGAATTTCGTAGTGAGCTTCCATCACTGATTCATCGTCGTGGTATTGACATTGAGCCTGTTACTTTGGAAGTTGGAGATTACATTTTAACTCCTGATATCTGTGTAGAGCGGAAAAGCATCAGTGATCTGATCGGTTCCTTAAATAACGGAAGACTGTATGCACAATGCATTTCTATGTCCCGTTACTATAAGCGACCAATTCTCCTGATTGAATTTGATCCTAACAAATCTTTCTCCTTGATTCCACGAGGCTCTCTACATCAGGAAATTTCCAGTAATGATGTTACTTCTAAACTAACCCTTCTCACACTCCATTTTCCAAAGTTACGTATCCTGTGGTGTCCATCTCCCCACGCTACTGCTGAACTGTTTGAAGAGTTAAAACAAAACCATCCCCAACCCGATGCAGAAACAGCAATGGCTGTCACAGCAGATTCTGAAGTTCTTCCCGAGTCAGACAAGTATAACCCTGGTCCTCAGGACTTCCTATTAAAAATGCCAGGTATTAATGCAAAAAACTGCCGTGCCTTAATGAACCACGTTAAAAGCATTGCAGAGCTAGTGACACTGTCAAAGGATGAACTCTCCAAAATTTTGGGTAATGCTGCCAATGCCACGCAACTCTTTGACTTTATCCACCTGACCTACGGAGAGGCAATATCAAAAGGAAAAAGCAAAAGATGACTATTGAGATTGTTCAACATGGGGCATGGATAAGCTTTTCTCACACAGTACCTTAGCAAAGTATGTGAAATATTTTGATAAATGCCCTCTAAGATAACCAGCTGTTTCTTTCTAATGCCGTTCCATCAGTTTTAACATTTGAGTTAATTATTACTGAAAGCAAGTTTCAAGAGGAATAAAAAATGTTTTTAATAGAGAAATGCAAATGGTTTTTATTCTTTCTACAGCACTTTAACCAATTCTATAATATCACTGAATAAACTAAGTTCTTCACTGAGTCCATAAGAATTGAGAGCTAAAACTAATTGATAAAGGTGTTTTCTTTTGAAAGTTACAATGTCTTGTTGAAGCTAAAAACGTACTGTGTTTTGATTAGTATGTGTGACCTGCTGCATGATACATCACTTTGACATTTTTATTAATGTCTTACTCTCTGGAAACTGCCCATTTTTGATTGATAGTGATGGAGCTATTTGAAACACAGCACTGTCTTTTGTCAGGAGTCTGTTTAAGAGAAAATGCTTGGACTCAACCATGAATTGTAGAACATCATAGTAAGCCTTTGTCACAGTAAACTATGTGGTATGTTCTACATTATGTTTGCTTACTTTACTAGAAGAAATACTTTCTTTTTTGACATTCCGAAGTTAGTACAACTCTGTCTTGCTAGATTTTGCAAAGTTCATTCTTTTAGCCTAGCCTGAATAGAGATTCTGTGATGGCAGAATACAACTTAATTCTCAGTGTGCCTTACTTATACTTTTAAGGTGCTATATTTTTTTAATCAGTTTTGATAGCTCTTTCACCTCATTCACTTGACAGTGAAAAATCTAGGTGTACTATTGGGACTATTCTTTTTTACCAGAGCATATTTCGTCTCATAAAATGCAATAGTTTTCTAAGTAAGGTTTTCCAAAAGTGTTGAGAATTCTTCCAATATTGTCTGCTTTCTGTGTCCTATTGCACTTGGATTTTAATGTCTTACATAGACCATCTTTCAATAAATCCAGTAAAGCTTATGTCACCTGGAAGATAAAACTTTTAGCATTCTGCATAGCATAAAACATTATTCTTCTGATAGTTTCTGAATGTGTATCTTGTTAAAAACATACATTCTACACTGAACTTTGGTATGACAACTATGTAACAAACTGCCATTGCCAAAAGGGTTGGTCCTATGTCATTAACGTTAGCTGTTTACAAAATCTTTATCTATAACGACATGCACCTATGTATTTATATGATTCTAATGCTAACAGATCAATATAATCTCTGTCAATAAAGGAGAAAATATTGATTTTCTGTATTCAGGTTCAGTAAAAATGTACTGTGCACTTTCAGGTTTAATGTTTACTGTGCATTTGAAGTGTCAATTATGAATTTGTTAATTTAGCGTCTAGGACTGAGCTGTGACAGATTCACAGTGGATGTTTTTCTGCAGATGCAAATCTCAGTATAAAATACATCCATAACAAGATGAAGAATTGTTAATTGTCTTGTTTCTCATTTGAGTGTATTTATATCAGAAGTTTTTTAATTTTAGTGTGTAGTTTATAATCCAGCTCTTAGGGTTTCTATTGCCCTGTATTCTAATTTATTTCATTTAATATAAAAAGAAGTCTTTCCATGAGACTTTTGCTTATTCAAAGCAATAAGGTCAGACATGGTCAGGGTTGAGAATGCCTGTCAAGTGGTGCTAAGAGAACAGGAAATCAGAGTAAGAACATAACTGTCCTGAATGCATGGCCTGTAGAGCCTGATTCAGAAAAGGAGAGCTGAACAACCTTTGAAAACATGTATTGTTCGTGCATTTGCATCATTATGATGTTCCATGAACTGTGGGTTTGGTTTTGGGTTTTTTTTTTTCAGATGTACTGCAGCTTGGCTTTGTCACTGGGGTTTTTTGCTTAGATTTGTATATGGTGAAAATGAAGGGTATATGAAGAGGTTATAAAGTTGTACCGTTGTGTTGTAGGCTAGATCAAAGTCACATACTGCACTTAAATATTTATAATTTGTTAAATATTTAAAGTGCCTTTTGTTTAAATATGTGGAGTGTTTGTGAGGTGGTGGTTTGTGGGTTTTTTAGTGTGGGTTTGGTTTGTTTGGTTTTTTTTTTTTCAATGCAGGATTTGGCTTTTTCTTTAAAACAACCACAAGTAACATTGTCATATGTTGTTATTGCTTATTTATGATTCCTGCATGCAGATGTGACAAAATGTTTGGGTGAATGATGAATGTCCCTCGGATGCATTCCCTGGCCTTGTGTTCTTTAGCTTGCTTTCATCAACAGTCATGAAATTTTGTGTATCTTACTGTCATTGCTTGATGGTTTAAGTTTCTGCTTTTTTGTATTAAAGAAAAAAATATACTGCCTTCAGTTTGGGAGTGTCTCAGACTCTTTCTTACACCCAAACCAAGACCACGCGCTTCAAGGTCACTGAATATGTGAGACCAGTGGGGTTTATATGCTATTGGGAAGTTAGCAAGTTGCTTGTTTCTGCAGTTGTCCTAGGCTTTGATTGCACAAGATTTCTTCTAGAATAACCATAAAACTGAAATCTCTTAGGAGCAAATGCAGCTTATCTTAGGAAATATATTTTGCACAGGATAGATGATTGTAGTTCTATGTTGAAATTATTTTGATACTATTCCTGCTAGTGGTGACACTTGCAGTTTCTAGCTACAGTTGCAAAGGAGCGTTCCATGCTTGCCCTGCTGTCTGTGCAGTTCCTGACCAAAACGAACTTCACCTTCAGAATTACTTTTTCTGCATGAACACGTTTAGTAGGGCTTTTCTAGTACCAGCTGTATTGATCATTTTCAAATTTATACTTGCCAAATGTAAATGTAAACCAGTTGACTGGAAATCTGCATTGCTTATAAAATGTGCAGCCGTACTGTAAAAAAACAGTGAGTCTCTTAAAAAGTACAAAAGTTTAAACACGGGGATTTTTGTCATTGTGAGGTTCTCATTTGCAGAGTGATAGTACAAACACAAAAAACTTAATTTTTGAAAACGAAAACATTTGTCTCTAAAGCTTTCCTTACTCATCTAGAATTCCAGTCCTGTGGCTGTAGAATAGAATCCAAGGCAAGATCTTCCAAAAAATAGTTATTAAATGAATACATTATTTATATGCCAAATAGCATAAAGAAATGTAACTGGGGTTCGTTGAAGGAACTTGTCACTTGTGGGCTTACCAATTGAGAATTTTCATTTCAAGCTCCATTAGCTGGGTGCCAGCAAGGTTTACAGTCCTTTTATAAGGACTATATTAGGATAAAGTTCTCCTTAGCTCTTACTCAAAGATAGCCTAAATTAAATTAATACTCAGTTGATCTGTTTTCTACAATATGAGGTTGTAAGAAATGCAAGTAAGGTCATAAACCAAAAAGTTCAGGAAACATTGCTCCAGGATCTTACAATACTTTGTAATTATAACTTATTTCACATGTTCACTCTTTCTTGATGTAAGAGCAAGACTTTTGGACATTTGCAGAATCAACTCAAACTAAGCATAAACCCTTTTCTGTTCTTCATATGAAGTCCTTAATAAACTTTTTTCCCAAAGTCTTCAATTTTTTTTATATAGTCATCCTTTCCAAAACTCCCTCTCTCAAATATTTTAATATCCTGTTCCACAGTTGGCTAGCAACCTAGTCAAAAATAAGACATAACTGATATATATGTGTGTGTCAATAATATCTCTTGCTTGTATGTTTTTATTTCCAGTTTATTCCAAGTGCAGCTTCAAACCATGAGAAATATCCCTCATCTACAAGATGAGGGGGAAGAGCTGAACACCAAGAATCTTTCTTGATGTTTATCAGTTGCAAATGACTTTAACTGTGATAACAGCAAGTTTGGTGAGGCTAGTAATGTGAAATTATTGGGTACATCTCCTGTAACCTGGAGTTGCTTTTCTCTGTTTAAAATTGAGATTCCAGTTCTAACGTGTATGAATTTGAAAGGTTGCATGATTCATGTGGTACAGAATGACAGCAAAGACTATTTGGTAATAGACAGAGTGCCTTTAAACCTTCCCGCCCCCCCGCCAGCCACTGAAAATGGAATCAGACAGAGTCACTGTGAAATTTGACCCAGAATGCAGTTGAGAGGTAATTCAGAGCTTCTGTCCTCTCTTTGGCTTCAATTGATAAAACACCAACATTTGAAATTGTGTATTTCTTAGCTTTAGCTTCTCCTAACACTCTCTAAGGGAACCAGGATCATAATGGTTTAATAAAAACACTTAGCTTTTTTCCCTACTAACTTCATGCAGCTAACATATATATGTATTTTTATATAGGCTCAGAAAAACTGATACTAAATAAGAGGGAACTAAAAGGATCCTGTAGAAAACAAACACTTCAGCATTATTATTTTCCCTTGTATTTTATTCTTGGAACCAGGCAGTAGGTTCTGGGGGAAAAAAAACTTACTCCATTGTAAGAGGCCAGAGAGAGAGAATGTGCATGTCTGACTAAATGTTTTGATAAGGTTGTACAAGGAAATATTCATATGTCTTAAAGCTTCATTAAAGCTTCAGTGCCATTTTTTATTTTGAGTACAAAATGTTAAGAGTTCATCTCCCAGACCTTTCAATACAAACAGGCTGGCCATTTTTTAACTTGAGTTTTGGTCTGCACGTTACAAGCTCCTTTGCAATAAATTAAAAGGAAGAAATATTCTCAGCTGCACAGTCTTGAAAACAGGGAAGAAATACTCAGTAGCTTGGCTAGCCAATACCTAGCCGTGAATTCTTAGTCTTGCTGAACTTCCTAAGGGGAACCAGGGCTTCTACACTGCTATGGTGATTTGTAGTCTCAACAGAAGGTGTTGCTGCAGTGTATCAAAATGGGCCTGTGTACGTACTAAGTCTAGTGTGATTTTTTTAGAGCATGGCAAAATTATCTTAATCCATGACTTCTATAAAGCAGTCTTCCTAGGAATATTAAATTGGGGTTAAATAGATACTGTTTTCTTAGCTTGCATTTTACTATCGCTCTGTTCGTAAGAGCTTCCTCTGTAAATAAAAACATAGATTCCATTTCTAGGGCCCTTTGTCACTCAGTGTTACTTCTTGTTTCCTTCAACTTTATCATCTGCTATCAAAGAGCAATAGACTGTAGTTATTAAACAATAACAAAGGGCCAAGAGGGCCAGTATGTAAATGTAAATGTTCAGATGATCTTCAGCTATACCACAACAGCAAAAATCTAGAGATCCTTCAAGAAAACAGTCCTGCTCATACCAAATATGAAAAAATACTTAGGAGCTTTTGAGGCATGTCCCATCCAAATCCTGGTGCATGCAGTACTGTCTATACAGGTAGTCTTTAAGACAGTGAAGATGTCTCAGCCAAGCCTTGAACTGCAGAAATAAATCTGCTGCATTATAGTTCATATAACTACTACAGTAGATTAGGGTTCTCTTAAATATCAGCATTATACTGCACATCACTAGCTGACAGAAGTCATAATCAAGATTTTCTTTTTCACTTTAATATTTGCTTGACAGAATGTTTGAATGATCACATACTAAGCCACTTGAATTTTTCCCACAAAGTGTTACTGATACTACAGTGTAGTGGGATTTTTATTTTCCCAGCTCCATCACCTTCTTAGGGATCCCTGACATGTTTGTTTGAATAACACATTCATTATTACTCAAATAGAGGAATTTCAGCAGATATCCACCAGGAATCTGACTTTCATTCACTCATTATCAACTTTGCCGATAGTGTGTAACATTCCACATCGGCATCTGCACACGCATATACACACACGGACACGGAATATCTGCTGCGTTGGGTAATACGAGCCTGCAAATCTTCAGTCTCCAGGTCTCTGAAAATGACCCTGAAAAAGTAAGCGAAGCCCATCCCTGTTTCTATATATAAAACTGTTTGTTTAATTGGTGGACTGCACCAAGAATAAATAATGAGGTAATTCTGAAGATCATTCCCAGAACAGTCAGCTAGGATTGTTTCTGCAAGTCAGAGCTCTCTCCTCTCCTTTGTTTTTTGTTTTATTTTGAAACGGTTTCATTGTCTGAAGGTGAACAGCTTTTATCTGAATGTAATTTTAAGAACAGCACAACGTTTGGTGAATGAAGCATTCTGCATATAAGTGAGGTTTTGGAGTGTTTGTTTACTGAATGCAAAAATTGTTAAAAGTTCAAATCCTAAAACTGGATCAAGGATTCTAACCAGACTGTAGATGAAGTTCCTTCCGTGAAAAAAAAAAAAAAGAAGAAAAAAGCTTTGAAGTACTCACAGTCTATTAGGCAAGACTACCATCAGATTTTTTCCAAGGTATTGCACAGATCCTATTTACCTTGAGTAACAACAGTTTAAATTGGGAACTTAACTACGAATTTTATCTCGGAAAAAAAGATTTTAAAAATCTTACGCAGGTATAGTAATTCCTTTTTCAACTTTTTTTTAACTCTTTAGCTGTAACAGGCTTGATAATAATAATAATAATAAATCCCTTCTATTTTTGCTTCTATTATATTTTGCTTTGTTTCTTCTAATGTATCAGAAGTATAAATGGCTCCTCTATGTCTTGGTCTGTGCACTAACACATAGATGAGGTAAAAAGTAGCATACAAAGTTCAGAGGTAAGTAAAATTACTGCATGGTAATGGGGCAGACGTGCTCACAGGCTTGCTGGTGATTTTTTGTATTTTTTGTTTTGACACAATAATTGTCATTTTTAATGACTATGGAAGTAAGTGGAACTCGTGTAACTTGACCCGTTGTGGTTAAAAGGATATAACCTCTAGTCTGAAACTAAACAGGCCGTACGAGGAGAGTACTGTGCCTGTTCCATAGACTAAAAAAATTAAGATCTTAATTCTGTCATGCACTTGGTGATGTATTTATCTTTCCTCATAAATAGGGAGCCAGAAAAACTAAAGGCAAAGGGATATGCCCAAGCTGACAAAGCATCTGTGAAGTGTGAAACTGAAACTAGCCGCTGACTCACAGATCAGTTTATACCTCAAAAGTTTTCTCTTTCGTAACCCTCCATATGCTTTTTCACTTCTGAGAGGCTGTTATTTATTACCAGTTTAAGGTAAAAGTTTTAGTTTCAGTGTTTAGTGATACTCTGAAGCATACTTCACTTCCAGGGATGGGACATCTACAACTTCTCTGGCCAACCTGTTCCAGTGCCTCACCACCCTCTGAGTGAAAAATTTCTTCCTTATATCTAATTTAAATCTCCCCTCTTTCAGTTTAAATCCATAGTCCCTTGTCCTATCACTACATGCCCTTGGAAAAAGTCCCTCTCCAGCTTTCCTGTAGGCCCCCCTTAGGTACTGAAAGGCTGCTATAAGATCACCCCGGAGCCTTGTCTTCTCCAGACTGAACAGCCCCAACTCCCTCAGCCTGTTATCACAAGGTGTTATAATCACCTTATACACTGAAGTTTGTCCTGATTCATAGAATCACAGAATGATTTGGTTTGGAAGGGACCTGAAAGATAGTTCCAACCCCCCCTGTAGTGGCAGGGACACCTTCCACTACACCAGCTTGCTCAAAGCCTGGATTTTGGATTCCTAGGGCTGATGCAATGATTCACCCTAAGCCAGTCTCAGCCATATGCAGAAACATTCTGCCACCTTCAGTATAGCTTTGGGACCCAATATGACAACAGCATCTATCCAACAGCACTAACTCACCAATAATACCCTTCTGGAAGCCAGTTTCATCTTACCTTCTGGGTTGTCTCTAACTGTCGCTCACCAGCCTGGGCTGCAGCACCAAGGACACTGTTGCATCCTCCACAGCCAGGAGGAAATGGCCTGCCTCTTGTAGGCAGGATAGGTACCTTGAGTTGATTAGAGTAATTAGTAGTTCATTATCTCAACTCAGTCCAGCTGGGTAAGAATGATTGGTGCCATATCTAACTACCCTGTAGAGAGGAAAGCTGGGGATTAAGTGGTAGCATGGAGTCAAGAACCAAGAAGTTACTGTTTTGCTGCTGGACTTTTTCAGTTTTCAAGTCCTTGTTCAAGGAGTGACTTTCAAATACTATGGAGAAATTCAGGCTGGCAGGCACGACCCCGCTCAGACATAGAAAATCTGAATTTCTAAGCAACTGTAATTAGCTTGACCCTTACTGTTAGGGTTACACTGCTTAAAGCAGCAGATTCCAAAATAGGATCAGGGCCAAATCAGTCATGATCTGGTTTTATTTATCTAAAAGGCTCATGTGGACCTAATTTGCTATTGTGTGTTAAGAAATAATGAGTAAGTCGAAAGGATTGTGAACACATGTTTGGCATAGAAAGGAAGAGAGAATGCAGCCATAACTTCAATTTTGAAATGTCTTCCTTCATCATAAGCTCAACTTTAAAAGCTGACATGGGGATTTTGGTACATAATGCCTCGTTTTCAACTAATTGCGTCTTAACTGAACACCCAAACCTTCAATTTGGAAGCTCAAATTAGCAGCTATATGATGATGTTTTTTTCAAATGTATGTAGATGCCATCTGGAGGACCTAGGCATCTTAGAAGTACTGTATAAAATAGATTGAAATAGAAATCAGACCTCTTTAATCAACTTTAGCCAAGGAAGAGGGGAAACTGTGGGGAAGAAATGGTTATGCAACCCAGAAAAGAGGAGGAGAGAGGAGAGAGTCTTCTCAGCTGTATCCTTCCTATCCCCTCTTCTTACATTAACACTTTTGCTTTACCTCTTTGCTTTGAGAATATGTAAAAACCTACGCTTACTGCACTAGCTATCTTTTATTAATTATTTAGCAGTTCTTATAATGTAGCTATTTAAGAGTCAAAAGTCTTTCTTCAAATGCAGGCAAATAATCCATACACCAGGCTATTTTATCCTAACTGTAAGGAAAAAGAAAAAAGAAAAAAAAAAGCCAAGAAAATATATTCAAATGCCAGTAAATTAGATTATTAGCAAATAAAATAAACACTAAATTTGATATGCAATTATTTAAAAATCGGCAGCTTAGATTCTAGCTCTATTTCATTTAATGAGAGTGCATTACAAGAGTAATTGACCTAAGAAGAATTAGTATTTCCCAGGCCTTTCTCATTGCTTGGAAAGGTTAAACTTACTTCTGAAACTGTGCTTATTAACATCTGCTCTGCCCTTCCAGCTATTTGTTTACATGGACAGAGCACAAAATTGTTGCTACCACTGAAGGATTTCCCATTAGATACCAAAAATTAATTAATTTATATTAAAATAGCATTCAAATATCTGAATAGTTTCCAAACATAGTATTCATAGCTGGGACTCGCTGTACCCATTTTATGTAACAAGTAATGCCACTCTGCAGTGTAGTCATATATCAGACTACTTGATCATCAAGACTATCCCAATTTTTACAATTACAACTCCACCTTAGTTCCCAATTAGGGCTATGCCAAAGAGGTCTAAAATTCTTAATATGGGCATGCACGATCTCCAAGAGAAGAACATGAGCGTCTTTTCCTCACTGAAACCAATATTTTGTCATGAATAGCTCACAACACTGGATGCTACTTGTCCATGTGTCCCCACCACACATGGTTCCGAAAGTCTGTATGGTACAAACTGGTGGAGCCTGGGAACACATCATCTAGACTTCCCTATGCACTGACTTTTTTGTCCAGTGCCAGAGAAATAACATCAGGTGAGTCAGACCTCTGGCCCTCTGCAGCACGGCTACTCAGTGTACATAGATATAAAGTCATAATCAGCACTTCCATAACTCTACTTTTCATCCTGAATCTCTTAAAATAGAATCCCACAGCAGATACATGTACAGATTGCGCTTCTTCCTCACTGCACATTTTTGTAACTCTGTAAAGCATACAGTCACCTGCCTCTGGGACGTGAGATTATTATGCTACTTGGCAGGAAAAAAAAAAAAAGAAAACTTGAGAACCCCTGTATGCATTGTTCTAAATACTTATGTCATGTAGAGTATATCTTTCTTACAAATCAGATAGCAAGATGATCTTTTTTACAGTGCATTCTTTCAGAAATTTGAAATACGCATTACTTTCATTAGTGCCCGTTTACATATTGGTAAATGCTGTTCTACTTTCTTCATAAAAGGGATTATCCTTTCTGCTTGTTTAAATGGATTTACATGCCACTGAGGTATATAACGAGGGAGGTAGTAACTTCTGGGCTTTGAAAATTCAATTCTTTAAACATTTTATTAAGTAATAAGCATAATCTATATATGATGACAGTCTTTACAAAAAACTTTCTTCTAATCAGCTGGTTTATCTTCTAATCGATATCCTGAATAACTCACCCTGAAGTTTTCTGAGCTCTGTATGTAGAGAAAACCAGTGTCCTTACTCCATGGTGCCTTGCTCTAGGGCTAAGAAGAAACAGAAAAAAATGTAACTTTTCCAAATAACTCCCACACTATGTTGTGTCAAAACTACATTTTAAAATTTGAAATTCACCCAGAGAAGACTGCAAACATCCCATCAAAGATGTTTTACCACCCGTCAGGCAAGATTTCATCTGGTGGCATATACCAGTTAAATATGAATGCAAATCACTGATTCCTTAACTATTTATGCAAATTAATTTTTCAGTTGGATATGAGGTGCTTATATTTTAAGCCTACCAAATTGATTAATGACTTGGTCAACACAGTCTTGGTTCACATGGAAAGCATCTGCAGACAAATAAATCCAACACTACTTGCCAATTTATAATATTGTCTACCCTGTGCATGCTGAATGATGGCAGTGGCAAGTGAATCAAATGGGAACTTGACAGCTTCCAAATGCCACAATTTGAGAATATTTCATTAGCAATGTTTATAAAATAGATTATCCAATCTGGAATCTGATTAATCTCCTACGGAAAATCAAACTTAGAAACAAAAGCAACCTTGTGCTCTTAGAAAGCATGAAGAGACACATGAAGTCAAACTTTTTGTGAACAAGGTGTAAGAAGTTGCAGAGGAGGAGTTACAGCAAGGGCTGGTGGTGAATGGTTCTAGCTGAGACAGAAGCATGTGCTTGATAAAATAACCATCTACCGAAACTGCATAGTCTGCGGTGTCCTTCCTTCCTAGGACACCTTTGTGTCCTCTTCCCTGTGGATCAGCGCACATCATGCAGAGCATAGCAAGACAGAGAACTGAAGCAGCCTGAGCTAGAGCTCTGCAGCTGAATCACAGCTGCATCAGCACGACTATGGGTGATAACAAAACTGGGTTACACGGCTAAGCCACTCACACAGTCCTAATCCCAAGGAACAAGCACAAGAGGGACGTGAAAAGCACAGTGCTTAAAAGGTAGGATGAACATGAATAATTGTTTCAGGGAGTGCAAAATGATGCGATCACCTTCAGATTTTCCCCATCTGTTGCTAAGCAGCATTCTTTAGTCACAAGCTTTGACTTACAAAATGAACAGCAGCCTCCGCACATTTTGCTATTTTTACATTTTAAACTGTTCTTTTGCCAAGCTTTCATTATAACTATATTTCAAAACGCTCTGGAACAAAATAATGAGCACTGAGATATCTGCATCCTTTAGGAAAAGGTCTCAGTTACTAGCTGGGACAAGTAGCCCACGGACTCTCCAGTCTCCAATAAGGAACTAGAAGAGCCTCCATCTCCCATGGACCAAAGTGCTTTTTGCCACTCAGGCCTGAGCTTTACATGAGAAATTGAACTTGCATCATGGAAAAGGCAATAATATCATACATTTGGATTTGTATATTCATCATCAGTTTCAATCTGCATAAACAAAATCCCAGAATTGTTCCAGTGGTGGTACTGAATTAATTGTATTAATTTTTTCAATCTGTACTAAGGATGTTCCAGCGATCAGCCACCCATTGAATGTTCTGGGCATTCTGACAAAAATTAAAATTAAATCAACTACCTCTCTGTGTGAGAAGTTCTCTCTCTTATTTAATTAGAAGTAAAGGGCTGGCTGCCAGTGTTCCAAAGCTAATGTCAAACATCCCCACTGCAAACACCCTCTCCTCAAATGCTTTCACACACGACCAGAAATTTCAGAAATCCTCGTTCCTGAAGACCAAAAGAAGCAATTGAGTTCAGGATCTTTTACAAACTGTGGGCTACTAATAACCTATACCTAGCTCCCATGTGCCTGCAATTCAAACACACTACACTAGTAACTGGGTTAAACAAAATGATTGTTTTAAGGTGTGAATTGGCCATTAGCTCCATCTTCTTTGATGTTCATGAAATGAACAAATTGTAAAGTAGAATAACATCAGTGGTCCTGCGGAGTATGTGACCTGGAGCAGATGATGCCTTCCAAGGAGAGAAAAGACATGTTCAATAGTTACAGCAGATCTTTTCCCACATTTCTACAGAAAATGCAGAAGGTTTTTGCAAGGTCTGCTAAACTGGCACCAAGGTGAGAAATTATTCTCCTTGCTCGCTAGTCTCTCTCCTGGACCACAGTAAATAAGATTATAGCTACCATCGTTAGGGCTCTTCCCTTCCGCCCCCCACCCTAGATATTCTGGAGTCCTGCCAAACCACAGAATATATCTTCAGCTCTCTAGAAAAATATTTCCGAAAGGAATATCCCAAAAGCTTCCCAAGTGTCCTTGGCTAACTATAGCAACCTTTAGAGCCGCACAGCTCACAACTGCTTCTCATGCAGTCACTGGCCCACATCCACAAACATTAGTCTACATCTTTTCACGTCCTTCCAGATGCCTTAGCACTCACAGAAGCAACAACTCTACCTGGCCCCATCACCCAGCTATACCCCCAAATTTTGAGCAGCTGCGTCGTTCTGCCACTGTTCACACTACCACTGTTTTGGCAAGGAGCATTGCCTATTGAAGAAGGGTTTTGTTTCATATAAATTAATATATCAGCAAAATTGTTTTAATAACCTGGGCATTTATATTCACCTACTGCCTGGGAAGAGCTGTGGACCTACACCTTACATCTACATGAGGATATGTCCCAAGCCAAATTTTTTGCAGTAGCAGGAGTCAACCATGTCTTTCTCTCTCTTTTTGGTATACACGGAGGAGAGAGAAGCAGAGAGTGGTTTTTTTCATCTTTGTTCACCTCTTTTTTCACTACCAGCTGCTGAGTAAAAGGACAGGAAGCAGGCAACAAAACCTGCAGCCTACAGGTAAGTAGACTCCTGTTGCCAACTCAATCTGATTCCTGCAAGCCTCCAATTTCTGCAAAACTGCAGGACTGGCTGACACATGAAAGAACAGCAGTCTCTGGCACGCTTCCTGTTGCTTAAAGGAACAGGTAGATGAGGAGAAAAGAGGCATGAGGAGGCAGCAGAGATGGAATACTCATGTGTTCAAAGGCAGGGCTGCATCTATACAAGAGGAAAAACAGGCAGAAAAGTCTAACACAGGCAAACTGGGCTGATACATGGGATACAGGCACTCTGTAGCAATAAACAACCAAAAAAATGGAAGCTATTAGAAGGATTAGAGGAAAGAAAAGGAAGGAAATACATAAACCAGATATCCAGACTATGTGTACAGCTGGCAGATTGTAATGAACCATTTTTGTTAAGCCATACTTGACTCATGGTTTCTGTTTTTTAGGAGATAACGTAACATTTATAAAGCAAATTAAAAACTCAGTTTATAAAATATAAGAAATAACTGCATGGTAATATTTCAAACGCTGCAGACACACCTTTCATTCAGGTACAATAGAAAAAGTTTAGGCAATTTAGTTACAATCAATGACAATGACTTCATAACCCGAACACTATTAGAACAACCTGTGCGTTACTATCACCGTCGAAGTCAGATCAAGTACAGGCCTCTATATATTTCATAGGTTAAGAAAATGTTCAAGAACAGCATTCTAGTTGTATTTATTTCTACTCTTCACTTTGAATTTCATAAGATTATAAATATTTTCAGATTTCAGAAACAAAGATATTAAAGGAAGGTTCGCCGTGAATGTTTGCGGGTTGGTTTGTTTGCTCTTTAATCCGGAGAAAGTAAAAACACAGGTTCTAAGCTTTTAATCTTAGCATCATTAGCATTCAACCATCAAGCACAAATTAAAAGGTACAATTTAAATGGCATTAATAAATATCTGTCCCTTGTGACAGACTATTCAAGCATCAGTGCAAGACTGAATTTACAGTTAATATAAATGACTGTTGTTTGTTAGTGCTACAACCTAATGTAATAACAGCCAATGTTCATGAGTTATAACTATTTTCTCAGATGTAACCCTAAGTGTAACACTGTTTTCTTTTATGAGAACCCACTGATGATCTCCAGTGAGGTCCATTCAACAAGGTCAGCATCACTACAGTTGGCAATGGAGACTAAATCCGTTAGCAGGATCACTGCTTCCGGACATCGAGTCCCTTCTGTATCATCACTGGACTAAAGTCATGGCAAGTTTCTCTAGAGAATACAAAAAAGAATTATGACAGAGATTAAGGTCAGCCTCATATTTCTGTAACATGGCTGTTCCAAGTTAATAGTGAATTATATGCTTATTTAACCTACTAATTTAACCAGTTATCCAGTGGGAGGGTTTTGTTGGGTTTTTTTGTTTGTTCTTAACTATTATGCTGACAAAGGCTGTGTTTTTCTCTTTCCATTTCCCTGTCACACAGAAATAAGAACTGGTACTGTGGTTTACACTAGAAGTCTATCCAGACCAGCATCATCCCTCTAAAAGTAGCCAGTACGGGACACTTCACGTAAACATTCCCATCCTCTGTTTCCTGCTGAATTTAAGGAGCTGTTAGCACGTAGAGTCCACCCCTTTTTAACTACTGCTGTTTTGTAAGAGCCTTTGCAACAGGAGCTGCAAAGCTTATTCAAATTCGAATAATACTCTATCAACAGGTCATCTGATCCACTCCCCCACCAGTTATGTGAAATAACTAAAAAAGCCTTTTGGAGAAAGAAGTCATTTTTACATTGCGTAGCATGTTTTGTCCATCTGATTTTGATCTCAGGCCTTTAAGGAATACGTTGGAACATGGTAAGTACTGTTCCTATGACACCAACAGAAGCCATAACGCTCATCCCAGTTTCAGAACAGACTGTAAACTAACTGCGCTACTATTCTGTAATCCTGCAAGTCGCACAGCAAAATTGTGATATTTACTCAACAAATTCCAGCAAGAAATGAAATATCTCCCATCAAATATGTAGTTGACATTTGGCTTTGGGAGCCAAGGCTAATAATTGCATTTATTTTTCTGCAGGTAATCCAAATCTTTGAGGATATAACCTGCCTAAAATGATGAAAGCAAAGATTATAGATATTTGCAAAAGCTAAGATACTGCCTCCATAAGGGACTACTCAAAGAAATAGGAATTAATCTCTTTGGAAAGTGAAAATAAGGTAACCACATCTGCAATGGTAGTAGGAAGCTTCTCTCTATCTTCCTTTTTGCTCTAGCTTGGACATGATCAAAATTTCCTAACAACAAGCAATTTCTGCAGTCATATCCTGTATCTGAACTTCTCTTGAGCTTCCATGTTAATCGTTCCTTGGTGGAGTGTGGGTACTCCATAGACATACTGGAAAAAATGGAACTACTTTCTGACAAAAATACCTGAAGCAGTGAACAAGTGTTACAAAATGCTTTTCTCAGCATTTGAATTCTAACAACGTGTAATTAAACCTCTTCAAGGTTAATCATTCAATAAACATTCATATTGAGAAAAAAAACTCGTACCCTATGTACTAATTGCAACCTGAACAGAAAAAAAAACAGTCGTTCACTCACGCTCCTGGGTAAAGGCAGATTTGCAGAAATTCTCTGAAATGATTAATTTTTAATCTCGTGCAGAAATTGATTTTGTGTATGTGAATATATTATTTTCAGTGCTTCAATGAAGGTATATTTCCAATATGTTCTAAAGCAGCATTTAAAAAACTCCCAACAGCTTCAAGACATTCTTATGCCTCTAAGTAAATCATAATAAAAAAATCTTATGTTGAATATAATTAATTTACACAGCATTTCTGATTGTAGAGAGGTGTGTTCATCTCTGAGCGGGTGCTGACTGTGGTTGGCAAGGTAACTACGAATAAAAGTTGTCTCTGAAATAGCACAAACTCGGCTGTGTTTTAAATGAAGCACTTCAGTTCCGTGCGCTCGCAGATACGGACTTCAAGGGCTTTCTGCTGAAGGATGTTTCAAATGAACCTCCCAGCGCCTGAAGATCAGGATAGGAAGAAAAAATCTACCAGAAAATGTACGCTAACATTTTTTTAAATTCTTCATCAGTTTACACAGAATGTGGTTTTACTGAGTGATGTATAGGAATTTCCTCCCCAAAAAGCTGGTGTGAGTCTTGTATATAGTTACCAAACATTTCTATATCAGAAAAGGAAATTAGTCTAAAAGACCTGCAGAATACAAGCACTTTCTTTCTACTGTTGTTTATCTTCCCATAAACAACAGTAGAAAGTTATTATTGATAATTAGTCAGTCAGGTGCACTGGTTATTGCATTAACAACAGTGAAATTCCACGTTCCATACAAAGGCAGGAGTTGCAGCAAGATATTCTCGATATTTCTGACAATAGTGTCTTCTCTTTATCAACCCATATATGCACTTGTAGGTCTAGAAGACATAAAATAAACCCTTTCTTTTCTAATATGCTTGAGAAAAAAAAACTGATGGAAAGCTTTTGGGAAAAAAATTCAAATGATTTTGAGGTGTCATATGTAAGATTTTTACAGATACATCTCAGACGAGTACACTGATGATTTTACTACTCCTGCTTGTATTTGACATGACTTCGACTTGTAAAACCACACAAAACTATGGGCGAATTTGATAATTCTTGTGCCAATTTAAAATTAATTGCAGAACAATTTTATTGTATGTTTTAAATAAGGAATTGTCTGTCTTTATTAAAAAACCTGAACACAGTGTTTACATCTCCAGAGCAAATTCTTTATATAAAGCCTGTGCTAGTACTAAAAAGCATGTGTAGTTTCTGAATAATTCCTAAAGATTTTTTTTGCAGTTTCATTAAACAATTGTTCCCTAAAATATATAGCTTACAACTGCATGATGAAATACGTATTTTTTATAAATCATAACGAATATTTTAATTTGCGCATTAATTTGGATATGACATACTGATAAGTGTCCTTGGTCTGCTTTTCAAGTTTGGCAGTTGCTAACAGCTGGGCGCTAATTTGGCAGCAGCAGAGGGAGAGTTAGGTCCATCTTTTCGAACAGCAGCATTTCTCCAGCAGTTAAAATCATTGTACCTCCGTTCCTTGTGCTTAGTTCTGTTCTAAGAGAGGGAATATGGAGTTCATTGTTATTCTTGGAGGCAAATGCTGAGTGCTCTGGTTGAACCTTTCCGTAATAACAAGGAAGTGTTGTTCATGTTCATGCCCAAGACAGGAAAGGTGGTGCTTGAAAGACAAGAGCTATTGTGTGGAGCTGGACAATTTCCATAGAGCTATTTTCTGGGAGGAACTGTTTCCAAGTAGTTATTTGCTCCTTTAACTGCGTCCTCCTTTTCACTAGCTACTGTTACCACCTTGTTTTAAAAAGCACAAATCCCTTCAAGTATCAACTGTTTAATGTCGACCTTTTAACTGTCTCTGATTCTTTGGGGTTTTTTTCAGGTTTTTAGTATTCTATAGTATTCCCTATCACGGAATACTCAAAGGATAACATAATAGGAACCATGTCTATACCCTTCTAGTCAATTAGTTGACAGTGCCTTAATACATGTGGCAGTTGAAATAACCAGAAGAACCTAGACTGCATTGTGTCATTAAACATTTTACCCCTCTTGCACAATGTTCTGGTACATGCTGGTTTCCCTGTATTCTGTGCACTCTATAAGGAGGTAATCTGCATTTCTGCAATATTTAAGTAATTTCAATTCTCATATACAAGACAGAAATATAACTTATATGTTACTGTCACCTGAAGTAACAACTAAGCTTTTTTATGTTTCTGTTTTTTGAACGTGTTGGCTAACTTAAAGGAAAAAAAAAGGTGAAGAGGCAGACTGAACTTTGTCAATATGATCTCTCTGTAAAAAAAGAGATGTCTCATGTTTTTACAAAAACAGACAATAAAAAATTCTTTTTGAATGGAATCAATTCCAAGAAGACCAATACAGCAACTGCTTCTGCTATTCAGTGCATTTGAAGGAGAAAAAAAGTCATAACATAATTTCTTTGGCATAATGACCTGACATCTCATCTTCAGTAGCATTCACACCCAAAATTATTTGCTAGAATTTACATTATAAATCTGTTTTCCCCAAATTACTTTTGGTTTTGTGTGCGCTACTGAATTTGTAGGTGAGGATTTTTTGTTGCTTAATTATTAATTTTTCTAGAACTTTCTAGACTAACTTTTTACTCCCCAAACGTTAAAAAATTAGGAGAGGGCAGAATCAAATAATTAGTCATTTTGCATGACAACGTGCATGTTCTAGGCTTGGGCATTGGGGTGACTTGATGAAGCCTCCTTGATTTGTCCTTAGACACTTACTGTAAAAAATAGAGATGTAGCTATGTTCAGTCAAATCCCTGGTTTGTGTTAAAATACAAGTGTTGTTGAACAAGAATCAGTTTGTAAATGTCTTTAATCCCTAGAAACTTCTGACCATGTTAAAAGCATTTGTCCATGTAAAAAGGCCTTGAACTAGAGGTATTCCAACAGCTGTCCCACTGCACCGTTCTTTTTACCAGTCTCACCCACCTCCCTGTTACATACGTGCCTGTTACTTTTTCTGCTGCTTTTGCTAACAGCAATGGCTGTGTGGTTTTATGTAATAATTTGTCCTGAATTTAGAGTATCGTTTCTCTGAATTTGAGAAAATGATGTTTGGACATTATAGATATCCGTTGAATTCATATGTTTGTCATTTCTCTGTCTTAGCTTCAAAAGTTTTACGACCTTCTCCAAATAACATAATGGCAAAGCAGCATTAAGATCTTAATCTCTGCCATTATAGAGTTTTTTTTTAATTTTCTGAGAAATCTGAAATTCCACATATAAATCGGTTTTATTCAATTTCACTTTAACTGTTCTGTGATTCTAATTTGATTAATTAAATGCTACACATTTAATTCAGCACTTATCTGTAGTTTGCATTTCTGGTTTTAACAGAAGACTCATGTCTGAACTACTTTATTTGAAGAGTGACCAAAGTAAATCTGGAGTAAATTACAGGTTTTAATGAGATCTTTACACAGTTCATTGCTAAGTTTCTGGGTCACTGCTGGTTTTAGTTTGTTTCTGAAATTGGATGAAATCCGATTACCTAACTGCAATCTAGAGGAGTTTAAGAGATATGTACCCTGTTTTAAAAAGGAAAACAAATAATAACACTTCCAACACATTTAAATGTGTTAAATGTTTAGTATCTTAAAACCATAAGAAATTAAAAACTTTTTTTTCTGTGCATGTATATGTTCCATTTGCCTGCAGTATCGTGGCTGAACAAACGCACTGAAAAATTCTTCGGAGCTGGGAACGGCGTTTTGTTTTGTTACCACATAGCATAAGCAGGTTGCAGTCTCCTAGAGAGCTGCTGAACACTAGCAAATTGCAGATAATAAAAAAGCTGTATTAGACCGCTGCACCAAGTGGCAGCTCAGTTTTTCATCTGTGACCTATAATGAGAAAAAAAGCAGGAGCTGCACAGTTACGGGTCTGGTGCAGCGTACTTATGGCACAGGACTAGCTCAGTGCCAGTGAAGGCCTGTCTGTTAGCAGGGTTTTCACCGCTGAGCGCACAACGTTGCACAATACATGCAGCAGATTATTCTGTGCAAGCATGCTCACATTGTGCTTGCAGAATGTGTATTTTTTTCTATTGCACGTTGTCAAGCGTACATCATCAGGTTTCTAAAACCTCGTCTAAGAAACGTGGGTTTTTTCCCCTCCTGATTGGTTTGATGTTGGATCAAGTTCAGTCACCTCGTTTATAGCAGAGCCTGAAGAGAAAATACGTGAGTTACGGGTCTTGTTTGTGTGTGTGCTCGCACAGCCGAGTTTTCCAGCTGTACCCTCATTTTGCCTCCAATTTCAATTTCGTGCCACTGCAGGACCTGGAAGAAAGCTCCGCGGGCGCCGCCCTCACCTCCGCTCCCCGCCGCGCTGCGGGAGCCGCGCCCAGCCGCGGGCCGCTGGGCCAGGCCCTGCCGCCCCGAGCCAAGGCACGGGGCACAGGGTGAGCCTGGCGCTGCCGCCCCGCCGCAGGCCGGGTGCGCCCAGAGACAGGCGGCACCTGGAAACGGGCGGCGGCCCCGGCCCCCCGGCAGCCGCCTCGGCCGAGGGCGCACTGCGCAGGAGGAGAGCAGTTTACCTCAGGCCCTGAGAGAGGCGCCCACGGGAAAGCTTTCCGAGCAGCCCCCTCGGCGCCCGCAGGGCCGTCGGGGCCAGCGCAGAGCGAGGCACCGCGAACGAGCGCCATCCCGCGCCGCCGCCTCCTGAGCCGCCCCTCTCCGAGGGGCGCGAGGACCCGGATGCAGCCGCCCCGCCCCGCCCCGTTCCCGCCTCCTCACCCCCCGCCTCCCACGTGTGTGAGGCGGTCGCAGAGCGCCAGCGCGCGCGGCCTGCCCTCCCCCGCCCGCGGGCCAACCGCCGGGGCGCGCGCCCGGGGGCGGTCTCGGCCGCAGAGCTCGCGAGAGGACATGTCCGCGGCGGCGGCGAGCGAGGGTGAGCGAGCGAGTGAGTGGGGGGCGGACGGTGCCGCCGCTCGGCCGAGCTCCTCCACGCGGGGTCCGTCACGTGACGCGCGGGGCTGTGGCGGCTCGCCCCCGGCGCGCGGCGGGATGGCAGCGCTGCCGCGGGGCCGCGCCCGCGGGGTCGGGCCGGCCCGGCCGCCGCCGCCGCGAAGGGGCCGGAGGGCGGCGAGCGGTGAGCGGCAGCCGCACGCCGGCCGCTGCCAGCCGGCCCCGCCCGCGGGCGGCCTCGCGCGCGCCGGCCAGAGCCACCTCCCGGAGGCTGCGGCGGGTGGGAGCGCGCCCCGCCGCCCCGGCCCGGCGCCGGGAGGGGCGCCCGCCCGCCCGCCGCTCTGTGGGGGCCGGTCGGCAGCGGCCGCCCCCTCCCTGCGGGGAAGGGCAGGGTCCCCGCAGGGCCCGCTCCCGGAGACGCGGCGGTGACGGCGGCCCCTCTGCTCTGCCAGGCCTCTCCGCAGGGGCGCCGCGGGGCCGCGCAGGTGGGGCAGCGCGGCGCGGGGTGCTGGTGCCGGCGCCTCCCGCGTCGTGCTCTGCCCAGCTCACTTGTGCCGCGCTTGCGCTGGGGGATTTTCCTTGTGTTGCACTGCGGTCACGGAGTTTGTTGGTTTTTAATAAGACACGCGGGCTCCTGGGTGAGGTACGGGGCCGGTGGGTAGAGGAGCCTGACTGCAGGGCCTGGCCTCACGGATACGTGTGTGGAGACGAGCGCTGGTCAGTGTTCAGAGCAGCGCGGCGGAGGCGTTGGGCCCCGGTCACCCACGCCGAGCCGCTACAGCGGAGGTTCGCGTGCCTGTTAGCGCAGGGACTGGGAGCGTTTGGCCTGTTATTCCTGAAACGCGAAGGGTTCAGATGGCATTGGGTTCGTCAGCTTCGCACGTGGAACGGCAAGTGTATCTGCAGCGATTGCGTGCACCGATCCGTGTCTCAGATACCCGTAAATCGGTGCACACTTGTGGGGAGTGACATTTTTCGGAACGGAGGGAGCAACGTGAAGAGCTGTGCTGCAGTGCCTTCCCTGTGTGCCAGCAAATCCATTTGCCTGTATTCCGTTTATGTGGGTTTGTGTTGATTTCTACACGTGCAGTACAGACAACTGCTGGGAAGCTATCCCAGTGCTGTCCAGAGAGATGCTGCTAGGACTTCCTGACTGCAGCAGGCAATACAGCTGAAATAAACTACAGGATTCAAAATAAAGCAAATAATTTGTTTAATCATGAAGTAAATAGCAAAAAACTTACCTTTTCATGCCTGTTTCACAAACAGCACTGGGAAATCTCATACCTTTGCTGTCAATATGTCAAAATTTAGACTCACATCAGTCAGCGTTTAAGACACAAAAAAACCCCCCAGTTTACACTGTATTGTGAGTACGGCATGTTCTAAAGTTCATGTTTATGGGAAGGTGATTACACTTTTTCCTCACGCTACATCTTTCCCTTTATGATGGAAAAATGCCCAGGTTTTGAATTAATTGATGTTTTAAAGCTCTCAACAAAGCACAGCTGGCATTTCATAAGATTATTTTCTTAATGTTTGACATTTGATCTAGTTCCTTCCTGAAGTTTTCTTTCCTGTGCAATTAGTTAGGGCAAATTATGATTTTGTGGTGTAACTTGCGTTTAAAACTTGACAGAGTACTGCCTGGTAATCACACCAGTTACTCAGGAAGGAAAAACATCTGGAAGCTGAAAATCTTTAGTACGTTATTGCAAGTGCAGAACAACTTTCACAATTTAGTAGTCATTGGAGAAATGTAGAAAACTGGACTTAATGATACAGGTGAATTTTTAGGAGCAATCATACAGTAACATGAAAATCACCTTAATGTTTACCATTTTTAATTTATGGGATTCTGTTGAATGAGGTACTTTTTTAAAAAAAAAGCTTTAAAAATAGAGGCTCATACACATATTCAGCTAAATTTAGTGTTTGTATGCATAAAATGTTCAATAAATTGGAGGCCTTGCTTGTTAGTCTAGAAATCAAATTAGATAACCGATGAAATGATGAATTAATATGATATTAGATAGGGACTATACTTAGTTGTGGCTTTGGTTTTTGGAGGTTTTTTTAAACAATGTTTAGATTACCAGTTAAATAATTATTGGAAGGAAGAGGGAATACATTTAATTGTAGGCCATTTCTCTTTTTAGGCCTTTTGGCATTTCCATCTTGTAACCTCTTCCTCTTGTGTGTTTCGGTTTTGTTTTTCACTTGTTTAATTTTTAACCTCTTTCACTGATTTGTACAGAAACCATAACATCAGCTTCAGCCTTTAGGCGTGTAAACCTTCTCTGCTGGGATTCATGTCTCAGAACAAAAGCAACATTGTGTGGCTGAGCAATTTATAGGACTCTTGAGGCGATACCTGTGGCTTCAAAGCCAAAACTGGAAAACCTCATTAATGTTGTGTGAAATATCATTTAATAAATGCAGCCTTAACGATAACTGTGATTTATTTTTTTTAACATTTGTAAATTTAGTATGCAGTGGGTTTCCATTGACATAATCGTATGTGTCTGTGTATGCGTATATGTACACACATACTCTAAAATATAGTAATAAACAAAATGTTGATGATGGAACACAGATGTTTGAAGAGTTGTCATAGCAAAAATCCAAAATGTGGTTTTGAGCAGTTTCCTTTTATTTTTCTTTATAAAGTTTCCTTCATATTGGAATCTATAGAAAACGAAAATATATTTCCATTATTAAATGAAGTTATACTGCATAGATGTAATCGGCACTTAAATTTCCAAGTGTTGAAAACATTCCAGCTCTAAGGAATTATGCAAGCTGGGCTTGAAGGAGCTAGGACTGGTCTTACATATTGTAGAGTTAAAAGGAGTGGGTGATGCACCTCTAGCACTATTATTCTTGCCAGAGATAACTAGAAAGACAAGTAATTAGTGTGCTAGAATTCGAGTTATAATATGAAAGGTGCTAAAACTGAGCGTATAGCATCTTGAAATTAGTTTACTCTAAGGATTTTTAACCTAATAAGGTATTTTAACATCACAAAACTGCAAAAACTGAGAAAGAGCAACTTGTATTCTTAAGGTTTTAATTTCTTAGGCGGAATAGATATGTAACTTTTAAAATAAAGAATTCTCATGACATTTTAGTGATTTTTCTTTTTCCTATCTTTACTTTCCAATTGACCAGAAATGTGCTGAAACAGACACTATAGAGGAAAGCTAGAAATACAAGGTAAGTGCTATATCTTAAAACAATTAAAACTTTCTAAATATATATTTTTATAAAACTGCTATTTTTTAGTGAGCAGCGTATCACTTAAATTGTGCTGGTTTTCTAATCCTATTAAAATGGAAGGTTTTCCAAGAGATCTGTTCTCAGGCAATAGGAATTTGAGGATATGTAGTACCTATGATACACAAGGTTAAGAGCAAGTTATTGTGATGTTTTGCTTTGTCATGTGATAGGAGTGGTTTTTAATCATCTGTTAGAATCTTGACTTAAAATATTTTTATGTTGATTAAATAATATTTTCTCTTTTTAAAAGGATTGTCATGCTTGCAAGTCTTCACAGATTGTTAGGCTTTTCCTAAATGTTAATAGTTTTGATACTGGTAGATAAAACTTTGACCCAGTTTGTTAAATTTTAACAATTGTTTTGCGGTAACTTGGGCTGGTACCAGCATAGTGCCAGAGCATTTAACAGCACTTCCAGAGTACCACCAGACCCAGTGTGTTTTTGATGAAATAAATCCAGTTATAGATGAGGAGAGGAAACTTCGTTCTCGAAGGGAGTACCTAAGAGTGTTTAATGGTTGCTGACAGAATTCTCTTTCAATAGGTACTAGGAGGGGACTCGAGCAGCTTAGTAAAACAGTGAACTTGGGTTCTGTCAGCTAAAACGTTCCCAGTTTTAGAACTGTGTGCCTCTCATGTTCAGCTGGTACCGCAGTGGTGAAAATGGTGATCCTGCCCTCTCCCTCCCCATCTTCTGTATGGGAAAAAGGGCTTTGGTGGGGAGGGGAGGGGTTGTTTTATTTTCAGAATAACTGAGACAGAACATCAAGCTTAAAGCCTCCTTGATAATTTCTACTGAGGCCCCGCTAAGATGAGACAAGCATTGTCTCCAGCTCTGCACAAAAAGCCAGGCACTGCACATAACTTTCATGGCTAAGGACTGCTCCGGAGAATAGAAGAACAGCAAGAACAACGTTCAAAACTTTCTGGATGTATGCGGAAGGTGGTATGTATGTGGAGCGTTGAAGTATTCCAACAAACCCCAGAACTGTATTGTTAGGCAAAAAATTAGCAACTGGAAACACTTAAAGATAGAGGAGCTTCCTTTAACCTGAAAGTAAGATACATTTTAGGGTTACATTCAGGCTACATGAAGAAGAGCAGGTTTGATTAGACTTGTCAAACCAGTTCACTTCGTGTCCCAGTTTAGTAAATCTGCAACCTTTGTTTCTTACTGTGAATATATCTGCTACTTTTTTAGCAGCATGCCTAAAGAAGAGATCAGCAACTGAAATTAAGCCTGTTTGCACTTGACAGCCATTAATGTTGCATGTTTCCTTCTTTAAAGAAAATTATTCTGTGCTGCATTGAACATAGTGCACCAATATTCCTGGTGTTGTTTCGTAAGAATTTTTCTCACCTGAAGTTCAAGAGCCTAAATAGCATAATATTAATTATGGAATAAAACTTTTTTTTCCCAAAGATTGACAACTGCTATAAAACTACTCTTCAGTGTTGTTGAGGCTCTGTCGAAGCCACAGCCACAAAAATCTTCCATATCCTGAAACTCCAAAGCAAATGCACATTACAGAATTTGTTAAATAGTGTTCAGATTACTGTTATTAACTCCAGATGTTAATATAACAGTTTTGTACTTGTGCAATAAACTGAATCTCTGTGATCGTTGACTCAGTAGACAGTATTTTAAGATTTCATATTTGGGTACTTGGCTGAAGCTGTTAATTAAATGGCTAGGCATGGTGCCAAAAGCAACAAAGTGAGAGAGAAGTCATGGTTAAGCTCATTTTTGATCTTCACACTGACTAGTGAAGCACAAATGAGCAAAACACTAAAAGACAAAAAGACAAAAACCTCTGGTTTTCTACCCTTCTCAAACTGTGAATTTACGACATAGTTAGCCCTAATTTATATCCCTGAAGAGGATGGTATTTTTATTTCCATGTTTTATTTCTAATGTTAGAAGTCTACTGGAAGGCTGGGGAACAGTTACTGAAAACTTGATTAAAAATTCTAGAGACATTAAAACTAGTTTGCCTGTCATTCTTTGTTATAAATGTAACAGAGGTAGCTCATAAAAAATTCAGCAGAAAAACTCATTAAAATAGAGTTCAGATTGTTAGTGTGTTCCAGTAAAGTCCAGTTAATACCCGTAAATGGTTCTTACGTCTCATGAAGTGGCAAGTTTCTCAATATTTCCTACACAAAAAAAATCAGAGACATAGAATTCCAGCTACTGACATTCTGTCTAATTACATTGCTGGCACAATCCTTAATTTTGTTCCCCTTTTTAAAAAATGTTTAAAATGTTTTGTTGGGTGAAGTTGTGATCCAGCAAAGCTTTGCGCAGACTATTTAGTCTCAAACATATGCTTTAAAGTTGAACACATGCTTAAAGCTTTTCAGGATTTAGAACCACATGTTAGTAAAGCTTTAGGAAAGTAATAGTTGTGACTTAACATAAGCAAAGAAATCTGTGTATGAATGTCATTGTGGGGGATGTATTCCTTCTTGCATCACAGTGTTACAGACGTAGTCAGTTTTGTGTGTAGGTTGTCTCTTCTAGATTTATGGGCATTCAGTGTAAATTGTGAATTATGGTCTGAGTACGTGTTTATACGTAAATATTATCTGAGAGAATATGTGATGTCACCGTTATTCTCTTTTTTTTGTCTTAAAACACTGCGTAAGTTGTGTGTTACCAGGATTTTTCTATGTTGTGAATTAGCCATCTTTCTGAGCACATTTCATTCTTGTGTGTAAATAATGGACGTGTGAAAGCAAAGGAGTGTGTGCTTTTGAAATCCTTCTTTAGCGGTTATCAGGCAGACAAGGGCCTTGGAATGTGTGTGTTTTGAAAATGGAGCTTGCTGAATGTGCTGAGAGTACTATACAGAAATTAATGGGATCTTTATGTTCATTATGGTTGTTCTGAATTGTACCGTGTATATTATTTTAGGAGTTTTTGAATGGAATAATAAATATCTCAAGTATTTTGGAGCATTTGTTTTTTCATTATGATATCATGTTATTTGGTAGGTTATTTTTTAGGATTTTCTTGTTTAAAAATATCTTTCCATAGAATATACAACTTAAGGCAGGTAACCAAAAGAAATGCCTTAATGTTTTGCTAATGATTTTCAATATGTAAGTTGTACTCTTCGCACAGCTATACTCTCTATAAATATTTAAAAGGTTTTTGGTAAAGGCTTGTAAACTGTGTGAATTAGGAAATAATTTTAAAAATCTTTTTGAATCAGCTGGACACCATTTCGGAGTGATGTGTCAGATTTTCTATTAATTCAAATCAGTAATTTTTTGGATGGCAGTATGCATGTTCACACATTTTCCTCTCATAGTTATACTTGTGCTTGCTTTGCATCCAATAGAAGGAAATAAATTTATCTACACTCCTCGTAAGAAAACTCTGAAAACAGATAAATTCAAACTCTCATTGATTTAGTACCGCTGTGCAGCAGCGTTTGCTGTCAAACGGAATGCAAAATTGGCAATGAACCTGTGTGTTTGCATGTCAGTTCTCATGTTTTAAGTTTTTCACTATTACAAAGTGAGAGTTTTTTAGTAAAATTGCAGAATGCTTGTACTCCAGAGGAGCAGATGAACTCATATTGATTAATGTATTTTTGCAAACCCTGAAGTAAGTTTTTCAGGTAAGAAATCCAAACCTTAAATACAATTTGCAAGTAGTGAAAGTGCTAATAATACTTGTTACTGAATGCTGAGGAGTTGCTCCAAAAGCAAAGTTCATCAGTTAACAGGTTGGTTGTTTGAGACTTGCTGTTATTTTTTAAAAAATGTCAATGTTTCTGTAGTTCGGCGTATATAGTTCAGGTAGATACTGGGAACAATCACAACGTCATCACACAACTGCGTATGAGGTTACAGGAATGACTGAAAACCTCACTATTAGTTGAAGTATTACACACTGTAATTTCATTTGAAGTTTCTGTATAGCAGAAGGATTTTAATGTCTGGTTTATGAAGGTAGTGCTCACTGTTTCTGGTAAATACTTCAAGAGAAGTTCCTGCTTCATCATACAGTCTTTATTATTTTTTTAATTCGTATAGGTCATTTACAGTAATGCTTCTTCATATTAATGTCAAATAATACAGCAGCACTCAAATACTTTCATTTGATGTAAGATAAAAGGTTCACTGAGCAAATGCTATCATTTTCTGCAAAATGTAAACTATCTTTATGGTGATAGGAATTATAAACCTTCCAGGGTGAATCAAGCTTTAAATCATTCACTCTACATCTGTAGACAGTTTCAACCAACTTTCTTTGCTTCTATGAATAACACAGTGTAATTGGTGATTTCTTCTGGAATCAGATCAGCATGGTGAGGCAAACTGTTCTGGCTTCAGTAGATCCAAGTTGAGTGGTTAATGACTCCCTCCTTCCTCTGCCAGATGTTCCACCCTTCCTCTGTTCTGCCAGTTTAACTATTTGACTGCCCTTTTACCAGGTCCTGTAAAATATGCCTGATTTTTAAACTCTTGTCGCACAGAGCTGGGAGAGCAGAAAGGTGGAATCTCTGGAGAAGGGTGAAATGCAGGCGGTAACAACCTACTTCAGCCAATAGTTCATCTTTCTCTGCCCTGAGAAAGTTCTGAGCAGGAGCAAAGGTGGGCAATAAGGAGACAAACTAGAAATCTGAAATGGAGGATGGATAGAAGCACTAGAGGGTACTTGCATATCATTCTCTTCCCTTTTCTGCAGACTAAACCAGATTTATAGTTGACCGGAGGCTCTTGAACATAGGTGCAGTTGTAAACCTGCTGTTTCTCAAATATTGGAGGCAGTAATGGGGTCAGAAGGTATTCCAAAAGATAGAATTCCACAGCATCTCTTTGATCTGTCAGTGAGTCCTTGGCATCTGGAGGTAGGCTTTTGGAAGCTCAAGCCAAGCCTTATGGCGGCTGGCTGAGGAACATGGTCAGAGAAGAAAAGATACATTAAGGAAGGATGGTATACAGAGCATTTTTGATGGGCAAAGTGGAAGCTGAGATGAGAAGTGATTTAGTGATACATGGGAGATAGAAAAAGATAGAGAACTCAGGAAGAGGAATTGAGGAAAGCAGGTACTGAAATGATCTGAGGAAGAACTGAACTATTATCTGATGCCAGAAAAGAAATAACAAAAATAAGGCAAGAGAAGAAGAGAAACCTGGGCTACAGTAATTACATCTGACCAGGTAACATTAAATTAATATCTTGTTTTCATCAGATTATTTTTCCAACAGGGGTTCAAATAAAACTTTGTAGTAGTATATTTTTTCGCAGAAGTACTTTTAACGCTCTTCAAGAAATGTATCTTTGAGGAAGAGTGGGATTGCATAGATTTTTCAGCCTTTTTCTACTGATTTATTCATGATTAAATACATTGTGTGCTTTATTGTTAGTAAATGGATCTAACCAAAGTGTTTTGAAACACACTTGCCCTAATAAATTACATTTGATGTCTGTTAAATGATGGAAATGTCTTGCATATCAGAAGGAATACTAAAGCAAGTGTATTTTCTGTTGTGGTGCTGAAGACCAAAAATGTCTACTATACAAATAAAATGATTATGCAGGAGGGAAATTATGGCTTGAAGCATTTTTAGGCTCATGAGTTGTAAATTGACTGTTATTCTAATTTTGATGTGTTCATGAAAAGAAATGTTCAGTAAGAGCTTTTTCATTAGCATTATGCAGAAGGGTATTAGGAAAATACATTTTAAAATATTTCAACCTGTGTTTTAAGGATACTTTTTTGGCTTACCAAAACTCCTGAAGTAGAACCCATTTGAAGTGCATCTTCTGCTGAGGGGAGAGAACTATTCAGCCACATAATTTACTGAAACATGATTAAGATGAAACACATTGTCTTTTGGTGCAGCCTCTCTTTCCAGCCCTACCTGAGATTTTTGCCTGCAGCTCAGGTTTGTTCTCCTGACCCGTTTCAGTTGAGGTGCACCAAGTTAGCAAAGGTAACTCTATTCAAACGCGTTAAGCTCGTTGAACTCTCTGTGGATGAGTGCCCATGCCAACAGCTGACCTAGCAGTGTGGACAAGATAATCGTAACCCGAGACTGGATGGTGAAAATCATGGGAGAGACTGGTAATTTTGTCAGCCAGCACAATTGCAAGTGCACTTGGTGGTTCTAACAGAAATGCCCTATATTTAGTCACTCTGCCATTGGGCCTGGTTAGTCAATAACTACAGTTGAATTTTTTTAAACATTTGAAGTAGGTACTCAAGTGGTAGCAGGTATTCTGTGTTTAATTAAGGAATAACCTTTAGTAAGAGCTGTTTAAGTTTTGTAATAATAAGGCACTGTTGCACAGGAGCTTTATATATTAATATAGCAGACTTCATTAATGGCATCTCTTCCTTTTTAATTCAGAAATATCCTGTTTCTTAAATTAGGGAGGAGAGGTGTGCTACAGACAGTCTGGGGTTTTTTTTTACACTCATCATAACACAAAGAATCAATTTAACACTGATACTGCTTTCATTTTAAATTTCTAAGTATTATTTTCCTTAAAGATGATCTTTGGAAGTGATTAGTCTTAACTGAGTAAAAGAAATAATTCATTGCAGTCAGGCTTTCTCAAAATAAGCCTACACATCTGAAATTTATATATTTGAATACAAGAGGCCTTACATCCTATGTTTATTAACTTTCTGGCGAGTGATTTTTGAGACTTTTAAGTATTTCTGAAGGCTATTATGTTTCTTGATCAGCTTATTCCTGGTTACTGCCATTTCTACGTAAACAGAGGACTTTCCTCTCCTTTACAATTGAGGGAGATGAGAATGATGATTGTTTTATAAGGGGTTTTATTGTTTTATAATGGCTTTTTTTCACTTAAAGTTGTATTAAAAGAAAATCCCAAGAAATACAGAATTTAGATGTTACAGCTGTTAAGTGTAGCAATTTGTGCAGAAATCTACTGTGAACAATTTTATGGTTACCATAATTTATTTATTTGTTTTTGAACAAGCAGCTTTGTAGGGGAATGAAACATTGGAACATACAATAGTTTAACAGATAAGACTTCTTTGAAAGTGGCCTTAGGCAACATAAACTCTTCTGACCTAGAGTTTCTGCCCTATTAGTCTTTAGCTAATTTCAGTATGGAAAATAGAATTCAAGTTCATTTTAGCTTTGGAGATCGTGAGAAATTTGTTCTTAAAGCACTGAGGGCATGGACTGTGGATTATAGCATTAAACTGTTTATAACATTTAGAGTTTTCAGGCACCATACTAATAATGTATTTTTTTAGTTATTTTAGAATATGGGTGTTGATTTGGGGATTAAGCTTGATTACTTATAATCTTGGTTCTGTATTTACAAGGCAACCACAAGTGATATTCCTTCCTGTGGTCTTACCCTGTTCACAGAGAGCATTATTGGCCTTGTTGGAAGAAGTATTCTTGTTTTGAGAAGTAAAAGTTTAGCTTTTGTTTGGTGAAGAGTGTTACTTTGTCTTAAAAAAAAATATTTTTCTGTTAAAGTCATAATATTATGTTTGTAATACATCTTCATGCTTAATTTCCAATGTGTAGGAAGCTGGGAGTTGAGGTTTTGTGGTTTGGGTTTGTTCTCTACCTGAGAGTCTGTGCTTAAACGCATGGAATTTAGTATTCTTTTAGTATGCATCCTTGTTGTAGCTATAAAAAACCCCACTTTAATTCTTGGGAAGATACTGCAAGGTGTAAATTTGTTACAACTGATATAATTGCCTTCACATTCTGACCTTTTGTCACTGTTGTATAAAAAATTAGGTGACTTGATACGATGTGGGATATGTGGGATATGAGCAGTCGGGTAGTGGTTCGCTGTAACCGAATGTAATGTGACACCATGTTCTGTTTGCTTCCAGGTAAGTTGCAATAACTTTGCTTTAACCCTGCTATGTCAGTAGGTGTAACTTGGGGAGAGCGTCAGCTGAAGACTGAGGAGGGAAGCGGTGGTCTTCCTGAAGCCGTGAATTTAAATGATAGCTGGTATATAAGTGATGAAGCAACTGCGCCTTTTCCCTTTTAAGTGCTTTTTAAAGTTTATAATAGTAATACTTTTAAGCCAAGCAAATAAACATATTTGTCCAGTTCCAGTAGCAGCTTTGGCTCTAAGAAATGAGAAGTATATTGACCTCATTCTGACGCTAGGATAATGACAGATACAGTGGAGAAGAATTTACTTGTATTTACTAGAAGACTTGGCATAAAGTGGTATTATGGGACTGCCAAAATTTTGTGTTTAGTTGAGAAAGATGAGCATTCATATCCACAAAGCATGCATGTGATGAATACACATTTAATGTATGTAGCTAACTGTAAGTTACCTTTGGGAGCACTAGGAGACCCTTCAAAATCTTATGGTTGTAGCTCACCCGGTGGTTTTGTCTAAGCAGGACGGCAGCACTGTAAAAAAAAAAAAAAAAAAAAAAAGTAAAATTTCCATCACCACCTTTAGCTCTTAATTGTATTTTTGTTGCTATTTAAAATGTGTCACATTATCCAGTGTAAATTGAATTGCTGAAAAGAAGAGATGGCCCCATGAACTTGTAAAGACAGGCATGTTAATCATTTGGTACTAGGCTTTTGTTTACTTTCCAGTTAAAGAAAATAGAATAGAGGAGAAGATGAAACGTTTCTAATGAATTACAAAGTAAACCCTGTCATTTGGGACAGTTAAATACCTATCGTAATGCTCTGCTATGCTTTTTACAGGGTGGTTACATGATCACAAATGAGAAAAGAACAGAAATTAGAGTATTTTAGATGAACTCTAAGCACTTAGTGTAAATCAAATAAAGCACACATGGTAAATAGCTACTGCTTAACATGTACAGAATGTTGTTTTTTATCTTTATGTACACATTAATCTGTCACCTTCGAAGTTTTTATTTTGTCCATTAGTGGGTTAAATTTTACAAGTTTTAGTTTCAGAAGTTAAAGAGCAACAAGTTGACTGGTTTCCATGGGAGCTAATTCAAGTTATTGTTTGCATTGTTAATATCTGACAGGAGCTGTGTTGATACAAGTCAATATGCTGCAAAACGTTTGTGAAAGAGATTTTCTAAGTTGCCCTGAGGTTATGAGTAAGGACTACTTAATTGAGCGTCATCTGCATGTGTGCACTGAGTTGCAGTTCAGACATAATCATTTTGATATTTGCAAGATCCTCTAAATTGAAGTTGCTAGTAATCCCTAGTTATGCTACATTATTATGAATTCATGTCTAATTAGTAGTTAGTTTATTGCAGAATATGAACAACAAGTGAAATCCTGTCCTATAGCATTTTTTTAAGAGGTCAAATATCAGTCTTTGGTACACCAAACATTATCATAATAAAATTTTGCTAATTGCTGTAACGGTGTATAGAAATAAAGAGAAGGAAAAAAAAAAGAGGCAAAGTATATCTTTTTCCAGACTCTGTAATGTTCAGCCAGGCTTATGAAGGAAGGTAGAAATCAGCATGGTAGCGTGTTCAAGGGGAAACAGTCCTGCAGTTCCTTCCTCTTTGACTTGAATCCTAATGCTTTCCTTGCTTTGTTCAGTTCAAGGGCTTGGTGTACAGGCACTAAAATAAACAGAATAGCACCTGCAGCTTAGTCATCAATGGGAACATCTTGAAGTAGCTCAGCAAACAAATGAAATCATGGAGTAATTTAACCTTTTCTGAAATGCCTTAGTTGCTCTACCAACAGTTTTTTTTAATAGATCAACATTTTTGGCTATCAAAGGACTCTGAACATGTAAAGAAATTGTTAAAGATTATGACCCATTTATTGTAAAAGTTGCTAATTGATTATTTTCTGAGCTGTCAGAACACTTCTTGTAAAAAGCTCTGTATGTTTTCTCATCCTTCTTTTAATACATGCCTGCATCTAGGACATGACACTAAAATCGTATGATGTGTTCGTATAAATATTTGACCCTTACTCCAGACTTGAGCTATCAAGCACTTTTATAATACCAAAAAGAACATTTGTGTTTTGATTTTTTTATATGTTGTCAACTTCAATTACATAAATAGATTCCGCTGGCTACACTGTTTATGTTTTTGGCCACAGAAAGTCATAGAGCACATTTTATCTTATTAATTTCTTCAACAAAGTTCTGTCATAGACCTGAAGATTTGACCTTGCTTTTTGGTGAGTAAATCTGAGTTGATCTTGCAATTATTTGAACACAGCTGCTAAGCACTTCATATTAAAACTGATATTAAGAATGTCTGAAATTTTTTTAATTGTAATTCAAATAAATTGCTTCTGAAATGATGTGTCACTTATGTTTTATTGGAAAAAAGAGATTTAATTTAAATGTGTACAGATCCAGGAGGATGAGAAACTAGAAGCATCATTTGCACACCAGTAATGCGCATGGTTTCTTGTTTTTGTTGTGTGGGTTTTTTTGTCTTGCTAAATTTAGGTATTATAAAAATGACCTTGTTTTGTTTTCTAAGCTGAGTCTAAGTTTATTTTCTGCCAGTGTTAATAGAGAGATTTTTAATTTTAGTAGAGTATTACAGCAAATGTAAAATATTGACAATCAACATCATCTTCATAGACTGAAAAACAGAAACGTCATGTTTAGATTTTTCTGAGCATTTGCAAATGGCGTATTTCCATGCACAGTGTGTGCGTGTGTGTGTGTAACATCTAAACAAGATACTACTCCATGATTTACCTGTATAGTTTGAAGTATTTTTATGAAGCTGTTTATTTTAATAGAACTAGTGAGGTTACTAGAGCTGTAACAGCTTCGTGTTTAGTTAATCAAGTTAATCCAGCTGAGTGACTTAGCATTGCCTCAAAATGAGCATTGTTGTCTAAGAATATCCACAAAATCAAATTATATCTGCTCATAAGGTGATTAAAAGTAAAAAATTATTGAAGACTGTATCTGGATGTCCTTCACTTCCAGCAAGTTGTAGGACAGTGTTTATCTATTACACTTCCAAGTGTTGCTATAATTCTTGTTGCTACTGAGTGCTCAGGTGGCAGCTGTTCAGAGGGATGGACTACTTAGTCGTAGATGAAGTAACGTAGCTACTTGTCATCATTCAGAGCATACAACATGAGAAGTCTGTATGAACTTTCTGCTACAAACAGTACTGTACTGTAAGTTAAGCATGATGTAGCTTCTACTGATAAGTAGAAAGTATATTAAAAGGTGTTCTGGGTTACCCGGATGGATGAATAGATGCTAGCTTGGTTTTAAATAGCTTGCACAGCTACGTAGGTAACTGTATCTCTCTTTTCACATGATAGAATGCCAAGGCAGTTTGTAGTCTTCTTCAAAGAAGGTTGTTGACTATTATCTTTGAGAGAGCTAATCTTAGACTCTACGTTTTCATTTGATCCATCAGAATGTTTGGTTATTGATTTTGGTGCATGCTGCAAAGTTATTTTCCTAACTGTTTCTTAAAGGAATATGAAAAGTTTCATATAAACAATTTAAACATTACTTCCATCTGAAGGGATTGGTTTGGTTTCAGTGACTTGAATATTATGCATCTTAAACCTTGGCTTGCTTTACTTAAAATATTTGTAAGAAGTTTATCATCTTGGATAAATTTTATTATTAATGACCATTTGAAAGCCCATGAAGCGTGAACACAGAAGATAATTGTGTTATCTACTTAAAACATTTTTTAGACCTTAAAGTATTTAAATACTAAGCTTCACAACATTCCTATGAGTTGTATCCTTTCCACTGAAGGGTATGTGAAGTCCACAAGGTTTTGCCAAATATTATTTGGCTAGGTTATTTTGAGAAGGCAGTAATGTGAAAAAAGAGTAGGTAGCTCATCGATACACAGCAACAGGGTAAGCTTCGGCTTCCCCACTCCCTAAGCGAGCTGAGGGAAGCTGCCTTTGTTCATCAGACCCAGGCTTTCTGCCCGGTAATTCATTTGCACTTAGCAGGCCACATCTCCCGTCATTAGTGAGGTGCCTTTTGTTTTGCCTGGAGATGGTACAGGAAGGAGTGTACCACCTAGTATTCTGTTGGCTCATCCCCTGCCTCTGTCCAGGCAGAACTTATTGTCTATACTTTACGTAGTTTATGGTGTGCATTTGCTGGCGTATCTGATTTCTTTTCTGACTTTAATCTGTCCAAAGACTTAAGATGTAAAGATTTCCTTCTTAGAAGTAGTAAAGAGTATCTCAGCATAGCGTTGTCATCGAAATATGCAGAAAAGTTAAATTAGTTTCTGGAGTTCTTCTAGTGTTTGTTCAGTTGTGTTACTTTAGCTGGAGTAGACAGTTACAAAAATCTAATCTCAATAATTTTTATTTAATAAAAGAGGAAATTTATCTGAAATATTAATCAGTTGAGTCTTGACTCCATGCTCCTTTAAAAAGCACGTCATTCCAATTACTGGTATGGTGAGAAGCATGACAGGACCTCAGTTCTGTCATATACTTCTGCACACTGTTTTTTAAAGAATTCAACAGCCACAGTGAGTTTCTGATAATGTATAATTCAAGATGATTACTCATAGTTAGTCAGCCGTTGATATTTCTCTTTTTCTGCTTTCGTCTAATTACCTTTGTGATAATAGCTGTATGATTTAAGTCCTTGTTGCTGTGTATTTTAACTGTAGGATTGCAATTTCTCTTTCAATATAATAATTTAATGTCAGTTTTAATTTCAAAGTTCATATACTGTACCCAGAGTACTTCTGATGAGAGAGCTTGTGTGAGTTGCAAGCAACACCAAGTTGTCAGCAGTGTTCACACTGCTTCTCTTTGGGAAAAGGAACAGACAGCATCCTACTGTGTGAAGTGGAATACTAAAATGGTTGAATATTTTTGAGACTTTTTTTCATGAAAAGTGTCTTTTGGTCTTTTATTCCTGTGTGGAATACATAAAATGAGGGGGTCTGCATCTAAACAGAATAAGCATTGTTCTTGCCACAGAGGCAAACTCAATTTGAGATATTTTCTCCAATCAGTGAAACTGCGAATGTCAAAAAAAAAAAAAAAATTAGACTAACATATTCAGTTAATTTACTGATAATCTGGATGATTATTAATAGCAAGTATGTTCATTTTGTACTTAGCCATATATTCATCTTTACTGGTTTTAAATGCTATTTCAGTAAGTGGATTTGAAACCTACTGAGAAAACAAAAATAGAAGATAAAGATGTGTAGCAGCTTATTGTTAACATTGCAGTGCTAAATGCAAAAGGTTGTTATTTTTTCTTTTTTACATGTTTACTATTTTAAAAGTACCAAAATATGAGACTGGGTGTAAAAGACAGGTTAGTGATTTGGAGGAATAGCTTTAAGTGGCTTTTGTATACTTTGTAAATATTTCTAAAGCTTTTTTAAAATTATTATTATTTATCTTTCAGTTTCGTAATGAAATATAAGTAGTCTTTAGAGTTTGGGGAAAATATTGTGTATGGGCATGCAGAAAAAGGTATTCAGAACAATTATAAAAGGAGCCCCAATAGCTTTTTATGTAGGAATTTAATAAGATCTCAGACATACAATAGGATGTAAGCACAGCTGAAATGGAATTGTGCATGTATGATATGTGTTAGTGTCTACCAAATAGAACACACTGCATTTTAGAGGTCACAGAGAAACTATTATACAGTAGACTGAGGAGCACTGTTGTCTTTGTAGCAGACACCTAGATTTGGTATTGCTCCAGGAACTAACTGGAGAAGAATTTCCTGCAGCCAACCCTACTGTTTGTTTCTTAATTTTCTTTTTACCCATTGCTGATAGGCAGCATGCCAAGAGGAGTCATTCTTTAAAAACATTGCATCTTTTCCTCTCTTTGAAGCAAGTACTTCATCCCCAGTTCTTGTCTCTGGGAAATGACTCTCTTAGCTTACAGTTACTGTATTGTTCAGTGAGCTAAGATGTTCCTATGTTTTTGAATGTTGATGTCCAAGTCCTACTTGTATTGATCCTTTGGAGAAAAGGAGGTACTGAGCATTCCAAGGGTCTGACCACCGGGACTCAGCTTGTTTGAAGATTAGAAAGGAAGTTTGTTGTAGGCATATCTATGCACTTGATGGGGCCAGCTGTGTTCTGAAAGCATAGTTCTTGCCCTCCTTTTATGGGATGGAAAGAGGAATTGCCAAGTGGGTCTCATATTGTGACTTAGTGCATTATCTCAGATACAAATCATTGGTGCTTACTGTTCAAACTGAAGTCATATTTGAAACCGTAACAGTCCTCTAAATGCTTATTACCACTCTAGTGTTAGAGATCATTGTTCCCACTGTACAGATTTTCAAGTCTTTCTAGGCACTGTCAGGGAGATCCAAGAGCTTAATGCAAATGACTTTCATTGGCAACTGTTAAGCTGACCTGCTGGATGCGGTTCTTAAGCTTTTTAAATGTCTTTTTTGATGTTTCCTGACACACTGAAAAAAAACCCAAGCAAGCAAACAAACAAATAAAAAACCCCAGCATTTTGCAATCCTAGTATTCTTCCCACTAAAGATTCTGGTGTATTACAAATTGCTAGCTACATCATTTAAAATTTTACTGAGTTTCATAAATGGAGAAACTTAAACCTAGGTGATTTGACTGCTGATATTCACACCATGGTTCTGTAATAAATTCTGTACTGGAGCCTGGTATTGCTAATATATAATCTGGTGTGACTAATAATAATTTGATACTACACTGTATATAGTGACCTAAGTTCCTTGCAGGTGTAAATGAGTGAAGGTTAAGGTCAGCCACTCACCATGGCCGGAGTTTGAATGCACTGTGATTCTTGAGCTGTTTTTTTTCCAGCAGATTTTTAAAATAAAAGCTGATTTACTACCAAAGTGTCATCCAGATTTCACCGTTTGTACCAAATAAAATACCAGTTCCAGTGTCTCAGGTGGCAGGGATGTATGTATTTTCCCTCCTTCTAAGATTTTTTCCTAAGGAAATATACTTTGTCTTTTGAAGATAAAATGTTTAAAAATAAAAGAAGCATTTGTCTTCAGCAGTTAAAAAAGATAGCAACCACCTACAATCTGTGAGAACACTTATATAAGACTCATACGCTATACAGGAGTTCTCCTTTGCCAGTACTGGAAGAGTTTCTGTGTAGTTGTCAGATAAATGTGAACCAAAGCCTTGCTTGCAGTGCTGGTGCATGTTCTATTTTGATAATCTATTCTGCAGGTTAAGGAGGAAAATAATTTTGTTCTAGTTTTCACAAAACCCAAACCCCAAACAAAAAACCCCACACCTCCACACCTGAAATCCTTTAGGACTATCAGAAGATTAATTTTATTTTCCTTACTACAAATAAGATGGCTTATTTTCCTTGCTACAAATAAGATGGTATTATACTTTCCAGCACTTTACAAGTAGAAATGTTTTTCATACCAAATAGAATGATGGTTTATGCAATTTACAGACCTTTAGATGTCTTAGTTTCAAGAAGAGGAGGGGAAACCCCTGAAGTGACAACTGATTTGTCTGTCAGATTAGCCTTGTATAAAATGGTGCTTTCTTGGATTACGCAGAGTAGAATATTGAGACTTTAATAGTATGGATATTGTTTTTTAAAAGTTTTATATTTCCTGTACATGTTTTTACTGTTGAGTTTCAGTTATGTTATTAATACACTTTTCTGTATAGGTCTGCTTAAAAGTCAGGGGTTACGTAGATAATGGTTACCATCTGTAAATGCAGATGGCAAATATGAAATAATTCTTCAAGATTGAGGAGGCTTCACATAAACGAGAAAGGGGAGGCAAATGTGTTATCTTTAATATATGATAGTATCATGGTACATTAGATTCTAAATCAGCTAAGTGTCTCGCTTTTGCACATGATTACTGGATCAAGTATTTATTTTACAGGATTTGATTTTAATCAAGGTGAACTAATGTTTTCTGCTACTGTTTTTTGTTTGAATTGTTGATGTCTAAACAATCAATTATATTAGAAATGTCAGAATGAAATTCGGCTTTTGAAACTGTAGATAGATAGGAGATATTCTGTATATCTTAAGTCTAGTTTCATGTAAAGTAAATGCTGCTGCTTGTAACCTCCAGCTGAAGCTAAAGCAATTGTGTTTGTCTTCTCTAGCAGTTGAAAGGAGCGTGCTAAAAAATAGTAGCAGTTAATTATCTCATACATACAACAGTGTAAAAAGATATTGTTTACATAAAGGTGTCTTTTTTCCCTTCTTGCCTATTTCTTTTTTTAGATTTGGAAAGATGTTTATCAGAATGATTTTTATTTAAGTTTCAGAATCAAGGAATCAATCAGTAAGGAAAACCTTATGCCTAAGACAGACTAGTAATTTCAGGGATGCTAAGTTTAGAAGTTCTTCTTAGAATGTTGAACGGCTGAATTCTCCTTTAGATTCTAAAGGAGCAAGAGAGAAGAATCAAATAAGTTTTTATAATTTTAATAAAGTATTATTATTGCAAATCTTCAATTTGTCATCTTTATAGTATTGTTTAGATATTCTGTTCACTAATTCAGTATGGAGCTGTTATTGGTCATAGTGTATCTGAGCCAGATCTTGATGTAGGTCACAGACTTTTTTTCCTCCTAAAAAAAACACCTTACAAACGTTGGGTGGAGGTTTGCATTTTCTCTTTTTGGGGAAGGTCAAGAGAATTTGTTGTTCTAAGATCAAAATATTTCTGTAGTCTGATACAGTAGCAGTTCATCAGTAAAAATGAAATGAGAGCAAAATGTGATTTGAGGTACGATTGAGGAATTTGAGAAATTTGGACTTTCTGGGAATTCTAGAGTGTCTTTTGTTCAAAGATAATGTAGCAACAGGGTTGTTCTAGTGTTAAAGGATCATTTGGGAAAATACCTGGATTTTCAACAGCCTGTGGGCAAACGGACTTGCAGCACCCACCCTTGCAGCAAAAAATGGAAAGAGGGAATTCTGCATGTAACAGCGTGTAATGCCCTCATCTTGCTTTGTCCATCAGTACAGACAACTGCTTCAGGAAACAAAAAAGGCATCAGCTGTGGTATTTCAATGTGCATGCTGCAACCTGATTTGGTTTTGCTTCCTAGAGGCCTGTTCCTGTGAAATTGTGTAATGGTATAGCATGGTAAACTGGTAAATAGTGGATGTTTAGGCTTGCTGAAGGTTTTATTTTTCATGAATTTTATTTTTTAGTGGTTAAAATTGTTTATCCAAAAAGATTTAAGACAAGGAATTTGCAATATTTGAGACTTTACTGTGAATTGGAAACTTTCAAATTAGGATTAGAGTTCTGCATTGGAAAACTTTGATTTTAGATCTTTCCTAACGACCAAGTTTGTGTACTATATGAAACGATAGTAAAAACTGGGATCCGAGAGTCACAATCAGCAATATCATCTGTGTCAGAGCAAAACAGCAAGAGACAACAGTCACGGGTTGCAGTAGAAGAAATTCTGTTTGAAGGGAAGTGGGGGGCAAGGTATTCACAATGGGGTTACCCAGAGACGGTGGAATTACCAGCTTTTGAGGTTTTCAGAACCTGACAAGACAAATTCCTGAGCAGCTGGTAGCCCTACTTGAGACTGGGGGATAGACTAGATGAACTCCAGAAGGTCTCTTCTAACCTGATTTAGTCAGGTTCAAACCACAGATTAAGCACATTTTGTCTGAGAAGTCAACTTGGTTTGAGTTGCACTGCAATGCTGCCATCAGTATCATTTAATATGTTGCATATAATTCTTGCATGCCTTGTTCTTAATTGAATCTGGACAATAAAACCACATTTATGTTCATTCCTGAAGCAAAAATTAAGAAATGGCCATGTAACTAATTTAGCAGTGTGATGTTGTAGTGATGAAAGTTAAACTGGTTTAATTTAAAGCAAGATACAAGAGTTAGTCAAAGCTAACATGCAGCATAATAAATGTTAAATCTCTAGTACAAGAAGGTGTTTCTGTTAATTTCATGTGGATTTAATGGCATGAATACAGCTACTGTGGTTTAATCTCCTTGAAAAGTGACTCCAAGCCATAACTTAAAGCTAATAAATTGTGGGTAAAATGCTGTGAATATGAGCTGATAAGCAGCTAAATTTTCACTTAAATTCAGCTCTGAAGAGACTTGCTTGGTTAATAATGTACTTAATTTGTATGAGTGAGTGGGAGTTTGAGGAGAGTGTAATGTCAGGAAATCGAATGAGAGCTGGGTAAATTATGCTTCTAAAAGCTAAGAACAAAGAAAAAAATCTTGCATAACAGTAAGTTAATGTGTCTTCATTAAATGTGAAAGCACCAATTGGTAACTATGGAAAATAATGAAAAATATGCACTTAACCATCGTAATTGTTCATATCAAGCAGTACTTGCTTATATTTCTTATTTTTAAATTGGCACTTTCAGCAACATGATTTTTTTACCCCTTTTTATAGCATAGGCCATCCTTCAGTGGTCATGATCATTTTTGTCATCTTGATGTTTTTTAAAATACCATGTAACATTTGAAATATTTTGTGTATGGTCACTGAAAGATATGTTGCATTTCAATAACCTTTAAATACACACCCCAACACGTGCAGTATTTATAGTCAGCATACCTGAAGTTTGAAATTCAAGGTTGACCATGGGCAGCAGTAGTGTTTCTTAAGAAAAATAAATGAAACTAAACAAACAATTTAAGAATAATAAGACGTTTGGTTTTATGATTCTTCATGAATTGTTCATATTTCGTAGTGTTCGAGTTTCCAAAAATCCAGGGATAGACTTCTTTTGTGCGCAAAGGAACTGACCAAACCCAAAAACTGACCAAAAAAGTAATATGTCTACATATTTTTTTTCTTTATTAGTTTTATCAACTAGAGGGTGATTAGGAGATCGCTTGCTCTCCCCATCTCCAGACGATTTAGCGCGATGGATCACCTGGGGACAGCGGATGCTGAGGACGACTCTGGATCGCTAACACGGCTTGCTCCTAGTCCTCATAGCGAAGCAGTTGCTCATGAGTTTAAGGAGCTCTCACTGCAGCCCAATCAGTACTTACCTCCTCTCAATGAACGGAAGAATGGTGAGTGCAAAAGTGACTCTTCCCCTTTTCTCTATATTGCTTTCCCATTTTCTATGGGAATAATGATGTTTGTTTGCTTTCTTCACAAAACATTAGTTGACGATCTTCACTTGCTCTTTGCAAAAAATGTTTTGTAAAGTGCTACAGTGTTTGTTATGAAATCTGTACTGATCAGCTTCATTTGTCATGGCAGCTCGTAAGTCTGACTTTAAAACCCCGACTGGAATACTTTGTTGAGGCATATAGAGTGGAGTTGTTTATATTTTTAAAGTTTTAAAGTGACAGCTAGTGTATAATAGAAGTATTAATTAATTATTTTTGAGAGTTAGGATAATTATCAACAACAGGTGGGTTTTTTTCTGCAAAAGTAATACAGAATTGAAGTTTCACATTGTATGCCAGAAAGTTTAATTCGTCACATAGTTTTAAGGTTGGACAACAAAAGAAAAATAAAATTTACACCTTTGGAATCTTTCCAGTATCTTCCCTTGTTGTTGATGTTGGCATGGCAACTTTTTAAAAAAGTGTTTCCACTGTTACAGTAAGCATTAGGAAGAATTAGGTCTGAATCCAAATGTAGGCTCATTTTTATTGGGGGAAAGGCAGGAAGCTTTTTCAGAGGTGAGGGGAGTGTTTGTTTTCTCACACTAATATCATCTAATAATGAAGATTTGTTTTCCAGTATTTGTAATAAATAGTGAGAACATTGAAAGTATATAAATGAAGTATTTGAGTTTTGAAGCAGTTTTTTTTTAATCAGTTTAGGTTTTAATTCAAGTGTAATAGTATAAGCATTATTGAACAAGAAGAAAACTATCTGAATATCCTGGCTTTAAAGCAGAAAAAATGGGGTTATATGTTACTAGGCTGTATGTATATCAAATACCTGGGGACAGGTCCAAGTCTTGGTATTCCCTGTTTCAGAAAGACATGGAATGTTGCCCATAACCAAGATGCTTCTGTTTACACAATGAGGGACTAAGTCTGCAGTGCTTTGTGAACACACCCTCAGTATTATATAGCACTCCAAGAGAGAAGAACGTGATAAAGGGGAAATGTGGTAGGGGAGAGACTTAGGCTTAGCTTATACAAACGTGGAATGATAACCTGTGTGCATACTTGAGCTTGTCTTTTACAATTACTTCCTTCTTTTTTTCCATGTATGAAGATCCTGATACTACGTTAACTGATATAATGTATTAAAAGTATTTTAAACAGAGGGACCTGTAGCTGTATTAATATTTTGGCTCTACATCCTTAAGAAGTATTTTTTGAGAGGCAGAAAAAAAAATGGTGACTTGGGAGACATTAGTTTTTGTTGGCGACTGTTTGATGTTAAATTGATAATACGGTATGTCTATATCAGAAGCTTGTTTTAAGATAGCTTACAACACTTTACCTTTGATTTCAGTTTCTCATTGGTCTGCATCTTTCTGGAGAGTTAGGCAATACATACAATGCACTGATCATGTAAACTTGTGCCCTGTTTATTGCAGCATATTATTGTGCCTGTTCTGTGGAGGCCAACTCTTGTTCTACTTGCCAAAAAGCAGCAAAAACTACCTTTTCATTGGTTCTGCTTTTCGTACTTGTCACCTCCTGAGGGGACACCGAAGGCATGCCTGTGATTCTGGCACTCTGACGGCAGTCGGTGTATAGTCCAGGTCTGCCATGTGCAGTTGGGCTCTTCACATAAATGGAGGTTGGGAAACAGGATGCTATGTCCTTAGGAGGCTCTTGGTTTGCTCTCCTGCCTGAAGGATGCTAGGTTGTGTACACTGTATTTGCTTTCTTAGTCAAGCTGTTGTGTCCTTAGGAAGGACAGTGGTTGGGGGAGGAGAAAAGTGACACAGATGAGGCTCCTTTTTAGGAGGAGGAAGGAGATAATCGATGGCGAGGTGTTGTTTAGCTGGACTGCAGTGGAGGCAGAATGAAAGGGTAGCAGGCAGCATGGCGCAGCTGAAGTACTAGTCAGAACAACATGCTACCCACGTACTGTACCACAGTTTCACAGGCTTCTGTCTGAAAGCCAGAAGGTGGCAAGGGAGGGAAGGATGGGCTGTCTGCTGCTGACAGCAGGAGGGTGGATGGGAACGTTGCTGCTTGCAGTCTTCCAACCTGCTGTTTTCAGAGCCAAAGGGTGGGAAGGGATTGCACATGCAGAGATACCATTGAAAAAAAGGAAGCGCTACATGAGCAAAAGCTTTTTGCCTGCTGAATCAGTACCTTCCTGGAATCGGAGAGCATGCCACTTTGGCTGGTGGAGGTAGATGTGGAGGTCTGGGTGTCAGGAGCCATGCCGTCAGAGTTGTTTCAAGGCACCTGTAAAATGAAAAGGTTGCAGCTTCTGTGTTTTACAGCAGTCTCTCTTGGCTTTGCAGTGGCTTCCTTGACTATCCTGCTGTGCCAGAATCTCCTTGTGACAATGGCTACTAGTTTCTGAAAGAGAGACATGTATGTTACTCTTATGCTGTCGTCAACTGGTTATATTCTTGTAAAATGGCAGAGAATTTGTTGGCTCCTATACAGGCCATGGTCTGTCCTTTAGCACTCTGTTGGCCTGCTTCAGCTCTTTGTCTTGGCTGTAGATCATTTCAGATTGTGTGTGCCCATTCTCTGTCCACTGCATTGAGTGGAGAAACAGTTTCGTTCTGGTTAATGGAAGCTAATGGGTGTCTGCTTCTCCGATCTCAGAACCGGAGTAGATACAGGATGGCACTGGTTGTGTTTGGCGTTGTATGTCACGCACTGGAGAAGGGTAGAAAAGATTGTGATGTGCCTACCGTGGCCATCTGCTAGATCTCGCTCTGCGATGGCTAGCAGCTAATATTCTACAGCAGAATTGAGCTAACTGAGAAGTGAGCAAAGAGTCTTGGATGTTTTGTCAGGAAAAAAGCCTTGGGACAGTGAGCATCTTAAAGTAAAAGCAAGACTGGTAAAATCTCTATTAGAAGAAATCAGCCCAAAGAAGTGAGTGCCTCTGGCTGCATAAGAACAAGGACGTTCAGCAGCGCTGAAGATCAGAGGAGAATGGCAGCTTCCTATGGGGCCCGAGCTTGTGGGGAACTGTGGTGAATTGAGGTGAAGATGGAACACCCCTTCCCCCCTCCCCACCCAAACCAAAAACCCCACAAACCTAAAAAACCAAACCAAACAAAAACAAGTACTCCAAATGGCGTATATTGAGTCCTCCTAAGGGACCATTCAAGCCAGCTGGGAGACAGACAGTTCTCAAAATAACCAAATGAAATCTGCATCACACTTAACCTAATGATATTTCTTAAATGAATTTGAATGAACCAAAGGCATTTTTCTGGCATCTGAAAGAGTCGTGGGTATATTAGTTTGCCTGTTATCCCTCTCTTCCACTCCCTCATTATGCAGCACTGGTAACATGCATTCTTGGCATAGTTTTATGGCTTCTGAACAAATTCTTAATCCTCTGTGCAGTTAATAGATTTGAAGCTGCAAATTTGATACTGGGGAATCAGGTGAAATTTGGGACATTCTCCTTGTATCTGTGTACAACAGGTTTTTTCTGCTCTTTTGAGATCTGTGATCGGGCATATTTTTTCCTGTCTTAATGGTACATAGGTAGGTAGGTTATTGTGCTTATAAGTTATTTTCTTGAGAGAGTTGGGAGAGAGGGAGTGGAGAAAAAATGGCTAGTGGGAAGACTAGAGAACAACAAATGGAAAATTTAGTTCTGATTAAAGTAATAGATTGGCACAGAAAATAATTGGAAACATCAACTTAAATTCAGCAGTTTCATAGTCACCAAGCTGAAAGCAATGAGATCCGGAAAACAGCATACAGATATTCTGATTAACAACACCACCCCCATGACAACACAACCCTAAAAACCCCCAAAACCCCAAAGTAAGTATATTCTAAAAGACCTATCCAGATACAGAAGTAGTACAGAATTTACATAAGTTTACAACAGGATTGTGTGTGTATATATGATACGTGTGTGTAGAAGAATGGTTGCCCAGAGAGGTTGTGGAATCTCCATCTCTAGAGATGTTAAAAATCTGACTGGGCACAGTCCTGGGCAACCTGTTCCAGCTGACCCTGCTTGAGCAGAGCGTTAGGCTAAGTGATCTCAAGAGGTTTCTTCCAACCCTGAATGGTTCTGTGATTTGTCTTTCCTTTAAGGTTTTAATAGTTCATGGAACATCCAGTGCAAATATTCTACTAAATAATCCTTTGTAAGAACACGCAACATATTGTAATTAACATATATTTGTCTCTGTGTTTTGGGGTTTTTTTTGGGGTGCTGGGTTTTTTTTGGAAATTTGGGTTTGGTTGTTGTTTGTTGTTTTTTTTTTTTTTAACAAACTGTCAGTAATAAAAACACATGTCTTTTAATGTGTGAATTCTTTTGGTCTCCCTGTAAATATTTGAATGTTGTCTTATCTGTTATGAGATGAGAGAGCAAACTGAGTAGGTACTGATTTCCCAGTAAGTCTGTCTTTGTCATTGGTACTGCCAGTTCCCACAATCCTAGCATTCCCAGGGCATCAGTCAGTGTCTACAAGGAACAATTTTCAAATATTAAAGCATGTGAAAAGACATACAGGCCAAAACTCAGAGCTCTCTAGGGACTGTGACCTCTTAAATGGAATATATTCTGACATTTTCACAGGCTACATGAAAGAATTCCAGCAGGGTCGTTCCATTTGGTAAACTTCTAAACAAACATTCCGTCATTTTGGTTTGATTTATAGATTTTTATTTTTTTTAATTATCTGCTTATTGTGAAGAGATTAACATGGGAGACTTGACCTGTGACTGACTCAATTTAAGGCATCTGGTATATATGAACAGATCCCGTTAGAGGGCTTGGCATTTGAGTGATTACAGGAGATATGGAAAGTATGTTTTCCTTTAAAGAGATCTCTTGATCAAACTGTCTTATTCTAACTTCCCTGTAATTCCTTGTGGAAAACTAAATGCACAGCTAGAAAGGAATGTTGAGTTAATTTTAAATTCCACTGTATAATTGTTTTAAATTGGTAGAACTAAATCCTAGCTGCGCGTTACCGCTGAAATGTTAGCTCGTCAGACAGCCACTACAGCCAGGTAATGTGGTGCAAACAGAACTGGTAATCGATGTGCAGTACTTATTAATGTGAGCCTTTTTCAAATCATAGGTAGTGTGGTGGATGACCAAATATTGTCCTTTCAAAAATTATATGTGTGTGTGCAGTTAAACAGATATATAAAAATATTTGTATGTATTTTCTATATACACTTTTAAAATATTTATTTATTTATTTACTTAGATGTCTGCATGGACAAGGCTGAATGGTAGGGAATTCTCATTTAAACAGTGAACACTGCCAGCGTATATCCTCCCTTTAAAGGAATTTGTGCAGGTTTTAGTGGGAGAAGAGAACTAGAACATGCAGACTTATGAATTTGATACCACTGTAAGTGCTTGGGACTTTTCTGGGAAGAATAACTGAGGTAGATGGTGACCATAATTCAAGTTGTTTGGGTCTTTGTTACTACAATGGAGGACAATATAGGCAGAAGTCTCCAGTCCTTCTGAGGCAATTCCTCCGTCACAGCATGGTACACAATGCCATTTCAAAAATTACTCAAGTTTTTCATTTGGCTTTTTGAAAAAACAGATATACTTGATGTTTTACTACCAAAAAAATATGAAGATGAGAGACTTGAATGTTTTGGGGTTTGTATATTTATCTTAACTACAAGCATAAGACCATTTTTGTGAGATTTACTACTGAGTTGTTTGACAAATGTCTTAAGTGCAAAGAACTAATGTACTGGTATAGGGAAAAAAAAGTTGTGCTTTTTTTTTTTTTACCAAAACAAGAAGGCAGAATAGAAATCTATTGTGAGTGGCAATTGAGGGGGTGGGGGGAACAAACAAAAAAACAAAACAAAACCCCTTAATATAACAATTTGAAGTAACATTCTTACTGTTTAAAGAAGTAATAGAATAAATTATAACAGGGATTATTTGAGTGTTCTAATTTGTATAGTCAGAACATTGCTTTCCTATGTGAAGAAATTATTACATGATGATGAATTGGATTATCCTAACAGAATATAAAGGATCAAGAAATTCATCAAGGTGTGTGTAAAGTCAAGATGAAATAAATGTTTGAGTAATTAAGCTTTTTTTTCCACTTCAAAATCTGTGGTAGTGAAATAGATTAAATACGTAAGGCTGTTCTATATTTTGTTGTCATTTTTTTGTTCTAGAGTTTAAATTCATCTGTAGGGGTTTTTTAAATGGGATTACAAAGGAATGAGCTCCATATGATGTGAAGAGTTGGAATGTGCTGTTAAAGCAATTGTTGCTTAGTTGCTTCGTGATTAATGAGGTTGTAAAGTTGCTCACAGTTAGCATCTCACTCACCAGGTCACTGATACTTTGAAAGATAACACGTCTGATCTGAGTGGCAGAGGAGCAGGCACTGTGGAGGGTACAATGTTGCTGCATTGTTTCCTCCTGTGCATTGTGATTTTGGCGAATATCTATTAGGCACTTCTTTTTAAATAATGCTTTTTCTGTAGGCTGAAGGTTTGCAGAACACTTGAAAGTCTGTTGCAGGAGGATGGAAAGGAAAATATTATCTTAGATTAAAAGCAAGGAAATGTTTATGAAAAACTTGTGCAATTCATTGCTATTAAATGAGATGTTACTGGATTTTGGTTCGTGGAACTGACAGGGATGTTCCATTCTGAAGCCTTTTTTCTCCATTTCACCCACATGTATACAACATATACAACTTTAATACATTGACATTAAAACGAGAGGTACTTCTGCTCTCTGAAGATGATGTGAATGCCAACAGATTTAACTTTTATTGAAACAAAAAGCTTGTTATGTATCTTTTACTTCAGCTTCTGGTTTTGATACACTGATGATGTTTGTAATCAGATTTAAACCTGTAATTGATAGATACAACATGCACTGCTTAAGATTTTCTTTTAGCTGAAAGAGATACTTATGTTTTGTTGTTTGATAGAAACCAGTGGTTTTGCCACGGTTTTGTTCCATTATAGGTTTCTGATGATGTCATTTAGCTTTTTGTACTGTTAAAAATAGCTCTTTGGAAGCAGGTACATGTTCAAATCAAAGAGGTTATACATCCAATATTTACTTTGGAAATGAGTAGTTACCTTTATTATGAAACCATATGTATTTAAGTTCACAGCAGCAGAAAGATGAGAAGAAAAATTAGCCATTTAAAAAAGCTTTTTGGGCTGTTTTTTAATAATGCAATCAATTTCAAGTGACAATCCAAATTCCTGCTGCCTTTCAGAAACTTAACACAAAAGCATTTCCAAGTGTGAGTGGAGTTGAAGGACCCAAGCTTTGTTTTGTATATATTTTATGGGTTGTGTTCTATTTATTGTATAACTGCTAAAATAAAGAAAAGGCTTTAAAGAGTAGCCAAAGAACAAGCAAGTTGCCATTGTTTCACTAATACTCATTCTAAAGGATTTTTTGTTATGGGACAAAATGGGTAATTTGAATGGCAAAGTATTAAGTTCCCGCCCTTGAAGTCTTTCACCAGTTATTTTAAAATAAATGTGGAATCAGCATCCTTTAAGACAACAATGAAAGCAACTGCTGTAAAAGCACTTTTTATGTGTCAAAACAATGACCTTCAAGACAGATACTATCCAAACATAGGAAGTATGTTTAAAGTATCAACATGGTGTTGGTGGCTGATGACAGGGCTTCTGCTGTTTTGCAAGAGCTTAAAAAATTACTATGGGATTTGAAAGTGCGTAAGTGAATCTGAGAAGTAGGTATGGTGCTTCAGCAGTCCTAGGTAGGAACGTGTGTGAACTGTTCTAGGGGAGTTGCAAAGTTACTTTATTTAGCAGGGAAAAGTGAGCTCTGAAATGGCAGGTGGATCGGCTCTCTGGGGATCCTGAGGAGGCAGTTTGCCTTGATTCACATGGGACCTGCTCGTGACTGGAAGACACCTTTGAACAACCGAGTATTGTTAGTTAGCAGATGATTTTAGTGCTTGAATATGCTAACCAGCTAACAGTGTTTCTGTTCCTTCTAGAACAGTTCTTAGGAATGTGAGAAAGTCCCTCATCAAAACATACACTTTTCCCACGTTGCAGTGATGCAACTGCATCTCCTGTGCCAGCAGTTGTGAGGTGCCCCCAGATGCCTGTGAAACGGTCTCAGAATTTCAGACTTCTCTTACAGACATGCTGAGACATGGTGATTATTTTTTCTTTGACGCCTTATCACTAAAAATAGTAAAACTATATTGTTGATCACTCAAGTAATCAGTATATGCAAATTATCAGTTGATCTTGGATTAATGTATATTCAGGACTGCTGGGAAAACAAGATGATGTTGGAATTGAGTCTCTTTTCATGACGTGGGAGATAAACGTCATTCTTCGTGCAAGGATTTAAGAGAAACTGTTCCCTGGGCAGAATGTCCAGGCGTTCTCAGTATTCACGGTATAATTGAATCTGAACAAAAACTGTTTTCTTTCTCCAAGGTATCTTTTCTTCCTCTTCAGTTGTGCTCGTGGATTTATTGGCAACTACAGTATTTGGTTACATGGAAAACATGCAGCATCGTTTTGACCAGTCATCTCTCCTGGTCTGCACAAGAATTTCAACATTCTTATTTTCCATAAGTTATTTGCTTTTCTTCATAAAGTTATTTGCAAATTACTGTTGAGATTTTGATCAGACTTCTTACAGGTATTTTAAAATACTAATCTGTATGTGAGCTTGTATTGAACTGGGAGGTGAATTTCAAGCAAAGTGTTAGGCTTAACTCCAAGTGGCGGAAGCATAAGATATATTTGTTTCTATAAATTCTGCTGTGGAGTGGGTACCTTTGCAAAAGGGGAGGAGTGGCTCGCAGGAACTTCATGCTACTAAAGCTCATCCTTCTGAACAAGTGAGAAACATTCATGAAGGCTCTAACTGCTGGTACCTAACTGCTAGTGCTGTGATCTGGCACTCACTTGAGCACTGGACACTCTTAATTTATATAAAGCACTATAAACATATAGGAATGGATAGAACTACCTTCAGAACTATGACATTTGAAGGAAAATGCATTACTCCTTGGGTTCTTTAGACACTTCTGTATTATATGTTGATTTTTTTAATTTCAAAACACTCTGTTCTCTTGAGTAATTTTGAAATTGCTTCAGACCAAAGTACCGATATTTCAGAAAATGTGTAAACTGCACTGTACCTTTCCCATAAAACAATTTCTGCTGTTACATATTGTTACACTATCAGAATATAATTAATCCATCCAAACTGTTAACTTCTGTGTTGGTACAAGAAAAACGTAGAGTTATAATCTGATATATCCATAATTTAAGATTATGTTTATTGACTATGTCACATTTTCATATAAGTTTCTTAAGCAGTATGTGTTTGTATTCTGGTTGTCTGGATTTATTTTTTTTTTCTGAATGTGTGGAATTTCTCAACAGCGGTTTTATTTTTTATGTTTAGTAACTGTCCTGGCTGCAGGTTGGGAGGAAGTTTATTTGATTTATGAAGGAGGTCTTCCACAGTAACTTTTTTTTTGCATGTGCAAAAGCAGATGTATTGAAATAGTCTATAATTTGTATTTAAGCAAAATCTAATTTAAGCTGATAATTTTTATGCAAATGATGTGTAAACAAAAAATCTTTAGGCTGGGAGAGCTGCCTCAAATCATTTATGCTTGCAAGAGTTTTTCTTTTGCCTGTATTTTCACCTGCTTAGATGTCAAGAAGTTGATACGGCCTAGTCAGCTCATGTCTCCTTTGTATCTGCAGTTCTGAGTAGACCTAGGTCTCCCTTCTCCCGGCAGTAGGAAGACAGGGAGAGACTTTCAAGTCCTGCTGGCTGTGTCACACAGCCCCACACCCCATGGTATCAATTGCTTGCCCAGGGAGGGCACTGTTAAGGTGAAGAGTTGGTGTTGAGTGATTGTCTTGTAGAAAGATCCAAAGAGGCAAGATGATTTTTTTTTTTCTAGCTTCCACTTTTAAAATTCTTCATCAGGTGCTTGTTATTGCATATAGAGCTTTTCAAATCCAATGCCATCAAAGTGAGAGAGTTTTTTCTGAGTGGAGATGTCCTTTATAATTTCAGGCTGAGAAATTTAAAATATAAAGTAGAGGTGTGGAAAATATGTATAATGATAGCATTTTTAGGCCAAAGGGAAGGGAAAATGCACCTGCTAGAGTTACTTGTTGACATGTAATGACTACTTAAAATTATATATAGTTTATTTTCTCTAAGTACATGAAATGCAAACTATTCTGCTGTTCCCTCATGGCCAGCGCCAGATAATTAGAGGGGATCTCTTTCCCCAAAACCTTCCAGATTGACACTGAAGTTGATGACTCATGTAAGATAAATGAGAGATGCTGGAGAGAATGGCAGATCAGAAGCTGTGAGAGGGAATACTCCTAAACTGCTGGAAATAATGAGATGTGTAGGTGTAATGCAAAAAGGAAAATAATAAAATACTTGGCTTTTAGATATATACAACAAGGAACCGAATCTCTCTTACACTGCAAGGAAAGACATGGAAATATTCAATGGTTTTGTCACTTATCTCTGCTAGATAAATGTCTCTGAAACAAGACCCGGGGCTGGGGGGAGTAGAGGGGGGAAGGTTCCTCAACTTAACTTTTTCAAATGCCAGTGTGCAGCTTTGTTTACTGGTGAAACTTAATGAGTAATGAATGTGCCAGCAAAGATAAAGTATGTCTGCAGCCTGCGGCAGTGTTCAGAGTAGTGGGGGAAGGGAGAAGGAAGGGGAAAAGGGAGAGAATCCTCAGCAGTAGTTTGTCTTAGGTATCAGCAAATGCTGCTCCTTCAGCAACTGCTGGTTTTATTTTTAACTGCTTGACTCATTCTTTGTCAGATGATTGACCGTCAAGCTGCATATTGAAACACGTATGTGCCGAGGAAGCAAGCGTAACCGAAGGAGAAGGGGGAGTGGTTGTCTGGGAAAAGAGGTGGGATTTGGGAGTTGTGCTTCACATGCTCTGTGCTGCTGTCTGAGTGAGTACAGGCTCCAAAGCAGCCCGAGCGTTCTGCAGGTCGGCCTCGCAAGTGACGGATGATGGCTGCTTTCGGCTGCACAAACGCCCAATCGCTCCGTTATTAGGAGGAAGGACCTGGAAGCAGTGTTCCGGACAGCAGCGCACTGCTTGGTGACAAATTAATATTTTTTTTTTCCTATGCTGGATCTTGCTGTTCTAAAGGATTCTCATCATGATCGATAGCTCCAAGAAGCAGCAGAAGGGCTTTTCTGAGATTTTACCTGCAGGAGATGTTAAGCCACTGAAGGAGAAGGAATGCCTTGAGGTGAACAGCCAGAAAAGTCTCAAGGAAGGTCAGTCACTTGCTGGTTGGGGGACAGAAAATGCAGAAGTACTGGGCAGATTCAATCCACCAGCATTTGTGGTGTAATGCTGTATGTCAGGAGGAATTTTTGTACATTAAATTAGGTATTGGTTTCCCTCTTAGAAATTTTTTTAAAAGCTAAGTTCAGAATTTACCTGAGACTATTAAAATAACAATGATAATAGCTTGACAAAAATGTAGTATTAAGAAAAATGAGTGTACTTAAGTACTGTTTTTCAGAGTAGCATTTACTGTTCAATTCATGAAATACTCTGAAATTGTCCCGTAAATATTGCACAAAATGCTTCAAAATGTCACTATTGAAATACATATAATGAAGTAAATGTCCTTAAATATGACACTAGTAAAAATAAAACCCTGCAAACGTTTAGTTTTAGACATGTATTGCTACCTCGTTTTCAACAGTGCTTCTCAGCTGTGTTTCTCTGGAATTCCCTTTCCCCCCTCATACTTTAAATTAGATTTGACTCTGTTTTCCAGATGTATGCTGTGCAAATTACATTCTGTCTCCTTAAATGGTTGGTATTATAGACTGTGCGTTAGATTGATATAATGCACAAGCATTAGTTTGTAAAATAGCAATAGTCTGAGGATATTTGGAGCGTTATTTCAAGCTGACAAATGGTACTATACCAGATTCATCTAAAGTAGTGTTTGTTAGGCTGTGGCAATAATACTGCTGACAAATAGGAGTTGTCTCCCTCTTGGCTGGAGAGACTCTTCTAGCTGGCCTGTGTTGAGGAGAAGGAAGAGACCTCTTGAGGTCAGCTGCCAGCCCGGCTCAGAGCAGTTTAACTGCTCTTTGCAGTTCAGGACTCAAACTCCAGCTTCTTAATCAGTCGGAAACAAACTGCACTTACAGCACTCTGCCTTGGCTTTTACTTCACGTATCTCTGCATTGTCTGCTGATTCAGAGATTTCTTCCTGGCTGTTGTGGCAAGACTCCTGTTTTTCCCCCTTCTTACATGAGATCATGCCTTCCTCAGAATTTAAATGCTGGGTTTGTTTTGAGTTTTGTTTGTTTGTTTTAAAACTTGGATCTTAAAATACTTAAAAGAGCAAAAAGATAGCCCATATTCATTATTGAATTCAGTAACTGACAGTAAAAACTCTTTAATTAGCTCTAAGTTAGGGCTAGAGAAAACACTGATTTTTATATAAGGTACTGATACCAGAGGTTTCTTATTGATTGGAAGGATGATTAATAACAAGTTGAGTGTTGATGTATGTGGCTGAGAGCATAACGGTTCCACTTCCTTTACAGCAGCAAAGTTCTGATTGAGAGACAGTGATTGAAAGGAAAGGGCCAACAGTGGCTTCTTTTTCATGAGGTTTGTCTTGCAACTCCAAACAGGCCCAGTGAAACCTGCTGCTGCTACCTCTGAAGCTCTGTGGGGCAACAGGAACAAAGAAAGAAGGCAAGGAGGTTGAAAGGGACATAGCAGTAAGCATAGTTGTGTGGGAAATACTGTAGGAAAAAACCTCACCTGTCTCACCCAAGCTACTAAGAAGTGGAGAGAAAGACGTGAAAAAATGAGCATGGTGAATAGTGTAGGTGGGCTAATAAGTAACCACAGTAATTGTCACCTTCAGTCTTCTTTGAATGTGTCAGTTATGTAGAAAGTGGGTGAAAGAATGTACATTACAATAATGATGTCTGTCAGAGTAGCAAAAAGCCTGCAATTATGGGACACTTGCAGTGTAATTCATGAATATTTTAGAGTTTAAATTATTCAGTGCATAAAAGAAGATATAATTGTTTTCCACAATCACTATCTTTACTACTTTTTCTCTGTTTTAGTACCTTTTCTCCATTTTCACTCTTCCCTGGTGAATATTGCTTATCCTTTTATCTCTCCAAAGTTTGGCAGCCTTATAATTAAAATAATGAACCTCTTTTTGAGAGTATGAATGACTAGAGGATCTCCTCTTCCAGCCTTTCCTCTTTCTAAAGCTTAGAAAAACCATTTAGAAAAATGCTTAGAAAGCATTTTCTTTCTTGTAGTATATAGAATGAATTGTTAAAAACATTGCAAATCTGCTTGATTTGCATCTAGAGAGATTAAAACAGAGCTTCACCTTTTCAGTTTATGATGTTACGAAATGCGTACTTCAGGGATTTCGTAGATTTTTTAAAAATCCAATTGCAGTTGTTAATTTCATCCTATTTAAATAACACTGTTATTTTAAAATGCTTCCAATTTTACAGAACAGTATATTCTAAATTAGCTTGTGGCATTCTGTCTCTCTCACTTCCCTCCCCTCCCCCCACTTCTTTCTTTTTCCCTCAACTCAAACAATGATGTGACTTGTTCTGCCACCTGAATCATCAACTGTTTTGTGTTAGGACACAAAAATACATATGAATACTGTCTGTGAATGGTTAAAACTGCAAAAAATAAAAATTTAATTCTGTTGGTAGACCCAGATGAAGTATGTAAAGGTAATTCAGAAGGTGCTACAGCCTTTGCTTCATAATCTGTTTTGCACAGTTTGATAAATCTAAAAATATAGAGATCGTACAGCGTGCTTATTTCAGCAATGAGTACCCTGTGAGAACTGTTAGGTGCAGCTCCTTTTTTACTTAATATTTCTTTATAAGGAAAGAGACTTTTGATGGAAACACAAATCTCAACACTGTCTTCAGCAAATTAATATTAAGGATATTGGAAGGTTAGATTACAAGAATGAATTGTTTTCTCTGCTTAGGCTAATGAATACTCTGAGAAGATACACATTATAGCATCCTACAACACAGGAGGAAATCCTCTTAATTACCCTACTTTCTTGTAACAACTCATATGTTATTGCTACATATCGTCTGTTCTGTGAAAACAGTTCTTAATTTTATCTGGTTTATCAAAATTAGGTTTTGTATGAGAAAGGAACAAATACTTTTTGGCTCTAAGACTAATACAGTGCTCACTAAACAGCTTTTTCAGAAATTCCTGTAGCATTGACTTCTAATGTCAAGTAAGTGTCCAAAACATTGAGAAAACTAAAGTGAAAAGTCTTGAATGAAACTAGGACATCATTGTGCATACAGTTATTAAGAAAGAGTATGATCAACAATGCATATATTAGCAATTAGAAATATATTTAGGCTGCAGATGAAAAGGTTTCTAACTGAGGAGTGAAGCGAATTTAGGAAGCCTTGCCTTGTACCCTAAATTGTTTTAATATAAAGATTGATGAGCTCTTACAAGAGTGTATGATTGTGCAGAACTCTTGAAGACAGTATTAAATTGGTGAAACAAATCAGTATGGTTCCATATCAGGTGGGATTAAAAAGGAGACTGGATCTCAGTTTGTTTGCACCATGTTTTTCACAGATCAGTCTGAGCTTCAAAGTTACCAGTTTCCTGCAGGTTACTGTAAGGAAAACAAACTAACCAGGGAGGAAATTTTCTTTCCACCTTGAAACATAATTTCTTTCCTGGATTTGTATTGCTTTTTAGTTTTGCTGTTTTGTGAGGAACTGGAGACTGGCAAGTGTTAGAAACAGGATATAGGGTGGAGTAAGTGAAGTGTGGGGATTTCTCAGGTGCTTGCTGGAAATGGCTTCATGCTGTCTGGTTAACAGATTACCAGATTTAGTCAGGAAGGATTTCTTCCCTTCCTCCCCTGCAATCAGATCAATATTGTAGGAGAATTGTTTATTTAACAGATTTCCTGCTATTGCTGGCATGTTGAGTATTGGTGATACTCTTCACCTGTACTGCTCTCCTGTGGTGGCATGTTAGACTTAAAGATTCTACTGGTTGGTTGGTTTGGTTTTTGTTTTAAAAAAACTTAAAAGCTTTTTTATATGGTGTTTAGAGATGGTTTGATGACCCCTTACCAGTGGCAGTCTATCAGGTATGTTTCTTGAGACACAGATAATGAGAAAAATACTGAAAAAAGTAGCATTCCTGTTGTCTTAGTTAATAAAGGAAGCACTATAAATTTGGTGTACTGATCCTGTGAGGCTATGTTAAAATTATGAACTATATGTATCTACCATAAACAGTCTCTAATGACAGTGTGGTAATTGTGTGTCTTACAAGTAAATCAGCACTTATTGAATGAACAATAAATATATGGTAATCCCATTATAATAAACACATTCTTAAGTACTTCAATAAACCAGGGCCACAATGTATTAATTTGATTTTGGTATGTAATCTGTAGAGAATCAGAGCATACAGTGGCTAACCAAGAGTTCTGAGGAAACCTGCTACGGCAGCTACAAGGTACTACTACTCAAGGTTTTATAAAGGGTTAGGATTAAGACTGCTGCTGCCAGAAGTAGGTGTAGTCTCATCACCCTGCTTACTACTAGCCTCTTTCTTGTGCTGGCATTAGTAATTATGCAACCCCCAAGTGAGTAGGATCAGTGAACAGGTATTACTGAAGACTGCTTATTTCAGTAGTGTTAGTTTTCAGCCAGATCAGAGCACTGACCGGACAGGCTGCATCTTTGCCAGTTTTGATGCAACAGAAGCAGCTGGGGTTGGAGGGAGGAAGAGACCATTGTCTTTTCATCAGTAATCCTGTCTTAGGTCATTTATGAAACCATGCTCTGAAACCACTGTTTTGTTGCTATGCTGGAGGTTTCTTTCCTTTCACGAAGCGTCCAAGAAAACATGTATGTACTTCGGCCTTTTTAATGCAGCAGCTTGGCTGTCACTGTAAGGAATCTGACTCATCCACTGAGCAAGCATCTGCAGAAATCTGGTGATGTTGTCTACATAGCAGAGTTGACACAATGCCATTGCCTACATCCCGGTTTCCAATCAGGTGTCTCAGTGTAAATCCACCTTCCTCAGTGTTGTGAATTAATGTGTAATCTTGTGAGTTAGAGGATCTGCTTGAGTACGTGTTTTGTTTGCTAGCTCTGTTGTGCTTAGGAAAAGCACGGAAAATGGAGGTAGCATCTTCTCAAGAGGGCTTGGCTGGAAATCATCTGTCATCATTCAATTAATATGCTCCAAATTATCACAAAGCAAGTGTGTAGTAGATGTAGAATTGGAATGCAAGTTTCATGAGTCCCTTGACAGAACATTTCTTGGCTGATAGTATTTGAGAAAATGCAAATTATTTTTAAAAAACTCAGAAGATTGTACTAAGCAGAGGAATACGTGCAGATTTAGAAAATGTAATTATTGTTAATAAACCTAAGGTATGAATTTCACAGAATGCTTGAAGTGTAATCTTTAGTTTATTCAGACTTTCCACCCAAGATGGCAGTGATTTTTCTCATTCTGAAGATATAAACAGAATTGCAAAAAGTGTTGATTTTGCTTTTTACATATACATGCTTATATATATTCATCCCAGCAGACATTCTGGTAATTTGTTTGGAGGCTTGTGTATGTTCTGGCTTGTTTCTAAGCAACATGTTCCATAGCAATAGAACACAGTACAGATTGTCCTATATCCAAGTCATTTAAGCTTCTCAACTGATGATATTGTTATGCTTTATATTTTTGTTTTAAATGTTAAGTTTACGTTTAGCTGTCTTTCCCATCTAGCTTTTCATTTTTTACTTTCAGTATGATGATGTTACTTCTGGAAACAGTTCTGTGTGTGTTATTACGGGCTTACAGACAAAAGCTTTAAATCACAGTGGTATAATTTAAAAGATTTGGAGGTCCTGCAGGATTTCCCTCCAGAATTCTGAAGAGATTATCTGAAATGGCCCTTAGTAGTCTCCACTCACATGCTTTGCGTTTATCCAGAACATTTCTAAGCTGAAATGAAAGTGTGACTGAGTAATTGCTTAAAATGGCTATGCATCAGAGGCTGTTTCACTTTTCTTAGTTATTTTGGATATAGTCTTAGCAGAAAAAGCACATATACAATAATGGAAAAAAGAAAATGAAAAGTATATAAAAATAAATACGAGATTTTTTTATAAAAACAAGTAAAAATTTTCTTTTTTTAAATGATACCCTGGCATATGGGAAAGTTTTGAAGACTGAACCCAATATAACATATTAACTCATGTTTAGATGATGTCTGATTTATTTAACAAAGAATTTTTTTTATTTTAAAATTGAGAGTATTTAACCTAGTGTATCACCATCTTCAGGCTGATGGGAGCTGAGTACCACAATTTTAAATGCATTTTATCTTTAAAATGCTCTACTGCTTATTTAGAGTCACTTCCAAGAAATGACAGGGAACTAAATATTTCCACGGCTTTTCCTTCTCCTTCATTGCTTCTTTGACATGCCATATAAATGAAAAGAATGCTACGTTACCAAATTTCTGACTTCATAGTTCTGATGCGAAATAACTAGTTAACAAATTGCTTCAGGCCGAAGATACAGGAGAATAGTTCATCTCCTGCAGCAGTGCTTCATTGCAACTGGAATGTCTGTTGTCAACATCTATTGCTCTGAGTTTCGACCTCAACATGTTGGACTCCTTGGCTGCATAAAAGCTGTTTCAAGCTGGCAGAAAGAAATGGAGGCTTTCTGTGTAACAGCTTTTAATTTAAAGGAAAGGGCCCTATTTCCAGCACTGTCTGTTTCCATGGCAGCCAGCCTAGCAGCCTGCACTGGAGTTTCTACCTCTCTTGGAAATTTCCAAGGGACTATGCAGGAATGTTGGACATTACATTTTCTCATTTTTTACTTGCAGTTTTAAGGGCCTAAATAGCTAATATCCACTGGATTTTAACTTTGGAAGAAATAATGAGATGATTACATAGAGAACATAAAAATTCCTGATGCATTATTTTTCTTTTTGGTGTCATTTGAAGAAACTGCATGCTGTATAATGAACCCCTTCTTGACGGTTTAGTGTCTTTTACATCTGTGTAATTGTTAAATGTCAACAACTATTTGCTGTTTCATAGTACCTTCTATAAAAAGATTAAATTTGATTTTGAATTAATACGACATGTAAATAACTGTGTTAGATGTGGAATTATTAGTGCTGGAACTGTGCACAGTATGAGTTCTGGGTTTTTTTCAAGACAAGAAGCAGTGGTGAAAGCTTGTCAATCAGTGTAGATAGCATTGTTCTTGCAGGACAACTATCAATTTATTTTTGGCCTCTTTACATTCCGGTGCTTGTGATTATATAGTACTACTTTGAGACATCTTTTCCATAGGATACAAATTACAGTTTTGAAACAAAGTGATGGCTGAAAAATCACTTGCTCAACTTCGATAATAGCTGTTTGTTCTAAGTAATTTAGTAATAATACACTTAATTTTCACTTCTTGTACCATTCATGCTGAGTAAGATCTGGACTGCCCTACGTTTCTGACTTTTCAAGGGTCTCCTACAGAATGTGATGTGTACTTGCTGAAGTGCCTGTTTGTGCTGGCTTTCTTGCCTTCAAACCAGCACAGCACTTCAGCAAGCTATTGAGGATGGGTTTGTTTCAGTTGTCCTTAATCTTCATGCTCCTTTAGGGCACAGTGTATGTGAACTCGAACAGTGCTCACTGTTTGAAAACAGAGGCCATTAACTTTATAAAATTTACTGCTATATAGAAACGTTTCAAAATAATAAAGTGGCATTGGTTAACAGATAACCTCTCCTTTTTGTACCATCATCTCCATTCCCTTGTGCATAGAAGTGATTCCCTGGTATGCTAACACTGAAAGAAACTAGAAGAGTTAGCAGCCTCTAACACGGTTTTTCAGGTGGTGAAAATCTGTACCTCCTGTGAAGTCAGAAGACTTCTACTGATTTTGAGAGTCAGATAACGAGATGTTCTTATTGTGAGGAGGGATTATGCTTTTTGGTTTTATCAGTAAGTATTAAATAAGCTATCTAAGATTTAATGATCATTTTATTGACTGAAGAAAACATATGGAAATTTTAGAATCTCTTCACCTGCTGTTAGTGTTAATTTTAAAATCATACACTGACTTGAAAGTAAAAAAGAATTCCCTCCCTTCCCCCTCAGTCAAAACAGGAGTCTCTCTCTGCATGGCTTTTACTCAGAAGCAGTTCAAAGACAATTTATTAGAGTTACAGTGATGTGAAGGGGGATTTCTGCCAGTTAATGTAAAGTGCAAAATATTTGTGCCGTCTTTTACCAACTAGATTTGCTCGGTGGTGTTAACATAGCCCTTCTTTTGCATATACACTTTAAATATGAGAAACAGTATTACTGACATTAATAGTGTATTAACATACCTAAATTTTGTCAATTCTGGGCCTTTATTTTGGGGATCATCTTCCATGATTTTAGATGTTACGCAGGTAACTGCATGATTTTAAAAGTGAGAGGTAAACTATCAGGTAACAAGCTGAATGGATTTACCCTGATAAGAACAATCTGTTAAACACTGTGTTTAAGTAAGTACCACCCCACTTTGTTTTTGAGTACCTCATGTCTGTTGAACTCTCCCTTCCCCAAATTCCACACTGGTTTGTCTGTAAACAGTTCTTTTTAATTAAAAAAAAAAAAAACAACAGCCAAAAACCCAAAACAAAACAAACCCCAAACCCACACACACAAAACAACTCAAAAAAACAAACAAAAAAAACTCAACAAACCACCAACTCCCCCCCTAAAATGACTAGAACATATGGTGCAGTATAATTGGCTAATGCCTTAGTGGGTTTTTAGGTTTTGGGTTTTTTTGGAAGCTGTGTCCTCCTATCTTATCCATCTTTATTAGATTTACCTCTTTGTGTGTTACTGACTATTTTAGAAATCTCTTGCTATATGGATTCCTATATATATGATAAGCAAAGTCTGTATTAGATTTAATTACATTAGATTTAAACCAACCTGCATTCTGTTCTGTAGAGTTTCTCACTGAAATCAATCAGCAATTCTTTGCCAAAAGTGCAAAGCTGTGCTCAGTTCTCACATCGTTCATTCTTGTCTTTGAAGATAATTTCATCACATTTTCCTTACTGAAAACTTGTGATTTAGTTTCCATGACTCCCATTCCGTATCTTTCTAGCTGTTCTTTGAACTGCTTTTCATTGGTCCCCATTTCCTTTTGAGCTTTTCAGAAACCTCATTCCTATTCCCTTCCTTTTTTACCCACTTGAGGTTCATCCTGAGCATGAAGATACAAGTCTGTAACTCGTTTCTGCTCAGTTGCAGGGCTTACTCCACTCAACTACAATGACAATATATGGTCATTACTGAGTTGACACACAGACCTATAAGCCAGCTGTCTCCTTTGAGCAGATGTAGCTATGCAACTCCTGTACAGGTGTTAACCGTTTCTTCCTTAGAAAAATCTCTGCTTTTTACTTTTTGTCTCGGGGTGGGGGAAGAGAGGGGCTAACAGTATTTTAGGTCTTTGTCTTTTACTGAGATATGAATGTTAGCTTTTTCCCGATATGTTTGCTTTGGAATAGCAAGGTTGTTTTCAGCTTTTCAGCTTTTTAAAATAATATGTTTAGATTTTTTTATTCACAATTACTTTCCATTTAGAAACTTTCTTTTCTTTAATAACACGTTGAACTGCTCAATATTTATTTAAAAAAAAAAAATCAGACACCAAACTTACCTTTAACCTTTCCAATTTTTGAATTGTTCGCAAAAGCAAATGTCTGGTTTTCATCCGACTTTGTTTCTTTTTAACCTCCTTGCTCTGGTCAAGTCAAAATCTTCAATGATTATCATCTTATAGCATCTTTCTAACTATGAGTCATCTCTTCTTCTGTGTTCAGCACCCCCTGCAGTGCTTCCCTATTAGTCATGCTACAGGCTTATCCTTTCTTTACTATGTAATATGTAAGTTCCTGGTACTTATTTAAGAAGTAAATAACTGCATGTTCTATATCTTCTATATCTCTCATTTTTTCAGTCCTCCCACAGTTTTTATGACTTGTCCAGATACACATGGGACAACTTCAAAATCATCCCTTATTTGCTTTATGATGCCTGGTGTAGGTTAACAGATGATGGGTAGGCAAGTAGTGTTATGAGAAACAATAACTACGTTATGTATATATTTGCTAAAAATGCTAAAGCTTCACACCTGAGTGCATATGGTTTATGTGCAGGTACATTCTTACTGCTCTTCTCATCCTTCTACTATAGTTCACTGTGTATTCTTTTGTAAGACTATACATTGTTTAGGATATGGGTCAGTTTTTACTCTTTCTGCAAAGCTTAAGCCAAATATTTGATCGTAATTGAAGTCACAAATCATAGATGTAATACATTCATGAATTAGGTAGCAAGGCTTCCCATCGTTTACGTTTGGAATTAATGTTCATTAAAGAATGGACAGCACGCACAGGGAGCTGCAGAAGCTGCGTCACACTCAACAAGTCAATACCAGTCATGTCGATATCTGGATCTGGGAAGGCCAGATCTCTAATTAATAAATAATAAATTTCTGATAAAACTCTGCCCCTCTATATGTAATTTTAACAGTTTAACTAAATTCTTAAAAAAACACTGTCAAGTTATTTTTTTTCCTGCACAAAGACTGCACATCACATTTGAGATTGCACTGATACTACTTTAGAATTTTAAATAAGTAAAGTCTGATAAGATGAAGTATCTGTTCTCTGTAGTAGGTTTCAAAGAGTAGATAGTGCATGTGCTTCCTACAAAATAATTTTCCAATTTAGTCAGCTGTCCAAAGTGGTGAAATAGTGAGGGTTTTCAAATTGTTACCAACTCTACAAAACAGAGTGATCATTCTATAGTGTGAAGGTCAATTTGAAAGTTGTTTAACTTTCTCACTTCTGTTTACTAATATTTGAAAGCATGATACTAGCAACGCTGAGGCAGCCGTAGCTGAACCAGCTACACCTACAAAATGGGTTTTATGATGAAGCTCAGCAAAAAAGACAGTCTTGAGTAAAAAGGTGTTAGAAATCAGAAATAACAGGTACCACAACTGCATTTTTTCTTACACAACTCGCCTATCATATGGTGGTGGATGACTCACATCCATGATAACATTCCTGCACCTGCTGTAATATTACCAGCATTTGCTTGTTGATCCACTGGGTTCCAGGTGATGGAATTGGAAAAAATACTAATTCTGATTTACTTACTGTGTCTGATGATAGATATCAGTTGTACCCCGGACATAACTGATGTTGGAGCAGGTCATTTTTCTTGAAGATCTTGACCCTGAAATAAAGAAGCATATGTTTAAAACTGACTTGTAAGAAGGTAAAAGTTTTGGTAGGCACATTTGTACTGTGTTTAGTGTTCCAAGAAAGCCAAATTTAAGTTTAGTGTAAATTTGGGCTAAATTCAGCTTTAGAGCACGGATGAGATTCCTGCCCAGAACTAGACATGCTTTTCAGCCCTTTCCACGGCGTCCTAGTTGTGTAAAGGGAAAGCATAGTTTGAGCAAAGAACAGAAGAAAGTCAAGTTTTAATCTACTCAAGACCAAAAATACTGGGTCTGAAATACGGTAGTCTTACCATGCTGTTTATAAATTCTCTCACATCGTTTGGATGGGTAAAACTTAAAGATTTTTAAAGGGATTGCCTGTTTAGTTTTAAGACTAACTCTGAGCTTTCTTGATTTTTACAATTGTAAGCAAGAGAATCCAAAACAAGAACATATCAGAGTTTTTTGCTTTCCTGTAAACGCTATACCAGTTAGTGAATTTCTCAGTGCTTTCTGCTAGTGCAGTAGGAAATTCATACAAGTAGCCCCAGGGATAGAAGCTTAACATCGTAACGTTATAATGTATGCTTAAAACGTGTTTCTGTTAAAATGTGCATTTCTTGAAGTTTAGTGTAGGAATGAGGTAAGTCCTAAACCAATACATTATTTTTCTTAATTCACACTTGTATAAAACTTGTGGATTTTTAAAGTTGGATATACGTAATGCGTGTTTGCACATGCTTATCTGCATTTTTTGGGGCAGATTAGACCAATTGGACTTAGAAACCCACATGGTTTTCTGCAGAAAGTTTTGAACTTGCTCTACCCATGCTCTGAACTTACTGGGAATATGTAGCTGTGTGTACTACGCTGCAAAAAGTGTGTAACAACACCATTTGAGTTGGTTCAAGACTCCAGGCAGCACAAATTTGCATCTACTAGTAAGAGATATTGTAAGAAGAGGTCATGGCTTACCTGAAGCCACATGAAATTAAGGGAAATCAAAAATAAATCATTCAAACTATTACAAAATAGTTCTTCAGTTAACTTCTTATAGTCATTTAATATTACTCAGAAAATACAATTCATTATTTAAAGCAGGTATTTTCCATTTTCCAGAGAAACTCAATACATTTTGAATGACTTTTCATCAATTTACATTTTTCTGTTGTTGCTTTTGCATTCTGCCATCTCTGCCCATGCAATTCTTGTTAAACAATATTGTAAGCTCTGAACAGAACTGCCATGACGCAACTCTGAAATATTTGTATTTAAATTCTCAACGTTTGTGTGACATAAGAAAATAATGTCCTTGTTTTCAGGACTTGCTATTCCTGGTGTTAATGCTTTAGCCAGAGGAGTATCCTTCCTGTACTGTAGAACAGGAAATAAGCTGGTTCCTTTTAAATTCTGAAAACAATGAACTTTGTCCTTAGCCTAATTTTTTAGAAATTACATTGATTTTCATGTTTTGGACAATGCATTAGTTTGTTTTGCTTCCTCGTGAAATACAATGGGAACACCATGTCATAATCCATAATAAACTATCAAGGCAGAATTTAAGAATGTAAATGTTACATCTTTAATATGTTTTTTTCTTAGTCAAGCATCTTGACCATCTCTTGTTGAAAAGATGAGATTTCACATTAGGGTAATGGCTATATGTATCTAAGAAATAATGAAGCACTGATAAAATGATACAGAAACAAGGGGAAGGGGAAAAACAGAAGAAACGAACAACTATTCTTTTTTTTTCTCCTGGAAACATTTACAAAAAAGCCCTCATCTTTGAAAGTACAATGCCTTTATGTCTATGCCCTCCCCAAGGTTTTGTGCAGTTCCTGGTATAGTATTAAATGTGTCACACTGGTTATTCTTTCAGTAACAATAAGATGAGAACCTCTTGAAATTTTGTTAAATGTAATGAAACAGAAGAAGTTAGTAAACCTCTGAAAGTGTAAACAGTTTTTGTAAATTTGACAGTATTGGATTTATTCGGTCCTTTAAATAATTATGGTAACACGTATTCTCAGTTAGTCAGGAAAACAGCATTTTCTGATGTTTGGAGAGTGGATTGTATCACTTATTTTTGTGTTTTTCAATAAGCCAGGTAAAATATGGCTTCTCTTCAGTTTCTCATGTTTCAGCAGGGTTTATTTAAATGTACAATAAGCCTCTATATTTAAAAAAAAAAAAAAATCCGCAAGGAAAAATGATCAACCAAACACAGCTTTTCTTTTAAAATGCTCTGCAAACATAACTTGTATTTCACCTGAGTGCATGTCGTGGTCTAGGCTGCTCTGGCAACTGAACTCCACAGAGCCGCTCACTTACCCTCCCCCACCCCCCGGGGATGGGGAAGGGAAATAAAGGAAAAAAGGAAAAGAGACCCGTGGGTTCAGATGAGAACAATTTACTACTACCACTACCAATATATATATGTACGGATATGTACAAGGATAAATATATACAAACGAGTGATGTACGGTGTAATTGCTCAACACCCCTTGACCGAGGCCCGTCTCGTCCCGAATTAATGATCCCGAAACAGATGAGTCCTGACACCGCAATCCCGGACGAGCCAGAGGCCCGAAAATAGAGAGCGAGACAGGGAGAGCGTTCTGATAGTCTGAAAGTGAGAGTCCCAGAAGAGCAAAGGCCCTTCTTTCTGACTGACCCTCACTTTTATACTGGGCATGACGCTGCATGATATGGAATACTCATTGGCCAGTCTGGCCTCAATCCTGTGTCCAAGTACAAATCGTAAGGAGAGTCGTGGACCCCTTGTCCCGGCCATGCTCCCCCTTATCCTGTTGTGCTCCTGCACACTGGCAAGAACACGGCAGCTGAAAAGTCCTTGAGGCCTCAGTGTCACCTCTAAACATCAGCGCGCTGTCAGCGTTCTTCTCAGAGCAAGCCTCTGAGTAAAACCAAAACACGGAGCTCTTCCAGCTGCTAAAAAGAAGAGCTAAGTCTGTCCCAGCTGAAACCAGGACTGTGCAGTCACGTTAAGACATGTAAGAAGACTATATAATCATTACATGTTTCAGTTTGTGGTACAAACTCCATATATATCACTATCTTTTCTTGAATCTCTTATCGAAGAGTACTGTTACAAGGGAAAAAAATCCTAGATTTAGATGTATACTTAATACCTCTTAAGACACGTAGCTGATAGGAGAAGTGTATGTATGTATGAAATCCAGTCCCTTTATCAGATGTGACCAAAAAGCATCAAACTCCAATATCAATAGGGATTGGAAGCAATCACTCCAAACTATGTTAATAGCAGTTGATCCTTAATGATAGGTGTTGTAGAGGTTACTATCAGGTCTGAATACATCTAGAAAAAGTATTTCTGAAGTTCAAATACTTGGTATCTTTTGAATGTTTCCGTTGTACTTTCAGAGAGGTGGTATGCCTACATATGAACGAATGATTGTTTTCTTTTGTCAGTACTTCAGCTGAGGCTACAACAACGACGGACACGAGAACAGCTGGTGGACCAGGGCATCATGCCACGTAAGACTTAAGTTATTTCTAGTCATTTGTACTACTATATTATATTAATGATGAACTAATATATAAACTAATAAAGATAAGCATTTCTGTGAGAATCATTAAAATTAACTTCATCACTTGAAAAGACTCGTGGGATCCTTTAGGTAATCTAAATGAGTGAGAGTAAATCCATCATGCTTACCTAATGTTTCAGTTAAAATAGCCATTGTGATGAAAACACAAGGATTTGCAGACAGTCTGATTCTCTCTTTATCTTCTGTCTTTAATTAAGACTAATCTTACTGAAATAAATTTAATTATATAAATGAGTGGACATCAATAACAAAGCCAGCAGTCTTTAAAGAGCAGGATGGCAAAGGTTGCCAAACAAAAAGAAAGGACACGCAGAAGTTGTGACTTATGCACCAACAGACGTGTCTTCTGTGTCAAATCTTGTATGATGGTAGCTGTGATGTTACAGGACATCAGTAAAGCAATGGATTAAGCTGGACATCGTACACTGGATTGTATGACCTAATGCAGAAGGTTCTATGCCTAGGCTTTTTTGTGCTTTTTAAAAATTTTTTTTTTTAATTTTAGAAAACTGTTTTGGTTTTACAACATTTTTTTTCCAGTTGCCAGAAGTTCCCGATCAACTTGCCATATCTGGCAAACTGTCCAAATTGGTGCAAGACTTCGTATTCTCTTCAACAAAAATTATATAGCGGGAAAAATTCAATGAATCCTTATAAATGCTTTTTTTAGAAGAGTTAAGACGCTGCTGATCACCTTAGCACGAAGTGTCTCACTAAGGCAGCAACATCACCAAGTTTATAAATACAGCTGGAGATGTGTTTATGATTTCGGGATTCTGTAGTGCTCTCCTCCTCACTCTTTGACCTGGCTACCTGCCATCCTTGACAGCTATGCAAGAAGTTAGCAGTTCTTCAGTAAACCACTTTTATCTCTAACTATTCTACCACTGGAATTTAATTGCAGACCATAGTGCTTTGACAAGCAAATAATGTTGGTAAATTTGGATATTTGTTACATTTGTAAGTCTGAACTTACTGCACTTATCTTTTGAAAGTAAGTAATTGGCATGCTTTATGCAATTGCACTTTATTGCCTGAGTCTGTTTTCTCCTTTATTGATTTCAGTCTGCTAGAGATGATGGTAGTTTCAGCACCAGCACTTATGATACCTAAAATCAATTTAGCAATCACAGGAGGGTCCTCCTGAATACGGATATTTAGTGGCCTAGAATTCAACTGCAGTTAACTCCTTCCTTAGAGATGTTTTGTTGTTCCTCCACTGTCGTTCCCAATGACTCTGCTAATTGTTTAGTATAACATCTTCTGACTTGTTTTGGAGATCAGCCTGGCCTTTAAACGAGGAGTGCACAGAAAACATCGAGAATCCCTAAGTGGACAGTGTGGGACGAGACTGGGCTCAAGATAATAGGTCCAAGTTGTCAAAAGATTCAACTGTGAAAAGTTGTTTTTCTGAAGCAAACAAAACCCTGAGCCATTGAAAACATATCAGAATTATGTCAAATTATTATAAATAGCCCAGTATGCCCTGATAAATTCTAGCTTGAAAGGACAGTATCTTAAGGCTGATCTCTTCTTGAAGGTTTCTGAGTATGCAGCAGCCTTCAGATTGCTTTGCTAAAGTATCTTCACCTTCCTAGGTCTGTAGTGTCGATTGTCTTCAGGAACGGAATAATCTGTTTCTTTTTGAGTGAAACCTGGGAAAAAACTTCTAAACTGTCAAAAAGTGTTAAAGAATTAGTTTTGCAGTATCTTATACTCTCCAAAAGTGTGGCAAATAAGATGGATCATGCCTGTTGCCATTTCACTTCCTTTCAACAATCCAATTGAGATGAAGCACTCTACAATTCATGTTATTTCTAGCTGAATAGTGTTTTTTACTCTTTTTGGCTATTTATTAGCTAACCATCATTCTGTTTTCTAACATGAACATTTGGGGCTTCTATTATTTTTTTTTTTTTTAAATCAGCACAAATAGTTCTTAAGGAACAGTCCAGTTATCTCTAGTAACACTTTCTGTCAATTTAACTCTCACTTTCCCTTCACAGCTTTGAAAAGTCCAGCTGCATTCCACGAGCAGATAAAGAGCCTGGAGCGAGCCAGGGTAAACCGCTTTTGTGTAAACTTGTTATTGACATCTGAAAGTGGATGGGCAGTTGTTATGTGATACTACATTCTCTGAAAACATGAATAGTTATTACCATACAGTAATAACATGTGCTATTATCTTGAAAGAATCCATTACAATAAAATATTGCTGTCAAATTTGAGAGGAACTTTCTTAATCCTTCACACATCAAGGTGGAGTGATAAACTTACTATCATGATGTAATACATAGCTACCTCCAGTTAAGGATAGGATCCTTGGGTAAATTATGCTTGTGCGGTATTTCTGTAGCAAATCTATACTATTGTGATTTTCTGTGATAGTATCAGATCAAATCCAGCACTGCTTAACTGATATTAAAACAGAACAAACCAAACCAAACCCCTCTGCTGCCCATGTTCTAACAGTGATGCCCACCTGTCTGAATGGAACTGCAAATATTGATTGATTAGACATACAGGATTTATCAAACTACTGTGATTTTTCCAGTAAACAGTAGTTAATGCTATTTCCTCATTTCTTTAAAGACTGAAAATTTTCTGAAGCACAAGATTCGCAGCAGGCCAGACCGGTCTGAGCTGGTCAGAATGCACATCCTCGAAGGTATGTACCCACCTGTATGTACCTTTTGAGCTGCTATTAGAAGGAACTTCTGTTACGCACTCAGTTTTCTAACTGAATTAGGCTTCGGTATGAATTATTGCTAAAGGTTTATATGCTCTATTTCTCTACTTCTACAGTGTCTGTCGTAATCTGTATAATAATAGACACATCTATGGCAGTGAAAGTATTCTCAACTATGTATTTATTTGCAATTGCATAATGCTTTTATTCTATAATGGTGATTATACCATGGTGTATGTACATGTTGTGTATATATTGCTTCAATTTCTACTCATACCCTAAAATAACCTGACAGCCTTGTACTTTTCCCTCACCACCACTCCCTCAAAAAATCTTTAATAAACTTGACTTTTACCGTGCCTTGTTATGAATTATACCCTGTTACTTCATGAAGACAGGCTGAGAGAGTTGGGGCTGTTCAGCCTGGAGAAGAGAAGGCTCTGGGAGACCTTCTAGCAGCCTTCCAGCACCAAAAGAGGCCTACAGGAAAGCTGGAGAGGGGCTTTTTACAAGGGCATGTAGTGATAGGACAAGGGGCAATGGCTTTAAACTGAAAGAGGGCAGATTTAGATTAGATCTAAGGAAGGAATTTTTTCACTCGGTGGTGAGGCACTGGAACAGGTTGGCCAGAGAAGTTGTAGATGCCCCATCCCTGGAAGTGTTCAAGGCCAAGTTGGATGAGGCTTTGGGCAACCTGGTGAAGTGGAGGGTGTCCCTGCCCATGGCAGGGGGGTTGGAACTAAATGAGGTCCCTTCCAACCCAAACCATTCTATGATTCTACAATTCTCTTTTCCTTGTTGCTCATGTCATTTGAAACAATAGTCTTTTTATGAATAGAGCTGTATTACTGGGCTTCACCATAATCTTACCAAATACTGAAATTACCAAATAACCATAATCCAAGTCAATTTAATAGCTGTTAGTTTTCAAAACATGCATTTGGATACTAAACCCAGATAGCAGTCCCCACATTGGTAGATCACATCCATACTGACAAACTGTCTCCATATTTTCCTTGAAATACAATTTTGAAGACTCAAATTTGTGCTAGAAGTTATCTTTAAAGGTAAGCTTTTTAAGAGGTTTGCCAAAAGAGAATCCAAAAATCAGTGGGTTCATTAAAACTATACTATAGTTCACACTGGTAAACCATTAGAGCAGCAAATGTTATCTTCAGATTATAATTAGCATTTGTTATTTTATATTCCCTGCTTTATTGTTGGACACTATACAAGTGTTTACCAAAAATATTACTGCTGTTAAAAAGGAAGTTACATTTATAGAAAAACATGATCATGGTAATGAACAACATCTCATATAATCTTATTTTTACTTATTAATTTGAGAATTTTCAGAATAATGCTTGCTTTTGGTAAAAGTGGAATGGTTATTGCAAAGACAAGACAATGTCGTCATTAAATTGGAGAAAAGATGGAGCAGAATATTTAAATCAATATATCTTTTTAGAGACTTTTGCAGAGCCTTCCCTACAAGCCACTCAGATGAAACTGAAGAGAGCTCGATTGGCAGATGATCTGAATGAGAAGATTGCTCAGCGGCCTGGCCCTATGGAACTGGTAGAAAAAAATATTCTTCCTGTAGACTCCAGCGTTAAAGAAGCTATTATAGGCAAGTAGAAGTCTCACGGCTTCTATCTGTTATGTGTATGGCATTGTGGAAAAAATAATTTTAACTCTTTGAGGGTAAGATTCACTAGAAGAAAACATACACAAAGTTTATTACTGCTTACTCTTTCAGCTTCTGAATCCTAAACTCTGTCATAATTTAATTAAAGTTATTCTATTTTTATTTGAAACTAAGTTAGAATTATATAGTTGGAGTACACTACTGTCTTTGAAAAGACTTGTTCCTTAATAAAAATCCTTACAAAATAGTCAAACATGTGGCCATTACTCAATCTGGTTTAGATGTCTGTGTCCACTCCACAGATATTGAACATACCTTTTAATCTTTTATTATAACAACTTCTCCTATGTACTTAAGTTTATTGAGTCCTTGAATATGATTTAATATGGCTGTTAATATATTAAAAACACAATACTTATGTACCATATGTTTAGACTGTGATGAAAGCTGATCATTTTCTAGTAATTAGCTAATTCTGCCACCAATGTCTAAATTTAATTAACTAAAAAAAATTGGGTTTGCTTGTTTCTTTGTAAACATTCTAGCAGTTGGACAAGAGAATTATCCTCAAGCTTTGGATGATTATTCATTTGATGAAGACAGCAGCGATGCTTTATCACCAGATCAGCCAGCCAGCCAAGAATCCCAGGGTTCAGCAGCTTCCCCTGGTGAGCCAAAAACAAGTGACTCCCCATCACCAGTAACACCAAATGCTACTACGTCAACACAGGTACACTTTCTAAATTTTGAAACAGAATCTTCACAGCATGTTTTTTGGTCTGGCACTATAGAAGTGGGGCAGAGTTTCACATGGAATGAATATATTTGCTGTTGCAAAGGAGTGTCTGGGACTCCCTGGCTTAGCTGTTGGCAATTATGAAATTCCCATAGGCTGTAGTAAAGCCATAAATTCGCTGAAATTCATTATGGCCCACAGAAGATGAACAGCTTTGCCAGAAGTCATTTGAAAGGTCATATCCATGGTGTACTCCAGCTGTTATTGATTACTTAATGTCTGTCTTCATTCTGGGCAAGGTCTTGAACTCATTTAGAATTAAACTTAGCTGAAACAGCAACAGTTCGTGTCAGTCTCATTATCTCCAGAAAAGCCCATAAAAAATAATGTTTCCCACATAATTTAAATGTTCTCTCCTGTAGCTTTAAAATACTGCCTAAGGAATTTACTATTTAAGAAATGAAAATAACCTCTGATTTTTCAATGAGGTTTTTACTATTTTCTCAAGTTACTTAGAAAGAAAGAAAAGCAGGTCTGCCATGGCAAATAAAATGTTGTCTTTATAGTAGAGCATTTAAATGTATGAGGATTTAAAGAACAGTGGATTTGAATGAAAACACGTGACTGTTTTCAGAAGAGTTGCAAAAATGAGTATTGAAAGAGAACTCTTACAACAATTTAATTTTGTGATTTGAAATGGACAGTAACATCTCCTACCCTATCTTCAAAACATTATAAAAGTGCTGATGTAAAGTAATTTGCCAAAACAATAATGAAACAAACATCACGTGCTACAAATGCATTTCTTTTATCTTCTATTAGCTACTGAAAACACAGGGTTGTATGCATAATCACACGGTTATCTGGATGCTTTCTAGAATATCTTGTACAGCGTGTGCTTCACAGCTCTTTATCTTCACCTTTGAGTTAATCAGTAAGTTTATCCATTAATGAGATACATTTATTTATTTAAACATTACTGTGTTTAGTTTAAATAGATTGTTTATGATGTTTTCTGTCATACCTCAGCTACAAATTTTAAACTCACTAACTTAAGCCCTCTTAAGAGGAGAAAGCTTTGCTTTTAACTAGATTTCTGCAACTTTCATGGAACTTCTTCTCTGGATGGAGAAAGAGACACAAATTAAGGCTCCAGTGGAGGGGAAGGCAAGCAAAGTCATCTGTTGATGGCAACTAGCTTGAACAGTCAGCAAACTCTGAACTAGCCAGATTTAACAGTACTCATCTCCACTCATTACCAGCGTGTTCATTTGAGACTGACAGAGCTAAGTAAATGCCAAATTGTGCTTATATTCTGAGTTATGCTTGCCTAGAGGAACCACTGAGGTTTTTTTGTGTTGAAATGGAGAGTCACAAAAATTTTGCCTTGTATCAGTGCTGAATGAGTTGTTGAATCAAATTTACATGTCTGCTGAGCAATCATGTATGTCCTTGATCCTGAACTACTGTTTCTCCCAGTAAGCCTATTTTCCCGTTGCACATAAATGAAAGCAGCTATATTATCACAGAAAAATAATTTTTGTTTCAGATTGATGCATTTTACCATACTATCCATGTTTACACTTCAGTAAATTATTTAGTGGAAAGACTCGGGTTTTCATCACGGTATTATATATGAAGTGAATTCCAAATGACACAGGTTTAATAATACTGCACTCAGCTTTGTGTACTTGGTATCAATATACCACATGTGTATAAGCAAACAGAGAAATTTCAGTAATGTCATTTTTGTTTAATTAGCTGAAATATTTTGTATTAATATGAGCAATATTGAGCAGAAAGTGTGAATTTGATGGAAATTCAAAAGCTTTAGGACTTAAACTTGTTTCATTTCATGCAAGTCTGTACCTGGTTAAAAACAAGTTGATTTAGCCTGTATAACACAAACATTAGAATACTTTATTTTAAAAGAATTTAAGAGCATATCAAAACCTGACCAATATGTGAATGATACTACTATAAATGTGTAACATAGATTACAGTTGATCAACATTAACCTGAAGAATAATGGATTCATATTCATTTTCATATTCAAAAACAATCCTGGACACAAAATACAGCACATAGTTTTATTTCATTGTTCCCTAACATACGGCTTAAGATGTGAATTGAGTTTCATGTCGAGAGAATGTAATTTGAAAACAAACCACATGAAATTAGATTCCTAAGTAAAGAGCTAGGTTCCTAATGGAGAGTTAAATAAAAATACTCAAAGCAACGCAAGCCAGAAGCTTTGCAAGTAGGAAGCATAAGACAGATATGTGATTGCAGCATCAAAATAACAGAGCACTTGAACTTCATTGAGAAAGCACTCCAGGTAGAACTTCAATCCTTTGCTTACGGATTTCATAACATATTACAGCCACCTCTGTGCAGAGACCTAAAATGCAAAGCTGCTCTTCTGCAGAATAAAACAGATGCTTACCTTTTTGTTCCTTTTGAAATAAAGAATAACAGCACAGCATGTCTCCACAGGAGACGTATCTGGGAGATTGCTCTTTCATTCTTTTAATTTCCTCTGACAAATTTTACGATTTATTACAACATAAAATACAAAGAATGTTTTGAAAACAGTGGAGTGCAGCCAGAGTTCTTTTCAAGGCTTCCTCCTCTGCACATTTCCAGGCCTCAGAGGATGTAACACAACTTTGAGAATCTTCAGCTCTTGTTGACTGATGACCTAAAACTTGCTTTAACCTGATGCGTTCGCATCTGGTAAGGATTACACATTTTAGCCTAATCCTACCATTAGCCACACCACTCTAAACAGATCAAATTGTGGTGTCCACAATTCTGAAGACATTAAACAGTTATCTTCAAAACAGCTGAAGTACTTTGCTTGATGAGACAGAATATAATGACTGTTTTCTTAATATAGTCACTGGAGCTTGTTGACCTGATAGATGTTTGTTTGCAGTTGGAAGAAAAGGTTCAGAAATCATATTATGTGTAACTAGAAAAAGAAGATCTGTTCAAAGGAAATAATCTTTACATTACTTTATGAAGTAATCAAGTTAAGAAGTTGAGATCCATTGATTTCATTTTTTTAATTTAAAAACTTATCAAGTAAATGATATGCATGGTTCATCACCTCATCTAACACATGCAGGTAATATTGGGAAGTCTGTAAAAACCTTTGTATTTCATGTTGCCGTTAATCCTGTAGTTTAGGATAACTACTAATGTAAAGAAAAAGTACTTTATAACAATTAACACTGTAAGTTTCAAGCAACATGAATTAAAGAGGTGGGTGGGGTTTTTTTTGTTGTTTGGTTTGGGTTTTTTTTAAACCTTTACTACCTTTCCCATTATAAAGAGTTTTGTTGTGCTGTCATTATGGAGTTGTTTTCATAGCCTATAAAGGGTTGCTAAATAGTATGATTGAAGTGAAGTTTCTTGTTTGGGTTCAAGAAGGATCAGAATGATGAATGGTAAAAGATTATGTAATAAATAATCTGAAGTATCAAACATTTAAAATGTTTTTTAGATGGAACTTCAGGAAAAGAAAACTTAAGAACCAATAAAAATCATGAGATCATTGGAATTCTCCTATGCTTTATGGTAATACTGTACATGACACTTCGATTCAAAGACAATCTAAGTGCTTTTTAAAATGTTAGTGCTATAACTAGAATAAGCCTTTTAAACTTGATAGCAACAGGAGTGCAGTGTGTTGGAATACAGCATCCAAACCCCTTTTTTAAAGGGTAAGTCCCTCTACAGTCCCCTGCCAGTTCTTATGCAAGTCCAGCAAATAACAGATACTGTGTAGATATCGGATGCTTTCCAAAGCAAACACTTTGAAAGCTGGATATAAAAATAGAGGCATTTATATCTTTAGTCTGCCACTATAAACTGACACAACCCCAAGACAGGCTTGTGTGCAATGTGACTAGGCATGGCTTACTAAATCTTGCAAATTAGTAAGGCAGTATCAGGAGCTTTTCCTCTGGATGGCTGCACTACACAAGGATCAAAACCACGATACAGTTTAGACAGGTTACAGCAAGCCAGCTATAGCTGCCTGTTGGCATCTGGCGGTTGAAGACTCAACCAGATGTATAAAAGAAATGCAGAGATAGAAGGGAAATGATTATAACTTAATTGTAAGCAAAAGTCAGAGAGCTTAGTGCATGCGGACTGGCAGATTGATAATTGCCATCCTGGACATACAAAAGAACCAGAACATAAAGTTGCAAAATGCAAACCAAGTGTTTTTAGGACACTGATTTAAGTCATGGAAGAAGCACAGGAAGAAATTAATTAGGGAGAAGTACCCATCTGACTTAATTAGAATCCAAGGTTTTAGAATGTATTCTGAAGAAAAAGGATATTTACTGATAGGAATATAACAGAAATAGATGGGCTTTTATAGAAGGAATATTGTACTAGGTGATCTAATTGCTTTCTTAAACACTGGAAATGCAACTGATCTCATCTGTCTGGATTTAATACTGTATGACATTAAACACTAGCAAAACTGGAGAAGATGGAGATTAGCAGAGATAAGACAGAAAGAGGGAAGTATTAGGTTGAAAGGAAGTTGGAATAGTGCTCTGCAGGAGTTGATTTGGGGACATTCTGGTTTCATGTTACCATTAACAACCTTGACATAAGAATGGGCCACATAACAAAAGTTGGAAGGCATAGTCAGCACAGAGTTGGATTGTCCTTATGCAGAAAGAACTGGTTGATTTGGCTTTTAGGAGAGAAATGGAATTTCAATAGAATGGAACAGGTCTTTAAAAAACAAACACCCCTACACTCCCCCCCAAAAAAACAACACAAACAAACAAACAAACAAAACCCACCTCTCTTTCCCATGAAAAAGAAATGTGGAAATCTGGGGACTCTGACTCAAGAGAAGACTGAGGAGGAAGACAGTTGGAATGCAGTGGTCAGCAGTGAAGTGAATGTGTGCTACTGTGTACTTCCTCTGTAAAACTGCAAGTACATCGGAAGAAGTGATTCCAGTAGAAGTGTTGATGCCACTCTAAGGATCCAGTGGGACCCCATATGGAATATCGTATACGTTTCCAGTTACTTATATCCAAGAAAAAACTAATGAAAACTGCAACACAAACAGGAAAGGATGATCAGAGAATGAAAAATCTCTTCTATAAGAAAAGAATAAAAATTCACTGTGTAGCTCAAAAAACAAGGGCTGAGATCTCTTTATGTACAATGTCTATATCCCATCAGAGGGATATTCACTACAGAAGGAAATAGGTTTTAAATTGGAAAATAATTTCAGCACAGAAAAAATTGATATGACAAAGTTAAGCTCGGTGAAGTCTGGATATTATGTAGGAAACCTGTGAGCATTTTCTAGTAGGCGTAGTGGTGCCAGGAAAAGAATAAAGTCCTAAGCCTATATGGAATTTTGTAAGTTTATGGAAGAAATTACACACACAATGGTGTAACAGCAAGGGAAGAAACTCAGTAATGTTCAGGCTACTGGATTGCACCTAGACAGCAATATCATTGTGCTGGCAGTCAAATACAGAAGAAATGCACCTCCTGGCACAATCGGAGGTGTGGTTGCCATGAAAATACACCAGGAAGCTGTCTCTTCAAAATACATCTGTGCTGCTGCTGCGTGATCATTCTGAAACAAGAAGTTCATTTTCCTATGTTGATGTTTGACCTTCCTGAAAAAGAGGCTTTTCTGACAGTACTGGTTTGGGTGGTAAGATTCCCCTGGTGTACACAAGACTCTGACTTCACAAACAGAAGACAGTGAAGGCCTCAACTCTATAGTCATACAGCAGTGTAACTTCAGTAGGCTGCTTCAGCGTACGTCTGTGTGCCTAGGGTCAAATTTTAACGTTGCTTCAGGCACAGTAATAACAAATAAATGTATCTCTGCGAAACAATTGCTAACAATGCATTCCAGTCTTCCTTTAATTGTTTTTAACCCTTACACTTTTATTTATAATGAATAAAATTTTGTTTGAACTATTTTTCTGTACTTAGTTGCATGTAAAAGAATATAAATTAGTTATACTCTTAAAATCTGTAATTCTTTGGGTTTAGAAGCCTTCATAGATGACACTTGGTAACGCTAAGAAGGAAAGAAATTTATTTGACATAACCTTTTCCTGTAATTCTGACTGACTACCTTGAAGAGAAGATTTCTTTTTTATCCTTCTGCCAGGAGCAAAAGTACTTTAATGACAGCTGTCAGTCAGTTCAAGGAGATTTTTGCAGTTATGAAGTAAAGAACTGGCATCAGTTACTTAATCTGGTTCTGAGCTACAAACCAGAGACAGATACATGTTAGGAGCAGTCGAAGTGAAATGTTCCTGACTTGGATGGGTGAGGTTACTTCTGAATGTCCTTTCAGCTCTTTTTTATGATTTTTGTTAAAAAAAAAATAGCAACAACATGTTTTCATTATATTTATTTGTTTTCCTGTATGTTAAAAGGAGAAAAGAATTCTGCAAATTAAAACAGCGTAAAGGTTATGAAAACAAAGCCCTTCCTGAGGGCTTTTTTTGTATGTTCTTATAAGTCCTTTTTGGTTATCATTCTTTTACCTGCAGCAAAAAATTATAATAATTAAGAAAAACATTAATTTTGGAAAAATATTTATTACAATATATTAGAAAAACTGATATTAAAATCAATTACTGTTTTGACTTGGTGAAACTACAAGTAAATCTTTATTAGTAAAAACAGATTTTGGGTGCATTTACATGTGGCAGTTAAAATGCAAACTAAGAAGTCAAGGTAAGAAACCAGTTAATCTTACTTGCTGTGTTTGAAGAGTGCCAAAATGTATGTGAGAGTGTCCTGGTTTCACCATTCCTCCTAAAAATACTTTGTGAATTTGACGTGATAGTAGATTGTCGTAACCTTTTCACATTTTTTCAGATATTCAGATGGTGGATGTTTTTCATGGTTCTCTTTTTCCTTATATTTTTTTAATACTAGTATCCACCTTTAACCTCTCCAGTTCCTGAATTTCTCAAAACTGCCTCTACAGTTGAACAGCACGTTACACGTTCTACTGCTACACCCACCCTGACCACAAATACTGTATCTGCAGCAAAACCTGGGCCAACGTTAGTAAAGGTAGGTATCTGTAATAATGGCATCTGGGGACTATGTTCTCCATCTACGTCCCTTTCCAATACTATATTGAAAAAATACACAGGTATGTTATAGTGTCTGTAACTAAACCCAGCTTTTTTTAGTGTTTAGGAGAAGATACTGAGCTGTTGACTGAAAGCTTTTGTAAGCTAAGATAACCTTGAACGCTTGTAGGGACTGGTGCATTATTTCAAGAGGCTTTTACAGTACAGTTGGCAAGTTTTCAAGCAGAATTACACATTACATTGCTATGGAAGTTTTTAAGAAAAAAGGACAATAGATTTTCTATTGGTGAAATTAATCTTTTCTAATCTGGTTTTGTATGGATGGAGAATAATTTAATAGGAACAGCAGCAACCGCATTTATAGTCTACCTATAACCAAACTGGTGAACAGCATTGCTCCTTCTCAGCAACTATTTTCTTAGTTTCTTTATTGTATAAGCAGAATGCACTGTGTGAGAGAAGCTACTGTATCCTTGAATTTGAATATCAGAAGAATGTACTCAGTTCTCTTTTCTGCACTGACCTAGCCAGCAGCATGGAAAGCTTTTTCAAATACAATCAGAGAGGGAGCTGTTGTTAGAAGATGTCTATAATATTTCATTTCAGCAACTCTGCCAAAGGTCTTCAGCTGTGTAATGATTGTATGTATGTAGACTTCTGCCTAACATCATGAAATTAATTCTTGGTTAAATTGACAAGGATGACCTCTAATAGTCAATTTCTATAAATTTGGCTATATCCAGTGAAGTCACTGGACTTGTACCAGCTTACTTAATGCAGGACCTTAATGACAAATTCAGATATCCCCCAAAACTGGCTATCTGTGTAATAAACGTGCATGGATCAACACAGGATTTCTGCTTTGATACCTTCTGTACGACTAGGTAACGGTCTTCAACCTTTCACTCGTAATAATTTCAAAGAGCTTGTAAAGGAAGAGAGTTTTACATGTGCAGGTATTGCTAATAAGGATACTACTGAAAGTTTCATAAGAGTAATCCTGTAATTTATAGGACTGTCTGTCCGTGCTTTTGCTCTAGACCTGTAAGTACCTCTGACCCACAGCTGTTCACAGGCAGATTTTAAGATACTAGCTTTTACTCATATGAAGTGCTAAGTGGCTTTGAACGTACCTGTTTAAGAAGAATGCCTCTTTGCAACGACGGGCCATGACTAGCAGAACCCCTTAGCTTCGTCTGTGCTGTGATTCACAAGCTGTGATTTGACGACCCCTTCTTCTGCACAGTGTAAGCCAGCTGGAGTACGTTAACTTTTCAAGGATGGTAAGCAATCCTTTTGGGTACGTTTGCAGAGATAATTGTATTCAGCAACTCATTGCAGTCAATGTGCTCCTGTACATTTCGTCTTTGTACCTTGCATAAACTGCTTGTAAATGAGATGTCTGTTAGAGTTGTTTCAATCTTTTCCATCCGTAAACAGCAAAGCCACCCAAAGAACCCAAATGATAAGCATCGGAGCAAGAAATGTAAGGAACCTAAGCCAAGGGTGAAAAAATTGAAGTATCATCAGTATATTCCACCTGATCAGAAAGGTGAGAAAAATGAACCACAGATGGACTCCAACTATGCTCGTCTGCTACAACAGCAGCAACTGTTTTTGCAGCTGCAGATCCTGAGCCAACAGCAACAACACTACAACTACCAGACAATTCTGCCTGCACCACTGAAGTATGTGAAGCATTGTTTTTGCCCTTTTAAGCAAAGATATAAACATCAGTTATAGACTTCATGCTTTAGAAGTAAAAGTGGTTTTCAAAAGTTAAGAGATGGTTGGAACCCAAGAGAACTTAAATGGCAGTGTGCATCACTGTGGGTATTATTTGCCTCATTTAGTAAGGTGATGAGGTGGTTCCCTTGTTAAAATACTCCTCAAGTCTGATAAGCCTTTAAGTGGTACTAGTTATTTTTGTGTGACATGGAAACGGAACGTCCTACCTGTCAGATACATTTTTTTCTGACCAGATGCGTGTTTGAAACTCAAGTGCATTTACGCGAAAGCAAGAAAGTTTTGACACCATTTTCATTCAAATATGATATAGGTAGGCAGAGCAGAAGAGAAGTTTACAGATGGTGTCTTGTACAAAGACACGTACTATTGTTAGGTTTTTATTGTCTTTTTACATCAGTTTCACAGATCACACTTTTGCAGTTCACAAATAAGAAGAAACAGTCACTTTAAATTAGGTAAAATTTGTATATTGTTTATAGCCTCATCTCTAGTGCTTATATGAGTTCCTCATCAGTGTTGATCTGCACTTTTAACAATGAGAAGTGTAGTTTCTGATTTACAGGTAGAAGCAGAAAAATATCAATGAAAAATATGTATCAGAAAAATATATGTTCAAAGAGTTGCCAGCAGCCTATAGCAGAATTAGAAGCTATCTGAAAAGTTTCATTCTCACCATCTAAGACCAATCTTTTCCTAGAAGCGCTTACCATATAACATACCACAGACACACAGCCCTAAATTCAAATGACTTTCAACTGTTGGTTGTTTTTTTTTTTTTTCCCAAATGAGTTTTCACCGAGTTATTTTTCCTCAGCAAGTGAGGCTAGAAAAGTTAAAGATACCATCTGTGGTTATATTTATAATTACCATGTATCCTAACATTTGGACTAGAGATGTTTCTGCCTGCTTACCCACGCTTCTTATGTTCCATTTACTGACATTTCAGAAATGTTTCTTTATAAATCAGTTGAACAAAATAAAAGAGCTGACTTATGGTACCTAGTGTAAATGATGGCATTTTAAAATTTTTTAAAATTAATTTGAGATCCTTGTATGAGATTGTCCTTATGAGTACAGCTGATAAAAATGTGTCATCTTCAGAGTAAACTGCCTTCACATCAGTCCTTACTATTTATGAATACTGGACATGTATGTAGGGTTGATACATAGAGTTCAATATTGTGAGGGTTTTTTAATTGATGTCAAACAAAAAAGTAACTAGTTGCCCTAGTTGATGATTAATTTGTATAAACTGATTCTGCAGTCCACAGTGTCCTTCAAGGATGCCATGACAATAATAAAAACTACAAAGCATAAATTAGTACACTTAACTGATGAGATAATAAGTTATCAACATACTACTCTCTGTTAGTTGGCTTCTCTGTGCAGTTTTACTAAAAATATTTAATGGTAATGTTTTATGTTAAATATGTATTTGTAAAAATAATTTGTTCATTTACTAGATTCAGAATCACAACTTCTTGTTTGAAAACATAATATATTTAGCATTGACATTATTGTCCCCCTTTTTCTTATCACTTGAAGGCCACTGAATGACAAACAGAGTAACAACGGGAATACACCACTGAATGCTTTGAACAACAGTACGCCAACATCAGCTGCCAGCTCGCCAAGACAGAACAGTAATGTTCCTAGCCGGAAACCAGGACCCCTACCTTCAAGCTTGGATGACTTGAAGGTAAAAATAAGAGGAGTTTGTCCATTCCAGTACATCACTGTAGGTCATAACTTGCAAACTGTTACTGTCAACAGTAAGCCTGGATATTATTTACCAATCAAAAATGTACTTTTCTCTGAACTGTTCAGAATAGGGTTGTCAAAGTTTTCATACACACTCCTCTGGACTTAAATAAATATTTTGATTGAGCTTCCTCTCATGTGTATGTTCTAGAAATTACATTTCTTTCCCAAAGAATTATCAGAGGAAGAAGAATTTCAGACAGACTGTATAGGTACATAATTTGATACCTTGGGTAAACTATGAGGTGCACTTCATATGAAGTTTTAGCCTAGGCTCATTTAAACATTGGATCAGTAATTTCCCCATGACAATTTTAGTATGTCAATGAGGAGGTTTAGTTAAGCAGTATAAATTAAAAGATGCCCTAATAATATGTTCAGAGAGCCAACACAGAAATAATGCTAGTAAAAGAGAATACAAAATAAGAGATCTTCTTACCAGAGTTCATCACGTCATCTGAAAATGAACACTAAATTTCATAAAACCTTCTTGGAAGTTACAAATAACTGTGTAAACTCTGTCTAAACTGTGCTTGTAAGGCATTCCATAGGATTTTATTCCTTCAGAAATACATTAACAGGAATTAATACTGTGAAATAGTACTAATACTAGTGAAATAATACTGTGAAATACTAATGAAAATGAATCTGAAGAAGCTTGGGCGGGTTTAGATTCAGATCCTTTCCATAGCAACAGTGCCAAATCTGAGTGGAGGAGTAGGGACATCCAGTGGTCAGTTTGTTCATTTCTCCCTTCCTTCACCAAGGTGTTGGGTTTCTAAGGGATGGGAGTGAGTACTTTTTTAGACTTGAAGGGATAAAAAAGAGGTTTTGGAAGATCAGATTCTCCAAACAGTAGTGTATTGTCTTCTGTTAAAGCCAGTCTTCTTATATGAAACAAGTCTATGAAATGCAGTTCAAAAAATGGTGTTTGAAATAAGCTTTTCAAACTTTAAGTTATTAACTATTACCTTTTTAAGAAATTTTAGTTAATACCTGAATTTATGCTTTGCAGTGATTAAAGCTGTTCACTTATCAATTTCTCCATAATTTATTGGTATTGCTGTAATGTGGTAAGAGTAACATGAGCCATACTTGCAGACCTGCTGGTGGTGGTTTTAACACTGAATCATCTAAATCAGTTCTGATTAAGAATTCAAAAATGCATTGTTGAAAAACAGAAAAATTGGAATGCACTCTCAAGCAAGCGTAGAGGATACCAGACTGAGGGAAACAGCTGATAATCATTGTTAGGTAGACAGTTATTTAACATAAAATTGCTGTGGTACTTAGAGATGTTATGCAAATGGATTGCTGTGACTTTTCAGCATTTCCAAATCATGAAGGCCTATAATTTAAAATTCTCGACTGGCAAAGTACTGAAATATTACTGAGGTCACTACCTTTTGTTCTTTTAGACTTGGTTCTAATGTACATATAGCCCAAACACTCTACAGTTAGGTGCAGTGTATGTATATCATAAACAGAAGCTATTCATTATGACTGTTCTTTTTTAATTGATATTTTGAAGCACAGAATTAATTTACACTTAAAACATTTGCACTTCGCTTTGTCTGTAAGCTTATTGGAAAAATGAGAACGTTTTTCTATCAGAAAGTGTTTGTAAAAGAAACCCAGATGACACATAGCTGTAACTGTTCAGTTGCTAATTAAAGAGCGAGCCTTTTGTGTTGGATGGGTCTAATGAATCATCCAACCAACCTGATAAAATTTCTCAGAAATAGATCTGTCTTGATGGTGTAACAAAGGGTTGGAGCTGTATGTTCATTTTCCCATTTTGAAAATTTATGAAAAATCAGCATAACTTTGCTACTATTCACTGTACAATAACTGACTGCTACTAAGGTTTTGGCCACTTAAACAGTGAAATAAGTAGCAGGTCACAGAAATGCACGTGCATATCGTGTACGCTGTCAGAACCCAGAGGTGTAGTAACTAGCAAATATGCTGAAAAATAATTTTTCTTACTGAAATGTAATAAGGTAGACTGTGTGTAAGTAAGTTGTAATATTTAATTTTTTTACTATTGTGCTTTATTTTATTTCAGGTAGCGGAGCTTAAAATGGAGTTGAAACTGAGGGGATTACCAGTGTCTGGAACAAAAACAGATCTTATTGAGCGTCTGAAACCCTATCAAGACCTTAATAACAATGGGGTTGCTACTACTAGCTCTGTTACTGTAACCACTTCTACTGGGGCCACAGGTAACACTGGGGAAGTGACTGTGGCGTTTCCTGTTGCAACACTAAATAAACCGGTGGCTAACACGATATCCAGCTTTCCTCCAGAAAAGACATCCACCGGACCTGGCTGCAAAGTGGTAAACACTGAGAACATCAGCTCTCCTTTGCCCATATCTCCCTCTCCTTCAGAACAATCTAGTCTAAGCACAGATGATACTAGTATGGCAGATACTTTCACAGAAATTATGACCATGATGTCACCATCCCAGTTCTTAAGTACTTCGCCACTAAGAGCAAATATCAGTGATGATAATCAGAATCGCAGTAGTGGAAGCATCTCAACTGTGGAGTTTGATGTAGCAGAAAAGGACCGCAAGCTTCAAGAAAAAGAAAAGCAGATCGAAGAGCTCAAAAGGAAACTGGAACAAGAGCAAAAACTTGTGGAAGTACTGAAAATGCAACTTGAGGTTGAAAAACGGGGACAACAGCAACAGTCTCAGGCTTCTGGTAACTCAGCTGCTTTGGAACAGAAGCAATTCAGTGCTGCTGTCAAAGATGAGACTGCTCTTGCTGACTGCTCTAGTACGAGTCAATCTGTACCTGTAGCTAGTCATGCTTTAGGACAGACGGTATATACTAGTGGTCAGAATCCAGTTGCCAAAAAGGCAGTTGTTATCAAGCAGGAGATACCTGTGGCCAAAGCTGAACCTCAGAATGCCATTTCTCAGTTTTATGTTAATCCTCAGAGGCAGCCGCAAACTGCAGTTGTTGCCCAACCTCAAGCGTTATTAACTACCCAAGGAACTGCACAGCTGCTCCTTCCTCTGTCTATCCAGGGACCGAATTCTACCACTGCAGTGCAGCTACCAGTTGGAAATATAAAGTTGCAGGTATGGGTGTGTTCATTTTTCGTCATGTAAACTGCATGGCACTATGTGTATAATTTAGTATAAATAAGTAAATATGCTGCTTGTAAGATTAACTTAAAAATCAGGCTTAGCCTATTGCTGCTTTAGGGAAAAGAGTAGAAAAACTTAAGAGCCAATCTCTTTATAGCTTCTTCTAGTACTTGCTTTCTTTGTGACTTTTATTCCCAGGTACTCTTTCCTGAAAAGTAATTGTCTTACCATGTTCTGCCTGCATGCACAGTTGGTTTTGATTTATATCAGCATATGCCACCATTTTGTTAACACCAAATTGTAATAGAGAGCTGCAAACCCAGTGCTTTGTTTTGAAGTATACCTGTTTGCAAAACGCGTGTTTGAATTTCCTTGTGTGGTGATGGCTTATTATATCTAAAAATGTGAATGCTAGGTTGTAGAGCTCCAGTGGGGTTATAAAAAGAAACCGTGGTCACACAAATATTATTTCTAGGCTGATTATAGGTAGTATCACTGTGAATAAATGCAGCATAAACCAAAATAGGTTATAAGTGAAGAGGTATAAGAGTAATGACCAAGCTTGAAACAGTTTAACCTGCTGGTCTAAGGTAGAATTAAACATATACTTCCCAGTGGCATTCCTGGGACATAGCTAGATGAAATCCCCTGCTAGGCACATGGTTATTGTGCCAGCAAAGTATTCTTTCGTCTCCGGCATGTACTTGGCTGTTGTGGCATGTTGCGGGCCTGGGCTTTGGTGCTAGCATGTGCACCATCGCGTTTAGCAATACTTAATGAGGGCTGTAAGATTCTGATGAGGATGGGCCCCACAGTCTGCAGTGCAAGAGCTGTTCCTGGTAGCTATGCACCCAGACAGATCTTTGTCTAAAATCTTGCTAGATTTCTGTAACGACCTTAAGCAGCTTGTCCTGATATTTCACTTCACTGATACTGCAGAAAGCTTTCCTAACTACCAGCTAAAATTTCTTTCCTGAAGTGCTTTTGCTTTTCAGTGGCCACTAAAAACTACTATGATCTTCTTAAAAACAACCTTTTTCTTGCATCATCAGTTTTGTCTTTCTGGTTACTCAAACCCAGTTCTTAACAGTCCTTTCTTGCTGGTTATGCTTTCTCTCTCTCTTACCATTTTCATTGCTCTCTGCTGGACCCTCTCCAGTTTGTCTTTATCTTTCTTAAACTCTGTTGGCAAAATAAACACTACCTGTTAGCAGGGAAGTCACCAGTACCAGAGTAAAAATTTTGTCTCCTGTACACAGTTCATGCTCCTCCTTCCCAGAATACAGGCTATTTCTATTCTGCATAATCTATGCAATAGATTTTTACCTGATGTGATTTACTATGAGATATGATAATGCAAATATTTTATCTTCATCCTTTAGGCTCAATCACAAGCTGGAATACAGACCCCATCACAAATACCTGGTCCTACTTCTTCCTCTGGCCTGGTCCAGACAGCACCACAGATGCATACTCCACAGTCACAACAAAATACCATCACGCAGCATGCACTTGGTCAGACCCAACAAATCAGAAAGGTTTGTGGACAGCAATAAGCATTAAGATAAACAGTTGTATAATCTAATTCTAGGCAGTGCTTTTAGAATCTTTTATGTGTCATCTTGGTGATATATAATGATCAAGTCACCTAACATCCCTCTACTCTGTTTTTCTATGGGATACAATGGGCTTGTAACTCCTTCTCTTTCCAAAATTTTAGTCCATGCAGGACTTTATTTTTCAGTTGCAAATAAATACATAAGGCTAAAGACTTTTTATCTTAATTGTACTCCTTTGGCACTACTCTTACTACATTCTTTGTCATGCTTGGCACAAGTGGTATACCAGGTATTCCACTCAGTTTCTCTTATTGCCACTGGCTCAAAATGGAAGATTCTTGTAGGCAGTTCTTAAGAGAAAGCTTTTACCTATGGCTTCAGGGATTCATTCTTCTATAGGAGTTCCTTTTAGTTTTCCTACTTTCCTTGTTGATTTCATCCTTACTTAAGAAGAAAGCTATGGACTCGGATACTGAGGATAGCAATTCCAGTGAGTCAAAACCCCACCATACCTACAATACACCTCTTCCTGGGGAGTGCAGGGAATGATTCAAAGAGAGATCTTTCTCTTCCTCCCTACCCAAAACGATCAGCTCTGAAATTTCCCATTCCAAAACAGATGTTGATCAGCACTGGTGTGAGTGCCAATCCAGTCATGTTCATATGATAACTGATACCACCCCTCAGCACCAGTCATCACAAAAGAAAAGGCTTCCTCCTCTTTTGAGCCTCTTTCAGGCTGACCTCTATTATTAGGAACTCGGAGATTGGTTTTGGACCTTTATTGCTTCCTTATCAGTGCTACTGAGACTAAGGCTCCTATCACTTAGGGAAACAAGGTTTATCAGCCTGCCCCAAGGAAAGGATAATTCAGAAACAACTGATATTTCAAGATGGAGAGGGTAATTTTTACAGTATGTTACATAACTGTTAGAAAATTCTCTGCTTTCAAAGTTTGTATTTCAGTTTACAAAAGTGCATCATAAACGCCATGTTCTGATGTGATCTGGGGCTTCTACCTATGCATTGTCCTCTAATCTGCTTCTGCTGAGCCTCTTCTTCCAGATAAGAATTTCTCTTAGAAGATGTACGATTATGCCCTGCCATTCTCTAGACAGCTGGCTAATAGAGGGGAACACAACTAAATGAGCATCACTGCTCTTCAGACTGCTTGTTCTGTCTGTTTCATTTCATGGACATTGAGGTTATCCTACAGCAGTCACAACTGACACATACACAAAAGGCAGATTTCACCCAGGTTCTCTGGGATTTGGTGAGGGGCTAAACCTTACCTTTTTAATTCGACAGCTCCCAGTCATCTGGCAGCATGTACTTGTGCCAGAGACTAGCAGTCTGCTTCCTTTGCTGGCTAGAAGTTCCTTGAAATGACTGCAGGAGATAACCAAGAATTGTAGTACCCTCTGGTCTTTCCCTCTATTCGGATCAGTTGTCATGGAGACCACATAGTTCCCAGCAGACTTCACTCTGCATCTGGCTATCCTGGAGCTGAACAGTCTGCCTGTCCTCGCTGGTTTTTCACTCATCTACTGCCGTTTTTCACATGGGAAACCGGGCAGCGTAACTGCACTGGTTTTTACATCAGAATGTAAAACACTGATGTGATACAACAGATCAGGACAGTCTTCATGCATTCAGCATTAGATCTACCTGTCTGCTGTTTGCATCTCATGAGGCTTAGATATTTCACACGCAGATTGAGCTAATGAACTGTGAGTGACTAATGCTACTTATTAATCTAATACTTTTTAGTGAAGTTGGTCCTCCTAATACTGATCACCTCCATAAATAGTTGTTTTCCAGAACCAGTTTCCCCTTGAATCCATGTGGAGTTTCTCAAGTAGGTCAGATTTTTATGTAAACCAGCTGATTATTCCATTTATTTTTCTCCTGCACACTTGAGGTGTCTTTTCACATTCTAGCTACCACATGGCCCTTGTTCTTCAGTTCATTCCGTAGTAAGGAGACATCTCCACAGCCATTCTCCTCAGTGGTAGACAGCTGGAAAGTACAACAGTTTTCACACAGATGATCCAGGTGGCTAACAAAAAACCTGTATTAAGCCCTCTCACAGCAGACTTAATTTGGTGTTCAGACCGTACTCCACAAAGTTTATCCTAGCTTTATCTCCATCCCTGATCTAAGACTTATCACATCTTTGTCATAAAGGTATCTGGGAGTGATACTGAATTTAAAAGAACAGTCTTACACACTCATAACATTCATAGCTCTTCCTCTCCCTTTAACTTAAAAATATGAGAAGTAGGATACTGCTTGGAATCATATGCAATGAGTGTACAGACTATCAGTTGAAAAAATAAGAAGTTTAAATACCAGTAACCAAATTTACAGTTGATAACCAACTTCATGAGTTATATCTTTTGCCTCTCCCTCACTACTCATAGATATCTGTAGTTAAAAGAAATTAGAACTATTTGACACAAACCAAACCACTCTGTCGTAAAACAGGCAGCATAGGACAAGTGTGGATACATACACTAGTTTGTATCAGGCCAGAAATAAGTTAATTTTATCGACTGTCCACTAGGTGGGGAAATCATGCGTACTGTATTAAACTGTTCCATACTTCTGAATGTATTTTAGAAAAATTGTATTACACTATCCTCATGCTTCCTGGAAAATATTTTTAGTTATCAGTGATGAATGAAAGCACATCACAGCACAAAGTTTCTTTCAAAGAGTAATTGTTCTAGATTTACAGATTATTCCACTGGAGGGAAAAATCAGTACAAATAACATTCCCTTAGTAGGGAATTTAAGCAAGCAAGTATTTAAAAAAAAAAGAAAAGTCTTAAACTTAATGACATTTATCTAATTTTATTTTTCTTTTAGAAAAAAACCCCACAACCTAAGACTGATATATTAATCCTTTACAGGTTTTTCCACCTACCACGTCAAATACAGTATTTTCCTATCAGACTGCACCAGTTACAACAACTTCACAACCTTTTATTAATAAAACATCAAACACTAACATTCACACTGGTGGTAATCAGGTTCCCTCTGTGCAGAATGGACCTGCTACTCCTAGTAAGGTAAGATTCGCCCAACAATATTCCATAAAGCTCAGTTTTATATTACTATTCTTAAATAACATGTGACTCTGCACATACTACAGTTCACTCAAGGAGGAAGAATGTTTTGTAGATTTTAATCATGCATATATGTGTGTGTGAGAGAGAAAGAAACTATTATTTTATCCCTCTGATCACCTGTGCTGTTATTTGTATATATGTGGATTGGTACGACAAAAAAAGATAATCTGTAGAACTTGATACACCTTGAATTCAGTAAAATGCATTGTTTAGTCATTTTTTTTTTTATTTCCTGCAGCCTGGCTCTCCATCTCAAGACCAGCCTTATATTGTTCAGCAATCCCTCTTTAACAACACAGTATCCAAGACAAAAGATCCTCCTCGTTATGAAGAGGCCATAAAACAGACTCGCAACATTCAGACGTCACACCGTGAGGTAGTTATTTTCTCCTGTTTAATCTATTAAAAACTTTTTTTTTTTTTTTTTTTTTTTTAGAAATATCAAAGCCATTGCTTATTTCAAGGTTTTGGTGTCAAGATTTTCTAACATACCCTATTAATATTTTCATAGCTGCATTTAACTACAGGACCCCTGTTTCATGATCCTTTTAATTAAAGCAACAGACATGTAAATAAGTCTTACAGTATCCAGCTGGTGATATATAATTGGGATAATGCTGCTATTGCTACTTAACAATAACTAGCCTTCAACTGACTTGTTTCAAGGATGTATGATGTTGAAACTTCAGACTTAGAAGAGAGAAAATATATTCATATATGCATGTTTTCCAAAGTGAGTAAACTTGAGGAGAATGTGTGTGAGTGTGCTTATACACACTTAGGCAAACATACATATACCTGAGCATAGGTGCTTGCTTGAAAAGAATCTATATTTAGTGAGCTTGATGAATAATCCTACAGAGTGCTCTGTCAGTTTACCATGATACCCTTCACGTTGGAGGAAAGTTGCTAACAAAACTAATGAGCATCCCTAACCTCATGTGTTTCAGAACTATCCCAAAAGATAAAGCCTTGTAGCGACTTAGTGTTGGTTGCTGGTTTTGTGATGGCAGATGCTCAGGCAGAAGCATGAGTACCTAACGCCATTTCATATGTTCCTGGCATGTGTGAGACCTCCTTACAGTGAAGGCACACAGGTCTTCTTACATAACTCTATGACTACCAGTCAGTGAAGTGCCTCTCCACTGACTTCTTTTCACGAGCGAGATCTTCTAATGACAAATTACTTCCTATCTCTGGAATATAACCAGTGTTTTAAAACATTATTTCAGTCTTGAGATCATCATAAAAGTCTCCACTTTTCTTAGACCATTTTTGAAAGAAGGGGTTTGTGGGGGTTTTGTTACCTTTTGCTTAAGGTTCAGATATTGGGGAGATGGTTGTTTAAAACAGATAAACAGTTGATGAAAGCTCTTCCCCCCTTTTTAAAAAAGAAAAGGTGAATCTGCAGATTGGGAAAAAAACCAAAAACAAAACCACAACCAACAAAACTCAAACAAACAAAAAAACCCACATACCTGACAAAATGCATCTTAGCTAGTAGCTGTTCACAGGATATCTCTGAGAGAAAGTGATTCAGGGTCACCCCACAAAGTTCTGCAGTTATTCCAGATACTTACCCTGGTACAAAACAGGGTTAGTAATTCTCCTTCTTATCCCTAGTTTTTTGTACCTCTCTTCTTGGTTGTGTTCATGAAATCTTTGTCTTGCTTTTCAGATTTTTCCCTGTTCCTTTGTCCTGAAACTGACCACAGGGACTACAAGGGTCTCTCCAAACTATTTCTCTGTTTTCTAGATTGGCAGTTTTGTATGAAAAATTTTATTCTTGGTAGTACTTATGTACTATTGAGAGAAGCTAGGATCAATCAGCTTAGGACAAAACACTACATGAAAAAGAGTAACCCTTTTCTCATGCACTACAGATCTCCAGTGCGCACAGTCAGCAGATGGATGATCTTTTTGATATTCTCATCAAGAGCGGAGGTAAGCTAATTGACATCTGGGTGATGTAGAGATTTAAATGCTGATAATAAAAACTCAGTGCTATAATCAAAGGAATGAAAGGAGAGGATTCTTCCGGAGAGAGGAGGTAGCAGCTATCCAGCCTGAATGAAACTAGTATTTTCGAAAGTTTGCAATAATTATCTATTAAAGAAAACATTTACAACCTACTGTGGAACTTCTCTGCTGTAAATTATCCCAGGCTGACCTTTGCAATAATCCACACAGCATTCAAATTATTAAAATAACACCTTAGGTTAGCACAGATGTATTTTTATCAAAATCAGAAATGTTGAGCAAGTCCATATAATGTGTTTGAAATTATACAAAAAAATAGCATACGGTAAGACTTAAAGTGTGCTGATACTAAAATTTCATTAAATATAACCATGTATTATCAACTCTAAGCATCAAAGAGACATTACTGGAAAAAGAATGTATGACTACATAGAGACATTAATGAATGACAGCTTTCTGCATCAGTTAACATAAGGGGACTATCAGAAAGGAACTGAAATAACTAAAGTAATATACAAAGTAACTTAGCAGCAAAAGAAGGCAGCTTTCAGGCATAATTAGGCTTTGCAGACGAAGAAACCATTACAATACTGGGAAATGCTCTGGTGCCAAGTGGTTCAGTTAACTTAATGTTTGGTACTACTGTCATGTAGGATCTTGACAGCAGCGAATGCTACGACACAAGTGACTGATTGGGGGCCACTAGAGGATTTTAGCCATATTCTAAACATTGAAGTATTTTCTCTTTTTCGAAGCAAATCGCAGAGTCAGCTGCAGAAAATGGAATAGACAATGACAGACTGAGATAAGTGACCTGTGCAGTGAACAACTCAAGCTAAATTAAAAAACACTTTCAGTGCTTTTATTAAAATATGGCATGAGTAGTTTGAAGAAGTTCTACCTCTGGAACACTAGTGTGCCTACTTAAGTATTTGCCTCAAGTGTTAGTTACTAAACCTTTTTGATCTTAAAGGTAACAACTGCTCCATATTTCGAAGTTGCCATAAAAAAACAAACGTTTCCTTGTCATCTTTATGAGAAACAAAGTAAAACGTTCAGGGCCCTTGCAGTTATGTAAGCAAGTTCTACACTGAAAAAATTTTAGTTTATTACTGTACTTCAAGAAAGTAAAAGGATCTGTTTAGTACTGCTTTGATTTTACTAAGCAATCATTGTAATAAATGCTCTTACAGGTTTTAAGATGTGGGTTTTGCTTGGAAAACTGGTGCAAAATATATTGTCAAGTATATTTTTGCTGGCAGAAAAATCATCTGTGCTAGAGGATTTGTTTACATATTCTTGTCTGTCTAATCTTATTTTTGGACTCCATTCGCATATAATAATCAACTGGAACTTACTTTCTTTCCTTTTATTGTTACTGCCATTATCTTACATGGAACTTTTTGACAGAAGAGTAGTTTTAGGTTCTAGGATCAGGAATAAATGCATCCTAATCACATGAACTGATCTCTTAGACTCTAATTCATCAAGGTAGACACACTACTAAACAGAGATGGAACTGAAAATTGGTTCAGGTACTCTGATTAGTCAGAAGAACTATGAACATGAAGGAGGTAAAGCTAACATCTAGAAAATTGTTCCTTTTTTCTTCAATATAAACACTCTAATTGGCTGAAGTATGACTGAAAGCAGAACTCTGGAACTTGTTGTAAAATGCTTTGTTGTTCATAGAGTACCTGACATAGTCTGATGTATGCAGTGTTTATATTATCAGAACAGCAAAATGACTCTTACTCCATTGAGTTCACTGTGGATGCATCTCAAAGTGGGCACAAAAGGGTTGGAAGTTGTAAGCCTGAGGATATATGTTGTTATATTTTCTGAAATCAATAGTGAGCGGTTTTTTTATTACAGAGATTTCCCTTCCAATAAAGGAGGAACCATCTCCCATTTCTAAAATGAGACCAGTGACAGCCAACATCACTACAATGCCAGTGAATACAGTGATATCCCGCCCACCGCCACAAATCCAAATGGCCCCTCCTCCTGTGTCCTTAGAACCAACAACCAGCTTGTCTGTAAGTTTGGAAAACCAACTTGAAGCCCTCTTGGATGGAACTTTACCATCAGGTAATGAAATTCCTCAACTGACAAGCAGTAATGAGGACAGAGAATCATTTTCATTAATTGAAGACCTCCAGAATGATCTGCTTAATCACTCCAGCATTTTAGATCACTCTCATTCACCAATGGAAACATCTGACCCACAGTTTACCAGTAATAATTCTTGTCTGTCTCTTGACCTTCCTGATACAAATTTGGACAATATGGAATGGCTAGACATTACAATGCCCAGCTCCTCATCTGGACTCACACCTCTCAGTTCTACTGCCCCCAGCGTGTTTTCCACTGACTTTCTAGATCCACAAGATCTACAGTTGCACTGGGATTAAGCTTTAGCCAATGACAACGACTTGCAAGTCTCTTTACAGCAGAGGTCCATTATTATACCATTCTGATTGCAGTTAAGATAAATTAAGACAGTAATGTTTGGAAGAGCAAATGCTTGAAGGTAATTCCTTTTTGATTTTCAAGTTTACAACAGTGAATTACTTTATGCTCCTATCAGGAATGCAGGTCAGGGCCCTCTGAAAGCTGTATTTCACAAGTCAAGAACCAATGATTGTACTTACTGATTAGAAGTACCCCAAGGTAAATGCATCACAAATATTTAAGAATGGATTTATATCTCTGTCTTCATAATGTTTAAATGAGCAACATGACATGGCTAAACTTAGAGAAGAAAAAGTGAGATTTTAACTGTCTGTATTGACACAGTGAGCACATGTTTGGGGGAGGGTGAGGTATCACTGCACTTCATTGTTCCTGTGGACAGCCTGAGCCAGGTTCAAAATGAATTCTGAGAGCAAAGTCAAGTGGAAGCACTGGCTGGTTCAGTGAAGTTTCATATATCTAGTCTCTTAATTTGTTAAAGTTGTTTTTATATTTTGGTTTTGTGGTTTTTAAAACTCTTCCTCCATTCTTTAATCATGAGGGAAGATTTTAACTGCATCCAAAGGGATATTAAGTGTAACTGCAAGAAATCCACTGTAGCTACACCAGGTAATATTGAGAACACTGAATTTTCTATAGCAATGCTCTGGATCTAATAGCTAAGTTTTAATGTGTATATCAGACAGTTATTTGTATACTCTTTTAAATTTGTATAGCTTATTTTTGTGAACAGAGGGGAACAGTGGTCTTCAAACAAGAGATTACTATAATGGAAACAATAAATATCCTAATTTACTTTGTGTTTGAGGATATTTGTTAGATCATTTAATCCATTATCTCAGCATATTAGAACGGTTTGAGGAAGTAGAAAAGTTTAATTAATGCTGTTGTGCACTGTGATCCTGCGAGCATCTATGCAAGAATAGTCCCAATGCCCTCAATAAAAGATGTTTGTAGGATCAGGCTGAGTTGCAAAGGACAGTACTGACAGGACAACCGCCATTTCTTAATAGATACTTTATCAATTGAACAGCTTTTCATACTACATGGAAAAATTGAACACTACATAACATCAGGGAAGCTAAACAGAGAAGCTGTTCAGTGAAAATCTAAATAGCAGGATCAGGATGTACTGGTTTGTGATAAGAAGGCATATTTTGGACCTGAAACAGATAATAGCAAAAATTAAGCTCTAACCTCACAGCAAGCACATGAAAATATTTTTTAAAGCCCTTAGTTGTTTGTTTGGTTTTTTTTTCCCCAGAGTCTATCATGAAAGCAGTTGGACAAACAAACAAACAAAAAATGCAAATAGAAGTAAAATAATCTGAAATTCTGTGGTTGTCTCTCAGGTAATAGCTGTTAAATGTTGCCATAGATGATGAAGGCTGATAATCAAACATAAAATTGGAATTATTTCCTATTAGGGAATTCCTAAATTAAGATAAAAAGAAACAGTCCCTTATTTCCCGAACCATGGAAATGTTTTCTAGTCTGAAAACTGATCTCATTGCAGAATTCCTTCCTCACCACCAACCTTCAAAAATAAAGTTTTGTAGGAACCAATGAAAAAATGCCCTGAAGCTTTTGCTTACTTAAACTAATGATATATAGAATCATATCAAATCATATCATTTATCAAAGAAATAATGACAACAGAAAGTAGCTGTTAACTATTTAGCAACCTCTATCACATTTAAAAAAAAAAAAAAAAAGAAAACCACAACACAATCATGTTAATATTGAACAAAATACTTTTGTCAGAAAATGTGGTGGAATTAACGGCAAATTTATGTCCCCAGATAACAACGCAGTCTGGTTTACTAATATTACAGGATTCCATTGACTTCAGATAAAATATTGGATTATATCATTGATTCAGGGTTTAACCTGGCATTACATGTTTGTGTCATATCAGTTACCAGCACTTTAAATCATTATGTATCTTCAATAGTTTTACAGGCCAGGATTTACTTTAATCTGAAACTAATTACAGAAAAACAATCTATAGAGATTTTCACAACAAAAGATGACGCTGAAAGACATATTTCCTTGTTCCTTCTTGCTGTGCCTACAGTACTTGAGCACCATATTACACGTGGAGTGTTTGCCTTAAATTTTGATGGTATAGGACTCTTCAGTAACTTTGAACAGATACATTTGACTTCTTGCATTCCTTTCAGCATGTTATTTTGGGAGCCAATACTCTGAGATACTCAGTGCCCTCAGCTGTTACAAGAATAAGAATTAATGACTCTTGGTCTGATAGGAACAACTTTGAAATTTAGTGTTCTGCAGTACTGTCAATTTATTGTGTCACACACCAGACATCATACCACATATGTGTGGTCAGTCACCCCTTTTTGACCCTGCCTTCTGATTCAAGAAGAGACAAGTAAAGTAGTTTTAGAGGCAAATTAACCTAGAGTAACTGTACTGTCATTTTTGATGTGCATGTAAATAGAGCTTAAAACTGGCAAAGTCATCTTGCTACAAAACTATCCTTATTGGCAGTGTAGAATGTTAACTAATCCATAGGAATCTATGTGCAGAAATAAACCCAAACAGTTGAGATGTGTTGTTATCAGTACAGTATAGCTTTCTACTCTAAAAGTCTATTTGGAAAAAAAAATGAAAAAAAAATAAGGGATCATTTTAGTTCTTGAAGTACAAATATTCTAGTGTAGGGAATGTGTGATTACTTTTTTGTACATTTCAGAATTGTGTATTAAACCTTATATATAATGGTTTGCTTTAGACTTTGTTCTGAAATGTGATATATTTGCCATAGTTATATATGCCTGTTATGGCAGAAATAGTTTTTGCTTAGACTTTTGTGTGTGCATGTTTTACATGACAACTTTTGTAACATAAATACAATACATCTTAGCAATTTAATCATGACTGTGCAGTTTGACTGTACAGAACTGAATATTTCTCATTAAGAGAACACTTGCAAAGGAATGCACTGGCACTAAATTTGCCATTTAATGGCTGCAGTATGCTAACAGAACACACCCTGTCAAATGTGCTGTTAGTAGATCCTTCAAAGTAATTAAGAATACCATTTTATCAGTGTGAAAATGAAAAGTTGGTGTTTACACTTAGAGACGTGGAGAGAGCTCAGACATATGTTTTACAAGGCTAATGTTAATCAAGAGGAGTCACATCCTGTGTTTAATACAGAAATGGTATTTGTTGCACTTTTAGTGCCATTCAGCATTAGTTAAGGCAAGTAAGTTTACAGGCAAAATTTTGTTTAAAAATCAGTTTGTTTATAAATCATTAAGAAATCATTGTCATAAATTTAGCAGTTCTCTCTGAGAATAAAATGAATTTATGGTAGTTGTTCTCTACAGAAATGGAGAGTCTAATCCAGCAACGTGGGCTTGCAGAATCAGACCTTTAAAAAGCTGAGGCCACAGCTTTTTGCAAGAATCACTACTTAATACCGAAATTTCTTTCCAAGATATTTCTAAATCCACCAACAGGAGTTATGCTCAAGGCAGCAGGTGATCAAAATAGAAGTTCCGATATTCAACTTTTATGTTCTATAATTCTCAAACATTCAGACTCCTAAAAAGTGTAGGCACCTAATTGGAAGCCGAGCACAAGCTGCTGAACTGTTCTCAAGGCAGAGAAAATGCAATCAGAGAGTACATTCAACTGGAAGGGCATTACGTCATCAAAGCACAGTAAAGCTCACCACTGTAAACAGTTATTATTTGGATGGCATCTTCAGTGTGTTAAAGACTTAAAGCAAATTCCATTAAAACTGGAAAACAAATTTCTTCCACTTATCTCTAGTAAATGTTCCCTTGAAACTCTTCATATTGTGGTCTATTAAATTGCCTTTGGATGACTTCTAGGCCATGCTACAGATGGTGTTTTATGTGAGATACGTGGAATGGAGTCACATATAGTATATACATGGCCAATAAAGAGCATCCATTAAAACCTGAAGTAATCTCAAATATTCCTTTTACACCAGTTTGCTAGGAATAAATGTGAAGTGCAAAAAAGAGACACCTACATCATTCTGTAGTGTCCAACACTAAATATAAAGACTTTTTATGTTGAAAGTGCATAAATGTATTTGTACAAGTCTAGCCAAAAAAGCCGTTCTAGTTATGAGAGCAATTTCTCAATAAAAAGCAGGGAATGGCTAATAACTATATAATCACACTATTTTTATAAAAAACACAGCTCAGATATTCAAAAGACAGCCTAAAATAAATTATTATAGTATAAAAATTTAAATGGGAACCAAAGCATTGCCATTTATATTGCCAAAGGAGGCACTTTGTATTTTGAAGCATAGGACATTAAATCCCCCAAAGTATTATCCATACTTTTTTAAAACTAAGGATGTAGATATTTTCAAAGCTGTTTTTGATGTTTAACAGTACAGATTTGTTGTTTGAGAGATTTGTATTAAGTAATAGCACAGGCTTTTTTCCAGATAAGATTTTTCTTCACAGTACTGCTTGCAGTAGAAATAACGCTAACCCCAGCATGTGTTTCTCTTCTTATTTTCATATTCATAATTATGTCTTAGCATCTCATTTTGTGAAAAGAAGAAGATAGACACCTGCCTCTGGGGCCCTCTTCATTTAAGCACTACTTTACTAAACGCAAATTATGGCAATCAGGGCGTCAGTTTATGTGTTGCCTTTCTATAAGAAACCATGATGCCTTTGTATTTGCTGTTTGCACCCCTAAAATCAATTCCATGTTTGAATGCCATATGTTTTGCACATTGTACTGTATATATGTAATGCATACTGTATTTTTATATGTGTACTACATTTATCAAATATTTTGTACATAGTGGCAATATTGTAGCTACTGAAGAAATGTTTGATATTTCAGCATTTTTGCTAAGTGTCTCAAATAAAAAAGGAAAACTGTGTTCATTTGTCCATGCTTACTACTTAAAAATGAAAAATACCATTAATAAACAGAAAAAATTCTGACTCTTATGAGTCAGAAACGTTTGGCCTATGTTCTAAGTACCTTTCTCACAAAAAGGAATAAGAATAAACTCCAAAGGAATGATGGTATGTGTTCAAAATCAGAGCCAAGATCTGTAAGAATACAGATTTTGTTTGGGTTTGAACAATTTTTTTTTTAAGCAATACTATTATATTAATTCATTTCCTGTTTTTTATTCTTTTCTCAAGAAAAGGTAGGGTGAGAACCTAGACTCTTCAGTACTTTTGTCATTAAAAAAAAATAATCCTAATAGTTACACTTGTGCATGCATCTTAAATAACACACAGGTAGAATATACATGTGATATTCTTCAATATATTTCAAATGAAGTGGCTTCATAAAAATTAAAACAATTGTAATCCATGACCTTTTTAGGAACTCATAAGCCATACAGTCCTTATTTTGTAATTTGTCACCATATTTTCATGACATGCAGCTGCTCGGGTTCAGCGTGTGTCCCCTCAGCTACTAACTAGTTCACTGAAAAATGACTGTTTCTTTGACTCAGCCCAATCTTAAAAACCTAAGCTTCCAAGAACCCCCTATCCTGCCACAGTACTTTTTAGAAGGTATGAACAGTTTGGAAGGGAGTGCTTTTCCTATGCTACTCGGAGAGTAACCATGTGTGTGTTAACTGCACAAACCTAATCAGCTCTGACAGTGTACTGACAACTACAGAGACACGTTAAGTAATTTTAGACATTCCTTGTTCTTTTTCACCAGAGAAAAACACCTCATTTAAAAAGTCTTCTAACATCTAGCACAAGAGAGGACTTGCAGTTACACAATGCATGCACTGACCATGTACGACTCTTTAGGAGTACTAAAGAGATCACTGAACAAGCACTAGTTTAAACCCATCCCCGTCAAAAAGAAAAATTGATCAAAACTCCAGATGCTGTGGTAAGACTTGGGAAAACGTAGTGTGATTCTAGTACATATTTTGTCAACCACAGAGAGTCGAGTCTCTAGCAAAATTCTCTATCTCTTGGATTAGTCCACACTCTGTTAGTGGAGAGGGGATCAAGCTGCAACACAAGTCACATATAAAAGGAACAGCAAGAGAGGGGGCTCTAACGTTGTTCTGACTCACAGTGCCAGCATCAAAAAGAAGGAAAAACCTAGAGTTTCTTCCTCGCACCAGGTGAATTTTTTTCAGGGAAGAGAAAAAGGCAACTCAAAACATAGAATAACCGAGGCATTCCAGAGAGGTGCATGTTCCTGTTGTGAACCTCAAGCATGTGGCTACCCTGGAGCAGACTGGTGGAATGGTTCCACTGAGTGGCTCGGATCAGGCTCCATAGATACATCTCTTAGAAAGCTGTGCCTGTTGGATCAGGCAAACTTCTGAATATTCCCCAGATCGTTTAACCCCATTTGTGAGTCAAATGCAACGCTTTGTTCACTTATGCAAATGGACCTGTAAGGCCTCAGAGTGAAGTCAAAAACTATTAAAGTATTGTTGCAGGTTACTGAGTGTATTTCACCTTGCAATGCACACTTCTGCTCCTAATTGAGTGACCTTGTCACAGATACAGAGCTAATCCCGACTAAGTTCACATGGGCATTCTTACGAGCTACAAAGTACTGCAGTTCTTTTTTATACTTAGAGTACTAGTCTTGAATTTAACAAGAAAGTAAATAGTGTTTGTACCACATTTTTCTGAATAGAGGCCACCTATAATTCTCTAATAATAAAAAAGAATTTGTAAAAAAAACAAGTACAAAAGACTTATGTGAGAAATTAAGGGATATTTCAGAACTATAATAAGGCAAAAAAAATATTAGAAAATTATATCTGATGTAGACGAGATTACACCCACTCTCATTCATAACTTTCCTGAATTCTTCCAAGGTTTTCAAGATGTGCTGGATTGTAGGATTTCGTATTTGCATTTTGTATTCTGCTCAGCTTGTGTTCTAGAACACTTCTATGCATTTCTTCAGAAGAACGAGCTATGAGCTGTTCAATATCCACAAAGCTTCTTTTCATGATGAAGCTGCTTCATTTAAATATTTACTATTATATTTCCTCTTGTGGAGGCAGTCCCCATACTAGAGCACCCACCTTTCCTTATTAAAATTTGTTCTACACTGATGACATCAGAACTCAGCCAAGTATTACAAACCCCATAAACCAGTAAGTACTACCCATAAAACTTAACAAATTAAAACTTACTAATATGCTTTGTAAGTTTCTTAATATACCTTTTCTTTATGAACTTTAACCATTACAAAAGTTTGTACACTGTGTGTGCCAGAAACTTACCTTCTGATTTCACACACCAAACACAAACACTGCAAAATAAGCACAGCACTTTTTGACGATGCGTTTGTGCATTACGGAATTTCTAGTCAGAATATATCAGAGACAAAGCATTTGTTTTGGTGCCAACTGGCAATTTGGGATTTTGATTGTTTCACAAAGACCAAGAAATGTAAACATATAACTCTCCCCCCCACACTGTGTTCATATTAGTATCATGATGTAAACACCAAGACAAGAAGGACTGATGAAGCTTGAGATTATGCTGAATGAACTTCTTCCACAAGCCTAACTCTGGTTTTCAATAAACCCTGAATGTATTAAACCATATTCTATAAATGGCCATCATCACATTTGTCTTTACTCTGTACAATATTAAATGCTATATACTCCTGCCTATTACCTTGTTGTGTATTATACAAATGTTGCTAAAGAATGACATTATTTCTTAGAATATTTGCCTCAAGTCAGAGATATTTGCCTGATAGCAAAGAAGTCACACGCATTTCCCACACTCTAAACTACAGTCTACCACCCCACTGAGACCTTCCTAAAAGAGAATCAAAGTAACAAATTAGAGGAGCATCTGAGACAGAGGGTTTTTTTTTTCCTTTAAGTGTTTGTTCATAAATCTACAGAGTAACTCCAAGAAATATTTCCCTTCACATAAAAAAAATCACCTGGAGTCTCCAGTCTTCTCTGCAGAACAAGGACCGCTGTGCTGGGCCACTCTCCTGTAACACCGCGTCATTCTTTTATCTCTCCAAGACAACTGCTGTTGATTAAAAGTTAAAATAGTGAACAGAAACATTCTTTCATATGGCTAAGACAAAGTTATACAGTTGCACAAATTCTGCATGAATATGACTGTTCCCGCGTATCTCTTCAAAGGAGTCAGGGAGATTTGTAGAAAGGCCTAGTTTTGTATGTTAAAACAGACATCAAAGCCCTCTCTTAAAGCAACACCTCCATCTCGTAAGATGGAGGCTTAGAGAAGGAAGAAAAAAAATCTGGTGATTATCTTCTCCTTCCAACAAAATCTCTGGCATTATCTTTTCAGCATTGAAGTCTTCTAAAGACTTTCCTTTAGGAAATTCATGTTGTGTTTTGAAAAACATTTTGTCAGAAGAAAACACTGCGTAAGGAGGATTCAGCATAAAAAATAAGGGCTTTCACACGGAACTCAAACAAGGGTAACGAAGACAAAAGAAACTGCAGGCAATTACACATTTTAAAATCAAATTTACATTTTTAGTTATAAAAACTTTGTTTTGATAAATCAGCTCACCATTCAACAGCACTTTGTTTAGATAGCAACATTTTTCCCAGTTGCATTGAGGAAGCTAGGCTCAAAGAGTAGGCATTTTTTTTAAACCAAATCAAGTATTTCCTCTTAATCTACTCAGAAGATCTTTATGATTTCAAACTGAACTTTCAATCTCCCCATACAGTTAAGGAAGAACTTTAGCATTAAAAGCTGCTTTAACATTAAATACTATTTCTGATGACAATGGAATATATTTATTTAAAATGTAGTGTATTTGAAGAGTTACAACTCATGAATTCCACACACAATTCAAATAGTCCTCTCTGCTTTCTTCCATCACAGAATTACTGCTCAGCTCACAAAGACACAAAAAACATGAGTAAAACAAACACAGATGTGAGCTGCACAGGAACCGTGATGACAAGTTACAACTGGCAAGTATGGCACATAAAAGAGCCTATTTCCTCACAAGCTAGTAGGCCAGAAATGGAAGGACATCAGTCAAACGATTTATTAAACTCTTAACTCCTTCCAGCTGCCACCTTGGTAATACTAGGAGTAATTCTTCTTCAGTCAGCTCAGATAACTGGCCCTCTGAGATCACTCCTTATCGTAAAAGTTAAGGTGTGAGAGTTGAGTGCGGCAGTTCCCACGCCCACACATCATCACACTTTTGAAGTGCTGCAGTGATCACAATGATTAAGACAAAAGCAGAATACAACAGTACTATTCCAGCTTTCCATAGTCCAGATGAGGGTATGTCCTTTGAAGCTAGTGATGAACAAGAGTAGCAGATAAACTCCAGCAAGTGTTTGGGTTTGCCAGGTCACCAGTTATGCCCATAAGGACTGGAAAAACAGAACGAAGCACCTTCGGACAGCTTTCCCAGAGTAGCAACAAACACAACACGGGTAAGTAAGGTAATTTAAATTAGATGCCTTTCACTGCGAGTGAAGCCAATTCAAATTGCTCTGTTTGCTGAAACAGAGGCACACATGGAGTTACCACGGAGAGGCTGGCAAATGGCAACTTTTAAAGAACTGAAATTTGTTCATACAGTCAAGCCATGAGGCTTTAGTTTTCCTGATAACAGTTCAAAGAACATCCCAAAAGGATACACATATACTAATCTTTTAACACGTTTGCATTACACCACCACCAAATTAGTAACTCTGATCTCAACCTTTACAAAGGTACCTCTGTTAACGTGCCTCTTCCACAAAAACAAAACAAAACAAAACACAACAAAACAAAACCAAACCGATCATAGCTGGGATCAGTATCCCCAACAGGTCAACATAAACAAAATCCTTTTCATCTAGGAAGCTGGGATACAACTTGGGTGTCCGGCAAAAGTTTCATAGCAAATTTAAAGAGATCACTACAATGAACAGTAAATGAAAACTAAAAGCTTTGTTTGCAGGTCACATTTGTAAATACCCAGGAGACCAAATGTAGAAAAATACGTACTTTAGTATCTTTTCTGCATTTCACAACACTATTTTTTTTTATAAGGAGCAAGTACCAGGAACTTTGTGAGTTTAATTTAATATTTACCATTTAATCATCCCAGCGTTTTGCATTTCTGCTTCTCTTCTCAGAAGAGGAAAGTTTTATTCCCGCTTTTCCCCCTCCTCTCTAAGCTGTTCCTTCCTGCCTGAGGAAGACTACACCGCTTTCGGCACGTTTTCTGATCTAAACGTGAGTGCCATCGTTCGGCAAGGCTTTTGCTGCGCCCCGGCAGCCGCGGCTCCACAGCCCCGCCGGGGAACGCCTCTCTGCCGCCGCAGCCCGCGCCCGGCCCGGCCGCCCTCCGGGGCCGACACCCCCGGCGACTCGCCGGGCGCGCCGCGGGACGCCTGCACAGCCGGGCGGGGCAGCACCTCCCCGCTCCCGCGGGCGGAGGGGCTTTCCGCGGCCCTTCCCACACACATCGCGACACGCACCGAGCGGGCGCCTCCCGCCGCTCCCGCCGCGCCTGAGTGAGGAACGGCCGCGCGCCCGCTTGCCGCCAGGTGCGGGCGCAGGCGCACGCGGCGGGCCGCGGGGGCGTGGCGGGGGCGGCCGCCCGCCGCGGGCGCGCGATAGGCGAGGGCGGCCGTCGCGCGGGAGTGGCGCCAGCGATAGATGGGCGTCGGGAGGAGCTGTTAACGCAGGCGCGGTGGCCAAGTGGTAAGGCGTCGGTCTCGTAAACCGAAGATCACGGGTTCGAACCCCGTCCGTGCCTTGGCGCGTTGGCGGGAGCTTCCCCGATCCTTTTTAGGGGAAGACGGCGCGGGACAGCCGGGTCGAACGGAGAATGCACCGGGCCGCGCTGAACGGTGGCGCTCCTGAGGGGGCGAAATGGCACGGCCCCGCGGGGCTCGGGGCCCGGGACAGCACCCAGCACCGGCTGCGCGCCTGGCGGCGTTTGATTTCCCGTAAGGAGCACAAATTACGTGACCCGCAGCACCGGTGCAGCGGCCGGAACAAAGCGACGTGGCGAACGCCCCGCTCCTCCCGCGGCTCCATCAGTCAGCCCCGCGCTACACCACCTGCCCGAGCCTCTCTCCGCGTTTGCGCCAACGAACATCCTTCAGCCCGCCCTCCGCGGGGCCCAGCCCTGAGCGCAAAGCCGAGCAGCGACAGCAGGCGACAGTCGCACACGCTCAAGGAACAGATCCCACCGCAGCCGGGGGGAAGCCCTGTCACACCACGTCCCGCACAGCGGCCTCGAAGCACGTGCTGCCACCCACCACGGCATCGATTAATTCCTGGGAGGAACAAGCGGAGCCTCTGCAAACTCTTGTTTGAAAAGATGTTCTCCACATGCTGCAGCCACCAAGATCAATCTGTTCTTTTCAATGTTCCCCCTCCCGTAACTCATGTCATTATTAATTTAGTTCTGTCTGCTGGCCAGTAAAACATAAGGTCTCTTCCTCGGTGTCACTAACCACTTAGAAGGATTCTTTGCAGTCTGGTGAGCGTTCACTGTACATTTTCTGTTTTTTTAAATTAAAAAAAACCACAAACTGTCATATTGAAAACAGGTAAGTCAAGGGTGGGTTTGTTACATCAACAGGAGATGTGCCATGCTCACCCATCTCCAAGCACAAGCAAACACCAGGTACTGCAGACACAACTGGTCCAGCAGGATCACAAGCAGCTGGGAAGTCCAGCTCGGGAACACTGATGGGACCTGTCACCCCCCCCCCCCCCCCCCCCCCCAGTCAAAGGGCTGCCAGCACTTAAAACCATCCTAACAGTGTAAATATAACAGCACTGCAAACGGACAGAAACCTTTATTGAATTGTGTTTGGTACGTGCTCACCATCTGAAGTTTCACTGACCTTCGATTAGTCCACACAGTTTTGTTTTCTTCCTGACAAATCTTCCTCTCATATTCTGCACCACTGTTGTCTGGAATCAAAATTGGACAATTCTTGGATGAACAAAAAGAACTGTCACTAACTGTTTACACTAGATTATGTAAAGTCTTTTAAAACACGTAAATTCTGTTGGTAGGTCAAATTCAAGTTGTATTTTGATTTAAAGAAGGGCTGTAACCATTTATTCTATATAAGGTGCTTTTTTTTCACAGATTTAGTGTTATCAAGATTATCTGACTGTATTAATTACATGCAATGAAAATCTATATTTTTTGCACTTAGTTTACTGTCAATATTCACAAGTCTCCAGAACTGGTCTTTAGCAAATTTGGCATAACTTTGATGAAGCATCAGCAGAGAGGAAATCATAGTGCATACCTTCCAGCTCTTTTTTGAACTTGAAATTTCTAGTATGAAATCTGTGAGAACACTGCCCAGTCTCCCTAGAGAGAAGAAAAATGTAAATTATTGATTTTGAGCAGTGACAGTTTCAGCACAGAGCACAGACAAAGCTACAACCAAAAATGTTCTAAATTGGTTTCTCCTTTCTTAGACGTTTTTACTCACAGATGTGAAGGACAGTGAGGAACAGCCATGTCCCTGAAGCTGCTTTCATAAGAGGGTTTTCAAAACTAGATATAAAAATCAAACTCAAGGACAAAATATGTACCTGATAAGTACTGCTTTCTGTTACTACAACCTCAAGAATAAACCTGGAGAGGAGCCACTGTGCCTGTGATGAGTAATGCTTTCATAAATTCTTGCTTGTTTTTTAGAAATATGTTTATCAGACTAAGGCAGGGATGCACGAGAGCTGTGGCTGCGTCTCACCCACATAACAATGGTTTGAGGCCTGCGAGTCTGTGTTATGTGACACATAGAGAAATTACGTAATACAGAGCCTGTTTTTCCATAGTTTGCAGATAGAACTTACGGTTTGGTAAATTATTAGCATTATAATAATTCTGCTAAATAACATTTTAAGACATGTCTTTATTTACTTGAAATTAATTTTGTAATTAGAAAACCACCTGTGAAATCACAGCAAAAGAGAAGCTAGTGCAGACCAGAAATTGGTAACTCAGTAGCAGTTAAGCTGTAGAAATAATTAACATATCACACAGGTTTACTGCCATGACATAGATTCATTCACATCACATCAAACCTTTTTCAAAGTGTTACTATATTTGCCTTCAGCTTTCTCCTTTCCAGACAACGCAATCCCCAAATCTAAAAATCTCTCCTTTAAGTCAGGTTTTCTACACCTCTAATCATGCTTGCTACAGTCCCCTAGATCTTCTCCAGTTGCTCCATATTCTTCTTGAAATGAGGAACCAAAGTGGACACGCTACTGCTGCTTACCAACACTGAGCAGCGTTCCTACACATCGCAACTCACAGAAGGACACCATGAGTGGTAAAGTGAGGATCTGCGTTACACGTACCCAGCAAAGCCTGAGCTGCCGTAGTTACAGAGCTCTGAGAAGCTGCAAAGTTGCCATCACATCACACAACATGAGGCATTACAGTCAGCACAAACTACCCGAACCGATACACATGGCCCTGTCCCTAGACTGGACCATGTGATGTGAAATTTAATCTAGAAACTTCCTTTCTCACCATGGGCTTGGCAGCGCTGCAGCCCCTCTGCAACCCCGGCCTCGTCGAGGGCCAACCCTGGAGCGGGAGGGAGGCTGCAGCTCCCCGTGTCACCCAGCACGCCGGGCACAGCAGCGAGGGTGGCCCACAGCAAGGGGTTAAGACAGCAGCCAGAGTCCGATGGGGCTGAATCCCAGGACAGAATCTGTACAACGGGGTCATCTGAAATGAGTCCTCTCCTTAATCCAGCTTCTAGTATCTGTCATCGCATCATTTTTCAGAAATGATTTAGAAATCCCTCACACCGTGCAGTCTTATTGGTGAACGTGGAAGGTGAAGCAAATTTAATTTAGTTTCATCTTTTTGTAATTTTAACGGAGTCTCTTGCTGCCTTTTTGAGTTAATTGAATTTTACATGTGACAACCAGTATGACCAACAGAGGACAGCACATACATTTCTTTTAATGATCACAAGATCCTGAACTCGAAGCTGCCATTCACTTTTTCACTCAGGCAGTGAGAGTGACAGGCAGAGGAGAGCGGTGTGCCATAAATGAGCCAGCCAGCTTAAAAAGGCCTTTTTGCAATTAACTAGAGCCCTTTTCAATTCCAAGAGATTACTTAAAATAAATCTACTTCTAACCAGGCATTATTGTTGACAAAACACTGTGGTGCACCTCTCTGAGAGCTGGGTCTGTATTTTGAAGCAATTGTTTACTGAGCACTGTGGTAACAGTTGAAGCATACTTAGGAGTCAAAGCACACTTCGGATTGTCAGGTGAACTCTGCTAATTCCCCTTCAAAACTGCAGATAGACAAGGTGTCTGTAACTCAGGTTTGATTAAATGTGTTTATGAAACACTGAAGTAAAGCCAGACTCCAGCCTTTTTATTGCGTTTCATTTGGGGGCATAGAAGACTCTGCAAGTCATAATGAAATTCAGAGAACAAACCCAAGGATTTCATGTGGCTGAGGAGAATTTCATTACAGAAATTCAATTAACCTGCAAGAGTTGCACATATTGAAATCTATTATCTTTCCCCAAAAAGCTGGCTATTGTGGTTTTTATAGCAACCTTTGCTATTCCTGAATAAATAATGCTTTGTTACAAGTGCACTGACATCTTTATATAATTAATAGCATGTAATAACATCTTCACTCATTACTGCTTTGCAAACATTCATTGCTGCTTCCCATGAAATGTATCAAATAGTGGGTTTTTTTAAAAAGATACGACTAAAGAAGGATTGGGTGTTAGAAGCACAAAGCAAATACACAGATTCAGGAAACAGGAGAGGAGTAACAGTGGTTCATGACAGTGTGCGGGTCTGCTGCAAGTCCAGATTTACATCTGTTGGTCAGGGCCTGATCCTGTGAACTGCTGAGCAGAATTAATTAACAGCCTAAGATGCCATTAAGTCAATGGGGACTGACAGTGCTCAGCAGCTCTCAGTACTGGGGGCTCTTAAATAAAAGCCAACCTACAAACTCCTGTTCATGCAAGTAACAACAGTGCACACATCTACAGTAACAACATGAATTATTCACATCAGGGTAGGGAGAACGATGCAACCGGAAAGCCTCTTTAAAATAAGACACGAGCATTAATTAGTGGTGATACATGAGAGGGTTATCGTTTGGCCCATTTTTTACTCATATGCGTGTTCCTTCTATTTGCTGTGTGCATAGGTCTGAGAGGAGGACGTGGGGGAAGGTATATACAGGAGACAGACATCTATAAACATTAGTAGAACACGAGGAAAGGGGGTTACTGTTTGCTTTCTTCCCATATAAAACTCCTAGATCATAGTGGAGAAATGAGAGTTAAGTGTTTTACCATTCTTCTTTTTTTAACCATTATCTGATCAGAGAAGCATGAAAAGCACTTTATTGCTCACTTGATTTTTTTTTTTTTTTCCCCTGTGCTAGGAGCCCTCTGCAGGAAGTGAAGCTGAATTTCACAAATCTTCCCTTTCTGACGTCTCCCGAATTTCTAGGAATGCCCCTTCCCTGTTACTATATTTGGAGGTAGTTTCTAGGAAAAAAAAATAATTTTCGGACGGTCTTGGACTCACCACACCTACTCTCGGAGGACTCCGAGCCCCGGGTCTCCTGGCACGGCCCCCGCGGAGTTGAGGAGCCCACGGCTCAGGTTCAGCAACTCCCGGCGCAGACTGCACGTCTTTGTAGCACTGTTGGAGGAACGAGCATGGAGAGGGAGTGGGAAGGGGAGAGGTGTCTTTGTGGCAACAATGAGTGAATCTTCTCTAGTTATTTCCTGGTGGCTGCTCTTTTTTTTTTTTCCCGTGCACTTCCCCCCCCCCCCTCTTTTTTAAAGGAAGGGTATCTTAAGAAAAAAAAAACCTTCTGGATTTTTTTTTTTTTTTTCCCCTCCGCTTCCCCCTCTCCCCCTCCCCTTGATGTGGCCTCTTGTTTAGCTTGTGGCGTGACCGTGATGAAGAAATGTTTCTGGGCGCCTGGCAGGGTGATCTTTTTATGTAATGAGTCAGGATTTTGCCAACGGAAGGAGCCGGCTCGGAGCGAGGACCGAAGGGCTGTCTCCGTTCAAGAACGGGAACCTGCCAGGCGAGCGGCACCCTCTCCCCGGGATCCCCGCTCCTTTCGGGCGTCTATTTATTCACGGCTCGCGGGGGCACCGCCGGGGGCACTGACAAGTGGTAAGTTGCGCTCTCCTTCCGCGCCCCCCGCCATGGCGCTGCCTGCTCGCCCGCGGGAGAAGCGTGGCCCCGCGCACGTCCCCGCTGCCTCCCGGGCCCGCAGGTGGGGCCGCCGCCCGCGCCCCGCTCCGCCGCCGCGGGCAGCCGGGGCCGCGCCCTGCCGCGGCGATGGGCGGCTCCGCGCCAGGCGGGCACCTGGGCGGGCGGGCGGGCGCCGGCCGAGCCAGCGCGGCCGCGGCGATGCGCTCCGCGCCGCCTGCGGGGGGAAGCGGCGGCGGCGGCGGGGGGCCGCGCATCGCCGGGCGCCTCCCGGCGCGGCCCCGCGCCCACCTGCCGCAGGCCGCGGAGGGGGCGCCTGCGGGAGGGGAGGCCGGGGCCCGCCTCGCCCCGCGGGGCCGGGGGCCGGTTTGCCGCCGTGCCGGGCACCCTCGGGAGCTACAGGTGCCCGACCACCGGTCCCGTCCCGGTGCCTAAATGGGGCCTCTGGGGTCGACACGAGTGAACACGAATAAGCGTGCTGAGAGTGTCCAGAGGGACCGTTCGATAAGCTCCTCTGAAGTCACAGTAAGAAAAATCTTCTAAGTCATCACAGCCATAAGTAAGTCACTTCATTCCTCTTTTTACAGTCCATATATTGTATTTTAACATTTCGACTTGGCCACAATTCCCTTCAACTTCCCGGCATTTTCCTCCCAAGGTGTGATTGCTGATTACACAGCAGTTGTGCCAGGGCAGCGCTCTTTGGCTCTGCGTTTTGATTATCAAAAGCAGAATAAATGTAATAGTGGGGTTTTAGGCACAGTAATTAGTATATTTTAAAGTAACTGACAGCATGTACCTACTTCAGTCATCTAAGTCTAAACTAGAATGCTTTTAAACTTGGACTTTATTTAGAAATTCTGTTGGAATTATAAACTGAGGATTTAGAAAGTACGTTCCTTTTGTCTAAAGATCTCTACTTTCCCTCTCATCTTTGAAAGTTGTTGTTAAGCAACATAATGCTGAGGCCAGTGAGATTTAGACACACAGCTCAATACTTGAAACTACCACTGTTAGTGGGAAAAGACCTAACTGTTTCAAGTAAAGTGAAAATAATTTGTAGTTCATTGTACAAATAAATTTAGAATAATGAGACATCTCTAATGTTGTCAACTTTAGTCTGAAATACAGTGGAACAGAAAAACAAGTAAGTTGTTACTCACAATAGATATTTTGAGTGCTGGGTCTAGTAACTGTTATTCTGGGGGAGTTCCATGTCATTTTACAGATACTTATAAAAGGTGCTGCTTACCTACGTAATAAATAAATCATAAAATGTGAATAAACCCAAATAGTATCTGTTAGCAATTCCTGCTGCCCAGAAAGTGAATGAGTGTGTATTGTGACTTGGCTACAATATTCTCTATTAGTCCGAAAATTACCCACTTTATAAGCAATGATTCTCTCAGTCGATTGGGCATATCTTACAAAGATACTTTACTTACAAATTGAATCTTGGAAGGTTGTGGTTCCAGAGTCGGGGTTTTGGGGGCGAGATGAGCTTATGTTTTATCCAACTGGCCCACAAAGTCCCGCTTTTGGTGGTCACTTTGTTCTGCAAAAGAAACCAGTACATTATTGCTCTTACAGTGGACATTAAACTTAGTAGTAAACTACTTCTGCACTTAGCTTAGTAAAAGGCTACTATACACTTTAAATAAATAAGAATATTCTAACTTTAAGGGTGTCTTCAGTGATAAAAAGAAGATAGAAAATACACTATCATTCTGAAAGTTAAACATAAAAGTTTTCTGACTGTTGGTGGTGTTTTTCTCTTAAAAAGTCAATGAAAATCAAAGAAAAAGCTACGTTTCAAAGAGTGGTCATTCGATATAGGTGAATTGGGAAAAAAGGAAGTCAGTCCCTAGAAAAGAGAGACAGCTCAAACCTTGAAAACATCATATAAACACCAGTAACATTTGTATTGTCAGTCTCCTCCTCAGTTTTTTTTCCTCACAAAGTATTCGGTTTTAATGTGTCTCTTCAGCTAGCTGGTTTTTTTTGTGTGTGTGTTTGTGTGTACACACACGTGTTTACAGTGTGTACAGTCTGTATCTACGAAACAATGTAAAGATTACTAATTTTTGTACTGATAAAAGTTGTAGAATATATTTTTATGAGTAAGGCATTGTAAACCTAACTTGGTAGAGCTGTTGAAGTTAATGTTTCTATTTACGTTTTGGTATCAATATCCTAGAGAACATAAGCATAATTTTTACTTAATTATGTAGTTATACTTTCCTCATGGGATTCTACCAAGTGTTGGAAATTTGTTAGTAAATAGGTAACTTTCTTGTGGTTCTGAATATACCGTACCTATATTTATGACTGAATGAAACACATGACACTCACACAATGTAATTTTTACAATGGCTCATGTATAAAGCACAGACACACGAAATACATTCAGGAGCATCCTCAGTTGGTGTAAATGCGTCTGTCATAGTTTTGACATTTTAAGCCAGCTAATCATCTGCTTAAGCTACACATAAAACATCTAGACATTCACATTGTGGTCACATTATCATTGCAGTCAGATTAATTTTAAGTGCTGACCTACTCAGACTGAATCAATCGGAGTATTTCAGAAAGGCCTGGAAATTCAGCTGAAGTTACACATACACAGTTAAAGCGAAGTTGTTGGTATGTGACGTATTCCATGACTATACGCAGGATCTGTATATTCATGCAAATGGATATCATGCTGAATTATCAAGATTTTTCTACGGAATTCTAATATTTTACATTTCATAGCGACATAACCACTACCCAGGTGAAATAGGAAATTCCCAAACCTCAGTGTAACAAATTCCTCACGTGTTTAAAACTGAAATCTGATGTGGAAGAGCTCAGGTCAGAATTGTGCTGCTAATCTGCCTTTTAGCTTCTATTTTGCATGAAGTAATGCTGTTCAAAAGCAGCATTTATGAGAAGGTTAAATTTTCATGAACCAATTACGCTACAAAGTTAACTGTAGAAATCTTTCATTTTTGAATTATAATACTTAATTTGTGAATAAATTCTAGACCTGTTCAATATTACGAGTTGTCAGATTCGGATTGCATTAACTCCTGCTGTCTCTTCAGTAATATTCTGAGAATGTAAGAGCAGAGAATCAGAGATTAGAAAGTAGATGAATGTGAGGATCTTGCTTTAAGGGAAAAGAGAAACAAACTTACATATCCAAACAGCAGCAAAGATCAACTCTGCTCTGCTGCAATAGAGCAGTTGCTTCTCACCAACTATTACTTTAAAGCTCTTGCATTAACACATTACTTCTGTGTACCTACTTCTTAGTAAAATGTGCTTTACGTAGCACACTTTGTTAACCAACAATTTTTAGATATTTTTTCCAAATGGGTTCTATTTGATTCTCTATTGAAGATATATAAAATTCACGTGCATTCCTTCTAGTGCCAATAACCTAGCTATAGAATTAGTAAACTATTTAAATGATTAATGAGCAGTGTTAAAGAACACTGTTACACTTCTGTAGGCCTTCCGCATTCAAAATTTTTATTCACATTTTTTCCCTCTATTAAGCCTATAGAAAGAGCTCCTGTTTGTCTCCAGCATGCAGTAGCACAGGCAATTTTCTACTACTTTGGATATGATGCACGTATATAAAACTTTAAATGTATGTTCACTGTATACACGTTACCCAAATTAATGATGATTAGACAAAACAGTGGTAGATTCCCTAAGCATCTATGTTACAAAAATTTGATCTCTCTCCCTCATAGTTTTTCCCACAAGGTTTGCGTGCAGCATGGGGTGGTGGCCTCAGAGCTGAGACTCCTGAAGTGCCTTGTGTATCCAGAGCATCAATAATTAAAGACCTGGGATCAGTCTATCTTGCTATTTGAAATGAAAAAAAGAAATTTACAGAAGATAAAAAGTAGATGATAGGTTTGGAATAGAAGTTAATTTTCCTTGAGATAAAAACTGTCATGAATGATTGAAAAAATAATATTTAGAAAGCTCAACTCCAATTATTTATTGCATTTATAATTTACAAAATCAAAAGCCCTACTAGCTATGTTTTTATTTAAAGTAAACTTAAAACTACATTTTTAGGACTTTTCTGCATTTTTAAGCAAACCTTTAAAAAAACCAGCTTACAAACGTTGAATCAGCAGAGGATTATCAAATGGCCTCATCTGTTTACTTTTGAAATTTTATTGAAAGCAGTGAAAAGATCAAGATCTCTACCAGAACCCAGTGGCATGGTTTGAGGCTTGGTCTGTGGCCTGCGTTTTCTGAAGCAGGGCCTCAACCTTTGACATCTCCTGACCTCATGTTGCAACAGAAAAGTTTTGTGACTCCCCTCTGATCTAACCTTAGAAAAAAAGAGAGGGAGGTAGTGACCCTGAGTTTGGAAACTCATGACCTGGAACAACTGAAAATTTTGCCATAGTAAAGGCTACAAAATCAGTCGTCCCTTGCTATCAAGCTATCCAGAGTTTTTCCAGGGCAAGAACATGAGACACCCAAGGTATTGCCTTGTTCTTCACTCTCTGTTACAATGTTACACACCAGCACTGCTTGCCTGCTTAAAACCTGCACCTCATGCCACAAAGAAAATCTATGCGAATGTATACCAGTACATTCAGAACATGTTTTGAAAAAATATCAATATTTTGAGTGAAATATCACTCAAAAATCCTTTTTTATTTGCCTTAAAAACCATCTTTAGCAGGTTATTAAGTAAAAAAATTTGTAAGTTTTTTGATGGCTTTAAAATATTAGAGGAAAAACATTGCTATCACCTGGAAGCTGCACCTGTAGTAGAAGAAGAGGTAGAAAAGTGGTCATACTACACGAACTGCCAAATCCACTTTAAACCATGCAGCTTGAGACTATGAAGCCTCTGGTGAAACTAATGAATTTAAGGCAGCATTTGCCTGCTCACAGCACACATCAGTTAATAAATACACAAATCTCTTGTTGCAACGTCATATGCTTTTCTCAGTTAAACAGTGCAGATATGTAGGGAATTTGGTAAAGGTACACACATGGAAAAAAGAAACAAAGAATCAGCTTTTTTTGCCTGTTGTCAAAATGCCCAAATAATCTCTGTTTACAAGGTTTCAGTGCAAGGGCAATATTCATGTAGGTGATGTGTGAATGGATAGGCATTATTCAACTTGCAGATTTTTTTCAGGACATTTCTACAACATGTACAGAATAAACAAAGATAATAGAAATAAAAACATCTATTACTGAGGTAACTTGCTTTATGAGCTAGCCAAGTGTGACTACGTTACCTGCTCCTAGCTGAGCTCAAAAGAGGTCCTGAAAACGTTGCATCAGTCCTATCTGATTTCCTGCTATATTGAATGTTTACATCTTTGATACACATTAATAACTTTAAACAAAAATATTTTGATCTTTTCAGTTAATGCTGCTGTAACATTTTAATTTAGCTGTTAATGGGGGAAGTTACAATTCACCAGTGCAATGTAATATTGATGCATTTTTGCTATTTTAAGTATCTCAGCTTCAGTCAGACAGTCCAAATCCTTTTACTAGAATCATGTCCTTTCTATATGAACTAATATAAAATAGTAGCTAGACACCAATTTGTTAAAGTGATAGCTTTTCTTTTGTTTTGTAGGTCAGGAAAAGAATTAAAATAAAACAAAACTAAAAGACAAAATGCATTCTGTCATCTACAACAAGGCACGTATAAATGGTTTTAGGAAAGGGTGAGAAAAATCATTTTGTGATGTTTCAGGATTGGCCCACAAGAGTCAGTAAAAATAACTGAATGCAGTAATTTTACTGAAGGGGTATTTCTATTTGTTATATATTGCTATTGTTAAAAATGTCTATTAAAGTCAGCAAAATCTACATTTTTGCTTGGATGCTGCTGCTGTTTGTATAAAAGCTTTTTTTTTCATAATAAAAGGCCTATTTCAAATCACACAAACTGCACACACCTCTGTCAGTAAGTGCTCGATGCTTGTGTAAGTCAGCAGTATCTCCTCTGAAATCACTGGACCTCTATCAACAAACAATACAAGTGAGATCACAGTAAAATTTCTGGAACGTGAGGAAAGAACTGGGTGCATTTTTTATATTATAACGTGAACAAAGAGCAAATGTATTACGCAGAACATCATATTAAATAATATATAAGCAACTGAGCTTATATATTATTGCTTTTTTCAACAATTTTATTATATTTTATACGTTATGCTACAAGAATCCATTGAAGAATATGCCTGTTAGATGCTATTTAGTGTGGATTATTTTAAAAGAGTAACTTTTCATTAGGCATGTCAAGTGAATAGGCATGACTAAAAGTTCAAGTATGCTACCTGTTTTACTAAGGGGTTTTATAAACATAGGGTGTTCACTCTTTACTAAATTTGGATTCCTCTTTGCATTTTTATTTTGAGTGGTCTTTCTGTATGTATGGAAACTGCCCACATGGTTGGTTGGAAAATATTCTGAAATTCTTTAAAATGAAAGATGTTATATGATTTTATTATGTATCTTTTTCTTCTATAACCTAACGTTCGTGCTCTCACTCAAGCAAATCCTTAAAAATGAGAGATGTAGGTCAATCGTTATTGATTAATATTCTGTTTTCTTTTTTGCTTTTTGGGAGCTCAAAGAACAAAAATTGTCCTGGATTGTCTGTGCTTTACGCATAATGTTTTTGTCTTCCCAATACTAACAGTATTTCTAAGATAGCTGCTTCAGAATTCACTTTGGTGAATGGAGAGAACCATTTTACGCATCCAAAGTAAATCAGTTACAGCTATTTGAAAAACTACAATTTTCCTATGCAGTGGACTAACAGGAAATTATGAAATCCTGAAGTATTGTTGGAAAATTGTTCTAACTTAAAAAATTTTTCTTTATAGTTTCATTCTCGATGTTCCACAGCATTCACCACTTCCTGCATGGCTCTTTACCGCAGGGAAAATGAGGGACTTTTGGGGGCAGATGTGTTTCCATTACACTATCATAATGCCCCTAAAAATCCTTATTGCTCTTGCAGTATTCTTCTGTGTTGCTGGGCCTGGTGTGAACTACTTGAAGACCTAGCTTATAAGTACAGCTTTTCTCTAAAAATACTTAAAAAAAAAAAATCACTGAGTTTTATTTTGTTTATCTTATTTTTAGTTGTGTTTACTGTTGCTTAAAATATAAATGGCAAGATATGCAACCACCTGTTGGTAAACAAATGTCGTAAGTCATAAATCCAAGGGACGTGCCAATAACTGCATGGTATTATGAAGAGGAATATATTTTGGCTTAAGAGTTAGAGCTTCACTCTTTTGGTATGATTAACTTGTTTTTAACATAAGAATTTAATGTGTATGTCTCTGTAAACATGACAGATTTCGCAAGCTAATTTAAATGACTTTTTTAGCGCACCTCACTTAGAGTATTAACTGCTTTTAAGAACATACATCAGGGCATTTATCACATTATTAGATCTGCCCAGTACTTTTATTTAAATTAAATGCACAAAAACGTTCAAATCAAATTTTCATGCAGTCCCAAAATAAATTTACAATTCACAAAATAAATTTACTATTTTAAATTTACGATTAAATTTGCAATTACCTTGTGGGTTCTCAGCTGTTCCATGCTTATTTGACTCGAAAGGTCTTTGTGCGGGCGTACCTCTTGCTGGGGCTTTAGAGGAAGGAGGGATGGCATAGTCCATTGGGAATGCAGTCATGCTGAATGGCTCCTCTCTCGACCCCTCCGGGTGAGTATGGGAGATCTCTAGTACAGGAGTGCCCACACTTACGTCTCTCAGGCACAGTTAATTCCCCTGAAATCTGCAGATTTCCACAGTTCTTGAAGGAAAAGGCAGAACATGTAAGTGTAAACATGGTTTGTTTTTGTCTGGGTATTGCAGGGCAACATATCATCAGTTTGACATGTGCAGTGCAACATTTATTTCAGTAGCTGTGTGTAGGACAGTACTATAACTGGTTAGTGTTAAATGTGCTCTTGACTTCACTGACTAGCTCAAAAGAAATAATAGATATATGGTGTCACATTGTCCCTCTGACAGTGTCTAATATCTTTAAATAGTCTTCAAAATATTTGGTGACACAGGAAAGAAACTAGCTGGGTAGATTCTCCCCACCCCATTTATATGTTAAGGTTTAATCCCCAAGGAAATGTTCTTTGTTTTGCTGAAGGAGGAAACTCTTACAGGTTAAGTCATGTCCTATAGGTCAGAAAGCAAGCTTGGCCTTATGACTGGATCCCAGAACTTTTGATGCCCAGATAAATACCACAATAACAAGAAAATTACTTTCTAGAAGGACAGAATGGGCCATGTTGCACAATTGTTGTTGACAATTCACAGGTCAAAACACGCTGGCATATGCATTTCAACATACAACATTTCAACGTGCAAGAGCATGTCTAATGTATGTATAGACACAAAGCAGTAGAAAAATTAGTCATTATATTAATTCTAAATTTTCATTATCGATACTTCAATGTTTCTATTTGGACTACTTATTGCAAGATGATTCCTAGCACCTTCTGACATAAATGAAAGGTGTTGTAACAGACTGGCTCAAGGCTTATGCAGCCTTTAAAATTATAAAAAATTATAAAAGTTACTTATAAGGTATTAGATTAATTGAATTATTAGTGTTATTAGGCAAGTTTTTTACCATCTCTGTGCATATTCAGCAAACTTTTTATTTCCAAGCAACAATCCAAGCTAAAGACTCTGCATCTAATTGAAAATGTTTTTAAAAAAATAAAAGTGTAAGACCGCACATATTCTGTGGAGTTCTGTAGTATTAAAGATCAGAGAAGGGAGTACTCCCAGAGCTATACATTGTATCACCTTTATATAGAAGACACTGCTAATATGAACAGACTAGAATTTTATTTACTTTTAAAAAGTTGTTTGGGGCCTATGCTAGTCACAATACTATGTAAGGAATACTGTGATACCATAAAAACTGATCAGATTTTGTATTTTTCCTATGTTACTATCTTATCTTACATGTATCTTTCAAGTATATCAGCATTTATTTTTTTTTCCCTAATGTAAGCAATCTTTCATAAAATTTCTTTAATATTTAACTCGTGGATCTCAACAGCTGATTCTTACATACATACCTACTTATATAAATACAGGCCGTAGCAAAAGTCAGATTCCCTCTGAACACGTGCTCTGTAAATATATAAAAATATATAAAAAATTATTTCTCATAGGACACCGCTGTCAAGACAAATATTTGCTTAGACCTAGCAATCCTGAGATTAAATTCAAGGAAGGGAATCAAAATCAGTTACACCATATTCCAGTCCTTTTCTATCTAATCAAAATAATCTGACACACAATTGTAATTTTTTACACATTTTTATCACTGTATAATAAGCATTAGAAAATGAGAGCCAAGCACATGGTTTGAGATGTGTCCTTAAACATTTGAATTCAAATAGTAAACATTTGAATTCAAGTATAAATTATTTTGGTTTGAAATAGTATGTCACAAAGACCTCTGGTTCTGATACAGCCCCAGAGGAAGGACTGCAAAATTCATCTGTAAAACTATCCACCAAAGGTAATGGCACTTTGTGAATAGGCTGTGAGTAGGTTTCAATATTAAATATTTTGTAAAATATAATTTTGCTGTCTGGTTGTTTTTTAAATATGAGTAAAGCAAAGATTTCTATTAGCCTCTTCCTAGGGATTTTGATTTCTTTTAATTCTAGGACCAAGAGTCATTAACATGAACCAACAAATTCATGGTGGTGTTCTAAAAGTTAGAACAGCAGCAACTAGGTAATGTTTTTCAAATAGAATTTCCACAGTGGGAAAGATATTAGATGTTTGTTCTGTGCCAAGAAATGAGTAATACGAGAATCCTTTCATTCTTCTACAAAATGGCAGAGCATTAATAGCATTTTAGTTTTTTATTGTAGATAAAGTTTTTGTGATTACTGACAGTCTCATAATAGATAAACAAAAACAGCAGAAAAGACATGCAGTTATTAAACAAGCTGAATAAGATAAACCAGTCTCATTTATATACTGAATAAGCACATTATCATCTCAAGTTTTGAACATTACCTCAACTGTATATACACTATTTAAAAAGTTATTCAGAATACAGAACTTGGCTCATCCATTTTAATAATATTTATTTATTTACTATGTTATTTGACTTCCAATATGTTAGATCCTGTTTCTTACTGAATTAAGATAGTACCAATTCTGCTTCAGTCAGTCCTGAAGGGGACACCAGTGCAGCTCCCTGTACCATTACCTGTAGGGCATGTGGCTACATAAATACCAGAATCAGAGTTTGAATGCAGGAAGCAGTACTGTACCTGTGTCACAACGAAGCTGTTCAGAAAAGCTCAGATAAAGCATCTAGTTTTGCACTGTGTTAGGGAAAGGTGTGGGGAAAGGAAGAGCTATAGCAAACAGAGTAGCAAGTCAACTGCAAGAGATAAATGACTACTCAGATGCTGTAAATAAGTCTATGGAATAAAGACCTAACACGTTTTCTGAGCAGGGGGACCAGAATGTGGCCAGAAGGGAAAAGGAAGCAGACCAGTATTCATGATGGGCCTGCAATGGATCTTTTCCTTCAATGGTTAGTTACGGGAGCAGAAATGCATACAAAAATCATAGAATCATAGATAAACTCCATTAATAAATGGTCACTATTGCATTTCTCAATTATACTAAATTGTTTCAGAATTTGTTAATTTGTTGCCATTGATGGCTGATTAAATAAGTGTAAATGTTTATTTTTTTTCATTTTCCTTAAATTTTAAATGTGTATAAACATTTCTATTCCCAAATTTGAACAACCAGTGCCAAGATTCTGATGGAAGTGGATCTCTATGGTTGTATTATAAACAAATGCAAACGTAAGTTATGAAGTACAATGCTGACATAATCTTAATTATAGCTGGAAGAAGATTTGCCAGTGTGTATACAGTGTAGAAATACAAGGAATCATTGTAAGTTAATAAAGATCATTAAAAAAAAAATCACACATTTCATAATCATACTTTCATCATGATAATATGACCTATTTTACACTTAAGCAATTAAAATAGAAGCTGAAGAAATACTTGGAGATGATTAACTTATTCAGTAGTTAGACTTGACAGGTGATATTACCCGATAAATAATCTACTAAGTGACTGGAATTCTTAATCAAAATGATTTTTTTTTTTACTTCTGGGTTGTTTTTTTTAACAACAATCCACTTAAAAATTATCTTTACCTTTCCAATGACAAATTATATTTTGTATATTCCTTTAAAAGAGAAATCTACACCCTTGCTGTGACTGCTGTCTGAGGCTTTCAGATATCTTAATGGTGAGAACAGCATAAATATCTAACTTGATTGCAGTAGGTTAATTTTGTATCAGAGGAAGCACTAAGATATTCATATATAAAGTCACAGATTCTGTGCTTGTCATTTTTTGAGTTCTGAAAAAATTCAATAACAAATTTACAGCAAAATTATCCCATGACTAGAGTTGGCAGTAAGGAGAACTAAGTGCATCCAGAAGATCTCCAGATTGCAGTTTGAATCAAACATAGACTCTGTGATATAATCTGGACTCATATTCAAATAATCTAGATTCAATATATTGATAATTCATATCAAATCATCTTATAAATTTTTTATAACTCGTACCAGAACTCCAAAATAATATTATTTTAAAACTCTGGGTATATCTAAAACCAAAAAGGAAAATAAACTCCTTCTTAAAACGTATCTGAAATGAAAATTGTGGAGCTTTGCTTCCAGTCTGAGCACAACAAGATGAATGTTGCAAATTCAAGAGGTTCTGGATTCAAGATCTGGGCCCTGATTTGCCCTCCGGCCAGTCACAGGAAGGTACAAAACGCCTTCATTAGAACCTGGGCAAGGTCAGATATTGCATGCACTGCACCTGTCAGAGGGAGCAGTACAGCTACCAGCCAATTTGGGAATGCATTTTAATCTGCAATAGTAGGCCAGGGTAAGTCAACGCTGGCCTTAAACATAGTATCTTTCTGTACCAGCTCTCTTCCTATCTCCTCCTTTGCAGATTATTCAGTCAATAAACAGAAAGTTCCAAGAAGTCAAAAAAAAAACCCCAAAACAGGGGTAACTCCTTTTCAGGATACTCCAGCCAGACAGTAAAGACTGAGCCACAGCTGCAATTTCCTGATAACGTACCTCTTGCTAACATCCCAGTATGGTGTGTGCGAGTGGAAAAATTACAGCAATTAGTCAATTCAAGCCTCTCGATTTTCTCGCAAAGCAGGACACTCCGTGCATCACGTCCTGCAACGCAGACACGCACTTAGTGTGGCGGGTCGTGTAACAAAAGCGTGTCTTTGCCAGGGGTTGTACAACACAGCGGAGCAGGAGATCGAAGGAGACTGCAGTGCAAAGCTGGAGCTGCGGGTAAAGTGCCTTCTGGCAGGCCCCTGGGAGCATGGCGGGAGGCTGGAAAACACCACTCTGCCGGCAGGGCAATGCTGTGGCTCTGTCCTTTGTGCTGCACACACTGGTTGGGACTGGTCAGCAAGCGGATCATACTTGACCTTTATTATTGCTGTTTTACGTGTCTGGTTTTCTGACTTTTTCTCAGATGTCACCCGCAAGATAGCAACAAATGGTGAACTGCTGCACTGTGAGTTCCATCTCACCTAACTCCTAAGGAAGTTTCCTTTACCGTTGTTAATAATGGGATTGAAAAACTGCCTGCAACCCTGATCCTGCATAACAGACAAACTGTTTAGCTACACAGTTTTAACTGATTTCACTAGGAAATAATATGAGCAGAGCAGTACACTTGTACACCAAATTCTGCAGAGTATATGGCAATACCTGCAATAGCAAGTGTATCTTACTGTACAAAAAAAGTAAACATTTCTAATGAAGCATAATATTGTATGGTATTAATATTATCTATATAATATATTCTAAGGACATATTCTCACCTTTTATTTGTATCAGAGAGAACAGAAAAACGTATTTTCCCATTCTACCTATGGAACACTTAAAAACACTTCAGTATTTATACTAAAGTACTAGAGTACAGCAGAGTTACAAAAGGAACACATGGAGTTTTAAACATATTTGGGAGATAGGGACTTTGATTCTGTTCCGTGATTCTACATTTCCCAGTCCTGATCTATGTGTTTAACACTCGGGTGTTAAAAGATTGAAAAGAGCGAATAATAATTTGAAGGTGGTGTACCTTATTTTGAAACTTTTTTTTGTACTTCAGGCTGTAGACAATTATTACGAATCTTTAGCATATAGAAATACAGAAATGCTGTGCTGAGAAAAGGCATGGGAATAAAAAATAATACAGCAAACCAAAGTCTCTTTAGACCACAGGCCACTTGCCTGCTGCTTCTTACAGGAACTTCCAGTTGTGCTGCTTGCTTCAAGTGTAGCAAAAAGATAAACATTTTCTTGTTGCAAGTTAACAAACACTGCCATGCGTGACAAGTCGATAAGCAGTATCAAGAATTGTATCAGGAGTTTATTAGTGCATTTGAACAAGATAGAAATGTGCCAGAAAGTTCTGAAATGCAGCTGAAAAAGGAAAAATAATTGGTCAATGCCCAAACTGTTCTGCAGAAAAGAGGTTTTCTGTTCTTAGTCACTGGAGCTTTCACCGCTATAGACAACATTTCTTTCTGTTTGTAGTAAACTCCTCAATGTATCTGCCTCCTTTGTACACTTTACACCACTGTGTTGTGGTTCTGTATTTTCAGGTGGTACGAATATAGGAGTCTTAAGTTCTACACTGATAAACATAAGCGACTATGCTAACATCATGGCACAACAGGCAGAATTTGGCTTAGTGACTTCATTAGATTAAAAATAAGATTTTCTGCTTTGTTTCTTTTCATATGTGGATGTTGAGATCTTATTTCCATGTTTTTGCCTTCTGTAATGATGGAAAATTATAGTGTGTATTTAGGTATGATACAAAATAGGTGCTATGATGCGTTCTGCTGTACACCTCTATTTAGCACTCCTTAAATTCTTGTCTGATTAGTTTTGTGATGTGGGCCTATATGCATTAGAACAAATTGATAGTGTTTGACTCTTGACATTGTCACCAAATCTGTCTTTGGACTAAGATCTACCAAAGTAAGTATTAAAAATCCTGCTGTATGTACCTCAAATGTCACTTCTAGCCTCCTTTTTGTAATGGTATGCAGCATAATATAAACAAAGAGATAATGCATAGTGATGTAGTATCAGGGTTTACTGGCAAAAGTTGGACATTGGTATATTAATCACAGATGATAAAAGCACAAATAAAAAGGTCTTCTTCCTAGGACTTTTTCCTACACTCTAATGACTTTTTTATATAATTTATTTCATTGAACAACTATTTTAGAAATATTTTTTTTCCTTACAAAAGTATCCATATTATTTTTATAGTCCCTTTCCTCACTAAGACAGGCTTTTAAGCACCATTGACATTTGCTGTATGCCAATTTTTATGGCTCTAGAGAAATAACACTGATACACTGTAGAGAAAATTGTGACATATTTTGCCTGGAAAATGTTGTTACACTCTGTCAAAGAAATATGAAGAACTTATTTTAATATCCTGTCTCACAATATGGGGTAAAAGGACAAGAAAATTAGGACAAGTAGATGAAATGTATACTTTAGCAATATGTGATCAGTAACCAGAGGGCTAATATTTTCAGTTATTTGCAAGACTTCAATGATTCCCAGATGCCTGAAGTAGGGCAAGGATGAGGAGTAAGAATTTCTTCTGGATTTGATGGTTGCTTGGCACTGTGGAATGTAGATACCTTTGCCCATTTGTATGAGAATTGTGTCCTTTGCCTTGGTTTCCCACTGGGAGCTCACAACTGAATACATACACAGTCTTTCAGGACTTCCTTCCTCCTTTATTTAGTGCACACACACAGGAGATGCATATGCAGGGTGTTTATTGAAAGGAATGAAAAAGTTTTACTCTTCAAGCCACTGAATGTTCATGAGAGAGTGTCACACATATATGGATATTTGGTGAAAATAAACATGCTCGTGTCTGTCTTGAAGGAGAAAAGCAAAGCCTTTTTTTCCTCTGTATTCTCAGACACTGAATAACATTCTGCTACAAGACAGAAACTGTTTGTGTGCAGATGCTTGGCTTCCTTGAAAACATAAACAGTTTTCTTCGTAGCATATTTATTCACCATATTAATGTTAGTCAACTAGGGGTTATTATTTTTTCAAATTGAACGACTCTCAGGCTGATAGCACAGAAGTATTGCTATTGGCATGCTAGATATTTTCAATTAATTAAGTTAGTAAGTTCAATAATTTAATAAATTAATATTTTTCAATTAGTTATTTATTACATTCATTTATTTAATTGCCTATCCTGGTTTCTTCACGATTCTGAAATCTAGAATATTAAAACTTCCGCAACAGACCAGACACTGACGTGTAGATGCAAACTCAGGTACGGGATATGGCCGTCATAAAACAACACACTGAAATTAGATGTTTCTTGATACAGTAGACAGTTTCACTATTAAGCAACGGGGGCTCAGAGTAGCTTTAAAAGATTCAGAATGTGAGCAATCTAGTAAGGTGGCCTATAAGGAGTAAATTTCAATTTAAGACTTCTGTGAGGTCAATAGTTTCTTGCACGGCAATGAGGTTCCTCCAAAGTGTCTAATATTTCATGGCAGCACAACTCTATGTTGTGGTAATCAGCAGATATTCAGGTTTATGATAATCTCTATTGTGATAATCAGCAGATAACCCATGTTATGAAACTACTGTACCTTGACTGTGGCATGACGAAAGCAGGATGCTAATGGATCATCATTCCGCAGGCTTTACAGCTCTGGATCAAAGGAACTCATGTAGGCCTGTAACATAAACAATAACCTGTGAGAATGCAGAAGCAAAGAAGAAAAGTGCCAGTTTAGCTGACTGGCTGCCCACAAGAGCAACACACTGCTTAAAGAATAAATTGTCTTTCAGCTTTGCACCAACAACTATGCTGCAGGTATTTAAGAAAAATAGATCACATATGGCAAGCACAGACACAGATAGCATTTCTCTTCTGAGGTCTAAGAATATTTTTCTGTAGTTTGTGCAAAAACCCAAATGGCCATAAAGGGCTAATAAATCTAAGTTAAAATGGAAATGAATATTGTTTGATAACATTTGTCTTATATTAGGTCTGATGGATTTAATGTTTTGGGTAGAATAAAGTTCATGTATCATAAAAGACCAGTGATCTAGCACTTTAGACTCATTATCCTGCCTAAAGGAGATTTCAATTTTATTTTTTGTCATCAGGTTATATTAGGTTAGGTTGGGTCTCCCAAAACAAGTATCTTTCAAGAAGGAAGACTGATCTAGACACAAAATTTGACCTGAATGATCTTAAATGTCTTGTTCAATTTTAGAGTAATAAAATGAGACCTCAATGGGGAACTTGTTACTTTTTCTGTTACCCTGATTTATTAAGTCTAGAGAAAAACCAAGAATCACATAGTAACTGGTATACATCAGTATTTAGTCAAATAGTATTATGCCAGGTCATATCCACTCAAGTTTTGGCTTTGATTGTCTTGGACCCTAGAATACACCACAGCACAATTTATAGGCAAATCCCTCTTCCAAAGAAATGTATCAACAAGCCAGTTCTAGAATATTTGACACAGATAAATCTAAACCTGTTAGGACCTTTTCCAGACATAGTAAAGTGAATGGACACACAATTATATCTGCATATTAACTTTACATTGAACTATAAGGCAGCAGGAACGTAGCTAGAAAATATCTTATTAACTAAGAGACATTTGGATTTGTCCCAATATGTAATGTTTGAAAGCAAGATTTATTTAAAACTAAGTTGACTTTTTCTGAAAATAACATAGTTAATGAATGTTTGTTAAAATCTTTTCCTTACCTAAGATTTTATATACCCTGTTCTCAATGCTGACATGTTTTGTAGTTATTATCATTTATTTTAAAAAGAAGTTCAGTCTTTTAAAATATTGGAGCCATATTACGGGCAGGTTCATTGGTCTTATCAAATCTGAATTGTGCAGTTACATCCAAGTCTTTTTACATAAGAAAGTAAATTTACTATTAATACAGAATGAATAACAAAATATTCAGATATAGGACTTTTAAAAAAACAAAGCTAAAACAGTCTTTGTCTTCCCTTAATATTCAATACAATTCTGAAAGGTTATCTAAATAACGATTTTAATGCATTTAAGACAACATGCTATTTTCTCATTTTCATTTTGTCATTGGATCTAGTATTTTTATAATACCTACCAGTTCAAGTAGTAATAATTAGCTTGCCATTTCCATTGGTAAAGGAGAACACAGAAACTTGGGCAGGGGGAGAAGAATGACTAATTGGCTGAAACGGCTCTATGTTGCACAAGAAACCTGTTGGCAAAATGGAAATTACGTAAGAGTTCCTACTTCAGCTGCATCTTTTTAAATTAATAAATTAAATACATGAATGAAGAAATATCAGAACGATTTTATCTGTAAATGTATAAATACATGTGAAAATTTGCTTTCACAAGTTATTTCTATACACAAATTCATAATTCATCTTCTCTAGTCAGCTCTTACTTTTGTGTTGTTTTTTTTTTTTTTTAGATTCTTCGCACTAACAGAAAAGATACACAACAGTAGCAAAATGCCAGTAGAGATTTGCATAATGCAAAGTTATACCACATCATAATGTACAACAGCATTTGTAAAATTAGTACAGGGCATTGTACTGAACATTGCAAAATATGTTTAGTGTCTAAAAAATTCCTAATTACCCATATATATCCATGTACAAATTATTTTCAGATACCATAAAAATTATTGTCTCTACAATGGACAAATATTTCAAATTCTGATTTCAAATTCTTGCCACTTTTCACACACCTGCCATCCCCTTACCTTATAGAACTTTTTGAAAACTTAATTCTTGAGAAACAAAGCTCTGGTAACTTGTCAGGGAGGTGAGCAAAAGAACACATATGCATATGGAAGCAAACAGTGGTGTACGTTCCTAAATTATCACAAATTCATGGAGGATTAAAGTGCATGGAGAGTAACAACAGTCAAGCACTGCATTTCTGAGTCCTCTGAGAACATCCAGTGTTCTTCAGACGTGAAGAATATTCATGTTGCCTAACAGGTCATTTAATTTGCAGTGTGAGTGTGTATCTCAAAGCAATCAGCCGTATTTGTATTTTGTCAATACAATGAGAACTTGAAATGTATTAAAAACTGCAACATCATAGGCCCGACTACTTAGCTAAGTTAATAAGAGCTTTGCTTCAGGATTGGGAGTAGCTCACAATTAAGATCCGAATGTGTGTGACATATCATTGTAGGTAACACCTTTGAGAAATCATCTGTATTCTTTTACTCACACATTACTGCAGAATTTATCTACAAAGGCACATCATGGACCCCTTCATTTGAAACAATGGGCCAGCAGTGTTTCTCTGGGAGGACCCATCTTGGGAACACACCTTGATTCTGAAACACCTCATTTCAGAATGTTTTGCAGGGAATTCTGTTTATTTGGATTTCTGTTGCCAAGTGCTAGAGGTGGAGAAACTGTTCTGAAGTAATGGCTTGGAGGCAGTGCACCAGGAGTACTGCACCAGGAATTCATCTTAATGAGCTCTAGTGTTTATCTCTGCTTAAACAGATAAAGCACCTAGTCTGCTCTTTACATAATGTATTCCAGTACTGACAGTAATTACATAGAGCTCCCTTCTGAATTAAAAAAAAAAAAAAAACCAAAACAACAAACCAATATGAATTAAGGCTCCCCCCAAATTTTCATGAAATTTAGAGACTTGAATCTTGCAAGGCAATAAACCTTTGTTGGAAAGGTGCTATTTAGTCCATGCTTGTAGCTTTACTCCCTTTGTACAAATCAAAATATAATTTGATCCTCTAGATTTAAAATGAAACTTTTCCATATTGGGATTGTTTTAAAAATAAGGGAGATATGTGTTAGCCAGAAATTATTAGCCACACATTATATCCTAGAACGAGAATTCAATATTTATTACTGTAGTAATAAAGCTCCAAGACGCAAGAATGTGGTGGTGAAGAAAGGGATCTTCCCAAATCAGTGTAACAAAAGTACTATCAGAATCATTCTCTAAGTATGTGCTGCTTCAGTATGCAGTTTTTAATCATTAAAAAGTGGAGTCTTTTGTAACTTGAAGATAAAGACTTTAATGAGAATTTTTGTGAATGCATTACTTTCCTGTTAAAATACTTGGAACGCTTTGTTAATCCTAGTAAAGCAGCAAATGGAATGTAAAGATGAATGGAATTAAAATAATACAGTTGTCCTCTGTGGAAAAAAAGTACTATAGAGCTGAATGCTAAATTCTCTACAGAAAAGTATAAACTAAGTAGAGTACTAGAAAGAATTCCTACAGAGCATCATTAATTTAATCCTTATTGAAGTAATACACTTCACAAATTTAACAAATCCTTACTAAACAATTTTTGCTAATATGAGAAGTACCTTATCTGTACTCCTATAGCTGAAATATTAATTTCTACTTTACTTTCAGATTTACAGCCATATTGATTGTTCTTAGCCAAGGTCTAAATTAAAAAGTGATTAAAGTAATGAACAAACATTTCAGAGTACAGGTAATGTGTTGCACCTGGTTCTGCCTTACTGCAATAAATGATCATTTAAGAGCAAGACCTATTTTTGCCTGTGTATATATACAACTATATATACACACACACATACGGTTTGCTCTAGAAAGTGCAAAGAAATACCCCTTTCTATAAAATCCACCTTTCTATGGCTGTAGTGTGACTTAACAGCCTAACCCCCCTAAAGATGGCAGTCTGGTTTTCTAGAATAAATCCAGATTCAGGGTAGAGTCTTTCAAAACAGCAAATTCTTCTTGGAGTCCTACCTATCTTAGGTGGTTATCATATGAGAGGATGAATTACTCTTTGGCAGTAGCCATTTCTCTTCTCTGATAACATGGTACTCCTCAGTGATCTTGTTCATCATGGTGTATAAGTTTTAGACATTCACAGTAAAGAGAGATTAATTCTCCTTAAAGCTACTGTGTTCCTTAGAGGGTTAAGAAATGAAAAGCCAGCATATTATTTTTCTTACTTACAAGGTCAGAAGAAATACTTAAAAACAGGCTATTCTAACATTGTCTCATTGTGGCTGCCTATTCTATTTATGACACCACTTTATAAACTGTCCAAATCTATTTATGCAACCTACAGATACTCTAAATCACAAAACAATATTAAGCATGAATATAGAAAAAATAATGCATTTATCGTGCATAAATCATTTCAGCCTATAAACATATCCTAAATTGCACTAGACAAGCCTAATATCACTTAAAAAATAAAGCAACTAAGCATTTAACTCGCAAAGAACTAACATGATCAAAGATTTAAGTCTAAATGACAAAACAGTTTTACTTAGTAATTGTCTACTTATAGAAAATTACTGGCAGTAATATTTTTATGACATTATGGTCATATTGATAAAATTTTCTAGAGTAAAAGAGTATGCACTAAACATTATGTTGTAAAAACCCTTGTAGTATAAGTTTATAATGAAACTATTGAATTTCCTTATTTAAAGAAGCCCTACTGCAAATCAAAGAATGCAGAAATAGGTAGCTCTATCACCTGATACCACTACTAGGTGTAGATCATTTTGCAATCTGAAACTGATCTGCACAACCGTAAGTTTAGCATATCTTCAAACAACGACTTTTGTGAGAGGCCATTTTGTTTACAATAGAACATAGCAAAATGTTCTTTTGACAAAACATTTTGTTCTGAGTCCCTATTTTTGTATTTTACTCTAAAAATCTCTTACGTAAATTATGAGTATCATGTAAATCGGTGTGCAATACTCAAAAAGAAATCTCAATTTATGGAAGAGAGTCTTGATTTCAGTAGGTTTCCTGATTTCCTTGTACTCATTCTTTGTACTGCTGATTTCCTTGTACTCATTCTTCTAGAATACTGTTCGTTTTGGAGGAGAGGGCACAACCAATTAACCATAAGTCATACCTTTAATTCATCATCTCGAATAGGTTGCTTAGCTTCATCAGGAGTTGCCGTTCTAGTCAGAATGTGTTTTGCACGAGGACAAAGTGTAGCATAGCTGTATATCCCTTCATACTGGTCATTGTCTGAGGCAGGAACAGTATGCAAAACCGAGACTGTTAATGCACTATTAGGAACTTTCTTCATTATAAAATATCATATTGCCTTATAACTAGAAAATTATTTTTACATTATTGCAGTAGCTGGATCAAATAAAGAGATATGGTGGCATGTTATCCCTGACACACATTTCAGGTACTTGCTTTGAGCTGCAGCACATTATGAAATGTGAATAATCCAGAAATAATCCATAAATAATAATAATCCAGAAATCACATAGGACAACTATACTTTCTCTTTAAAACTTACGTTCAGGAGTATTAGTTGTAGGCATTATTGCACCCTGTGCACAACAAAATACTTGATTCCGGGTTTCAATTATACAAATATGTATTTTCACTGAATATTGACACTCTTCGTACATGCCCATTAAAAATATAACTCTTACCCCCAACACAAGCATGGATTTTTCTCTGTAGCATAAGGTTTATCCTTAAAGCAGCTGCTTGACTGTAGTGAATAATGCAAAAAGCACATTTTGAGTCCAGCCACCTTAAAGAGTGACCTAAATGAACCACTGATGGCTAGTGACAGAAAACAGTTTGCTTAGAGTTTGCTACTGTTTGGCATTAACAAGGTCTTTTAATACTTGAATTGAAGTTATCTGGCAAAACCTTGATTGGCTTGATTAAATCTTCATAACTACTTACTCACCAGAACAAATACATATACACAATTCTATCAGAATTCCTCAAGTCTTTATCAGCATGGAAAAATTACAATGTGAAATCTTTAAAGGATTTACTAGAGAAGTCTTCCTTTTTTTGTGTGTCACAGGTCTATGTGGAATGTAGTGCTGGAGCAGGGTCTTTTCTATCCCCATCATCATCATCAACACCACACAAAATATGGTCAGGTAGCTACCACCTCTTTTGCCTGAAGAAAACGCAGATGAGTGCCAAATGAGATTCTTATACTCATTTGGCGTTAGACTTTTAACCTGCTTAGCTTGATAATCTGAGAAAACTGTTGTTAGGCTAGCAGAATCTGTCCTAAAATGCAATGGTCTAGTTAAAATACGTAGGAGAAGCCTGCATGGTGCCTCTCTGCACTAGATTTGACTGCAGCCAGTACTATTAATCCTCTGACATCATAAATACCATAGGAAAGACATACTAATAAAAAAGTCAGCACTGACACTGTTAATCATGTATACGAGTATATAAATACTGCAGAAATCTCTCTTTTTGAAGAAAATGAGCATTGTAACAATTTCCTGCAGAGATTTACATTTATTTTATCGCAAAAAATACTTATACGCTGAAAATAACAGTCTTTTAAATAACCATTTGATTTTAAGTATCATTGTTATATCTATGTCAGCTTTTAGTGAAATAGTTGTAGATGTGTTATTAGTGTTTCTAGTATCTGTTCTGTTTGTGAAAAGGTTTGATTTAGTTAGCAATGAAGTTTGCTCCAGGCTGAAATTTCAGCCTTATGTCACAGCTATGTAAACCTGGATTAGATCAGTATCTTAAAAATCCCTTATAATTGGGGAAAAAAGGTGTCTCCTAATCAAGACACACTACAGTGAGATTTTTCAAATAAATAAACTACTTCTATGTTGACAGAAATGCCCAAGTTACATTTAGAAAAGATTCAGCCAATTGTTATTCTCTGGTACAAGCTAGCTGCTAGAGACCTGCAGAGCACTCTGGAACCCCACTCCGTGGAATTTAAGGGCACTGGTGGAATTTACAGAGTCCATACACCACATTCCTACAATGTTGATAAAGCCTGAGTTTCAGTTACTTAGATGAAATTTTTTAATGTTGCAAAAATAAACACTGTAAGTTAAAAACTCAGCAAGATACATCATTGTTTTAAAAATAATCTCTATATTCCAGGTATTTATAAAACTGAGTTGTTCCACCCATTTCCTACTATGTAGAAATCCTTTATAATTTTGAGTTACGGATAGTGGCATTACTCATAAAGGGGCAGGGAATAAAGCAATCCAACATAACTATTCCAATAGACAGCTCTTAGGTTTTCATACCAATGGATCTCATATTCTACTTAGAAATATTTTGAAAAAGATTATGTTTGTAAAAGAAAAATTTGGCTGAAAGCATCTTCCACTGAACTTCTCTCTTCCCCACTCACTCTGAAGTCTTTACTCTTTTACTCCAGAGTGTAAAAAGAACCTGTTTCTGGGGCAGTTTCCCCTCGCAGCTCAGCAGGGAGTTGTCAATGTTCAATATATTTGAAAATACATTTCAAAAATTAAGGAGTGTAAAATTGGAAGTCAAAAAATATTTGAAAATATGGTTTGTGCTGACAGTATGTAGATAACTGAAAACACACATGGGTATGTTACAGTACTGCATGTTGAACCTCACATCTTCAGATATTACCTCTTCGGTATTGAACCTGAATGCTAAAAAAATAAACAAGAGGTATTACATTTATGTATTTGTGGGTACATAAATATTCCTAAATATTATATTATGCCCTCATTTTACTTTCTTTTTGAAAAGAAAACCAATTCTCCTTGCTTGAGGAACTTCTTCATTGAGAAACTTAGTTTCTCTTTGAAACTATATGAAAAAGTTATAAACTTGGCTTTTATTGCATTTTTATAGAACTCTCTCTTGCCAATCTTTCAGAGTTTGTCTCTCAGTCAGTCTTTTACTGTGAGAAATTTTGCATGCAGACAATCCACGTCACAGCAAAAATTTAAATTATATTTACTTCAAATAAAGCCAAGTAAACTGTTTTTCAGTTTCAGGTGATAGAATTTTGTGAATAATTTTATAACTTTGTTCTTCACAGCTAATATTTTAAATAGTTCACTGATTTCCATATCCATGGGTGGTAGTCACTACGCATTCAAAATCTTGCCGTAAGTATAAGGTGGCTTTGGCTTGCTCTCCAAAATCTACATCCTAAATTTGTATAACATTGCAGAAGTAGTTTTATTTACAGTATATAAATGTATTATTCTTCTCTGTGCAAAGTGTGCTTCTGCAAGTAGATCTGTAATCTGCAGTGAACAGAATTAAACTGACAGACTCCATACAGGAATCGGACTGCCTGGATACAATGCCAGTATAGAATTGAGGATTCTTTTACTGTCTTTACTCAGCAGAAAATAAATATAAATATTTTTCACAAATGTTTTACAGTATTTATGGGAACCAAAAGATCTAAATTTTGTCATAATCCTTGCTTTGCTTTTTGTTTTCTTATGGGTAAAATATTCTAGTCTGTTATCCAAAGCTATGTTGAAAACTGAGATAACTTACGTCCATACAAATGTCAGGATTACATATATGAGTTTTAGATATTCACACTGGGTATAACTTTGATATGAGAATAAAGCTTGTATCAAGTATTTTTCCAATAAAAACTGTATAGATTTTTGAAAGACTATTTAATCTTCACAAATGTTAAAGGACCCACTTTTCTCTGGGCAGATCTCCTCTCTTACTTATATTGATTTCAGGAATAAATGCTAATAAATGAGGCATCTTTAGCTAATAATAGTAAAGATATAATGTATAGTAATAGGAAAACTGCATTTTTCCTAAAAGACACCTTCTACTTTGGTCACATTTAGTGCAATGGCATTATTTCTAGCATAAAGAAATCAGAGATTGGCCAAAATATAAATACAGGTTACAAATATAAGAATATTTGCAATTATACATATACATTTGAAACAAAAATTACCTTTTGTTTTCTTACAACTGTCACTTTTGAATATATTACATTTATACATCCTTCCTGTTTACCAAGTGAAATTTCCTTGCTGTTTTTTCCTTGAACAGATATTTCTGATGGGTAGCTAAAATACTCTTTTCCTCCAGAAAACAGTAAGAGAGTGTTAGGGACTGGCAGTGATTTCCTTTATGTTTTTCTCACTAAAATTTAACTGCGCTAGTGTGTCATAGGCTTTTCAAAAAAAAAAAAAAAAAAAGAATAGACTCTCAAAGGGTAGGTGACTGGACAGATGTTGGAGTATGGTGTCAAATCTTTTACCATATATGGCATAAAGAAAAAAGTTACTAATTGGAACACACTGGTCCTCACTTGCAAACATTGCACGACTCGTACGACTTCAGCAATCTTTTTTCTTCCCTACTTAAAGGAATCCCATGACTGGTTCTGCAAGTCAGAACCAATAAACCCCGGTGGGACTGAGCAAGGGAGTTCTTTCTACTTCTGGCCAAGCGTTGGTACACTACTAACATTTAAAAAAAAATCTGATAATATTTAGACTGCAATTTCTGAAACTAAAGTATTATTGTACAGAAATTGTATTGTCTAAAGTTTTATTACATAGAAACTGACTTCCTTAATGCAATTTGTCTTTTTCTCCAAACATCACAAAACCAATTTAAAATTTAAACACACCAAAATGTTTTACAAAATATTTTAAACTTCTCTGTTATTTGAGCAAAGATTCTGGCAGAACTGATGGAATTTGCTTTATGTAATGCTATGGTTTATATTTTTTCGTTGTATAATTTGTTTTATTTCAACTGCAACTCAACAGGATCACAAAGAAAGGTATGAATAAACGTGAATTTGAGATGTTGCAACTGAGCACAGGAGTGTTTAATGATGGCAATTATTTCCCTACATATCAGCGCCTTGCAAGAAGCTTTAAATGCATGATTTCCTCCACAGAACTCAAACCAAACCACTGGTAGCATGTTATTAAAATAAGTAGCATGCCTGCATACGTCCCTTATGGCATCATCCCCTTACAATTGCTTTATACAACACAAAAGCCAGTACAAAAAGATTGCACAGAAAGGAGTTTCTATTATCCTACCTATGCAGTTCCCACAAAAGCTACCACTGAAACTTCTCTCAATGCATGCCAGAGATTTCTGTGTTGTGAATACTACGGAATTTGACTGCATGATTTTTAAAGAAACCAACAGGATCATCAGTTTTATACAATTATTACATTTTTGCCTGCTGATATTAATCAATTCTTCTAAAGAAATGGAAGCAATATAAGATGATTGGAGTTATACCAAAACAGTAGTGTTTTACTTTTCTTATGTTTGTGAATGCAGATTCCAATTAAAAAGCAATGAAGTTTAGAGCTTCTGTGTCTCACTTTCATTTTCCCTTCAATTTGTGAAATATAAGAAGAGAGAACACTAAAATAAGGATGAAGAGAGGAGGATACAGGTGGCAAGACATTTAAAGGTATATCTAAATATAACTAAGAATGTTTATGTCAATGAGCTCTGCAAAAGGATAAGCATATGTTTATGCAACTTTCTGAGTCGGAATTGTTTCGCAATGCTCCCTTATACATTGCATCCTTTCTTTTTCATATTTCAAAGGTCTTTTTTTTCAATATTCTAAACAGATAAATCAAAAGTTAAATTATTATGCCAGTTGTAGAAATGGAGAAACTGAAGTATTGAAGCTGACTGGCTCTGTCAAACCAATGTTTACTATTAGAAATAGGATTAGATTTCATGTCATCACTCCAAATCTTGCATCCAGTCTTCTAGCACTGACTACCTACCATAATGTGACACATGTCCATCTGTTTGGTTTAAGTGACTAATACCAAAGGAAGACGAATTGCCTGAATATCAAACAAATTACTAAAAATTTCTTAAGGATAACTCAGACATTGAAGATAAAAGACCTAATATTTCATGTTACAAATCTCATCTTTACTGTTTCTCAGGAATGCTCTGATTCATCTCTGTGGAATACTTCATATACTGTAGTTTAACTTTACATTTCCAACATGATACCAACAATTTCCCAAAACAGTGATTTTCCTACACACTGAGTATTGCTAGCACTTAAATCAAATGTATCCTGTCTGCTTCCATTTCTGCTCTCTGTCTCAATTATTATTTTTCTGAAGATAAGAAAATCCCATTTTTACCACTGGAGAGCCAGGCTGCTTAGGTCACAAGATTCTCTTGGCTTAATCCTAGAGTATGAATCATGAACTTTCCCTAATAAGTACTGGCATTCTTCAGATGATCAAGCTAGCTTACTAAGGCTTCCAGAGCTTTCCATGTTAATTATCGCCATGTTTAAAGTATCAAAAGCAGTAGCTGATTAAGAATTATTAAGATCATAAGTTGTTTATTCTCATTTTTCCTTTCTGTCCTCTATTTCTCACTCTTATGTGGGTTGATATTGTAAATGGTAATACCACAACTCAGTTAAAAAAAAACATAAAATATGAAAAATATTATGAAAAAGATAAATAGGACTGAAAAATATCTATGTGAAAAATTTGAAACAAATTCAGTTGCTTTCTACGCTACCTGGCTCAAAAGTAAGCTTTAAATGCCCATAACTCCGGTTCAGAAAAAAGCTTTTTTCTCGACATTTAATATCAGAAAATTGCGAGATAACAAACTATTAGTAAGCCTCTACTTCTCGAATGACTTATAACCCCTGGAAAAGAATCTTACACTCTCCTGAGAAGTCACAGTAAATGCGATGTCATTAAATAAGTGTTCCATTAAGAAATAAACAAAATTAAGACCCTAAAAAGAAAAAAAGAAACTATTTCTTAATACTTAGAAGTGGAAGCAGAATATTCACTCTAGATTCAGAGTACAGAAAATTACTAAGATAATACTGGACTCTACTAAGTACTTTAGAGCCAGAAACATGAAAATCATGGGCACTTCAGGAAAGATTTTACATTTATGCAGCAAATTTAGATACTGAATCTAGTAAAAGTAGAACAAATATGAAGCTATTCAGTTTAGCTACAAACAGTATTTTTGTATCTTTTACCAGGATTACCACATCTAAATAAAGATGAAGTAAATTTCTCCAGCAGTGTTTTAAGTGTGGCACAGCATGACCGGATAAAAGTATATTTAATATTTGGAAAAAAAAAAAAAAAAGGAGGTTTGTACTTAACTGGCAGATTAATTAAACAATGTGTATAGATGGGCCCATTACATATGTATCACTAACAGAACACACTCAAGTCATACTCAACTTTTATGGGAACTTTTATGAAGACAACAAATATTCTTGCAATAGCAGCGATTAAGCCTGAAAATAAAAGCTGAAAGCCCTAAAGGAAATCAGAAGTGAGTCAAAATCACTAGTGGTTACTCTCATATTCATCATCAGAAGTGAGTCAAAATCACCAGGCGTTACTCTCAGTATTTATCATTATATAAACTGTAGTAGAAGAATGCAGTCAAAAGGAAAAGAAGAAACAAGATGAAAAGAGCAAATCCAAGACACATCTTCAATATTATTTCCAAAGCCAAAAAATCGGAGAATACTAGAAAAAGTAGTATTAAATAGAAAAAGATTCTTTGAGTGCTCAAAAGAATGAGTTCTCAAAAAAGAACTAAAACCAGTGAAGTAATATTCTAGTTTATGTTTCGCAGAAATATAAAAATCCTATGAAATAAAAGTTTGTTACGGTATTTAGATATTTACACATTTTTAAAATAGACAAAAATATCTTAAAGGTTCAGTACAGCCCTTTTTTGAGGTTTGATTTAGTGACATACTTGAGGAAGTGAGCAACTGAACCTGAGTCTTGTTTCCAAGGACTTGCATAATTTAGCACCCAAGTTCAGGAAACAACTTGAAGTAAAAACAACCTGATTCAGTAAACTATTTGAAGACACAGAGTAACAAGCATAGAATTTAATATTTGCTATGTACTTAATCAGATAAACAGAAACTTTCTCCAGAATGAAGGCATCTCTGCAGAAAGTGTACAACCTTCTCTAGTTCTGTTATCTGTTTTTCTAACTGAGTACACAATGCAAAAGCTGTGCAGAAGATCTGGCATGGATGCAGAGAGTCATTGCTGACTTAAAAAAAAAAAGGTTTCATACAGGAGTAAGCTTACTTAAACATTATTTATTAGAGATAAGCTCAAGCCACTTAAGTGAGAGCAGACATACACTGCTCACTGGAAACACTTCTGGAAGAAAAACATCTTTAATGTATTATTTCCAGACTTGGTGAAAAACACTGCAAAGTCTTAGAAACACTTCATAACATCATGCAAAATTTAAACTAAAATTTTAGGCTACTGCTGTGATGAGTATTTAGACAAGTTTAAAGTTTTCTAGAAGCTGTATTATTCAATTTGTTAACTCTTTTTCTCCTGTTCCCCATTACCTCTGAAAATATTTTTGTTGTTGTTTTTATGGAAGTGTGCAGATGTGCAGAAAGCTTGTTTAATAATTCATATTTTAAAAAACCCAATGAACTCTAAAGCACTGCATTCACAAAACACAGCATAACATCTTAACTTAATAAAGTGTTGCCCTACTTTCTGATTTGCAGACCTTGAAATAGGAATTTAAATGCTTTTCTTTAGCATTGAGGCAAAATTACATCCCAAGACAAAAAACTTTGAAAAAGTTATCTTATCTGGGTACTCCTTTCAATCCTACAACGGAAAGTGTAGAATAAGAAACTTACCAGATGTGATAATATACGTGGTGTGAATTAGTAATGGCAGCCATATGCAATTACTGTTGTACAATGGCATAAGTAAGTGCGAAAGAACACAGAAAAGAAACTATTTCCAATGTTTTTTTACTTTTGGATGAAATGAGCTTGCATAGAACACAAAGTTACAAAAATGAACTAAAACTATAAGGCCAGAGTGCTGACATGGCATGCTCTTAAGAAGAATCTGTCTGTTTATGGCTTCCATATGCTGTACAAACATAAAAAATAACAATGTATCCGAGCAAAAAATACAACTTCTTATTCATGAAAAACAAAATATTGATAAAACTATTTTCAGATAGCATTAAAAGCAAAGATGATAAAAATAAAGGTAAGAATATAGCAAAAGTGAGACAATTTGGAATGCTAGACAGGTATATAGATTATTTCCTAAAAGTTCTATCAATTACTATTAAGCATATCATTCTTTATGACTCATCTTTGCTCAGATAGCTCCATCATTAATCTAATGCAGATTGACAATTAATTCTTTGTATTTTCTATGTATGCTTTCTATGTATTTCTTTCTATTTCTATATTAAAGTATAGAAAACTAGCAATCTGAATTGTAAAATTTGGAAAATTATGCTCTTCTGTCAAGTGTAGATGTATACGCAGGGCTTACCACATCTTTCTCTTCAGTCAGCAGTTACTTCCGTTGTTTGTTTTGTTTAGTCTCTCAAACGGACAAGGGAAGAAGAACAATACATTTTCTCTGAAAAATACTGCTCTTAATATATCTACTTCCAAATATTAAATTCGAATTAGTATATGCAGTGATCAGTAGAAATGAACATTATGGGGCAGGCAGTAAGTCAGTAAGGCAACAGCGATTAAACACGAACGTAACTGACAAGTAGTGTTGGCGGGTGTTCACTGGCTTTCGACCCTAGGGGTCTTCTCTTGCCTCATGTGCCAGTACTTTTACACCGTACACCTAACTGACTTTTTTCTTATGCATATAATCCATTTTAATAAATAAACTCAGCAATGGCAATTATGTAAGTTTAACATTCAACACTTATCCCTTTAAACTGCTTCCGCTCCTTCTAAGCTGTTCATGACCGTCGTTTATATTATCGGACAATGCATATGTATAAGCAGAATTCTTACCACATCCCACCGTTTACAAATTCAAGAAGCAAAAGAGTTAATTCTTTCTTCATTACAAAGATTGCAGCACGTTATTTTTATGTCCCACTAGGAAAAAGAACCGATAAAGAGGAAATGAAGCAGGGGAACAGAAAAACAAAATAAGAAATTATATCCAAGTTTCTAACACAGCAATGTGATGCCAAGAAACAGCTCCAGAGAAACTGATTAACTGCCAGCTTTTCTACCTGTTGCCAAGAAAACATTACTGTGTTCACTGATCCTGTAATTAAACTGAGTATGTTCTGAAACAACTTATTCTGAATTGTGCCATCTTCTGTAAAGGGGGAGGGAGCTTCATTCCTATAAGGCACCAATGCAAAGATGGTTCTTCTCTAAAAAGTAGGTAGAAGGGCAAGCTTGGTTTAATTGTGTGCACAGATTCTTTAAAGAAAAAAAATAACATTTGGAAAGAGAAATCTCGTTGCCTACAGACCTTTGGTGGGAAGCATAGAACTATAATTTGCATCGTTCAAACACTAATGTGCAGGGCAAAAAGTTTTAATTGCTATTCTTTAATGCCCTGTACTACTAGAAGTCTTGCTGACTCCTGTTATTTTCTTTATCAATATTTAAAAAGTGAGTTCTTAATTCTAGTGTTTTGCAGTATTTTCTTGCTAGGACTTTTAAGTTATTACAATTACCCATGCTAGTCAAGATATTTATAAACAAGTATGTCAATGAAACATCAGATCACACCAGTATACTTCTCCTGCCACATTTTAACTTGTTCAACCCAATCTTGTTTAACCAAGATTTCATAATGGCTGACTATATTCTCTTCACCTCTGCTACAGTCCTTTAGTATCTTCTTGTAAACGTTTATTTTACTTTGGACTTCTTTTCTCCATTCCTCATGCTTTTACATTGGATGGGTTAATGAAACGTTGGCTTTACTTACTTTACTGAAACATTCTTTGCTATGTGGCTGGCTGTGCTAGACGGGACAGTGTCCCTCTCAGACATTAGTTCTTACAGCCCTTATTGCATCACGAAAGGTCCGGATCACCCAACAGAAGCGTGAGAAAGCCCTTGCTTCCAAGACAGTTCTAAATATTCAGCAGAGGAAATCTGGAATCCCAATGAAGGACACCTGAGTTTCCCTTTAACCCAATAGCTCCCTTACTCTTTCTGTGTGCACCCTAAATACATTCCTCCCAAACCATTCAGAGTAAAACCATCACTGTAAAGTCTTAGTACTATGAACTCCATCCAGCTCCACCTTAGAGCTCGCCAAATCAATGCAGACCAACTTCCTTTAGAAGGTCGTTCACATCACTGGACATTTGCCACTCTTGACTTGAGCTATACAGTTTAAACCATCTTGCTATAGACTTTAAGCCACTTTAGTGAACTTTCTTTTTAAAGATACAATGTTTGTGAAACTAAGAGCTACTGTAAATAATAGCAGTTTTAGGGAAATTTTTGTAGTGTGAGGAGGAATTTAATTTGTTTCTATATCTAAATGACAAAATATGAAACATCTTTTGGTTTAGTCATTAGTTTCTTCAATCTTTCTCTTATTTGCTTATAATTAAGAAACCAAACATTTTATTTAGTATGAAGTCCAGAAAATAGCAGTAAAAATGCCTGCTTGCAAACTCAAGTCATTTTCTAATTGTTCTGCTGTAATTTGCTAAAATTCTCTCTTATACACCACCACTTAAGACTATTTCTACAAAGAAGCCAAGGAAAAAAAATAAGCAGATTCCAGAGTATAATATTAATGTCTATCAAGCTCCACTATTTCCAGTTTTACTCTTCAGGAAAATGGAAATTATTTAACTATTAAAATAAAGTAGTTCAGAGTGCAATACAAAATTAATTTTAAGACAGGGATACACAACGTAAGAAAGAGTTCTAGAAAATAAACATAGCTTCACAGACTTGTGGATTAGCTCAACAGTGACTGAAGACTGACCATTAGCAAGGAAGTCCTGAGAAAGTTGGTTGAGGAGAGCGTGTGTATGCTTGATGGCCAAACTGGGGTGGGGGGCGGGGGGGGGGTGGGGGAAGAAAAAAGATAGTCCCCAAAGATGTCAAGTCAGCATCTCACGTGCTAGCTGGTATAAATTTTGACCTAGACTAAGGGTCTCTCTGCTGGAGACTTAACCAGAGTTTTTAACTCTTGTGCTGGCCAGAGGTTTATCTGACGGCAGAGAATAGCCAGAGCTGAGAATATTCAGCTCATGATGCATTTTAGTTATGATCCCTTCACTCCTCTTCATTGCTATACCTCTGGAAAAGAGAGGGACTTAAGGGGAAACAAAGCTGTTGCATTTGTCTGAAGCTAAGCTGAGAAACCTTTTGTGCCAGAGGTAGTCTATAACCATTAACAGCATCTATAACTGAGATAGCATCAGCACTAGCCACTGAGTGACTCCAAGCCAGAAAGAGAGCTACTTCCAGAGGCAACTCAGACCATAGCAAGGCTGAACCCTGAAAAGTTACTTCTCTGAAAGTAACTTGCTGATGATGACACAAGACCTTAAGATAACTACACTCAAAATTTACATACCAGTACCTAAAGTTATGTGGGACAAGATACAGTCTGCGTATCACTGAATTAACTTGTGTTAACAGAAGATTACTTCTTCATTAGCGTTATGGAAGTATTTTTTAAATTTCATAAAGATTTTTTTCTTTCTTTTCACACAGAAGAAGTGTTCGGAGTTGAGGACTCCAGAAGACTTTATCTATGTTGTTCTCAATATCTTTTCTTTGATCCTCTTCCCCACATACAGCAATAGCAGCTGTTGGAATGTGCAGGTTTAAAGCTGACAGATTCACTCTAGAGTGAAAGCTGAGCATAGCTGGCACTCACACTCCATTTGGAAGAGGTGGTGAGTTGCTTTGTTTTTCTTCTGTTTTGGCTTGTTTAGTTGACGAGTAACAGATCAGAGTCATTCACCAGAGAGAGAACTCTGCTACTAATCTACCGCTAAAACAGACTCAGAAGCTGAGCCAGGTCACTTACTTTCCTGGCTTGAATTTGTCCTGCTCTCTGTTGCTGATGGTATCAGCAATAGATATCAGTGGACATGAACATGCCCAGGTGGTACATTAATGATCATCGCTTTTCTTCCTGGCACCAACTAATTAATTCTTCTACTTCTGAGCCAAGATTTGCATTTACAACTGTTTGTTTAGCAGAGAATGAACAGTTAGCTGTTGGTGCTGATTCATTCTTCATCACCTGTTAGTTCTCAAGCTGTCAGCAGTGACTCCAAATGCAACCCTTTAGATTTTCACTGCTGAGCAGTTCCACTTGCTATGGACCAAGTAGGAAAAAATTACCCATAGCGTTATGTCTCATTTACCTAATCAACCACTTTTTTGTAACCCATTCTGACCCTTGTTAGTACAAAATATTAATGGGACAACTCCCAGGATGAATGCCCCAATAACTAAATGCTGTGAAGCTGCCCTTTGTCGACATCCCTGAGATTATGATTCTACAAATCTGTTTGGTGCTAGTGTGCCTTAGGTGTTCCCCAAGATGGCCAGCAGGTCAAAGGAGGTGATTCTGCCTCTCTACTCTGCTCTTGTGAGAGTACCTGGAGTACTGTGTTCAGCTCTGGGGTTTGCAACATAAGGAGGACATGGAACCATTGAAGCAGGTCCAGAGGAGGCCACAAGATGATCCAAGGGCTGGAGCACCTCTTCTATGAAGACAGGCTGAGAGAGTTGGGGTTGTTCAGCCTGGAGAAGACAAGGCTCCATGGAGACCATCTTCTAGCAGCCTTCCAGTACTTAAAGGGGGCCTACAGGAAAGCTGGAGAGAGACTTTTTACAAGGGTGTGCAGTGATAGGACAAGGGGCAATGGCCTAACTGAAAGAGGGTAGATTTCAATTAGAGATAAGGAATAAACTTTTTACAATGAGGGTGGTGAGGCACTGGAACAGGTTGCCCAGAGAAGCTGTAGATGCCCCATCCCCGGAAGTGTTCAAGACCAGGTTGGATGGATGAGGCTTTGAGCAACCTGATCTAGTGGAACGTGTCCCTGCCCATGGCAGGGGGGTTGGAACTAGATGATCTTTACAGTCCCTTCCAACCCAAACCATTTTATGATTCTATGATTCCTCATCCCCCTGTGCTGCTCAGAGAAGAGGAGGTAGAGAAATCAGGAGCAAAGTTGAGCCTAGGAAGAAAGGAGGGGTGGGGGAACATGTTTTTAATATTTGGTTTTATTTCTCATTATCCTATGATAATTGGTTGTTAACAAATTAAATCGATCTTTTTCTTCAAGTCGAGTCTGTTTTGTCTGTGTCTAAAATCCATTGCAATAATGCTGTCACGTGGTTTATGAAAACTGTTCTCTCTATTGCAATAGACAGAAACAAAATCTTTACAGCTACATATGGCTTAAAAAAAAAAAAAGAAGAAAAAAGTAAAAAGTAAAACCTTGAGCTTTTGATTCTAATGTATGTTTTGATAATTCAAAAATATCTGGACTTCAGACAAGCTTTGCAACCAGTGAAATTGTCTTTGAGACTGAAGGCCACACCGAGCTTTTTGAGAGTGCTAGAGACATTAAATCATCTTTCTGTGAGCCAGGTTGCATACCAGCCATTGTTTTACTAGTCTTATGGGTTAAAATCCATGACTTGTCGTAGCGTTTTGGATTTCTTTTTAACTTCAATCCACAAGTTGAGACTAAAACTGTTTTTTCTTTATGGGTATTTATTTTATGTATTACCACATATGCTGTTTGGAATATAACAGTAAGAAGTGCTTTTTATATACTCAACTCAAAGCATTAGTTTACAAGAAAAGATTTGACACGTACCGTATAGGTTAGTTCAACTGCTTACTTAACCACATTGTGAAATGCTGAACTCAAACCAGCTCACACAGGATTTGTTTTAATTTATCTCTGTTGGAAGAAATAAAACATATAATTTAAGCCAAATTCCAGTGCTTTGCTCTGAGTTTTGCTAGTGCATGCCATCTAAAATGTGCTAATAATGCCAAAAAATAAAACACTGAATGTTCCTCTATTTATCCTCCATGTATAATTTTCTCATTTTGGTAATCAGGCTCTAAAGTGATGGTAATTTAAATAATCCAAAACATAAGTTTTCAAAAGCTCTCCCTTAGTACAGACCTTGACTACCTTTGTAGTGGTAGGTTTCTTTGTATCTACGTGAAAAAAATATCTTGTTATGACTCTTTTTTGCCTTTTTTTTTTTTTAATGTCCCACCTACAACTCCCTTTTTCTTACTGAAGATTCAGATGGAAAACTGTGTTCTTCTCCCTAGATCTCCTGTTAAATATGACAAATGCATTTCTTCTGTTTAGAAAGATGAATATGCTTCTATTACGAAAAAGTAATATTGGCATACTTTTTTTTTTGGATCTGAATTATCAGGGATTAACTATTACATCTATGAAGATTTCTGGACTGTTACAGCAAACACTTCTTTGCTCAATGGATTTAAATGCTAATTTACTAAGCAAATCTGCAGGCTCATTCAATTACATTTTTAGAGTGAATTACAGAAACAAATACATGGAATTTTTTCTAGACAGTGCAAAAGAAAAGGTCTTTCTTTTTTAATTGCTACCACATGTATATTTCACATGGGCTTTCTAAAGAGGACTCTGCCTTCATAAAACAGTAATTGGAAGATTTTTCTCAATGCTTTCTATCAGTGTATACTTCATTAGGAGTATACATATGAAGTACCTACCACAGTACAATTATAATTTTAAATGCATACATGCATATAAATAAATGGAATCAAAAACATTGGCAATAGTAACACTATGTTTCCACAATGCTAGGCATGTGCGCGGTTTAGAAATCTCACATTACTTCTCATTTTTGTACTTCCTGTAAAATATTGAAATGGCACTGCTCATCACTACAGCCACATTTTTGGTCTGGTTAGATCTGCTGCTTTAAAACACTGCATGCTTCCAAACAGAAGTTTCATCATCTAAGTAAGTTCCTTTAAAAACGGCACCTCCTTTCTAGTATTTTAGAACTTTAGGACTACTGTTTGGTTTTAAATCACAAAGCTAAAAGTGTCTCAAACGCTTTATGTCATTATTTTATCGGTAAAGTTGATCAAAATCAATATGCCAGGAAGCCAGCAAATCTGCTTTTAAACACCAATATTCCTCTGAAGCCTCAGGTGTTATTCCTGGAAATGACATTTGTGTGTGACAATAAAGCTATTTTAAGATGCACCACCTTCTGAAGGTAACCCCAGACTGATTCAAGACAATAATTGTCATTACTGATGTATGTGCACAAAAGGTGCCCAACTGTCCTAATCTTGTCCAACTGCACCAATTTAAACTAGCTCCTCTTCATCTTTCATGTAACACTGCTAGTTCCCTATTGACACTATCTTGCTGCTTTTGTAAACTTTCGACACATTTTTTTTGCTGTTTTATTTTCTTCTCAACAAGAGTAGCTCCTTTATTCTGTTCAATAAAAGCAGAATGCTATGGCTAACATAGGGCATAAGTTTATCCACATTCCTAGAAATATCAATTTCAAGGACTTTCATATGTTAATTTGATAATGTACTCATTTCTATGCATATTGCACATGTTCAAGGACAAATAAGATTTCTAATAAGAAAGCGGATTGAACTACATGATGTGAAAATTGCTAACAGCTGGGGGGAAGGTGCGGTAATGGCAACTGGCAACCGTAAGACAATGTAGAAACAATGAAGAGGCAGGTAGCGGGTATCTGCCCAGACACAGACGCCCTTGAAGTACAGAAAACCACAAAGTAATAATAGGACTGGTGAAGAAACATAATCGGATTTTAAAAACAAAATTCCAAGCACCATTCTTACAGCATAAGCACAAGGTGGAAAACTGTCAATAAATCATCTAGACAAAAGTAATTAGATAAATATTAATAAAACTATGTATACTGTGTTATCATATCTAGCTTTTATAGTAGCATTTCTTAAAAAAGGAAAATACATCTCAAAAAATATCAACCAAAACCATCATCATGTTGGTTTTATTATGAAGTGGATTCTTTTTCAGTAGAGTCAAATTTAAGGATGCTGATTCTGGTTCATGGAGCAATCAAGGTGTGGCAGCTGCTGCAGATTACCATTTCCCTACCAAAGCCAGCAAAACAGGAAAAACACGCCTATAGTTCAGCACATCCAGTCAGGATAAACTAAATGGAGGTTACTCAAAAGCAACCAGAATTCTTTGAGGAATGTCATCCATCTCTATATTCCACAAGAATACTCCATCCTGAACAAGAACACTGCACTCTCTTTTTATAGACATAGGGAGAGAACAGTAGATGCAATTGTGAAGAACGTGCTTCTTAACAAGGAAGTCGGAGTTCCTGGTGTCAGGCTCTGTGCCCAGAGCATGGCTGTCCTACGGAGACTGGGACTGCAAAATGATCTTTGAAGAGCCAATACAACCAAAATTTTAGATTTTGTGCAGCAAGCTTACAATGCAGATTCTGTTGGCTGAGAAGAAAAGAAAACGCACAGAGAGAACTAGGACAGGAAAAGCTTGCCCTACTAGACAACACGAAGTGTAACAAAGACAGGGAACAGATGTGCCGAATGTTAATTGCCTGTATGTTGTACATAAGAAAGGGCAGGAGATGAGTATGCCAACTATAGATGCTGCAACGGTAAATGGCATCACATACATAAGGATACAGCACCCGTAGCCATTACCAAACCTTGCAGATAGAAGCCCATTTTACTGATTTACACTGCCATAACAACAACTGAAACAGCTGAGGCAGGTGCTTGCTCTTTTCTGCTGTGTAGTGACAGCTCAGGGCAGATAAACAGGCCTGGGGCAGAAAAGTAGGGATGGTAATCCCAACCAACCACAGCAAGATTTACCCACTGTATTTAGCACAGCATTTATTTCAAAGTAGCCTGAATATGTCAAGGGACATAAAAACTGAGATTATGTAGTATGTTAGTCCTGGAAGTCTTAAACCCAAACGCTCCATTTCCTCCTGCACTATGTGGGTTAGTTTCGACAACCCAGTTGTCTGCCCAAGAACAGGGTGAGCTGCAGGGCACAGATCAGCTTGTGTAGCAGCTCATGTTTCTGAAACTTGCTAGTGCTAAGCAAGTGCCTGGGAACTACCTTGCTGCATTTTAAAGGTCTAAAACTCTTCGTGCTGCTGTGAGAGATCAAGATAGAAAAAAGTGTCAAAAATTATTCTTTTATATGCAAACACTATTTTGCTGAAAATGTAAGATAACAAGAGCTTACAGTGATTCACAATGGCTCTGAGACTTCTTTGGATTAGCAGAAGTAACTTCCAGCTTTGATTTTTTTGAGCAGCAAGTCAGTATTTCTCAGAAAGCATTCATGGTGGTTTGTTTCTTTTTTTTTTAATTTTTTTTTTTCTTTTTTGACCTTTTCTATCTGGGACAACATACTTGTATTTTGTGAGCTTCCAAGGATGAAGGTTTTATTTCTTTCTCTCAATTCTTGTGCGAGTAGGACAAATTCTTTGGGAATGAATAAAAGCTATTTGGCCTATAAAACTTGCCCTTTTTTGGTTCTATCTTTCTCACATGATGTCATGCAGTTATTTTTCTGAATGACTTCAATGTGTTTGCCTCAACAAGTCTGTTATTTTATTATTATTATTATACTTTTCATCTTTTTAAAAGGAAAGTTCCACCCTTTTTTTTAAAAAAAAACCCCACATTTTTTCTTTTTCCCTTTTGGTTTTTCATAATATCTGGGAGACTCATTATAAGGAATATATAAGACGATAAGCACTACATGTATTCTGTAAAAATCAACTCTGTCTCCTGCTACAATTCCTGTATTGAGAATCTCTGATAATATCAAGCTGATTGTAAATAATTAGCAGGCATCTTACACAATTTTAGTCTTAACAGTTTTTCAATCTGTTATTGCCACTCTCTCTCTTCTCCTTTATACTATTTCATTGTTATTATGAAAGTACAATTATATTTGATACAATTATATTAGCAGGAATTAAAGAAAGAGTCTCTAAAAAAAATAACAAAATTTCCTAAAATAAAGGATTCAAAAGAAAATGAATTATAAAGGAATTCTAACGATGTCTCTAAAACAAAGATTTCTGTGGTAACTGGAAATATCCAAACACAACAGACAATTTCCTCTCATCTGGCTTCATGAGTTGGGAGGGTACAAATTCCAGATTGCTAAAATGGAATTCTGGATTGCTAAAATGGAGTTTAGCAATCTGGAGTTTGGAACAGCAATGTGGAATAGTAAATCTGAAGCTGATAAGGAGATAATTCATGACACTGACTACCTTTCCTGCCTAGCTTCTCAGTAAAGCAAATTTGTATATTCTGATTGTTGGCTTCTCAGTGCTAAAATGACTGCAAAGTACTTCCTGAGGAGTTTGAGGAAAAGCACAGTGCTTCTATCACAACACTTTTTCCTCTATTTGTGAGAATTTATAACAGTATTTTGCCCCTTGAGCATATATTGAATTTGAAAGGCTATTGTGTACACATTCTGCTACTTTATGGTGGATACAGTCAGAAAAAAACCCAGCAAGGTGTCACAGAATCTATGTTAGTATCAATTCTGAATTACTGGAGAGATGTGTTCTTTCCAAAGCAAGCACTCCATTTATATGGGATGGCTATTTTTCAAGATGAAACAACATATACGTAGGTGACTTAGGACTACTCACATGGCTACAGACTACAATCCTGTGGAAAAAAGCTCAACTGGAAAGAATACCCAAGATGACTCAACAAATCTGTCCCTAATATCTCTGATGTACTTCGTAGCACTGCTTTAAAGATGGCATGTGTCATTTATATAATACTTAAAATCCTTACAAATATTCAGTTGCTGTTGGCTTGTTTTTTCTTTCTTCACTCAAGCCCTTGACCTACCACAGCTGTCAAAGGTTCATTTTTAGTCTTGACATTATTTTCATATTTTAAAAACAAATTCAAAACCACACATACTGACCCAATGTTTTGATGTTTCTCACTTTCTGAAAACCCTATGCAACTAAAATATATCCAGTATGAATTTTAATCTATTTTAACAAAGATATGTTCTTCTGTACATTTTATTACTGATGAAATTATATACTTTCGCAAAGTCTCTTAACTAGCTTTTAAATTTGAATAATTTAAAATAAAAACATCTGAATCAAAAAAAATAACACTCCACAAAATTCTGACTAAGCTTCAGAAGTTTTAAAAAAAGACTTTTAATTCTTTTTTTCATATTCCTAAATCACATGGACAAAATAATGCCCCTCTGTTGGGACTTCTGCTTTCTGAAACTCTTTGTTTAGCTCTGTTATTTGCTGTTGCTTTATTTGTATTACCTAATAGCGTGTGCATTTATAGTACAGCAGGTAAAGACAATGAGGAGCACTAGTAATTAAACATAAGAAGCAAAATCTTTGCACTTCTCTCATGTTCTTCAATAAATGTCTAGGAAAAGCCCAGAAGAAATCCACACTAGAAAGGCACAGAGGAATGCTGTCAAAGATTCTGACTAGGCAAAGAAAGGACCCAGAAAAACTAGCTGCACAAAAATTTGCACTATGGGGATGTGGTAAGTGATTCAATCTCTCTGGTTATCAAGATAAATTATGTTGTGACTGCCATTTCTCTCATTCTCTAAGTTCTCAATGAAATTCAGCCAGCTGGTTAAAATTTCCGTCAGAGCTTCTCAGACTGCGGTCTGCAAGAATCAGAAGATGCTCTATGAAATAACCTCAATTAGGTTTTTTGGTTGATTTTTTTTTTTTTTAATTCATGTACTTTCATTACCACTCATGTAAAAAAGAAAACACCCCATTTTGCAAGGGAAAACATAAGTAATGGAATTCATGTATAAGTCAATGCTTTATGGCAGTAATGCATGGGATTGTCTATGTATTTCTTTTTCCACTAAATTGAGAAATTCTGCTTTATATTCTCTGTACATTTAAAATACAAGTCTCTTCCCACTACCATAAACTACCATTAACATAAAAAACATTCCTTTACTTCTTATTGGAATATATATCAAGCTGTTTGAATACTTATGTTGTGGAATAGGGGGGCCATGGAATAATTATTCACTAAATGGAATGTTTTTTGTTTTTTTTTTTTAAATAAATCAAAAGCACAGAAATCTCTACATCCTACAATTTCCTTCTCTTTAATTATATTTTTCTAATATATTGATCATACAAACCAACCGATATAAGTGACGAACTGTAAATTCCTTAAGTAACATGTTATGTATTAGTTTAATATATTTTTAACTTCTAAATCATCTTGCAATTTTCAGGAAATGTACTGTTAATGAAGAGATGTTTTAATCAAAATATTTATGCAAGACAATTAAAAAGAAGAGTGGCAAATTGGAGCTGATACCTTTCCTTAGTCTTCTGTAATTTCCTGAATCATTGACTCTGATTATTATCCATCTTTCTTAAGTCTAAGACATTCAAAATCTTAAGCATTCTCAACTACAGTCTATCATGAGAATTAAAAATTGCTTTACATACCTCAGGGGAACAGTAGCCATTTTGCAGAATCTCACTTTCATATGTATGCTAAAACAGAAAAAAAAAAGTGAAATAATGAGAATCCTATCCCACGTAACTAAAATTCTTAATATTTCATAGCAGAGGAGAAAGTGAGATGTTGCTATCCTTACTATACTTCATGGTACAGGTGGACATCAGGTGACTTTGAAACATAAAAGCCTGTAATCGTTTCCATGATATTGAAGAATACTATGAGGATTATGAAATATAAGACCTATTGATTTAATACGTTTCAAATGCCGACAACAAATGCAAACAAGACAATCAATACTTTCAAAAATGAAAGTAGTGAAATACAGATACTTGAGAATCACAGGGTGCAGCAGGACAAGAGAATAAAGACCAGCTCAACGGCTCCCCTGGAAGGGCTTCCAGAAAAGCAGGATGCAAGATCCTAAGGTAATCAGTAGCTCTGTAACATTTTCAACTTTTCCTCATTTACAAGCAAAAAGGGAAGATAGTGTTTCCAATGCTACCAGGTTGCAGTGAATCAATATCTCTACTATAATTTCCATCTGCCTTTTTCTGGGGTTAATGTTCCTTCTGAGTCCTATTTCTGTTAATCAAAGAGGGTGCACCAACCTAAGAAGAGCTTTGGTATAGCATGTTAACTATATTTTTTTTTTTCCTGCACGTGAATGTGGTTCAGTGATAGAACCCATATTCTTTGGAGGACTGACAAGTAAATACTTCAAATATATGTTACAAATCAGTCCATGGATGTTCTCTTTGCTGTAAAGATAGCATCTTCTCTCAAGATGTTAGCTTCTGATTGTGATACCACTGCCACGAAACTCAGATGTTTTGTCTCAAATTATTTCATGTTGTCATTTATACTTAATAATGGACTGATAGAGAAAATAAGGGGGTAGACAAGCCCAGCTGTCTGAAGTGCAACACAAGGTACCAGGGAATAGAGAAGGAAACAAAAAGCAGTGGAAGACTGAATATTTCATAAATTTAAAAAATTGGGGGGAAGGGACAAATCAATAAATCCTCTATCTGTTCAAAAAGAATAGTATACAAAAGACCTTCACAATCCCAACTGCAAGACCACCCATTAATTGCCAACAGGTAAATACTTACTAATATATTCCCAAAAGCGCAAAGATCTGGAAAAATCACTGGTATCATCCTGCAAATTGTGGATGAAACTGTTAAACATGAAACTACAAGTCAGATTATGCATCTGTAAAATGAACGTTCAGGTTATTCCACTGCTTATTTGTAAGAACCACCTTAAAAATTGATAGTCGTGTTTTAAGACGTATTAGAAATTGAAAACAAATGCAGCAAGACCTCCACAACTTGACATTTGAAATGAAAAGTGCAATGAAGTTTGCTTCCATCTCCCTATAGACAGAGAAGACTATTCTCCAGGGTTCTGAACCATGTGGATTCCACATCAAATGAGAAATTGGATTCAAGTTAAATCCAACGAAAGCTAAGTAGGCTTCTTTTCAAACAATGTACTGTAGGAGAAAATGAAATAGTTGATCTCATTCAGGTAAGAAACACAGAAAGCTAGACAGTAATTAGTGCATGCCAAGAAACAAAAAGCAACTAGCTTTGGACAAGCATAATCAACTTACCGCTCTTCAGAAGGAGAGCCAGCCTGGAATCTTATTCACTGAAATCAACAGCAAAGTTACATTAACTTTGGTTAGAGCAGAATATCAAAGGCAGATTCTGTTCCAAGTCAGAAATGTACCAACACAAATCTGTATTTTTATTGAGGTAAATAGAACACACAGAAAAAGGTGGTATTTAGATCCAGGCTTAAGGTAAGGAAAAACTTTTGTCTAAAGTTTGCCTACAGCTACTATGAGAACTGGAAAGAAGTAAACTCACAGAACTCTCCCAAGACAGAGAGAAAGAAGATACAAGAAAAAGGTAAAAGTGTAACCAAGCCCTTCACATACATTAAATTTAGATTATGCAGAAATACAATGAAATTTTTGCAAAAACCTCATGACATCATCCATGACATCCTGGACCATGGTAAGTATACAAGTTCAAGTAGCAAAGTAAGTAGAAGTTAATGTACTTGTATTCTTTTCTCTAGAGCTATATTTCTACAAGTAAATTAATCACTTCAACAAGTTCAGTGGCTGCTGCTACTGCTGGCCGCTGCGTTCATACCAACTGGGTAAGATACCTGCTGCAGTGACAGGTGGTGAAGTAATGTTTTTGCTTTCAGGTATTTCCACTATCACTATCCTAAATATGGTATCTTTTACATAGTGGAATCCAGGGCTGTTTCAAAGACTTGACAGGAGAAAATTAAGTAAAGCAACATGCATATTTGAGCAGTGCACAAATGCATGGAAGTATTATATATCCAACGTGTTTAAAATACACAGCTGTAATGTCTGAACAAAAAAGAAATCTTGAGCAAAATTTAAACCCATACTCAGATCCACCATCTCATAACTAATGGCACTTCTACTGGGTTTAAAAAAAACCAGCTGGATCCAATAGGCATCAGAAGCCACAAGATGCAAAGGATGCAGTAAACTCACCGGAGTTTAGTTATGGCACTGGAGTAACTTATCAGAAAGTCAGCTATCCAAAACATTTTTAATTACTAGAAAACTAGTATTTTCCAGAGACTGATAAGAATTGAAAAACTTTTTAGTTTTTTTTTTTTTTCATTATAAATCAGCAGTAAGAAAAAGAATAAGCCTTGCAAAGATCCAATATGCTCAGGAGATAAATATAATCAATATTAAATAACTGTTTAAATGTAGATTATTTAATTCTAAATATTATGTTTATGTCAATAAAAATGAAAGCATAAAATAAAAAGTATTTGGAATTAAAAGTTTTGGGGCCTTACTCTCTCCTTTATGGCACTTCATATACCTATTCATTTCTGTGCAAACCATAAGTACAACTGTCTACTCAGTATTTCTGACTGTCATTTGCACTAATTTTATCAGTTATCTAACAGACACTGGAGATATCACAAGGCAAGAGGTGACTTTTACTTGTTGATTCCCCTTTGCAAGTTACACATTTAACTTCATATGTCCATTTGTGTGACCTTATAAGACGACTTGAATTTTGCTGCTCGAGATTTAATCCACTGCATAGTTTTGTCTGAATGACG